>NC_083723.1:125373343-126573343 GCF_028564815.1 Eubalaena glacialis | reverse complement strand
GTAAGATGAAAAATTTCATGTAGACTTTCAGATAGAATAGACTTTAAAAATTTTTGCCCTTGATTCTGATGTCGTATCTCCAGGTCCCCATGTCTGAGTTTATTCTTCTCTGCCATGGGGGACTTAATGAAGTTTTGGAAGTGGGGAAGGAAACTTGAATAAGTGAACAGTTTGTATTTTAAAATATTTGTGAGTTTAGTGCTTCAAGTGATATATACAGAAAGAAGGAAAAATCTAAGGATTTTTCCAAGTAAATTCTTCAAGGAATTTGCTCCAATGTGTAGATAAGATATCTGCATTTAGCACTGTCAGTGACTATCAGACTTCACAAGTGGTGTAACGTTTCCTTATCTGATCACGTTCTTTGAATGAAAGCCATCTTTGCAGTAAATGCAAGGCTAAACTTCAAAGCAAGACCACAGATGGACATAAATTTCCTATTTTTAAAATCTTAATTGATATAGCTTAGTATGTACAAAATAATACATATAATAATATATACGTGTTGTAATAATTCAAAGAGTTATAATACATAATTTTTAAATCCATGCATTCAAAGAATCAGGGACATTGCAGACCACAAGCAGTTTTATTGTCCAGGGTCTTTTTAAAGTTTTGTATAACGGCTAGGGTTTTGTAAGATCATATAAACACTGCATCATCATTTGTCTTGCCTCATGGTTATATAAAAGTGTTAATTTGCAGAGGACTGAGACCACCTTTTACCATTTTTCTGCTTTCTCATTAGTTACCAGTGTTGGCCTCACAGCAGGTATTTACGTACCAATGAATAATAGCTAGCAAATTAATCAACGATCTCCTTAAAGTGCATATGTTTGGTGAATATGCCTTCATAGTCCTTGGTTACGAAACTATATTTAAGAAGTCAACAACTTCGTGACAGTTGTGTTACTCTAATTTCATGATCTGAGGATAAAAGTCTTTGTTCAGCAACATTTGAATAAATTCCATACAAATGGAACCCATAGTAAATAAGCAAGTTTGACAGATTCTGCGGAACTAGTAGATATTTCTGTGTTGTGAACAGTTGCTTCGAAGTAGAAGGAGGTATTTGATTTGACTTGTAGTTCCTGTTCCAAGTTGATGGGTTGCATTTTAGAATAAACTCGCCAATTGGAACATTTGCCTCCTCGGTAGGTTTGGTGTGTGCGTGTGTGGTTGCCATAAATAAAACCATAAAGCCGTACTGCCTGGTCTTGCAGATGTGGCTGTGTACTTTAATATGTCTGGAGACAATCTTTTGTGGCCAAATATTGGGACACACACAGTAAGTATTAGGGTATACTTCCTAGGACTGTAGGATGGAATATTCGAAATGGGGACTCTTCCAGGAAACTTGCAATTATGGTTTCCTGTTCCCCAGATGTGCCCATTGTGACTTCTTATTCACTGTTTCCTGTCTGTTCTCAACCTGCCCATATTGGTTTATCTCCTGCCTCTCGTCTGCCTGGTTTGACTTCCCTGGGACGAGGACAGGAACAGGGCTGGAGTGGGTTTTGAAGAGAAAGGGCACTTCGTGGCCAGGTCCGTGGCTGTTAGGTGCGGAGTGGGGCATAGCAGGTAAACTGGATAAACGGGGTCCCCGGTACTGCCTGCGGAGACTCGCGTTCCTGCCCGCAGTGCAGAAGTGAGGTGCTCAGCTCCGAGGACCACCCTGGGGAACCTGAAGGCTTGTCTCTTCCAGCTGGTGCCGGGTGAGGATGGGGAAAGAGACGGAGCTCAGGGAGACTTCCTGCCTGTGCCGGCCTCGCAGTCACTGGTGCCTGGAGAAGAAGTTCTTGAAGGCGCTGTTGTAGTTCTTGTTGAAGGCCGTGTAGATCAGGGGGTTGAAGAAAGAGTTGGAGTAGCCGAGCCACAGGAAGACGCTCTTCCAGGTGGCGGGGATGTCACAGGAGCACAGGGGGCTGACGAGCTCCGTGGTGAAGAAGGGGATCCAGCAGAGCACAAACACCCCAATGAGGATACCCACCATTAGGGCGGCTCTCTGCTCCTTCTGTGCTCGCCATGTGTCCCCTCCTGTCTGGAAGGTGACGCTGGCGTGGCGGACGGTGAACACCGTCTCGGGTTGCCGAGCGGAGGCCTTCACCTGGAAAAGGTAAGCAGAAGCTTCAGGAAGAGCCACCTCTTCATGCCTGCTGGGTCTGGGTGGGCTGAACCCAGACACGGGTGGGCGTGAGTCCCGCACAGCCACTTGAAGAGAAAGTCCTCAGTTGTCCGGTGCAGGGACCGGGCAGCATGTGGGGACCACCCTCAGCTATGAAAACGTGCTGACAGAGCTGGGTGTTTGCTTACATCTTAGAAATGGAGGGAAAATAGGAACGTCTGCAATAATGCAACGACGATGGAGTCCCTGTTGCCGTCTGTTTAACAGGGAACAACAGAAATGAGCAGGTCATGCAGTATATACGGTTTATGACCACGGAACACGAGTAGTCAGAAGCCCGCTAAATCCTTATCAAACCCTGTACACTTAGGACCCAATATTCCAAAATCTATAACTTTCTGGGTTTCTGTGAATCCCCTCTAAAAAGTTAGAATTTTCTAGAACTTTTCTTCTGGTATAAGGTTCCTACTGCTGTGCTTCCAGAACATATTCTACTGTTTGGGACAGTTCACTCACCAGGATGTTTATCTCCTTGTTTATTCTGTGTTCCGCCCCCTCCCCCAACTTTTATGCAAAACAGAGACTCTAAACCCAGAGTCCCTCCACGTAGGTTCTCTCACGTCCTCTGGAAGGCAGGTTCCCACTGAACTACGTTCTCCAGCTTCACATGCCTTCTCTAAGGGGGTGGAATTCCTGGGAAAGGAAGCTCTTTCCTCCATTCCAGCCCTATTTTTTAGATCTTTGGGGAACTGGAATAAGGGGTCTGATGATGAGGCCCCCTAAATATAAGGAAATTGCAGTGGGCTGATTTGCTAAGTGAGCAAATTAGTTGCTCCAGTCACAATGTGGGACAGTTTCTGGGTCGATCAGTCATTCACTAGTGGTGAGACTACCCTGACATTAAATCCTCTTCTTCCCAACTCCAGCCTTCTGTGACCCCCGTATGCTTGAAAAGGAGAATTACCCAGCTCGCACCCCAGCAGCACACAACCTTTTAGGCAACGGACTAGGTCAGAAGGTCTGTCTCTTTAATCTAACCCATGTAACCAGTTCATGGCTACATCTATAAATTGGAGTCAAGAGGAACTAACTTACCTATCACATAGAATAACTGAGCTGAAAATAGGAACACTATAGTTAAGGGAATGTTAGCTCGTGTATGAATTATTAAATTTATGTGATAGCCTTCCTGTCATCTGTTTGAAAAACAGTGAAACCCCAAGTATTATACAATTAAACAGAAGATCGTGAATATTGAAACAAATAGTTCCTTTTTCTGCAACCCTTAAAAGCATATATAAAATAAATGAAAATTTCTCTCTCCCAGTCTCACCCCTGGATGGAACCATAGTTACCTTTCTTATTTATTAGTGTATATCTGGCAATGCATTTCAGGGAGTTAATTTATAGAAATGCAAACACAGTTTTAGTTTCATTTTTCGGCATAAAGAAAATAGGGAAAACTACCAATTTCCTTAATAAAACTCAATCGCAAAATGGCATCAAGGCAGCCATTTCCCAAAGATGGCAATGGAAGAATAATTCTGGTCCTGACTCTTAAATCCCTAAGAAATTCTCCTTCCTTTCAGACCTTTTCACTGGTAAGACTGGCCACTCAGGGTTGTGACGCCATTGAGACCACCCGTTAATTCTCTACAGCACACCTGGTGTAAAAGCGGAACATTTAAACCAGACTCAAAGGCCCTGGGGTAACAGTAGAAATAAATACAGCAACACATAACTAGATATTCTGGCTTTTGAGCTATGACAAACTCTAGGGACTCTCTCCACCCCTCCCATCCCCGCTCCCTGTCTGCCTTCCCTGTGATCAGTGCCTTTTCAGGTTGACTCCAGAAGCCCATGCTTAGTCCTTTAGATACTCAAATTCCAGTTGCAAGACACAATGAGCCCCACGATTGGACTACCAGGGTAAGACCAGTCTTCTACGAAGGGTGAGATACACCCCCAGTGCTACATGTTCTATTTGTAGGAGTTTGCTATTGCATAATGGAAAAAGTTGCAAGGTTTCCGTTCTGAGGAGCCGTCTTCTCTCCTAATGATTGACACTGAGAATGCCTGCCTCTCTTGAGACTCTGCTGGTACATTCAGACACAGTCCTGACCTGTATCCAAAGGGGCTGCCATATCAGAATGTAGCACAGTACCTCATCATTCGTCCGAGAGACACAGGATCACAGGGTTGTTTGTTATCCAGGTGTAGTGTAGGATATGAATATTTCTATAGCCCAAGTATTATAAGACAGTTTTATGGAAACCCATCACTTCAAATCATAGTCCTCGTAAGGGAATGTTAAGTGCCGTTAAGTGTGGGCCTGCTTGTGCGGGTATTTGGCAGTTGTGCTATGAAATGCTGGATTCTTCCAGTATAATGTACCCAGGTTCTTATGAGCTGTTCCCAAACCTAGCATGCGTTCATTGTATCTACAAGAATTTTCCACTGTGTGATAGTTCTGATGTTGCATAAGTGTACTCTTAAAGACTTCCCCGTTACTTTATTCCTAAGCTTGTCTTCAGGATGATTTCTTTCTGTCAGTAGGGCCCACAGGCATTCTATCCACGGTCCTTTTCACTGAGCTCTTAGCACAGCAGTTTGGGAGCACATTCGCTGGGCCCCTTTCCAGCAAAGAATCTAAATTCCTTTTTAACAGTTCTTTTAATGTTTCATGGGGTCTTCTCCCACTTCTTAGAATTCTATTTTGAATTCAAGTTAAACTTTTTTTCCTAAATACATTGTTTTTGTGGTTTGCTTTGAGTAAGGAATTTTCATAGGTTAGAGAACTCCGTGTTTCTCGGAAAAGCACACTCTCTATGACCTTGATGAGAAATGTTGAGCATTTTATGGGTCCCTCTCTTGTGTGGCATTCAATACCAGCTCACTTGGTGAGAGTGTCGTTTGTCTGAAGTGGCTCTTCTGGGACAGCGGAGGCTCCGCTGGGAGGAGGGGCTTTGCGGTTGGGGAACTTCAGGCTCCCGATGTCGGTAGGTGGTTGATTTGGTTGCTCACCCTATGGCTTTCTGACTTCCAGACTCCTTAGCTCTTTGCTCATCGACGATTGCAGTCAAGCACTTAATCAAGTCTGGAGAATAGACTCTAGTGATTACTCTGTCAATTACTCATCATGGTCGTTAGTAGATTCACAGAAAGAGAGGTAATGGGGCAAAAAAAGGTGAACATTCAAGCCAAATTGCACCTTTCCCATCTATCTTTGAAGTGCTATATCATTTAAAGCACAAACCTCACAATTTAAGATTCACATGAAAAAATTTTCTAAGTGAACAATTAGCCTCACATCTCCAAATAAGTGAATTTTGGGGGGGACATGTACCTGTGAGTTAGACTTCTCATTCTTCCAAAATGGTTATGTGTTAAATAACTATTTACTGGTTAATCATAAATCTAGCATGTTCTTTTATTTCCTCGAACTATTTTGCTTCACCTCCCTATTAATATCGCAGATGATCAATAGATTATCATCAGATGTGGGTATTGAAATTAAGGGGTGAAGACTCTTACCTTGGAAGTGCGGCTTCAGGTGATTTGCAGGTGAGACCAGGTCATTGTCACAATGTAAGATGTACTGATGGGTCAGGATGTTCAAGCTAGAAATGATCTTACCCATTTAAGGAGGGCTCCACGAGGGGCAGAATAAGAACATTCCCACAAACTGAGCAGAAGACCAGCTATTCTGTAGCTGTGGTGACAAAGAGCCTTGCTACTTGTTTAAACCCCTTCAGTGGATCAAGGACATGCAGCTGTGTGAATATACACCTGCAAACCATCCAGTCGGTGTCAGCCCTCACTTCTGAAAGTCAGCCAGTTAGGGCGGGACTCACCCCAATAAGAGCATCTCTGAGCTGCAGTCAACCAACAGCAGTCTCACATAGTAACCTCACTCTGGGGATGTCAGCTCACTGCTCCCCTGAATGTCCTCCAGTCCCTGAACTCAACACTGTCCCCGATCCCCATAGATGATGGGCATTCTGCTCTGTCAGACGGTGCCTGACAAGTGTAGCTTTCTCTTACTATAGTAAGGAGTATTTGTATTTCAGATACTATGTGGTGGTTGTATCATCCTTGGACAGTCGAGAGAGTCCACTGAGGTCATTTTGTGGATCCTCCACAGGATTCTTGGACTGCAGGTGCATTCACTGTGCCCCAGACTCCAGTTGCCTTTGGATCTGCAGATGTGCATCAGTCTCAATGAGCTGAGTTCCAGCCAGCTCCACTGGGCTCTTCTCACTCTGTGTCTTTTGTTATACAAGGATTTGTAAACAAATGTGTCTTTGAATAAGATCATTCAGCTTAGGTCTTTGTATCAAGTAACTAGACCTTTGTTTGAGAGGTGCACCATTTGGTAATTGACTTACATTTTTGTGTAAGACTATTAGATCTCTTGTCTTGGAGGTATACCATTTAGTGAAAATTTTTATGCCATAACCTACTTACTATATTGTTGTTTTCTTTGTTTTCGCTGTTGTTTGTCTAAATATGCAAAGCCTTGTTTTCATAGGTTGGTTTGTTTTTTGTGCTTGAATACCTTTTTTTTTCTGTTGAATATAAAAAGGATTGTTCTATAAGGCATTGGCTTGATAAGCTCTAATCCATTCCAAGGCAGATCTGAAGGCTAATGATGTGGGGACTGTTAGATTTATGACCAATTTGTGAAAAAGCAATTGATCAAACTTTGCTTTGGGTTCTTCACAATACTTAAGTGAGGGCACTCGCTATCTTGTCAATTTATGAAAAAAAAATGTCACCTTGTCTAGTTGGTATTCCAGCTCATTGGATTGGTGGTCATATGGCCCCTTCTTGGCCTCTGGTCAAGGATCTGAGACACCATTCACAAGCACAAACTGTTGGCCAACTGTAGTGGCCTTTTTCTTGTGTGTCATGTTTTGTCTAAGTCAAAGTCGCAACCTTCTCCTTTGTGAACTTCTATTTCCTATTTTAAATTGCACTATAATGCTAATTCTTGCACTTCTCTTGATAAATGTGAAAGAAAATTTTTTTACTTAATGAGGAATTTGTGAAAGTCGAAGTCAATAAATTAACATATTTAAGATCAACTCTAGAAAAATTAGAAGACAAACACTAAACAGTTGAGAGTCAGCTTCTTTAGTTGTTCTGCTAAGACCTTAAAACAAAATTCTAACTCTAAGTTAGTCTCAAAGATTTTGTAACTTTCCAAAACCTCCCCACCTTGCACATCTACATCTCCCGTATTTCTACTCAGCTTTACCTGACCTCCTAAATGAACTATCCTTTCTTCAGGGATTTTCTCAGGAAAAACAAAATCACATTGTAAAATTGCCAGACAAGAAGTCAAATCTATAGAATTTCAATTAAAACCTTGGTCTAGAGCTAAGATACAGGCTATAATTAAGAATTTTTCTAAACTTCAGGGAGAAGGGCAAAATATTGCTGTAGAATTTAGACTTTTTTAAGAGTACTGAACAAAATTCTTATTGTCCTGGACTACAGATCAGCAGCAACTAGTTAATTAAAATCTCCCTCAGATGAGGAAAAATATTTAAAACTAGAAGGATAGAAAAAAGAGCTATATAACCCAGCTGTGGAAATTTAAAATATAAAAATATAAAATACTTAAAGCAATTTCAGAAGCCTTTCTTTTAAGAGAAGATTAAATAAGGATTCAAAATTGTAAACTAAGTATAGAAAATAGACTTCAGAAAACTTTCAAGCAGTATTCTGATGTAAACCCAACAGCTGAAGTATAATCTTGTCCTGTCTTTCTATAAATGGGCTCAAACCTGAATTAGGGAATTTAATAAGAAAAAATAAATTTAAATGTGAAATTGCCAATTTAGAAAATATCCAATATGGGGCTAGACATTTCCAGATATCCTTAGAAAGTAAATAATACAAGATATGGCTCTCTAGATAAAACATTCAAAAGCACCTCTGTTTTCAAAGATTTGGGAGCCTAGACAAGAACACCTGTGAATATTGTCAGCAGAAGAATCCTTGAAAGAATCAATGTCCCCTATTGGCTAAAAATCAAAATGACAACTATCTAAAATCTGTCCAGTGAAGTCACTCCAAGGGAGATATTATCACCCAACAACTTCCTGTCCTTCTAAACTTCTAAGGGGAATTGCCTATAATTACAGATGTACAACAGTACAGCTTTCGTGTTTATATGGGTGCCACCATAACTACTATTATCCCCACAATTATAAAACAATAGATCCTTCAGCCTAAAATTTTAAAGTCATCTGAAAAGGAAGCATGCAAATCAACTTGTAATAAGTTTTAAAAAATTGAAAACAGAAAAATATTCTTTAAAAAAATGATTGTACAGATACTGAAATAAGATCATGAGAGACAAATTTATGGTGTGGCTATTTAAAGGGCTTAAGGGAAAGTAAACCTTAGTTAATACAAAAATTCAAGCAATGAAAATCTTTAACAATCCTGTATGCCAACTTGTAACTGATATTTCAGGATCATTATCAGAATACTTTAGTTTCTGTAACACAACTGCAAATTTAATAAGTAGAACCTGCTTCCAGATAAAATGTACTGCTGTCCTTACACATTATCAGATTATAGCTGGTCTGTACATGAAAATGTGTACACTGTATATAATTCAAGACATTACTGAAGAAATACCAATGATCCTAGAGTCCTTATGGACAAAAGACACCACAGACAGAAAGACTAATTAGACCAGAATGCATGAGAGTCCAGATTGATTCTTCCTAGGTTATCATGAATGTGCCTTTTTGTAGCAATGTGAAAATGCTGGGCCATACTCCAGGTGGATTAATTCAACCACATGACACCTATCTAAGAACTATTGCCTATTGAAGCCCACCCCTTAATTCAGTAATCAAGGCTTTGCCTCCTTGCCTCAGAGAAATTACAGGCATCAATTAAACTAGTGTCAGCACATCTTCAGAACTTATATTAAGCCTTTGAATCTTATGTTACCATATGTAGTAAATCCCCATTGCTAACTGAAACCAGCCAACGTTTTCTACTGATTGGTTAACTGTGATTCAGTATCTGTCGTCCAGACCTTTAAACGCTTCTGCACAGCGCTGTTCTGACAGACGGATATGTTGATTGATGTGCAGTCTGAACATCAGATCTCCACAGACGAAACTTCATCTTCAAGGAGAACCAACAACCGTGGTGAAGATTTGGACAGTCCTTGATGGTCTCTGTTGAAGCTTTGGCTGAATGAAGACCAAGATCAGGGGGAGGAGAAGTAAACCTAGGGCGAGTCTGAGTGTTCTGCAGCCTGGATCCAGTCTTGAACGTACTCTGTCGGTCAAGGGCAGTTCCTCTCAGGGGACTTGGTCTTGCAAGCCGTGCCAGTCCCTCACTTCTGAAAGTCAGGCGTCCCGGGACGGACTCACTCCAATAAACTCCCACTGGAGTAACGCCCAACAAACAAAGGTGCTCACACAGATGATGTCAACCCACTCAGACCTCGAAAGCCCCCCAGTCCCTTACACTAGCAAGGCATAAATCCAGCTCTGTCTTCATGTCAGCTCTTCAGTAGTGGTTTCATCAGACTTTGTCAAGGGTGCAAGGCCTATCTCTCTTGTGTTTCCTGTTTTCATCTTGGTGTCTGACAAGGGTTAGGCTTTCAGTATGTATTTGAATAGAACTCTGAAGATACAGAACAGGGAAGAAGCGTTGTGTTTCCCTAGGTAACATAGCTAGTTGGTGGTAAAACTGTACTTAGAAACGTTGGCACCTGCTACCACTGAGAAATCAGGAAGCCTGGTTTTTAATTAACCCTTCACAGTAACATGAAGACAGAGGCAGCACCACATTTTATGCAGAGCCCTGCATCACTTAGAGGCTTTGCAAAGCCAAGGGACCCATTTTTGCAAGTTATCTGGCAGAGAAAGAACATGAAACAATGCTTTGCTTCTGCTCTTTCCAAAGCTGAGCAGTGAAAACCCCTCTTCCTTCCACACTAAGCCCTCTGAGACAGAAGTATAATTGCTTTTCCCTTTTAAAGTTGTTCGGTATTAATTATAAATTGTGTTTACCTGGATAAGTGCCCTGGCAGAAGAGGATCTGTGTAAGGAGGGCCTTGGTGGGCAGCCAGCCCCCTTGTTCCTGACCTGGAATTGGGGTGGATGCACACACACATGGACACTCCAGGCAGTTTGGTGGCACTCTTACCCATCAGCACTCTTTGTCCAGTTTAGAAATCTAATAGGTCGGGGTTTCCCACATTTGGCACTATTAACATTTTGGTCTGAATAGTTCTTTGTCGTTCAGGCTGTCCTGTGTGTTGTACCACGTTTAGCAGCATCCCTGCTCTCTACACGCTAGATGCCATTAGTACCCTGTCCCCAAGTCTGGGTAATCAAAAACATCTCCAGACATTCCAGATATTCCCTGGGGTAGGGGAGGGTAATTTGGGTGAGACTTTTGTTCTAGATAAAAGGACAGGTGCCCTCTGACCCCCTTTTTCCTTCTTGTTTCTAGAATGATGCCCTCCCCTTTCTCCCCTACCTACACCTCTGGTTCCTCTAAGCTTGACTGACTGGTTATACTTGGAATTAGCTACTGACTCTCGAAAAATACAATCATATTGCAGCGTTCACAATGCATGTCTCTCTCACTAGACCAGACTCTTCATAGGCAAAGATGATGTCTTTGTCATTCCTTGACCCCTTGCAGCAAGCCTGCAGTATGTGCTCAGGGTGCTTGATTGAATTTGCTTTGTTGTCCCAGAACCAGTCACAGCAATGGGTGCTGCGAAGTATTCTGATCTAACTTAAATGTGTGAATCAGGTCCAAGGGATCACCCTTGGCAATGAGTGCGGTAGCGGGTGGGCAGCCTGCACAGCCGGTGGATTCACGTGAACTCTTATGGTCCCTGAATCTTGAATCGTAGGGTCAGATTACCAAGAGTGAACAAAAAGGAGGAAAGCGTGGATGGAGAGAAGATGAGAGAAGAGCCCTCACGGGTGCTGTAGCAGTTGCCGTACCTTAAATGCCACTTGTAAAGAGCTGGGCAATTGTCTGCCTTAGCGTTTTAATTTCCTCCTGCAGCTTTACTCATGTCCCGGGAGGCAAGCAAGTGGTCCTCAGCTGCACGCACAGTCTGATCAGGGGTGGGGACAGGCCCAGAAAGTAGCACGACAGGCAGTGGGAGCACATAACGAGGGCAGGCTCTGAGACAGGTGTAAACAGCATCTTTAATCTTGCGTGAGGAGAGGCGGGTGCTGAGCACGACAGTAACCCAGGAGGTACCACACTTCACAAAATTAATTGGCAAAGAAAAAAACAGACTGGGTTGAAACACTACCCTGCTTTGCCTGATGTATGGCAGTCTTCCTGCCAAGTCAGATGACCGTCCCGACTCCCGTCCCGACTCCCTTCCCACCTCCTCAAACACCCCCCACTGTCAATGCAGGAAGCTGCACTTTTCTCTAGTGCAGCCCCAGAAGACACCAACTTCCTCAGGCGTCCTAAAGGATGTTATAGATCCATAGAATTTTCAAGCCTAGTGGGACCCTGTAGAATTATGTAGTCCAGATCCCTCGTTTTGTATATAGGGAAAGAACCCATGAGAGATGACCTGCTCCGTGAATCTGAGCAAGTCAGAGCAGAGTCTGTGACGCTTTCTTTCTCTCTCCCAGTCTACCTCCTTCCCTTCCCCTCCAGCCCCCGCCAAAATACTAAGAAGTCCCACTTTCTACGGATGTGTGGGGAGATGTGCTGGGGATGAGGCCTGGGCAGATGCAAGCCAAGTATTTTTAAGGATCACGTTAACACCCACCTCCACAGCTTCGGATACGGGGGAGACGCTGTTGGCCTTCCGGGGGCCCACGCGGACCTTGGCCGCCTTGTAGATCTTCCAGTACACGAAGAGCACCACGCAGAGCGGCAGGTAGAAGGCGCCCACGGTGGAGAACACGGTGTAGGAGGGCTCGCGGCTCACCTGGCACTCCTCGCTGCCCTCAGAGTAGGTCTCCCCCCAGCCGAAGAGCAGCGGGGCCAGGGAGATGACTGCGGAGAGCGCCCAGGTGAGCGTGATCATTACGTTGGAGACGCGCTTGCGGACGCGCAGCGTGTATTCCAGGTGACGGGTGATGGACCAGTAGCGGTCCAGCGCGATGGCCGTCACATTCCAGATGCTGGCCGTGCAGCAGAGCACGTCGCATGCGATCCAAAGCTGGCACAGCCGCCGGCCCAGCTGCCAGCGGCGCCCGGACAGCTCGTGCACCAGGCTCAGCGGCATGACCAGAGCAGCCACCAGCACGTCCGAGATGGCCATGGATGCCACCAGGTTGTGCGGAACACGATGGAACGTGCGCACGCGGAGAATGGTCGCCAGCACCAGCAGGTTCCAGGCGAACGTCGCTGCCACCAGGAAGCCCAGCAGGGTGAGAACAAGCACGCCGAAGACGGAGAGGAGGGGCAGGCTGGGGCGCGGGTCTTCTGCGTCGAAGCTGCGGTTGGTCTCCAGAGGGGCGGGGGTGGAGAGGATAAAGTAGGTGAGGTTCACGGGCAGATCCATGTCTGGGTCAGGAGGCGGGCTCACCGGTGCGTGGAGAAGGCGCGCTCAGGAGGATGTGTGGTGACCACTGTGTCGGAAGCCACTCCGGACGTTTGTCACCTCTGACCAGTGGCAGGGTTTCTGGAGAGTGTCTGTGGAACTTGCGCCGACCTCCTGCCAGTGAGCCCCCGTGGGAGACGGTGTGGCGGAGAGGAGAGGAGGGCGCTGGGCTGGGAGCCGCGGCAGGTCTGGAGCCCTCAGGGGCTGGGAGAGCAGAGGCGAGGGGCTGGGTCTCGCAGCCGGGGCCCGTCTAAGCTGTCACGTGACCGGGGCTCTTCGCCTCGGCGGAGACAGCAGTCTGGTCGCCCAGAGTCGGGCATCTCCCAAGTGGAGGAGGAGCTGGGCGCCCCCGGAGCGTGTGGGCGCCGAGAGACGGGCTGGTGCGTCAGAGCAGCGGTTCTCGCCGCGCGGCCTCCCTGCCCGCCCCTCTCGCCCGCGGCGGCAGCGGGCTGCAACCTCAACCCCGTGCTGGGGGAGCCAAGCAGGGACCTGCTTTCTAGGTCCGGCCTTCTGCTCTTCGCCCGCCCCTTCCCCGCCCCGTCTGGGGCTGCGGCTCCGGCCCCGGAGAGCGAATGCTGGCGCGCCCACCCAGACCTGTCTTATCGAGCTGGGGATCCAGCCTACGTAAGGCGTCAGCTGATAAGGCCGCCTCACGCCGGGAGCTGGCGGCGCCCGCGCTGGCGCTGTCCCCGGTGCTGCCGGCTGTCCCCGCCCCAGCGCGCTAGGCTTGGTGCTGTCCATGGTGCTGTCGCTTCTCCCCGAAATGCGTTCCCCTCGTGGAACAAGTTTCCCAAAGGACTTTCCTTGAAATGTTCCTCTAGCCACCGCCTGCCTACGTCCTTCTGGGGGTGGTCTGGATACCTTGAGCGGGTTCTTAGCTTTCCACAGGTCTTAACCTTTACTACGTGTGTTCCGAGTTAAGGCTCTAAGGTGATCTCGCTGGTTTTTTTGCTCTGGATGAGTTTAGTGCATGATTGCGTTCTTACACAACACCTGGCTCTTCCCTTAAAAGGTTGTTTTCTTTCTAGGAGAAAAAGCAAGATATAGCAGTTGCTTCTGTCCTAGAGGTGGCAGAGGTATTGGAGCTAGAACGTTTAAACCATTTCCTCCGAGTCATAGAGAAGGTGCACAGTCTCCAGTGAGTTCTGTCACGTTTGCTTCTTGCGAAGGGAAAAGTTGGATACAAGTTGTTATGAAAGCTCCATCTCACTCGCAAAAAGAGGGGGCACATTTAACTCTTTCCCCACACACACTCACATAACCATACACATATCCACAGTAATTGAGAAAATATCAAAAGTTCCTACCCAGAAGTTGTGATTTTCAAATAGACACATGATATAGCAAGAAAAAGTAAATTAAAATCAGGAAAGTGAGATGACAGAAACAAAAGTAAGATGGCATTAAGCTTTCTTTTTTTAAAAGTGCATCAGTGGGTGTCATGGAATCCTGTACATTTACAAGTGGTTGGCCACAAATTTGGTTGGAAGCTTTTCAGCTCTTTGAACATGAGAAAAATATTTTGTTACAAGATTCCATTTCTAACAGTGAAACAAGCATCAGGAGACCGCGCTGAGAAGAGAGAAGCTCCTCCGCTGGACCCCAGAGGAGAGGACACTGTTAGGAAGTGCTGGTGAGAATGTTATTCACTAAATAAAGATGGTTCGCAGAGCTGCTTCACCAAATACCTCTCACAAACGCTGACAGTGGCTGCTTCGTGCACCGCTACTCTGTGTGGCTCTAGTCAGGGGGCAGACGTGCTCATTTAGAGCACATCCCCTTTCTGGAGTCACAGAACTAATTAGAATGAGATGTGAACGATTGATCCCCTTCTTTCGGGAAAAAAAAAAAAGGTCTGAACAATTTTGCGTTCCGTTTCCAGGGCCCATGACCATGGGGAGTGGATGAGCTGCATTTCTGGTAGTCAGGCCTTGATGGTGATGTCTCTCAGTACAGATCTTGGAAGGCATCATGGGCTTGAAATTATATCCCATGCCCCCCCCCCCCGCCCCAGCACTGCCTGGCACAGCTGTCTGTACTGATAGTGAATGAGTAGCTGTCCAATGAGGGACCGAGCCGGGGATAACTGAGGATACTGTGTGCAGATCAGAGCATCATAAACTGAAGAACTGAATGGAATGTTCTAACAAAGAAGAGATCCAATGGCGTATTTCCAGAAGAACCAAATTCTGTTGAGAAATTCTGGTTTATCTTCTTATACAGACACAAAGGAAAAATCAGAGCATTTCAGCTTTTTAATCCTAAAGCATGGTCACACTTTCAGCTTGAAAAAATGCAAACAGGTGTAAAACTCCCATCTGCCATAAAGCACCTCTGAAATGCCAGTTTTGAGGAAAACATTTTCTTGTTTACCACCTATAGGCTGAACTGTATCCCTTCTCTCTTAAAACTCACGTGTTGAAGTGCTAATCTCCAGTACCTCAGAACGTGACTGTATTTGGAGTAAGGCCTTTAAAGAGATGATTAAGTTAAAATGAGGCTGAGTGGCCCTAATTGAACCTGACTGGTGTGCTTAGAGGAAGAGGAAATTGGACACAAAGAGACACCAAGGATGTGCGTGCACAGAGGAGAGACAACGTGAGGGCACAGCAAAAAGATGGCCATCTAGAGCCAAGGGGGAGGCCTCAGGGGAAACCGCCCTTGCTGACACCTTGCTTTTGGACTTCCAGCCTCCTGAACTGTGAAACTGAAAGTAAATTTCTGTGGCTTAAGCCACTGCATGGTATTTTGATATGGCTGCTCTGGCAGATGAATACACCATCCAGCAAAAGATACTTGCAAAAGATGCAACCAGATAACTAAACAAGGTGACATGCTGTGTGGTGGTTTTACAGACATATTAACAAATTATAGGACACCTACTAAAACATGTCTTTATAAAACGTAGTTTGTGGCCATTCTAGCAATGATTAGATCGCAAGCTCAATTGTCTATTGAAGTTACTTACAGTTTGTGATTAAGCCAAATAAGCATATAGAAAACTGCTTATTTTACGTTTTCTCGTTTTCTTAGTGGGAAAGTATGCGTCTGTTTCATTCAAGTAGGAGCTGATTCTTAACTAAAAGTTTGAAAGTAAGAAAAAATTGGAAACACAGAACAGAACCTTATTCCACCCCACTTGCAAGGATCTGATGGGTAAGATTTTTCCTACCACAATTTTATGAAATCAATAATTCATTAAAAAGTCATTCTTGTTATATAAAATCTATATTATATACCAGGTATTAAGTAAGTGTCCCTGTATGATCATACCACAAAAATGTTGTGAGGAATTGTTATCCCTATTTTATAATTGAGAAAACTGAACCTTGGAGATAAAGTAACTTGCCTCCAAATCACATAGTATTTGAACCTGAGTGTGACTACAAGCCTGTGCTCTTAATCAGTATGTTTTACTAAACTAATCTAATAATCAGGATCTCAAAATAGTTGAAAGCTAAACCCTTGTCTTAGTTGGTTTGGGCTGCTGTAACAAAATATCGTAGACTTTGGGACTTAAACAACAGGAATTTATTTGCTCATAGTTCTAGAGTATGGACATTTGAGACCAGCCTGGTGAGATTCTGATGAGAGAGAGAGAGAGAGACAGAGAGAGAGAGAGAGACAGAGAGAGAGAGAGACAGAGAGGTCTTCCTCTGATAAGGCCACAGTCCTACTGGATAAGGGCCCTGCACTTATGACCTCATTTAATCTTCTAAGTATTCTGTCTCCAGATAACAGCCACATTGGGGGTTAAGGCTTCAACATATGAATTTTGATGTGTAAGGGGGTACAGTTCAGTCCATTTGCAGCCCTAAAAGACCAGTTACTGATAAGGGAATGAGCCAAACAATTTACAGAACTCAAGGTTATTTTCCCAATTTTCCCAAAGGTGATAGAAGATAAGAATAGCTGGAAAAGCCTTTTCTAATATTGATCTTCTCTGTATGCCCAAGAATGGCCAGAAAAATCCAGGCTTGCTGTTTTGTCAAGAAGGAAACAAAATCGTATTATGGATGGAATGACTAGTGTGCATTCAAGCTACAACTTAAGACATGGTGGTCCCCACACTGTTTTAAAAAATTGCTTACCCCTATTTATATATAAAAAGTTTGTTTTCTTGTCCAGTTAACTCATTTCAGAGTAGAAAACAACCATATGTCACAGTATACTGAAAGGTCAAGAAGGGGAGCGTACTGTCAATCGGCGGAAATCCTACTTTCATTGAGGATGTCTTAAGCTCTATACACACTTTGTGATTAACACAGAATAGTGTGCTAGTCACAGTCTAGATTAAATGTGATAAAGTGGCGTTTTTTTTCCTTTTTCAAAGGATGAAAATATGCAAATAGAAGTTATTTTCAGCTGAAACCCCCATTGAGTGCCTTGCCCACACCTGCGCGCATGTCCTAGTTCGGGACTCTGTGGCTCCAGCAGCTGGGGCAGTACGCGGGGACTTGGTTAGAGTGAGCGCAGTATGGCCAGGGGTCGTCTTTCAGCACAGCTCCAGGGTAGTAAATCCCCTGCTGCGCTCTCTCAGCTTGAGCACACAGTGTTGGCCCCTAAGTCCGTGTCTTCCTGAGTCTGCAGAACGGTTTTTTGACCGCGTGAACTGGTCACAGGATCCCAGCCAGCCATAGGCAATTCATTAGGCTGAACAATTTCTCGGTCAGAAAACTTGCCTTGCTATTTTCCTCTCACACTCAGCAAAGAGCCTTAAATACATTAGACTCCATAAATATTTGCTGAAAGAGCAAAAAAAAAGTTTTTTTAATTATCTCTTGAGTAAACTACTGATTTTGGCTTAAACATGGGCAGGATATCTGAGCAGAAGCATTGTAATATAGAAATTAAGTTAACCTTTTTTGTGGGAACCTCAGAACAGTGATGCTTTACATTTTTAAAGCATAGTTATTATAAGGAAGGTGAAATGTTAGGAATGAATAGATGCTAACTTTATTGAAATCCTATAAAATAAGGTTAGGACATGGTTATGGAAATTGCACCTCTTGGGTTATATGATGTTCCTCCCATAATTATGGCAACAAGTGACAAGAGCAGAGTGGCAGCCAGAAGCCAATTCACAGAGAGCTATGGAGGTGGTAAAAAGAGCACAGTGACCTGAGAGGCTGGATAGATGGGCCATTGGCAAGAGCATCGTTTAACGTAAGCACTCAAAACAAATCACATGTGGATGGTTAGGAGGCCTGAAGTATTTAGCCTAATAAAGAAGCCACAACCCCCTGCCCCATTGTCAAACCTAAACCACTTCTCAGGCCCAGAACCCCTTGACCGAAGGAGAGGCCAGGTGCCTGTGATGAATGATCCTGCAACACAGTACTAGGTGTAGTCACTAGAAATACCCTCAGTCCTTCCCCCAGAGAACCTATGGCTGTGTTCAGTTTACTGTGCATGGAGGAGAGGAAACATCCATCCTTAGAGGACTGATAGGCACAAAATCTGAGTTGACACTAATACTCAGGAATCCAGAGTGCCACTATGGTCTCCCTGTTGGAGCAGTGGCAATTGCAGGCCAGCTTATAAATGGAGGCTGGTCAGGGTCCAGCTCAGAGTGGATGCATTGGGTCAGTTAACCTCCCCCCGACC
Organism: Eubalaena glacialis; assembly: GCF_028564815.1. NCBI lineage: Eukaryota > Metazoa > Chordata > Mammalia > Artiodactyla > Balaenidae > Eubalaena > Eubalaena glacialis. The sequence goes on along the minus strand of NC_083723.1, from coordinate 126,555,035 downwards.
TGGGGTTATTTCTCCATCCCAAGCATATAATTGGAATGCACTTAATGGTAGTTGGGAGACCTCCACATTGGTTCCTTGACCAGTGGGGTAAAAGATGTTTTTTTAAGGAAGGCCAAGAGGAAGTCTCCAAAACATCTTCCCCAACCCGGCAGCCAAGACAGCAAACAACAAAAACAGCAGCAACACAGGGAGGGGAAATGGCAGAGGTTATCGCCTCCCTGTCTTATCCACGTGCAATTCACTAGTTGGTCCCTACAACACCAGCTGGGTCCTGGCAGATGACAGTGATCTACCACAAACTCAGTCGAGTATTAGCACAGTTGCGCAGGCTGTGCAGGGCTGGTAGAATTGCATATTTGCTAGAGTCGATGAGCATAGCCTTCAGTACCTGGTACGCAGCCACCGATCTGGCTACTGAGCTCTTTCCATTCCCATCAGACAGGAGAATCAGAGCAGCTCCAGCTCACTTGGAACAGCCAACAGCGACCATTTATGTTCCTGCTCTGGGGCTAGGTTAACTTGACCTCCCTCTGTCATAAAATGATCTGAAGGACCCTGGATCATCTAGATCAGTGGTTTTCAAAGTGTGGTTCATAAGCCCCAGGGAGCCCCTGAAGGCCCTTTCAGTGGGTCTGCAAGGTCCAAACTGTTTTCACAATAATAGATAGATATTGTTTGCTCTTTTCACGGTGTTGACATTTTCATCGAGGGTGCAGACGTGATGAGGAGGAAACCTGTGGACACCTGAGCACAGATCAGAGCAGTGGTATGAAATTGCAGCAGTAATCCCTGGCATTCCTCACTGCCATGCTCTCACAGGAAGAAAAGAAAAAACTGCCAGTTTCACTTAAGGATGTCCTAAGGAAGCAGTAAATTTATTAATTATATTAAATCTTGACCTTTGAACACACATCTTTTTAATACTCTGGTAACAAACTGGAGGGTGTGCACACAGCATTTCCAATATGCTCTGAAAGAAGATGGTTTTCTTGAGGAAAAGCACTTGTGTGATTGTCTAGGTTTGAGCAGCACTTGCAGCTTTTTTTTTTTCTTTATGAAACACCTTTTTTACTTGACAGAACTACCAACAGATAGAAACTGTCATTATTCAGTCTTGGGTACTTGGCAGATATTTTCTTAAAAAATGAATAAAGTGAGCCTTCACTTCAAGGAAAATGACAGACAGTACTTACTGCCCATAATAAAATTTGAGCTTTCAAGTGAAAATGAGACTTTTGGAAAACTCATATCCATCATGGTGAACTTGACCGCTTCCCGGTACTTTAAGAGTTTTTTGATGAGTTTGGAGGTGATATTAACAAAAGTGACTTTTTGATATTATATAATGAAAGGTGTTAGTATCTGGAAGATCTGGATAACTCGGTGAGCCTTTATTATCCAAATGACCGGTTCATGGTGCTTACAAAATCACGAGAGGATAAAATATCCATTTCATAGAGCAAAATAGATCAATGGATTTTAATCTAAGAGTACAGAAGATGCATAATATGGTTTCAGATTCCACATTGCAATAAACCTTTAATAAACTACCACTTAATGAGTTTTGATGTACCATCACAGAAAAATATCTATAATTGTCTGAAAAGACTATTAATATCCTCTATTTTTCAGCTATATATTTGTATGAGCCTGAATTTTCCTTACAAACTTAAACCAAAATAACATACCACAACAGATGGAATGCAGAAACAGATATGTGATTCCAGCTGTCTTGAAAAGATCTGCAAAAATGTTAAACAGTGCCACTCATAATTTTTTGTTTTGGAAAATATAATTCTTTTCCTAAAGACATCATTTATGTAAACATTTGATGGGTTTATTCTTTTATTTTAATGAATTAATACACAAAAATATTTTAAAATCTCCATTTAAATTTATATTCCACCAAATATAAATAGATATTACCCACGTAAACAAAAGCTCTTTGGGGTAATCCACAATTTTGAAGAATGTATGGGGGGCCTGGGACCAAAATGTTCGAGGACTGCAGTTCTAGGCATTCATCAGAACCTCACGTTGGTCTGCTGTTTTGATGCAGAGTGTTAAAGCCCGTGGTGAATACGTATCCTGCAAAGGGTGGGAATAAGCCATTTGAAGATTCAGGCATCTGCAGGGTGAAGTAAAGATGCTGGGATTCAGTGGGCTGGGACGTGCCAGGACATTCTTCTAATGTGAAGGAAAATGGATGCACTTCTCACCACTAAAAGGAAAGCTTTTCTTGGGGCCAAGAGCAGGAAAGGGCTCCACCAGAGGTCCTTCTGCTTGGGCCTGGAGACTCGGCACACCCTGTGGTACTATATGTATCTGTAATGGGTAAAGACTGCACGCAGATTTGATGGTGAGCACTAATAAGAGAGTCACAGGGTCGGGCCGTGTGTCTGGTTTTAAGTGTAAAGAGATAGATGCAGCTGGCATGGCTTGGAAAGAGCTTGGTGACCAGTGGATCAATCCCTCAGGGATGTGGGCTTACCTGGCGGGGTACGTCTGACATCCAGATCAACAGAGGTGCAAGCAGAGATTCAGGGGACGAAGAACAGTAGTGGAGGAGACGTATGAAGAGGAGCATCCGTGGAGCCTGGAGACCAGCTGCAGTGGGGGCAGGGGCTGAACCTTGGCTGGGAAGAGCTTACTGAGAAGAACCCTGGAGCGTAAGGAGTGGGCTGCGGCGGACACCGCGGCGTTTCTCCAGCTCCCTCCCTCTGCGCCAGGGCTGCCTTCCCCCGATGGATGGCGGGGTGTCAGCTCCTGATGGCTCATAGCCACATCCCTCCCTGGGGCTTGCTCTCTGCTGCAGGAAACTGCCCTGCCCAAGCTTGCATCCCATCCCAGTGGGTGGCCCTCAGCCATTTTCCGTCCGATGCGGGGAGACAGAGTCCCAGGCCCCTTGCCTCAATTTGGGCCAACTCCAGCAGGCAGCTCCCGCAGGCTTGCCTGAGGCCTCAATTACAAACACACAGTGGTCAGCTCTTTCCTCCCCCAGCGCTGCTTTCCTCACTTCCTCGTGGGTGTACCTCCTAAGAGTATTCCCAGTAAACCTACACGAGATCCTCTGTCTCAAAATCTGTTTCCAGGGAACACGATCTCAGAGCAGCACTTCACACAGAGTTCCTTCATGGAAGAATATTATTTTGTTAAAAGGCGGGTCGCTAACACTGTTAACATCTATCACAGTCCTTGGCAAGTGCAAATGCTTAGATGAACGTAAGCACAGGAGAGGCGCTTTTCTGGAGAAGAAAAATCTTGAGACTTTTTTTTTTCTGCTGGCTGAAGTTGCTCACTACCTTAAAGCTAATGAACTAAAGCTAATGATTGTGATGGGACGTTTGAACTAGCTTATGCTAGAAGAATAGAACAATTCTTACTTGTTTCAGCCTTGAAGTTTCCTATGATATAAGGGGCTGAGCATGAATGCTCAAATTGTCATTACATTTGGAAAGTTAAATTACCATCTTGGGAGGCCTCTAAGAGTGGGATGAGTAACATTTCCTGTAAACGAGCAAGTATGTTTTACTCCTGGAGCAGGTGCAGAAAACACAGATATTCTTAGTTTACCTTCCCCAGCCCCCTGTGTGTTCCTCAAGTATCTGAATAAAAGTGAGAAAACAGTACCACGTGGGGAGAGGTAGAATAAGCTGCATCCTTTTCCTCCTGCCTGTAACAGGCGATTAATTGCTTCGTTGGTTGACCAGGCATATTTCAGGAAGCTGCTATAAAAACAGGCATTTTCCCTGTTTGGCAGTGGGGAAAGCAACAACAACCGTGGCATTTGGTGAGGTCACGTCTGTTTGCAGTTACTAGAGCTCTCTGGCTTTTTGGACCATTTTTTAAAGTCTTTATTGAATTTGTTACAATATTGCTTCTGTTTTATGTTTTTGGTTTTTTGGCCCCCGAGGCATGTGGGATCTTAGCTCCCCGACCAGGGAGACCAGGGATCGAACCCGCACCCCCGCATCAGAAGGCGGAGTCTTAACCACTGGGCCGCCGGGGAAGTTCCCCCCTCCCCCCATCTGGCATTTTGGAGGATGGCCCCGAAACGCAAATGGCTGAGTGCACTGTTGGGGAAAATCCATGCAGAGACACACGTTCTTCAGCACAGCCTCCTTTGCACAGAAAAGGACGTGGGTCCTTGAGAATCCCTGAAGCCCAGAGCTCACAGATGTCGCCTTTCTCAAGCCAGTCTCTGTAATGACCACCCCCGCCCTGGCCGGCCGTGGGCAGGAGGCGGGCGTGGGGTGGGGACAGTTCCACACGCCTTCACTCCGCCCTTCCTTCCCATCCTGGTTTGTACTTTGTGGATCAGGGAGTTGACCTGGATATTCTGCGACTTGCTGGCTTCCCCATTCTGACTGAGCATTCGGAAACTGTGTCTGCATACTCGCTGGACCCCTGCTGTGAGGGACTGGGGCTCAGGTTTTATCGCCTGGTCTCTGTAATCCCCACTCTGGCTGGGGGACCGTGATGGCGTGTGGAGGCCCCAGAGATCCACGTCAGTGAGGATACAGTTTCTTATCTGAGTTGCTCCCACAACAAAACTGAGGTGGGGCCTTGGGTACAGGTAATTTTGGGGGAGTTGATCTCAGAAAGCAGGAGGGAGGGAGCAGGGAGAGGGGGCAGGGAGAGAGGAGGAGCCAGCACGTTGTCCTCGAGCTGGCTCCCTGCAGACATCCAGGGCTCCACCCGCCTGGAGACGAGGAGTGCCCTTAAGGGTGGGCTCACCGAATGACAGGTGTCAGATACTCATCCCCTGACTCTCAGACCCCATTGGTTGAAGTTTGCCCCGGGGTGTCAACTTCACCACCACCCCTACTTCTGGGCAGGCTTCTGTGTGCAGACCAGGTAAGTACCCCCGGTTGTACGAAAGCCCCAGGGCAGGAGAGTGGGGAGCAGCTCACACGGCCATGCTGTCAGCGGTCAGTGTGCGCAGGCTTCGTCCACCCATCTGCAGCTGAGATCGCAGCTGGACCCAAGCGCTTTGCAGCAGCCAGAGCTGGCACTTCCTGTAGAGTCCGAGGTTTTTCCTTGCACCCTGTTAAAGGGCCACAGGTCCCTCTGAAGAGGCCTGAAGGAAAATTTATAGTGTGCATGTGTGGCCACATTGCAGGGATTCCTCAAAGGGGCCCAGCCTGCTCCTTGGTCAAGAGGCTCTGGTCTGCCTGTGATCAGGCTTGGGTCTGGACACTGTATCAGGGGCTCTGAAGCTTCACCACGGCAATTGGAGTCAAATCTCTGCCTACCAGACCTGGACTGTTTTCTGATGAAAGTAACACCTTATTGGGTTGCCCTTGTATTTATTTCCAGGGACCCCATGATCTATCAGCTACCCCCTGGGATCCTGTTGGTCAAAACACTTTGATGGGCTGTCTGTCCTCATGGTCTGTTAGATAAATGTTGTCAACCATGTCACTGGCAAGTGTTTCCCTTTGGGGATCCCAGTTTTTTCAATTCAAAGCAGGGAGCTCATTTCCATATGCCATTTTCCTTTCGTCCTCTATCTCACAGAACTTCTCAAGGATGTCTATGCTTCCTTTAACAATGCATTTCTGATTCCGGAAAACTTTTCTGTTATGGAAATTTTTTTTTAAGATTTTTTGGATGTGGACCATTTTAAAAGTCTTTATTGAATTTGTTACAGTATTGCTTCTGTTTTATGTTTGGCCATGAGGCAGGTGGGATCTTAGCTCCCTGACCAGGGATTGAACCCCAACCCCTGCATTGGAAGGCGAGGTCTTAACCACTGGACCACCAGGGAAGTCTCTTCTGTTGTGGAAAAGGTTAAACATACTTAAAACTAAAGAGTTTAGTATAACAAACTCCCACATACCATCATTCCACTTCAGCACATCAATTCACGGCCACTCGTGCCTAGCTCTACCCCCATGTGCTTTCTCCCCGTACCCGTACACTCACTGAGTTATCTTGAAGCAAACCCCAGCATATTATTGCATCCATAAATATGTATGTATCTCCAAGATAAGGACTGTTTTAAAAAACATAATCACATGCATTATCACACCTAAAAAGATGAACACCAGTCGCTTAGTATGAGTTTAGTGAGCATCGGTCATCTCATATACATTCAAAATAAGAGAGAACAATTTCTCCTGTGATGAGAACTCTTAGGGTTTACTCTCTTAATGACTTTCATACGTTAACCCACAGTGTATGTTAAATAGTTAAATGCATCTGTCACATTGCACATCACATCCCTAGTACTTACCTGTCTTGTAACTGGAAGTCTGTACCTTTTGACAGCCTTCATCCAGTTCCCCTCCCCCACCCCACCTTTGATAACCACAAATCTGATCTCTTTTTCTGAGTTTGTTATTGAAGTATTATTGATATACAATACTATGTTAGTTCCTGGTGTACAACACAGTGATTCAATATTTCTCTACATTTCAAAGTGATCACCACGATAAGTCGGGTTACCATCTGTCACCATCTAAATACATCAAATTATTATTGACTATATTCCCCACACTGTACACTTCATACCTGTGACTCATTTATTTTGTAACTGAAAGTTTGTACCTCCTAAACTCCCTCACCTTTTTCTCTCATATCCCTACCCACCTCCCCGTGTCTGACTTATTTCACTTAGCATAATATTCTCTAGGTCCATCCATGTTGTCACAAATGTCAAGATTTCATTCTTTTTTATTGCTGAGTAAAATTCCAATGTATGTATCTTGTATATATCACATCTTCTTTATCCATTTGTCTATCAGTGGGCGCTTAGGTTGCTTCCATATCTCGGCTATTGTAAATAATGCTTCAATGAACATAGGAGTGCATGTATCTTTTTGAATTAGTATTTTCATTTTATTCAGATAAATATCCAGGAGTGGAATTGATGGATCATATGGTGGTTCTGTTGTTACTTTTTTTTAGGAGCCCTCATACTGTTCTCCATAGGGGCTGCATCAATTTACATTCCCACCAACAGTGCAGGAGGGTTCCCTTTTCTCCACGTCCTCACTAACACGTGTTTTTTGTTGTCTTTTTGATAATACCTATTCTGACATCTGTGAGGCATTATCTCATTGTGGTTTTGATTTGCCTTTCTCCAGTGATAAGTGATGTTGAGCATCTTCTCACGTGCCTGTTTGCAATCTGTATGTCTTCTTTGAAAAATGTTTATTCAGGTCCTCTGCCCATTTTTTAATTGGGTGGTTTATTTTTTGATGTTGAGTTGTATGAGTATTATATATACAAATATATTCTTTGTATATTTTGCATATTAACTTCAATCAGATATATCATTTACAAGTATCTTGTCTGACTCAGTAGCCAGCCTTTTTGTTTTGTTGATAGTTTCCTTCACTGTGCAAAAGCTTTTTAGTTTGATGTAGAACCATTTGTTTATTTTTGCTGTTGTTTCCCTTACCTGATGAGACATAACCAAAAAAATTTACTAAGACCAATGTCAAAGAGCATACTGCTTATGGTTTCTTCTAGAAGTTTTATGGTTTCAGGTATTACATTTAAGTCTGTAATCCATTTTGAATTTATTTTGTGCATGGTGTGAGAGAGTAGTCCAGTTTGATTCTTTTGCATGTAGCTGTCCAGTTTTCCCAGCACCATTTATTGAAGAGGCTGTCTTTTCCCCATTGTATATTCTTGCTTCCTTTGTCATAGATTAATTGCCCAGGTAAGTGTGGGTTCATTTCTGGGCTCTCTATTCTGTTCCATTGATCTATGTGTCTCTTTTTGTGCCAGTACCATACTGTTTTGATTACTGTAGCTTTGAAATCAGGGAGCATGATACCTCCAGCTTTCTTCTTCTTTCTTAAGATTGTTTTGGCTATTCAGGGTCTTTTTGTTTCCATACAAACTTTAGAATTATTTGTTCTAATTTTGTGAAAAATGCCATTGATCTTTTGTTAGGGATTGCACTGAATCTGTAGATTGTCTTGGGTAGTATGATCATTTTAACAATATTAATTCTTCCAATCCATGAGGTACGTATATCTTTTCCTCTGTGTCATCTTCAATTTCTTTCATCAGTGTCTTACACTTTACTGAGTACAAGTCTTTTATGTCCTTAGTTAGATTTATTCTGAGGTATTTTATTCTTTTAGATGCAGTTGCAAGTGGGATGTTTTCTTAATTTCTCTTTCTGATAGTTCATTGTTGTGTATAGGAATGCAACAGATTTCTGCATATTGATTTTGTATCCTGAAACTTTACTGAATTCATTGATGAGCTCTAGTAGTTTTTTGGTGGCATATTGAGGATTTTCTATGTATCATGTCATCTACAAACAGTGACAGTTTTACTTCTTCCTTTCCAATTTGAATTGCTTTTATTTCTTTTTCTTGTCTGATTGCTGTGGCTAGGACTGCCAGTACTATGTTGAATAAAAGTGGCAAGAGTGGGCATTCTTGTCTTGTTCCTGATTTTAGAGGAAATGTTTTCATCTTTTCACTGTTGAGATGATGTTAGCTGTGGGCTTGTTATATGTGGGCTTTATTATGTTGAGGTATATTCTGTCTATACCCACTTTGTTGAGAGTTTTTCGCAAATGGATGTTGAATTTTGTCAAAAGCTCTCTCTGCATCTGTTGAGATGACACAGGATCTTTCTCTCGGGGGCACGGGGTGCGTGCCATGCGGCATGCCGAACTTCCCTGACCAGGGGTCAAACCCATGCCCCCTGCATTGGAAGCGCGGAGTATTCTCTGGACCACCAGAGAAGTCTGAGCACAGGATCTTTATTCTTAAATTTGTTAATGCAGTGTATCACACCGATTGATTCGTGGATATTGAACCATCCTTGCATCCCTGGGGTAAATCCCACTTGATCACGGTGTATGATCCTTTTAATGTATTGTTGAATTTTGTTTGTTAATATTTTGTGGAGGACTTTTGTATCTATGTTTATCAGTGATATTGGCCTGTAATTCTTTTCTGTAGTGTCTTTGTCTGGTTTTGGTATCAGGGTGATGCTGCCCTTGCAGAATGTGTTCAGATTTGTTTCTTCCTCTGCAAATTTTTGGAATAGTTTGAGAAGGATAAGTGTTAACTCTTCTTTAAATGTCTGGTAGAATTCACCTGTGAAGCTGTCTGATCCAGGACTATTTGTTTGTTGGGAGCTTTTTAAAATTACTGATTCAATTTCATTAGTGGGAATTGGTCTGTTCATATTTTCTATTTCTTCCTGATTTACTCTTGGGAGATTGTACACTTCTAGGAATTCATCCTTTTCTTCTATGTTGTCCGTTTTATTGCATGTAGTTGTTCATCGTAATATCTTATGATCTTTTGTAATTCTATGGTGTTGGTTGTAACTTTTCCTTTATCATTTCTGATTTTATTTATTTGGGCCCTCTCTTTTTCTTGATGAGTCTGACTCCAGGTTTATCAATTTTTTTATCCTTTCAAAGAACCAGCTCTTAGTTTCATTGATCTTTTCTATTGTTTTTTTAGTCTCTATTTCATTTATTTCTGCTCTGATCTTTATTATTTCTTTCCTTTTACTAACTTTAGGTTTTGTTTTTTCTTTTTTTTCTAATTCCTTTAGGTGTAAGGTTAGGTTGCTTGTGTGAGATTTTTCTTGGTTCCTGAGGTAGGCTTGTATTGCTCTAAACTTCCCTCTTGGAACTGCTTTTTCTGCGTCCCATAGATTTTGGATCGTCATGTTTTTATCTTCATTTATCTCCAGGTATTTTTTAAATTTCTTCTTTGATTTCTTCAGTGATCCATTGGATGTTTAGTAGCATATTATTTAACCTGCACGTATTTGTGGCTTTTTTGGTAAGAATACTTTCTGGATTGTGTTATAAGAGACACATAGTAAATTGTGATACAATTAATCAGGGTTCAGGTGTAGTCAGCCTGATCAATCCATTATAATGGTCCCCCTCAGCTTTTCACTTATCAGTTTTTTTTAGCCATTAATAATCATCACCTTGATCTATTATTTCACTTTAGGTTGCAAAATGGTGATATCTATCATTCCTTCTTCAATTAGTAGCTGGAATCTTTTTGTATAAAAAGATTTTTTTTATCAACTGTTTATTTACCTTGAAGTACAGTTAACATAGCAAGGTAGGATAAGTGCTTTATTCTTTCTCTTTATTTATTTATTTCTGACTATTGAACACTTGAAATGTGGCTAGCCCTAATTAAGATGGGCTATAAGTGTAAAATACACACCAAATTTCAGACTTAGTGTGAAAAAAGAATGCATAATATCCCATTAATTATTTTTTATGCTGACTAGAAGTTGAAGTGATAATGTTTTGAATATATTGAGTTTAATTGAATTTCACCTGTTACTCTGTACTTTTTTTTAAAAATGTAGCTATAGAAAAATTTTAAATTACATAGTGGCTCACATTTGTGGTTCACATACTATTTAAGTTGAACAGCTCAGTTCCAGAGTATGTCAGGGAATGTCCAATATCTGCACCTCATGGAAGCCAATCAAGGGAACTAGGAGCCATTCCCCATGGCTCCGGTGAACCCTGAGTCCTGTGAGAGGACACCTGCATGAACAAAGTCACCACAATCCAATCATGTATTTTATCTTTCTTAGTCTGGCACCTGGAATACATTTCCACAAATCCTGTCCCGGTTCCTGCCAATACAAATTACCTAGACCCTGAAATTCTTTTCCCATAAGAGTGTATTTTCCAGGAGCCAATTTGGAGTTCTGTATAAGATCTTGTTTTAAAAATAATTGAACACCATTTTCTTTGATAATCTCTTGGGTCTCTCCCTGACAAAGTCCTCCAGTCCCATTAACTTGACCTCATTAACACCAAGCGTTCCCCAACCATGCTCACTGGCAGGGACCACAGTCCTGATGCTGATTGTGTGCTAACAACCTCGGGCAGCCATCACCAATTTGGGAAGGATTGTTCTGCAAAACCGGAGACCTAACCATAACCATGGGAACAGTTTCCTCAGCAAAAACAAGCATTTGCTGCACACGCCAAATGCGGGTCCAACCAGTGCTTCCTCTTTTGAATTGGTTGGGAAATCTAATAAAACGAGAAAGCAACTAAGTATAGTTGGTGTCATGGCTGTCACAGGCAATGTTTGAAATTTTTGCCCCACCAAGACTTGGCCCACACGCGGGAGAGAGGGTTACTAAACTTCCGTCTAGTGGAGTGTTTCTTGACATGTAACTCATGCCCTCATCTGACAAAAGTCTCACGTCTGGGCTTCCCTGGTGGCGCAGTGGTTGAGAGTCCGCCTGCCAATGCAGGGGACACAGGTTCGAGCCCTGGTCCGGGAGGATCCCACGTGCCACGGAGCAGCTGGGCCTGTGTGCCACAACTACTGAGCCTGCGCTCTAGAGCCCGCGAGCCACAACTACTGAGGCCCACACGCCTAGAGCCCGTGCTCCGCAACGGGAGAAGCCACCGCAGTGAGAGGCCCGTGCACCGCAACGAGGAGTGGCCCCTGCTCGCCGCAACTAGAGAAAGCCTGTGCGTAGCAACGAAGACCCAACGCAGCCAAAAAGAAATAAATTAAAAAAAAAAAAGTCTCACGTCTGTGCCTGTTTCCCATGCTCATCTGAATATGAGCACCTGCCCCCTTCCTCAGTAAACGAGCAATGCGTGAGTTCCCGACTCTTGGACCAAAGAAAGACGTTGCGTCTGTATCGAATGTCCTGGTCTTAATTTTGTCTCTTTTAATCTTAGGCCATCTTCTCACTGTCCCACTAAGACTCCCAGCCTCTGATTCAGAACGAGAACTCCACCACAATCAGAATGCCTCCTTGTTTTCAGCCTCAAAAGGTCCGCTTTCCTTTCAGCTCTTCCAGGAGGAAACAAGCTATGAGTACATTCTTTGAGGCCCATGGCCCGGTGGCTAATGCTCATCTGACTAGAAGATGAAGTGAAACCATGAAAATGGGTCAAGATCTTATATTCCACACATGAGACTTATTAGATCTCTCCAAGGTTAAGCTCAGTCATACCAGGAGGGGATCTATAGGCATAGTTAAGTAAGTGCTGTATATGTTTTGAATGTATTCATATATATGCGTAGTGTGTGTAAATATGCGTAAAATATTTAAGAAATCAAATTTTCAAGTATTTGGGCTCAGATTCTCCAAAGCTGACAAAACTAATATATTCCTCTCTCACATTAGTATTCAAAAATCACTTTTCACAGGGAAAACATTTCGGGTTTCCATAGTTCTTTTAAAGAATTTAATGTACTTCACCCAGAAAAAGAAATCTCTATAAATGAAAGAGATGGCATAACTATTAGAACATGATGTCTCGAAGCTTTAAATTCCAAACACTTCATGTTTTCCTTACTAGTTTTATACTGCACTTCATTGTAAAAGGGGGAAAATACTTTGCATAAAAAGTATAGTTTCCAACAAAATTACATTTGATCAGAAATCAGTAAAGAGATATCTAAAACTAACTTTTAACAACTTTAACCAAAACCTTGTATCGGGGATAACAGTTCTGAAACATCTGTTGACGTATTTTCCTTCTCAGTAATTAAGGCTAAGTATCCAGAGTGCCAAAGTTGACAGGAGCATTCCAAGAGAACTTGCAGGTCATAGTAAGGATTCCACAGAAGATGGCAGAGCCTGGGACTGCAGCGGCAGTGGACAGAACAGGACTCCTAGGGTCACGGCCAGGTTAGTGACAAGGAAAGACAAAGCTTCATCCCAGTGTCATGAAGCTACGGGGTGGGGAGGGGGTGCGGAATTTTAAAAACATGAGTAAAAATACAACAGACGCTTTATATATGAAAATAGCCAAATGGCCAGTAGACACTAAACAAAGTCCTCAACCTTATTAATAAAGGAAATGAAAATTAAAACTGTAATGCAGCACCACTTCTCACCCACCAGAATGGCCAAAATGAGGAAGACAGCACAACCTTTGGCAGGAAGGAAACGGTACAGCCACTTCGGGAAACTGTTTGGCAGCATCTGTTAAACATAACACACGCACATTCTACAACCCAGCAATTCCACTGCCAGATTATATGTGTATCCAACGTAAACACATACGTCTATCCACCAGATGGCACGTATGGAAATGCTCACAGCAGCATGTTTGTAATAATGAAAAACAAAGCTGCCTAAATGCCCAGGGATAGTTACGTGGATAAACTGTGGTGCATTCACCATGGATCACTACACAGCAGTGTGGATGAAGAGCCTGTAATGACGTGCAGTAATACGGATGGCTCTCAAAGACACAATTCTGAGCAAAAGACAGACGCAAAACATGTGATTCCATTATATGAATTTAATAACAGGAAAATGGCTATAAGGTATCAGAAGTCAGGACAGGTAGCTGTGCTCTGGGGGTGGAGAACGAGATGCTGGCAGTGTTCTATTTCTTGCTGGTTACACAGGTGTAACCACCTCGTGAAACGCTTTGACCTCCACGTGTCCGGCTTGTGCACATTGCCGTATATCCATATGATGCTTACATTGCGCTTTAATAAAAACTTCATAGGAACAGCAGCTTACATCTTCCAGTTTAGAATGGTCTCTTCCAGGGTATTACCCGCCTCCAGCACTGCTCCCTGCAGCAGGCTGAGCGGTCGTGACTATTATGAAACCACTTACTTAAAAGTATTGAGTGTCACGTATCGCACTCCCCTTAGCAATGTTAAGTTTTACCTACTTCAGTAGTTATAATGAAATTTTAAAGTCATGATGCCATGTGCCTACCAGAACCACCTGCTGCTTTATGTGTTATTTGGCAGCCACTGTAAAACCACTGTAGAGAACCAAGAATGCGGTTGGCCACGAGTAACAGAGCGCCTGACGAGCAGTGACTCCAAGTTGGGTTATCCCGTGGTGGTGGTCTGGGTCGGAGCAGTGACTGGGTGACATCCTTGGGACGCAGCTCTTTCTGTCCTCGCGCCCCGCCCTCTGCAGGCTGGCTTAACACTCCCAGCTGCACATAGGCTCTGCACATCCGAGCAACTCGTCCACTCCCAGGAAGAGAGGAAAGGGTGATAACGAGGGCAGCGCTCTCCTCAGCTCGCCTGTGCCTCCCCCCTCAAAATCAGGGGTGCACATCCCCCGAATGCCTCCTGAGGAGTCTTCTCTTTATAGTTCATTGGCAAGAACGTTATTACGTGGCCAGAAGAAGCTAGGAAATTTAGTAGTTAGCTTTCTAGTCTGTACAGTAGAGGAAGGAGAGGACACAGAAGGTTGGAAGTGACAGTTAAGTGAGCCAGCTTGCAGTGATTGCTACTGTATCATGCAGTTTCTCCTGCTTTTTAAAAATTTAATATTATATATCTTTCTTTTACTATACCCAGCACTGATCAACTCTAGAACTCTTAACAGCTTGACCCCTAAGATCCAAAAAGGGGTCCTGGCAAGGTGACCCCTCTTTCAGGGGACAGCACCCGCAATCCACTCATCAAAGAAGCATTGCCATTGGATTTTCGCAGGCAAGGTGTCCATCCTGCAGAGAAGCCAGATGGCGCCTCTTCCCCAGGAGCTGGAGCTGGAGCCGCGGACTCATCAGCTTCACGCATGTGCTTCTGACCGTCGTCTGTGCTCAGTAGATAATCACGCATCCTTCGTTTAGGAACCAAGAACCAATGTCATAGTGGAACTACATCGGCTGCCGCTGCCTTTGTCATTGTGGTCTTGGCTTCCTAGCCCTCTCTGCACCTAATTAAGCGTTATGTGCTGAAGGAGTTTTTAACTAGTCAATAAATTAGACCCGAGCCTGCTGTGGTTCCCACCACTCATCACTGCCAACGACACTTGTTTGTTCGACTGTAACGCTATCTGCCTGGACCAGTTTGTATCCAGTCACGCTGATCTCAAATTAGTGACCACAAGGACAGCTTTGAAGAATAGCTACTGAGCTTTTCATGGTAAAATAAGAGAAAAGTAGATCTTCCTGTAAAAAGCATTTTTTGAGGCCCATAATGATGTTATAAGTAAAAATTCTTGTTTTAAATATTTTTCTTCAGGTCATAAAACTTCTCTCTTTAAGTGGCCCTTTCCCTAGATGTGTAAATGTCCTTTCAAAAATCTATCTGAAGCCCATTTTGATTAATTAACATATTGGTGAAAACCACTTCCTAACAGTTTATCCAGACTCTGAGATCTCGTGGCTTTAATGCAAGGCTGGCCTTGGATGGTGGGAGCTGTCTGCCCACCCTGAAGTGACAATCTCATTTTAGGACAGCAGTAGCAATCCTCGGGCCACCTATTCAGTTAGGGACTTTGATTGACTGCTCCTTCTCAGTATCGTGGAGGTGGCAGAGGCTCTCTCCTCTACCAAGCTTTAGATTAGTCCTGTGTTTGGCCTGCCCAGCCCAATCTGAACAAGAATCATGCTAAGTCATCCCTTCACCCTTGGTATCTGACCACCCTGTCACCTGATCAGGTTTCTCGCCCCCACTTTTGATGTCTGAGTCTTGGCCTGTCTTTAGCAAGAACCCTGTTAGGTCAGTTTAGCAGCCCCCTCCCCCCTTCATGTCTCGTCTTAGTAATTTTCCATCCCCTGACCCTTCACTCTGCTCCTTGGCAAACCCCCAGCTGTCTTTGCTGTATTTGGAGCTGAGCCCCATCTCTCTCCTAGATTGCAATAGTCTTGAATAAAGTCTTCCCTGCCGTTTTAACAAGTGTTAGAATAATTTTCTCTTTAACAGAGATTGAGTAGGCAGTTTTTAGAGTGACCAAGCATCTCAGTTTGCTCTGGCCGGAGGGGTCTCCCAGGATGCAGGACTTTTAGTTGTAAAACCAGGGCAGTTCCAGGCAAATCTGGACTCTTGGCCACCCTGGAGCTTATGCTCAATGAGTGTAACCTGTACCTGACACCACTTTGCCCAGGTCCCCCAAGCAAGTCATAAGGAGAGGCTTGGCTCCCAGAGAAGACATGCTAAGCTTTGGACATCTGCATGAACTTAGCCCATGGGTGGCATTGGAAGGCAGGTGAAAACCAAAGGCTGAGACACTGCACGGATCAGGGGCCAGGAAGGCTGGAAGATGAAAATGAGGGGACACATAACGGTGATGGACAAAGAAGTCAGGCAGCCTGTGTCTAAGTCTCGGAAAACCCAGAGGCACGAGAGATAACCACACTTGCAACTGGAGAGACCTTTCTCCCACAATTTATTTTGAAAAATGTTCAATCATAACATGGAGCATTTATCGAAACATTTTGCTACATTGTCTTTCACACAAACGGGTATAGGCATGTATATATCCATATAATTTCACTTTTTCATTCACAGGGCACATACACACATGCCAAGAAAGATAACAGTATTGAATTTTCAAGGCATTCCTGATATAGGACTTGAGTTGAAAATTAGCGTTAACTGGTATGCTAAAAGCAAATTAATACATGAAAGATGCTGAACCTCACTTGCAGATAGGGAAATGCTATATTTACTTACTTTTAAAAATCTTTTTCATTTTCCTAATTTGATGGGTGAAAAATAGTATAACATCCAAAGCTGGTGAGGGTGTAGGGAAATGAGCTATCTTATACATTGCCAAGAGTAATAAACGTTTCTGGTGGAAATATGAATTAATTTGGGGAGGAAATAATCTAGCAGGATCTATTAAGACCAACAATACTTATGTTCTGTGATTCAGCAATCTTTCTCTGAGGACTAGAATTTGATCCTACAGAAGTAAAAGCCCCAGTTCTCAACTGTAGTACAAAGCTGTTTATTGCAGCATTGCGATAGCAAAAAACTAGCGATATCGCTATAAGCGCGCCTTCGGGTTGTGGTCTAGTGATCGTGGTAGAACCACAATAAGGAATATATAAATTTTTTTTAAGTTAGGTACACCCATATTGAGTCACTCCATGACATATTAAGTGGGAACTAGCTGTACAGTTACATTTTTTAAATAAAAGGGAACAGAAATCTTCATGATTATGTTTTGCATATCTGTATAAGCAAGCAGAGAAAGGTATAAAAGATACACTAATTTGTTTGCTGTTGCCACAGTAATCCATTTTTCCTTCCTAAGAGGAAACCTCAGTTATTTGGGCATAATTGCCATCCTCCACTGTAGATAGTTGTTAGGGAAACAAGAAATTGAGACACCTGCCTAAACTAAAGATGCTGAAAGACTCAAAGCCCCCCTCTGATGCCCGTGGTCCAACCAGGATAGCACTGACCCAGGTCTGCTGAGTTAGATGCTCTCTCCAAGGACTGGATCTTGGGAGAAAGGTGGGGATGTGGAAGCAGTGGTTGTCTGTCATTTATCCCGGTGGGTGGGTCTGCTGGGATGCTGGCAGGACGGTCCTCAGTTACTGTTACGGCGGCTGAGAGCTGGCTTGATTCCGGGCCGCCCTTACACTCGCGTCTCCAGGCGTCCCTTTAAGGCCAGACCCTACTGCAGCTCCCCGGCTGACAGCCTTTTCTGACTCTCAGGCTGCTTCTATCATGAGCTGCTCTTGTGGTCGCTCAGAATCCAGGCCCTTGTGAAGTGGGAACGTTTAAAAGCATGAGCTTATTTAAAAGCTTTTCGGAGGACCCAGTAAAGAGGCTGCACATACGGGCAGAGGAGGAATACCCGATAAGTTCCTGAGGACGTTGGCAGACGGGAAAGACTCCAGGCTCCCGGGACTCAGGACGGTTTCTCTGTTGTAACAGAGAAGACGACAGGAAGCTGCGTATGCAGGTGAAGGTGTGTGGCACGGACGCCGAATCTGCTGTAATCAGAGAAGCGGCAGCCAGGAGATGTATCAGGAGTTTATTTTGGCGACTGAACCTTACACCACAGTGGAGCTGATGAAACTGTCGCGGCGAGGCAGTCGTTGCTTGTCTGGGCCGGCAGCTGAAGCCCGCGGGGCTGGCGGTCGGGAAGTGACACGGGGGAGGCAAGGACAGACCAGAACGCGCACAGCTGGGCTGGTCTCGGCCCCTCACTGCAGGGGTGGCCTCAGCGAGACGCTGCAGGACGTAGATACACCCCAGGCCCAGGAGGCGGAGGAGTTGAAGGAGGCCCCAGCTGCCGCCCGTGCCCGCCCAGGGGGCAGCAGACAAGCTGCAGCGACCGCGCGTTCACGCTCTGGGGCAAGAAAAGAAAACGGCGGCGGCGGCTGCACTCTGCCTTCCAAACCTCGAGCAAAGCCGCCTGTGGCCTCGGCTCACCCCAAACCACGCAGGGAAGACAACTGTGGGAGGCGTGGTTCCCACTTAGCTAAAATGACGTTAACACGGATTCCACCACAGCCCAGCCTTTGCCCACGTGGCGAAGACAGACTCCAGCTTTAACCGCACTAGACTTCCAGTAGGGACAGTAGCAAACCCGCTTCCGCCGTGTTCATGTCGAGCAGTTACCCTTCACTGAAGAAAAACGCGCTGATTCTTCCCCCCCAAACTGGGTATAAAGACCCTTGTTCAACGTTAGATGATGATGATTCCTCTCCTAATTGATTCTTCACCTTTGATATCCTGTAAACTAGACACTGAGATATGAATTTAACTATACATGTTATGTTAGATAATATGAGGCTGGAAGGGAGGAGGGAAAAAACTCAGCTAATATATACACAAATATGATCATATCAAAATAAGGAAGAGATACACAGAGCTACGACCATCTTTGTTTCTACAGCCAGTCACGTGGTCATAGCTGGAATTGACAGGTGCTTTCTCCTGCTGCCCAGTCCGCAGTTCCTTTGCCCTTAGCAAGCACCTTGGCTGGCCATGGGCTGTGTAGCTTTCCATTGGCTTTAATCACAAGGCCTGGGAGCACTGAGAGTCCCCTGCATTCCGGACGGAAAAGTGGAGTTGTAGGGCAAGGGGTAAACAGGTCAGCTGTAGGCAGCAGTAGATGGCCCAAGATGATTATTGGACGGAATGCGAGAAAAACAGGTCTGGGAACTTGATGAAAGTTAATAGAGACCCATCAAGGAACTTGATAAGTGGCAGTACAGATAAGCAACAAATGTGAACAAACGCTTAATTATTATGAGCCAAGTTAGTATTGCAGTGTACAAGGTGATAACGGTCAAATTCCCCTGATTTAAACCTTCCTTGATCATGTTTTACTTTACCAACTCCCAACTTCCCCAAGTTTCCCATCTTAGCAATAAAGACATGAAGAGGAAGGATGATATTGAATCAAGCAAGACAGAAGAGAGGGTCGGAGGGAGAGAGCCAAGGACAAAAGTGTGGAGAGAGGGAGAAAAGAAAAATCCTAACATGGATCAGCTCAAGTCCCTGACAAAGTCTCTTCTTTTTTTTTTTTGCAATTTTGGATCTTTATTTAGCATGAGGAAGGCTGGAATTAATAATTTTATATCTGAAAATATCTGATGCACAATAAAGCAACTGCTCCTAGGATGGGTTCCAAGAAAGGACTGCCTAGAATAGCAAACTACTGGCAAACATGGATGGGTTGGGTTTCAAGTGTGCTCTTTCTGATGACTCTATGTAAATACCACTGGTAAAGAAAGGATCACTGAAGCTTCTTTCTCTCATTCTAATGAACATGTTGTAGATAAAGGAAGTGAAATACATAAATCATAAAGCCTAAAATAAAATGAAAGTTTCCATTTATGATCATACTATACACATATCCTCCAATACATTGAAATTTTCTATAGGAAAGGAACATGGAACTTAATACTATCTGCATACTTCTCTGCTTTTTTTTTTTAATGCTTTTGTGAAAGTTCTCATAGCTGCCAGACATAGGCAAATAGATTGAGTAAATTCTCCCCCTTAGAGACATATTAGAATTATCCAGAACTCTATTAAATCATTTAATGCTTGAAATGCCTGCCTGTGCGAAGAGCTGTAAAAATAGATTGCTTTCGTGTTCAGTGAGGTGGTTCTTTACTTTCCATAGTCTCACCTTCCTTTCTCTGCACAGGTACAGAGCAGATTCTTTCTTCTGTGTGAGTAACGCAGAAGCAGAGGAGCACCAATATCCTTAACATTCACCCCAGGAGCTTTTCTCATATTATGATTGAAACAGCAGAAAGTCAATGATGCCCAATGAAAGCACACTGGTGCTTTCTTTCCTTTGATTTTCTGTTTGATTCTTCCTATGGCTGCCTCATCCCTGACCACTAATACTCTCATCCTTGTCTTTTTCTTTATAAGGAACAGTGTTTTAAGTGAGGAAATTGACTGGTTTACAACCGAGGAAAGGATTACTTTGAACCCTAGTCAGGAAATAGAGTACCGTATTAGAACTTTGGTGTAGCTGGGTTTTTAATATCTCAAAAAATTATCTTCAGAATTGGCTGGAAATAGAATGTTAATAAACAAAGAGTGACACTTTTAATTCATAGCCCCTAAATTTGTTCTAAGCTTAAAGCTCAAAATTCTTGGTCATGTTAGAAGACCAAAAAAAGTATTTTAACTAATTTAAGGAACCACATACCTAATTTTGCAACCAGTTTCTTTTTGGGAACAAATGTTCCTAAAAATGGTTATCTCATGTTGAAATGTCTGCCCTTTTTGTAGTAAAAATGATTTTTATTAATATCTTGGGAGAGTGTTCCTAAAATCCCTATATTTATCTTGATAGACACTGAATTATTTTAACTTCTTTTAGATTTAGTACTCTTCCTTTTTTCCATGAAATTCACTACACAGTAGGCGTCTGCATTGGATATATTCTAATAAATTTCACTGACTTTATTCATTTTCACCTGTGCTGTGCTAATAAGTCTCAAATTAAACAGCTCCATCAAGTCTCAGCAGCTGGCATTGTGCCCCACTGAGTATCACAAACTGAAAAAGGATTATTTGGGGAGGCTTCATAATTATACTAAGATGAAAATGTTGGCAGCCAGGAGATACATACTTTTCAAGATTTGAGAGAAAATTTAATGAAAGTGCCACAAATATATTACTTAGGATGATAGTTTGCACTTAATATGAGGCCCTTTTCTCTCTGGACTTCAAAGTCTGGACTAATTAATTAGCCCTAATTCCCCTGTTCTCCTGATGGTCAAGCACTCAGACAGACCTCCCGAGACCACAGAGCACAGCCAAGTAGAAGAAGTGCCTGCTGGGGGTCGGGAGACCTGTGAGTTAGTTCACAGCTGTTGGGTGTTGGTCTTTGGGACTGAGTTTGTGACCTTGGATGCCCCAGCCCAGAGGCGCCAAGCCAAGGCCCACAGGCTCAGTGTGGCCGGCCGCCTGCCTTTGTGAATAGAGTTCCACTGGAACCAGCCCCACTTGCTGGCACACGTGTCCTCTATAGCTGCTCTCGCGCTGCAGTGGCAGGGTTGAGAAGTCAAAACAGAGACTTCACGGGCCATAATGCCTGAAATGTTTTCTGTCTGGCCCGTTGCACAAAAAGTTCGCTGACCCCGGACCTAATCTCTCTGGACTTGTCTCCCCGTCTGTAAAATAAAATGCAATAGTCAATAGCATAGCAACTTCCATTAGAAGAGGCAAGTTTCAATTTTGCCCAACTGTGACTGTCTGATGGTGCCTTAAAACCAAGGTGAAGAATCCCTAGCAGTGATGTTAATACATTCAAAATGCACCCATCTACTCTTTAAGTTATTTACCCATCATCCACTTGGCCTCAGGCACCACACTGAACACCTGGGGATACACTTGCCAAGAGCAGTAAGACCCATTTCAGTTGGTAGAGGAGGGATTGTGTGGGTGTGCGATGGGGATGCCGTGTGAGATGGCCAAGAATTTTTAAATCAAGTCGTCTGGTATTTTAAATGTAAGGATTGGGAGGAAGGCAAGCTCCCGCACTGGAGGTCCCCTGCCCTGAAAATGGCTTACAGGTGCGTCAAGCAGCCATTACACTGAGCTGAGATGAGCTCGCTTGCCCTTGGTTGGCTTAGTCAGCCTTGATCCAGCCAGAGAGCCCCCAGTTATGTAACTTCTTCAAAATCACAAATAGAAGGGACCAAAGAAATTCTCTCTCAAGGCACCAGAGGTGTTTCATGGAGTGGGACGTTTGAGCGTGGACATAGGAGAAGGAGGCACGGTCTGCACAGGCGCGTACGTGGAGGGTTGTTTCAGGTGGAGAGGTCCGGAGTCGACAAAGCCAAGGGTGTGAGAAGTTCGGATGTGTCTGAGGAGCGTCGAGTAGCCCAGGTTGGTGGGAAGAGGCATGAGTGAAGGGGAGGAGCAGGAGACAAGCCTCGGAGCTCGGGGTCTGGAGTGGGTAGGCGGGTGTGTGCCGCAGGTAATGGGGGATGGTGGAGGTCACGGACGGCAGGCTGGAAGGACCGCGCTTCGCTCCGCGAGCAGTGGGAAGCTGCCGGAAGTTCTGGGACAAGAGCAGTGAGGGCTGTCTGCAGAGTACTGTTCTCAGTACTGCGGAACTAGCAGTACTACTTTGCCTGCCATAAACTGAGCAGGAGCGGGCATTTTCCAAATGGCATCAAATGAAAGACCAGCTGCTACTGCCTCAGTTTCAGCCTCTACATTTTCGGATAGGGATTTCTAATAGATGGATCCTGCTCCGTGAGAAACGTGGGCAGTTACTGTCTCTTCGCACATGGTTTTTCCCTGAAGGTCTTCAGCCTCCTTCTCTGTAGGGTCTCCTCAGCTCCGCCCGGTCGTCTTCCTCTGCTCGGGGGTCTGTGCCTCGTCTGCCGCCTCACGTTCGTTCCAGGCCAGGCCTCTGCTCAGGCTGCTCCTCCAGATGCGGGTTGGTCCCCTCCCCTCCTCCCCCTCCCCCTCCCCTCCTCCCCTCCCCCCCTCCCCCTCCCCCTCCCCCTCCCCCTCCCCCTCCTCCCCTCCTCCCCTCCCCCTCCTCCCCTCCTCCCCCTCCCCCTCCTCCCCTCCCCTCCCCCTCCCCCTCCCCCTCCTCCCCCTCCCCCCTCCCCCTCCTCCCCCTCCCCCTCCTCCCCCTCCCCCTCCTCCCCCTCCCCCTCCCCTCCTCCCCTCCCCTCCCCCTCTCCCTCCCCCTCCTCCCCTCCCCCTCCCCCTCCCCCTCCCCCCTCCCCCTCCCCCCTCCCCCCTCCCCCCTCCCCCTCCTCCCCCTCCCCCTCCCCCTCCTCCCCCTCCCCCTCCCCCCTCCCTCCCCCTCCCCCTCCCCTCCTCCCCTCCTCCCCTCCCCTCCCCCTCTCCCTCCCCTCCTCCCCTCCCCCTCCCCCTCCCCCTCCCCCTCCCCCTCCACCCCTCCCCTCCTCCCCCTCCCCCTCCCCCTCCTCCCCCCTCCCCCTCCCCCCTCCTCCCCTCCACCCCTCCCCTCCCCCTCCCCCTCCCCCTCCCCCTCCCCCTCCCCCTCCACCCCTCCCCCTCCTCCCCCCTCCCCCTCCCCCTCCTCCCTCCACCCCTCCCCCTCCTCCCTTCCACCCCTCCCCTCCCCTCCCCCTCCCCCTCCCCCTCCCCCTCCTCCCCCCTCCCCCTCCTCCCCCTCCCCCTCCCCTCCTCCCCTCCCCTCCCCCTCTCCCTTCCCCCCTCCCCTCCCCCTCCCCCTCCTCCCCTCCACCCCTCCCCCTCCTCCCTTCCACCCCTCCCCTCCCCTCCCCCCTCCCCCTCCCCCTCCTCCCCTCCCCCTCCCCCTCCTCCCCCTCCCCCTCCCCTCCTCCCCTCCCCTCCCCCTCTCCCTCCCCCTCCCCTCCCCCTCCCCCTCCCCCCTCCCCCTCCCCCTCCCCCTCCCCCCTCCCCCTCCCCCTCCTCCCCTCCTCCCCTCCCCCTCCCCCCTCCTCCCCCTCCCCCTCCCCCTCCTCCCCTCCACCCCTCCCCTCCTCCCCCTCCCCCTCCCCCTCCTCCCCTCCACCCCTCCCCCCTCCTCCCCTCCACCCCTCCCCTCCCCCTCCCCCTCCCCTCCCCCTCCCCCTCCCCTCCCCCTCCCCTCCCCCTCCCCCTCCCCTCCCCCTCCCCCTCCCCTCCCCTCCCCCTCCCCTCCCCTCCCCCTCCCCTCCCCTCCCCCTCCCCCTCCTTCAGAGCCCTCTCACAGCTCACCTCCTCAGAGAGGCCCTCCGTATTCATCCCAGTCCCCGTGGTATCTCCCTGCTTTCAATTCCATTACCTTATACTACTCATGTTGGCATGTAACATGCTGCTTCTAGGCTGGAACTCAGTCATCCCATGGGCGCATCTTGCTAAGCCTTGCTTCTTAAGCCAGGCCTATTTGCGGTGCACCTAAGTGCTCGATCAGTGTTTGTTCAACTGAAGTGAATTTCTGATAACCAGACCACTTCATTTTACTAAATATGTTCGGTCTGTGCTTATAATTGTACCGCCGCCCAAGCCTTCCTCATGTAACTCTCGGTGGACCTGCGCTTGACCTGGGCTTCTCCCGGGGAGCAGTGGTGTTATGGACAAGTGGTAGTGAAGAGGCAGGGGTACAGGAGCGGCTGAGCCCAGCAGCCCCCGGCCTGCAGAGGACTGACTGCTCACACCCACGCTAGAAGGCACTTGACGAGTGGGAAAAAGAACAACTCGGCCATTTTGTGATACAGCCTCATTTTCTCTAAAAAGTAATTGTTTAATCTTTTTGGTGTATCGCTACATTAGAACATAGTTATCCACAAGTTGTTTATATTTCTACGTCTATAAACATGAAAGAACAGGCCTATTTGATTTCCATAAATCATACAGATATTACGCTTATGATTTTACTATGACTTCCCCAAATGTTATCCGTTTAGCGCATTGACAAACCTGAGGAAAAACAATATTTTAATATGCCATTATACCACGTGATAATGTCAGAGAGTCTCCTTTTCATTAGAATTACTTAGCATTATTCAATGATTCATGATTGCTTTTACTGTCTATAATAACTAAAATCATGTGGTAGGGCTATTTCTTATAAAATCCTAATGTTCTAGGATATTTTAACCTTAAATAAAGGATACATACACTGAGTTCTCATTTGATAGAAATGATTGAATCCTAACTCATGTTTTCACCTGTACCATGTTTCAGAACAGGTGGGGAATAGCCTTTGCATGTATCCGATATCTCACCTAAAGTTCCCTTCAGTCTGTCCTATTCCTGCCACTGATCGTAAAGCGATAAGTCTAGAACGTGGCAATATTCCCTCTTGTCACAGCTTTCCAATTATTGAAAATTAAGTAACTCCCTGTAGAGGAGAAATCATTAAATATATAGTAAATAATGAGGTTAATTAATTTAACCCCTTCTAATTAGGAAACTAATTAAATCAGAAAATTAAAACTGACATAAGACATTAAATAGGGAAACCCTGAACTTAGATCTAACAATCATCTCTTCGTCCTCAACCAGTTCCAAAAGAGGAATGAATATATATTAGCTACAAAAATATAAATCAGTGGACTATTTTCAACCTATATCAAGTTAAACTTTCCATACCACAAATACTATTTTTAGAGAGTTTACCTTTTTTCTACTTCTGTTATATGTGAAATTAAATCTTGTTTCTTTCAATTTTTTAAAAGAATGAATTAGAGTAAGTAAAAAAAGATGGATTTAGCCCCAAATCTGCTAGTAACTCTCATCATGAACAAGTCACTTAAACTCTCTAGGCCTCAGTTTTCTCATCCTCAGTATATTCTAGTAAAAAGTGAGATTGACTCACAGTGTCTTGGAGATGGAAATACATCTGAATAGGAGGAACGGATTAAGAAGCTAGAATCCGAGAAGATTGTTAAAATCTTTGTCAGTGTGTTATAGTAGAGAACCAGGTCCTAGCCTAGGATCTTCATGAATTAGTTGATGAACAATCTGAGATAAAACTAAGGATACATTTTCAAAGGAGCCCAACTCTCTCCACAACCTGAAACTGTCATGCCCATCAACATGATCTTTGGATATAATTTCTAACCTCCAGGAAGAGTCTCAGAATAACAACAGAATTAGATTCAAGTTGTGGTGCTTAGTGCCACTGGCAATGGTGTTTCCAAGCTTAAAAATATCTAAGCAGGTATCCTGCTAGAAGTTTTTGGACTCTCCATCCTTTTGACATTGTTCTCACTCTCCACACAATTGACAAGGACATGGAGCATTGTGGTCCAGGCCCTTTTTTGGGATCCACTCTGGGGAGGTGAGTTAATATGGATTCCTCAAAGCCAGCACCAAAGATCATTGACACAGAAGGAATCTCTGATAGACACTTGATCTACAGGAAAGTGAGTAGCCCCAGTTTGTAGGGAACCTCCCAAGTTTCAAGGCTCTTACTGCAGTAGCTGGTGCCTGTGAACACTGCCAGAAATTACACGCAGCCAATGTGGGCATGTGGTATAAACCACTGATGGGGAACAATTTCTTCCGCCAAATTTGAATGCTTCATTCATTCATTTAACTACTATAAACAAATGTGTTCTAATTCCTTGGCATGTCAATGCTGCTGGGTGCTTGACATCAAATGGCCAATACAATTCATACAATTCATAATGACAATTTTATTTTTACACACTTCAAAGGCCATAAATGAAGCAATGGTTAATTCGATAGCCAGCCTGCCACAAAGCAGTTAACCTTCAATAGCCAGTAAGCTGCTTTCTTTTCTCCTCTTACCAGAGCTACGGGATTACTCTACACCTCAAATTCAACAACCTGCTCTGGTGGGACTCCAGGATCTTCATATACTTGGTATTTATTTTGCATTATTCCCCATTTTCCCCTTGTATCAAATAGCCAATTACTTAATATCTAAAATGTGCAAGTTTTTATTCAGCAACACCAGCATTCTAACCTCACACCTCTTATCTGTGGCCTCCTCCCCTCCAAGAATTGCTCCCTTCTCATCTGCCCCATCTAAGAAGTTTGCCTCAGCTATCCTGGCACACAGGGACCTCTTGTCTAAATCTCTGCTGCATTTATTATTATTAATAATTCCACTAGTGTTAGGCTTGTGTATCCAAGTATTTGTTAGTTTTATGAGGGCAAACATACCATTTTACTTGAAAGAAAAAAATTTCTCAATGTCCTACCAGGTTTTCATGTGCATTATATAATTAGGGTCACAAGTGAAGCAGCACATTCAAATTAGGATCATCTGAGAAAGCTGATTTATAAAGGGATTGCTACAAAGGTGTAGGCAGGATGTGTGGATGGTGAGGGAACCTAGGTCCAAAGGGATGAGAGGAAGGGAAGCTGACCAGAGCCTGGAAGGAGAGAGTTGTATAGAACAGATGACTTTGCCATCTCTAGGCAACCTGACCAGGAGCCTGGGAAATAAACACTCTAATCCCACTCTCCTCCCCTCTCGGGTCTCTGCTGGGGTTCCTCATTCAGCAGATTCAACTGGCAACCAGAGTACAAGGGAGCCTATTAATATGATCCAGTGAGGTCAGCATCCTGGACCAAGCAAGGCAGAGGATGGAGTGTAGACCTGGGGTGGAGAAAGATGAGCGGAGATACCCAGCACGTCCATTGCAGGGCTTCAACAAATACCTGATGCTTTCTAAGAGAGCACTGCTCACCCTTTCCATACAGAGCCAACGACCCCCAACTCAACAAATGTCTATTGAGTAGCTATGTGCAAGCGTGGTTGTTTGAAGTTATCTTTAATAATTTTTTGTTTTATGTTTTGTTGTATTCTATAATCTTAATTTGTAGAATTGTTTTGAAACTAAAGACGGCAGAAATTGGCAAAATGCCATCAATCCCATTTCCTTTTCCTGGATACTTAGGAAGACTACATTTCCCAGCCTCCCCTGCAGTTTAGGTTGGGGTCACAAGACCAGGATCTGGCCAATGGAAGTGGGTGGAATTGGACTTGGACTTAGGTGGCTGTCTGTAGGCCTGGCCATAGAGCCTCCTGAATGATACTCTACTTGCTTCCTTCCCTCTGTAGAGGAGGAAGGAAATGGCTCTCAGATAGCAAAGCCACGCGATGACAAAAGCCCTGAGTGCCCGTTTGGAGGGACACTGTCTGAGCAAGCCACTAAGCTATGTGCAAGAAACTTTCAACGTCTTAATGCCATGGAATGCTGTAGTTTGTTATGTCGTCTTAAACTAGGTTCTGCACAGCAGTACTATGGACATTTTGCACAGGGTAGTTGCTGTAAGGGCTGTCCTGGGCATTGCAGGGTGTTGGGCAGCTTCCTGGCCTCCTCCACTAGACGCCAGTTGTTCCCCTTCCCCTCTAGCCATGACAACCAGAAATGTTTCCAGACATTGCCAAATGCCCCCTGGGGGGCAAAACTGCCCATAGTTGGGACCACTGATCTAAGCCCTCTTGACTAATAGACTGTGTGCTCAGCGAACGGGGAGAGGGGTGGGACCGTGTCTGCCCTTAGAGCACGGACCAGTATAATACATCACACGTGCGTGCTTATTTTAAGATGACTGCTTCATTGTAGCACTGTCATTGTTAAACTGGAAACAACAAAAGTGCAACAATACAGAATTGATTAGGTAAATTAAGGTACATTTAAAAATGGAGTATTACGTATCCATTAAATGATTTGGATCTATTATCTACTTACATGGAAGGACATTCATTCTTGTCTGTTTTTTAGGTGGCAACAATTTTTTTAAGGAAAAATGTATTTGTATGGGACAATGTCTGGAAGGATTTCAGTAGTGCTGCTTCTGGGATAGGATTTGAGGTAATTTACTTTTTTTCCATTACTCATGTTTTCTAGTTTTTCTACAGTGAATAGATGACTTTTGGTGGTCAGCCGACTGATCTGTCCCATAAAGAAACATGCATTTTTGGCTCCCAGGTTCTCCTTCGATAAACCTCTGGCTTGCTGATGTCTCTAACTTAAGTACTCCCTTTCGTGGAAAGGTTAAATGTTGTAGTCTATAAACCCAAACTAAAGGTTTACTAAACATTGATACTATCTAACTTCAAGGGGTATGTGATTAGCTGAACTGAATAGAACATAATATGAGAGCAAGACTGAGATTGTTGTATACAATACAGAGATGCATTTTTAAAAAGCCATTTGGAAATACTTATCTAAATAACTGCCTCAAGTTCCCACCAGTAAGTACAATTTGAGTTAAGTATTCCCAACTTTACTTTTCCATTTTCTAATTTCACATTTAATTTTTTTTCTAGCTTCGTTATCTAATTTTGCAAAATAAAAAATGAGAAATGTATTACCCTATTTATCAAATTAGTATTAAACAGGCTGTTTATTCTCTGAAGGTTATCAACAAAATGATCATGCTTTGAACTTAGTTGGGAGAATTGTAAATATAGTAATGCTCAGTGTCGTGTTTGGGGTCATACACATGTCAGTTAAAGAAATACAAAGCTTTTGTTAAATGAACTGATACTTCCTCAGAACATCCATTATCCACATGAAGTTAGATTTCATCTAAAGATGTTTCTTGTACATTACTGGCAAAGTAGCAGTGTTTGATACACTCTACCGAATGTTTTCTTTGTAGGCCATTGACCTAGGGCCTTCCTGATGCTGGTGCGATAAGGCCCACATATGTGTACAACACTGACCTTGCATAGTTTTATGTTTTACAATCTCTAGACAGGTTGATGAGATTTTAAATAACAGATTTCTTAGTCCCATAATCTGCCTTCTTGACTATCAGAAGTCACAGTAGGGTACACTTGCCCTGCTGAATGTTACATGTTTTTAACTTACAAAATAAAATACCCGGTTGAGGTATGTTTTAAGTCTTTTAATATAAAAGTACATGCTTAGTTCCTGTTTAACCAAGGAAGAAAAAAGCTATCAATAAATAAGTTCTCTCACAGGTAAATAAAAGGGCATGCTAATTTTGATTTGGTATTTAGAACTAATTTATCCCTCCTACATTTTCTTAACATGGAAGGTAAAATGTTACAATGGTCAATACCAAATATATGCTTGGGTATTCAAAGGAAAGACAGTACATTCTTATTCATTCAGGCAAGTACTGAATGTTTTTATTATTTGTAAAAAAAAAAAAATTGTTAGCTTTAGAATAGGGCTGTTTCAGACTGTTCAAAAGACAAACGAAAAAGACAAAAAGCAGAAAACATCAGAATGATAAAACGTAAGGATATTTAAAAGGCTTAATGTGTGCTTACTTTCTGCCCATACAAAATCACTTATGACATACATGCGGGCAATCAAAACCGTATTCGCCGATTAAAAGACCCAGTGTCCATTGTATTAAGTCCTGGTCAATGAACCAACCATGTCAACTGTCACTTTCAGAACCTCTCTGTTATCGCAGACTAAAAGTAATACAAGGGCCTCAAAAATGAGTTAATGTTATAGGAGGCTGCCCCAATAATTTTGCAAGGTTTCTCTCTCGACCAATTTCACTAACGTTTACTTTAAAATGTCTTTCCGCTTAGCAGGTAGCAGCAGCGGGCCTGATTCACGTCCCTTTCCATTCTCAGGCCTAGGCCAAAGCCTGGTCCCCGGCGAAGGCGGGGGTCGGGCCGGCCGCGCCTCCCCCCTCCCCCGCGCAGGTGCGCGAAGACCCCCGTGCTCCTCGCGCCGCGGCGCCGCCGGATGACGTCAGAGCGCGGGTACACGTGGCGGCCGGCTAGCGTCAGCGGTGCCGGGAGGGAGGAGAGCGGGGCTGGTTCCGACGGCCCGGGTCGCGGCAGGAGCGGGTTCGGGCGATGGGGAGAAGCCCACTGGCCGCGCCCGGGGGGCTGGCGCGCCTCGGCCGGCCCGCAGCGCTCCCTCCCCGACTCGGCCCAGCGCCCCCGCCCTTCAGCTGGGACCCGGGACCCGAGCTCCAGGGCCTGAGGCGTCACCTCGGGTCCCGTCTGGCAGCAGCCGGCGACACTCCGCTCCCCTGCGCCCAAGGCCAGTGACCCGCTCCCGCCGCCGCCTGCCAGCGACCCCGCGGGCCCGCCCCTCGCCGCGCGCATGCGCCGCCCCTGCGGCCGCGCGTGCTGACGGGAGGGGCCTCCGCGTTCCCTTCTTTCCCGGGACCGGCCCACTCCGGCCCCACCGAGGGGGGTGCGTTTCCCTGCGACCCCCGGGCTTCCTCCTAAGGGGGCGGCGGCGGCCACGGGCCCCCGTCTCTGGAGCGGGCTGCTCGGTGCGAATGTCCGCGGGGCCGCGGGCTGCAGCAGAGGCGCTGGGCGGCGCCGGCCGACCGCCCGTCCCT
Source organism: Eubalaena glacialis (assembly GCF_028564815.1). Classification (NCBI taxonomy): domain Eukaryota; kingdom Metazoa; phylum Chordata; class Mammalia; order Artiodactyla; family Balaenidae; genus Eubalaena; species Eubalaena glacialis. The sequence continues at coordinate 126,524,124 of NC_083723.1, read as the reverse complement.
CGGCTCCCCCTCGGCGGCGGGCGGGATGGTGCGGCCCGCAGGGCTCGCGCGGCTCCCGCGTTTGGGCGGCCCGGCGCGGGCGGGGGCGCCGAGGGCGGGGGAGCGGGCCCGACTCGCAGGACCGGGCCGGGGCCGCGCGGGCCGCGCCGTTCGGGAGCGGGCCCCGCGGGCGGGCCGGGCGGGGCAGGAGCCGCCGCGGAGCCTTCGGGCCGCCGCGACCATGTCGGACCAGGCGCCCAAAGTTCCCGAGGAGATGTTCAAGGAGGTCAAGTACTACGCGGTGGGCGACATCGACCCGCAGGTACCGCGCCGCCCCCGCCCCGCCCCGCCCCCCGCGTCCCCGGCCCGTCCTCGCTCCGGCCGTGGGCGCGCGCCAGGGCGCACATCGTCTGGGCCCGGCCACCCGGTGCCCGCCGGCGTGGCTACGCGGAGGCTGGGCCGCCTGGCGCCGAGCAGGCCGGCAGCGGGGCCGGAGGGGAGGGAGGGGAGAGGGAGCTGGTCTGCGGGCCCCGCGGTCGGGGAGGGAGGAAACCTGGGAGGGGTGCTGACCCCTGTAACAGGGGGAGGGGACCTGGGGGCCTGCGGGATCCGCGGCAGGAAGGGGCTGTGTCCGGACTGGGGGAGGAGGGCATGGGGAGGTGGGTCTGCCCTGGAGCCCTGCGCCGATTGTCCCCGTCCCCGCGCGGGGGGAGACCGGGGTGCTGTCTCGTGGCCGCCTCGCCCGCTTCCCACTCCGCTCCTTTCTGGGCGGAGTTCGGACAGGGCCGCCCTTCCCGCGGCAGCCTCGGCGGTCTGGGCTCCCCCGACGCCCAGACGGTGGGTCCGAGCGTGGCGGGAGCTTCGGCCGGTGGAGCTGGTAAGGACGTGGGTCCCGGGCTGCTGCGGGGACGGTTAGCCGCTCTGGTGTGGCAGCCACCCCAGGTCGCAGGTCTGCGGCTCGGTCATCTCGTGTGCGGCCGTGAACCCTCAGTTTACCACCAGCGGATACGTGTTCCTTGATTTCCCTAATTGGGTGAATTATACAATAATATGGAAAAATACCCTGGTAACGCCGTCACACTAAACATTTGAATTTTTTTGTCGTTTGGGCTCATGCCAAAGGGTATCGTGGCTTTTCCTAAGCTTTTTCTAAGTAGAACATGTGTTTGAACGTTAGAATGTTGTTCTTCCATTGTGGGAATGAACCGCAGTTGAGTGTTAAGGTGATTCTTCACACTGTTCTTTTTCCTAAAGTTTATCTTTACAATTTCATCACCTGGGTGTCTCATTGGCCTTGAGTGCTAAGCTTGGAGACCTGAGGTCTGGGCCTCCTGAGTGGAGACCGATACTTAACAAGTAAAACTTGGGTGGCCTAAAAGGATCTGTGGAAGGCTGATGGGCCTTGGCCTTCCAGAGGCTTGCCTGTTGGTATCTTAGTAACTAAACTCCCTTGGATCACCACCTAGGTGGGTCCTTTCTCCACTGTAACTCTAAGGTAAAGAGGCTTTGAATTTAAAGGTAAACAGGTGCTGAGCTCAGAGGGCTGAAGCGCCTGTAAGGTGCAGCTTCTCCCTTCCAGGGTTTCCCTTTCTTCAGTGTCCACCGTTCTTCCCCTCTCTCATCCCACCCCCTATTTCATTTTAGGACTTTGGCTCTTAAGAGTGACCTGAACCATATGTTACTTAAAACCTGGAACACGCTGCACTGGAACCGTGTTTACTTAACCGTGAATCAAGTCTAAGGGCTCAAAAATGTCCTTGCAAACCACTTTGATCTGAAACAGTATGTTTTCTAAAAAGTTTAGAGCCAGGATATGCGATTCTCTGAATCTTATAAATGTGGGTTCAGAGAGTTCACGTGCGTTGGATGAACACCTCGTTCACCTCCACGTGTGGGGTGCCCTCGGCCGCTCTGAGCGGGAAGCATGCTCCTGGCCTCCCCCCTCCCCGCAGCCTCCACTGCTGGCCGTGGCCTCCCTTCCCTTCCCACTCCGGCGTCTCATTCACTCCCAGAGCTTTGCCCCATCTCTGTAGTGGGCTGATGGCTCCACTCAGGTGGGACCCAGGTCTCATCCTCGATGCGCTGGGTGTCTTCCTAGTTCTTAAAGTGGCACCAAAGAAGGCCATGCCCTAAACTAAGACTTTTGCCTTCCCCCACCATCCGCTCTTAGACGTGGTCGTCGGGAGCAGTGCTGTCATTCCCCAGTTTCTCTTACACGTGCCCCTTTCGGTCACCAGATGTTGCTGCTTCTCTCACATCATCTTCTTGTCCCTGATGACCTTCCTCCAGTTCAGTTACCTGCCTCTTCCACCTGAATTATTGCAGTTGTTTCTTAACAGGTGTCATGGCCCCAGTCCTGCAGTGTAAGTGCATTCTTCTTACGCTGACGGTAATCTTTCTGTGAGGTCTGATCATGCCTCTTCCCTGCTGACCAGCCCTCAGTGTCTCTCCAGGAGACACTCTGTATTTTATTTCAGGATGAAATGCAAAGGTTTCTGCACAGCATCTATGAAACACAGTCGACGGTCTAATCCACGTTCAGCTGTCCAGCGTGTTGAGCGCTGCTCTGTCCACATGGTGCACGTGTTTTCGCCTTGCTGACGCCTTTAAGTTCATAAGGATTCGGCTCCTGTAGCTCCTTTTCCAGAAACGTTTCCATTTATCAGAAACTACCTGTCCCCAAGCCTTTATGTTTGAGACATGGCGTGTCGCGTGCTAGCCCAGTCTCAGCACTTACGGTGCTGTGCTCACCTTGTCTGTCAGTCCTGTGTTCAAGACGGACCCTGTCCAGTACCTGGGTCACAGGAGCCTCCGTGCTTACCTGTCAGTGAATCAAGATTTGCTGCTTTTTGTTGTCCCCAGATGTTTCATTGCATGTGACTTAGTGCAAGGTTATTAATCCTATGTGGAGAACATGGTGTGCATTTATTAGAATTTTCACTGTAATAATTTGTATAAATTGAGAATGAAATGCAGCATTTTCCATTTTAATTTGTGTGGTTTTTTTAAAGGTTATTCAGCTTCTAAAAGCTGGGAAAGCTAAGGAAGTGTCGTACAATGCACTCGCCTCACACATCATTTCAGAAGACGGGGACAATCCGGAGGTGGGAGAAGCTCGGGAAGTCTTTGATTTGCCTGTAGTCAAGGTTGGTAGTAAATTTAATGAATTCTGTACGCTTCGTCAAGTATCTTGAAAGCAGTACATTGAAGTTTCAGTGCAGCCCTTCTGACACTATTTGCTAAGGTACGGCTCTGGGTGGGAAATGCTCTTGACATCTCAGGAACCATCCAGCATAAGGCCCTTTACGTGAAATCAGGCTATAGCAAGGTTTCTGCACGTTACAGCTTACGCACCTGCTACGGGTGGCCGCATTTTGTCACTGTCTGGAAGTTGTCTAAGCCAAGCAAACGTATTGAAGGCAGTGGACGTGCTGTCTTGAAGCAGATGACGTGGGTGAATTCTGCTAAGAAAGTGTATTGATTCCAAGAGGAACTCCTGGAACAGGGCTCCCTTCCATCCCCACTGGCCAGGGGTCCTGATTTCCAGGCAGACAAGTCTAGGGGAGCCCTGCCCTATCTGGGCTATGTCTCTGCTCTCTGACAAGGGTCACAGTGACCACTTGTCCCACGGTCCCTCTGGTGGCTCTCTGTTCCACTATCCAGCTTGACCTGTGGGTAGTTTATCCTAGAAAGTAGAGTCTAAGCTGGTGGGTGAATTGTTCAGTTTTGTTGATCAAATACTGTGCTGCTCTGTTATGGCTGCTGGTTGAACTGACTGCTGTTAAATGTGGGTTTTTTTAATTTAAGTTTATAATTTCGACCCTTCCGTTTTTTCTCATCGTTTATAGTGTATATTTGTTTTAAAATGGCTCTGTTCCACTACCCTTTTTTTTCTCTTTTTCACGCTCTTACATGTGTTATCTTAAAAAAACCAACATGACAGTTATTGTGGCTTAATAACGAGAGAGGTAGGAATTAGGAGAGAGTGCCGCTGAGTCCGGCTGGGCAGCGGGGACGCCGGCTGGCCGCTGCGAGTCCTGAATGTCACCGGCGTCCAGGGTCTGAAACGCTGCCCTGCAGGCTTAGAAGCCTGAGTTTGGAACATAAGCCTGAAAGCGGATCTGGCTCACAAGAAGGGTCTCACGAGGGTGCTGTGTAAGTCGGAACGACCGTTAACTTGCGGCGGTGAGGACGGTGGTCGTGTTTCTGGCTGGATGCTTGTCTCCGCCTGGCCAGCGGGCTCACTCCACCCGAGCCTTTGTGAAGCCTGACAGCAGGTTTCCTGCCGGCTTCACCTGCTGCCGCCTTGTAGGAGGGGTGGACCTGCCACGGACACTAGGCTGTGGACCCCAGCTCCGGCTCCCTGGGGCCCTGTTTCGGCCTGTGCTTCGCTTCCGCTCTTTCTTGCCTTGAGGGACTGTATCTCATCCCTTCCCCTGTCTACAAACTTTTTTCCCCTCAGACAGTAGCCTGGAGCCTATTATCAAAGTGACTTCACATGTGTTGTGTGGATTTCCTAGCGCACCCTGAAAGGGCAGCCTTGTTAATGCGTTTGGGGCGCCTAGTCAGCTTCCCCAGACCACTTACTGCAGTGCTTCTTAAGTCCAGCGACCCCTCAGGCCCCTTTTTGTAGCAAATATTTTGTAATACCCCCTTTATGATCCTGAAATGAAATTCTTATGTACAGTAACATCATATAACTTGAATATATATTTGTATTTATATATAAATTCCTCCAACTGAAATGTAAAAAAGAGGAAAAGAGGAAAACAGCTAACAGAAAGTCTGCAGTTCAGTGTGTAAATACCCTGGAGGAGGGGGTGTAGAATCACCGCGGACCTGACCCTCTGTCCTGCAGATGCAGGTGCCAGCTGCCAGGTGATGGTGCAAAACGGTGACCCATCCTTGCTGAAATTCTGGGCTAAACAGCGCTGTCTCCTTCATTTTACACTGAAGTTGTATTCCCAGGAAAGTCAGTCTATAATACGGCTGCATAGAAGCAGCCATCACCCAGCTCCCGCCGTGGTCACCATTCTCCCAGTCTGGCTGAATGTCTCCCCATCCTACTCCCTTTGGCTGTAGAATTTAAAACGACTCCAGGCATCCTACTCTTCGATCTCTTTCAGCATTCCAGCCTGCTTTTAATTTGTGGCAGCACCTATACTGTCCAGCGCCTGCAGTGTTGCATTACAGGATGGTAGAATTTTCCAGAACCCATCCAGCAGTTTGCGCTCATTCCAAGATAGTGCTGGTAGACCCTCGGGTTCTTGTCTGAACCTAGTAAGTCTCTTACTGGGGGCTGCTGTTGGTAGTGCGGTCTGTGTCCAGCTGAAGGCGGAGGCCTGGTTCTCTAAGTGCATATCCCTTGGCCTTTACCTTAATGTTAAATTTGACAAATACTTGAAAAATTTAGGCATTCTTTTGCCCAGGGACAGTTTATCTTTCTCATATTTGAATTTTATAGATGTTTAAAACTTGCTTCTTTAGGCACCAAGATTTTTAAAATAATCTTTTTTAATGGAAATATTTTCCTCAGTGGCCTTGGGGCCTCTTAATTATGCTGACTTTCAGCAGTGAATTTATTTTAATATATTATTATCTGCCTTTGGAATAATAGCTGCTTATTACTGTGCTTTTCTAGCTCTCCGTTTCTGCCTTATTATCATTAGTGTGTCCTCCTTCTTAGCTGCGTTCTCTTATCTAGACTTACCTGGGTGAGGGCCGCAGGGAGCCAGTTCTGCTTTACTGCTGCCAGCCCCGCAGTCTATAACCGGGACGCGCGTGCTCGCTGCTCCCCAGCCCCCAGGGACAGCTTTCCAGGGTGAATGCTGCGTGCAGAGTCATAAGGGCTGCCTGTCCGGAGTGTGAGCTCCTCCGGTCGGGTTGTGGGCGCTTCCCTGCCACTGGACGCGGGAGGAGCCGTGCCCCCACCATCCGAGTCGTACTGCAGTGCGTTGACCTAGGCTCTGAGACTCCCGCTGACGTGAGACAAAGGGGTGGCCGGGAGAACCGGTCTCAGGCACGCCGCCGGGGAAGGCGGAGGGCTCTGGTGTCACTGCTGGGAATGAGGCTCGGCCCACGCGAGGGTGTCCTGAATGCAGGAGGAGTGGTGGCCAGTTCCCTCCCGTCCGGCTGGAGCCTCCCCAGGACCGCGAGAAGCGAACAGCCCCTGGAGACACTGCGCGTGGAGACGTTGCACACTCCCTTCCAGCTTGGTGGCTTCATCCGCGAAGTTAGTTACACACTTGGCAGAATTATCAAATCATCACGGAGTGATTATCCCAAGTAGAGCCAGTCTTTATTTTATAAAATGTGTAATATTTCTACGCTCTTTCACAGACGTTACACTTACTTATAAACTTATGCTGAGAAATTGTTGATGTTACCTGAAAAATGAGGAAGGGGGTACTTTGATTTCTAAAGTTCTTTCAAGGTGTATATGATGCATGAGAAATGGATGTGTATGTATGTTTCAGGTGGCTGAAGCTTCTGGAAGTCAGCTGGCTAAATGGGTTATTACTGTATTTTTACATAGTAATTCTGTGAGGCAGAGCTCTCAGGATAATGATTAATGTAATTTTCAAAGTTAAATGTAGAAATAATAAGATAATTTTTCAAAACTGTAAATTACCCAGAAAGGTAGTAATTAGTCTAAGGTTTTATAATTAATCTGAGTTTTGCAATTCATAAAAAAATTACCAGACAGAAATTCTTTCTGTGATTTACAAACATTGTATCTACTTGGCTTCACTGGAAAAAACTCACGAATCCATACTTGACTGGATTCAGGACCCCAGAAGGAAACGTAGGAGGGCCATCTGTACCTCAGATGGGGTAGGGAGGGCTGTCAGTTCCCCGTCCCCCCAGTTGTGAGGACAGAGTTTCTAGCCGGCCTAGAGGCTTAAGCAGTAGAAAGTGTGTAAACCTACAATTTAAATTTCCAAGGACTTCCCTGGTGGTGCAGTGGTTAAGAATCCTCCTGCCAATGCAGGGGACACGGGTTCGAGCCGTGGTCCGGGAAGATCCCACATGCCGCGGAGCAACTAAGCCCGTGCGCCACAACTACTGAGCCTGCGCTCTAGGGCCCACGAGCCACAACTACTGAAGCCCACGTGCTGCAACTACTGAAGCCCACGCGCCTAGAGTCCGTGCTCTGCAACAAGAGAAGCCACCCACCACAATGAGAAGCCCGTGCACCACAACGAAGAGTAGCCCCCGCTCGCCGCAACTAGAGAAAGTCCGCGCACAGCAACAAAGACCCAACGCAGCCAAAAATAAATAAATTTCTATACATAATAATTTTTTAAGATCTGGTAGTGTTCCCTTCTATAATTGGGCTTTTCACCTTGGGCACTAATAGCTAACGTTCCACTCTGATGTTTCTGCTACTTGAAGACTCGTGATTGTAATCTGGATGCTGTGTAATCGGTTGTAACAGAGCCTTTAATTTCTAGGAGCAGCACTAGTAACATGATGACATTTTGAATATGAGCTGGAACTGTGTTTTGATTTGCGTTAATGTTTTCCTTTTCAGCCTTCCTGGGTGATTCTGTCCGTTCAGTGTGGAGCTCTTCTGCCGTATCCTTTTTGGGGAAGGGGGGAGGGAAAGGATGGGTTTAGTACTGAAGTGGTCATCACTTACTGAACTGACTCATTAGTCAGGGGAGGTGGTGTTGTGTTCACTCTATCCCTGCTCTTTCCATCCTGTGTCCAGTTGTATGTACCTGATCCTTGTCATCACCCCTGGGGGGCCGGGGCGGGGTGGGGGACCAGCTGTGTGGAAGCAGCTCTAGGCTGGGACCCAAGGCCCAAGTTCTAGTTCTTCTGCGACTTGGCTTTAGGATCTCGGGGGGTCTGGACTTCAGTTCTGTTATCTTTGAAACAGATGGTTTTTGTGGTGTCTAGTTAGATGGACTATTTCTAAAATTCTAAGGCTGTGTGAACCAAATCATGAATTGTTTGAAGAATGAATTGGAGAAGAGAACATCAGGACATTTTTAGTTGTATATCAGGCACCGTTATTCTTTTTAACTCCGTTGGTTTATTAATTCAGAACTCATGTTGGTCACCTGCTATGGGCCCGGTTCTGAAAACAGAGGGGTCTTCAGGGCCTCGTTCCTGCCCCCAAGGAGCTGCCCCGCACTACCTGTTGGTTCATTCAGCATTTCCTGAGTGTGGCCCTGGCACTACCCCCCCTACATACACACTGACACACACACACACACACACACACGACACACACTGTGCTGGAAGCAGGAGTGAGCCCTCTGCAGCCTGCTGTTCTGTGTTCTAGGCCTCATAGTCGCTGTTTTCACCCTGGAACTGTGAAGCTTCCCTGCAGGGGCATTCCAAGCATAATCTGATTTTGGAGATCACTTCTGTTAAGGTACCTGATACTATGCGGTCATGATGTTCTAGCGTTAGACCCGGCAGAGGAGATGTTATTTACCGTGTTGTGCGGCTCTGCCAGGCATTTATTACTGAATTGATGCAGATGGAGGGAATCTTCCTGTATTAAGTGTTTATAGGAGACCTCAAATAAACAGAGAAAATACCTCCTTATAAGCAGTTCTTAGAGGATGTGCAGAACTTCTGGCAACTCCAGCTCAAAAATTCTAAGATTTCTCCTCCACAGTCTAAAGAGTTAAAGGAAATTGGTTCCTGGTTTGTTTTTGGCTTTGGTTTTTTAGGAGTTTGAGTTTTGTTTGTTTGTTTTCTTTACAAGCACAGGTGAAAATGACTGGGAGTGGAAGGGGTGTTTTTGAGGATAAGAGGCTAGTTTTTCCTGGCCTGGCTCGTGTACTCTCTACACAAGGATTTCCTGAGAAGTTGTCATTTTGTTTGAGCTCTTACTGCCTGTCCCGAAGAAGGTTAAAGGAACAGAAAGAGAACTCCTGAGACTTGGTTAGGCAACACACTCTCAGCCTTTGTTCATGTTTCCCCAAGTCTTTGGAAGTAGGCAATCCCTGAACTAAGGTAGGAGGATGGAAACAGAGCTTGGATGATGGGGCTGAAGGTGTGATGTTGGGGTCTGAAGAGCTCAGGGCAGCCCGGCAGGCCCGAGTCTCTATGAGGTTTTCTCAGACCTGCGTAGGAGACTTCCAAACTGCAATAGAGTTTTCAGTCTGATCTTTTTTCTTAATTCACCTATCTCAGGAGGTGTACTTCTCTCCTGTAGGGAAAGAGAAGTAATACTTTAACCCATTTGAATTCTGGACACTCTAGATTCTTCAAAAAGTCATGTTTGCTTTGAATAGACCGTAAAGTACAGGCACCTAGAGGTCATGCCTGCGTATGGAGAGCCCTGTGCCCAGTGTCTGCACTCTGTAAGCTCTCAGAAAACGTGTGGAATGAATTTGAAAGTCAGAGCTTTAGAACTGGGAAGAATCTCGGGAGTTATATATTCTAACTGTTGTTTTAACAAAGGGAAAACTGAAGTTCAGGGTTGTCTTGCCCAAATCCACAGAGTTGGTGATGGTAATAAAACTAGAAGTCACGTTCTTTTATGAAAGATTCTGTTGTGTGACAGAGTAATCATGTTAAAGTAAACTTAAGACCTTCAATTTGCTTTTAAAATGATCACTATGCCATGTGTGGTTGTGTACATGTATAGGCATGTGTGTTTATATATGTGTATATAGTTAGATGTTTTTTCCATGAGTATGTTATGCCCATTTTATTTATGATGTAAGTGGAGAGATTGGATTTGAAAATGCACTTTGCGGAAAACCTCTCAGTTCTTTCTGTGCTGTCAACTTCTCTTTTTTCCTGTCTGCCCTGTACTCTTCTTTGGTCAGCTTAAGTCTGTCTCTTTCCTAAATGGATTGAATGGGAAGCAGAGGGTGGGCAGTGTCCAAACGGGCCAATAGGAAATGTCTCTTAGTGAAACAGAGCTTGCACTAATTTCATCTCATTGGAATCTTAATAACTGTAAAACAGAGTAAATGGCTTTTCTCCAGAGTCATGTCAGATTTTCTTTGGAATCACTGCCTGCCTCTCTCAGGTAAGCATCGTACAATTAGTCTTGTGTTATTTACACATAACAGTTCTGAGTTTTTATATGATTGGATTTATGATGTATTTGTAAACCAGTGTTATTTACTAAACTGCATATTTAGTATGATCTTATGACACACTTAAAATGATTTAAATATTCATACTTAGTCTTAAGATTTAGAGCTTTAATGGGTGAAAGTGGTCTTTCTAAAGGATTACAAAGATTTAAAACTGGAATATGAAGACATAGTAAAAATGAAATTAAAAGATGACAAGGAAAATTCATTCAGAAATAAAGGCAGAGAATTTTATTAATAAATAAGGGGCTCATGCAGATCAATAAAAGAAAAAAATAAGACCTCAGTAAATAAGGCAGAAAAATGAATTTACAACTTTTTATAAAGAGGAATTACAAATAAGTATAACAAAACATTTGATACACTTTATAAACAAAGTTGTGAACTTTTTAATAGCGGTGAGATAAGATTTTCTGCTTATCAAATTTGTAACAGTATATTCGGTGCTGGCGGAGCTTCAGACAAGCTTCCCCTCCACCGGCAGGAGTGCAGTTCAGTGCAGCGGTTTTCTAGAAAAGTTGAGCCGGGTCAGAGCCATAAAATAGTATTTCTGCTTCCCCTGCAGTTCTCTTGTGTTTAGAAGTTTATCCCAAATTGATAGAAATGAGGGCAGATTGATGCATAAAGGTGTTCAGCGCAGCTTTATTTATAAGAGAGTAAATTTGGAAACAATCAGATGATCCACGATTTGGAAATGTTTAAGAAACCTGTTCTGTACACTTACGTAGTAATATAGCTATGTAGCCAGTTGTGAATTTTGTTTTATGAATATATGTAAAGACATGGGGAATGTTTTAACTGGGGATGAAGCAGGATATAACATAGTTATGTACAGTATTACATCAACCAAATATAATATATAAGAAATATCTGTAAGAGGGACCAAAATGTTAACGGCAATGAATTCTGGGTAGTGTGAGAAGTGAATGTTTAATATTCTTTTATGGTATTCTGTCCTCTCAACCCCCTAGGTAAAAAACCCTCAAACTGTAGACAGTTATTATGAAAAATCAAGTTGGTGTTGTTTAAACTCACTTTTTAGATTACATGGAACAATTAGTAGCCATTGGGCAGGAAAAAGCACAGTTTAGAGGGCTCCCATTTTCTCTGACCTCATAGGCCTCATCCCTGTCTGTAGTTCTTAAGGTGATAGTTTTGAGAAGGCGTTTAGTCTTCCATCTCTGTGGAAGCCTTTGAGAAAGGGGTGTATCAAGGATATTAGGTGAGACGAAAAGGAATTTGATTATAATCTTGCCTTTTTCTTACACCTTTGTAGTAGAGGATTATGGAACCAGGTAATATTAGTTTAATATTGTTACATTATCGGCCAGACTCAGCTTTTCATACAAACGGTATCACCATGATCCCTTCTCTGTCCAAGCAATAAGTAAAATTAATTTTGTTATTGTGTTTTTGTGTCTCTTGTAAATTCTGAAAGTTCTTTAAAATTATAAAATCCTCTTTTTGTTTTTGCTACATTGATTTAATAGAGATCCTTGGCTTTTTTTCCCCTTAAGAACCAGAATTTTGTTGGTATTTGTATTTTTCAGTATTTTTCACATCTTTGCTATAAATGTATATTTACATGATCTTTAAAGTTGGCTAAAATGAAAATCTTTTCATGATGGGTACTGTGGTTACATGTAATTTTTATTGCTTATACTTCTCTGTATGTTCCAAATGTATAATAAATATCAGAAAAGTTTTTTAAATGAAAATATTTTATTATTCCTTATGCATAAACACAATGTACTGTGGCTAAAATGTAAATTTTGCATTTAATTATATTTGTATTGATTGGATTTCTGGGTTCATGATTCAGAGCCCGCTATCCAGAGAGAGAGGAAGAAGCCGGGGCAGGCAGTCCTGTGGGTATTTTCTGGGATCAAGGTCATAGTGACGAGGTACTTAGCGGACCTGACTTGGGAAATAAAAAAGAACATCAAGAGCATGTGAATTTAAAACAGGGTAAAATTAGGGGTTAGACATGATTAAATATTAACTGTGAGTTTAGCACTGGAGAACCTTTTAGTCTTGGAGAGAAATAGAACCGAGATTATGTTTAACAAAGGTTCCGGCATGTGTAATAGGTTATCACGCAGTACGCTTAACCTCTATGGGTTTAGTGCGCGTGGCACACATGCAGGATGTGCTAAATCGGGGGCACGGGCGTTGGGGTGTGAGTTTAGAGAAGGTGGCGCTGGTGTAGACCGTGGGATCAGGAAAGCCTTGGTGGAGGTGGCAAGATATGAGGGGCCTGAAATGACGGGCAGAACTGGAGCAGAGCCGGATGGGGGCACAGAGGCTCGTGCGAGGGGACCGGCCTCAGAACAGGCCGTGTGGCTGGGCGGAGGGGAGAAGAACAAGCGCGCAGGCAGGCGGGCAGAGAACACAGGAAACTCGATAAAGTAGCCGGCTGTTTCACTCTTCTTATATATTTAATCTTGGATTGCAAACGCAGGCGTTTACATTAGAACATTTGGAAAACACAGGAAAAAGGCAAACAAATTAAAATCACCTGCAATCTTGTAGGTGGAACTGGTCTGGGAGCTCTAAGCAGGACAGAGAGGGCAGGGTAAGGATGGGAATGTGGGCAGGAGGGACAGTCACAGTCTTTAGACTTGAGATGAGGACTTGGACTCAGGTTAGCACCGTGTAGAAGAAGACGGCATGGATCTAAGGAACGGATGGGAAGCGGAAGGTCTTGGGGACTTGGGGATGCTGTGCAGAGAGGAGCCGGTGCTCACAGTGGGCCTCTGCGTGCAGAGCCTGTGGTGCGTGCTCCACAGGAGGCCACTAGTCAGATGACTTCCTTTTCCAAATTAGGAACATCGCCAGACGTGGGAAACAGAGAGGACCCTGACTTTTGAGGGAAGATGATGAAGTCGGACTGAAGCCCCTCACTGTCCGAGTGTCGGGCGTGAGGGGCTGAGAGCTACTGCTTCGTTGCAGAGGGGCCAGAGAGGGGAGCAGATAGGAAGAGAGCCTCGCGTAACATGTGGGGTTAGGGAGATCTGGGGAGAAAGGGGACTTGGAAGTAGACAGAGGTGGTACCAGAGGAGGGGTGTTATGCTTAGGGACCGAGAATGAAGTCAGACGTAGTGGTTGGTTTTATTGCGGGGACGGAGCAGGGCCCCGGGGAGCAGTGCGGAGCCACAGTTGGTGCCCCTCCGCGCTGCTTGGTGACCCGGGAGTGGGAAGACGGCAGCGCGGGGCTGTGGGCTGGCACACAGGCTTAGGGGTCTAGGTAGACCTCGGGTTCTGGGCTGAGGAGCTACAGGTGAGGTCAGTGGAGGAGGAGAACGGGGACCCCGTGAAGGAAGCGGGGGGCGCGCGCGGACGTCTGGGAAGCAGCCCGGCTGCAGGTGTTTCTCCGGGTGGGGAGCGGCTGGGCCTGGAGTGGACCAAGGCGGACGCAGCAAGCGCTCTGGCAGAATTTTGTAGCCTTTTAAGCACATTCGTTCGGAATAACAATCAGAGTCGGTATGATCTTTATGGGTCAGTTACTGCACTTATTTTCACAGTTCGCCACTCGTGACGGTGAGAAGAAAACTCTGCTTTATTTGAATAAAGATCGTTCAGCTAAGACTGGGGAAGGCTTTACTTGATACTAGTTCATACGAAGAAGCCCTGGTTCAGAAAAGTGCACTGGGGACACTAGTATTTTGTGGTTGCTAAAAAATGTGAATTCAGTTGTGAGACATACTAACAAACGTATGTTCAGTGTGCAGCTAAAGGACTTCGGTTCACCAGATACGTGAGGATGCTTTGTGACAGGAGCAACGCCCAGGGGTGCGGATAAATGAGGATACAGGTTCCCCCCTCGGGTGAGGGCACGGTCCAGAGGGGAATGTAACATACGCGGAGATGGAGCGGGTGCAGGGTGTGGGAGCAGTACCAGGAGGGGCGATCACGACGGTTAGCCTGCACCCAGTAGGCCTCTGGAGCAGCTGCACACGCACACGTGCGCAGGCAGGCAGGCAGGGCTCCGGCGCTGTGCGAGGACTGTTTGCTCGGCGGTTCTCAGTGACCTTCTGTCTTTTCCCGTCAGGGTGTTGACACAAGCTGGAGCTCTTTGTTGGAGTCTTCCAGAGCTCTCCAGGGAGAGGTAGGGAAGGGAGCTTGTGCCAGCAGAAGTTGGGAAGCACAGACATCACCTGCCTTCCTCTGAGCCGGTACTGATGCAGGCTGAGACCTCTGTTGTGGTGGGCTGGGTAGGTCGCGGGGGCAGGTCGCGAGTCCGATGGAGAGCCTGGCCAGGGTCCTCGTTTAAATCTCGAAGACTAAAGAGATCAAAGCCCTTTCCATTCTGCATCTCAATCAACAAATATTTCTTGACTGCCTACCCATGTGCCTGGCACTGTGCTGGGTCCTGTCGAAGGTACCAAAGTGGAGGACGTGATTCTCACCTGAGACTCTGGGCTCCAGTCGGTAGGGTGGTAGCTCGTAAGCAAGACGGGACGAGGAGCTCGTGGAGCCGCAGGCCAGGAGCGTCTGGCGGGGAGACCTGGAGAAGGAGGGCGCCCCCGGGGCACAGAGGGAAGCCCTTCCTCCAGAGGACGCGGGTGGAGGTGTAGCCTCTGCTCGGGACGGTGGTGTGCATTCAGAGGGGCAGCTTGCTGTGGGAGTGCAGGGGCCGCGGGCGCTGAGCTGAGGCTAGGGGCGGGGCACAGAGCTAGGGAGAGCAGCTCGGGCGAGGGGCCGCAGGTCAGAGCGCAGGTGTGGCAGCAGCTGGGAGCAGGACCAGGGGTGAGGCACACACAGATCAGGAAGGCCCGACACACCGCCTGGAAACTTCCAGACCTTAGCCATAAGGTGTTGAGGAGACATCCAGGCTTTCTTAGCTGAGACCGTAGATTTGTAGTTTAGGAAGATTACTTTTTTAAAAAAAGAAAAGCACTTTTCCCCACTTATAAAATTAATGCTCTTGAAAATTTGGAAAATACAGATAAGTATAAAAATTAAAATGTCGCCATAATCCTGTCACCACTAGGTAACTATCATTAACATTTTGGTGTGGAAAGAGCATTCTTAATTATGCTGATACAGATTCATTGAATGAGCTGGTACACACGTTCAGTCATTTAACCCAAACGTACGCCGATGAAGAACCTGATTCTCAGAGGTTTTCCGAGTTGCTCTTAGCTGGAGTTTGGAGGCCCTGTGTCCGTTCCAGGCCTCCCTTCTTCCCGATGTGATGTTCTTTCCACAGCAACTTCTGTGCCCTGTTGAGACCCGGGCCAGGATCCAGGCCAGCAGGGTACAGGACTAGAGTTACTGCAGTCAGTGAAATAAAAATAATACCTAACTGATGGGTGGCCAGTCTTTGTGATAAAGGCATATCTAGATTATGGGTTTTCTTTCATTTTAAATAAAGATTATGTAATGATTCATTAGAGTGATCTGTATTATCACATAATTAAATCTCACCTCCAAAGGCTGCAGGATATAAATGTTTTTGTGAAAGTCTGTAAGAAAAATAACATCTTCTGATCCAGTATCCTGAAATGTGACACTGACTTACTAAATTAAAGAGAGATAAAATAATGATTTTTAAAGTGATTTTATAAAATTAATGTGTTCTTGTTAGTATTCACAGAGTAGTATGGAATGCAAAATAATTTCTAGGAATATTTGTAAAATGGATGAGAGTAGCTATAGAATGTTAGATTTTTGTCCGGCTGAATAATGGCAGTTAACAAGGAAAAAACATGCTATTTGTCAACACTTTAAAAAAATTAACTTGAGACAAAGTTCAGAAGTCTTAACCATAATTCACAATTTATAATAAGTTATCTAGAAAAAAATTGACTTAGAGGATTATTTTAGGATTAACACCTTTATTTTTCTTAAATGTTTCTTGTGTCTCTGAGACGCTAAAATTTATTTTTTAGTAATTACGTTTGGTCGTAACCGCCCTTAGAGAAGCAGTCTAGAGCAGTGGGAAAATACAGCTTGGAGCCGGGTCTGGGTTTCCAGTTACTAGCTGTCACTTCTGTGAGTGTGCAGCCCACCACCGGGTCACGGGGATTAGGGGTGGACGCGGAGCCCTTGGCACAGTTCCTGGCACAGAGGAGGCAGGCAATAAATGGTAGCTGGTCGGTTGTTGTAGTGAAACCTGTTGTACCACGTGAGCCGTTCCATCTGGAGTCTCCACTTCATCGCTCAGCAAGCATAAGAATTGTTCCTTTTATGCTTGCCTTATTTTCTGTGTGTTTGATACTTACGTTTTCCCCTGAGCTTACGCACCACTGTATTTTTACCTTTTATTTTATCCATTTCATACTTAGTATTTATTTGTTATCCATTAATTATTAAGGAGTTCCTTAAATATGATTTTGATACTATTGTATTTAAACATTTTAAAAAATGACACAGGTGGGAGATGGAGTGGTGTACTAGTTCTTTTTCCTATCAGTTTTGTTATAGAACGAAATAATCCTCCATTCAATCTCTGGAGTGTGGATATAAGTATTTTTCAGTTTACTTGGTGACAAGGCAAAAAAAGTGACGATTACAAAACTTACGATAGGAGTAAAAGTTTTTATTATAACAAGCAAATAGCTAGAAGCTCATCTGTTTTTCCCACTAATACCCTTAGGTTAATTTCATTCAGTAAGGGAGAAAGTAGATAAAGCAAAATTGTTATGATGTCACAGTGTATTTTAATCATAAAGTGAGCAAGTAGGTAAGCAGAGGTGGAGCTGCCTGATGAAAGCTTGCTTTCTGGTTCCTGCCAGGTGTCCCCTGAGGACAGAAGCGCCCTGTGGGCTATGCTCACCTTCCATGGCGGGGGCTGCCAGCTGACTCTCGACAAGAAGTGCACGCACCTGGTTGTTCCAGAACCAAAGGGGGTAAGCGTCCCATGTACGTTCTCCTTTTTTGAATGTGATTTAAGTATTCCCAGTAATCAGATGTCTTCTTTGAACTTTGTTTAAATTAACTGGATTCCGTTTTACAAAAGCTGATAACATTAGTTTATATTATTTATACACAGCTTCATTCCACAAAGGATGTGAGATGATTATAAATTTTGTTTTGAGCCAGATGTGACTTTTAAATACAAAGAAATTTGGGTTTATTTCATGTTGAAAATAGGACAGTTTTTTGAATCTCTAAGAGTTTCCTTTCCCGTCCACTGAAACTTCAGTTCATTTTTGTGAAAATACATATTAGTCCTCTTCACAGTTTTTTAAAACGCTTGTACTGAGGATAATTATAAACATGTGTTTGGTGAAGCTCTCAGTGTACTGTCCTTCTTAATAATCTGGAATATTTAAAACTGTGTGTAACTCCTTAAGCACAGGGCTCTTCTCTCTAAGCACTGGAGGGCCATAGGGCTTTGGGGTGCCAGGTGGGGTCCCAGGTCACCAGCATCAGCCTCCCGGGACTTGTTAGAACCGCAGGCTGTCCAGCCCGCCCCAGACCTAGTAAATCAGAACCTGCCAGGGAAGGGGGAGCCCAGGGACCCTGAGGCACATGAAGTTTGAGAGCGACCGTTGTGTGGAAATCAAGCTTTTTTCCTTCCATGAACCATTATTTATAAGTTTGAGAATTAAGTCTATTTATAGTAGGAAAGTCTTTTGAGTAGCTCATGTTTCCACATGTCAGTCACTACCTCCTTTTTTTGTTGCCTTCAGTCTGAATCAACGCTGTGTATGTTTCACCCGAGTGCACTGACTCACAGGAGGGGTGGGAGGCATGTGGCCGGGCCTGGGCGACGGGGGTGTGGAAGGCTGACACACCCACCTGCCAAGAGGGTCCCTTTCTAGGGCGTCTTTGAAGCAGAGGTAGCCCATAAATGTATGGTGTTCATCATGCTCATTTCCCTACAAGAAAATAACCTGTTAGCCCATGAGTTTGGTTGTAACTTAGTAAGCTGCACAGTCCAAGGGGAGACTGAAAATTTGAGGTGAATCTTAAAATCTACTTGAGTAAAAAATTATATTTTACTTAACAATTTAAGAGATAAGTAGTATGCTTTGGTTAAATAGTGTAGGGTTTCTTTTTATATCAGTATTCATTTATGGCTAAAAATAAATCATTTGATTTTAGGTAGCTAGTTTAAGGGGAATGAAGTCTTTATCACTTTTAAAACTATGAGTGAATACTTCTGAAGAGTCAAATTATGATTTGAGGCAGCATATGAATAGAGTGGATTTGTCAAAGAGACTAGCTGACTACACACAAAAAATAAATGGCATGTTTAAAGCAAATTCATTTTTTTGCGCTTTTTGATAAATTTATGGAGGAAATATATAAATGGCATGATGAAACTATCCTTTGTATTCTTAAATTTTTTAAATGTTTTAAATTGAGAAGAATGAAGGAATTTCATAACAATCAATAGAAAAACAAAGTAGGTTGATTAGTCTTTGGAGGAGGGAGCTGGTTTCTGGGTGTAAATACGTCACCCCCGCTGAAGGCTGAAGGTGGAGCTGGGGAGAGACCCTCGGATCCTCCAGCCCGGCCCCCTGCCAACAGCAGGAATTGGATTTAGTGTAGGGCCCCAATTATGTGTTTTCCCGAGAATTGCTGTTATCCGAGGCTTTAGAGCAGGTGGGTCAGACTCTGTCAGTTAACCGAGCCATGTTTCCAAACTTGTTTATTTTAAAGCTGTTTTATCATGTAACTCTCGTTTAAGATTCCCTGCTCATCTCCCTTTCCCTCAGGTGTTCCTTCCTTTCCGCCCTCTACCCCGCAGGAGCGCCCTCTGCCTGCCTGTCAGCGCCCCTGCCCAGTGCCCCCAGCTCACTGCCCCCACCAGACCCTGCCAGACCCCACCGGGCAGCGAGGCCTCCCTGCCCTGTGCCCACGGGACTTCGCGCTGGGTTTCTACTGTATTCCCGTTGCATGTTTAACTTCCGTCCAGAACTAAGTCAGAAGCCTCACTAGGTCAGAGAATTGTTGCGACCTTTGTGTCTTAGGTAGAATGAGCTCGATAAACACTCGCCCACCTGACTGAGGAGCGTCCCCGCATTCCCAGGACTGCCCGTGGCCCTGAAGGTGCCCCGTCCTCAGTGACACTTTGCACAGAGCGGCAGTCAGTGACAACCAGATCGGACACCAGATTGGACGGCAGGCCGCCTTGTGTTCCTGAGAGTCTCTCGTAGGATTCCTAGCTGTGCGTAGCACTATCTAAAGTTGCCTTTGTAAAAGCTGATTCGGCAGACCTGAGGCCGTCCTATGACCGTTGATAGACGGTTCGTTGTGTCTCGTGTTCTCTGTCTAAAAGGGGTGTGAGCTTCTCCTGGGTAAAGTGGCAACAACAGGAGCTGTATCCCTCTCCTAAAGTTCTTGCTTCGAGTGCGTACTTCTAGGAAGTCTGATAAAACTTGCAGTTTTGTTTGTGTGTCTTTGTGCTTCACCCGCAGGAGAAATATGAATGTGCTTTAAAGAGAGCAAGTATTAAAATCGTGACGCCCGACTGGGTCCTGGATTGCATATCTGAGAAGACGAAGAAGGACGAAGCACTTTACCACCCTCGTCTCATCGTTTATGAAGAGGAAGAGGAGGAGGACGAGGACGAGGAGGGGGTGGAAAACGAGGAACAAGATTCCCAAAATGAGGGCAGCACAGACGAGAAGTCGAGCCCCGCCAGTTCTCAGGAAGGCTCCCCCTCGGGGGACCAGCAGTTTTCACCCAAATCGAACACTGAAAAATCTAAAGGGGAATTGATGTTTGACGATTCTTCAGATTCGTCCCCTGAAAAACAAGAGAGAAATTTAAACTGGACCCCCGCGGAGGTCCCGCAGTTAGCGGCGGCGAAGCGCAGGCTGCCTCCTGGCCAGGAGCCCGGGTTAATTAACTTGTGTGCCAACGTGCCGCCGGTCCCAGGGAACATCCTGCCCCCCGAGGTCCGCGGTAATTTAATGGCTTCAGGACAAAACCTCCAGAGTTCCGAAAGGTCAGAGATGATAGCCGCTTGGAGTCCAGCTGTGCGGACGTTGCGAAACATCACTAATAATGCTGACATTCAGCAGATCAACCGGCCGGCCAACGTAGCACACGTAAGTCACTCTTTAAAAAACAAAGATTTAAATACTGGAT
Organism: Eubalaena glacialis; assembly: GCF_028564815.1. NCBI lineage: Eukaryota > Metazoa > Chordata > Mammalia > Artiodactyla > Balaenidae > Eubalaena > Eubalaena glacialis. Next base: position 126,504,022 of record NC_083723.1, on the reverse strand, counting down.
TTTACAGCCTTTTAAAATATTTATTTTATTGTCTTCTGCTTCTTCAGGACAAGTAACTTACAAGCAGTATTTATTTGCCTGAGAGCGTGTCCTACAGTCTTTATCTGTGTATACGTACACATATACGTATTTCAGTGTCATAAATGCCGTGTACGAGAGGGTGACGGCGGGCACGTAGTTGGAGACCTGACTCTGCTGAGTTGGCACCAGGATGCCAGTGGCGGGCGCTGTCCCCGGACAGCGGCTTCCACTCTTGCTCAGTTTCATTAGCAGTGGCAGCGAAGAGAAGCCTGCAGTCCGCCAGCTGTTGCTTGTTTGCTTATACCGAACTTCACAGTAGACAAATAGCATAACATAAATTAATTCATTCGTTGACGAAGCCTTAGTTTTAATTTACAGTTTTGTGATTGGAGCTTGTTGGTACAGGATGGACCTTGAAATTTTCCTAAACGTTTTCCACTTGAAGACGGAGAGAAGGTGGTCGGGGTGGTGTTTTGGCCCCCGTCTGCATATTTGTGGGCCCTGGAGGCAAGATGGTGAATGAGACAGACGAGCCCCTGCCCTCCTTTTAGGGGGAGCAGACCAACAGTCAGCATAGGTGTTTGGAAGGCAGTAATAAGGGGTCGTGTATTATAAGGGCCACTGGGGGAGGAGGCTCCTTAAATTAAGTGGAGACTCAACTCCAGGCGGCCCTGGGCAGAACGGAGGGCAGAGTTGCGGGTGAAGGGGCAGCAGCTGTGGAGACCCCGGAGTAGGCGTGACCTTGCTGTGTTCCAAGGCAGCGGTCCCCAACCCTCCTGGCACCAGGGACCGGTTTCGTGGAAGACAGTTTTTCCGCGGACGGGGGTAGGGGGGGATGGTGCAGGCGATGGGCAGCGGCAGATGAAGCCTTCTGCTGCGCGGCCCGGTTCCTAACGGGGCGTTGGGGACCCCTGTTCTAAGGGAGGAAAGTCAGTGAGACTTGAACTTCGGTGAGTGGGTGGAGATTGACACGTAGGGTCTTGTCTTCCATGTAAGGAGCCACTGGGGGATCTCGTCGGGGTGGGCAAGTAGCTGCTTCTTATTACGAGTCGCAGCACCACAGTCGAGTCTGATGGTAGGGGTGGTTTTAAAGAGTCTTTATTGGTTGAAGATGCATGAAAAGTGCTCTTCCTCCCCTCCCTTCCTCGGGTTCAGCAGTGACCAGCTGATAGCGCCTGGTCCTCGCGACGCCGGAGGGGTGGCATCCAGAGAAAGGCGGGCAGAGTGCGTGGGGAGAGACGGGGCTCAGGGACTTCGGGGGCAAGGTTCCGACAGTCGACGCGAGATTCTGGGAAGACGTGTTACCGCAGCCGGCTAGGAGCCAGTGTAAGTTGGCGACCCCGGCTTGGGCCGTCAGCGAGTGTGAGCCCAGTGGGGTCTGGCCCAGGCAGGGAGGGGGTCGTGGAGAGCAGCCCCGCGGTGACGGGTACCTGGCAGCCCGGAAGGGAAAGCAGTTTTGGGGGTGCGGTGGCTTTGCTGATGAAGGCGGAGAGCGAGGTCACGCACCAGTCACTGACGGGCCGCGTTCCGCTCAACACGTTTAGTTTGGCCCAGATAATTTAAATTTGATTTGTTTGCCCAAATCGTGAGATTGTCCGTGACGATGGGGTTTCTGGGCTGCCTTGAGAAGTGGAGGGTGTCGCAGAACGGAGCTGGCGTCTGCAGTGTGGACGGTGCCCGTCCCCCAGGGCTGAGCAGCAGCTGTGCCCCGTGGAAGGGGGCCCCGCCCGTGTGCTCACTTCCCACGCTCAGCCTTCCCGAGCTCCGTCCCGTCACGCTTTGTGTTAACCCGCGGGGCCTGGAGGTGAGTTTGAGTCTGAAGGGTGATTGGCAGCGAGTGGCTGAGGGAAGGAGGAGGAGGTCCCTGAGATGAGGTGGTCAGAGAATGGCAGGGCCAGGCCTCGCCCGATGGCGTCACCAAGGCTCGGGCAGAAGGTGGAGCCCAGGAAAGAGTGGGCACACCTGTGGGCGCCTGGGCCCGCGTGTCAGCACCCAGCTCCGCAGAGGCCTCGCGGGGAGCGAGGAGGTGGTCGGAAGCCAGAGCACGCGGGGAGGGCGGGATGTGGATGCCAGGCCAGAGGCAGAGAGCGGAGAGGAGATCAGAAATTGGGGGCGGGGGAGGCTGGAGGGCCAGCCGGTCTGGAGAGGCGACCTGGGCCGTCCAGGGGGCTTGCCCTGCTGGCAGGCGGAGACCCACGTGGGCGCTGGGAGGATGCTGGAGCCGGTGTGCAAAGCCTCTTTCCCCCTCCTCAGCTGAGGAACTAGGAGTGGGAACAGGACGGATGTGCGGTGCTCTCTGTTCACTGGCGGGCAGAAAGCACCGCGGATCAGTGACTGGGCATCTCTACTGGATTCCGCATTTTTCAGATACAGTGGATGTTGACTTAAATCCCAAGTTCCCTCCATTTGGATGTAGAGGTAAACTCATCTCATTGGAAATGGAAATGCTGACTACACCGGGGGGCTGGGCGTATCTCTGCCTTTGCGTCGTCCCGCAGGCCAGACCTCCGCAGGAGACGGACCTGATCTACTCAGCCGCGTGCAGACGCGGGACCAGTTCTAGCGAGGGAATGGTTTTGATCACTAACGAGAACCCTTACGAAGAGATCTTCTGAGGGTTCTTCAGCAGTGTCGGAACACTAGGACATTTTGCTGCTAGATGTGAAGAAAATGAATCTTGGAAATGTTAGAAATAAAAAATTTGGTTTAAAATTAGATCGGGGGTTGAGGAAACATAGCAACCATCAAACTCCTGTTTAAATTGCAAATTTCTGGAGGTTAGGAGCCGTGTGGTGTGTGTCATGCTGTTTTATGTAAAACGTTGTGGCTCTCGGTATTAAGCACTTTAAATAATGACTGTGACAGCCAGGAGGGAAGAATTCAGACTCGACGTTCACTAAAAACTAAAACTAAAAACTGTCGTTTGCAGCGTGGCGAATTACGTGCTCAAGCAGGGAAGAATCTTTTTTCTTCGATTCTTCAGGACTAACGTAGGTTCTCAGCCAGAGGCAGATCAGAGGGCTGAACAAGCCATCTCATGAGTGTGCAAGGTGTGCTAAGGGGCACCTCACACCCTCTGGCCTGCCGGGGTGCCCGCTCCCCAGCCGGGCTGGCCAGGTGCATGCACGGCTTTCCAGGCCGTTGTCCACCTTTCAGCCCGGCTGGGCTCTTGTCAGCATCTCTGTCTGCTCTGAGTTGCCCCCCTGTCGCGTCCTGGCCTCCCCCAGCCCCTTCAGATCATGGTCGCCACGGAAGGGGCCTCCAGCTGAGTCCTGGCCCCGGGCGTTCCTGCCGGCCCACCTGACGCCATCACGAGCTCCCCTGAGCTGGGGGGCAGCAGCACGCCCCGGGCAGCAGTCAGGTCAGCCCTGTTAATGATGGCAGACAGGCAGGCTGTTTACTTCTGCGGTGAAAAAGTAATATATGTACAAAAGTTTAAATTTTAATGGTGCCACAGGCTGTAAAGTGATGATAACTTGATAACTCCCTCCCACCCCTGACCCCATTACCCCTGTGCCAGACCAGTGTCCTTTGTGTGGGCTCGTGGCCCATCTACAGATATCCAAGCAGGGTCCCCTCCCCACTCCTGCCTGCTTTTTTATGGAAATGTTCATCCCAAATGCTGTTCTGTATACTTGGGCAGGGTATGTGGTGGGGTTCATTTCTCCCTCCACTTTACTGGGTATTTTTTAATACTTGCATAGAGAAGAATTAGTTATCCTGTTAATTACAAACGTATTGAAAACTTTTTTCCCTGCTCAGAGCTCAACTTGAGGAGTTTTTGAAGTACCCAAAGAGTCTCCTTATAGAGATGTCTTACCTATAGGGTGATTTCAAAGACAGATGTACTCAAACCCTTGAGTTTAACTTATTTCAATTTTAATTTGTTTCACCACTAAATCCAAAGTCTGTTACTCTTGCAAATTATATAACCTTTATGTTTTGGAGTCTGTTTTAAGTGCAAGACACATGTCAAAAACATATTTGAGATTTTTGTATAGGTTTTTGGTTTATGTGAAAGTTGCATTTCTGGAGTTTTATTTAAATGACAAGGATGTTTTAATAGGGATAAATTGTATCGATTGACTTTTGGTAAAATCTGTTTGTTACTGGTTTCCTTGACCATAGGAAGTTCGCTTCCAATTTTTGTTACTTGAGCATGTTGGGAAGATTCATCGTATGACACGTTTCTTTTGTTACATCCAGCGCTGCGCAGGGTAGTAAAATGACATGCGATCTGACGCTCAGCGAGCTGGTGTCTCCTGCTTCCCCGTCCTGCCCCCTCCCGCCCTGCAGCTTGTTCAGCTCTCGGCCGACTCCCTCCCTGGGAGGGAGGGTGAACTCAACCTCGGCTGGCTGGCGGCGGTTCTCTAGCTTGAGGTGTTCTGTCCCACGTGCGGAGCTCCCGTCACCTCTGAGGAAGGCGAGTGCACCAGCTGTGCTGAGGGGCTCTCGGCTGGGGGAAGGTCGACCATGCGAGCAAGCCTAGTGCTGGTGTCTCTTCCGCCCCTCGTCCGTGTGGCGGAGCAGGGCGACCGCAGACGGGAGGGGCCGGCGGCTGCTCTCCAGGGCCGCTTGTGTCCCGTGCCTTCACTCGGCTGGGCTCTTTGCGTCCCCCTCTGCCGGACCCCTTGCTCCGTTGGGAAGCGGCAGCTGTGGGAAGGAGGCTTGGGTCCGGCTCTCCAGCTGCCGGTGCCTTCGTGGCCGGGCAGGAGGGGGCCCCGGAGGGACAAGGCCGCGCCCCGGGGCCGGCGAGGTCAGTGTGGCCGGACACCCCTCCCTCTGCTCTAGAGCACGTCAGCCACTTGAGCCTGTGTCGGTCAGCTTTCACTCAGCAGCTTATTCCATTTCACTTAGGTTCGTTTCACATTTTGGTGAAAACGTCTCACAATGCGAATTTATTTGCTTCACTGAGACTGGTGGTGCTTAGTGCGCAGGAGACAGCGGCGGCTGTGTTTGCACCGTCCGGTTAGCGAACGCCTGGCTGACGGCGTGTAGGGCGTGCCGTTGCCCTCCTGACGAGGGCGGGGAGCACACGTCAGCAGCTGCTGCTGACCACCTCGCCTGATCTCTGTTTCCAGATCTTACAGTCCCTCGCAGCTCCGACAAAGACCTTAGAGCCGCAGGTGAACCACGGCCAGCAGGGCCATGCGAACGCAGCGCTGCTCAGCCAGGCGAAAGTGACCCCGGAGCCGCATCTGTCGCCGCCACCACCGCCGCCGGCCCCGCCGCCCGTCCTGCACCTGCCGCCCCAGCAGGCCCTGCAGCTCCAGCAGCAGCCTTACCCGCCGCCGCCGCCGCACCCGTTCCGGCCGCCGCTGCAGGCCCACCAGCCTCAGTTCCCCCCGCAGCAGCAGGCGCTGCAGCACCAGCTCGCACACTTGCAGCAGCTGCAGCGCCTGCACCAGCAGCAGATGCAGACGCAGGCAGCCCAGGCCCCGCCGTGCCAGCCGCAGCACCAGCTCTTCGGACACGACCCAGCAGTAGAGCGTTAGTAATGTGGTTTCTTCCTCTCTTTTCTCCCAAAAGTCTCGTACTTGCTTGGAGAGTGTTTGCAGGTAGGGTGAGGATTCATGCCAAAATGACTCCTAGAAAACGGGGAATGCGGGTCTCGTTCCCTAACAGAGGATGTAGTTACGAGGACGGAACAGTTAGATTTCTTTGGTACTTTGGGACGCCATATCCTGAAGTGAACACTGGCGTCCATAGAACATCAGGCCGCCGCAGGGACCAGCTCGGGATGCTCAGTGCCCAGGCGGGAGCCGTTGGTTTCATGTTCTCAGTCACCTGACGTAGACAGGCGAGCAACTGTGTTTGCAGCAGCGTGCCAGAGGTCCTCACCGTACTGGTGGATACGTGATGGTCAGGCGTGACTCGCTTCACACGTTCATATTGAACTCTGCAAAATGAGCTTGCTTATGTTTTGTGCACACATTCATGGGGTTGGGACTTTAATTTTTATGATTCTATTCTAGTTCCAGAAGAAGGCTTCTTACTGGGATGTGTGTTCGCAGTTGCGGATTATCCAGAGCAGATGTCTGACAAACAGCTGCTGGCCACCTGGAAAAGGGTAAGGTTACTGAGATGCAGATACGTATACATATACGTATACACATACATATAATATCTGAAGGTGTTATGGGCATTTTTATTAACAACCCCCGGGACCTTGGGCAGATCCGCTGTCTGGGCTTCAGATTTCCTAACTGTAAGGGGAAAAGGTTGGACTTTCTTAAGATTATTTTCAGTCCTGAAATTCTGAGTGGCACGGATGACTTGTATGTAACCGGGGGTGTGGGAAGAAGATCGGGTTTTGGTGCCCTCGGGTCGGGACCCTGGACTTACATGTACCTGTGTCATCTCTGTTCTCCAAAGACGAGTGGTTGGAAGGGACCGCAGAGTCTTCTAGCCCAGGTGTGGAACTGAGTCCGTTGATTGATTTATTAGTTTGCACAGTGGCCTTTAAAGAAAAGGAAAAGTAAACACTTTCTCTTGCAGTGCCACAAATCAAAATTGAGTCCAATTTTCTTTAAAAACATGAGTTTGTGTGCTTCAGATGCATCTTCAGTGGGCTTCCCTATAAGCATTGTTGGTGTTTAAGCCCCCGCCGCGTGCCAGGCACGCTGTCAGAACTAGGGAACGCTGGTGACTGAACAGGAGCGAGGAAACCGTGAGACGGGTGGAGGAACAGCCGCACGCTCAGGTGGCGGTGAACAGCACGTTGGGTGCGGGAGAGCCTGGAGAAAGGCGCCAGCCGGGGCGGGTGCTTGTTAAGCAGAGGACCCCGTCTTCGAGGCCGAGGCCGAGTAAGAGTTGAGGGGAGGGAGGGGTCCCGGTGGAGAGAGTGACGTCGGCACGGCCGCGGGGGCGCGGCAGAGGGAGAGCACGCTCCGGGGGCCGGGGTTAGGGTCGGGGTCCAGGAGGCATGGACGGCCGGAGACCAAGGCCAGGCTGTCCCTTCCAAGACCCGACTTACCTGGCACGTTGTAGGAACCGGAGTTTGCTCCCCATCGTCTTGAGAGTGTGTGGAGTGTGGGCAGGTGTGCATGTGGCCGTGAGATGTTGGGCACGGGAGGCCGGGGAGGTGGCTGGGCTGGGGCTTGGTTGGGAAGCGCTGAGCACGCGAAGGAGGGCAGTCGCCAGGGGCAGGGGAGGAGACGCCTGTCTGAGTTACAGCGGCGGACATTTTTTTTTTTTTTTAATTATGGAAGTGTAGGGGGTTTAGAAACTACTTAGAAACTATCCCGAAAAAAAAAGTGGAACAAAATTCAGAGATAAGAAGAGGTTTGCTTTTGGTTTTGGGGGGTTTTGTTTTTGTTTGTCAGTTAAAGGGTTAGTCCGAGAGGTCCAAAATTAAATCCTAGAAGTTTGGGAACAGAGGAAATGAAGGCAAGAAAGTTGAAAGAAGGTCGCTTACAACTGAAGGGCGTTTCTGCAGATTGAAAGGAGAGAAGAGGGCGCCGTTGGGGCCGCCGTGGAAGCGCAGCGTGTGAGGGCCGCCCGGGCTCAGGGCTGAGGAGGTTACCTGCGGGACCTGGGCGGGTGTCTGGCTCTCAAAGGCAGCCCGTGATTCCCAGCCAGGGATGCCATATCCAGTCCGTCAGTCAGATGGGACTGTGGGATGAAGATATTTTCAGACTCCCCCAGTCAAAAACTGTGCCTGCCATGTGCTGTTCTTACAAACGTGCCGTGCCAGCCAAGAGGAGGGTGTGGCCAAGGGTGGGGCGTGACCCAGAGCTGGGAAGGGATTCCGAGGGTGAGGGTGCAGGGCGGTCCAGACAGGCGTGAGAGCGGGTGGAGAGGGACCAGCCAACCCTGGAGCGGGGGGCGGCGTCCGGGAGGGACGGCACGGGGTGGAGAAGACAGGTCATCGGAGGGGCTGGACCGTGTTAAGCGGAGGTGACACTGCGTTCGTCTTCTGTTGCTGTGTGACGATTCCCCCGAGACCCAGTGACTTGAAACAACAGACGCTTCCTACCCCGTGGTTCCTGTGTGGGCTGGAAGTCCTGACGCGGCTTAGCGGGTGGCTAGAGCCCTGGCCCCCAGGAGGCTGCATCTGAGGGCTCTGCTGGGCTGCAGGAACCGCTTAGAATGCCGCCCCCATGGCTCTTGGGGGGCCCACGCCCCCGCCCCGGGCCTCTCCAGGGAGCGCGTCCGCTCAGCGTGGCGCCGGCTCCCCCGTGGCTTTGCTGAGGCCGCGTGCCATCGCCCGCCGTGCTCTGTTGGCCTGGCCCACGCTCCAGGCCGAGTCCGGCCCTGGCCTCTGGAGGGAGGAGGGTCAGGAGACATGCTTTTGAGCCAGCACGTTGCATTTCTTTGAAGAGTCTGGGAAAGAAATAGTGAAAGGTACATGGAAAGCTAAGAAAAAGACAGGTGAGAAGGAGGGGAATGAGGCATTTGTTAACACCAGGGAAAGCAAAAGTTGGTACCAGAAAGGAACTTCGTCCTGGTGTGCCGTGATAGACCAGGTGGCGAGGCGTACTGTATCAAATCCCAAAGGCTGATTGAAATAGGGACTGTGATAGAGCCAAATTAGGAAGGCGCACGTGTGTGTGCGTGTGTGTGTGTGTGTGCATGTGTGTGTGTGTGCGCGCGTGCGTGTGTGCGTGTGTGTGTGTATGTTTTAGTTTCTGGGGGGAAGGTGGCCTCCACAGTAGGAGGTTGGTAGATAACACCTAAAGCTAAAAGACAAAGAAACAGCATAGAATGTATTAGAATATATTAATAATTACCAGAAGAAAGAGTTAAAGAGCAGCATATGGCAGCCTTAGGGGAGTGGAAAGTGAATGGGATAGCAAACTGCTGGTTTTGTCCTGGGCCTTATTAAACTATGTTTATGCATCACTGTAATCAACATAAAAATCAAATTTTAAAAGTAGTAAATGGAGAGAAGTGGATCAAGATGGCAGAGGAGTGCAACGTGGAGCTTGCCTCCTTCCACAAATACGTCAGAAATACATCTACATGTGGAAACGATTCTCACAGAATATCTACTGAATGCTGGCAGAAGACCGCGGACTTCTGAAGGGGCAAGAAAATCTCCACGTAACCAGGTAGGACAAAAGAAAAAAGAAAAAAAGGAGAGAAAGGAATCAGGATGGGACCTGCACCCCTGGGAGGGAGCTGTGAAAGAGGAAAGGTTCCTGCACCCTGGGAGGCCCCTCCCTGTCAGGGAGATCAGCCGGGACAGAAAGGGCGCTTCCGAACATACAAAGAAGAACTTACACCAATCCTTCTCAGACTCTTCTAAAAGACTGAAGAGGAGGGAACATTCCCAAAGACCTTCTGTGAAGCCACCATCACCCTGATACCAAAGCCAGACAAAGACACTACCAAAAAAGAAAATTACAGGCCAGTATCTTTGATGAACATAGATGGATGCAGAAATGCTCAACAAAGTATTAGCAAACCTAATCCAACAAAACATAAAAAAGATGATAACACCACGACCAAGTGGGATTCAGCCCAAGTTCACGAGGATGGTTCAGCATACACAAATCAATCAGTGTGATACACCACATGAACAAAAGAAAAGACGAAAACCACGTGATCATCTCAATAGATGCAGAAAAAGCATTTGACGAAGTTCAACATCCATTCATGATAAAAACTCTTACCAAAGTGGGTATAGAGGGACCAAAACATAATAAAAGCTATTTATGACAAACCCACAGCCAATACAATACTCAACAGTGAAAAGCTGAAAGCCCTCCTGCTAAAATCTGGAACAAGACAAAGATGCCCTCTCACCTCTTCTATTTAACATAGTTTTGGAAGTCCTAACCACAGCAATCAGACAAGAAATAAAAAGGTATCCGAATTGATCAGGAAGAGGTAAAATTGTCATTATATTCATATAACATGATACATACAGAAAACCCTAAAGACTCCACACAAAAATGAATTCAGCAAGGTAGGAAGAGGATACAACATACAGAAATCAGTTGCATTTCTTTATACTAATAATGAAATATCAAAAAGGGAATGTAGAAAAAACAATTCCTTTTAAAATCGTACTCCCTAAAATAAAATACTTAGGAATAAACCTGGCCAAGGAGGTGAAAGACTTCCAGGCTGAGAACTATAAAACATTAATAAAGGAAATTGAAGATGACTGAAAGAAATGGAAAGCTATCCCATGCTCTTGGATGGGAAGAATTAATATTGTTAAAATGGCCATACTACCCAAAGCAATCTACAGGTTTAATGCCACCCCTATCAAATTACCCATGACATTTTCCACAACTAGAAAAAATAATCCTAAATTTTATATGGAACCATAAAAGACCCAGAATTGCCAAAGCAATCCTGAAGAAAAAGAACAAAGCAGGAGGCATGACCCTCCCAGACTTCGGACAATACTACAAAGCTACAGTAATCAAAACAGCGTGTGGTACTGGCACAGAAACAGACATATGGATCAGTGGATCAATGGCACAATAGAGAGCCCGGAAATAAACCCACACGCCTACAGTCAGCTAATCATCAACAGAGGAGGCAAGAATATACGATGGAGAAGAGACAGTCCCTTCAGCAAGTGGTGCTGGGAAAGCCGGACGGCCGTGTGTAAATCAGTGAAGTCAGAACACTCCCTCACACCATGCACAAAAATAAACGCAAAATGGCTTAAAGACTTAAACATAAGACATGACACCATAAAACTCCTAGAAGAGAACACAGGGAAAACATTCTCTGATTTAAATCATACCAATGTTTTCTTAGGTCAGTCTCCCAAGGCAGTAGAAATAAAAGCAAAAATAAACAAGTGGGACCTGATCAAACTTACAAGCTTTTGCACAGCAAAGGAAACCATAAACAAAATGAAAAGGCAGCCTACTGACTGGGAGAAAATCTTTGCAAATGATGCAACCGCCAAGGGCTTAATTTCCAAAATACACAAACAGCCTCATACAACTCAACCACAAAAAACCCAATCGAAAAATGGGTAGTGGACCTAAAATAGACATTTCTCTAAAGTAGACATAGAGATGGCCAATAGGCACACGAAAAGATGCTCAATATCACGAATTATTAGAGAAATACAAATCAAAACTACCATGAGGTACCACCTCACACAGGTCAGAATGGCCATTGCTAAAAATAACAAATACAAATAACAAATGCTGGAGAGGGTGTGGAGTAAAGGGAACCCTCCTACACTGTTGGTGGGAATGTAAGTTGGTGCAGCCACTATGGAGAACAGTATGGAGGTTCCTCAAAAAACTAAAACTAGAGCTACTGTGTGATCCAGCAGTCCCTCTGCTGGGCATAAACCTAGACAAAACTAGAATTCAAAAAGACACACGCACCCCTGTGTTCATAGCAGCACTACTCAAAATAGCCAAGACGTGGAAGCAACCTAAATGTCCGTCGACAGATGAATGGATAAGGAAGACGTGGTACATATCTACAACGGAACATTACTGAGCCGTAAGAAGGAATGAAATAATGCCATTTGCAGCAACATGGATGGACCTAGAAATGATCATACCGAGTGAAGTAAGCCAGAGAAAGACACATCATATGATATCACTTAGATGTGGAATCTAAAATGCTACACAAACGAACCTATCCACAAAACAGAAGGAGACTCATGAACGCAGAACAGACTTGGGGTCGCCCAGAGGCAGCGGGTTGCGGGGGCGGATGGAGTGGGAGGGAGCGTGAGGTCAGCAGGTGTAAGCGAGAGCGTGGAGAATGGACAGACGGCAGGGTCCTGCTGTGGCGCACAGGGAGCTGCGTTCAACGTCCTGTGATAAACCGTAACGGAAAAGAATATTGTAAGAAAAGGATTTGTATATGTGTATGTGTAACTGAATCGCTGTGCTGTGCACCTGAAACTAACACCACATTGTAAATCAACTAGACTCCAGTTTAAAAAACTTTTTTTTTCATAAAAAATTTTAAAAAGTAAATGAAATGGAATTGTTTCGTGGGGCAGGTCTTTTTTAACATATAAAATTCTCGCTCTTTTGGTATACAGCGTTTTAAATTTTGACCAGTTCCCCTTAGTGCCACACAACTATGTAACCACTGCAGTCGAGGTACAGGACAGTCCCCTCACCCCAAAAAACTGAATCTGTTTTTAAAAATAATTTTCTGGTGTTCACAGACTTCATTTTGACTTTTTTTTTTTTTTCTTCCCCCTTTTAGAATAAAGTTTCTTAAAAGCAGTGATTCTAGCCCCGGGGGACGATTGGCAATGTCTGAAACATTTTTCACTGTCGCAGCTGGGGGAGTGTTATTGGCGTCTCGGGGGGAGAGGTCAGGGGTGCTGCCGGCCCCCTGAGATGCTCAGGATGCCCCCCGCAGCTCAGAGTCAGCTGGTGTAAAACGTCTGTAGTGCCCAGTTGAGAAACCCTGTTTTAGAAAGAACATTCCACTTTTCCTCTGGAAATTCAGATGACATGGTGTTAAAGTTCATTTTTATTGTACAGTGCAGGGTGGAAAAGTCCGTAGGTATAACCGATAACGTATCTTTTATACTTTTGGGGAACTAGACTATGAAAATGTATAATGGATTCTTTTAATAGCCTTCTTACTTGAAATTACAATTCTCCCTTCCCCTGGGCACTGGCAGTTGACTGTAACTCTGGGTCTTGTGCGTGTCTAGATAATCCAGGCGCATGGAGGTGCCGTGGACCCCACGTTCTCGAGCCGCTGCACGCACCTGCTCTGTGAGAGTCAAGTGAGTGGGCTGTTCGCACAGGTGAGTGAGGGCTCAGCTGCGATGGGACCCAGTCTGTCCCTTCCTCTGGACCGTGTTAGCGTCCTGAGTGACTCTAGCGATGATCGTGTTTGGAAAGGACTCTTTTCTACCTCTGAAAACAGAAAATTGCATCTTACTAATTCTCAGCGGTCTTTGGTGGGATAGATAGATAGCTCTGTGGCCACCAGACCTTTCTGTCTGTGAGGAACAGAGACGGGGAAATCCCAGGTGGTGCTAGGGGAGTGTACACGGCCTTCCGCCCCAGTCCAGGGCCGCACTGAGCGAAGAGCGGGCGGAAGCAGGATTTCTTAACTGCTGGGGGATTCGTACGCAGGCCCGACCCGGTCCGTCCCCCGAGCTTCTGTTCCCCTGCAGAGCAGAAGCTTCCTCCTCAGTATCGCCTGCTCTCATCCCCTGAAGCTTCATTTCTTCTCTTTTCTTAAAAACGTTATTTGTAGACAGACGGGTGTCAGTGTGTGTGACACACGGCCTCTGAGGAACCCCTGTTACCGAGTAGGTAGTGGTGCCTGTGGGGAGGTGCATGCCTTGTGCTTAATTTTAGGTGAGCAGTTACCTTCTTTCATGACTTGTGTGCAGGGCCCTCTGTGTTCTCATGGGGCGGTTTTAAATTTGATGATCAGAAATGTCATCTCCTTCTATGACTGCAGTTATTTCCAGGGTTGTCAGACGTGTAGCTCTTCTCCCTGTGGTCGGCTCTTGTTCTTGGGTGGCCAGTAATGTTTTCGGGGTGTGTTAAAATTAACCTGCGACACCCTTGTAGTTCATGACTTCAGTAAATTGAGTGCTAAGCGCGTGAAATTCCTTTATTTATAGGACTCCCATTAAAGGTGGCCCTGTTAACTGTCCAGCCTTACAGTCTGTGTTTAGCCTGCAGTGAAAACCCCCGAGACCAGCCCGTGCTCTTGCGTTTGCAGGCGGTGAAGGAGAGGAAGAGGTGTGTCACGGCACACTGGCTGAACGCGGTGCTGAAGAAGAAGCGGCTCGTGCCGCCCCATCGGGCCCTGCACTTCCCCGTGGCCTTCCCGCCCGGGGGCAGGCCGTGCTCCCAGCACGTAAGGCTCACCCCTCCTCCTCTGCCGGGCGGGCCCGTCTGCTCCCGTGTCCTCCGTGGGCTGCAAACGGCCCACTGGCCGGTGCCGAGCACGATAGGCGTCTTATTTCCTTCTGTTCTCCTGTAACAGTCGTGGCTTCCTGCACAGAGTCGCTGTTTCATTGATTCTCCAAAGTCTTTTGACACCGTTTCATAAATTCCTGAAATAAAGCAAGCGTCTGACACCAGAAGTGGCTGCTGTTGGACAGACGTTATCACTTGTGGGTTCTCCCACTCAGCTGAGCTCAAAATTGGGCTCAGTGAGAAGAGCTGACTAACATTTATATGCTTAATAGTATAACTTCATTAAGATTGTCTGAACGGTGTCATAGTAACGCAAAAATGGTTTTCCCATATTTGGTATGTTTGTTTTCCGTCCCCTTGCTGGCTGTGTGTGTGACATTTTCACCGTTAACAAAGTTCTGGTTTTGACATTCTTAGAGATGATGTCACTGGGTACCTCTCGTGATGCCAGAGAAGGAACGGAAACACACGTGTCTATAAAACAACTAAAATGTAGAAGAAAGAGTTGTATTAACTGGGTTAAATTGTCATCGTATTTTGGCCTTACTTGCTCTTTTTCCTTAGATTATTTCTGTGACTGGATTTGTCGACCGCGACAGGGACGACCTGAAGTTGATGGCTTACTTGGCAGGTGCCAAGTACACGGGCTATCTCTGCCGCAGCAACACGGTTCTCATCTGTAAAGAGTAAGCATGGTTCTGAAGCCATCCTTGATCTTCAGTTTATGCACGCTGTAGCGGCTGTTTCAGCAATTCTGCATTTCTTAATATGTCATAGTTTTGTGACGGAAATCAGGGTGTGAAAACCAAAGTCTGTTAACAGGATAGCAACGATACTTATGAGAATGCTAGCAGAAGAATGAAATTAGATGAATTAATGAGATGCAATTTAGCCTAGGTAACAGCAGTAAGGTAAAGGTAGGCCTAGTGATGATCTCGTGATCCATGTGTATGCTTCCTTACCAGCCAGGGTCGGCTCTACAGAAACATCCCTGCCATTTCTAGTGTGGGAAAATGTGGACTGGCTTTGTTGAATATAAATATAAATTTGAACACAGAGAACTCTAACCTTTAATAAATGTGTTTTCTCTTCCAAAAAAAAAAAAGACCAACTGGTTTAAAGTATGAGAAAGCCAAAGAGTGGAGGATCCCGTGCGTGAACGCCCAGTGGCTGGGAGACATCCTTCTGGGGAACTTGGAGGCCCTGCGGCAGATTCAGTACGGCCGCTACACCACCTTCAGCCTGCAGGACCCCTTCGCCCCGGCTCCGCACTTGGTTTCAAACCTTCTGGGTAAGCGGGGCCGGTTCCACGTTGCCGCCGGCTTGCGTACTAAGCACCGGTCTTGGCTTCGGCCCTCTCGTCATTCTGATTTCATTTCCCGTTTCCTCGCCACCCTGTCTTCCTCTGCGCTCTGCCCAGGAGTTTTTGTTGGTGTGTATTTTGGTTTGTTTTAAATGGACTCTCAGAGGTAGAAGGGACGCGCAGAAGCCTGCTGATGTTGTCTCGAGCCGGCTCTGGTCTGTCCAAGGCGCCCCGTGCGCCGTGGCCCGCCTCCCCTTGAGCTGCGCAAAACTCGTGGGAGGATCACTAACCCGACTGTACACACTGCAGCACTCGACGCTACTGCAGTCACTGAACTGAACGCTACTCCAGAAGACGGGCGTTCAGTTCGAACACGGCTTTAACGTGCTGTCCCTCAAAGGAGCCTGTTAAGTTCCGGTTTGAACGGCTTCAGTCACTAGAAAGCTCGTCTTCATTTCGAGCTGTGGTCTGCTTGCTTCCCTGTGACGCACCTGCTGGTGTGACGTCACCTGGTCCTCAGTGGACACGCGCCCTCGGTGCTCAGCACGGTCGCCGCCCGGCGCGCTGTGGTCCGTGGTGTCAGCCCCCTCGTCGCGGTCGGTTTCTTAGAAGCCGGACTGTGTGGCTCCCAGAACTGGCCGGGGGGACAGCACACGCGGGCCGGGCAGCCTCTGCCGTGCTGCGTGCTCCTGCTTCGCTCAGGGCTGCCTCACACGCAAAGCTAGGCCCCCGCGGGCTCTCCCGGGAGCCGCGCCCCTCACTGCAGCCGCTGAGTAACAGTCCTCACATTTTCCCCTTATTAAAGGTTGTCCGCCAAGCCGCCGTGTGTCCAGAATTACCTGCTCCTGAAAGGACTTTTTGTGTTTTTGTTGTTGTTGTTGATGGTACACTTCCTTTTTTTTTTCCAATTGGAGGATAGTTGATTTACAGTGTTGTGTAAGTTTCAGGTGTACAGCAAAGTGAATCAGTTCTACATATATGTGTAGCTATTCTTTTTTTTTAAGATTCTTTTCCCATGTAGGTCATTACAGAGTATTGAGTAGAGTTCCCTGTGCTCTGCAGTAGGTCCTTGTTAGTTATCTGTTTCGTATATAGTAGTGTGTGTATGTGTCATGAAAAGGCTTTTGTAACACGGCTTATCTATTTACACAGTATATCTGAAAAGTAACCCGTTTCTCTCTTCAGATGCTTGGAGAGTTCCATTGAAAGTGTCAGCAGAGTTGCTGATGGTATGTCAAGCTAATAACCTTACTTTGGCTGTTACTGTGTATTATACACATGCAGGAGGGATACATTTGTATTTGTAAATTAAAAATTCTTTTAGTAGTTTGTCACCATAACAGATGAGGGCTGTACCTTCTCGCCTGTCGTAGCTGTTTAGTATACCCTGCGTCTTTTTTTTTCTTAATTGATGATATTGTCAGTTGTTCATATTTATACACGTTAGGAACATTATCGCTTCAAAGAGCTATACGATTGCTTAAAGAATCGGAGAGCTGAGTAAGTGAGACGACGTGTTTCCATAGGGTCAGGGAGGCAAGAGCTGGGGCGCTAGTGCAGTAGCCCTGGACCCACAGTTCACTCTGCAGGAGCCCGGACCTCACCATGATGGGACCGTCCCCACATGTCCCAGGTGGGGTTCCAGCCCGCTGGCTGAGCTCTGATAGGGCACCTTCAGGAGGGACCGTTCTGGACCTGAAGGCCAGCCGTTGTTTGTTACCCAACAAGTGAGGGGGGCCGTCTGCACTCTCATCTCAGATTGAGAGGTCATTGCTTCAAGTAGTAAAACAGAGAGAAAGTGTATTTGTGGACGAAGGTCTGCATAGAGGTGAGGCAGGGGTGAAGGCTGACTGGGGGGTTCCTCCGGGGCACCGGCTTCCCCCCGCCCTTCGGCTCGGCGTGTCCACAGGCCAGGGGCTCCAGCTGGTTCCAGGAACGTGGGCGCCCCGCGCCTGGAGACCGGAGCGGCCTTCAGCACCTTGCCCCGCCCTCCAGAGCACTGTGACCTGATCGTCCTGAACCCTCATGGGTGACATCTCAGTTCAGGAAGAGTCTCTTTTTGGGGATGTAGTTGCAATGAGTATGTTTTCCAAATTCCAAACTGAGACACAAGACAAAATATTTAAGTGAAAAGTGTTCTGAAAAGTTCAAGGTTGAGGATTAAATCCGTAACGTGAACAGAGAGAGGGGTGAAGACGTTTTAAAGAACTGCTGGGTCTGGTGAATAAAGAGGGCGCCAGCCCAGGGCTTACCCTGGAAGGCTCGCGTGTGCCTGTCTCTCGGCTGGCGAGGCGTGGTGGGTGCGTGTGTCTCGTACGCGGTGGGGTAGGTGGAAAGCTCTCGGAAGCTACTGTATTACTGGGGAGACTGATTAAAGTAAATCATATTTTAATCACAGGGTGTACGACTACCTCCCAAACTGAAGCAGAATGAAGCAGCTAATATCCAGCCCTCTTCCAAAAGAGCCAGGTATGAACAATCGCTTTTTTTTTTTTTTTTAATGGTTGATGAGCTTTTACAGGTTTGTTTTAGAAAATGGTGGCAGTTGGGAAAGTTCCTGAAATGTTCACAGTGAATAGGATTTGGAAGGATTTGCTGATTACATCACAGCTTTATTGCGGCACGTCTCATTTCGTTGCTGGAGAGAAACAGGGAATAGCCAGTGTTTTTTCCTTTCTTATTAAAAAAACAGTTGAATCTTCTCCTTTAACCAGAAGCGCGCCAGAACCCCCGGTGTGTAAAAACATGAGCTGCTGTGGTGGAACGGGGGTGGGGGACTGGGACCCGCTCCGGGCGTCCTCGGTGTGGCCCCGGGAGCCTGCGTCCCGACCCCTGACCCGGCGGGGTGGGAGGGACGGCGCCCCCTCGGCCGCGGGTCGGTGGGGGGTGGCGGTGTGCAGACCTGCGCTGGTCTCACCTGGTAGAGAGAAGCCGGCGGTTTCGTTAGAACCAGAGGCCCTCCAGCCACGCTAAGCGAGGGTCTTCCTCTCTCCCCGCTCCTCAGCCCTCCCTCCCGCCGTTCCCCACATCCACACAGTCTGGGAATTGTTGGATTTCTTAGTAAAAGCCTAATTATGTGATTATGTATGTCATTAAAATGCCACAAGTAAATTTTTTTTAATTGAATAGACTGTCTCAAATATAAGCTAAAAATAGGATTTGAGAAAATTTAAGGAAATGAAAAAGACAGGTTTAATTTAAAATGTGTGCTTGAGTCAAACAGCTTTGTTCTGTGCCTTCTGGGTTGAGACGGGGCAGATGGAAGACACAGGACTAGAGCCCTGGGGGGGGGGGTCTCCCGCTCTTCAGGACCAGCAAGGCCAGTGAGAGGGCGGGGTCGGGACTGAGGAGGAAGTGGAGCGTTGACTGGCTGCTGCCCTTGGAGATGCCACACAGAGTCCTTTTGGGGGTGGCTTTGTGTAAATGGTGGGAAAGAGAAAAAGAGCAGGTTAAGTCATTGCATTTTCCCTTTAAGGAAAGAAAACCCCACACACTTAAAGCTTGTTAAAGCTATTAAAATCCCCTGTTTGCTAAAGAACATTTTTAAGTAAATAATAGGCGTTCTTTTCTATGTGTATTTTATAGAATTGAAGATATACCACCTCCCACTAAGAAGTTAACACCAGAATTGACCCCTTTTGTGCTTTTCACTGGATTTGAGCCTGTTCAAGTTCAACAGTATATTAAGGTGAAATTTTATTCTATTTTGCATAAGGATTTTTAGGAATGTTCCTTTCTGTTTACATTTACTTTAGGCCAGCAGTCTAATTAAACTAACATTTAATCAGGAATATCGTGTTATAAGTGTTTACAGTGTGTATCTGTAAACTGCGGGTCATCATTACCTCATCATTGACTTCCCGCCTCATTCCTGCTACTGCTTCATACTTAGATACTCGCTTTCTTATTAGGAGAAAAACGATTTAGGTGAGTAGACCGAGAACCATTTCTATAATCATGTGAACATCATTAGCAAGGCCGCTCGGACATCATTTTCATAAAGACATTAGCTTAAAGGCGTAGTTGTGCCTCTTCAGGTTTTCTGATTGAATCCACAGTCTTTCAAGACTTGTTTTCTTGGGTAGGAGGGTAGGCCCAAGGGGCAGTGGTGTATTTGTGTATTTAGATAAATAAACTTCTTGGAAGTAACACCAGGAGGGATTATGGGATTTTGTTTTGTTATTTTGGGGACAGGGGAGGGTGATGGTTAAGAATATAAGTTGACCTGTATTACATGGATTCATACGGTTTACTTTTTTTTTTTTTTTAAGGAAAAGAAACAATTATAAATGCTATAAGTTTCGTATAATTTATTTTCTTTACTTTTAAATTTGAGTATAGTTAAAGAGATCATCTTTTATATGTTTATGTCTTCTCAGTCAATTCTTAGGTCATCATTTCTTAAAATTAGAGACAGTATTTTAACGTGCCTCAATAACACTAACACTCATTTCAGCTTAGAAAGCCTGGGCAGATTTGCTCCTTATGAAACGAGCTGCATTGTTTTCAGAATTTTACTTATTTATAGGGATGTCTTATTTAATCTTGATCTGCACAGCATTGATCAGGGAAATGTACATTGTCAAGCCTAGTTTTCACTTTCCGCCTACAATGGCGTGGGTTTGGTTTCACCAGCTGCACCATTTTCCGTGGCCGACAACTCTGTTCATAGTCTTAGACGCGTCCCAGGCCGTGTGTGGCTCCGTAGGCCCAGCTCTCACCTCTGGTCTGTGTGTGTGACCCCCAGAAGCTCTACATTCTTGGTGGGGAGGTCGCCGAGTCTGCACAGAAGTGCACCCACCTCATCTCCAGCAAGGTGACGCGCACCGTGAAGTTCCTGACGGCCATCTCCGTGGTGAAGCACGTCGTGACTCCGGAGTGGCTGGAGGAGTGTTTCAAGTGTCAGAAGTTCATAGGTGAGTAGCAGCGTCCGTACCTCAGTGAACTTACTTCAAGAAAAAACCTTTTAATTTGGCATTGTCTCCATTTTCATCCCAGCAAACGTCTAGTTCATTTTTTAACTCTGTTATTTATCCATGTAAATTCATAAACTTATTCCGCGTTCCAGTCATTTGATTGCTATCTTTGCATCTTACCATGAAATATAGAGGTTTTGGTAATTTGGAAGGTATCGGGGGAAGAATAAGCTCTGCATCCCTGCCGTGTTGTTTCCTGATGTGAGCGTATTTTGTTTGGAACGCTGGCTGTCGAATGAGATTCCACATGCAGTACAGCGCACGGCGGGGAGCCCGGCAACGTCCTGGGAACGTCGGGGCAGGTGGGAGGGTCAGCGCGTCCCTCCCTTGCCCGTCTCCCGCCGTCCAGGGCACCGAAAGTGAAATCCTGTTACTGGCAGTGACACTTAGAGATAGGTTTTTTCTTAGTGCACCCAGGTGTTTTTAGAACCTTGCTAATCAGCACAGAGCGAATATGATTCCAAGTGACTTTTCTCCGCGGAATAGATTTGCAGCTTTGTCTCACGTGTGTTTCCTCTGTGAGGGCACATCACAGCCCGTTGCCCTCAGGGCACTGGACAGCACTGTGCTTGCAGGCCGATTAAACAGCAAAAATCACTGACAAAAGCACAAAAACGTGAAGAAAGTAGCACTAAATGGACCACAGAAGGACCCTTGTTCTCAGAATGAGCTGACCCATGGCGAGCACCGCCGTGTCGGCCCCGGCGGGAAGCGCCACGTGGGCAGCTCTGCCACGGCCACAGAGAATTGGAAAGCACCACAGACGCTGGTTTTGAGGTTACAAATAAATTGTACCGAGTGGGCACAGTCACAAATACAAAATCCACAAATAACAAGGATCAACTATATTATGTAGTGTTTAGAAATTTTCAGTTGAGATTTTAGAAATTTTTTTCTTAAAAGATACTATGAAATATAAAACCTAACAATACGGGCAGAAGAAGAAAAATGTAGAAACAATACCATAAAAGTAGATTAGCTCTCAATTTTGTATGAGAGTTATAAAGTTCAGAATGAGAGAGTCTGTTCTTTAATTGAAATTTGAGTTGCTTAATTTATCAAGCTTACCAGTCTGTGAAAACAAACATTTTTTATCTGTTTATGAAAGTTATAACAATTCATATTTGATGGGCAGTTTTAGCTGACTTTCATTTCTTTATGGCCTTATTAATGTTTGCTGTGTTGATTTCTGAGGGTTTATAAGGTGGTTCTGGTCTTATTATAAACATTTAATATTCAATATTGAATAGTCAAACACATTTCATATTTGATCCCTCAAATTTCAGGATTTCTTAACTTTTCCAGATTGTCATATAGTTGGAATTACACAGGATGCGGCCTTTTCACGTTGGCTTCTTAGTCACATGCATTTATGTTTCCTCTGTGTCTTCTTAGCTCATGTCTTTTTAGCACCAAAGACTAGCCCACTGTCTGGATGGACCTCAGTTTATTTATCCACTCACCTACTGAAGGGCATCTTGGTTGCTTCCAAGTTTTGGCAATTACAAATAAAGCTGTGTTCTGTGTGCAGCTTTTGTGTGGATGTAAGTTTTCAACTCGTTTGGCTAAATACCAAGCAGTACGATTGCTGAATCATATGAGAGTAGGTTTAGTTTTGTAAGAAACCATCAAACTGTCTCCCAAAGTGTTGGTACCAGTTTGCTTTCCCATCAGCAGAGTTCCTGTTGCTCCACATCCTTGCCAGCATTTGGTGTTGTCAGTTTCTGACCATTTTAATAGTTGTGTGGTGGTACCTCATTTTTGTTTTAATTTGCATTTCCCTGATGACATACCATGTTAAGCGTGTTCTCATGTGTTTATTTGCTATCTGTATATCTTCTGTGGTCACGCATCTGTTCAGATCTTTTGTCCATTTTCTAACTAACTGGGTTCTCTTATTGTTGAGTTTTGAGAGTTCTTTGTATATTTTGGGTAACAAACAGTCCTTTATCAGATGCATCTTTTGCAAATATTTTCTCCCAGTCTGTGGCCTGTCTTCTCATTCTCTTGACATTGTCTTTGACAGAGTGGAAGTGTTCGATTTTAATGAAGTCCAGGTTGTCAGTTATTTCTTCCATGGATCATGCCTTTGGTTTTGTATCTAGTCATCGCTGTACCCAAAGCCATCTTGGTTTTCTCCTGTTATCTTTTAGGAGTTTTAGTTTTGTGTTTTACATTTAGATCTGTGTGGTCTGTTTTCAGTTACTTTTTGTGAAGGTGTAAGGTCTGTGTCTAGATTCAGTGTGTGAGTGTGTGTGTGTGGTGTGTGTGTGGGTGTGTGTGTTGTGTGTGTGGACATCCATTTGTCTGTCCCCTTGTGCTCGCTGCCTGTGCTTGTAGGCAGAGTGGGGGTCTGCACTGAGCTCTCCTGGTGTCCAACCATCTGTCCTTTCACCCAGGGCTTTACAGTGCGTCTGGAAGTCGGGTCCTCAGTCTCCCAGCTTTGCTCTTGAGTGAGTTGGCTGTGCTGTGTCTTTTGTGTTGTCATATAAACTTTAAAATCATTTAGCTGATTATCCACTAGTCATTTACTTTTAATACAGACTTGAGACATTTTGTTTTGCCAAAAGTTTACATTTTGAGGTTGTTCCTGAAATTTCTCAAGAAGAATACTAACCTTAGGTTATTAGTTCTGGCAGTTAGTATCTGAAATTTTGCATTCTGATTCATTTCTTACTTCTTTCCATCTTTTAACGTTTTATGGATTTTTTTAAAACCAATTTGGCTTTTGAATTAAAAAAAGTTTTTTGAAATGATCAATCACCCAGTTGCCTATATAGTACAGACATAGCTTCTTTTTCCTGACCCATTAGAGAGTCCGTTGCCCAAATAATGCTCCGTTATCCCCGGCACCTCAATGCGTGTTTCCTACAGAAAGGACGTTCTCGTAGATGGCGCGGCACGGCCACAGTCAGGAAATCAGCATCGATCCGTCGCTGCTGCCTCATCCTCACCCCCATTCAGATCCGCCTGTTGTCTCAGTGTCGCCCCTTAAGAGCACAAGGGCCTAGTTCTGAATCACACGTTGCGTTCAGTCTCCTCGAGTCTGGGAAGGGCCCCTTGGTCTGTTCTTGTCACTTGAAGATGTCTGGTCAGTTAGGTAGGTCGGTCACTGTACAGAACGCCCTCCGTCTGGTGTGTGTGCTGTCTCCTCCCGAGGGGGGGCAGGTGGCGTCTGTGGCGGGACCGTCACATGGCTGCCGTCTCCCCCCCTCCCCCCACTCGCATCCTGCCAGGGGCTGCACAGTGCGGGCTTGTCGTCCTGCGGGTGGTTTCACGGTGGTCCCTCGGCGCAGGTGCAAGCCGGCCAGGCTTCTTGACGAGTCATTTATGGGAAGCACTTTGAAACTTTGCAGATACTGCTGTTCCCTGTCTGTCAGACTTCTGATTTATTCCCTTATTTCCCCACGCGCTCTCCTTTTTATCTCGTTGTTATTGTCTTGTCGTCACCGACCCTCACATGGTCCCCACTGTGACCAGGGATTGCCGCTCAGGCTGGCTTCCGTGTCCACCTCTCCTGTCGGGTTGACCACGTGATGATAGCTTTTGGCAAAACGAGAATGTTCTGGGCTCCCCTTACGCTCTTCTGCCCTGGTTCCGCACCAGCGTTTTCCCAAGGATCCCCGAGTGCTTGCAGTGTAAACTGGGCGCGGACGGACGGTGCTCGTGGCCCTTGGGTGTTGCTCCTGCTGCAGCCTCTTCCCACTTCCTGTGTCTGTCTGGCCGATGCCAGTCTATCTGCCACCACGGGCTTCGTCCTCGTTTCCTCCCTCCCTTTGTCTGTGATCCGTTCTCCAACAACAGTGAGAAGCCCGGCTTCCAGTGTCCTAATGAACACGTTAACTTACTTACTTGATAAGCTGCACTGTACATAGTCAGCCCCACGTCGGCCACCGCTGCCCCCTGCACTGCAGCCCCGACTGGGCTCTGACGCCCTCGGGGCCGGACAGCTTTAAACCTGGATTGTTCAAGAAGGGGTAGGGGATAATTTTGGAATTTTGCATTTAATTTATATAGTTTGAGACACCAATTTTATAATCTCTTTCTGGAAGATGCATGTCCTTTGTGCTGCTGTGAAAAGTTTAATTTTCAGGTTGACTCTTTCTACAGACCCTTAGCAAGTTAATGTAACTCTGATGCTCCTTTTAGAAAACCAAAATGTCAGCATCTCCTCTGGGACAGGATTGTTTTAGCTACTTTGTTATATTTCAATGTCATCGTCTCCTCTTATCATAAATATTAACTACTTCTTGGTACTCCCTCATAGTTCTCCAGAAGGCATATCAACCTTGATTTTGCCGTGGACACTTACTTACATTTCAAATATATCACTTCAGGGACTTCCCTGGTGGTCCAGTGGTTAAGACTCCGTGCTCCCAATGCAGGGGGCCCAGGTGCAATCCCTGGTCTGGGAACTAGAGCCCTAAAAAAAAAAAAAAAAAAAAAAGATCCTGCATGCTGCAACTAAGACCTGGCACACCCTAAATAAATAAATATTTAATACAAAACAAATATATCACTGCATGCATGACAGTACATTTTTGTTCATTTTTTAATTCATATTTTTTTTAGAAATTCTTATCGTCTTCCACCTAAACCAGTACAGTGCCTTATTTATCTGCTGATGGCTGATCCATTTTGTATTTCTAGCAGTTGTTAAATTTCAGCGTTTCTTTAGTGACATGATTGCTCTTGCCCAGTGGTCCTTGAGCTCAGAATGGTTTTTACATTTTTAAGGCATTGTTTCAAAAAAAGAAGGGCATGTAACAAAAGTATATGGCCTACAACGTGTGTCATCTGACTGACCCCGACCCTAGACTCTCCCTGCTTTGGGCTGTGTTACACAGTTTGGTTATTATGATGAAATGAAGAAGAAATGATTTTCTGAACGAGATGCATTTCATAAGATTAAAATATTTTGTGATCTTTACCTTTTGACAAATTAGATATTTCTTAATTAAAATTCTTAAATCGTCAAAATTTGGTAAAACCATTCTTTATAAATTGCCGTACATATTCATAGATTTAAAAGGAACGTGTTTGTTTTTAGTAAATCTCAGCTAATTGAGTCTAATGGCTCTGGAGCCAGGACTGGAGCTCTTGCCCTGGGTCTGTGGGCCTGCAGAGCTGTGAGTGCCCTGGGACCGTGTGACATCACAGCTGAGGGGTGTGGAGGGGCCAGAGCTCTCAGTATGCTAAGAAACACTGACCGAGGAGGGACAGTGTCTTCGGCCTGTTTTCAGGAGAAAAGTAACTGACAAATACAACAGGTGAGGCTTTTGCTCCCAGGTGTCACAGGTAACTGTGAGCCGTGAATCACACGCACCTGCCTGGGGGCGGCCTGGTGCGGGTGGCACTGTGCGTCCCGGGCGCCGTGCACCGTTCGCACGGTGGGCTGTTCTCTTTTCCAGATGAGCAGAACTACCTTCTCCGAGACGCCGAGGCCGAGGTGCTTTTCTCCTTCAGTCTGGAGGAGTCCTTGAGGAGGGCACGCGTGTCTCCGCTCTTCAAGGTACGCTTGGAAGGGAAGTGAGATGAGGCCCCCGGACGCAACAGGTGCTACAGCTGTGGGCGACAGCGAGGGCCTCCGGGGAGCCGGGCCCCCGTCCCCTCTGCACGGGCGGTCCTCCTCGCGCGCGGTGTTTCTGGAGGTCTTCGGCATCTGCAGAGTCCTGCTGTTTACCACAGCTAAAAGAATCCATACAAAGTTAAATAAATAGATTAGAGGTATGCATTACAAATACCCGGTTCAAAGAGTCATGTGTATGAATAGGTAGGAGACATTTAAATTGATTTTTTTGCTTTTAACAAACAACTTACATTACTTACTTAATACTATTCTCATTAAATGTATACTCAGCTAGAGAATGGGGACCATTCTTGGGAACATATTAATTGAATCTGTGCCTAATAATTCTAGGCTAGAATATTTATTTGTTAGATAAGATAGAACACTCTGGAAAATTGTCTTTGTATCAAACAGTGGCTCAGTAAATTAATAAAGATAATCTTTTTTTTTTACCCTTCTTAAGGAGCCAATTTAGGAATCAGAAATGATTTGCAATACTGAGTTAAGAGTATTTTACCTAAGATAGTCTGATTTTTCTAAATATTTGAGGAGTTTAAAACAAAATAGTATTTTGGGTACACTTAGGAGCAAGGGTGTTAGAAAATTTTAACCAGCAAAATCACTTCCTGTTCTGTCTGAGCTTTACAGTTTAGAATTTTACAGAAGTTGAGAAAATGTCCCTATTCTTGCTTTTACCGCAGAGTACTTCATGTCTTTTAGGAATATAAGTTCTAGTTGCTGTCAACAAGTATAGGTCGTACCTAACATATGAAAGTGCTGAAGTTATTTCCAAATTTACACGCCTGGAGTCCCCCAGGCCCACTTCAGGTTGGGACTAGCAGGGGCTAGTACGTGTATCCCCATGAAATTAGACATTTTGTCAAAAATCTCAGGGTAGAATGAGAAATTGCGTACACTAAAAATTCAATTTAAAAAACATAATACCCATATTTTCATTTTATTTTTAGGCGAAATATTTTTACATCACTCCTGGAATCTGCCCGAGTCTTTCAACTATGAAAGCGATTGTGGAATGTGCAGGAGGGAAAGTACTGTCTAAACAGCCGTCTTTCCGGAAACTCATGGAACATAAGCAAAATAAGGTGGACAGAAGTAAAATACGCTGTTGAATTCATCGTCGTCACGTATACGAGCCGTTGTTTAGTAACCAATGATTTTCTTTTCATTAGAGTTTGTCAGAAATAATTTTAATATCCTGTGAAAATGACCTTCACTTGTGTCGAGAATATTTTGCCAGAGGAATAGGTACGGTTTATTCCTCTTGCTCTGTATTGAGAGTGTGTCGGTACACACACAGCAGTGCATTTGTTTAACGGTTTTTGTTTTCATTCCTTTCAGACGTTCACAATGCAGAGTTTGTTCTGACTGGCGTGCTCACACAGACACTGGACTACGAATCATATCCTTTGAAAGACAGACGTGTGGCGCAGCAAGCCTCTCGTCGTTAACACCGGAGCCGTGTGTGCTCCGTGTCTCCACGAATTAGGGAATTTTTGCCAGGGTTGGTGATAAAAGTGATAAAAGACCCCTTACATTTTTGGAGATTTTGTTTTTATACGATATGTGCTCTTACCTCTCTCCAGGTTTTTCCTACCTTTGGGTGATTGGTGGGTGTCATCTCAGGGCCCCTCTTCTTGCGTCTGTAGCCTGAAAGGAGCCTGAGTCACTCTGCCCCAGGACGGTTGGAGCCCCGGGTGGATGGCTCAGAGTCGCAGGGGTTGGCGAGGGCTTGGGCGCCCGAAGCACACCACCTCAGCGTGCGGCCTGTATTGGATGCTGCCACTAGTTTGCATTGTGTTTGTTTGGAAGTTATTTTCCTCAACAAGCTTACATATAAATTTAACTGACGCACCTGCGCTGGTGCCTGGAGCCCGGCGCACGGGTCTGGCTGTGTCAGCTGCCGGATGGAGCGGCCCCCGCTCCCTTCAGAGACACCCTTGTTTTCCAGCTGCTTTCTTCGGGGACAAGCATTTTAAAGCAGGAAGACAAATATATTAAATATACTGCATCTTATTAAGATGTGCAATTTTATTCTGATGAAACATAAATTATGTTTTGTATTATATGACTTTAAGAGCCCACATTAGGTTTTATGATTCATTTGCCGGGTTTTTAAATGTTTTCACAATACTGTTAATGGAACTTTAGCTGCAAATAAAACGGTGTAAATAAAGACCTTGCTATCTCTAAATTATGAATGTTAAAGATTTGAAATGTTTTGTACTTTTATTTTTATTTCTTACACTCTTTTCTTTTATATTGATATCTTGCCCACATTTTAAATAAATGTACTTTTGAACTTAGAATTGAGTGGTCCTTTGTTATTACACCTTTTTTGTTTAAACTGGATCCCATTTTAAGTAATTTCAAGGCAAAATATTTTCTAGTAAATTTTCTCCTAAAGAAATAATTTCTGGAAGGTAGCCATTTTCTGTCAAGGTAATAAGTAAATTCCTGGGCAGAGGCATATTCAGAATATTTCGCAATTACTACAAACAGGTACCAACCAGCCAGAATCATTAATACCACAAAAACCCATATATATATCCCGCTTCTATTCCAGGTATGGTTCTAATACACGTCCTGTTGGGTTGTAGGTACAGAAGCATACTGGAGACTATCTTATCAGTAACTACTAACATATGAATATATAATACACTACATTTATTAGTATATTCAAGAACGATACTGTCACAGAGGGTCGGCACCGCCCTCACGTCACTGCTCATCAGGTGTGTTCCTGAAACACTGGATTTGCCTCCACAGCAATGTCTGAGATGTCTCCCTAGTAGTTGTGATCTACTCCAAAGTCTACTCGCCAGTTGCACAGTCTCTACAGTTTAATTCTTGAACACAGTTTAAGTGGAGCACGTGTATTAAAAAAGTTAGTGAACTCCCCATCCCAGGAATTCTCAGCATTCCCGTAAGGCTCTGACGTTGGTTACACACATTGAAGACATCATTACTTTAGGTGTTCTCCCAACTCTGATGGTGGAACCACATGGAGTTACTCCTACCAATGGGAAGGAAATCGCCCACGACTTCATAATTTTAAAGTGAGGCTCAACACCTTCAACCTTACCTGTGCCGTCTCTAAAGCCTTGACCTGTGGCAACTTCCCAGCGACCCAGCTGCTGCCGTGTGGGTACACCTTCACTCTCTCTCAACATGAGTGATTGATACGCTGATTGTCTACTGGAAACATTTATCTGTTGAGCTCTTTAAAATACACCCGAACAGCAGTTTTCTTCAGATGTACCACATGCTGGCACTTGTATTTTTAACAAACTATCTCAAACTGTGTGTACATTTTAGCTCATACTTTTGTACCTAAGCAAACTTAGGGATACTTACCTGTAGAACTGACCTTTTCTCCTCACGTACAACAGGTGGAATGAGTGTTGATATGAAATAATTTAGAATCTGTAAAATCCCAGAAGTACAGAAGAGTTTCATAAGTTGGAACAAAATCTTGATCGCAAAGTATTCAGAATACGGCCCTCCTTCTTACACCCTTGAAGAAAAGTGAAGATAATGATGGAATAAAGGCCTTCTGGGTAGAGTATATGCATCTGTTCAGTCTTCAGTGGAGACGGGGTTTGTTTAACCAACATGCAAGTATGACTGATTTGATTAACCTTTCAATGAGTGTTTTTTCCAAAAGCTGCCAAGAATAATCCTTAAAAACTCCAGGAGCTGTCTGCAGCCAACTGGCTTGCACAGCTGCTAAGCATTGATTTGGTGGCTCAGAGGAAGTTACATGTGAACATTTAAGAATAAAGTAAATCAACTTCTTAGAGAAGTTGATTACATTAGAAAATTATTTCTCCTAGGAATAGAAGTCTTTCACTTAGTCCTGTTGTTTTCGTCTGGCTCAAGGTTTTTTAATAGAAATGCAAACCACATACGTAATTTTAAAGTTTCTGGTAGCCACAGTAAAACTTTTAGATTTAGTTTCTAAAATTTTATTTAACATATCTAAAATATTGTTTCATTTACAAGTAATATTTTTAATTGAGTTTTACTCTTTTTTCTCTTTTTATATTTCATACCACTTACAGTTTAAAAAGATTTATATACCCAAGTTATTCTAAGGGTAAGGTGTTTTCCAGTAACTGAGTGCCTTTTTAAAATTAATTTTTATTGGAGTAGAGTTGATTTACAATGTCGTGTTAGTTTCAGGTATACAGCAAAGTGAATCAGTTATACATATACACATATCCACTCTTCTTTAGATTCTTTTCCCATATAGGTCATTACAGAGTACTGAATAGAGTTCTCTGTGCCGTACAGTAGGTTATTATCTATTTTATATATAGTAGTGTGTGTCCGTCAATCCCAATCTCCCAATTTATCCCTCCCCCACCAGTGTTAATTTTAAGTTAAAATTCACGAAACTGAGATTGACAGCTCAGCTCCTCACTCGCGCCAGGCGCGTTTCCAGTGCCCGGTGACCGGGCACAGCTGGTCACCTGTGAGGAGTGTGAGCCGTCTGTATCCCGTCTCACTCTGCAAATAAGGGTGGAAGAGATGTGAGCGCCACTGAAGACGACATACGTGCTGCATCCAAATAAGCCCAGGATCGTGTCTCTGTGCAGACAAAAGCACAGGACTTTGAATCAAGAATCAAGATGGCGGAATAGAAAGACATGGAGCTCTCCCCCTCCCACAAATACATCGGAAGAGGGACTTCCCTGGTGGCACAGTGGTTAAGAATCCACCTGCCAATGCAGGGGACACGGGTTCGAGCCCTGGTCCGGGAAGATCCCACATGCTGTGGAGCAACTAAGCCCATGCACCACAACTACTGAGCCTGCGCTCTAGAGCCCGCGAGCCACAACTACTGAGCCCGTGAGCCACAACTACTGAGCCCGCGCACCTAGAGCCTATGCTCTGCAACGAGAAGCCACCGCAATAAGAAGCCCGTACAC
This sequence comes from Eubalaena glacialis, assembly GCF_028564815.1. NCBI lineage: Eukaryota > Metazoa > Chordata > Mammalia > Artiodactyla > Balaenidae > Eubalaena > Eubalaena glacialis. The sequence continues at coordinate 126,473,357 of NC_083723.1, read as the reverse complement.
CGCAACGAAGAGTAGCCCCCGCTCGCTGCAACTAGAGGAAGCCCACCCACAGCAATGAAGACCCAATGCAGCCAAAAATAATAAATTTATTAAAAAAAAATACATCGGAAGTACATCTACACGTGGAGCAGCTCTCACAGAGCACCTGCCGAGCCCTGGCAGAGAATCTCAGACACCCAGAAGCGCAAGGAAGATCTCCACGTAACCCCGTAGGATGAAGGGAAAAAAGGAAGCAGGACAGGACCTGCGCCCCTGGGAGGGAGCTGCGAAAGAGGAAAGGTTCCCGCACCCTGGGAAGACCCTCGCTCACGGGGAGATCAGCCAGGACAGAAAGGGGGCTTCAGAGGCTCAGAGGAGAGTGAGGCAGCCGGTGTGCGGCAGGCAGAAGAGAGAGACCAGCACAGAGGGTCCGTGCTACTTTCCCTGCAGACCCCAGCCTGAAACACACACCTGCTGGTACGTGTGGGGTTTGGGGGCGGCTGAAACTCAGGCTTCAGAGGACAGACCGGGGCAGGGAGAGGACTGGGGTCGGCTGCGTGGACACAGCCTGAAGGGGCTGGAGTGCAGTATGGGCTGCGCGGAAGAAGCCCAACCTGCCATAGAAGCGAAGTGCCATTGGTAAGGGGCACATGAAGGGAAGGGTGGGGCCCCCCAGAGCAGCCTCACTGCGTGCTCACAGCCAGCTCACATTGCCGTTGGAACCCCGCTGTTAACACGCGTGCAAAGGGAGGGGCGGGCCCCCCAGAGCAGCCTCTTCCTCCGTGCTCAGCCGACACGGCGCTGCCTTCACCGGCTCTGGGAGCACGCGCAAGAGCCAGTGGGCTGTCCACACACCGAGGCGGGGCTGAAATCAGAGCCCTCTCCCTGTGGCTGTACAATCCACAGATCTGTGCCACTGCCGCCAGCTCTGCAAACTCAGTGCTGAGTGGACAATGGGCGCTTCCGTGGCTGGGACAGGCCTGGCCTTAGCAGCTGTGGGCTCTGTGTGGGTGCACACGTGGGGCGGGGCCGGGGTCTGGGCTGCTTCCGTAGCTCCCACGGCAGGTCTAGGTGCGTAACTACTGCAGTCCTGGTACCCGACTTCAGTGGACCTGCACTGGTGGTTTTGTGAACACAGTGCCTGAGGGACACCAGGGCCAACTGCCTACATCCCCACCATGGAGGCGAGGCCGAGAGGAGTGCCAACAACAGTGCATTTTGGGAGCCCACGCAATGGGTGACAGGTGACACCAGGCAGCGTGCTCCGCACACAGGGACTGCTCCAGCGGGGGAACACTCAGTGGCTCCTCTCCCAGTGGCAGCACTCCAATCCTGCCCACCCCACACTGCAGCTTAAAAACGGATCCAGGGGCTTCTGCTCCAACAGCTGGGAGCAGACCCTGCCCCCAACAGGGCAGTGACAACCACAGAGCAAAGAGGAGGCCCCGCTCAACATCTGGGCAGGCTCTGGTCACCACAACACCAGTCACACCCCCCTTTCAAGGGGATGACAGCCAGGACACACTGAGGAAAGAGGCGGCAGGCATCCGTACTCAAAACATCCCTCGCACCAAAAATATTAAACCTATGCAAGCTACACAGGGAAACTCCCACATAAAAATAGCCCTCCAAGACCACAGTAGATAATTGTTGCTCCTAAACTCATAGAGAAGCATAAATAAAATGAAGAAGCAGAGGAATCGCTCCCAGTTAAAAGGTCAAGAGAATTCCCCTGAAAGAAAAATGAAACAGACCTCTTCAGTCTAATAGACACCAAATTCAAAAAGGAGATAATGAAAATACTAAAGGAATTAAGAAGGGCTATTGATAGAGATGCAGATTACTGTTATCAAGGAACTAGAAACTATAAAGAGGAACCAAAAAAAAATTAGAAAACTCATTTGCCAAGATGAAAGCTAAGCTTAAGGCAATAAAAGGCAGATTGAATAATGAAGAACGAATAAGTGATCTGGAAGACAGAATAATGGAAATCATCTAATCAGAACAGCAGACAGAAAGCCAAATGAAAAAAAAAAAAATGAAAGCAATATAAGAGACCTATGGGATAATATAAAGCGTGCCAATCTACACATAATAGGGACCCCAGAAGGAGAAGAAAGAGAAACGGGGACCGAAAATGTATTTGAAGAAATTACGGCTGAAAACTTCCCAAACCGAAAGAAGGAAACAGATATCCACATATAGGAAGCACAAAGGTCCCAAACAAGATGAACCCAAACAGACCTACACCAAGACATAATTAAAATGGCAAAAGTTAAAGAAAGGTCTCTAAAGGCAGCAAGAGAAAAACAAAGAGTTAATGACAAGGGAACCCCATAAGGCTATCAGCTGATTTCTCTACAGAAACATTACAGGCCAGAAGGGAGAGGGAAGATATATTCAAAGTCCTGAAAGGGAAAAATCTGCAACCTAGGATACTCTACCCAGCAAGATCATCATTTAGAATAGGAGAAAGAATTTCTCAGACAAGCAAAAACTAAAAGAATACAGCAATACTAAACCTGTCCTAAAGGAAATATTGAAAGGTCTTCTCTAAATAGAAAAGAAGCAAGCATCTATAGGAAAGAAAATCACAATTGGAAAGTAAATCACTTAAATAAGCCAGTAGACAGATTTTTAAAAAATTAAAAAATAAGATTTCTGTGAAAGCAATGACAACCACAATGAACAGCAAAAGGATAGGCATGCAGATGTAGAAGAGGACATCAAAATCATAAAATGTGGGGAAGGAGAGTAAGAAAATGTATATATATATTTTTCAGAATGTGTTTGAGTCTATATGACTACCAGTCTAAAGCAAATAGATATTGGAAGGGGTTAACATACTTGAAAAACAGGGTAGCCACAAATCAAAAACATATAATAGATTCACAAAAACCAAAGAAGAGAACACAAGCATAATACAAAAGAAGATCAAACTCAAAAAGAAAAGAACAAAGAAGAAATACAAAATCAATTCGAAAACAAGGTTTAAAATGGCAATAAATACATATTGATAATTACCTTAAATGTCAATGGACTAAATGCTCCAATCAAAAGAGACAGTGGCAGACTGGATAAAAAAAACATGAGCCTCCAACATGCTGCCTACAAGAGACCCACTATAGGGCAAAGGACACAGATTGAAAGCGAGGGGCTGGAAAAAGATGTCTTGTCATTGCATGAAATGACAAGAAAGCAAGGGAAGCCATACTCTCATATCAGACAAAATAGACTTTAAAACAAAGGCTATAAAGAAAGATAAAGAAGGACACTATATAATGATAAAAAGGATCAATACAAGAAGAGGATATTACACTCATCAACATATATGCACCTAATATGGAAGCACCCAAATACATAAAACAAATACTAACAAAGGGCGAAACTGACAGGAATACAATAATAGCAGGAGAATTTAACACCCCACTCACATCAATGGACAGATCTTCTAGACAGAAAATAAGGCAACAGAGATTGTAAATGATACAATAGAACAGTTAGACTAATGATATTTTCAGGACATTAGATTAAGAAAAAACAAAGAACAACAACAACAAAAAACAGAACACACATTCTTTTCAAGTGCACATGGAACATTCTCTAGGATTGACCACATACTAGGGCACAAAACAAGCCTCAACAAATTTAAGAGTATAGAGTTTATTTCAGCATCTTTTCTGACCACAGTTGCATGAAACTAGAAATCAACCACAGAAAAACAAGAAAAATAAATGATTACATGGAGACTAAGCAACATGTTACTAAAAAACCAATGGGTCAATGATGAAATCAAGAAGTAAATTTAAAAATACCTTGAGACAAATGACAATGAAAACACAACCATACAAAATCTATGGGATGCAGCAAAAGCAGTTCTTGGAAGTTCATAGCAATACAGACCCTCTTCAAGAAACAAGAAGAATCTTAGACTTCCCTGGTGGCACAGTGGTTAAGAATCCGCCTGCCAATGCAGGGGACAAGGGTTCGAGCCCTGGTCTGGGAAGATCCCACATGCCGCGGAGCAACTAAGCCCGTGCACCACAACTACTGAGCCTGTGTTCTAGAGCCCATGAGCCACAACTACTGAAGCCCGCGGGCCTAGAGCCCGTGCTCCACAACAAGAGAAGCCACAGCAATGAGAAGCCCATGCACCGCAATGAAGGGTAGCCCCCTGCTCACCGCAACTAGAGAAAGCCCGCGTGCAGCCAATGAAGACCCAACGCAGCCAAAAATAACTAAATAAATTTATTTTTAAAAATTAAAAAAATTTTAAAAAGAAACAAGAAAAATCTCAAATAAAAAGCCTAACCCACCACCTAGAAGAATTAGAAAAAGAACAGACAAAACCTAAAGTCAAAAAAAAAACCCAAAAAACCTAAAGTCAGCAGAAGGAAGGAAACAATAGAGATCAGAGAGGAAGTAGAGATTAAAAAGCAATAGAAAAAAAATCAATAAAACCAAGAGCTGGTTCTTTGAAAGGGTAAACAAAATTGACAAACCTCTGGCCAGGCTCACCAAGAAAAGAGAGAGGACCCAAATACAATAAATAAAAGAGGAGAAATTACAACCGATACCACAGAAAACCATACGAAACCATAAGAGAATACTATGAACAAATATGCCAACCAACTGGACAACCTAGAAGAAATGGACAAGTTTCTAGAAACATAAAGCCCACCAAAACTGAATCAAGAAGATAATTTGAACAGACCTATCACTGGAAGTGAAATAGAATCTGTAATAATAATAATAATAATAACAACTCTCTACAAAAGTCCAAGACCAGATGGCTTCACAGGCAAATTCTACCAAGCACACAAAGAAAAACTTAAACCAATCATTCTCAAACTCTTCCAAAAGACTGAAGAGGAGGGAACACTCCCAAAGACATTCTATGAAGCCACCATCACCCCAATACCAAAACCAGACAAGGACACTACCAAAAAAGAAAATTACAGGCCAATATGTTTGAATATGATTGAAAAATTCTCAACAAAACATTAGCAAACAGAATCCAACAACACATAAAAAAAGATCATACCCATGACCAAGCTGGATTCATCCCAGGGTCACAAGGATGGTTCAACATATGCAAAAATCAATGTAATACACCACATCAACAAAAGACCAAAAACCACATGATCATCTCAATGGATGCAGAAAAAGCATTTGATAAAATTCAACATCCATTCATGATTTAAAAAAAAATGCTTACAAAAGTGGGTATAGAGGGAACATTTCAACGTAACAAAAGCTATTTATGACAAACCAACAGCCAACATAATACTCAACGGTGAAAACCTAAAAGCATTCTTGTTAAGATCTGGAACAAGACAAGGATGCCCACTCTCACCACTGCTATTCAAAAGAGTATTGGAAGTCCTAACCACAGCAATCAGACAAGAAATAAAAAGGTATCCAAATTGGTAGGTAAGAGGTAAAATTGTCATTATATTCATATAACATGATATATATAGAAAACTCTAAAGACTCCATACAAAAACTACTAGAACTAATAAATGAATTCAGCAAGGTAGCAGGATACAAGATTAACACACAGAAGTTGGTTGCATTTTTTACATTAACAATGAAATATCAGAAAGGGAATGTAAAAAACGATCCTGTTGAAAGTCACATCAAAAAATACTTAGGAATAAATCTGACCAATGAGGTGAAAGACTTATGGGCTGAGAACTATAAAACATTAATGAAGGAAACTGAAGAGGATTCAAAGAAATGGAAGGATATCCCATGCTCTTGGACTGGAAGAATTAACATTGTTAAAATGGCTGTACTACCCAAAGCAATCTATAGATTTAATGCAATCCCTATCAAATTACCCATGACATTTTTCACAGAACTAGAACAAATAATTCTAAAATTTACATGGAACCATAAAAGACCCAAAATATTCCCAAAGCAATCCTGAGGAAAAAGAACAAAGCAGGAGATGTAACCCTCCCAGACTTCAGACAACACTACAAAGCTACAGTAATCAAAACAGCACATGGTACTGGCACACAAACAGATATATGGACCAATGGAACACAACAGAGATCCCAGAAATAAACCCACACACCTACAGTCAATTAATCTTCGACCAAGGAGGCAAGAATTTACAATGAGAAAAAGACAGTTGGGAAAGTTGGACAGCCACATGTAAATCAATGAAGTTAGAACACACCCTCACACCATACGCAAAAATAAACTCAAAATGGCTTAAAGACTTAAACATAAGACATGACACCATAAAACTCCTAGAAGAGAACACAGGGAAAACATTCTCTGACATAAAAGGTACCAATGTTTTCTTAGGTCAGCCTCCCAAGGCAGTAGAAATAAAAGCAAAAACAAACAAATGGGACCTAATCAAACATAAGCTTTTGCACAGCAAAGGAAACTGTAAACAAAAAGACAACCTACGGACTGGGAGAAAATATTTGCAAATGATGCAACTGACAAGGGATTAATGTCCAAAATACACAACAGCTCATAAAACTCAATATAAAAAAAAAATGGGAAGAAGATCTAAATAGATATTTCTCTAAAGTAGACATACAGATGGCCAACAGGCACATGAAAAGATGCTCAGCATCGCTAGTTATCAGAAAAATGCAAACCAAGACTACGATTTACCACCTCACACAGGTCAGAATGGCCATCATCAAAAAGTCTGTAAATAACAAATGCTGCAGAGGGTGTGGAGTAAAGGGAACCCTCCTACACTGTTGGTGGGAATGTAAATTGGTTCAGCCACTGTGGAGAACAGTATGGAGGCGCCTCAAAAAACTGAAAATAGAGCCACCATACGTTCCAGCAATCCCATTCCTGGGCATATATGTGGAGAAAACTCTAATTCGAAAAGATACATGCTCTCCAGTGTTCATAGCAGCACTATTTACAATAGCCAGGGCATGGAAGCCACCTAAATGTCCATCAACAGATGAATGGATAGAGATGTGCTATATATACACAGTGGAATACTACTCAGCCATAAAAAGGAATGAAATAATGCCATTTGCAGCAACATAGATGGACCTTGAGATTATCATACTAAGTGAAGTCAGGCAGAGAAAGACAAATACCACATGATATCACTTACATGTGGAATCTAAAATACGGCACAAATGAGCTTATCTGTGAAACAGAAACAGACTCACAGACATAGGGAACAGACTTGTGGTTGCCAAGGGGCAGGGAGGTGGGGGAGGGATGCACTGGGAGTTGGGATTCGCAGATGTAAGCTATTATATATAGAATGGATAAACAAGGTCCTACGGTAGAGCACAGGGAACTGTATTCCATATCCTGTGATAAACCATGATGGAAAAGAATGCATTTATGTGTATAACTGAATCACTCTGCTGTACAGCAGAAATTAACACAACGTTGTAAATCAACTATATTTCCATAAGATAATTTTTTTTTTAAAAAGTACGTTTCCCCTTGTATGTGACAGATCACCTGTGGCGGACTAGGCACTGAGGAGAAACGTGGAAGAAGTAACGAGCATCCTCGCTCTCCAGGGGTTTTACAGTCTCATCAGGAAAAGTTTACATGTCTTAATCCTGCAAATACTTAGTAATTAAGAAAAATACTTTAGTAACAGCCACACAACACTACTTAAATATTGTAGCGCAGAAAAGAACGAGGCTGATGAGACAACTACCCTCACCTCTAAACCACGTGCTACTCAGTTCCTGAAATTACCTAATTTTGTTGAATTAAAAAGCGCTCAAGCAAAGGTCTACATTTGTGGGGAGTCTCGCTGTCTCCTGCACACCTTGCATGGATCTCAACCTGTCCCAGGCGACCTGCTCTCTCCTGCCGCTCCTCACTCACTCATCTGCCGTGTTCTGGTCACACTCGGCCACAAGCATGTCCCCTTCAACTGTCCCCTCCTGTCTGTGCCTCCTGTCTGTGCCTCACCTGCTTCGTTCACTCGGCTGCGCAGACGTTCACGCTGCTACATCCCCGTCACCGTCACCGCCGGCGGACTCCTGTCCCTCCCGGAAATCTGAACAGGCTTCTAGTTGCCTCCGGGCCTCCGGTCTCTTCCCTTTCCCAGTGTCCTCCAGACTTTTGCAAGAGCAATTTATCTGCAATAGAATTCTGGTTGTCACATGCCTGCTAGAAAGAGGGAAGGACCCAAATTGTGATGTTTCACATCTTTCTTAATCTCTTGTGACATCCTCACCCCACCCCCTCATTCCCAGCGGTCACACGGGTTTCCTCGCTGCTCCTTGTACGAGGGAACTCCCATTCCCACCTGGCAAGCTTCCCTCCTCACTAAGGCCTGTAAAGCTTTTCCTGATGCTCCCAGGCTGTCTCTGTAGCTTCTTCCTCTTCATAACTTTAGCGCTGTGACACAGTATAACAAATGCCGCGGAGATGGCACTAAGTTACTCTTCAATCTATTTCTCCACTGCTGTGACAAAGCACAAGCAGCAACAACAACAAAAAAACGTATCAGTTGGACCACGTCAAAACTTAAAACCTTAGTGTTTCAAAAGGCACAACAGAGTAAAAAGGCAGCCCATAGGATGGGGGAAACATTGCAAGCCTGCACCTGATAAGGGGCTAATATCCAGAATATAAAAAGAACTACTACAACTCAACAAAAAGACAACCTGATTTTAAAATGAGCAAAGGACCTAAGTGTCCACTGACAGATGAATGGATAAAGAAGATGTGGCACATATATACAATGGAGTATTACTCAGCCATAAAAGGAAACGAAATTGAGTTATTTGTAGTGAGGTGGATGGACCTAGAGACTGTCATACAGAGTGAAGTAAGTCAGAAAGAGAAAAACAAATACCATATACTAACACATATATATGGAATCTTAAAAAAAAAAAAAAGGATCTGAAGAACCTAGGGGCGGGACAGGAATAAAGACGCAGACGTAGAGAATGGACTTGAGGACACGGGGAGGGGGAAGGGTAAACTGGGACGAAGTGAGAGAGTGGCATGGACATATATACACTACCAAACGTAAAACAGATAGCTAGTGGGAAGCAGCCGCATAGCACAGGGAGATCAGCTCGGTGCTTTGTGACCACCTAGAGGGGTGGGATGGGGGGGTGGGAGGGAGGGAGACGCAAGAGGGAGGAGCTATGGGGATATATGTATATGTGTAGCTGATTCACTTTGTTATAAAGCAGAAACTAACACACCATTGTAAAGCAATTATACTCCAATAAAGATGTTAAAAAATAAATAAGTAAATAAAATAAAATGAGCAAAGGACTTGAACAGACATTTCTCCACAGAAGATGTATAAACGGCCACTAAGCACAAGAAAAGATGCTCACCATCACTGATCACCAGGGAAAAGCAAAACTACGAGACACCCCCTCACACCCATCAGGATGGCCACCATCCAAAAACAAAACAAAAATCACAGTAGGGGCTTCCCTGGTGGCGCAGTGGTTGAGAGTCTGCCTGCCAATGCAGGGGACACGGGTTCGAGCCCTGGTCTGGGAGGATCCCACATGCCACAGAGCAACTGGGCCCGTGAGCCACAACAACTGAGCCTGCGCGTCTGGAGCCTGTGCTCCGCAACAAGAGAGGCCGCGGCAGTGAAAGGCCCGCGCACCGCGATTAAGAGTGGCCTCCCCTCGCCACAACTAGAGAAAGCCCTCGCACAGAAACGAAGACCCAACACAGCCAAAAATAAATTAATTTAAAAAAAAAATCACAGTAAGTGTTGGTGCGGATGTGGAGAAATTGGCACCCTATGCACCGTTGGCAGAAACATAAAACGGTACAGCCATGGCGGAAAGCATTAGGGTAGCTCCTCACATTTTTTAAAAAGGATTACCACATGATCCAGCAATTCTACTGGGTATGCACCCCAAAGAACTGAAAGCAAGGTCCCCATGAGACCTGTATACATGTTCGTAGCAGCGTTATTCACAAAAACCAAAAACTGGAAGCAAACCGAGTGCATCCCCACTGATGTATAAACAAAACATGGTCCATACATACACCAGAATACGATTCAGCCTTAAAAATGAAGGAAGTTCTGAAAGGAAGGAAAAAATTCAGGAAATTCAATGTGGCTGAACCTTGAGGATGTAACACTAAGTGAAATAAGCCCGTCACAAAAGGGCAAATGCTTTAAGATTCTACTCACATGAGGTGCCTGGAGAGGTCAAATTCACAGAGGCAGGAAGTAGATGGTGGGGGCCAGGGGCTGGGGGTGGGGGATGAAGGGGAAGCTAGTGTTTAATGGGGACAGAGTTTCAGTTTGGGACGATGGAAAGTTCTGGAGATGGGTGGTGACGATGGCCACAAAACATTGTGAATGTACCTAATGCCGCTTAATTGTACACTTAAAAGTAGCTAAAATGGGAAGTTATATGTGTATTTCACAATTTTTAAAAAAGAGAAAAAGGAGACAACGCTAGTTAAGCCAGCGAGCGGTGAAGAGATCGGAAAGATTCTACCGTGGGCACCTTCTTCTGTCCTCGAGACTGTTACTGAACGCTCTTAAACCAAGTTTTCAAAACCGCAAATCCACACGTAGAATTAAATTATAACCAAATGTATCAGAGAGTGCACGTGCGTGCATGTCCACATTTTTCTGTAGCTTCCATCACATCCGAAAAGGGTTTTGACCCAGAAAAGAGCCAGCATTTACTGTGCTAAACCAAAGAACAATGGCTGGAGAAGCAGTTCTGGAGAAACAGGAGGAGGCCCTCTGAATAGCTGGGGCTCCACAAAAGCAACGAGAACCCATCAATGGTCAAAACATCAATGGTCAAAACCAACTTTCAATGGTCAAAACAAACTTTCAGACTTTGGAGGCTGGGCTGTCTGTCCACTGAGCTGCGTAGGGCTTTGGTTTTAGGTTTCAAAGCTCTCGGGCTTCTGAGGTTATGTATCTAGATCTTAGAGGCCAAGGTGACACACTGAGACCGTCACTGCTGGAAAGGGGGAGCTGGGGTGGGAGGAGAGGAGGCCCTGTGGAGAGAGGCAGTTCTCCTCTGTGACTCAGCCCAAGTCACCCGGTTAGGGACGGCAGCCCCGCCTGAAACAGCACTGCAGGCACCCAGCACCAGGAGGGCCCGGCTGCCTAGGGTGCAGGCGTGAGAACCCGTCCCATAGACACGCACGTCGGGACGGAGGCACGTGGGTCGCAAAGCTCCGTCGTGTAACTGTTGGCTGTCTTGCGGCGTGTTTGTTCTCTGACGTTTGGAGTGAGTGGCAGGGGCTCCAAGCTGGTCCCTGGGCCCCGGAAGGAAGGGGAGGAGGGGCTAGTGCCCTGGGGGGCGGTCCTGACGCCCAGGAAGGAGGGTGGGGATGCTTTCTCCCGCAGTGAGGTGCTCTGTGAGAATTCTGTTGCACAGCTGCCCGACGAGGCAGCGAGTTGGGAGGTGAGCACAGGATGACGCACGCTCCGTGGGCAACGTCTGATGACCTGGTGGTCCCGAGGAGCCACGGCAGCCAAAGCGCCCGGCCCCTCCAGAGGGCAGCGCGGGCAGCCCTGCTCGGGTCCCCGTGTGCCCACAGCTTCCCACTGGGACCTTCCGCGGGGCCGGTGCCCACCCGAAAGCAGCCTGCGCAGCTCCTGGACTCCTTTCCATCACTGGGCAGGGGAAACGTGCCTCCATTCGCGTCCTGGACAGAGGGAAGGTCCGCTCTCCTGGGGATGTGCAGAGGCTTCAGGGAAGCAGATGGGTCTCTGCAGACGGGCTGCGCCACCCTGGCTGTTGGGGGCCTCACGGCTCCATTCCCAGTGTCACGTCCCATCGGCGTGACAGGAGCATCACACCGGACGTACTGCACGTCTCCCGGGTCCTCGTCCCCCTGACACCGAGCAGAGGACTGTCCCCGCCAGCGTACAGCGGCCTCCTGCTTCCCTCTGGGCCTGGGACCATGAGCGGAACAGAGAAGGAGACGCGTCTGACCTCTGCTGCCTCCCTGACCCCGGGCGGTCAGGCTCAAGGGCACCGCAGGCCCGACCCAGAGCCCAGAGCCCGTGCGGAGAAGCCCGGAGAGTTCTGAGAACGAGGCAGCTGCCTTGCTGTGCGCAATCTGGGGAAAAGACGGGATTTTATAAGGTCATTACTGAGACCCACAGATCCATCTTAACAAGAACAACAAAACAGGCCCCCATCCCAGTCACGTCTTGAGTGCGACCTTCCAGAATTCGAGACCTAAACTCCAGCATCACCTGCACCTTAGACTAACTCGCCGCCAGCGTGACACGCCAGACAGGTGTGTCAGAGACAGGGGCGTGGCTTGCACTGACACAGATTGACAACTGCTAACGTGTTGTTTGAGCACCATTTGTACACTTTCCCAGCAGTAGTCTTCTCTTTCTGATGACTTTATTGCAGCGCCTGCCCTGGAGAGGTAATGGTGAACAGAGCACGGGGCACCTCCCCCGAAATTGCTTAAAAACAAAACAAAACAAAACCAATACAACACCCCCAGCTGTCCTGATTATTTTTAGTCGGGATTTATCATTGGTAAACTTTGCTTTGCATATGCATGTAAGATACTTGGTTTTTATTTCAATTTGCTATTTTCGGATTTTTTCCTAATACAGAAATTAGGTATGATTGTCATCATCACCATCACCTGGTATCATTAGACAACAGAATGAAGATGATGCCAGTCTTGGATTGTGGACAGTGACACTTCTCTTCCTTACAATAATGTCCTTTTCTATGGAAAGTTATCTAGAGAAGGAATGATAGACAGCATGCTAATTATGTTGGCACCTAGACACACAGACACACACACACACTATTTTCCCCAGAAAAACGCTTGAACGTTTGAAAGCCACTGCCTGTATATAATAAGAAACAAAGTTATTTTCTGAGTGTGGATACAATAGTATCAGAGTTTAAGAACCGGTGACAAGATGGCACAATTCACAGCTCTTTTTCACAGCTGGTAAAGCTCATTTCAACAGCCCAGGAAAACCAGCAACACAGTTGCTCTGGGATCAGTGAAGCGCAGGAAACAAAAGCAGCCTCTTTCGAGTAATACCTTAAAATGGAGCATGGACGAGGGGGCCTACCCGCTAATCTTGAAGATGGTTACATCACCAGATTTCAGCACAGATCGACGAGTTTACAGATGCCGGTCAACTGCTCAGTTAACAGCCCTGGTCGCACTCCCTGAGAAGAAGCGCCTGTAAGAACACTGCTTGTCCCGAAAGAAGAGCCACAGAAACCGCAGGGACCATGCACTCCAAGTGTCAGTGAACATCTCGGAGCAGGAAGCCCTGGCGGAGGGCACAGCCCCTGTGAGGGGAGGGCTGCAGGGCCCCCCTGAACGCCCCAAGACCTGGGCAAGGCGTGTTATTCACGGAGAAGCCCCAAATGAGGAAATTCTGCCTGAAGCCAACATTACCTGATGTTTCCAAAACCACGAACTAGTTCAGGTGGCGCAGAGTCAGCGGCCCCGAGCTGCAGTGTCCCTGTGCAGTTGGTACCCAACCAGGTTCCTCTTGGCTGATGCACAGCAAGCCAAACGCCGAGACGCCCGGGTCTGTTGGCGAGGCGGCCAAGCCAGGAGATAGGAGGGCAAATCTCAGCTCTGCGTCCCGGAAGGGAAGGGAAAGGGCTCGGGTTATTTACGCGATAACGAATAAAGAAGCAGGGCCACCTGAGGCGTGGGGAGCGCGGGGAAAGGTGACGATTGGAGAAAGGTGCGGGACTCCTGCGCAGGCGTAGCTGGGCTACAGGCCCCTGCACGGTCTAGAGGGCGCTCGGCGGGCCCTCGCGCAGGCCCGGCTCGGGAATCGGTGGTCCCATCCGGCCCCAACCAGCTCAGCTCCAACTGGACGCAGCTGATTCCAAGTTGCCGGGAAACAACCCGGGCAAACAGCTTATTGCTTAGGCTACGTGCTGCCTGGTGGACACGCAAGTCTTAACTGACCTTGAGTAGTGAGGGCAGGTGAAAAGGATTTGACTCGTGACCCACGGATTCGCAGTCAGATGTCTGGGCTGCAGGTGGCCTGTGGCAGCTGTACGGTCATGGGGGGGTCTGGGCATCCCCCTCCACCCAAGGCCACGACCCGCCGCTGGTACCCCAGGCGTTCTCCGGGACCTTGGGCGCTCACCAGTCGGCCTGGAAATGGAATCCAGGCACAGGCTGCAGGCAGGGACACGGCCCTGGGGTGGAGGGCGAATCTGCCCTGCTGGGATCTCGAGTTTTCCTTAGTCCCCAGCTGTTTCCTCACCCCAAGGAGGCCCGTGATAGGGACTCGACGATCGATCACCAAGGCGGGCGGGGTCCCCGAGCAGGTCCTGGGCGAGCGAGGCCTCTCCTGCCCGCCCCCCGGTCCCCAGCTCCGGAGCACGAGGCGGCGGCCGGGAGGAATGAGCCGGACTGAGCCGAGAGCCGGCGGTCGCTGCCCGGGGCGGGGTGGCCCCCAAGTGCCCGCCGCTGCCCTCAGGCCGGGCTCCCTTCGCGGGCCGCAGCTCTGACTCAGGCCTGCGTCCTCACCCAGCCGCCGCCCCCGCGCCCGCCCCTGCAGCTCCCGGCGCGTGGCCCCCGCGGGCGGCCGTCCCCCGGAACGCAGGCTCCGCGCGCCCCCCTGCGCCCCCTGCCGGCCGGCCGAGCGCGCAGCCCCGCAGGCGCCGAGCCCGCCCGCGCGCCGCTCGCCCCCGGCCTCGGGAAGGGCCCCGGCGCAGCCTCGCTGTGACCCCGGCCCTCGGCTCCCGGGGTCTCGGACGGGGCCTGGCGGAGTCCCGCCCGCTTGCTCCGGGCTCCGCGCCTCACGGCCACCGGGGCCGACCTGCACCTCCAGGTGCGGGGGCTGCGTCGCCCCCGGCGCGGTGGGAGCGGACGGCGCAGGCGCACACGGGGCTCACCCCCGGCCCCCGGCCCCCGCGGCCACCCGGTGACCCAGCGTCCGGCTCACGCGGCCCGCGCTCCCGGGGAGCCTCGGCCCACCCATCACTTTCCCGCGGACTAGAGCCCGCCCACCTCCAGCGCCTGGAAACCTGTTTCCCAGAGATTTTTCAGGTTGTGGTTTAGGAAACTTGAAATGCAAATGGCCAGGCATCCTTCCAGCTCTTTGGTTAAAAAAAAAAGAATTCTAGTCGTTCTGCATAATATCAGCTTCAGCTTACTGACTACTGCAGCCCAGGAGATTCCACCGACGCTCACATCATCATTCCCTCTGAGTTAGTCTCTGCCTCACGAAGGAGGAACTTGGGCCCTGAGAGGTTAGTTAGGACACTTGCCCCAGGACACACAGCAGGCAGGTGGAGGGTGGCCCATCTGACTCTGAAGCCTGTGGCCTGCACGCGGTGCCCGGCCTCTCTGTCCTCACGGCCTCTCCTTGTCGGAGTCGTCCTCTCTGGGAGGCCAGGGGACCGGATGGCTGGTCCAGGGCCAGCCCAGCTCCTCTGAGAAGCTCCCAGCCTGCCAGGCGCAGCAGGTGTCAAACCATTCTTGCTGGCTGGGTTTGTACCTCACTCGCTGACCATCGGAACTGTGTCTGTCCACTCGGTCCTGGGAGGTGGGAGAGTGTGTGCCAGTGAGCCACGGATCCCCACCAGCAGAAAGCCCGCCACTCTCCCAAGGGTGTTCTTAGGAAATTTACCCTCCGTGACTGGCAGGATATTTTGGTAAAACCGAGTTGTCGGTAGTAAAGATGGCTTCCCCAGGACAAACTGTGGTCGAACCCAAGTTCGTGTGCCTGACGCACAGTGAGGCCGAACAGAATTTGGAGCAGAGAAAGGTTTATTGCAGGGGCCAAGGAAGGAGAATGGGCGACTCACGCTCAAAAAGCCGGAAGTCCCCGACGGTTTTCAGGGAAGGTTTTTTCTAGGCCAAACTGGGAGGAGGGCTGCACCTCCCCCTTGCCATTAAGCTGCATTTTGCGATTTTCTAACATTAAAAGGCCTTCAGTGGCATGGGTGAACCCCTGAGAGGCACAGGAGCACTTGCCTGGGTTTCGAGAGGGAGCTGGCCACTCAGCCCCACTCTGCACCGGGCTCCTCCGGGCGTGTGCAGCCGGCCCTGTGGCCTTTCCCCGACCAGGGAGCCGACAGCAGGCCTGCGGACGGTTCCTGGCGCCTCCCGGCTCTCCCCGAGGTGGATGTTGGGAGAATCCGGGCTCTCAGAGACGCCTAAGGGGGGAGCCCTGCAGGGCCCGGCGGTGCTGCGGCCGCCCCCTTCCCAGGAGCGCAGAGGACACGGCGGGCCCAGCTCCCGTTCCCTCCAGAAGCAGCCTGGCCGCTGGAGCTGCCTCTCCCGCCGAGGACGGGGTGGGAGGCGCAGGGCCTGCTCCCGGAGCCACAGCCTTCTGCACCCCCGGGAGGGCTCCTCTGTCCTTGTGGCCGCCCTCCAGCCCCGCTGCCTTCTTCCTCCCCCCACGCCCAGATTATTCCCCGGTAGGAAACCCTGCTTTAGGGACTGAGCTGCGTCACTGCCTCCCACCCCCCCGCCCCATCCTAATTTACCGCCAGTGCCTCCGAATGGGACCTAATTTGGAGGTCTTGTCTTCATCACCACAGATGAGCAAGTGAAGATGAGCTCGTTAGGGTGGGTCCTAATCCAGTGGGAGGGGTGTCCTCATGGAAAGGGGAAACGTGGACACAGGCAGGCACACAGGGGCGATGCCGTGTGACGGTCGGAGTTCTGCTGCCCCAACCAAGGGCCCACCAGACGCCGGAGGGAGGCTTTCAGATCCCTCCCTGCAGCCTTCAGGAGCCCGGCCCCGCCGACGCCCCGATCCGGACTTTGGCCTCTAGAATCGGGAGAGCACACGTTTCTGCTGTTTAAGCTGCCCGGTTTGCAGCACTATGTTAGCAGCAGCCCCAGGCAACGAGCACCCCTGCCGTTCTTTTTTACAAATAATACAACGGAAGTTCAGAAAGAGCAGCAGAGCACCTGGTCCGCCGCCAGAGCACGGTGGAGCCACGCTCACCCCGATCCAGAAAGGCAGCCCACCAGGCCTGCTGCCACCCCTGCACCCCCTCCGCCGGGCCCCTCCTGTGCCCGCCCCCCGCTCTCCTATTCCCGCCGGGCTGGGCCCCTCTGAGCTGTGGATTCAGCAGGACTGCTCTGGGGAGAGGGTGAAAGGGGAGAGAGAGGAGAGAGAGAATCTCACCCTTCCAGACAGAGGAGCTCAGCACTGAAACTCTTCGGTAACTGACTCTTTATACAAACGGAACTTGCAAGCAGTTGATTAGGTCCCTGAGCCTAGTGACTGAATAACTGAAGACACATTGGCCGGGTTTGTGCTGAAGTGCCCACAGCTGTGTGCTGTGAGATTGATGAAGCCTGAAGAGTTTTGCATGAGCCCGAGCGTTGCTGAGAGGCTGTGGCCCTGGAGCGGGGAGGCCCCATCCACCGTTCATGGCCTTTGACTTGCACGGGGCTCCCCGGACAGCCTGCTGCCAGCTAGTGAGCTCAGTGAAGCTCCAGAGAAGCTCCAGCCCCTCAGAGAGCTCCCCTCCCCCAGAACAGCAGAGGGTCCACCTGTGGGGTGGGATTCCCAAGGCTTGAGAGCAAGCGGTGGTCCCACCTCTGGGGGCAGCTCCACACACCGTGTCCTGCCAGCCCCTTCTCACAGCCCAGCGCTGGCCCTGTGTGGGGAGGGAGGACAGGACGCAGAAGAAATCAACGCTTTCCCTGCCCCCAGGGGCTTGTCGTCGGGTGGGCAGGAGTCGGGCTCTATTTCAGGAAGATCCCCGGTGCCACTGAAGACACAGGGCCACGATGGAGAGTGTGGTTTTGTTAACCGCCCGTAACGCCTCCCTCTGCTGACATCCTCCGGCCCTAGAAGCCCCGTCCCACTGACTTACCACATTAGCCACAATTAAGGGTCCCCGGCCAGGAATCTCACCACTTCTAAGTGGCCCGAGAAGGGATTTCACATGCTCTGGGGGCCCAGGCGTGTCCCTCCTTCTCTGCCGCCCCCAGCATGGAGCGCCCACCTTGTGACCCGGGAGTCTGTTTGACCTTCAGGGACCAGAGAGGAGGAAGGAGAAGACAGACAGGGGCCTCTGGAGGATGTCGTGGGAGCTGCCACGTGGCAGCCTTGGGGACTCCTGCTCAGGTTCTGCGGGGCCATATCATTCAGTGCGGTGCTTCTCAGACATGTGTGTGTTTGCGTGTGTACACGTGTACGTCATCGTCCTGGGGCTCAGGGGTCTACTTTACAAAGTGCCTGGTGGATTCTGATGTGCATCAGAGTTGAGGGTCTTTGATCTAGAGGGTGTGACCAGTTCAGGCTGTTCTGTTTCCAAATGTTACCACCATACTTGTAGTGGCTTCAGAGCCCATCTGGGAAACATTAAAGACACAGCTTATACTGCTTCCGAGGATGCCTGGCAGGCTGATCCAATGAGAGGTTTCCTAGAAAAGAGGCCTGAACTGAACAGGAATTGGAAGCATCCATGGATTTGTCGTTTGCTCAGAATCTAGACCTTGACACCCTTTCCAGCAAGCCTGGTTCTGTGTTGGCCAGGGGCTGTGCTTGGGGCCCAGTGCTGGTGCCCAGAGGAACGTGCTAGACCCAGGAGGGAGGCCTGGGCTTCGCTTATCATGAAAGAAAACAATGCAAGGGGAAAGCAACGTAGGGCTGTAGCTGCCTTGCTGTGTGATTTTGGGCAACTCCCTTGCCTTCTCAGGGCTTCTGATCCCCTGTCTGTGTAGTGTGAGTGATGAGATTCAGATGGTGAATGGCTTTTTGGAGCCTGTGGTTTGCAGAAGGGAGCCCAGGCCTCTCAGGACCAGCGCCCAGAGACCTGCCTGTCCAGACCCCCTGAGAAGCCCCACCCACAAGGCAGTGTCCCCAAGGCTGGGTCCTCTCCCTCCCACTTGCCCCCAGGGTCCCCACCTGCTCCTCGGCAGCTCTATATTCTCTCTAGAATGCCTGCGTGAAGATGAGAACCACGTGTCACGGACTGAACGTGTGTCTCCCTCCCACCCCCATTCATATGTTGAAGCTCTAACTCCTAATAGGATGGTTCTTGGAGATGGGCTTTTGGGAGGTGATTAGGGTTAGATGAGGCTGTGAGGATGAGGCCCCCATGATGGGATTAGTGTCCTTATAAGACAAGGACAGACCAGAGCTCTCTCCCTCTTTCTGCTGGGTGAGGACACAGCCAGAGGGTGGCCATCTATGAAGCAGGAAGAGGGTTCTCACTGGGAACCTAATTCGCTGGCACCTTGAGCTTCAACTTCCAGCCTCCAGACCGTGAGAAATAAATTCCTGTTGTTTAAGCTGCCCAGTCTGTGGTGCTTTGATGTGCAGCCCTAGCTGACTGATGCACACCCAAATCAGAGCAATCAGAGTCTGCTTCCCCAGAGCTGGCTGGAGTGTGGGGGTGGACGACCCTCACGTGTGCTCCACGGAGACTGAAGGCAGATAGGGGAGCGGGACAGCTTCTCGGTGGGAGAGGGGCCTCAGGGGTGCCCTGGGGGCTGGGGCAGGGCTCTTACTGCCTAGGGGATGTATTAGGTTTTCCCCAGTTGGTCCCAAGTTGGAAGTGGGGGCAGACATTAGGAAACTGTCAGATGCTGACCGAGTCCTGGCCGCCCGGGGCTGGTTGCTGCAGGTCGCGGGGCAGAGTTCTACGTGTATACACGGTCTGGACATCCTAAGTGTGTGTACCACGCGCTAACAGGCTTCCTGTTCCTTCCTCTTGATTGTCCTGAGAGCTCACAGCCACGTGCTGACAGAGGAGGCCCAAGGGCATCTCTGAAATATCCTTCCAGCCTCTCCTATGACACTGAGGTTTTTAACAGGGGCTTCGGGAAGGCAACTGATCCTTCACGAAATCATTTTTCTGGGACTGACAGGTCAGGCAAGAGAGGGAGGGGCAGCGTGCGTTCAGGCCAGGGGTACACACACCGCCCTCCCCCAACCACAGCGCCCCTGTGAACGAGGCAGCTGTGTCCCAGGCGATGCCGAGGAAGAAGGATGCCCCCGGGTTAGGGCTGTGCTCCCTGTACTGGGCTCTGGAGTTCCACAGCGTCATGGTCTTATTAAAACATTTTAAAACTAATTAGAAATGGAAACAAGCAACCACAGTCACATGTGTCACACACTTCATCTCACACACACAGGGAAGGTGTAGGCTCCGGGCTCTCCCAGGCCAGCTTCCCACCGCGTGGCACTGGGGCGGTCCCAGTGATCAAGGCCAGTGTCTGCTTTCAGGGCCGGTCCTGGCAGAAGGCAGTGGGGAGGGGGTGGCCTCCGTCCTGGGCGAGTGGGGAGAGGCCGGGGCTGCTCGCGTGACCGCGGGTGGGAGGCTGACACACTGGGCTTGGGGTGAGCTCCGCTGCATCTGGCTTTTTCGTTCTATCTCGTCTGCTTCTTGATTCTTGGTCAAGAAGGGTGACAGCATTCAGCTGGGGTGACTGGACTGACAGCCAGTTTCTCTGAGGCAGCAGCTGCTTGATGGTTTGGAAGGGTTTATTTAACCAATCTCTCTGCTTTCAGGCTGGGCTACATCAGACTTACTGAATTAACAACAACAAAAGTGAGTGAATTTCCAACAGAGGCAGGTTTTTCTGAAGTTTTCTAGCAGGCAATGCAGTGGCCTCAACTGACAGCCAATTTTACTCTCAGTGTTAGGGAATACCTCTATGGCTTCACCCTGAAACTTTTAAGACGAAACTCAAATTCTCTTTTCTGGTTGATTTGGGACTTTGATGTGTTTGACTGGTCCTGTTCTTCCTACCATCAAGTCGCTGCTACCACAGATGCAGGTTTTATGTGCGGCACACAGGCCCTTGAGGACGCATCAATGAGTACTTGAAAGACTTCTTGAACATCTGTACACTTTCTAAGGTGAGATGGTGGAGGACAAGCAAGAAAAGAGCTATCCAAGTGGTAAAATAATGTTTTATTCCACGGATGAACAAACACTACCATGCCACATCCTCACTCCCTCCTGCCAGATCTTGTGGCCAGAGCTGGCTTCCCTTTTCAGACTGAGTTGGCTTTGCAGTCGGTCGAGCCCATTGAAATAGCAAAAGCATGGCCATGTAGCGCTCAGAGTGGTCCTGCTTGTCGGCACATTCATCCTTTTCCCAAACGGTGACGCATCCCCTGAAAAAAAATCCTGTGACGGAGATCTTCCAATCGAACTAAGTACAAGTGACATTCAAAGCTCGTGTAGATGAAACCCAAACCCCCAAACACCAAAAGGGACATGGACGTATCTTCTCTGCTGATAAGAATGTCAGGGAGCACCCCTTCCCAGGGGGACCGGGAGCTGGAGAAATCCGAACGGACACTCAGGTTGTCAACAAGCTCCAGAGGAGATGACGGTCGTCAACGTATTTCCAACAAGCACTTGTAGAGAGAGCAGCTCAGCCAGGCTGTGGGCATGCAGGCAAAACAAGACGAAAACCGGGCGGAGGGCAGGGGACGCGGTGCGACGCCTGACCGCATTCCCGTCTTTATATACAACAAAGTGAAATATACACGGGCTGCTGGCTGTGCACCTGGTCAGAGGATGTCTTACAAGGCTAGGGACATCGACGACACTGCTTGCGTGCGGCAGGGAGGGACAGAGCCACCCCAGGGCGGGGGTCGCACCGACGCGGGCCTCACTTGCCTCCAGGGTTCCTGTCACCCCAGCACACGTGACAGACCTGGAGGTGGAGTCAACACTTTGTTCATGTTTTTTAACCAAACATCACCTGAAAAAACTTGACGGCTTATCAGGGAGGAAAAGGATGGGCCTAAGGGCACAGGGAGATGGACAATGCGAATCTAAGCCAGATCCTAATGCGGCTTGGTGGGAGACAGGTTTTCTTTATGACTTTTTTTAGTGAACAGTTACTGAATGTTTTGTTCCCTCTCAGTGTTCTGAAATGTCTCCACAAAGTCTAAAGATGACGTTGAGGAGAGAGCAGTTAGTTACTTCCGATCTGTTTCTTTATCCAAACAAGTGCAAAGCCTACATACTGACTGAACGAAACAAAGCAAAACAAAGCAAAAAAAAAAAAAAAAAGAAAGGCACAGCAAAGCAACCCCATGACCAGAGACAGTGTCAGGTAAAAACCATAGAAAAATACGAATTAATTCCATAAGGTTAACCATTAGCGTAGCTACAGTAACACTTCGTACAGCCCCTTAAAATGCAGAATCTCCTAATTACAGAAAGGAGGAAGCCAATCTATGAACAAGTACTGGGAAAATAATTGTGCTCTAGTTGGTCCATGGCGCGGTGACGTCAGACGGGGTGTGATGCTCTGGAGTGGAAGCGGTGCCCGAGCGGAGGCCGGGTCTAAACGCTACCGCTCGCGAGCTCGAATTCCAGGGCCAGCTTCTGCACTGCCATCCATCCTTTGCTTTGTTCCTCGGGGAGGGGTCGCGGGGAGGTACCCGTCACGCTGGGGTGGCGATGGTTGCAGGCTCCGTGGAAGCCCTTGTGAGCGACGATGCATCTCCACCCGGGAAGGAGCTTGTTTCTGGGGCAAAACTGCCTTCAGGACCAGAAACACGCATGCTGGGAAGGCGGCGCTTCCCGCCCCCAGCCCAGGCCCCCGAGGGAGAGCGAGGCGGGGCTCCCCGCTCGGTGCCACCGTCCCAGGAAGCGCCAGGCTGTGCTTCGGGCTGGCGCGGTCAGTCCTCCTCCTCGTCCTCTTTTGCTGCGTCTGTCGGGAGTTTGTCCTGGATCCGGAAGCACTCCACGAAGAAGCTGATGAGGGCTCGGTACAGGTGCTGTTGCAGGGGGGCGCTGCTGAAGTAGTGGCTCTCGTCCGGGTATATCTGCAAGAGACGCGTGAGGAGTTACCCCCGTGGCCGCCCTCCGCGTGGGCTGGCGCGCCGGTGAGACTCCGAGCCCCACAGCCCGGGCTCCGCGCAGCCGGACTCTCAGCCTGGAGGGCATTTCAGGGCTGCTTCTCCTCGCGGCTTTGCCAGGTGGAGGGTGCCCTCGGCAAATCAGGGACGGAATCAGAAAACACATCGTTTAACAGACTCTGAGTGCCTCGCTCGCTCCGCGTGTTTGAATTTGCAACAGAGATCCAGGCTCGGGGACCACAGAGGCAGCGAGTGGCCCAGGCCTCCAGGCATCAGGACTCCCAAAGAAATGGGAAGAATTCTGTGCTGCCTCTGTAACCTTGGTGAGTGTGGGGAAACCCTCGCTCCCACGGGCACCTGCGTCTGACTCACCGTGTGCCCTGCACAGGGGGCTTTCCTGGACCCCGGCGTCGAAAGCAGATGACCTCATCATAAAATCTAGCTCATTGAGCTATGTGAGAGTTAAATGATGGAATACCTCTGAAATGCTTAGAATGAGGCCTGGGACATAGGCAGGGCTGAAAAGACGGCAGCTAATCATTCCGTCCCCAAATGTAATGACTCCGAGTATCCAGGGGCACTGCACCACTTCCACACGAAGGGCCGGTCCCAGCAGGGATTCAAAGCCAAGTCTAACTGGCCCCAAAGCCCGTGTTCTCTCCATGACACCAGGCTGCTTCCTACACTTTGAACCCTGTCTTCCTCTTATGTCTTCAGGTGATGACACTCACCTCTATTTTCGTATTTATGAAGGTGGTCACTGAGCTATTATATGTACCTCAAACATCAAATAGTACAGAGGGTTACAGAGCGGAAGTACGTCTCCTCCTACCCGGGTCCTGGTCGCCTGGAGCCCTCACCTGGAGTTGTCACCTTTACAAGCTCATCGAGTATCTGAGACACTCGCCGCGCCTGCACGGTGTCCAGTGGGACCTGGGGTGGGTATCGCCCAGCACTTTGCTGACTTCGCTTGGCCTGTATCTGGGGAGTGGTCCACACCAGCAGGCAGAGCTCTGCCATCGGACCTGCCGCAGCTGCATCGCGTGCATACGACGTACTCAGCGTCGTACTGTGACCTGAGCGTTCTCAGAAGGAACTCCAGTGTCACGTGAACTAAGCCCCTCCCTCCGCATTCATCAGCACGCAAGCCGGCCTCCCTCCCTGCGGGAAGCGCTCCCCAACCGGCCAGCACACACTGGCCCTGTACCAGACAGCCACGCAGCAAAGCCAGGGCTGGGAGACAGAGGCAGGCAGCGCTGCCTTGCTCCGAGGGACGGGGCCCTGGTTGAGGAAGTCTCCCGTTTATCCTGGACCTGAGAAGACCACTGGGGTCACACCTGTCTCACCAAGTGAACCAGAGGGCGGGAAGGAGATGGAAGAAGTTTCCAGAAGCAGCATCGTGCATCGCTGGAAAGCACCTACACTAGAGCCAGTGGGTCAGCACTTGATGCCAGTGAGGTCAAGGCTGTGAGTCGGGCTCTTGGGAAGGACAGTGCTAACTACTGCTGCACCACCGAAGGTTCTGGAGCATCCAGCCAGTATTTAGCAGATGTGTGCTCTCCGGGGGAAGGCTAGTGAAGCCAAGGCTGCGCTCATCGGTGTGGGACGGCAGCCCCCTCTTCAGCGAGCATGGGGGTGTGGCTGCTGCCCCGCCTTTGCTCATCAGCCGGGGAGGGAGCTGGGGGCAGTGGTGGAGCCTAAAGGGGCTTAAACACAGCCTGAGTGCAGAACCGAGCCGCCATCAATCGGCAGAAAAAGAAAGCACTGCCCATCTGTCTGATCTGATGTGTCCCCGAGCATCTCCGATGGCCGAGACAGAGGAGTGTTTGCAGTCATGGGTGGCCGGGTACCACTCAGCTCCTCCTCCGTGAAAAGGCATGTGTAAGGCAGGGCAGGCGTGCAGCACTGTACCTGTAAGCTGTAATTCGCCTTCCCCTTAATGAGCTGCGTGATGAGTTCTGCGGTGTGCTGGAAATGGATTTTTTCTGTTTAAAGAAAAAAAGAGGAAAGTGTCAGAACCCGTAACACCACGGAGGGCGACGCTTTCGCCGAGGCGCCGTGGTCAGCGTTGGGGGCTCACCGTCGGCGGTCGCGTGGATGATCAGGAGCTGCTGCCCTTCCAGCGTGGACACCCGGTGCGCCACCTTGGACATCTGCACGTGGGCGAGAGGGGGGTCAGCGCCCACCGCGGGGAGTAGGGGATGAGCCCAGGAACCCTGACTGGGAGGGTGAGGGCCGTGCAGTGTGGCAGGCACAGTTCCTGGAAGCCCTGTGGAAGCTCTCAGGGGCCTGGGCTTTCCCAGCCTCAACCCCTTTTAAGGAGGAAGGGGAAAGGAGAAGGTCTAGGAAGCAGGGAGAAAGGGTCTCCTCCCCCTGCAGGTGGCCTGGGGCCTTCATTCAACTGACGCCACTGGGAGGTGACGCCCTGGCCAGACCGTCCCGTCGTCCGTGCCTGGGCTTCAGCTCTGAAGCCGCAGCCCGGCCGGCAGCAGACCTCTGGCCTCCTCAGGGCCAGTGAGGAGATGCGTGCGTGATGTCCACACTCGGCCGACTGACGGTGAGGACCAGGAGGTGGTGTCAGAGGAGCTTCCTGCTCCCCCATCAAGGGCTTCTCCTCCCGGGGCAGCAGCCGCCTCGGGGCAGGGCGCCAGCGGCCATCCACACCCGAGCCTACCGACCCTGGGACGGACTCCTCCACCCTAAGCCTTCCCCACCTGCCGCCTTGTCCCTCCGGTTCCAGGATGGGCAACCAGACCGTCACCCCGGTGAATGACGCGGGAGGGAGAGAACACAGGCCGCGGGAGTTAAGAGGGGGCGGGGCCTGGGGGGGGGGGAGGGAGGGAGCGGTTCGGAGAAGAGGCTGGCCCGCATCATCGTCGCCGGGTTCCTCGTTTTTGCCAAGTGGTGGCTCTGCCCCAAACACACCTCATACGCTCTGTTGTCAAGTCCGTGGAGGCCCAAGTACCTCTCGGAAAATGCAGACGCTGCGCAGAAGCAGAGGAGAGCGTTAGCCCTTGGCCTCGGGGCCCCGTTGGGCTCCGGGGGCCGCCCTGGGGACGGGGCTGGGGGCCGGGGCCGGACTCCCTTCCATCTGCCCGGGGAACGTCTGCTTCTGAAGAAGCACCTCAACCTCGTGGGTCTTTACGGGGTTGCTCAGCCGGCGCCACAGAGACATTTAGACCTGCCACTGTTGGTGGTGGGATTGCAGCACGACGTAAACCGAATTGATCTGATCCCGAAATGAACAGGATTCACACCCCGCCACTACTTCATTTCAACGCCCAGAAGGGGGAACAGATACGAAGAGCAAATTTCCATCAGGGTTCCCTTATTTTCAGATAGTGTCAGCTGCCTCCGCTCTGCCTGCCCCCTGGCTCAGGTCCAGGGTCTCGTGAGGACCCAGGCCGCCCCGTCAGGAAGCCTGGGAGCCCAGGGCACCGAGCTCCTTCTACAGGTGCAGGGAACCCTTAGTTAAGTCCAGGAGACCACGTGGGCTCTCCGCTGTCCCAGGCACAGTGACACATCAAGGCGTGGGGCTGGGCGCATTTGTGTGCACTCAACTCAGGCAGATTTGAAATAGCTTGATTAAAAACCCCGGGAAAGTCTCACTGAATTTGAAAAATAGAGAATATGTTACACGGATTCCCATGGGACAATAATTTTAAATTATTAAAATTTGGAATTAGGGGAGTTCCTGTATGATTTTGAGTTGGAATGTGCATTGAGCCCTTGCAAAAATCAGCACATCTGCGGTGAGCCTTGCGGCTGCCAGAGCCGGTGAGCTGCAGACGCGCCGGTGCCCCTGGACGGCTCCGCGGGGTCCACGGGTGCCGAGCTGGGGCGCGGGAGGGTGCGGCCACGGAGCGATGCTGGTTCCTCTGGCCCGAAGGGACCTCAGGTCCCCAGCAGGGCTCCGCACACCAGCGACCAGGAGCCCCCGGATTCCCCGTCAGCCTGGCTCGGTGCCGGCAGTTGGGGCCGAGACTCCCTGCCGCCCTGACCCGAATGGGGCTCCCAGAGCCCCCAGAGAGGGCCTCGCCGACATTTAAAAACAGGGTGACGTCACAAAGCCCTTCACGTTCAGAGAAAAGAGGCTGGCTGACCGGAGGGAGGACCCCCAGCAGTGCCCACAGAGCCACGTCCGTGCAGCTGCAGGCGGGGTCTGCCCGCCACACCGGGAGTCCGGCCGCAGAAAGGAGCTGGCCGGTGCCGGGGAGGAGGCGGGCGGAGGGCGGGCCAGAGCCACCCAGGCCCCTGGGCAGCAGCTCCCCCAGCCCCTCACCCGCCCCCAGACACCCCGCGCCGGACAGAGAGCCAGCGCAGGGCCCCCGCCGCACTCGGGGTCAGAGAGGAGAGGAGGGGCGGGGGTGGCCCGGAGTCCCCTCCCCTTGTGCTCGCGCCGCCCCCATCACCGCAAGCACAGCAGAGGCGCTGGGCGCGTTCTGGCTCCCGGTCTCGTGCGTCGGGAACGCGACCGAGGGGCGGCGGTGGGTTGACCACGTTCCGAGCAAGTGGCGTGCACCCCTCTCCCCCCTCCCCCAGGCCCTGTCTGTGAGGTTCCACCGCGGGCCTCGCCACCCGGCGGGTTATCGGACTGGGTGCCGAGGGGGGAGGCCTGGGGGCGGGGGCTGGGTGGGACCAGCGCCCGTCCGGTCGGGGCCCCTACCGTAGAGCTTGAAGTCTGTTATCGGGGAGAGCGCAGAGCCACACGTGAAAACCGGGCCTTGATTCTCGCCCTTCGCTGGCAGGATGTAAGCGCTCAGGTACCCACCGTAATCCTGGGAACGAGCGGAAGGCAGAGAGAGGGGCAGGAGCAAAGTCAATAACTCACCCATGAAAACAGCTTCAGACAAAGAGGTCAGTGGCTCAAGCAACCACTGTCACGTAGTTTGTTTTTTTAAAAAAATTTAACATTGAAAAATTATAAGGGAGGTAAAAAGATGAAAGCAAACGCCTTTCCAGCTCAATATAACGTGAGGCAAGTATCCCCCTCCTGGGCCTCGTGTTCGAGTGACACGAGGATGAAACGCGGCGGGGACTGTGGAGGGTGACTGGGGACCAGAGTGCGGCGTGTAGCGTGGGACGACTGTCAAGCGTTCTGACGCAGCGTTCCCTGCTGCCTCTCCCTTGCCTACAGGCAGAGCCAGCCCGTTTTCTGTGGTTCTGAGGGCGGGCCCACGAGGAGCCAATCTCCAAGGGCTCCAGCACTGGTCGCCATGATGCTCAGCTCAGGGGTCTACCCAGGACAGATGTCCGCACGTGTCGTGTACGTGGGTCAGGCCTTCCTTTCCTGTACTGCCCTTATTTGGGGCTGACATGAAAGACCCCAATTTCAACGTGAGCCTTCCAGAGAGAGTAAAGCATTACACCATATCTGCCGTGGGTGCTGGCTGGTCCAGATGCGCCTGTTTCCTGCAAGACCCAAAGGGAAGGGGGCACAGATGTGATGTCTTGCAGAGCAAAGGTGGGCGGGGAGAGGAGCGAAGGCCCAGAGAAGCAGGGTGTGGCACGGGGACTGTCAAAGGTGTGGGCGTGTGTGAGTGCGTGTGTGCTGAGGTGAGAGGGTGGCGTGTGTAGAACCCACATACCTGATGGAGACTGTCTGTCATGTCCATGCCATGCCAAACTCACTGTAGGATTAACTGTTTTTGATCAATATATTTAAGTTTGTTATATTATAATAGTGCTCCTTCAGTAGAACAGGAATATCTTAATGACAATAAGAGTCTTTTTGGTTTCTGGCAAATAATATTCATGGTCGATGGAATCTCCAAGCCTTACCAGTCATTCTGCAGTTTGTTTTTTAAAATGTGTTGACTGACAACATCAAATGCTGGTGAGGATGCAGAGCAACAGGAACTCTCATCCATTGCTGGTGGGAATGCAACATGGTACAAACTCTATGGAGACAGTTTGGTGGTTTCCTACAAAACTAAACATCCCCTCACCATATGATCCCGTGACTGCACTCCTTGGTATTTACTCTAAGAAGCTGAAAACTTATATCCACACAAAAACCTGCACATGGATGACCATAGCAGCTTTGTTCGTAATTGTCGAAACTAGGAAGCAACCAAGATGCCCTTCAGTAGGCGAGTGGATGAACTGTGGGGCATCCAGGCGGTGGATTATCTGGTGCTGAAAAGAGATGAGCTATGACGCTATGGGAAGATCTGGAGGAACCTTAAATGCTAAGTGAGAGAAGCCATCTGGGAAGGCTCCACACTGTGTGATTCTGTCTCTGTGACACTCCGGAAAAGGCACAGCCCTGGAGAAGGTAAAAAGAGGAGTAGCTGCTGGGGGAGGGGACAGAGGGGTGAAGAGTGGAGCTCAGAGGATCTTCAGGGCAGAGAGACTGCTCTGTGCGACCCCATAATGATGGAGACACGCCATCACACATCTGTCCAAACCCACAGAAGGTACAACCTCAAGAGGGATCCCTGATGTAAACTCTGGGTTCTGGGTGATGATGATGTGTCAGTGCAGGTTTGTCAACCGTTAAC
Organism: Eubalaena glacialis; assembly: GCF_028564815.1. Taxonomy (NCBI): domain Eukaryota; kingdom Metazoa; phylum Chordata; class Mammalia; order Artiodactyla; family Balaenidae; genus Eubalaena; species Eubalaena glacialis. Next base: position 126,444,125 of record NC_083723.1, on the reverse strand, counting down.
AAAGGTACCAAATGGTGGGGTTTGATAGTGGGGGAGCCTGTGCATGCTGGCGGGAGCAGGGGGAATTCTCTCAAGCGTGCTGTGAACCTGAAACTGCCGAATGCCCGTCAGCTAAAGGAATCGATGGCTTATTGCCTCGGAGGGGATGCAATCACAGAGTCCACGACCCTGTATCTGAGGCGCCATTCAAAGAGGCGGGGACCCATCAGGCAGAGTGGATAAGGGCGGCGACCAGCAAAGAGTACCACACACATCCTCGGCCTGTCTCAGGGACGGGCTGCGGGCCGCGTTCTGAAGGGCGTGTGGGCCCCCGTCCACACAGCACACAACGCCCCGGCAGCTGAACCTCCCACTTGTCCAGAAAGCCTCTTCACCGCTCCCTGACTCCTGCGTCTGCGTCCACAGGGACCTTTGAAAGGTCCAGGCGCTGGGGCCATGTTCAGGTGCCCACGTGGCAAGCAGCCAGAGGAGGGAGGCCAAGCTCCCAGGAGCAGAGGGCATGTTTGGGGAAGAGCCGAGACTGGACAGAGGCCGACCTGGGCCCTGCCCTGAGCCGTGGTCAGTCTGTGGGGCAGTAACGTTCCCATGGGGACGCGAGGTAAGAGCTGACGCCCCAAGTTACGCTGTAAGTGATCCAACTGGCTCTGAGCCTCGCAGGCTGGGAGTGGCCTCCGCCAGCACAGAATGAGCCCTCGGACTCGGCGTCCAGGCTCTGATCCGTCCCCTGGGCCCTCCCTTTGCTGCTGCACCTCCCGTGCGGGTGTGGGATACACAGCACGCGTGCTGGGACCTCCACAGGGCAACGCCTCGTCTCAGATGCACATGGCTCCCTCGAAACCCTGGGCTCAGAGGTGATGACATAACAGGTATCTCTCCGGTTACCTGTTCAAACCTCCACCTGCCATGGGGTCACTGCAAGGCCCCTCTGCAGGGCCTGTTCTCTCAGAGGGAAGACGGGTTTCTGTCAATCTCTCTGTTCTCCTGCCTTGAGACCAAGAGCCCGCAGGTCCAGGCCACCTAGCAATGGGGGAGGGGGCCAGGGCGATAGGAGGTGGTCCTCCAGGGACCCAACTCCCAGCCACAGCCCCACCACACCCGGCTACGGCCCTCGGACGTGGGCCACCCCTGGAAGCGTCTCTGGTTTGACAGCTCAGGGCACGAACCTCCCCACCCCTCCCTACCACGTAAGTGAACCTGCTAAATCAACGTGGCTGCTGCACAGAAAGACATACAGGAATAGACTCCTGCCTCCCCTTCTTTCCTGGGGTACCACCCCGAGAACCACGGCAGGCTCGTCTGAAAAGTAATTAGCAGCCTCACAGAGCGCTCCCACAAGGATCTGGCTTCTTTTTCTCTTTCCTTCCAGACAGTGTGAAAAAAACATTGATACATGAGCTGCTCAGATGAGGGCTCCCTGTGCTGGAATCACTGAACATCTTGAGTTATTTGTAGTGAGGTGGATGGACCTAGAGTCTGTCATACAGAGTGAAGTAAGTCAGAAAGAGAAAAACAAATACCGTATGCTAACACATATATATGGAATCTTAAAAAAAAAAATGGTTCTGAAGAACCTAGGGGCAGGACAGGAATAAAGACGCAGCCGTACAGAATGGACCTGAGGACACGGGGAGGGGTAAGGGTAAGCTGGGACGAAGTGAGAGAGTGGCATGGACACGTATACACTACCAAATGTAAAATAGCTAGTGGGAAGCCACCGCATAGCACAGGGAGATCAGCTCGGTGCTTTGTGACCACCTAGAGGGGTGGGATAGGGAGGGTGGGAGGGAGATGCAAGAGGGAGGGGATATGGGGATATATGTATATGTATAGCTGATTCACTTTGTTATACAGCAGAAACTAACACATCATTGTAAAGCAATTATACTCCAATAAAGATGCTAAAAAAAAAAAAAAGGCTCGCAGGCGGCCAGAGCAGAGATGTTCCCAGTGAATCAGGGTCAGGCCTGGGGGTGGTGCGGGTCAGGGCCTGAGCAGGGGGTGTGCAAACAGGGGCCAGCAACCTCACCTTCCCAAACACGGCCACGCGCGTCTTGTCAATGTACTGCTCCTTCAGCATCACCCTGCAAGGTCAAGGAGACGGGGGAGTTAGTGCACGTCACGGCTGAGTCGTGCAACCTTGGGGTCTAGAGCCATGTTTTCCAACCATTTCAAGGATGAAAACCCCTACTTTAATCAAAGGAAATATTGGAATTCTAATATCATTGGTCATTGCTTTTACTTTTTTAGTGCGCCGTATGCCCACACGCAAAGCTCAAAGCGCCCCTGCCGTCACTGTGGGGCGGCCAAGCGAGTAAAGCTTGCTGGTTGAGAACCGGGAACGCGAAGCAGCAGAGGCTGTTCTGGAGACTCGCAGGCCCGCCTGGGTCCCCGTCTCCCTCACTTGGACCACGTGACTCCCAGCCACCAGGCTCTGGGAGGGTCCTCCGGGATCAGCAGGGAGAAAAGGCTCTCCGGGTGCTAGTCGGCTTCGAGTCAGGGCACTGGGTCCCCCTTCACCTGCAGAGTCCTCTGTCCCCAACTCCTGGGAGGGGTCCCTGTCTTGGACCTGTTTGGTGGCAGAATCGCTCCTGCCTTGAGCCTCCTGCCAGAGCCCTGCCTTGGATGCCACCAGCTCGGCGCCCAGGCTGGCGCTGCCCGGTCCTGCCTTGTCCCTGCCCGCATCTCACTGCTCTCCCCGTGGCCCCTTGTTTTCCCCCCAAAGTGGCTGGAATCTTTCCGGGTTCTGGACCCTCACTCGGCAGCAGGAGTCCTGCCACCTGCTGGCCAGTAACTGGCTTCTTTCTGAGTCTTCCTGCTGCCTCTCTCCATCTGTCACCACCGCGAAGCCTCCTTCCCCCAGCTTCCTGTCACCCCAGTCTGGGTATTGCCCGGTGATTATTTTCTTGCGTCTGCTGTCTGGAGCCACCCCATCCCCTCTGATCGCCCTTCTCAGCCTGGGGGACTGTAATAAACCTCCGGGTCCTGGGCCCTGAGAGTGCCCTATCCTTCTCCAGCCAACTCTCCAAGGACGCCCATGTCCTGGGACCCGGCCTGCCCTTCATGGTTGGAGCAGCGCTTCTATTATGATGTTGGAAGCAAACGGACCCCGTTCCTGTGGGTGGGAGGGGCGAGAGGGAGGGCCCAGCGTGGAGCAGCAATTGTCCTGACTTCTCACAATGATACAAATTCAGGTGACTTTTGTACTTTTATTACAGTCGGCCCTCCGTATCCACAGGTTCCACACCCATAGATCCAACCAACTGCGTACTGAAAATATTGAAAAAAAAATACAGAAAATTCCAAACAGCAAAACTTGAATTTGCCACACCTTGGTTAACTATTTACGCAGCATTTCCATTGTACTTACAACTGTCTACATAGCATTTACACGTAGGGGGCATTATAAGGGATTGAGAGATGTGTGTATCTTAAGTACCCAGGAGGATGTGTGATGGTTATGTGCATATGCTCCACCGTTTTACAGAAGGGGCTTGGGCATCCGAGGACTGTGGTACCCACGTGGGTTCTGGAACCGGTCCCCAAGGATAATGAGGGCCAACTGTGTATTACTGTTTAATATAACGAGTTTCCCCAGAGTATTTGTGGAAAATTGATGATTCATGCATGTTCATTCTGTGGATTGATCTGTTTGATTCCATTTCAGAATACTAGTGAGAACAAGAAAACTGGCCCTACTACCTTCCCCTCCTCCTCGTCCTCCTCCCCCCACCCCTCTTCCCCATCCATCCCTTGAGCGTGTGTCATCTGTAAGCCTCAGTGCCAAGTCTTAGGGACAAAGGCTAATTCACAGGCCTTATTGTCAGAAGCTTCCACTCTCAGAGTCAGGGTATCTTGTGTCCAATTCCTGCTCAGCTACTAAGGGGCTGTGGGACCTTCAGACATGTCACTGAAACTTTCTGGGGAGAAAGAGAACAGGCTCCAGACGCTGGGACACCAGGCTCAGTGCAGGGTGAGGTGCAGGATTGCAACAAGCAAGCCAACTGCGAGTCTGCATCCTACATGGGCCTCCCTCGGCCTCTCCCAGATGCAGGTACTCGGGAATGGGATGCCCAGGCTGGAGAAGCTGACCGCCCCTGGAGAGGATACACACCATATCAAGGGGTGTGGGTCTCTCCAATGAAGAGCTGGATGCCCTCCACCACCCTCGGTAAAGCCCACCTGCCAACAGCTCACAATCTGCACACAGAACTGGCACCCCGGTTAGTACCTCTCTTATGAATGAAGAGGCAGCCAGGTTTCATCAGAAATGTAAAGAATCTTCCAGATGAGAGAGTCCAAACCAAAACCCAAACAACAACAACAACAACAAAAAAACCCAGAAAAATTCAGGAATCCAGAGGGAACAGAGATAATTCAGTGAACAGAAGAAAATCGTCCTAATATATCTAGAAAGACAAAAAATATTGAACCAATCAGACAAGAATAATATGCTCTTGGATGAAGAGAGAAGGCTAGGGAATTTGAAGTGTCATGCCTGAAAATAAACATTCAACAGAAAGGCTGGAATATAGGAGAGAAAAGGTATGATGAAAATAAACCGGAAGCACCAAAACAGTACAATAAAAGTTCCAGAAAGAAACAACAGAGAAAAGAGAAATTATCAACACATTATAGTAAAAACTTTCCAAGACTGAAGAACAATTATTCCCCAGATTGAAAAGTCCCACACCAATGGCTGAAATTTCAGGATACCAAGATTAAAGACGTCCTTCTTCTGAAAAGGAGAAAGCAGCAGGCCATCTACAAGGATCAGCAAATAGAATGACAGCGTTTTTCTCACCAGCAACACGTGGTGGACGATTCCAGGGCCTTCTAGATAGAAATTATTTTCTTTGTAGATTTTATATCTAGATAAACAATAATTTCAAATGTGGGAATAGAATAAAGACATTTTGAGATGCTTTCTAGATATATGAAGGAAAAAGTAAATAAAAAGGGAGACATATATCTGTTGCTCTTTGGCCCATGACCCAGGGTGTGTGCAAAGGACCCAACACAGGAAAGTTGTGAAAAGGGCCTCAAAAGTGACCCTATAGACACATGGTCCACGTGGACCAGAAGGAAGGGGACTCCAGCGCAAGAAAAGAACGTTGGCGCTGACAGAGTACCAGTACGTGTGAGCCTCTGGGAAGAATACTAACAGGAGCCCGAGCGGCACGCAGGAACAACTGGGAGTATTGTGAGCAGGTACCAATACATAGAAAGTTACCCAGATGAAAGACAAAGCAACACTTCAGGAAACATTAAGTGATGTAAAGGAAAGCAGGGCACGAAGAGACCCCCGGGGTCTGAGGTCAGCACCACTTACGCAGTGAGCCTGCGCCTCAGACTGTTGATCTAACCAGGCAGTTGGTGTTAACAGTTCTGGGAAGATGCTGGTACAGAGCAGCTAAATCCTCACCTGCGACAACAGGAAGTCCTGTGATGAGAAATCGCGACGTGATGACACCTGCGCTCAGAAGAGCGGAGATGGATGCTTGATGAAGGGGATGATGCGGCTGAGGGTGGTTGTCTCCGGGAAGCAGGGCTGGTGGGGGGGTTGGGTGAAGGGCAAGGGAATTTGTGTGGATCATTTAAGCCTTTGTTATGGGTTGAATTCTGCAAAATATGTTGAATTTCTAATCCCCCGAACCTCGGTATGGGACCATATTTGTCAACAGGGTCCACTGCAGATGTAATTAGTAAGTTAAGATGAGGTCACACTAGAGTCACTCGTGTCCTTTTAAGAGGAGAAGAGACACAGAGACCCAGGGAGGACACGGCCACTCGAAGATGCAGGATTGGAGGGACGTGTCTACAAGCCAAGGATTGCCAGCAACCACCGGGAGCTGGAAGAGGCGAGGAAGGGTCCTCCCCTGCAGGTGTTAGAGAGAGTGCAGCACTGCCCACACCTTGATTTTGGCATTCCAGCCCTAGGAAACTAACACAACACTTTAATACTTTTGCTTTTTAAAAACATTGTGCAGGTATCACAGGATAGCCTGGCAGACTTCAAGTCACGTCTGCCAGGCTTAGGAGTTGGAGGGGTGTGCAGGCGCACACACACACACACACACACACACTCACACACAGCCTAGGTTGACCTTCAAAGCACGGCAGGCATGCCTACACACATGGAACCATTGAATACGTTTCTCCAAGTTTCTGAATTCTCTTCTCATGACCCAAATCCCTGATACACAGACGTGCGTCTGGGAATGTCTGGTGAAATGGTCAACCTGGCCCCATGAGGATTCTGCCCCATGGCCTGAGGTCCAGACCACAATTGCTGGGATCGTGTAGCAGTCTGCGGAGACCATGGAGCGTGGAGTGAGCCACGTGAACCTCAAAGGGCACGGGGCCGGGGTCTCAGGCGCCATGCCAAATCATAAAATATATCGGATTTTTATTCTCAGCCCTACTTCCACATTCGCAGGCAGCCTCTGGTCTCCGGCAACCCCTTCATTTAATTACCTGGCGATTCACTTCCTGATCTAAAAACCACAGGCCTTGGTAATGATCCTCATTTGTAAAGTACTCAGGAGTCTCCCAAGGAAAATAGTTTTTTCCAATGTCAAATATTGTTATTATCGTGTTGCTGTATTTCCACTCATCAGCCGGGCAGTTCCGGCGTGACGGTTGTCTCCTGGTGAGCAGAGGAGCCCTGAGGCGGAGGAGCCCGATGCGGGCGTGGGGGGTTCTAGCACTGGGATGCTCTGCGGCGCAGCGAGACCCCGGCGTCCCTCTCGATGGAGCAGCCGCTGAGCTCTGCCCCACGCCAGGGTTCGCAGAGGCCCCGAGTGAGGACGGGGGAGGCTCCAGCCTCCAGAAGCGCGTCTGGGGGAGGTGGGCTGACACCCTGCAGCAGTGCTCGCACCTTCCAACCTTCCACGGGTCCACACCGTCTCAAGCTGTCCCCGCCAGTGACCGGCACGGGGTCCTCCGAGGCCCGCCTCAGCTTGGCAGAGACGCTCAAAGCCCAGCTGCCACGGGAAGCCCGCTCTCTGTGTCCCGTCCTTTCCTGTGTCAGAGCCCCTGCAGTCTGACGGCTCTGCCCCTGCTGCGCTCTGGGCCCCGCATCCTGCACAAACACACCTTCTGCACGTCTAAGTGTGTGTTGGCACCACTTCCTGGGGACCCACGCTGACGCAGGTGTCACGGACCACACAGCTGCTCTCAGCACCTTCAGAGTCAGGGAGCCTCACAGCCAGAGACTTGATGGGGCAACAAGGTGGGGCCAGCGGGAGGAATGTGGTCAGCACATTTGTCCTGCCCTCTGTGGGGGGCAGCAGAGCGTCGTGAGGGACACAGAACTCACCGCCCAGCTCCACGTCCATCTCCGTATCTATTCACTTACAGATCTCGCTGACCCTGTTGCAGAAATGCTTCCTCCATGGCACGGTGCTGCCCCTGCCCGGCCTCAGCCCCAGCGTACCCCCCATCGATCCCCTGGATCTTCCTAACCCTGCCCATGCCTTTGAAGACATGCACGTTATTTCTCTCTCCTTAAATCACCCCATTTGAACGTTTCCTGCCAGGACTCTGACCCGTAAAACCCGCTACACCGCTACCAGCATCACGGTTCTGAAAAATAAAGGTGGCCTTGTCACCTCCTTGCTAAACTCCCCTGAGGGACCTCTGCTGCTAGGAGGGCAGGCGGCGGCTCCGGAAGATGGTGTGGGAAGGTCTCAGCCCACCCCACGTCTCCAGGCGTCCCCTGGCCCCAGCGCGGCCCACACTGGGCTTACAGGGGACCCTGGACCTCATGTGCCTTTGTGTTACCAGGACCGTTGCTCACAGCATTTTGTCTGTGTGGACTGCACACTCGCACTCCCGTGGGCAAATCCCCACTACCCTTTGAGGTGAGGTCTTGGCAGAAAGCCACCTCCTCCTAGAAGCCCCTCCAGGCAGGGCTGTGCTCCTCCGCTCCCAGACCACCCGTTCGCATGGCCCTCGGCCTGGGAGGGACATGCTTGGCAGCTGTGGTCGGGGGAGACCCCCTGGGCTCCAGGACTTCCTCCAGGTGATGGAGGAAGTTGGGACAACTGCCCGGGGGTGGGGAGCTTTGGGGAGCTAGGGTTGGGGGCTGGTCTCAAGGTCTCTTAAACTGAACAGACTGGGCCAGTTCTTTCTAATGAAAATACAGACCCAGATCCTAGATAAAGCTTCATAGAGTTTTCCATGGCTTGAGACACTTGGGCATTAGCTTCCGGAGAAGGTCTGCATGGCTGCTGACGGCTGTAAGGCTTGCGATGGTTTGTGTTCCTGTTCCTGGAAGCCTCAGTGGCTTAAGAGCTGACATTATTTACCGTTGTTCTGGAACAGGTTCTGCCCTGTTTTTGAACAGATGGCCGATCAATCCCTTATTTTTAGAAACACCGTGAGTGTGAAACAGCCTGTGCCCTCTCGTCCCCTGCTCAGAGTGGGGCGGCCACACCAGCCAGGCTGGCAGGATGTCTGAAGGACGCCACGTCCTACCCCAGGGCCTCGGGGGGCCCGCGAGGACTCCGGGCTTCCTGGGAGGAGTCAGAGCAGGGCGGCAGTTGGGGAAGGACGAAAAGAGGGGGGCTCCGAGGGAGGGGGCTCTGCGGTCATCCTTGTCCCACGCCCCTCCCGAGCCTGACCTGGGCCCACGTGCTTCTCCAGAGGGCTCCCTGTGGCCCATGTGCCGCTGCTGCCTCTCCTTCCCCGGCTGTGCTGTCACCACCCTTCCTTCCTCCGCCCGGGGTGGGGGACCGGTCCCCAGCCCACCGGGTCTCGGGGGGGTTGCCCCCACTGCCGCTGGGTGATGCTTCTGGGTTCTGGAGTTGGCAGGGAGACAGAAGGAGAGGTTTGTTGGGTGCCCCTGGGGAGGCTCCTCCCTTCCTTCCTGGAGGTTTCTGGAAGTGGTTCAACCTGCTGGCGGTGCTCTGGCAGCTGTCCTGGGAGCGTGAGAAGAAGAGGCTCAGCACAAGGCCATGTGCTTGGCTGGGCGAAGAGAGGAGAGAGCCGGGCCTTCAGGGGCACCGTCGGGTCCCTGAGCAACCAAGCTGAGGCCTGACGTCCCCCTGGACTTCCAGCGCCAATACAGTGTCGTGTTTTTAAAGCACGTTTAACATTGGGTGTGTGTGTGCGCGTGTGTCTGTGCTGTTGTTAACTTCCAGGCAAAAGCATCCTGACGGGCGCACCTTCCCAGACTCTTGGGTCCTCAGCCATCTCTCCCACCCCTGTTCTCTGCCTGTAGCACATGCTGGTCTGATCGCGTCGCCTCTCTTCACCAGCTCACGACTCCCTTGAGGAGAGTGGGCCATTCGTTCATGCACTCATGGTTTCATTCACTTAGAAATTATTTACTGAGTACACACCACGTGCCATCAATCTTTTTAAAAAGAGAGAAAATGTTCTGAAAAGTCAGTAAAGTGAAATCTTTTAAACCTGCAGAGCACACAGTCATGATGACAGATGGGATGCAATGTCCAGCTTTCTTACAGCCCTTCAGTCAACACTTATTCATCTGGGCGCCGTATGCCGCCCTTTCCAGATGCCCAGCGTCCAACATCACGCACCCCGATTCACAATGAGGATGACAATCGTGTGACATGCCCTTCTTGTCCCTCCGAGCACCGGAGTCTGTGGGTCTGGCTGCATCTCCCGGGTGAAGTCACGTTTGGCCCTACTGTCCGCTGTGCCGTAAAACTGAAAACTCTGTTTCTACAGATGCGCCTGCAGGCCAGTTAGTCGGGCACAGGTTCTTGATGTCTCTTATTCCGGGGCAACAATAAAATTCAATCAATAACTTTGAGCATCGGTCCCCTGCACTAAGCCCCTTTCTGTTGTCGGTGACACTCTATCAGTCCTGCTGCCTCGGTGACAGGGATGTGAAGAAACCAAGGGACAAAACGTGCCCGTCAGCGGGGCTGAGCGGGGGTTCTGACGTGCCGCCTGGAAGTGCAGGGGGTCCTTCCGCAGGAATGCGGTGACCCGCTGCGTGGCTCCAACCCCACTCAGTCCTCGCTCTCTCGTGCCCCCAGCCCGGCTCTCCCCCCGTGATCAGCGGCCAAGGTCTACAACCACAGCACGCCCACGTCATGGTCTCTGCACCTGGTTTCAATCAGCAAAACGGACAGGCCACCGAGCTATGTGATAACGAGGATACAAGTCTTTGGGAGAAGATTACTGGCAGGAATTCACTGCGGAATTGCCCGAAGACACTTGTAAGTACGAGCAAATCGCAGGTGAAATGTGTGTTGACAAGAAACACGCGTCTGGAGAGGACCACGGTGCAGCCCAGGTAGGAGCTGTGGCCGCCCCGCTCCCCACCTCCCCCCGTTCCAGCGGTGCCTCCGGGGGTCCTCACCTCACAGCCTCCAGCTGGTCCTTCTCCTCCAGGGAGCCCAGCCTCCGCTTCACCTCGTGCAGCAGCTTGGTCCCTTGGAAGCCGCTGCCGCGGCCGTCGCACTTGACCACCACGGCCCCGTGGCTGCTCACCATCACCGTCTCCCAGCTCACCTCAAACTTCTCGGCCACGCTCTGGCTCCCCGGGGCGCCATCCCTGGAAAGACAGGCCAGGCCTTGGCACGTGTCTTGCAGCAGCGGCTGGTCCAGCCGACATCAGGTCCCATGATGCTCCCCTATGGGCTGGCTGTGCCCTCCCCGGAGGGCGCCCGCGACCCCGGCCCCACGCCCGGCTCCACACCTCTGCACACCCGGAGGGCGATGGGGAAACTGAGCTCCCAGGGCCACCCCGAGTACAAGGCCACCGAGGGGCATGTTCTCCGGGAGAGGAACTTGGAAAAGTCCTTCCACGTCCCCCCTTGGTTTGCCTCCCCACACGGCCTGACTCGGCCTGCGCTTCCTGGGTTCAGTTTCCCAGGCTGCCGCCTTGGTCCCCATCACGTGTTGCTCCTTCTGGCGGCACCTGGTTTGAAGGAATCCCCTCCTTTCGGGTTCGCCCCGGAGCAGAGCCTGTGGCTGACCTGGACAGCCTTTCTGTCCGCGTCTCCGCGGGGCAGCCTGTGCACCGCCCCCCGCAGAGTATCGCCCAAGCACTTAGCTGGGTGGGGTGTGGGTTCCCTTGTTCTCGTGGCTTCCCTGTTTCCTGCCTGGGGACATGACCGTGTGAGCTCAAGTCACCCACGGCGCGTGTTCTCACCCGGGAATCGGCCAGAGCTGCCGACGGGCCTTGCAAATGGGGACACGGCTGTGGAGCGTTCACTAGCAGTAACGGGGGTGGGGAAGCGTCTAAGTGACTTTCCTTCTGGAGGGGACAGGGTAAGCAGGAGGGACGGCCAGCGCCAGGCCCAGGGCCCTCAGAAACGGCCACAGACGCACCACCCCTTCTGAGGCTGGCCGCCCCTCCAGGGAGGCCACAGCTACTGCACCACTGTCATCCCGGCCTTCTGCCGGAACAGGAGCGCGGGCAAGGGGTGTGTGTATGTGTGTACTGGTGTGTGGTGTGTGTGCATGTGCTGTGTATACTCGTGTGTTGTATGTGCTGTGTATACTGGTGTGTCGTGTGTGTGTATATGTGTGAGTGTGAGAGTGTATATGTGTGTGTGTATGTGTGTGTATATGTGTGAGTGTGTGTATGTCTGTGTATATGAGTGTGTGTATGTGTGTGTATATGTGAGTGTGAGTATATGTGTATATGTGAGTGTGAGAGTGTGTGTGAGTGTATGTGAGTGTGAGAGTGTGTATATGTGTGTGTGAGAGTATGTGTGTATGTGTATATGTGTGTGTATGTGTGACTGTGAGAGTGTATGTGTGTATATGTGTGAGTGTGAGAGTGTATATGTGTGTATGTGTATATGAGTGTGTGTGTATATGTGTGAGTGTGTGTGTGTATGTGTGTGTGAGTGTGACAGTGTGTATGTGTGTATATATGTGTGAGTGTGAGAGTGTGTGTGTGTGTATATGAGTGTGTGTGTATATGTGAGAGTGTGTGTGTGTGTATGTGTGTGTGTGTGAGTGTGACAGTGTATGTGTGTATATATGTGTGAGTGTGAGAGTGTGTGTATGTGTGTGTGTGTGAGTGTGACAGTGTGTATGTGTGTATATATGTGTGACTGTGAGAGTGTGTGTATGTGTGTGAGAGTGTGTGTGTGTGTGTGTGTGCGTGCGTGGTCGCTGGCAGAGTCCAGACAGTGAGGACAGCGGGTTAGTGACAAGCTGCAGCAGCACAGTGGGTCGCGGCCAGGCGTCCTCACAATGCAGCCTTCGTCCCTGAGGGCTGGGCCCCAGGCCGGGCGCCAGGCAAGAAGCACAGGGTTAGTCAGGCTCTGGGTGGGTGATTTCACTGTGGTCCCTCAAGAGCCCCAGTGCAGGCCTCTGCTCTCCCCTGGACCCTTTCACATGAATATGGGGCTGCGTCCCCAGAGGCCCCGAGGCTCAGTGTCTCCTCTGTCCCATGGCCACTCACGCACCCGCGCGAGCGGGAGCCCTAATCAGGACCCAGCACCGTCAGAGGTGCTTAGAAAGCTCTTAAGTCATTCTCGACATCTGAACCAGAGGCTTGCTAATTAGCACAAGGCAGATCTGAAATCATCCTGTGGGCGAATGCCTGGTGTTCGAGGCCGCCTGGTGACACTGGAGGAGCCGCTGGCCCCAGCAAGACCCTGCCAGGCCCGCCTCTGTTTCTGGGGGCCCCGGGGCTCGGGGTGACCTCAGGTGCATCCATCTGCCCTGCATGGTGAGGTTGGGCTCCCCATCAGCTTTCCTGCTGTCCCTGGGGCCGCTGACCGGCCACCGAAGCACGACCCCCGGAATGTGACTCAAGTCCTGCACTCACTGTCGCAAATCCCCCGAAATCGACTGGGGCCCCACTTTCCTTTGATGTCTGGGGGTCAGTGGTTGTTACAGGAAGAACGTGCTAAATTGTTTCCAGTGTTTAGATTGCAACGGATATCAGGCTCCCGCTTACCACCTTCTTGAGTTTTCATCCTGGGATACTTACACCACCAGGAGCAAGGGGTAGTGAGCGGTGTCGGTGAAGGTCGCTGGCTTGAGGACCTGAATGGGCAAGTCTAGGCAGAAACAGAACACAGGGCAGCACGTTAGGGGCCAGGAAGGGAGGGGCGGGATGGGCGCTGGCTGGGTGTGCCCGCCCTGGGGTGTGCTCCCGGGGGCCTGGGAGACGGGCACCCTGGAGGGTTAAGGCCGGTCCTCCACAGACAGGGGGACTCCGGCTCACTTTGGACTTGGGGAAAGCACCCAACCTCTTTGAGGCTTAGTTTCTCCATCTGAAGCTTGACTGCAATCTTGCAAACAGGAAAGTGTTGAAAAGCAGAAAAGCCTGGACCACTGTGAGCGCTTGCTGACAGCAAAATTCCAGGCGGGGGGGGCGGGGAGGGGAAAGAACCCCAAGGGCAGCGTGCACCTCTCTGCTGGGCAGCACTGCCCCAACAAGTAGTTAAGTGTGGACAGGCGGAGACTGAGGGCGGGGTGGGGTGAGGCAGGGGGCAGCGGCCCTGAGGGAGAGGCTAGAGCTGTGGGGAGCCTCCGTGCAAAGCTAGGGGCTGTGTGGGCCTCCCCGTTTGCAGGCTGGAACTGGGCAGGTCTGGCTGCCCGCGGAGCCAGCGGGAGGGAGCTGGTGCAGCCGTGGGTCCTGCAGCCAAGGTCCTTTGGATCTGGTCCTTGGCAACCAGGATCCAGTCTGGGAGGGAGGGGGCCGTTTCCCTCACTGCTTTCTCTGTTCTTCCACAAACAAACCTTCCTGCCCAAGTTAGAAATTGTTTATTGATGTTAACTACAGCCCAGATGAGCAATTAAATTGGAATTAGTGGCTTTTTCAGTACAATTACTGTAGATACACCCCAGGCTGGGGGTAGGCTTAGCAGCCTGCTCTGACCAGGGTCTCATTACTGATTCTGGCTGAATGTTAATGGCTTGCAAATTAGATCAATGGCCCAGGGACCCTGGACTTTATCACTGAAATATCCATAAAACATGGTCTGGGCTGCTTTCTGCCACTGATAAGCCCATGGGCAGGCTTTGGCCACAAGCAGCTGATTACATTCAGAGAGTGTTCCTGGAGTTGGAATGCTTCTCTAAGGAAAGCCTTAGCCTCCAGTAGCATTAAATGAAAAACAAAGCATAACAAAATAAAAACAGGTCCGTAGGGCGACATCGTTCAGATGTCCTGGGACCCCAAGGGGCGATGAGCAAACGCCAGCCCTGCACACAGCTGTTCCTGCTCTCCTCGCTTCTACGTCCCCGTTTACCCGCAAGTAAAACCTCACCCTGGAAAGAAACCTCATGTGCAAGGGGGGCCGGGAGTTGGCTATTTGTTTCTAAAGACCCTTCTCTGCATTTTTGGAGGAGGGGATGGCAGGCACCCCTTACTGCTCTGGGGTTTGGGAAACATTGTGTGCAGAGTGGATGGAGGAGGGCCCTGGGCTAGAGCTGAGAAAGGATCCTGCGAAGGAATATGATCTGGCCTCCAAGGCTGTGGTAGGAAGTGACAGATGGGAGAAAACTTGCTGATGGGGGACAGGGGTGGGCAGGAAGCTGAGGTCTGACCGTGGAGGTTGACTGGCCTTACAGGGCGTGACCCGTGCCGTCACGCAGGCCTGTGCACGAGCCCTGGCTGTACTGGAAGCTCTGCTGTCATAATAAGCCCCACGTTTTCATTTTGCTCGGGCCCTGCACGTTACAGGGCCTGCCTGAGGTCTGCAGATAGAGACGAGGGTAGAGGGGGTGGGGCCAGACCTGTGGAGGTTGCTTGCTCACTCATCCACCCTCCTATCCTTCCATCCGTCCTTCCCTGCATCCCTCCATCCCTCCCTGCATCCCTCCATCCATCCAACCATCCTTCCCTGCATCCCTCCCTCCATCCATCCAACCATCCTTCCCTGCATCCCTCCATCCATCCTTCCCTGCATCCCTCCATCCCTCCATCCTCCCCTGCATCCCTCCATCCATCCAACCATCCTTCCCTGCATCCCTCCCTCCATCCATCCAACCATCCTTCCCTGCATCCCTCCATCCATCCTTCCCCGCATCCCTGCACCCCTCCATCCATCCATCCATCCTTCCCTGCATCCCTGCATCCCTCCATCCATCCCTCCATCCATCCTTCCCTGCATCCCTCCATCCACTATCAATCTGAAGTCATCTTGTTTTCTTGCCTCTGGTTCTTCCTTATTAATAAAAGGAAAGCACGAAGATAAATATCCAGTTAATTTGAGGGCTCTCATGAACTTGGATCTGTCCTGAGTGACTGGACTCCAGGTTCTGCATGGCAGTTTGGATCAGTCACTGATGCCATCCCCGTGGGCAGCCCAGACATTCCTTTGACCCATTTCCTGGCAGTACGAAGTCTCAGCGATGGGGCTGTCTGTACAAGACACCCCGTATGGTCAGAGTCGCTCTCTTTACAGAAAGCAGCCCGGCAGGGAAGAGGCGGGGACTTGAGATGAACAGGTCAGGAGCCGCGTCTCCAGTGCACACGCCCCAGGGCAGCAGAGGTTCTGCTTCCTGCCTGTGGGTAGCAGCTTCAGGCTTGTCTGACTCGGGGTTGCCCGTTTCTGTCCCAGTGAAACAGCTCACGGGCTCCTGTGCTGGGTTCCCCGGGTCTCCCCACTCTTCCTTATCGTGTTAGGGCCGCGACTCCTGCAGGTCTCCTGAGCCCACTTTCGGCCTGGACTTGCATCCTTCCTGCCCCTCATTTCTGTCTGTGGCTTCCCCAAGCCCTGAAGATGGGCATCTGTGGGCGGCCCAGTTCCTCTGTCTCCCTCTTTCTGACTGACAGCTCCTCTCCGGCTCAGGACTGGACGGGCTTGAACCCAGCCACCTGGGGCTGTGCCCCCTGGCCACGCAGAACTGCCCTCGGTTCCAGAGCCGAGTGCATCCTGTGGGACCTGCGTGCGTCTCAGGGACGTTGAGAGAAACCCAGACCCGGAGAGGCGGTGGGGATGGCCCTGGCCTGCGGGCAGCGATGTCCCCGCCGGGCATGACTGCAGGGTCCACTCATGCTTCTCCTAAGTCTATCTCTTCTCCCGCCTCAGGCCCTTCCTTCTTGTTTAGTCCATCAGCCCCTCATCAGAGTGCACACAGGCCATTGTAAGAGAAAGCCTCTGCACCCGTGGGCCCAGGGGAGAGGGGTTGAAACACATCCTATTTTCCGACTTTTCTGACTGTCGCAGGTGAATCTCTCTCCCCACCTGTATCTCTAGCGATGTTTAGAAAGGTTCCGATATAGTGTGATTCTGCGTGGCCCAACGATAGGAGAAGGATTAAGGTGCTGGAGGGTGAGGGCCCCCGTGTCGGCTGCCACCTGGGACAACCTCGCGGCTGGAATTCCACCAGCCTCCCGAACCACCCACGACCGACCACGCTGACGCTTCTCCCTCCTTCTCCCCTCTTCTCCGCCAACCAAAAGCGACTCCAGGAACCCCTTCAAGTCCCACCTTGCTGGGAACCTTCACGGGACCCCAGTCCATTCTCACGCTCTCCCCTGAGCTCCTGGGCCATTCCTTTCTGCTCTGAAGGACGCAGCTTTACGGAATGCTCTGTCTGGGTGGGTTTGATTTTGTTCCACAAGCTGAGCCTTGGTTCCTGCCCTTAGGGGCTCACGGTCTGTCAGGTGGCTGGGTCCAATCTAACAAGGGGTGCTGAGTGATACTCCAGGGCCCACCAGCCCTAGTGACAAGCCGCTGTCCCACTGAAGGGAAAGGGCAGACAAGGAGCTTCCAGACATGGGCTGGGGCGGCAGACACAGGCTCGGGCTACCACCCGCCCCCCACCCTAGGCTTGCAGTTCAGGCATCACTAGTCAATCTCCGCACTCTTTTCCATTGATCCCTGGCGACCTTCTAAGTTAGCTCAGGAGATGAAGTCTATTCACCAACCTCAGAGACGATGGGCAGTGGTACCTGAATGGATGACTCAAAGACGACTTCAAGGTTTGAAATCTAAGTTATCTGAAACCAGTCAACACAACCGGAGGGTGTCACCCTCAAAAGGAGGCGAGCGTGGAGGGGGACACAGTGCTGGGGGAAGGACGGTGAGATGAGTTTGGAGCATTGTGCATTTGAGGTTCCCAAGGGCAGACGCCCGGTGGCGGTGAAGCTCCGGGCTGGGCTGACGGGGGACTGTCTGCAGAGGTGAGGAGGCCAGGAGAACCCTGCTTCCCTCCAGGAGATGCAAGTCCCATTCCAGCCACTGCTCTGGGGTCCTCGGGGCCTAGGGGTGCCTGCTGCAGAGCAAGTGCTCGTAAAAGCTTATTGAATGACTGAACGGACAGTTCAAGAGGAAGGACCCAGGCCAAGGCAGAGCGCTGGACGGTCTCGGGCTGCACCGACCACCAATCCCTCATGCTGTGTTTCTCCAGCTTCCAGGACGCCCCTCAGCCCACGAGCAACATTTAGAGGTAAGATGGTGAAGCAGTAACAACATCAATGGCACAGAAAGGGAGTTTCCAGGGGGAGACCTTTCCTGGATGGTATCATGACCTGTTCTGCCACAACAAGGAGGGAGCTTCCGTCTGGGGTCTTGTCTAAACTGTCAGCCTCTGGAGGACAGAAATCACGTGCTCCTGTCTTTTCGTGTGTCACAGAGTGCGCATCCTGGCTGTGGGCGCGGTCAGCTCAGCGTGAACTTCCCCCGGCCCCGGTCCCCCTCGCTGGTGAGGATGCAGTTCCAGCCCGTGCTCCCCCGCAACCCCCACCCGGCAATCATGGTCAGGCTGTTTCAGAGCACATGCTGGTTTTCCCGTTCAAAGGAGAAAACGTAGCACTTACTGTAATCGTCAATCTCGATTTTCCTGTATTCGACTTTAGGCATCTGCCGGTCGTTTACGGCTTTCTGTACGTGTTCGTTTGTTTCTAGGTCAAAAATTTCTGAAAGAGAGAAAAAAATGACACACTCAGATTCAGTAACCGCTTCTTGACGCCGTGAGTCTTCACGCGCCTCTTGTCACTAGCTCCTACGTCAGAGGAGAGGGCCACTGGTTCCACGGCTGGAACCAGAGCTGCACACATTAGACCGTGTGCTCAGGTCCCAGCGCGAGGGGAGAGTCTAGCTCAGGGCAGGGGCTCCAGGCAGACGGCAGGTTCCTCCACTGTGTCCAGCGCCCCTGCCCCCCGGTGATTCTCACTCTCCACGGCGTTTCTCCCTCTCCCTCACACACATGTTGCTTAAGTGTGCTTGGTCTCAAGACTGCTGGTTTTGGGTGACCGACATCGTGCCTGTCAGGACAAGCGGTTTTACAAATGTAGTGACCTCGATAACACTATAGAAAGGAGAGTAGAAGCTGGAATGTGACCGTTATTACGTTTTCCAGGAAAAGCGGTTGGACTCGGGTTTCTTGCCTTAGTCACAGGGGGTCTGGCTTTGGGGACCTTGATCTGGACGGTCACTTGAGCTGGCAGTGAAGCCACATGAGCCGCAGTGCAGGGGGACTGGCCCATCTCCCCTGGAGTCTGAGAGGCGGCTCCACCCTGACCCGCACCGTAGACATACCAGCTCCGTGACCCTTAGGTTGTAACAGCTCAAAAGGTCCTGGGTGTGACCCTCTACCCCCATCAGCCCTCTTCACTGATCCCTGCGGAAGTGGCCTTTCTGTTACGTGTCAAACTTCCTCCATCTGACACATAACAGAACCCACCCCACTTCTTTTCTCCCTTCTCACCTCAATCCTTCCTGGGGACAACTTGTGGTTCATTTGAAAGGAAGTTTTATCTTTAAGGGGCTCGACCTTTGGCTCGACAAGTCACTTTGAAACATTTGTGAACATTTTAAAGAATAAGCTAATCTCACAAGCATCCTCCGTGATAACTGCCTTTGAGGACAGCGGGCCCTGCACGGGCATCCGCTCCACACAGGCTGGGCAGGTGAGTCATCGCTCATGACCAGGACCTCCAGCAATGAGTGTCTTATCTGTGGAGCCATGAGGATGGCCTCTGAGCAGGACCAGCAAACTTCTACGGGGGCAGAGGCAACTGAGAGTTCCCAGGGCTGGTGACAAGCAAATAAACAAAACAGAAGATGTTTTACAAGTTTGCTGAGCACGTATTTGGATATTCAGCTTTGGTGAAAAGGTGAAGGGAGAAATGGTGAAACTAACGCTCAAACAGGTAGAGTTAAAAAGAAATCTGAAGTGGGACCCCCGCCACATAGCACACAAGAAATGCTGTCCTTTGTGGAAAGCCAGAAGGGACCCTTGACCTTGTGGTCACACATGCAAGTTAAGGAGGGGATGCCCGACCCTGGCATGGTGTGCATGCCCCACTGCCTGCCCACACTCCTAACAGAACAGAGAGAGCACTAGTTTCCCTGAGTCCAAATGCCCTCGGCCCTTTAACACAGCATTCCAGGCATACACAATCTGTTGAGAGGAGTTGGTTTAAGAGATATTAACTATCTATTCTCCATGTTCTATCCACACTTATAGGGCAGGAAGATTAGAAGGGAGCTCCACAAGATAATGAAAAAGAATAGCATTCTTCAAGTTCTTTGCTGCCTCAGGGCCTTTGCACTTGCTGTCCTATGTTGCTGGCTCTTCCCCCTCCATCAAGTCAAACATCACCTCCTCAAAGAGAAGCCCTGACCCCTCACCTCAGGTACCCCTCTCCAGGTGCACTTAACACCAACTCTAAGAGATTTGGTCATCTGCCTGGCTGACCCTATCCCACCCAAGGCATCAGTGTTCAGTCCCATCCCAGGGACAAAACACACTAGTTTCCAGGAACATGAGTACATAGAGCTGTTTGTGGAAATCTGATTCATACCCCGGAAATGTTGCATCTTCACAGTAGCCGAGTTTGGGTTTTGACCCAAGTCTTTCTTCCTTTTCCCACATGGAAAGGACTGAGAGGTCCTCCTCGGTGTTTCAGAAAGCCCGAAGGCTCTCAGAGGTTCCTGGCGCTCAGACCTCTTAGCGGTAAGAGCTGAAGCGATTGAGGCCTGACTATTAACCACTACTTTCTGCACAAAGCAAAAAAAAACCAAAACCAAAGCACATTTTTATTCAATTGATTGAAAAGTTGACAGTGCTTGAAGGACTAATGGTATACCCAAGTTACTATTTAGTTAATTCTGGGAATTGAGGGAATTCATTGAGGCAACCCAAATCCAAGCTTAGCGTAGAAACCGGAGCACAGAGCTTACAGGGTCTTCTGGAAGCCTCAGCCCTCTGGACCGCGACCTGGACCTCTCTGCCTGCCTACGAGATAAGCCCCGGTGGAGACAGGTGAGGGACTCGGGGTGTGCGATTGTGGCTCAGACCAGAGAAACGGACACTCGTGAGGATGAGGGAGTCACCAGGAGCCCAGGAAGAATGTCTTCAGGGTCAAGAGCAAGGCTGAGTGCTGTGCTGTCAGAGAAGCAGCACCGAGCTTCTGCTTCTGGGGGATGGACAAGGCCCCCGTGGGGGCCGACCTGGAGGATCAAACTTCACAACGGAGGAGACCTGGTGCAGCCTCTCAAGGTCTGTCATGACCTTCTCTCCGCGTGTCTGCATCGGGATTTGCTATTTCTGACCCTTCTCTCCGCGTGTCTGCATCGGGATTTGCTATTTCTGACCCTTCTCTCCGCGTGTCTGCATCGGGATTTCCTATTTCTGACACCAGATGAGCCTGAAGGAGAAGCTTCGTGCTCAGGCTCGACGTGCTCCTTTGCAGTCTACAAGCTAGGCCTGCGTGGAGTTAACGAGAACACAGACTTGCCACCGAAGCAGTGCGTTCCCGGGCCCTGGATCCGGGAGCCGCGGCTTCGTGCGGGAGCCCACGGCGTTCTAACCTCACACGGCTGTTCTAACCGCACACGGCCTCCGCAGATGGCATGTGAATAGCTAGTCCCTCTGCACTGAAATGCCACCCTTCACAGAAAGGCACCAAAGCAACAGGCTATTAAATTTAGTTAAATATTAAATTTCTCATTTAATGATTGCCCACACAACTGGTTTTATCAGCAGAGAGCTGGCTGTCCCACAGGGGAGCTGAGTTAAGCCATTTTATTTGTTCCCATAATTGCATTCAGAGAGGGGAGAAGCACGGCAGAGGAAATAAGAAAAGACCGGCCTGTTCCCGAAGCGTTCTTCTTTTGACATCGGGGCCGTGGGGACCTGCAGTCTGAAGCATGCAAACGGCCACTCCTCAGTCAGATGTGAGCCCCTCTCATATTTGGTGGAATCAGCTATTATCAGATCTGGGCACGCGGAGCCTGCAGGAGCCAGGGCAGCTCACGAGGGCTGCCCCCCGGCTGTGCCCCAGCGGCAGACGCCGAGCGGCGGTGACCGGGGCCGTTCTGAGACTCTGCTGGCTCTGGTCCTTGGAGGAACTGCCACTTGGCCGGATTTGAGGACACGAATGTCCAGAATCAAATGGAAGCCAATAAGCAGCCGAGCTAGAGGAGAGCAGAGCCGCCGCCCCTCTCTCGCGTTTCTGAGGGGGGCGGGAGCCTGGGGACTGCACGCAGATCACTCGAGTCTGGCCGCCCGCCTGGATTTTCTGGGCCCTTCCCGGCGTGTTTCGGACAGCTTCCTCTCGTGCACCTGGCCCGGCAGCATCAGGGCCCCGTCCTCCCTGCTCGGTGACTGCAGCATCACAGATGCGGCCTGCCCACCCGGGGCTGCCCGGCTCAGGCTGGTCCCCAGCCTGAGGCCGGCACGGATACCCTCCAGACCCCCATCTCGCCTGGAGACTGTGTTCTCCAGCTCCCAACGGCCAGCTGTTAAGCCACACAGTTTGGGTGGTGATTGTTCTTTTTGCCGTGTCTCTCTTTCTCTCCGGCCAGATTCTAAGCAACCTGGAAGCAGGGCGATGTGAGTGCCTTTGTGGTGTGGGCACCGTGCCGGCAGGCGGGCGGGCTTGGTGAGGGAGCCATGCGTGGCTCCCACCCCATCAGCTACATCCCAACTCAGGAAGGGGCACCGAGCTGTGGCCCGCCGGCCCTCCAGCATCCCGGGGACGCCGAGGCAGGTGCCCTGCGGGGCAGAAGGTGCCATGTGCTTCGCTCACTCCGCACTCTGTTAGCCGAACACCAGCTCGCCCCCAAACCTGCCGTGTTTTGGCCTAGAGCGAGCCGTCTGTAAACCCAATCGTCACCTGTCCCTCCAGAAGGGCTGCCAGTGTGTGTGTGTGTGTGTGTGTGTGTGTGTGTGTGTGGCGGGGGGGAGCTGCGGACCCGGAGGACTCTCCAGACACAGCGGAGGCCTTGACCGAGATGGGCACACGCTGGCTGGCACCTCCTGGCATCCCCCCATCCTACCTGCTTGCCACGTGCCTGACAGCACAGGTGACGTCCCCTGGGTGGGCCCTCGGAGGAAGACGGCAGGGGCGTCTCCCAGGCAGTGAGAAAGGGGACAGACACCAAACAGCCCGTGTCTGGGACAATCTCAAAGAAGAACGCCTGTGATTCCAGTCGGCCGTGCGAGTTGGTTTTGCTTCTGTGTAAAAACCCGACCGAAGGGAGTGGGAGGGAGAGGCCCTGTCTAGGAGTTCTGGTGAAGGAGGCATGCCGGGCGGCCCGGTAACTTGGGGTCCGTGAGCAGCTGTCACGACGCTGCGGGCACCGCCGGGACACAGACCGCGCCGAAACTGCCTGCGGCGCTCTGTCCCGCGGGCTGCGCCGGGCAGCGAGGTGCGTGGTGCTCGCAGGCCTCTGCACCTGAACTGTGTCCGCACCCCGAGCTCACACCCCCCTCACACTCACACTGAAGCCAGCAACTGCTAACGCGGCGACTGTGCCGGTTTTCCTGCGCCAGCACCTGAGGAGCGTACTCCGGCCCCGACCATAATTACGTTCTTAAGGAAACAGCTTCTAAATAATTCAGTCACATCTGTGACACCCGCAGGCTCTGTCTGCAGATAAGATTTTCTAAAGGGAAACAAGTCCAATATTCCCCGGGTGGCTCTGGGGTCAGGAGCAGAGGAGGAGGAAAGACAAAGACTTCTGAAACAGTAATTTTGAATTTCAGAGCAGGGCTGGAACCCAGGGAATGATCACCGCCTTCCGACCCTGACCGGACCTTCGAGGGCCCGTCTGCCGCCTGCCGAGCTGTGTTCCCACGGCTTCTGTTTGCCTGTCACTGTCACACCACGTGGGCCATACACAGCTGGACGTCCAGGCTTTCCACAGTTTACCCAAAGGCCACCTCCCCAAGAGCCCGATCGCCTGCGGGCCACTGGGCTGTGGGCAGGTGCCCCACGTCCTGCCTCTGATCCGCACGCCGGTGGGACCCGCCCTCCCGACTTGTGAGGCAGCTCTGTACTCTGCTTGCCGGGCCCAAACACCATCAGGGACTCAGCGCTGCGCCAGGTTCAACCGGGGCTGCCTCTGGAGCAGTGATCAGGGACGCTGCAGTTGTGAGCACGTCACTCAGGTGACAGCAAAGCAAAGGCCTTGGGCTCCTGGGGCCCGGGTCTGGGACCTTGTGCTTAGGGTCACATGAACCAAGGTCTGGCCTGGCCGTGGCCGTGCGATCTCAGGTAACTTGCCGTGCGGCTCGCGCCCAGTACTGTCCGGGAAGCCTCAGGCAGGCTGGTCCTTGGTATTAAGTGGTTACTTGGTTATGTTAAAAGTGGTGGATGTGGTGCTGACGGGGATTAAGCATTCGGGGTGCAGTTCAAGGGCTCGGTCCTGCCGACCCCAGAATCCTCCCCGAGGCTGCACACCGGGGCCGAGCGGGGTTCATCCCAGAGCAAAGGATCCTTGGCCCGGCTCAGGGCGGACACAGGACGGAGCCGCTAGGCCTGAGCAGCCCCGCTGCTCGGCGCTCCGAGGGGAGGGACGGGCTGTGCCCCAGCCGCTGGGCTCGCCATGACCCCAGCGCTTTCCAGCTGGCAACGCTTCAGGCGTGCTCCTCTCCCTGGGTTGTCTTCTTGAATAACGGGGGTAGTAAGAGCTCCTGCCTCGTGGGCTGCGGTGGGGTGGAACGAGTGAAAGCAGGCAGAGTGTGTGCAGCAGCGCTGGCCCCAAACCAGCTCTGTAACCTGCCTGAGGTCAATGTCGCTGTCACCGCCACTCCTGAGGCCTCCAGCCTTTCTCCAGGTCCTGTTTCCAGATGTTCGTGCCGCAGCCTCGGGCAGCACAGGCACACGGCGTGGCTTCTGGGAGCCCGAACCTCCCAGGACAGCTCCTGCAGGCAGGGGCAGCCGGGGGACGGAGTGCCCACCGCTTGCCTCTGTGATGCTCCTGGAGCGTTTCCACGGCCTTTCAGCCCCGAAGAGCACGGCCCATGTGAAACGCACCTGAGGCCCGAAGGCTGCTCAGTGAGCCGCGTGGTCCTGCACGTGATGCACGTGGCTCCGAGCCCAGCAGAGGAGCCCCAAGGCTCGGACGGGCCCAGGGTCTGGGGGCACCGGCTCTGCCCCTCACCCGAGAGGGGCCCACCCAGTTCGACAGACAAACCAAAACCTGAGGGCACTTTGTTCTGTGCTGGCACAGCTGGAGATGAGATGGGCAGTGAGGCTCCAGAGCCGACATCAGACACATCAGAAGTTAAACACACAGAAAAATCCCCGGCTGACTCCCCGCCGCCAAGGCCCAGAGGCTAGACTCTGGGTTTGACACGCTATCGGGACCTGCAACCTTCAATTCTTATTTTCCAGGCGGCCCCAGGCCTCTCCTGTGGTGTCAGCTTCCGGCACAGAGCACAAGGAAAGGCGCGGGGCGGGGGCCGAGGCATGGGGTCCTGCCCAAGTCATCATCTGCAAGTCACACAGTCTCCCTGTCCCCACCCCTGTGACTGGCACCTGATGGGCATGCCGTTCATGGGCAGACAGAGGGAACTGAAGAAATTAAACATTTGAAAAATCTTTTAAAAAACCTGAGCTCACTTGTGGATTAACTTTGCGACGCTTTGCTGTTTTCCTTTCCTCCCTCCCTTCCTTCCTCTTTCTTTTTAAAAATTTCTTCTCACTTTCTCCTCTTATTGAGAGTATTTGCTCTTGAACAGTGAGAATTCCAGAAGAAATAGTCTTAGCTGTCAGTATTTTTGCAGCTTGAACCTGGGTTTTCTCTTCTGGGGAGCAGAGCCTATGCTGCCTGTGAGGTCTTCCTCACGGGGTCAGGAGCGGGAGGGAGGAAGAGGACGTGGGTAAACGCGCTCTGTCACGCACCATCCGACTGTAACCATGGTGATGTAGCCCTTGGACGTGGGGTGGCAGGTGAGATCCAGGCCTTGGGTCTGGCATCTACTACACACACAGGGGTGGTGATTACGGGTTATTCCCAGACTGGGGCAGCCAGGAGGGATGCTCAGCTGAGCTCCGACAACCAGGCAGGACCAACGTGCACAATCTTTGCAGAACACAATAAACAGGGAGTAAGTACAGGACGCATCCCAAGGGCTGTGTGACGTAGAGCAAACACTGCATCTCTCAGGGTCTCCGAGCTCCAGTCTTTAAAAGGAAGAGGCTGGACTCGCCGTCAACACTGTCTTCACTCTGAAGTCTCTGACTCCCAGCACAGAACAGGTTTCCTTTCTTTTCTGCCACGAGCCATGGGGTGTGCAGCATCTCACAGCTCCCGGTATCGCCAACAAATAAACCATCCCTTCTCACGTGTCCTGCCCACCATTCCAACAAAAGACCACTTGTTACCTGAGAATTAATTGTTTTGGGTCATTTGAATGATAAGCAAAAGTTCAATTCTTTTGCTGATTAAAAATATAAAACCTCTCTTTTGCCGTGCTTGTTAAGGATTGAAATGCATTTCTTAGGAAATAAGACGTTAGTTTAAGCCGAGTTCTTAAATTGGGGTCCGCAGACATAGTATCAGAAGTCTTACTTTCTCCCCTTTATATAGGGTCTGCTTATTATTCAAGTCTGGGAAACACTCTATTACCAGACACTTGCTAGGGCATCAAAGGTGTCTGAATGCACCTGCCAGGTGTGCTTGGGGGGAAGTCAGGAGCCTACCTGGTAGGGTCAGGGCAGCAGGCGGTGGTCTGCAGCTGAAGACCGATATGGGCTGAAGGAGCAGTGGCACACAAGTCTGGGGACACAGCCCCAGAAGAGGACAGGTCAGAGCCAAACGCGGATGGAGGGCCAGGTTTGGGTGAAACTGGGGAGGGGGCGGGGGAGACCCTGCTGGGGAGGAAGGCAGCGGTGTGATCTCCCGCGAGCTGCCAACCCTTTGTCCCTGCGTTTCTGCGTTTGGGGCTGGTGCCATGAAGGGCAACAGGAAACCTATTCTCCGGCATCACCTGCCAACTTTCCACTGAGACGCCTCCGGAAACCAGTTTTGCTTCCCACAGCAGTGTGGGGAAAATGAGGACAATTTAAAAAATCACAAAAATAACCTAAGTCTCAAATCCCTACCAAATTTGAAAGACCCTGACCAATTTTCTCTGAAGCCTTAGATCAAAGCTGGTCTCTTCTTTCAGGTCTTCTGGGACCTTGTCTCTGGGTTTGATAAAGACCCAGAACTCAAACCACTGCTCAAACCAGGCACTAATGAATATGTAAGTCTTTATGGTTTCTCCTAGATGTTTGTGTTTATTATTACATTTTCTGTCTTTCATCTTTATGTCTTTTATGTCCTAAGCGATGCTAAGCTCTTCCAGTGTAGGGTCAGGTCTTAACACCTCTACTACCAGCCCTTCTCCCCGCCGTCTGGTCCCCCTGTCCTTACTGGTTCCATGCTGGGCCCTGGTGCTCGCAGCCACAGTCAGAGAACCTTCCTTGTTGGGGTCACCCCCCCTTCTATGAGCCTCCCCGGCATTGAGCACACCTGTCTGGAAAGGGTCTTCATGGTCAGACCAAAGTAATCTACACAAGAATGGCCCATACTTACCCACTAGGTCACTCCTTTCAGGGACAGGCCTCCTAGATTCACTCTCCTTTTTCCTTCCTGTGATACTGACTGCTAACTCATCAAAGTTTCTCCCCCTTCCCAGGCACACAGCTTCTCTTTTTCTAGGTGGGCCCACGTGCGGGAGTTCTGGCTGGAAAGGACGCACACCACCGCTAGGCCTCAACACAAAAATCACAAAACCTTCCCATTTTTTCTCTTCGTGTCCCCAGGGCCAGAAGCAGAGCCTTGAAGATGCTGGGGCCACACTCTAGAAGGAGCCTGCAGCCCTGGGTTCCTACCAGGAGAGCAACCTGTATTTTGTGTGCGTGAAATAGAAACCCTCGTTCTGCTGAGTGCTGGGTGGAATTGCATCCCCACAAAAGATGCTGGAGTCCTCACCCTCAGGACTGGTGAGGGTGACCTCATTTGGAAACAGGGTCTTTGCAGAGAAATCAAGCTAAAATTGAAGTCATTAGGGCGGGCCCTGATCCAGTATGACTGGTGTCCTTTTATACAAAGGGCAGATTTGGACACAGACATGCACACAGGGAGAAGATGAAGAGCCTGGGGTGAGGTTTCCATAAGCCAAGGGATGTCAAAGGTCGACAGCAACCAGCAGAAGCTGGGAGAGAGGCCTGGGACAGCGTCTCCCTCACAGCCTCAGAAGGTACCAACCCTGCCGACACCTTGATCTTGGACTTGAAGCCTCCAGAAAGGCGACACAATCAATTTCTGTTGTTCAAGCCCCCAGTGTGTGCTACTGTGTGATGGTGGCCCTAGGAAACTCATACACAAAGCTGCTGAGATTTTGATGGTGGTTGTTACAGCAGCTGTGATCACTCAGTAGCAAAATCCTGATTTTATTTGAGGTGCGGGGAGGCCAGATAAAAGACATTTCCCAGCATCCTTTGCAGCCTGGTGGGACACGCGGCCAAGCTGTGACCGTTAGATGGAAGCAGAGTGTCAGCAGCCCCTGCGGGGAGACAGCCTGAGGGGCTCAGTTACAGGAATCACCCTGTGCTTCACCCGCCCTCCTGTCTTCCAGTCCGGGATGCAGACACGATGCCACTGTGCATCACAAAGCAACACGTCTTCCACCCAGTTTCAGCAACTGCTATCTTGAGTTTTCTGTTACACGTAGCCAAACGTAATCCCTACTGATGTAAGAGATTTTTATATCTTAAAAGAAGCCTTTGTGCAGATGTGACGTCCACACCCGCAGGAATGAATACACAACAGGAGTATTTCAGGCACCTGCTGGGTGGGGAAAAGTGGGTGCTCCAGGGGGGTCTTTCTGGAGCCCCTCAAACTGCCATCTCAGAACATACATCAGACACTGAACAAAAACACCCCTATTCTCTTGGGTGGTGGGTACCACACCAGCAGCCACATTGAGATCATGCCTTTTCCAACTTAATTTTGTGGCTGAAGTCAAAAGTCTGAACAATTTTGAGCTATACCGAGAACTATAAATGCAGAAACAGGCAAAGTCAGAGTGAAGTATCTCCTGAGTTTGCATTAGGCTGCAGGAAAACCAGAGCTCAAATGTAACCATATGCACAGGCTTGTACAACAAAGGTGACAAAAAAGAATTCCACACATCAGCACAGGACATAAATGCTGTCCACAGTGTCCCATTAACCAGCACGTGGCTGAGATGAAGCACAATGGTGTCACCTCCAGGTTCTCGGTTAAATTTCGGAGAAGAATGGGACACCGACCGCAGAGCCAACCTCACCCCATGTGCAAAATGCTTTTTATTTCTTATTCCCTGGGTCCTCTCTCTTTGCCTCTGGGAATCAGCCACAAGAGTGACAGTTGAACTGCAACAGCAAAATGCTTAAAATGCTTAAAGATACCTGCTTATGTCTGGAGCTCCACAATAGAACATGGGCGACAACCTACAACCTCCAGTCTGTCCATATTGATTGGGTTGATGGGTTAACGCAGCTAACCAACCAAACATGAAAATAACTGGTCGTTTGGCTTCCCAAGTAGAATTAGTAAAATACCTCAGAACTCTCTTTTAGAGGCACTGCACCCCGCATACGTTATTTTATAAATAGAACAAATAAAATGTTGTGTCGATGTTATTCCATATATCTAAGATACAAATCTGCTTCATTTTCACTCATACCCGAGCCTTAGAAAAGCGATGGTGACTTTACCCAGCACCATGGGAATAGCAAGGGGGTGGAAGGGAGGGAGGAGGGGGCGTTGGGACCTTTTCACGCTCCTGACCCTCAGGATCCCTAATGGTGTCATCACATCCAGGCCTGAATGTGACTAAAGCAAAATCCATTCTGAAAAGGTAGGTATTAACCCCTTGACTTGGATAGAATAATAATAGGACCCTCCAAAGAAGTAAAAGTATTTAACTGAATGGCTTTCTTAAGCAGAGTTACATCTACTTTTTAAATTATGGATTCGCAGGAAGCTTCAAAACTAGTGCATTGAGTTCTGTGCTCCCTACCCTTAGCTTCCCCAGTAGTGACCTCTCATATCACTGTGGTGCAGTCACTGTCATGCAGTCACTGTAGTGCAATCACTGGACTATGGCCAGACCCCCGAATCTCACAGCCTCCTAGAATGGTCCCCCACTGTAGACCACACTGGAGAAGTGGCTGGGGCCAGGCACATCTCTTCACCCAGAAAACTCACCCCTCCTCTGGGGAGGAGAAGCAGCTCACTCTCAGCCTGGCTCCCTCTGATGCCGTGCAAGTGTTTTCAGTGGGCTTTGTATCCATTCTGACATCCATTTTTTGGCTTTTTTTTCTTTGCATTTAAATGATTTAATTATTTACTTGTGATTATATGATTACTTATCTTTAAGTCTGAATTTCTGATAATTATTTGATAGTTTTGCAGAATATTATCATTTTGGATTTTTTTTCTAAACACTGTCTCTAAATAAATCTATTTTATCGACGTTTGAACACTTTAACCACTTTTTAACCAGTGATTAATATGCCGCTGGAGATCTCCTTTTCAGAACTTGCCCCCTAACCAGCTCTCCTTGGGGCCTGAAACGCTGCCATCGAGACAGGAGCCAGAGTGGCTTCCCGAGGGAATTACAGAAACTGCCAGGAGGTTTGACTCCGTGTATGAAGGTAAAATGCTGAGCAGGGTCCTGCAGGGAAGGCGGTACCGGGGCGGTGGCACCGTGGGAAGGAGAGGTGGGACTGTAAAGTCTCAGGATTCCCCGTGGATTCGGGCAGATTAAGGCCGAGAAAGGTCAAGTTCTCTCCACTTCTCAGCTTTCCCGAGGGTCTGCCTGGGACTGCACACATCATTCCAATTTTTCGTATACATATACATGTGCACATGTCACCCTCAACATGTGTGGGGTCCTCGAGACTCTCTGGAAAGTTCCGTCCCTGCAGTGGCAAGGACGTGAGGTCCCCCGTGTGCCATGAAGATGCCCCCAGAGCCACGGAGACAGGTGGGCTCAAAGCGCCCATGGAGCCTCGGCCCTGTGGGGAGATTCTCAGGAGAGGGAGGACTTGGGCTGGCCGGGCTCCAGGTCCCGGTGCTGGACGCGCACATCCGTGCAGCTGGGGCTTTGCCCCGAGTGTCGCAGGCAAGGCCGGCACGCCCTGCGGTGGCCCCCAGGCCTCGGCACTGGTGGAGCTGCGGGGCCTTCTGGCTGCGAGGCCCGGACCTTCACTTCCATCACATCGAATCAGTACTGGCGACCGCGGGGTTCATTCTGAACTGCTAGCACATCTAGCAGTTGCCATCTCGGCCTCCAAACAGAAACTCTGCCCAGATTATCTCATAAAGCTTTTCTACTTCTTTCCTCCCAAGTCGCAGGAAGAGTTAAGGAAAGCCCAAAAAGCACTTACTTTTCTTATCTGTCGTGTTGTGCACGGTCACCGTGGGGACCCCAGGACCTGCATTGGGCAGAGAAACAAAAAGGGAGACGTGAGTTTCGTGGAGAACAGAAGAGAACCAAGCCTTTGTTACAACGAGCTCACCGGGGGCTCTGGGGCGCCTGGCTCCGCAGAAGAGTCACCAGCCACGGACGGCAGAGGCCGGGCCCTGGGTGTTAAAGGCCCGTCTTCCTAACTTTGTGTCCGCGTCAATTACAATGAACCCAATGAAAAGTGTGTGTGTTTTAGATTATTATAACGACATAAAACATCTATACTCTTATAACCTCATTCTGACTGTCCAGACAGAATTCTACATTGTCTTCACGGAGTTCTGGTCAATCACTGCAGACTCAGTCCTAAGTCACCTTTCAAAGCTGCCTTGCTGGCCCCTCCCGGAGGAAGCCATCACCTCCACTGGTCTCCTGTAATGCTTGGTAAAAACTTACTAGTGTAACGGCATAATTCTGCAAATGTTCATCTGCATTTCAGTTTTCCCTGACGACGTAGCTCGCAGCTTCCAGCTCCAAGGCTGTCCTGAAGCTGCAGCCCTGGGGTGAGAAGGGGGCCTGGCCAGCTGTGGGTCGAGTCTGTAGGTCGACTTCATTATTCTCTTTAGCAAAAGGAGGGTCCAGAAAGAGAAAAAGGCTTTGTAAATTATTTTTCACCTATTTTGATGCTGTGTTAAGAGGCAGGCGTGGGTTTTTCTAACCTCATCTCTGCCCCTTCTCTGCACCCCTTCTGTTCGGCCAGGGCGGGCCTTCCTGCGGGACGTGAAGGACACCAAGCTTGTTCCCACTGGGCCTACTGTTCTCTCTGCCCGAAGTCTCTGTCCCCAGACACTGGCGCAGCTTGTCTTTGTCTTCATTAAGTCTCTGCCCACACACCTCCTCCCGCCACTGACTGGACGAGGCCCCTCCACGACCGTCGGCCCAGCTTCCACCTCCCCCTGCTGCCTGTTCTTCACAGGGCACCACCCGTACCTAACGGCAGGACCCTCTAGTATGCATTTTCAGTATTTGTTCATTGGCCCTTTCAACTGCCCTAGAATGCAAGCTCTAGAATTTATATGAACAAATTCTGGAAGTCTGTCTTTACTGCCATTATTTCCAGCATCTAGAATAGCGTTTGGAACACAGTTGGGGCTCGATTACATATTCGTGGAGCGAATGCTGAATGAATGACCACAGAACACACAGGACGGAGCAGGGGAGGCTGCCCCTTCGGCCCCGGTGCACTTGGGAGAAAGAAGAGACACAGGAAGTGAAGGCTGGCGGAGGGCAGGTGTGCAGAGCACGATGGATGGGTGCTGGGAGCTGTGGCCCCGGGGCTGCTTTCCCTCTGCCTCAGGCTGGGGCCTCTGGGACGCTATGAACTCCCAGGGGTGGCTGCATCTAAGCTGGGGATACGTACTATTTGGGCAGCTTCCCGGGGATCATCATCAGAACTTCCTGCCCACTTCCAAGGGGCCACATGACAAGTGGCTGAGTTGAGAGCCAGGGGACCTGCCATGGATCTTACCACAGTGAGGCTCAGAGCCCCCCCCCCCCCCGCAGAGGCTGCAGAGTGGACATCCTAGTCCAGCGTCCCGAGAGAATGTGGCAGAAAAGCAGTGCAGTCCGAGGTACCACGGAAAGGCAAGATGGGCTGGTCCAGCCCGGGAGCACCCCCCGGCCCGGCTGAGCTGAGAGACAGACTGTGGTCACAGCAGCCGTGGACCTGAAGCCTGTCCACTACCTGGGACTGGGCCCAGACACTATCCAGTGCACATCCGAAGTCCGGGAGGTCCGAGGCCTCGTCTCCCCGACCACGTGACCCTCCCCCATTCACCCATAGATAGGATTGCCCAAACAGAATGCAGCTTAGCCAGTTATATTTGAATTTCAGATAGACAATATATATTTTTTCAGTATAAATATGTCCCATGCAGTATTGGGACTTACTACTAAAAATCCATTTGTTGTTTACCTGAAATTTAGTGTTACTGGGTGTCCTGTCTTTTTATTTGCTAAATATGGCACCCTTGACCCAGGGACGGGGAGGGGCCAGCAGTGATGTGAGACTCTGCATTTAACCTAAAGGGACAGCACTCACTGAAGGGGATCTAAGCATTGGCTGTGGGTTTAAATTATAGAGTCAAACTAAGTTTTCTGGCTCGAAGATCCATTTCCCCATGGGGCACTCATGTGGAAGAACAGATCAGTTACTGAGAAATAAAGAACCTGCATCTCTTTTCTCTGCACATTTCAGGGTGAGTAAATTTGCAAACAGAGCACATCCTCCATTCTTATTAATAATGTAAACTATTATTTATTTAGTGCCTACTATGTAAAAGGCACTCTGCTAGGTGTGTATATGAATAATTTCTAATCCTCACATCAGCTCTACAAAGCAGGTGCTTCTAACCGTATTTTACAGATGAGAAAACACAGGTTTCAAGAGCTTTATGTTTTTTGTCTCAGTCATACAATAAGAAAGTTGCTGAGCCTGGATTAGTCCCTTCTTATTTTTAAATCCATAAACTTGATATATGTTTCTAAAAAAATTCAAAAACTACAAAAAGGAATAAAGTGACAAGTAAAAGACCCTTCTCACCCCACTTTCCAGAAGTAACCTAAATGTTTATAAAATGTCCTATTTCTCCGCATATAAGTGGTCAAATTTACACATAAGCAATTATTTTAAACATACAAATAAAAAATATAAAAAATCTTTCATGTAAATATGCAGCTTTATCAGATCTTAAGGTTATACCATATTGCCTTACTTTTTAAAAATAAAACATAATACACAGATTTTTGAGGTCACCTGTGTGCCCTGCCCTAATCTCAGTCTGCTCCCTTTCCAGAGGTAGCTGTTATCTTGGAGTTAGTATTTATTATTTCTCTGCATATTTAAAAGATACTTTTGCCACATGGTATGTGTTCACAATAACATATATGCCACACACAGTATAATACAGCGTACCTCAGTGTAACATCTTTTATATTGTCTTAATATCCAGTCTGACAATAGCAAGAGAATGAAGCCAAATGCCCAGAGGATGAGTGAACACAGCCACTGTGGAGAACAATTGAGCAACGGCTGTGAAACCTGAAGATCCCTGACACCACCAGACAGTCCCACCCCTGGACCACGTCTCAGAGCGAGCCCTGCACACGGACACAAGGAGGCAAGCATGCAGTAGATCGTTCTCAACAGCAGCTAGGTCTGAGCCACAAGGGCGGAGCTAGCCACGGGCAGGGGAGGGGATGACTTAAATGCAGTCTGTTCACCCAGTAGAAGATCGCAGAGCACATGAAATGAGTAGAAAAACACCTATGAACATGGGCGAGTACGAAAAATACGTTGCATGAAAACAACAAGTTGTAGAATGGTAAACACTGTAATATACAATGATGTAAATAATTTTCACAAGCTGTAAACCTTCGTTTTTAGCAGATGTATATAATATTCCATTACATGGATATACCGTATTTCTTTGGTCCACTCCCTACTGATGGATATTTAGGCTGCTTCCTTTTGTTTTTTCGTTGCCATAAACACTGTTGCAGAAATCCCTCTAACATACATCTTCACACACAGGGAAGACTGTGTTGGTTAAGCTAGTTACTGGCATTGCAATTGCTGTGTTAAAAAGGTTTTATAGCTGGTTTTCACTAAATAAGCTTGTGGTTTCAAACACAAAACCCCCAAGTCTCAGTGCTTTAAAACAACGGAAGTTTATTCCTTGCTAATGTTACATCCTGGTAAACGGTCAGCTGCGGCAGTGCTGGTCCTCCTCCAGGATCTGGGCTGAAAGGGTAGCCTTCATCTGGAACGTACTGCGCTCGTGGCCAAAGGAAATGAGAGGGGAGCTGCAGAAACACAGTAGCTCCTGAAACACCCTGGGCCATAGTTCATGTCCGCTCTGGTGCCTTTGCCAACGGAGCCGGAAAACCTCTCGGGGTGGGGGAGGGGAAGCGCAGGTCACGCACGAGGGGAGGGTGGTTCCAGGGGGCAGACAGGGGACAAGGGCATTAGCGCCCCAGGCAGAGACCCTGTACTCCAGTGAACACTGTCTCCTCCCCCTCCAGCTAAGGGTGGATGGGGGTCTATGGTATAACTTGAAAAAATGTGTTGTATTTTTTACCGCTCTAATGGGCAAGTATTGTATCTTGGTATTGCTTTAATTTACCTTTTTCAACTTTTGAGTGGAGTTGGACAACTTTCCGTGTTTGACATCTGCATTTCGTGTGCGTGTGATTGCAAGCTTCCCTTTCCCATGCACCGTCCACTTAAATTGCACTGTTACTTGTTCTTATCTTATTTAGGAATGAGATCTTTACCGTGCTGCTGCAGACTTTTCTCCTGTGTTCTTTCTAATTTGTGCCTCAAAAAGTGTCGTAAGTACCAATGGTAGCAACTGTCATGCTGAATTGCACTTTCAAAAAACATAATCGCTCCTGCACGCAAGCACACACGCACGCACGCACGCACACACACACACAGGAATCCTTGGGCTGGGGATCTGAGTCATCCCAGAGCCTGCTGTGAATCTGGGAATCAGTGCCCTGAACAAAATGTTTGCTGAATGGATTAACAGCTCATGAAGGATGACTTCCCAAGCATATACTTGGCCATCATGTGCCAAGGCAGCAAAGCTAAATTCAACTAAAGAAGGAGCCCCGAAGACCATTCCCATGTCCTGTGTTTTACAGTTCAGGTCATTGTTTCCCTGCTGATACTTAGCACCCACCCCGCGTTTCTCTAACCACCAAGGGTAGCTGTCTCCACTTATAGGATCTGAATTGTGTGTGGTTTTTTTTGAGAGCCACATCACAACTGTGCCATATTCCCTGTTATTTTAATACAGAATATTCTTTAGAATAGCCAAACAGAGACAATACAAATAAAAACTATACTTAAAGAGGACACAAAACAAAAGTTAAAAAGCAGCCCCCATGTATAATTTAAATCGATTGATTATAACCTAATCCCATCCAGTTATCCAGACCCTCCTCTGGGAGCTGGGTCCCCTGGGTCCACAGCCATCATGGTCCAGAAGCGGGGTTCTCCCCCTCAAACTGCCATCACACGAGCTCCTCTGGCCCAGGTGGCCTCGACCCACTGCTCTGTGTGAATTTTAAGATCACCCATCATTGTGAGATTTCTGTGATGTTTGGGCTCCTGAAAATTGGCAGATAATTTAGGAAAACACCAAAATCTAAACAACCTTTCTTATAAGAAATGAAGAAAAAGCAGGAGATTCCCAATTCAAAGTAAAATATTTGGGCTTTGTGATACTTTGACCAGACCTGGGTTAGTGTCACCCAGGATTTCTGTAAGAAGAGAAGAAACATGCTAAACACAGGAACAGCACACACACGATTTCAGGGAGCTTGCAACATTTAAAGGGGAGCCCTCCAAACTCATTTTAAACAATTAAGGATACTTTTAACTAATGAGACTTTGGAAGGGCTTCACCACCGAAGTTTTAAGTTGGTTTTCTTTACTTTTCTTCCTCTTCCTCCAAACGATCTCATGTGCATCTAGCCAACAACTAACTGATTAAACGCGTCGTTCTGAACAGTAGGAAGCTTTTGTCCTTTTGTCACTGCTGCCTGTAAGTCACTCCCTCCCCATCATCTGGGCACAGACTATCATGGCCCAAATCCGGGAAATCATGCTTTTTGTTTGCTAGATGGTCAGAACCTGACAGCACTCTGCTTAACGGCTATTCTTCTGACAACTCCTATTCATAGTTTCTTCTTACTTTGCATGTAATTCAATTCAACAAATATGCATTGAGATTCTACCATGTGCAGGGCACAGTGCCAGGTCCAGGGGACCCAGGCAGAAGCAGACAAAGTGTCTGCCATTAGGGAGCTCAAAGTCTAGTATAGGAAGACAGCCACGCACAAAAGCAGGCTTTGATGACTGTCACCAGACGAAGGTGGACCGTTGTGAGATCTGCACGCTGACTCCGGGACTAAGGATGTGGTCTGGAGCCCTGCTCCGGTTCCAGCCCTGCCACCAGCTGCTTTGTGGTTCCGGCCAAGCGACTTTTCTTCTCTGGGTCCCAAATGTGGAGTATAGGGTGGCTAAGGTCTATTCTTAGTAAGAGGAACAGAGGTTGCAGCAAAAACGACGACACCACCACTCTGGGCTCCTATTATGCGCCAGACGCGATGCTGGATGCTGGGGCATCGCGGCCTCACTTCACCAGCTCCCAGAGACGGGGTAGCCTACTCACAGAGATTAGGATGCTGTGACCGGAGCCTCCCCCTGAGACGCAACATGGACCTCAGGCAGGAGAGACGCTCTACCCCTGTGCTCAGCAGGAGGCGCTGTTCTCAGCCCAAAGTGGAAGGCGAGGCGGCGCGGGATGAAAGTGAGGATGGAGAAGCAGGATGGCTTTTCCCTTCCTTCTCAGCAGCCCTTCCAGTGTCTGCATGTTTTCGGCTAGTCTTAGGATACAGGATATGCTTTCAAATAAGAGCATATAACTCTATGGCACTGTAGATGCCTCTGTCAATTAGGTCATGTATTAAACACCTGATTCTCTATGTGTTCGCCTACGGACACACTCTTATGCACACGCTCCTAGATTCGCGTGAGCACGCACATATGGACACATACATGTAGACAGAAAAATATTTATTATGATTCTCTTTGCCCCCTCCTAGTATCTCTTAAGTCCTTGGTAGGTAAGTGTGTCTCAGCTGGTGTATACCCTTGTTCAAACTGAAATGCAGAACTGCATGAAAACAGTTCTATTTGCTCAGCCTTTGCTTACAAAGACATAACTACAATAAAAGCAACATTTGGCCTTTTAAAAACTCCGGTTAGCGACAGAGACTATTCTGGCTCAAGTTAAAAATCTGACTTCTGAGTTTATATTGTTCCCGAGAGGGAAAATAACCGTACTGAAGCACGCACATTTACAACCAACACATAAGGTACTTTTGGTCAATAAAGACCCTGCTGCCAGATGGGGGAGAAATTCAAATAACAAAAAGAAAAGCTTTGAATGACACAACAGACTTGCAAACAGAAAATATTTATTTTTGTGTCTCTGGTTTCCAGTCCCATTCATTTCAGAACATTAACTTACACCCGCTTGAGTGGATGGAGAGATACGACACTTCCAGATGAGAATGAAGGAATGAAGAAGGACACAAACCGGAAAAGAAAAAAGTCATGAGACTAAAAGAAAGTTCACCGAGACAGTGCTCGTCCTCACCGCCCTCATCTGTATCCTCAGAGGACATTTATGTGACAGATAATCCCCACCAGAAGCTACACTCATGGCGTATAAACAACGGAGACGCGGGCGCTCTGGCCGTCACCACCAGAGCATCTCTTGAGTGCTGATGAACGGTTTCGAAGCCCAGCGGCCAGCAGGGCAAGCGTGAGGAGCGCTCTGGCCAGGGCAGATGACAGGCCACGGCCCCGCCGGGCATGGCATCCGGATCTTTTCATCTGCCAGTTCATGAATTATGTATGCCCGACGCACAGGGTTTGCACGTTGAGGTGATATTATCACACCAATAAGCAGGGTGCTAGCCGAGCTACTGGAACTACTGCAGGTAATTAAAATATCTGTTCCAAAGACATGATTTCCTAGTCAACACAGCAGACGGATTTTGTGGCCGTTTGACTTTGAAACCTCGTGTGGCTGACATCAAACCTGGGATTTGGGGGTTCCCCGGCCTCGCCCCGCAGCACTGAGTCCAATCCAATTTCACATGTCCACTTGAAAGCAATCGTACTTCCCACGCAGCAGGGTACGTAGCATCACTCAGTGGGGTTCACAGAAATCAGGGGGTGGTTTTACAGGCTCACAATGGTGGTGAAAAATGTCACATTAACCTTTCCAGTCACATGTAACCTCTTCCTCTAGAAATTACATGTCACACTTTGGGCACACGACAGGCATTTTAATAAGAGAAACCATCCCAATCATAAAAAGGGGGCCTCTGTATGTTCCCCAAAGTCAGCTAGTATCTTTGGGTAGTTGATCCATAGAAGTGTTAGGTTTTAGGAACTATCTGCCTTCAAGCTATAGCAACACTTTTGTGCCCCGTATGTATCACCCTGGGTGAAGTGTTTAGATGTTTAGCGTAATTCACAGAACACAGAGTATGAAGGAAGGAGCTTAGTTTTATTAATTTTGTGAGAGTAGGCAAACTACAAGAGAACTAATGCAACATACACTGGCTGTTGCATTCATCCCTCTGCGTGGCTGAGCTGGGATCTGGGCCAGGGTGAGATCAAGGCTCTTCTGAGTACACTTCCCACAGCTCCTGTATTGTCCTGTCTCTCAGAACTGTGATAACACTTATCATCTGCCGACATTGTGATCCAGTAGTTCTGTGATGAATTTCAACCCGTGTAATTAAGTTCTGATTTGAGTTCTAATGATACACTATGTCTTATCTCTTCAACTATACGTGGAGCTTAGGAACCTATTTTATACAACTCTGTATCCCACATAGGAAAATGTACAGTGTCTTATTCATAGTAAGTAGCCAATGGATATTTGCTGATTAAACGAAGGACAAAGCATTCATGGACAGAATGCATACCCTGGGAAACTGTGAGGTTGGTGCAGTCAGTTCAGAGGCTGTGGCCTGTTCTCTTGAATAACCTCAAAGTTGCCAATTACCTGTTTCAGAAGTTAGCTCTGGTTTTTAAAAAGTGCAAAAGATCACTTAGAGCTAAATTTTCTAATGAAGGTATTTTAAGTTTGGTGATTACAGCAACTGTCAACATTCCAGCCTATTATAAAGAAAAGAAGTAGATTCCTCGGGAGCCTGGAACATGAAGATCATATTATAAGGAGGACCCTAAATTCTTCCAAGCAATGTCCTCTCATTGGAATAAATGGTTCAGCTTCCTGAGAAGAATGGTACTTATTTGGATGTACAAATTATGGCGTGCAAAGAAATGAGGCTCCTTTTTATAATCACAATGAGGATGGGCTACATTTTAGGTCTTCTTTGCTTTTGAACTTGATCAAATCTCGACACAGGCCAGTTGGAAACTAAGGAGGCCCGTTGGTCTGCCTGCTTCTGCCCCCTGCTGACCACCACTCTGTGTCACTGCCCAGGCTGCCTGCGGTCGTCCCCTTGCCCCTCACGGTCAGCCCACTGAATAAAAGCAGGAGCGACTGGCCAAGCACTGGGTGTGTGTCCTGAGGGCAGAGCCTCAGTTCTCAGTGCAGACTCTCTGAGGCGGGGATGCCACCTGCCTGTGGGGTAATGGGGTGACTAGGAGCTGACCCCCTAAGGCTCCTGAGAGGTGGGCACTACCTGAGATACACAGAGAGTCCTGCTTTTCTTTTTGGACTCAAGGTTGTAGAACAAACAAATCACATCTCTTAAAGGGAAGTAATTCCACACTCCACTCTCTCAAACCACCACATCCAATACCTCAGTAGGTCCCCTCAATTGTGCCTGCTAAAGCGTCTCCTGCCCCCTCCCATTGCCATGGTAACGTTCTCAGCGCTGCCCTCCTCACCGCTGCCCAGGGATCCCCACCCAGTTCTGACCTTGGCACTCTTCTGATTAACACCCTTGAGTCGCTTGCTGCCATTGCCCACAGGATAAAGCTGAGACCCACCGGCACGAAATATAAGACCTTCTCAGACCTGATCTCCTATCACCCAACACACACCTTCCAAACTCGTTTTCTGAAGAGAAGCTGTGCTGCTTCACACACTTGTGCCTGCTCGTCCCCCTCCGCCATGCCCCGCCCTCCCGGTCTCCTCTAAACCTCAGCATAGCCTTCAAGGCTCAGTTCAAACATCTTTTCTCTGACTATTCCCTCCTTTGTGGCACCAGTGTGGTAATAATAATAAAAGTAAAAATAGCCACAACAACAATAGTTCATAATTACATGATCACCATGTGTCAGGCATTGTTTTAAGTGTTTTACACATAGTAACTCCTTTAGTCTTTAAAGTAACCCTATGAAGTAGGCACTATATCCCCGTTTCACAGATGAGTAAGCCAAGGCACAGAATTGCCTGTGGTGTCGCCAGGATCGACACCAGGCACAGACCATCCATTTGGCCGCTGGTGTACATGTATTTCTTAATTACAAAGCACAGTAACCCTCAGTGTTCATCTTAGCTGCATCGCTGGCTAGCTGAGTGGAGTTGAGCAGGTTACTGTAATTAGCTGGTCCTGGGTTTCTCCCTCTTCAAGAGCTGCTCTGAGGACTAAATGACGACACACACAAAATGCCGAGAATATGCCTCGCACAGAACGATATAGTCAAGGAGCTATTAACATCCGTTCAGCTGGTGGTCACACTGCAAGACGACTGGTGAGGGGTTAGGGAGTGACAGCCTGGACTCCCAGACACTGGGAGGGTTCTT
This sequence comes from Eubalaena glacialis, assembly GCF_028564815.1. Lineage (NCBI taxonomy): Eukaryota > Metazoa > Chordata > Mammalia > Artiodactyla > Balaenidae > Eubalaena > Eubalaena glacialis. The sequence continues at coordinate 126,403,173 of NC_083723.1, read as the reverse complement.
GTGCAGGAATCCGCTACAGGATGAAAAACCTGTTCTTGGTCAATGTGCCACCTGCACCATCACAGCCCCAACACACGTGTTCCCTCGTCCCCCGAGCTCCCGGCTGAGCGGTGTGGGCCACAGTCTTCAGAATGGTCCCACATTTTGTGAGATGTTGAAGGTCTGCACAGCCCACCAGGTGCGTCAGGCACGAGGAGGCACCTCTGTTCTCCAAATGCAGCCCGGAGCCTCTGACTATCCAGACCTGCTTGTCCTTCAGGGCCAGCGGGAGGGTCCTTCCCCGGGCTGTCCTGACTTTGCCGTTTCCACCCCACTCCCGAAGGCACTGGGCTGCTGTCCCACACCTTTCGACTTACTCTCTCTGCCTTATCCCCGCAACTGGGTTGTTAAGCATCTGAGGCAGGACAAGGTGGTGAGCACCTTGCAGAGAAATCCCCCAGAGAGCGGCTTCAATAAGCCAAACACACTTCCCTGTTACGCGTAGGCTCTCGGTACAACTGATTTTTATTTCCTTCGAGCACACTTTTCTTATGACCTAAACTTTGCCCCACATTTCTGTAATCTGCAGTACGAGGTGACAGGACCAGACTGGAGATTTTCCTGGGAGCCTCTCAAGGCACCCGTTTCCACACGGGGCGTCCCAGTAAGTTTTCTTTTGAAGAAGAGGCTCCATGACTCAAAACGCACTGGAGAACATTTGGATTAGATGATCTTTCCACTCCCTTCTGCCCTAACATCCTATGAATCTAAAGACATTCCTGACACCCTCTAGCTAGAAGTCAGTCCTTAGTTTTCTGAATTACTTAATAATTGTTTTACTGCTTTCATTAAACTGACTGCTTCGGTCTTGTATTATCGTCCTCATGAATGTGTATCATCTCAGCCAACTAAACCCCAGGGCCCCGAGGGCAAGGATGGTGTAGCACGGCCCACTGGGCCCCCAGAGTCTCCTGCACATGGAGGACCCTGAGTAAACGTTTTAAAAAATAAATGAACAAATTTAGAAAGTGTAACAACTCCTGGAGGATCGTAGGGCGCATTTAAATATAAAAGTTTTACTTTCTTTGCGTTGGGATGGAAATGGTGGAAACAGAAGCGAAAAAAAAAAAACCAACACAGATGTTAGAACTTGAGAAAGCACTGTTCCAGAAGACTTCAGCAGTGGGAAGAAAAGGGCAAGAAATGAACAATAATACTCTCACAAGTACAGCAAGTTTTGTGTGTGGGTGTGTGTACCTCTGTATGTGTTTGTGTTTACATGCATGTATCGACCGTGTGTGTACATGAGTGTGTGCATGTGAATGCGTGTGCATGTGTGTGCATGTCAGTGTGTGTGTGTGCACTCTGTCCACAGATGTGCCCACACCAGGGCAGGGCCCCTCATTAAAACTCATCTTTTAAAATTTTTCTGTTGTTAAAATAAAATCTCTTCTCCCAAGTTCCTCATTTCTTATCATGTCACTGAGCAAGCTGGAATACTATAAACAAAATGAGTGACACCTAACACCACAATGAAATATTTTATAACACCTATGTGAACGCCCTGCGAAGAAGTAGAAATAAATGTACTTTGAACAGCCACACGAGTGACACTTTTAATTAATTTCCTCTTGCTGTAGCAGCCGTGCCGTTAAAGTGACAGAAGAGATTTCTCTCTTACACACCAGCCTCCTAACTGAGCACTGTTTGTATCTGAAGGCCCAGACACCAGGTGGGCTGGGACTGGGTGAGACGGAGTCTGTGCGCTCGGAGAGGAGCACTTCCAGAAGAGGGAGACGGAAACAAGTCAGCCCAGCGCATGATCTCCCTCAGCCAGGGCTCCTCCCTAAGAGGCGGTGCATCTTCGGAGTCAAGCTTCAAGGCCAGACACGCTTCTGAGAGGCCCCAGAGGTGCAGAAACGAAGCTCACAGTGATTAACTACAAGTGGGGCCCGGAGGGCAGGCCCGGCTGGCTTTGGTACACCCGGAGTAAAGGGAAGGCTTGGAAGATTCTGGGGGTCTCAAGGCGCCCCTCAAGGGCACTCACCCACCCCCACGGCCAGGACGCAAACAGCTTTCAAATCACTGCCACCTCCAGGGGTAGCTCTCTCAACACGACAGTGTCAGCAGGCATATTGGATGAATGTTGTATTTACCATTTTTCATTGATTCTAAGACACCATCAATTGCAAGACGAACCGCTGGTTTCCTAAGATTTTACAGAGATTGTAAGATCCATTCTGACTTCAGACAAATTCAAAATGTGGGACGTATACCTTGGAAGCAAGGATCTGGTATTTCACACTCTCTCTCCCAGTTCCAGCTGCACCAGCATCACCCGGGGGACCTGGACCAGCAGAGTTGGGGGGCCCCACCTCAGAGTTTCTGATTCCTGCGTGTGTGACGGGTCTGAGAATTTGCATGTGTAATGACTCCGCGCCCCACGCTTTGACAACAGCTGCTCTAGGCAATAATTTAAAGCAAGTTCCTGTTCAGTGATGTTGTGATTTATCAAAATAAATATATATTTATCTCTGTCCACAGTTCCTGGCACATAGCTCCGAAAACCCTTGTAATTTCCTGTATTAGGGCAATAAGGCATCTTCTGTAATATCCGCTTTTTGTTCTGGGTTCCTGAAATAGTTTCAGAGCCAAAAAACAGGGAGATGGGTCTTTTGATATTCATAACAAGCCCCTTTCAACCACACCTGGATTTATATTACTGAGGCGACTTCTGGGAAACCCCAAAGGATGGAGACTGTTTGCAGGACAACCAACACGATTACAGGCTCTGAAGTTTCAGCCCCACTCGCAACCTCTCTGGAGAAAGGGGCTGGAGGCTGAGTCCAATCACCAATGGCCAATGATCGAACCAACCACGCCTGCGTACTGAAGCCGCCACAAAGCCCCGAAAGAACGGGGTTCGGAGAGCTCCCAGGTTGGTGAACAGGCGGAGGTGCTGGTGGTGGGGGGAGGGTAACATGCCCGGAGAGAGCAGGGCAGCCCCGTGCGCATTCCCACGTGCCTTGTCCTGTGCATCACTTCCATCTGGCTGTTCCTCTACAATAAACTGGTGATCTAGTAAGTAAACTGTGTGTCTGAGTTCTCTAGCAAAGAACTGCTCTAGCAAATTAATTAAACCCAAGGAGGGGGGTCTTGGGAACCTCCAATTTATAGCCATTCGGTCAGAAGCACAGGTGACAGCCTGAACTTGCAACTGGCACCTTAGGTATGCCCTTAGCATGTGGGGTCTGATGCTAACTGCAGATCTGATGTCAGAAGTGAACTGACTTTGTAGGACATCCAGCTGATGTCCCAGAATTGCTTGGTGTGGGAAAACCCCACACATCTGGGGACCGAAGTGTCAGAAGCGGAGTGTCCCTGTGAGTAGGGTTAAGAGCAGAGATGCCCCCAGGAGGAACGTTTTCCTTTACGGTCGGCCATCAGTCAGCTGGGATTTTAGGTAGTTGAGGAAGGGTTTGGGGGGATATGTAGTGGGGACTGTGTCAGTTTCCTAAGGCTACCTTAACAAAGTCCCACCAATTCAGCGGCTTAGAAACAACAGACGTGTATTGTCTAAGAGATCTGGGGGCTGGAAGTCCAAGATCAAGGTGTCGGCAGGGCCTGTAGGGGAGGATCCTTCCTTGTCTTTTCCAGCTCCTGTGGTGGCTGTCAACCCTTGGGGCTCCCTGGTCTGCAGACTCATCATTCTGAGCTCTGCCTCTGTTGTCACAAGGCATCTTCTGCCTCATGTGTCTGCGTCTCTTTTCCTCTTCTCATAAGGACACCAGTCATATTAGATTAAGAGCCTGCCCTGTTACAGAATGACCTCATCTTAATTAATTACATACGCAACGATCCTATTTCCAAATAAAGTCACATTCTGAAGGACAGGGGGTTGGGACTTTAACATATTTGTGGGGGGGGAACAATTGAACCCACAACAGGGACCTAGAAGTGGATCCTAGTTTGTCAGGAGAGCCACCCATGGTACATGCTGACCCTGTTTGTGTAAGTCCTTGGCATCCTCCCTTCCCCAAGGACACTCTCCTATATGTCTGACCCAGGCCAAATTTCAAGACACCCCCGGGCCAACCAAATATAGCACAGAAGCAGGTCACTATCAGAACAACTCTCCCTGGCGGCTGTGCCTGCACCGGGATCCGGGGCACGTCCCCTGAGAATCTCAGGCTGTAGATCACACCAGAGAAAAAAGCGGGCACTATCCAGGTTCCAGGCCCACAAATGATGATCATTTCTGCAATGAACAGATTAAACTTTACTTTTTAGCCCTGCACATCATGATCCCACAGTAGCAGTGCAGACAGGAGTTAATTAAGAGCATAGACTCAAGTCTTGCCTGAGCTCTCCCACTTACAGACATGCAAGCCTGGTTTCTGAAGGTCCAGACCCCAGCCGAGATCTTCAACATCTACTTCGGCTAGTTTTGAAGGCCACCACTGTTTCTTGTACCCAGAAAGTAAATAAAAATTATTTTTCCACAGATATGTTCAGTAATAAACTTTGGTCATTTTAGTCTAATTTTTGCTCAGATTGGAAACTTAACAGCCATTATTAACTGACCACTATGGAAATTTATGCTGCCAGTCGTCAGAAGCAAGAGGTGAAATTTCCCCTCACTGCAAGGAACAGGTGAGAATGACGGAAGACCCCACTTCTGAGGTACAAGGTCAGAGCTAAAGGGACAACAGCAACAACATCACCACCACACCATCACCATCAACAGCATCAGCAACAAATACAGCACCATCGTCATCATCAACAACAACACTATCATCACCACCACCACCACCAACATCGATGTCATCAACATCATCATCAACACCAACAGCATCAGCAACAAATACAGCACCATCGTCATCATCACCAACACTATCATCACCACCACCATCAACATCAGTGTCATCAGCATCATGATCATCAACAGCAAAGCCAATACCACCATCATGATCATCACCATCATCATCACATCTTCACTACCACCAACACTACCTTCATCACCATTGTCATCGACATTATCGATGACGACAATAGCGCCCTAAGTGCTTTATAAATAATAAACAATTTAAACGTGATCGTTACTGTCTAAGTCTCTTTGGGCTGTCGTAATACAGTACCATAGACTGGTGGCTTATAAAGAACAGAAATTTCTTTCTCACAGTTCTGGAGGCTGGAGGTCCAAGTGCCTTCTCTCTGTGTCCTCACAGGGTGGAAGGGGTGAAGGAGCTCTCAGGGCTCCCTTTTATAAGGGCACTGATTCCAATCATGAGGGCTCCATCCCCCTGACCTAAGCACCTCCCAAAGACTTCACCTCCTAATACCATCAACTTGGGGGTTAGATTTCAATATATGAATTTGGGGGGGGGGACATAAATATTTGATCTATAGCAGTAACCTTACAAGGCAGGTACTATTATTATCCCAATTTTATAGATGAGGCAGCCGAGGCACCTCCTCTTGCTTCCTTCTTCTTGATGAAGGACTATCTGCCTTTTTTCTGCTTCCCATTTTTACCGGTTACCAAACACTCCCTTTCTGGGCACCTACAGCACTTACAGTGTTTCCCAACTTGCCACATCCTGCCCTTTATTGTTCCCCGTTGGTTGGATGTGTTTGTCTCCTCGATGTAAGTTCCAGAGCACAGGGACCTGTAGCTTCGTGCTCTGACAGGTTCCTGACCATCACGAGGGTGGGGTAGCCTATCTCTAGCACAGGTACTTGGCAATGTCAGCTCACTCTCTCTCCCCCCATGCTCCTCTGCCCCCCCTGGCCAGCTGTTAATTCTGCAGATTTTGGGCTACTTGAGGGCAGCCTTTCTCTGTCTTTCTCACGTTTGCATACCCAGCATTCAGCCCCGCGTCTGGCACTTAGTGGGCATCAAAGGACTCTTTGCATTGGACGGATCAGTCCTCTGTGGCCCCACTGGGTGGTCTGACATATTCAGACAAGATGGTATGACTTACACACATCGGAGGAGACACCAGGCACAGGAAATTACCAGTAACTCCGACCCCACCACAGTTCTAGGAAGAGGCACAGATTTGCAGGGCTGCAGTGCCCTCTTGTGTCTGGGGCTTCTCCAGGGCTCAGTACACTTAGGTCTGGGGAGGAGATTTTGGTGGAGAGCAATCGGCAAAGAAGTTAGCTTTTCCCAGCGCACCAGAGGGGGCAGCTGTGGTGTCACAGGCACCTGGACCATGCAGACACTGATGACAGAGCAGTTCTGGTTCTGGCTCTGCCCTAACGAGCCGTGGGACTGGGGCAAGGTGCACGCGGTGCCCGAATATTCTCATCTGTCAAACGGGTGGTGGCTTTGCTGGTGGGAAGGGAGAGGGGGAACTGCTGATGTACAGAGCAGCATCCAGGCTCTAAATCCATGCATTTTTGTCAGCTGGAGCCTCCAGGAGCCTGTAACTTCCCCAAGGTCGAGGACGGTGCCTCATCCCAACGTGAACCGTTGGCTCAGGCCAGGTCCGGGGCTCAGAGCTGGAGAACTCCTCTGGCTCCCCCGCCCCAGCACACAGCTCTGACCCCAGGACGTGACATTTCTGTCAAGTGCCCTCCTGTAGGCATGAGCCTCGTGGGCAGGAACACTCCTGTGTTCTTCGTCTCGCTTGTAGCTCCTCCTAACTGAGCCACATGGACAAGTGAGGTGGAGGTCGGAACCCGTCTTAGGGGAGTTCGGGGGAGGTGAGGGTGCAATGACTCTCCTGAGAGGTAAACCAGGCAGGGCTTCGCTTTTCCAGTGAGATGGATTGCATTCTACTTTGCAAAGCCTCCTAATAAATTATTTCCCATGCATTTAATTTGTGATAAAGAACAAACATAATGTGTTCGTATTTTTTTGTAAAGAAATGTCCAAATCTCCTGCTAGCAGCTAACTTTACACAGTAAAGTTCCCTGATGCTCTGGTCCTGAGAAGGCAGAGGTCAGCTCCCCGAAGGCAGGAGCCCGAGAGGGGACTTGATGTGGGTCCGAACATGCAGTTTAACGAGCTGGGGTGACAAGAGGCTCCCAGCTCTCTACGATCCTTCTTGCCCTGAAAAGGAAAACTGATAAAACTAATGAAATGCACCCACTCATACTAAGTGGAAAAAGTCTAAACTGAACTTGTGAGAAGTCTCATTTCAAGAGATTTTTTTAAAAAAAAAAGAACGCTTTGCAACTTTCTAAGCAATTGCTACAGGCTGAAATGAAAATAAAAATCAGAGTTAAGCACAGAAACACAGAGACGATGTTCAGAAGCAGTTTTCTTAAACAGAATCAACATCCCTTCAGCAGTCTTTTCTTGTTGTTTTGTTCTTTCAAGAAAGATGTTTTTTCTTTTACAATTTCTGCTCAGCTCTGCCTACATTCTCAGTAACTCTAAATCAGGGGCGCCTGGATTTCAGAGGTTTTATTCTATACCATCAAGGCATTTATGTCAACCAGTGACTGAAGAAAGCTTCAAAGTATCCACAGAGGCCACTTGGAGTCTCAGGACCTGCTTCCTGACTGTGATGTGACAGCCTTTGATCCGGAACCATCAGGAGCATTCTCTTTAGTGGGTATCACGGATTACTCTCATTTTGTCCTGTCGTGTCCTTTTCTTTCTGGGTGGAGAGTCCTGTGGTCCTTTCTATAAGGTGAGAGTGAGGGTGGGGACGGCAGCTTCTGAGTGGTGGGGGGGTGACGACGCCCGCTCACTCGGGAAGACGCGGGAGCACGTGGAAGGCGAGAGGCACCAGTGAGTCAGGGGCAGGAACCACGGAGGGAAAGGCCATCCCGTCATCCTCATACAACACGTGGAGCAAACGCCCAGTGCACCCACCCACAGTACAGCGAAGCTGCTCACAAATGCAGAGCCTCTCGCCCGAGACAGGAACTGGGCACTGGGCCTCCTGGGCTCCCTGGGCTGGGGGTGAAGATGCCCATGGCTCTCACGGTGCTGCACGGTGTGCACCTGCCTTCACAACATGCGAGTGGCATGGACATAGATACACTACCAAATGTACAATAGATAGCTAGTGGGAAGCAGTCGCATAGCACAGGGAGATCAGCTCGGTGCTTTGTGACCACCTAGAGGGGTGGGATAGGGAGGGTGGGAGGGAGGGAGACGCAAGAGGGAAGAGATATGGGAACATATGTATATGTATAACTGATTCACTTTGTTATAAAGCAGAAACTAACACACCATTGTAAAGCAATTATACTCCAATAAAGATGTTAAAAAAAAAATTCACGTATGCGTTGTGCAAATACACGTGAGCAGCGGCCTCACACAGGCACCCATGAAAACAAAGCGAGATGAAGCGTGAGTATAAAATCACATAACTGGCTTCTCAAACTGGCACAGAGAATTTTCGAGTTGATGGGAAATGAGAACCAATCTAGATCAGGGATTTCTCTCTCTGTCTCTGTCTCTCTTATTTTTGTCTGAGAAACGACATACCCGAGGTAAAACAAGATTATTTTTTACGTTTTGGAGCATCTCAAAGTTTCTGCTGGGACGGTGAGGTTTGGGCGTTGGCTTAATGAATGGGCTGAACACGCACAAAAGTGTTCCACGCGGGCTCTGGATGTCGGCGCGCGTGTGCTCACCTGCCCAGACCTAATGGGGGTGAAGCTGCATTTCACTGGCTCAGGGAGATGCTGCTTAAATGTAAACACTACCTAGAAAACAACCCATTTCATAGACAAGGAAGCTGAGGCTCAGCAAGGCTGGAGGCCAGGGCTGTGGAAGCGTCGGGGCTGGAGCTGTCACTCATGCACGCGGTCCTGGCTGTACGGCTGTGACCACAAGAAGAGCCCAGAGGAAAAGAGCACATCTCCACTTGCACACCTGGCTGCTCTTTCCCTGTAAGTCACGCACCTGCTGAGGCCACCTCATAGCTGGCTCCCTGTCACCCTAACCGAGGCTTCCTCATTTCTTAGCAGCGGAACCCTGTTTAAAATAAAACGTAGCGCTGAACTCCCACGTGTACTGTGTTAGTATAAACTCACTTTCTCCATTTAAAATGTATTGTACTTCATAACTTCCTGATATAAAGTCAGTCTATAAAAACCAGACTAAATGAATGGGAGAGTAGAGTTACAGCAGCAGATTTATTCCAGTCTCAACACCCAATTTATTTTTCTATTTTCATTTGCACAGTAGGAGACATACAAACACTGCCCGCAGTCACGTGACTGCAGATGGGTCAGGGTTTCTCACGGTGGCCTGGCCATCTCAGGAGACCTGCCCCCGTTCACATGAGGCTTTCTCACTAGATAAACGCAGCTACACACTGGAAACCTGCATGATATCTATCTTGAAATACTGTTTGCTAAATCATTACAGATTATGTTTGTTAAGTGAGCTACACGAGAGTGAATGTCAGTGCAAATGTTCATCTACAGGCTGAAATCTAGATCCCTGCGCAGGGCACGGGAGGCTTTGGGTAATGCGGGCCCTCCCTGTCTGCCTCAGCAACCCCACCTTCCATGCTATTTCCCCACCTTATATTACATTTCCACGAACCTATGAGTCTGTTTCATGCTTCTGATTCTTAGTTGGACTCTTCCCTTTGTTCAGAATGCTCTGCTTCTTCTCATGGCAAACCTCTTTCTCTTCAAGAAGCCACCCTGTTGGTGAAGCTTCCGCACCAGACAAACTCTTCTAGGCACGTGCTCACAAAATCGTGGTGACGTTATTCACAATCACCTTCCGTGGCAATGTTTACACATACCTGTTCCCCTCAGTCTATCTTTCCAAATGAACTTTCCACTACTCTCCTCATTGGTTCAACGTGAACCCGTCCGTCCTCCGCAGTGGACAGACCGCACTCACTGGCCCTGTCTGCTCTTCCCTCTTCTTGGAATTAGACGCAATTAGTCTCTGGGAGGGGACCTTAGTGAGGGCGTCATGCGCGAGCTGGCAGGAGAGGAAGCAGGACCAGGGGAGGGGATGAGTGGGCCGTCAGATTTGAGAAGCAGCCAATGCCTACTTCCAAGACAGAAAAGGGAGAAAGAAAAAGGGTTTCAAGGCATAGCAGGAAGAGGTTTTTTTAAAGAATTGTCAAGAACATTTAATAACTGCTCAGGAAATATTTAGAGGGCTGGCTGGTGTGAATCAGAGCACCTACAGGAAAGGTAGAGCTGTGACAGCTTAGAAGATCTGGAAGGACGCGTGAGGTGCAGACAGGACCAAGAACAGGGACACGGATGTGGGAAGGTTCCAAGCAGTTTGAAAACTCAGACCGCAAATGGGACGCGCTCTGGGGTCGGAGTAGAGAGTAGTGAGGGCTGCTTCTGGAAGGGTGAGTCCTAGATGCCACCTAAGGAGCGGAGACCATACCTGAAAGGGCCGGGGAGGGCTCCGGGCAGGACAGAGGAAGCCTCATGCCTGCCAGCTACACGCTGGCACTTGACGTCTGCCTCTATGAGGATTAAATCATGAGCCGCTGCGGCTGCTGACCGTCAACACCCCCTGAAAGGAGCTCAGGGTGGAGAGCAGGAAGGAGGCCCTCTGTGCTCTGGGAAAAACTGGCAGAACAGGCCTTCAGATAGTTGGATATTTTCAGGACAAGATTTTATGAGCCAAATTCCTGCATCTCCTCGTATCTAGAAAAGCACTAAAATCCTTCACGGTGACGTCTGCTCCTCGTGACTCGCAGCCGCCTTCTGCCAAAGTGTGCGCTTGAGTGCCTGTCCCCCCTTCACCAAAATCACATCTATACGGACCTCCGCCCACTTCTTTGCAGCAGCTTCTCAGAGCTATCTGAGAGGCTGTTTCACGGGCTATAGTCCTCATTTTGGCCCCAATAAAACTTAACTCACAGCTCTCACGTTGTGCTTTTTATTTTTCAGTCGACACGCCCACTGGAGTGCAGTGCGTAGAGTCACTAACCAACCACAGGAAACTCAGAGATCCCATCCCCAGTGCGGGTGCTCTCGGTGAAATGTCCGCCTGGCCCAAGACCGTGAGAGCGATGGGGGTGCAGTCATTGCTGCCGAGCCCGTGCTGCTCTTGGACCAGCTCCCAGCGTGCCCAGAACCCAGTGCCTTCCCTGCCAGTATCTCCCATCGCTTTTCCTACCATACAGCTTGTGGCAAATATACTGAGTGTTTAAGTAACTTACATATAAAGGTGAATAATAATTAGATATTTACAGATGTGAGTGTCTGCGTTATTGGTGAGAAGACTGATGACCCCAACGAGAACATGACTCAGAAGATGAGGATGCTGATTTGATGCTCAGGGCCGCGTAATAGCTGAAAGTAGGGCTGGACAACTACAAAACAATTCTGAGGCGCACAGGCTGCTGAGAGTTGTCTTAGAAAGTGAAGTGTCAATACGCCACGATTTAAAATTTATGACCTTTTAAAACTGAGGTATATGTAACCATTTCTCTGGAAGATGGGTTGGATGGAGGCATACAGACACCCGTCTGGATCAAAGAGTCCAGGGGAGACATTTTAGATTTTCTCCCTAAACTATAACTGTGATATTCTAGTATAATTACATTCACAAAGCACATATATTGATTATTGCAACATGGACATATTTTATGTGGTCAGCGTTCAACATATCCCCCCAGAATGCATCAGAGAAGACAAGGGGTCTTGGGTAGAGGGGGTCACATAGGCAATGTCTTCTCTTGTCTTTAGAAAACGTTAAACATTTTTACAGAATAAGACTTTGTCATTTGCTAATAGCCGTGTGCTTGAGGAAGGCGGGCAGCATTTGCTATCTAGACGCTGGGTGACTATTATACCTCAGTTCCTTGACTTTGCCAGCACGAAGTTTATTTAAAACAATTTTTGTATAATGTAAAAAAAGATTTTACAGCAGTTTCAAACTTACAGTAGAGTTGCAAGTATAATACGAAGAACTTGTTTCCCCTGAAGCATCTGCAGATGAGTTGCTGCCCTGATGCCCTGGGGGTTGTGCATTTCCTACAAACAAGGCCTCTCCTACAAACCCACAACAGCACCATCAAACTCAGGAAATCAACACTGATGCACGACTATGGCCTAATCCTCAGACCCCTTTTGAGTTTGGCCAATTGTCCCAGTAACGTCTTTTATAGCAAAGGTCGCAGTTCTGAAGCACAGCGCTGCATTCGGGAGACCGGGGACCACACCTCCCACCCTGTCCCAGGCCAGCACCACACAGGGACTCACTCTATTCTTTGCTTTCCACGCTGGTGACTTCCCTCTCCGACACACAGAAACTCGATATTCTTACTGATTTGATCAAATGTAAACCATTTTCCATCACTCTGCCACCACCTCCTCCCCCTGCGGGGGCTCCCACTCCCCACAGCAGGCTGCCCTTTCGGGTCCACGCCCTCCTTACAATTCTCAGGCTCCGACTTCCCACGAGCTGGGGGTCCCTGCATGGATGCCTCCTCACTCTGCCCAGGTCCTGACACCCCACCCAGGGCTCCCTTGTCATCTGGCTGAGGTGTAGTCACCCATGACTCCTCTGTGCAGAAGCCTGCTTTGTCCTGCCCCAGCCAAAGGCTTCAGGACTGAACGGGTAACCAAGGGAAGGAAGGGAGGAGGGGGGGGAAAAGAAGGAGACGAGAGGGAAGGAAGGGAAGAGGATGGGAGGGAGGAGAAGGAGGGGAGGGTAAGGGAGGGGAGGGGAGGGGGGAAGGAAAGGAGGGGAAGGGGAGGGGGAAGAAGAGGGAAGGGGAGGGGAGGGGAGAGGGAAGGAGAGGGAAGGAAGGAGGAGAAACAGAATAGGATGAGAAAAGATGAGGAAGAGCTGGTTTAAAACTTCAACATCCAGTGGATATCTTAAAGTATATACATGTGTATCTGGAAGAGGGTAGATTTCAGCGTGGCTTTTACATTCTCTCTCTACATAATATTGATTAAAAATAGCATATATTACCATTCTAAGTGGAAACAAGTAATAAAAACTTAAAACCCTTGTCAACATAGCTTAACATATATACTAAAAGATTATGTCTGATGATAGATGTTATTCTGTGTGCATGGATTCTTATATTCATGTCCATTTTGTCTCACTACCTATGGACTGACAGCTACAAAGTATAAAATAGATGGCTTTAAAAAATGTGTTTAGGGTGCTGTATTATCACTCAACAACTGTCTAACACCATCTAATACCTTCTTCTAGGGAAAAAAATTAATGGGAGCAAAAGCAGATATAACATTTAGCCAGAGGTCTCTGCCCATTTTTCTTTGAATGTGACTATTTCAAGTACACGATTCTACTTTATCTCCATTAAGGGAAAAAAGCTGCTGACTTATTTGGCCCCATGTTTCCTGAAGATAGCACTTTGTAAGGAGTTTTTCTCCTTTTTCTAATTCATTTTTCAAATTTTGGCTTTTTCGTTGTTGTTGGATAACATTGAAGAAGACAGCTACTGCCCCACGTTTGATTTATAACCCCAATCACATTGTTCTTCTCTTATTTTTCACACTGGGGGAGCCCCAAGAAGCATCTGGGAATTGGGGGAGAATGAACACCTCCCCTTGTGAATTTCTCTTAGCCCATAGTAACTACCCAGGGCCACTTCCGTGATGAGACAATTGGGAAGATAATAAGGAAACTGGTGCAGGGAGTCAGAATTTCAAAGAAAATTTGTCAACCATGCTAATAATTTCAGGGCATATGTTTTACATGTATAGTATTGACCAAGAAAATACGTCTACTTTAATTTCTAGAAGGGAAGAAGACTGGTATAGGAGACAGACTTTTTCTGAAGCTAAACCAACACTTACTTAATCCTCTTCTCAACAATTACTAGAGATAAGCCATAATGGAAAAGAATATATTAAAAAAAAGAATGTACATATATATAAATATATATATGTATAGCTGAGTCACTTTGCTGCACAGCAGAAATTAACACAACATTGTAAATCAACTATACTCCAATAAAAAAGTAAATTAAAAAAACACAATTACTAGAGACCTTTTCCATCCATAAAAATCTTTCTCTTTGTAGGCATCAAATACTTATTAAACTCCTGCAATGCATGGAGTGCAGAGGGCATAGGATCGGGATCACCTACAATTCACATGATTCTGTGTAGCTCCCATTCTTCTACCCATTATGAGCTGACATACGTTGAATGTGACATTATGAGTTCTGTGTGCTTACATATGAACACTCCTCACTGCAGTGCCGTGTTGGCTGGTTCATTATTAGCATGTGAATCTCCTGGTGGGAGCACGAGTGGCTCAGACCACTGTCTTCTTTCATTGTCTCACCTGTTTTGAAGCTGGACAACTGGGGTTCATAACAGCAGAGCTCATGAGAGTCAAGTGTGACTTTAATCTTTCTTTTCCACCTTTTCCTTAGTGAGTCTTCAGGTTTGCTTCTTTTGTTCTTTCTCCGTGTCCAATGTACCGAGCACAGAGAACTCTGAATGACCAGCCACTGTATTAACCGGGAGAAGGATGGCACTGGCAGAGACACGGGCTTGGTCAGATGGTTTGGGGTCTGGTGCCAACTCTGCTATAACTAGCTGGTGGTTTGGCTGTGTCACTGAGCTCTGTGCCCTGTTTCCTCAACAGTGAATCAGTGCAAGTGAAGTTACCATCACCACCATCCTTTTGTGGTAACATTCTTTCTTCCTCACAAGAACCCATGTTGAAGTCACTGTCAGGAAGCACTGGCAATACCAACCATCTTCCTGGAGCATCAAAGAAAGATTAATTTACAGCTAGCAGAATAAGTGATAAATATCCTGACGTCGTAGAAGATAATTCATGTATGGTGGTATAATGGGAAGACTTTATTAATATGACCACTGTTTTACTCCACTGTGCTGGGAATTAACTACAAGCAGAGTCAAAATACTCTTAGAGATGAGTATAAAAAGTATTGTAGATTCATGAGTGTCCAGGGATGGATCCTTGAGACTGAAACATTTCCACCTCTCTCACAGCTCCCTCTGCCTACTTAAGCTTTGGTTAGTTCATGATAACCAAGTGGGCAGCTTATAAGCGGGACCAAGAAACAAGAAATTACCTTTGACAATCCAGTGCATCGCTACCAGGACATCACAAACTGGTCACCTGTGGGCCAGATGTGGCCTGCAAATGTTTTATTTAGCCAAAAGGAAAATGTTTCAAATTTTAGTTGGTTTCCAACATTTAGAAATCAGATGTTTATACAAAAATATGGATTCTGGGGCTTCCCTGGTGGCGCAGTGGTTGAAAATCTGCCTGCCAATGCAGGGGACACGGGTTCGAGCCCTGGTCTGGGAAGATCCCACATGCCGTGGAGCAACTAGGTCCGTGAGCCACAACTACTGAGCCTGCGCGTCTGGAGCCTGTGCTCCGCAACAAGAGAGGCCGCGATAGTGAGAGGCCCGCGCACCGCGATGAAGAGTGGCCCCCGCTCGCTGCAACTAGAGAAAGCCCTCGCACAGAAACGAAGACCCAACACAGCCAAAATAAATAAATAAATAAATAAAATTTTAAAAAAAAAGTATGGATTCTGAACTTGGGTTGAAATACCGGAAGATAACAGTTTCTGAAAGGGGACAACTGACTGGGGCCGAGCAGTGTCTGTTCTCGCCTGTGTCCCCCCGCTGCTCCCCATTATAATACACAAAGTGGGGTTCACTCATTCACATCCCTTCCTTCCCCACTAAGCCTTGCGTTTGCCCACGTTCTCTTTAACAGTGAGGTTTGGGAGAAGAAGAGATGCCTGGCTACAGAAGCATCTGGTTTTCCCTTATTCCTTTTCTTCTCCATTAGCATCAATAATTAAGTTTGGGATCAGTTCTTTTTATGTCTCCTTGTCTAAAATGGAAACTTTTGTTAAGAGCTAGCTAGACATTTCCAATCTAATTCCTGTAATTCATTTGTGCTAGTCAATAAGATAATGTTCCTTGGTTTTAAAAAAAAGAAGTCACCTACTATTGAAACATGGGTAGAGGACATGGATAGATACTTTACTGTTGATCAAAATTGCCAGCAGTGTTTGTTTAAGAAGAGGATTCCTTTAGTCCAGAAGAAATGCTCCCTTACGTGCATCTAAAAACCTAAATTTTCACCAATAACCACTAAGTGGAAAAACAAAATTGGTATTTTCCAAGCGTCTTTTTTGAAAAGTGATCCAGATTATGAGATCAGGCTCTGACACAATGAAAGAGCAGTCAAATCCTACCTAAGGCATTGTGAAGTGAGACAAAGGCAGCAAAGTACAACTTACTGCAGACGGCCAGGGCACGAAGCGCCAGGGTTCACTGGCTACCGGAGGGTCTGTGAAAGAGACGCCACACCCCCTTACCTGGCCACCATCATGTTTCCAAAAAAGACAACCCAGTACATCTAGCCAAATACTACATTTTGACTTCACTGATCCAACAGATTTGGTGATGACTTAGAACATACGTTAGGATCTCTCAATGTGTTCAGTTTTTCATTATTCAAATAAGCACCACTGTATGTGGCCAGAGACCCCAGATGTCTGGAGAAGGTGTCAAATCTGCCTGGATCCTGGGATGGTCCCTCAAGTTGCTCTATTGGGTTGGCATCGGAAAAGAACCACCAGAGATTCCTACTAGGGCCAGGATTCTAGAACATCTAGTCCCCAAAAGCCACAGGGACCCTCCTGAGACATCTCTTACTGGTTAGCTAGTTTCCCCCTGGAGAACTCCCGGGACGGAAGCTTCAGCGGTCACCGTGTGTACCCACGTCACACCTGCAGTTACAGCCACATCATGATGCTCCCAACTCTTCTGGCTTTTCCTTTATATGAAGTTGAAACATTGTTCCCTGAACTTTATCCACAGGCCCCAGGGCTTCCCTCTGAAGCAAAAGAGAAGAAACACGTAAAGTCTGCCAGAAGGTCTATATTCAGTTAGAAAATTCATTCAGGCCCATCTCCTAAGCATACGATTTTCAATGGCATATTACATTATTTTCATTGCTTTTGACCATCTTTCTTTGTTCACAACGTTTCTGTCAAAACAATTAACTCAGTGCTCACGGCGTTCTGCTCCTTGTAAGCACACAGAAGCCTGCGCGTGTGATGGCAGGAGGTAATGTTTTGAAGAATATTTTGGTTTTCTAGATCACGTGAGGGAGCATTTATGGCACCCTACAAGGGCATGTGAATTAGCTTCTTTTCTAGGAAGTTCTAAGGTATAACTGTGACTTTAAGCTCAGTCTACATTGGTCCCAAAGTGTAGCATTTTGATGTCGATTTTATTCATCCCTTCAAAGACTATGAATACTTATTTGTTGAGGACCCGCTGTGTGCAGGCAATGTTCTAGAAACTGGGATCAAAGTGGTGGGTAATACAAAGTTCCTGCCACACAGAGCTGACATCCCTGGGTGAGACGGGCACTGAAAACACATGAACATCAGCAGCAGGTGTGAGATGCGCTGCGGGGAAAACCGACCAGCCCCTGGGGGCGGGGGAGGGGCACTGGGCGTGTCAGCGGGCAGCTGTGCAGGAAGTGGGGGAGGAGCGCTTTCACAGCTCTGCTCCCTCGGGCCTTGGGCTGGGTCTCCAGGCCTCCAGAACACACCGGGTGCGTGTCAGAGCCCCAGCACACTGCTGGCGCTCGGTGAAGGTTCATGTATCAATATTCAGTCTGTTATGAGGCTGCTGTGCAGATGCCAATCAAACAGGCCCTGCCTTGGTGAGCTTGGCGCCTAGAAGTGAGTGGTAGAAGATACAAAAGATAAGAGAGGCAAAAAATGCTCTCAGAGCCCCGAGGAGGGAGAGGGTGTGATTAGAGGAAGTTCACGGGTTGGACCTTGGAGGTTGTGTAAGATATTTAACAGGCCTCGAAGGTTTAGGTAGAGAGCTTTATACGTATTGAAATAACAGAAAAACCTAAGCCATTTATTCCAGCAGTGGCCCTAAAAGAAGGGCAGCAGTGGTTCTGAAGGTTTGGTTAATTTCATGGACGTTGAAGGTGATTAATAAAAGGCTGTAACTTTTACCTGCGTTCCCTAACTTATATTATGCACATTTTGTATTCATCAAAATAGTCTTATTGCCTTCTTTGATTCAACTGAAAAGCCCATGCTATACTTCTGAACTTTTAATACTAATAAGACATCATTTTTATGTTTTGTATTAGTTCCTTTAACATTTCACTTGGAAACTGGTTGTGCTGCTAAGTGTTTGAAATGCTCTAACCCAGGAATAGTGCTCTACAGGTGGGGTAAGCATGGTGGGACCAGGCTGAGGACAGCCTTGAATGCTATTTGAAGGAGCCGTTTGATTTTTCCACCTGCCAGTCAACTGGTCAATCATTCCCCTTTCACCTATTTTCTGTCTATCTGCCCTGGGTCCTGAGACAAAAAGAATTTAAGGCAGATAGTAAAGATATAAATGCATAGATAAAAATAAGCATAAAAAGAGTGGATAAGAAAAGCAGAACAATGTAAAAATAAAGACAGAAAAAAAAAAAAAAAAAGACAGAGAGAAATCCAGGAAAACAGCTAGAATAACAAATGTGTGCTATAAAGACCTACCCACATGGGCTATAAATTTCACTCTAAGCTTTCTGGCAGCCAACACAAGTCTTATGGACTTGATGCACAGCCCATAAGATCAACACAGGTACTTATTTTGGAGATTAACCCTTTAGCAGATGTGTGAAAGAAAAGGCCTTCTGGGAAATCCTTCTGCTGGATTTTCCAGGTTACTATTTGATGGTGTTCTGCTAATAATTTTGCCCAAACAGGCACACTTCTGAGAGTGAAGGGAGGGGCACTAACCACAGTGACCTGGCCTCCACTGGTCTTCAGGAGGTATCATCTCAGGCTCTTGTTGGGGAAACTGGGGCACATGCTTACGCCATCGACTCAGTTCTTCTTTCGAAACTTAAAAAAAATACCTTGGTAAACATTTTGTTAAATCTCCAGCAGTCTGTCTCCTTTTTTGCCAGTGGCCTGTTCTTGGATTATCAACGTGGCACCTCCTAGGAACTCTTTGAGGACATTTCCAGTGAGACTTACAGCAGTAAACAGAAGTGATCGTATGAATGTTTCTCCTGGGGTTTCTGTTTCTCATGTTCAGTCTGAGGCCTCCCTTGCACGTTTCTTTTGTGTCGCAGTGATCTCTGGTTGGCTGCTGCCACGTGGCGGGGAGGGTCCTGTTCAGAAGTGCACCCCCTCGCGGTGGTCACAGACGCTATGATGCTGATGCTGGGTCCCAGGGGTGAGCAGGGGCCCAGTGATGCCGGGTCCTGATGGTGGGTGGGGGCCCAGTGATGCCGGGTCCTGATGGTGGGCGGGGGCCCAGTGATGCCAGGTCCCGGGGGTGGGCAGAGGCAGCAGTGAGCCGCCGTCCTTAGCGCTCCTTGGGCTCCTTGTCTTTGAGACCACTCAAGGCACAGCCCCACTTCCTGCTCCGGCCAGTGTCCACTCCGGGAGACCCCCACGGCCAAGTGTCTCTTTAACTGTCCAGGGCAAATATGTCAGCCCACAGCTGTTGGAGCAGGGGGTGGGCGTCCCCTCTCAGCCCCTTAAATGAGGCTATCTTAGTCCATGATGACCTTCAGCTCCCATCCTCTGTCGCCTCCGATCTGATCTGAATTCTGGGAAAACAAACTTTATTTTTAATGTTTTGGTAACCGTGTCTTTCACCAATCATGCCACATATCCTAGTTGTTGGCTTTCATTTTCAATGTGGTCCATTTATATTTACTTTTCAAAAATCCTTCCACGTCCTGTTCCATTGATGGTCTCCTTTTCGGTGGCCCAGGGGAGTCACTTATTTTTTACTGTTACGTTTCTTCTACCATTTTACTTAGAAAAGAGAGAAATGTATGTGCCCAGGAAGACATTCGGCAGAGAAATAATCTTTAGGAAGTAGGACCTGGTACTCGGGAGGGAAGTGGACTGGTCAGAGGGAGACCCTGAAGGCAGACTGGCGAGTAAAGGCTGTTACCACCTAGAGCTAGGGTGCAGGAGGAAAGCAGTGGATGGGTCTAGGGGCACTGCTGTTGCATCAAATAACATTATCTATTTTTCATGGACATTTCAAGCAGCACACTACCAGGACGTGACCTCCATTTTGCAGAAAAGTTTGCTGGTACCAGGCACCAGCCCAGTTCAGACACTTGCTGGGTGACAGGGAAGTGCCACCTGGGAAAGTGAGAAGTTCTGTTCCTTTGGCTGTTATCAGGGAGCAATAGGGCTCCTACGGAGGGTATGCTTGGGGGCTGGCAGCGTCTACTGACGAGTATAGCATCTTCCAAAGCATCTGTGTAATGATGCTCGTGAGATCACCTGCCTCGAGAATCCCTCTCCTTGTTCTTGGAAACTGCAACCTCAAAGGGAGTAGCTCCGAATGTTTGCGAGATTGAACAGATGGTCTCACTCTCAGACACACAAGCAATGCTCCAAGGCGTTTCAAACCCAGTTCCAAACATTCACCTGGACAAACCCACAATTAAAAAGGGCAGCCCAGGTTAATGCCTTGGAAACTTGGATTAAGAGATGTCTAGAGGATTAGGTAGTTTACAGAACCAAACTATTTGTTTTCCCCTTTCACATCCTGTTGTTGAGACTTGCTATCAGCCTACATGTCTGAAGCTAATTAACAGACTTTCCTCAATGATGCAGAGTATTTATTAACATTATTTATTAATGTATTATATTCTTTATAATGATAAATGTTATATATCGTTAGCATTATGTTATTATTATTTAGCTTTGAGGCTCCTCATTTATAGTTGGATGTGAGTGATTTGAAATAACCTGAATAGAAGCAGCATATATAATTCCTACGCTGGGTCAGGACACAGGGGACACCTGCTTAGCTGTACACTGTAGGACTGAGTGTGAACCAGTGTTACCCCAGGTCTCTCTGGAGGAATCTGTGTGGCAGCCCCCAAGCTGTAAGCTTAATCAGCTTTCTGCTTTCCGGAGAACTGCTTGTCTCTTTCTTGGTATGCACTCCTGACTCTGTGGTTTGAGCGTAAAAAAGGAAAATGGCTGGAGGCCAGTTTCGTTCCAGGAGTCTGCTCTGGCCAAAGAGCCCCTGGCTAATCCCAGGAGTCTGCTCCGGCCAAAGAGCCCCTGGTTAATCCCAGGAGTCTGCTCCGGCTAAAGAGCCCCTGGTTAATCCCAGGAGTCTGCTCCGGCCAAAGAGCCCCTGGCTAATCCCAGGAGTCTGCTCCGGCTAAAGAGCCCCTGGTTAATCCCAGGAGTCTGCTCTGGCCAAAGAGCCCCTGGCTAATCCCAGGAGTCTGCTCCGGCTAAAGAGCCCCTGGTTAATCCCAGGAGTCTGCTCTGGCCAAAGAGCCCCTGGCTAATCCCAGGAGTCTGCTCCGGCTAAAGAGCCCCTGGCTGTTCCCCAGAAGAAGGACGTGCTGCCCTGAAGGGACGGTCTGTAACTCCAAAGAATGGCCCACTGGGCATGCTGACGCATAGTCAGGTGGCAACAGGATCATGTGGAAAACAAGGTTTACTGATTTATTGCCTTCTTTCTGTTCCTTAACTAACCTATATATGTGATCATGTTCTTTGAATAAACTTGCCTTGCAACCATCAGTTGTCTTGGCCCTTCTGATCCCATACTGGTGCTTTTCAGTTCCTTACCCCTCACCGCCAGGAACTCCCAGCTTTCTGCAGCCGGTCTGCGGCAAATCTGGGTCTTTCTTTTCCCCCATCCAAAAGATGCACGACAGACAGAGCTGTCCTTCAGTCGGGAGTTCTGGACAGCAGCCTTCCCTCGGGAGACCTTTTGTGGTGGCGTCAGGACTGTAGCCGTTTCTGTTCCTTCCAGCCACGGGGTCTCCACGAATGTTCCTTCACAAATGCACATTTCTGTTCTCTGAAATGATGTGTTGTCTCTTTCACCTCCCCGACCACAATGCTTTAAGACGGTAGCTCCCTGTAAGAAAATGTGCTTTCGGCTGGAGAAAGCCCTCGCACAGAAACGAGGACCCAACACAGCCATAAATATATAAATAAATTAAAAAAAAAAAAAGAAAATGTGCTTTACTTCATTCTGCAGGACAAGGTGAGCTCAGGATGGACCTCAACCTCCAAATATGTCCCATGTCAGACAGTTTCCTCACGAGGGGCGTACTAACGTCTCTCAGGGGATGGCACCACACGTGACAGGTGCGTGGCACGTGGGCATCCCTCCCCCCTCACTGCTGCACGAAACACATGTGACGCATCAATTGTTGACGACATTCTTTCTCACCGAACCTGGACCTGGCCTCTGCATCCTTCTCATCCACTGTGCCACGGCCAGCAGCTTCCGGTCAAGGGGAGCTGGGCTGCGAGACTGACTCTGATTTTCCACCCGGCCTTCTCCGCTGCTCCGTTACGAACGAGACTCCAGGTGCACTCACGTGGCACAGACGCACAGCCGTGTGCTTTTCCCACTTCATTATGGTTCCCAAGGGCAGGATGCGGCCGGGGCAGCCGGCAGCACTGGGTGTCTGAAGGAGTAAAGGCACAGAGGGGACATGGCACGGAAAGAGGAAATATCAAAGAAAAGGGGAAAATGTGGTTACTTCCTAACACTGCCAAAACCCAGCTGTGGAGGCCCCTTAGGCAGAGGCACCCCTGAAGTCACCAGCCGCTTCACTGCCACGCCTACCTGATGGTTGGTTAATGCTCCGAGACTGCGGCAGCCATGCTCCCTTCTGGAACTTTCTACCCTGCTAGTGTAAGCGCAGACCCAGGGCTCCCAGTTCCAGCTTGTGAGGGATGAGGGCGTCTGTTCATTTGGAGGCACTAAGTAAGGGATGTGACTTAATTTCACGGAAGCTAACCCTCTGTAGCCTCAGCCCCAACCCTTGGATCCTGAGTTAGTAGCCAGTAAATATCAAAGACATTCTTAATTGATTGCTAAGGTGATCATGGTGGTGATGACAGCTGTGATCACAACATTAGTTAACATTTGTTAAGCATTTGCTATGTATCATATACCAGGCTAAGCTCTTTCCATGCATTCTCTTGATTAATCCTCCTGACTTGATGAGACAGTACAGTTATTCCCCTGATTTTCCGGATGAGGAAACGGAGGATTTAGCAAGCTTAACTGTCACGTCCGAGTCACAGAGCCAGTAAGTGGCAGGGCCTTGAGTCCAGCCCAGGCCTTTGGACTCTGACTTCATTGCCCCGTCACCATGTTTTCCATGTTTCTTGATGGCGGCAAAGCTGGCAATGGTAGAGGCCCCCGGGAGAACTTAATAGTAAGGGCAGTAATTGGGACACAGTCATTCACTTTATTATCAGCTTGGGTCCTACTTTGTTTCAATTCGACTTCAAGATGGAGAAGCCTGTCTTGATAAACTAGGCTGCTGCCGCGATGACCTTAAGAGCAGCTCCTACGTCAGGGTTTCACGGGGGGCGGGGGGGGCTCAGTCTGCAGCACGAGTCACTACTGCAGGCTGTTCCTCTCCTCACTCAGAGTGGGAAGGAAATGTTCCAGTTCTCTCATTTGTTCCAAGAAAAAGGTGATCATTTATTTATTTTTAAAAATATAAAAAATGTTTCAGATGAAGCTGCACACACCTGATTCACACACGGGGCCAGTTTTCCTGGTGGTGTTTAGATGTTTCCTGGTGTTAGATGTTTTCCTGGTGGTGTTTAGATGTTTCCTGGTCTTAGATGTTTTCCTGGTGGTGTTTAGATGTTTCCTGGTGTTAGATGTTTTCCTGGTGGTGTTTAGATGTTTCCCAGAAACAGGGATGGTGGAGTCCTCCTGACGAACTTATAGGGAAATGAATCGTGTTCCTGGGCTTCAGTCTGAAGAGGAAAGTCCACTTCTCTACACAGAGGCTGTGATCGTGAAAACTCAGAGTTCATGAACTGGGTGCTCTGACTCAGTTGTTCAGGGTCGAGTTTATTTTGGGAGGAGAAAACCCAACCACTTTTCACAGCTCCATGAAACGTGAGGATTTATTTCGCCCGATGACCTGGAAGAATTCCTGGAGGAAACGGACACTGGAGCCGTCTTCTTCCTCTAACACGTCAGAGTTACCTTCCAAAGACACCGTCTGCATCCCACTACTTTCCCAGGGGACCCTCTCCTGCCTTCTGGAATGTGGTAAAACCGTTAAGAATGGTCTCTGGCACACAGCCTACCGTGGCTGCCCTTGGTTCTGCGTCCCCGAGAAGAACAGCAATAGAGTTTTCTGTCCTCTCTTTCTTATCCGAGAAGGTGATATGGGTCTCGGGCGGGGGAGTCGCTGTGAGTTGAGTTGTGTCCCCCCAAAGATGTGGTGAAGTCCTAACCCCCAGCGCCTGTGGACAAGACCCTATTTGGAAGAAACTGTAACCAATTATTTGTAAATGTGACCAAGGTAAGAGGAGGCCGCTCGGGGCTCGGGGGCCCCGTGACTGGTGTCCTTGCGAGGAGAGGGTCTGGACGCAGGCACAGGGAGGGCCTGCGGCTAGGATGGGGGGAGGGGCTCAGAGCAGACCCTCCCCCCTGCTTCCAGGAGGGACCAGCCCCGCAGCCCACAACCCGCTTTCAGACTCCGCCTCCAGGGCTGTGAGAGAATCAGTTTCTGTTGCTTTAGGCCACGCGGTCGCGGCAGCCCCAGGAAACACACAGAAGGTGAGTGCATTTCTCTTTAGCGATAAGATTGGGCTTTTCCAGGACTGCAGGGTGCGGGTCCCAGGCTTCTGACGCAGGCGACCCCAGCGGCTGAGGAGTCAAGCGTCCGTCCCAGGCGCCGGTCTCAGGGTGAACCCACAGTCACGGCCACGCTGCCCGGGCGAGCTCACCACTGCCAGCTCAACCCTCCTGGGAGGGGACAAAAATGAACCCTTGCCTGAGAGGAACCTTGGAGGATGTACGGGAGTTCATCAGGCAGTCAGAGACAAAAGCATGGAACTGGGGAACACTGAGTTTAGGGAACTCTAAGTAGGTCTGTTTGTGATAAGAGTAAAAATTGCAAGGTGTCAGAAATGGGAATATGTTATCACAGAATATTGAGTATAGTTCCCTGTTAGTTATCTATTTTAGGTAAAGTACTGTGTATATGTCAATCCCAATCTCCTAATTTATCACTTCCCCTACGTTCCCCCTTTGGTAACCGTAAGTTTGATTTCGAGATCTGTGAGTCTGTTTCTGTTTTGTAAAGAATCTGAAAAAGAATGGATTCACTTTGCTGTACACCTGAAACTAACACAACATTGTAAATCAACAATACTCCAAAAAAAAAAATGCATTTCAAAGGTTCAAAAAAAAAAAGGGAATATGAACATCAAGTATTATATCGTAAGAATGTACTTTTCAAATCATAAGAAGCTGGACAAATATTAGGTATTTCTGTTACCCATTTCCCAGGGTCATTGAGACCAACTAAGCATGTAAACAATGGCTTACTGGTATACCCCAGAATAGATATGATTTCATTATAAAATATTATGTCATAATACAATCTTTTGGATGCACCTGGCTTCACTGCCAGACCCCAGAGATCTGGAAAGGAACCTAAACCTCTATATTAAATAGGTACGTGAGTTTCCACGAGGTTCTACTGAATATGGTTTACACGTGTCTCTCATGCAAGTATCTGGTGATCACCTAAAACCCATGCCGTTTAGATACAAATATTGACACAGATAGATGGGATCTGGCTACATAATGAATGGATACGAGCATTACAAACATTTCCGACTCTTTACTTACCTATATTCTATTTTAATCTATGTTTAACAGTGTGCAAAGGTATAAAAATAATGTATGTATTTTTAAGTGGTCGCATACTTAATAAAAATTACGAACTTGAAAATTATAAAAAAAATATAAAAGCGGCAAGCTTTGAGAAACCGCAGAAGAAATGTTAATGAAAAATTAGAGAAGAAAGTACATGATGACAAGACTAAAGGAAACGCTACAGTGATGAGGAAGGACAAGACATACTACAGCAGAGTAACTGGACATTAAGAGAAAAACAATACACCAGAGGTCTAATTAAACAGAAGTGCCGACTGCAAGCAGTTGACGAGCTATAATCCACTATGACGGCGTTACAACACTGAGCACTACAGTGTACGCTAAGGGGACAGATCCACATCAGATAAACCTACCAGAAACGATCATAATAGAAGGTCCACGGGAAGGAGGAAGGAGGACTAAGTTTATACGGGGCTGTCACAACTTCACAGCTGCTATGATACCTAGCCCTTATGTACTAATGTGGTGTGGGCCTGCGGCTGCTCTGACTGGGCCTCTGTTTCAGCTGGTTGGGGTCCACCTTGCCCTAGTTATTAAATCCTTTGACCATAATCTCTGCCCAAGCCGAATATCTGTAGTTCCCTTCATGACGGGCCAAACAATTTTGAGTGCGGGAGCATTCACAGATTTTCCTCTCCCTAACTGACCACAGAGAATCGTCCAGTTGCCCCTACATTTTCCCTCAGCCTAAAAAGGAGAGATTCTTGCTGTTGCTGTTATTCTGGTTGCATGTGAGAGGCAAAGTTAATACCCACAATAAAGTCCTGCAGGAAGAGGAGGAGAAGTTATATGTTGGTCAAAGCCTTTCAACAGTCTCTCAGAGCAGCTTTGGGACGTGAAAGAAATAAACAGGAGGGGACGTGGAGTTTAATAAACGTTGCTGTGAGCTACACATTGGGATCTACATTTATATCTACGGAGAAATGTGGGAAAATAAGATTATTTTTGGATCGTAAATCGGCCTCTTACACGCATGCAGCCACGAGGCTGATCGCGATCCGCAGGCTGCAAAGACCCCTCGGCCTCTTACACGCATGCAGCCACGAGGCTGATCGCGGTCCGCAGGCTGCAGAGACCCCTCGGCCTCTTACACGCATGCAGCCACGAGGCTGATCGCGATCCGCAGGCTGCAGAGACCCCTCGGCCTCTTACACGCATGCAGCCACGAGGCTGATCGCGATCCGCAGGCTGCAGAGACCCCTCGGCCTCTTACACGCATGCAGCCACGAGGCTGATCGCGATCCGCAGGCTGCAGAGACCCCTCGGCCTCTTACACGCATGCAGCCACGAGGCTGATCGCGATCCGCAGGCTGCAGAGACCCCTCGGCCTCTTACACGCATGCAGCCACGAGGCTGATCGCGATCCGCAGGCTGCAAAGCCCCCTCCACACGACTCCTCCTGCTCTCTCTTTTCTTCTCACTTGCACTTTTGCCCCTCCGGGCTGCGTTTCACATTCTGACCCTACCCACACCTTTATCTGAAATGCTACCTCACGTGTGAAGCTTTCCTCAAGGCTTCTTCACCAACAAAACACCCCAAGCAATCCAACCGGGTGTGTAATCATTTCTCCTTTGAAATGTCATTAAACCCATCTTTGCATCCCCAACGGCTGTTACCCCCAGTGCCTATGGTGTCAACTGGGTGTCCGCTCAGCTCTCCTCACCGCAGGATCAGGATGTGGTTTCAGGGGGCGCTAAGGCACTTGGCGCTGTAACTGTGTCCAAGCCGCAGCCCTAAACTGTAAAGTTGGCTGCTTCAGTCACCTCATCCATTCTGTGGTCTTTGTAAATTTACGTCTTTTTAGAAAATCCCTTTTTAAAAATGAGGTTTTGATTAGGTTTTAGGGGAGAGGTTGATTTGGGCACACAAGTTACATTAGCCAGAAAATAGGTTATTAATAGAAAAAATTTTAAAGAGCAGTTTTGTAGGAAAGAGGGCTAGTTTATGTTTATCTGAAGAGGCAATAGGCTAAATCTTTAAATAGGTTTTAAATGATTCAGAAAATCCTGAGGTGGCAACTCCATGATCAATTAAGAGTTAAGTTTCTTAATAAAATGGAGCAGGGGATGGAGATCAGATCAGATGATCTCTGAGGTCTCCTATCCTTCAAATTCCATGAATCTGTTCCGTTACTAGTGGATCCAGGCATTTGTGGGGAGGGGCGCCCCATCCTTCTGAAGCTGAGATCACGGTGGTCTCAGGGGCTGAGTCATGTCTGTGACCTGGGATGGTCGTACGTGTTCTCTGCTTCTGTTCTCCTTCACAGTGACAACTGAGGACCTATCTCGTCACACAAAATATCCGCAGACCACACAATACAAGCAGCTTTATAAAGAGAAAATGTCCTCAGACTGGCTGGGACACAAACATAAAAAGAAATGTTATCTCCCCCTCAGGATGGACCGCTTGCAGGATGGGAAATCTGCACGTGAACGACTGTTCAGTCATCTCCACGCACACTGTCCCAGTGGCCTCCCAACATGGGCGCCATTTTTACATCCACCACACGGACATGGGAGCTTCCTTGCCTGAACCCAGGGCCACAGATGTCCTGGAAGAACCTTTCAGTTTCAACCCTGGGCTGGAGTCTGTGGAAACTGGACAACAGAAGGCTGCCGTCCTCAGAACGAGGCCATTCTCACTAAACTCAAGACCCTGCAGAGCTTAGCAGGAGCTAAGGGAAGCAGAGAAAGAATTTGTTGATAGACAAGAGGCTGGGTTCTGTGAAAGATGGCAATGGAGCAAATACTAGTGAACGTTAGTGAGAACACAAGGACGAGATCCAAATCATGACCGCCTCGGCCAGTCACAACACGGACCTTGAGGCCCCCAGCTTACTCTCTGCCTCATATTTAAACCTATTTAAACCTATTTCTGGAAAGTGATGTCTGCCCTTGTTTAGAGACCTTCCTTGAGGGAGGTTGTGTCACCTTTCCCACCCAACCATTCTTTCTAGGACATTCTAAAGTTCTTCTTTAGATCGACTTCAATTTCCCCTTCTGTATCTTATCACGACCTTCTGCATTGTAGAGCCACTTGCTCCTTCAACAGGTAAGACTTCAGATTTCTGACCCTGCAGCTCCTGTCAGGCTGCTGTCTCTTTCCCCCAGTGGGTCTGCTCACCACATTTCCCGGTCTCTGAGCTCTATACACCTCTGCACTTCCCCAACGTGTAATATCATGAAGGTCCTGCCCTGGGGCAACAGGTCTTGCTGGCAAAAGAGTCTGGTAAGATGAGCTTCAAGGGGACTGGGGGTTAGTGCTGCATTTCAGAACCGCCCCCGACCCCCCATCACACAATTTTCTCCCATCACATTATCCTAGGAGAATGGCTGGGACTGAGCTTGGTGAGGAGGGGCTGAAATTTTGGATGACAACGCTGATAAAAAGAGGCTGAGGTCCCGAGCTACTGAGTGGCTATCAAAGGCAGTCTGATAAAGATTCTTCATTCTTCACCCGGGACCGTAGGATTCAATCGTGCCTGGTGTCATTCAATCGTACCTGGTGTCGGTCTGTCTCTGCCAGTAGTGTACTTTCACCCCTTGAGATTATCTCAGTAGATCAAGCTCTTCTCTGAGATGTATTTTGCTACAACCATATTTATTATTTCTTACCTTTCTGTGGGTTCCTATCTTATCTTTTCAAGACATGAGGACACGATGCAAAGATATTTCTTTGTGTCCACGATGGGACTTGGTCTACTATTTTGTATATGCTGACTGGTGTGATCAAGAACTTTCTAGAGTTTGGAATAAATTATCCATGAATTCGGTCGTAGGAAAAGAATTTTTTTCCTGTCTGAATCTTCTTTTACATCATCCCAATCCTTACATACCCTTAAGAATTTTTGAAATTGTTTTATTACCTTTACAGATGGCCTATGTCCATCAATGTGTAAGATACACATTTTTTTAAGGAAAATGTAGGTGAACTTTGGGATTAACCGGCACAGCATGTAGAAAGCACTCTGATAAGCTGCAACCCTTTATAAGATGTAAAATATCAGTAACACACCTGGCAGAGGTGACCCAGGAAGGCTGCTCCTGCGAGCTGACGTCCTCAGCTAGGCGGCCCTACCTGTCCTGGGATCGCGGAGCTCCTGCCGGGTCCCAGCGGCGCCTTAGAAAGAGGTGTCACTCGGTGGCACAACTCACCTTCGCACTTGAGCAGGAAGAAGTCGGCGCTGGGGCTGAAAGAGGCGCTGAAGTAGGTGCAGTTGTCCACCAGGTCGCAGGACAGGCACTGCCTGTTGAAGTTGCCCACCGTGTTGGCGCTGCAGGGACAGGGAGCGGGCAGGGGGGTCACCAGGGGCGAGACCCTCAGCTCCCGGCCCCCGCGTCCAGCACGCTGGCTTCTCTCCTGCGCGGTGATCTGGGGGCGCCATCCTCCCACCTGTCTCCCTGCTGGGACGCCGCGAGTGCTGGCTCTGCTGTCACCCTCTCATGGGGCCGTCCCTAAGGGCTGCCCCCCCGCCAGGAGCGCTCAGCTTGGCTGCTTCCTGGCAGTCATGCAGGCCCAGGCGTGTCCTGATGGGAGAGTCGGGTGTGGGGTACTATTTCTAGTGCCTCATCCCTCTGAGCAGGCGATTAGCACTTTAGGAACAGGAGCTACGTGTTCTGGATCTTTCACTCCCCTCAGAGCACCTGCCGCCGGGACAGGACAGGGCAGGGGCTCCGGAAACAGCAGCGGCGGGGGGCTCCAGCCGCTGCCACAGCCGGTGAGGAGGTGCCGGGGGCGATTCTCACTCCTGCAGGTGTCACCCAGGACCGCTCTGGTCAAGCACAGTTTCACGTCAGGAAGGCCTAACATGTGTTTCCAGAAGCTATAAGATACCGAGGCATCTTCCAATAAACCTGGAAGAAGCCCGGGTCTGAGTGTGTGGCGTGGGAAGGCTGCTAACGTGAAAGCGGTCTACGAGAATGAAGACGCTTCACGGGAGACAGGACAGGTCAGAGGAAGCGCAGGCGGCCGGCCTCCATCGCCTTGGCTAATTTGGTGACGGGACCGGTGGGATTATCCTGGCAGACAAGCACAGAGGAGCCGTTGCAGAGGAGCAGACCTGTGACGGCGTGGACTTGCCGGAGTCTCCTCTCCTCCGAAAGGCAGTGCCTCTCTCCCTAGTGCAGCCCTTACTCTCAGCAGAGGGGCCGGCGGATGGGAGGGCGGCCGTGCACCCCATGGGGCCTCTCCGACTCCCGGCGGTGGGGGAGGCGAGCGCGGCACCGGCTCCGTCCAGACCACGAGGGCCACACGCAGTAGCGGCCTCTTAGGTGGCCCTCGTGTGTGGGGCAGGAACCAGCTGCCCTGCCCCCTCCTTCCCGTCTGGAGAGCAAAGGGGTGGAGGTGACAGTGCCTCACGTCCTCCTCCGCTTTACTGGCAGAAAGCTCCTCGGGAGAACCCCACTTCAGAAGCACAAGTTCTCCCCGGTGAGAACGGGAACTGGGGCGGGGGGCAGGTCACGAGGTTTATGCTGAAGGCGGACGGACCCTGGAAGACACCCTGTCCTCTGCAGGATGCAGAGGCCAGCCCTGCTCCGCCCCCTTCGAGACTTCGGAGCTCAGCCAGCGCCCACGTGGAGGAGCCCGGGGTAGTAGGGCCGACCCCACCCCAGTCCACCCATACATTCCCAAACCCCAGTTCCCTCCTGCGAAATCCCGGCCCAGAGTGATCCTTCCAAGTTCAGCTTCGACTAAGGTGAAAGGAAAGACTGTCAGACGTCTACCGAGGGAGAGACTCAGTCTGGCAAAAGCAGAAAAATACGATAATGCCTCCAATCTGGGGGCCTCAGCATCTTCGGTTATTTCTCCCCAGACTGTATCACGTGTGCTGGGGCCTCTCTCTGCCGCCCCCCATGTACTGCTGACAGGTGTGACTCTTGAACGCGAAGCCTCTGGCGGGAGACCGCCATGCGCGGGGGTCGGGGGACGCACCTGTACAACTGGCGTCTCCTCGGCAGGTCCTCCGTGCTGAGGAAGTAGCTGCAAAGACCAGCAGGCGCACGGCAGTTAGTTGGCTGTGGGGCAGGTGTGTTTCTGCGCGCCAGGCTCGGCCTCTGCAGGCCTCCCCGAGGACGCGCGGCTCAGGGCCCACAGAGAGAACGTTCCCGCCCAGGGCCAGCTCCACACTGGACGCAAAGGCTGATCCCGTGACTCGGTGGCCGATGCCCACCCGGGACCCCTGCGTGGGGACCCTGGCTCCCGCGGGGACTCCCCACCTGCCTGAGCTGAACCCTAGCTCCTCCTGTCACTGACCGGACAGCCTGGAGTAAGGCACTTGACCTCTTTCAGTCCTGGCCCTACTTCTCCGAGAAGCGGGGAAAGCAGTGAACCTGCATCAGGACAGGAGCGGCTGTCCTGAACGAGGCCAGGCTCACGACGCACTTGGGCTCACAGCGCCCTTAGGTCCCGCCCGGAACCAGCAAAGGCTCAGCCACCCCGCACGGCCACCGTCTCAGCCACAGGCCTGGCTGCAGGCCCGACGTCCTCACGGGGACCTCGAGACGCGGGACGTGGGGTGGTCGGGCGGGAATCTAAGGGCGTGCTCTCATGAAGAAACTAGGGCCTCGGGGCGCTGCCCAAGAGAGAGAGTGTGAGCACAGTGTGAGAGGAGGAGAACACAGAGGCGCCCCGGGCTGGGGGCCGCACGCGCACTCACATCTTACTCCGCTTCTCGTCGTAGGACAGGATCTTGGTCGCGTCCCAGTCCCCAGAGGTGATGGACTGGATGTTGTCATTGCTGCTGTTAGGCTGGAACACAGACGGGACACAGTGGGGGAGGGCTGGACCCAGCCTCGCTTCTTGGCCCGGGGCCCTCGGGCACAGGCTGACCACCCTCAGGCCGCAGCCCCGCCCCTTCTCTGAGTGCCCGCCTGGAGGGGCAGCGCCCGTGACTGCCCTGCGATCAACCAGATCAACCAGCACCCAGACCGCCAACAACTCCCACCATGAGCTCCGCGTCTTAAGCGTCAGTGCTGCATATGCTGCCGATGTCGTTCCTTCACCACGTGTAAATCTGATTAGCGGGTCATTATCACAGGGGGACGAGGAAGGAGGAAAGAGAAATATGGGGAAGTGGATGAGACATGGCAAGGAAATAGAGAAAGAATAAAGAAAGGATGGGAGGGAGGGAAGGTAGGAAAGAACGAAGGAAGGGAGGGAGGGAGGGAGGAAAAAACCCCCTGGATCTTCGTCATTCTCCGCCGTTCTTCACAAGGACGGCTTGAAACCGCTTATCGCGTGTTGCGTGTTTGCACACGCTGTCTCTCCCTAAGTGCCTCCCAGAGCAGAACAGTTGTGACAACACATCACAACAGAAGGAGAAAGACGTGACCATCCCAACAGGAACGGGTTGTGAGACGCTGAGGCATGAGCCACAGGCCGGCCGTTCCAAGGGCGGGTGCCCCGGGCACGGGTGCAACGCGAATGCTGTTAAATCAGGCACAGGGCCCGAGGCTCACACTGTGGGGCACGGGGACCCCAGAAATGGCCTCGGGAGAAGGGAGAGCCTGTGCGGGCAGGACCAGGCTGGAGAAGCGGGCTGCCAGGGGTTCCGGAGGGCAGTGGGGGCCGAGGGGCTCCTGGGGAGGGGCCCCCCGGGGTTGCGGCACGGGGGACCCGCCCCTGCTGGATGACAAACAGTTCCTCAGCCCATGCTGGTCACGGGGGTGAATCCGAGATGGGCTGAAGGGAACATACCAGCATTTTAAGTCTTGACTGAAGTGATCCCAAATAAGAAACCAGGAATCTGGGGCCACAGCACCCAGGCCTTAGGGGTAAAGAGCTGAATGTCAGCCCGTCTGTAGACGTTCTGTAACTCATGCAGTTAAGTGGCTTGAAAACTAAAACATCCGTATCTAAGTCTTTGAGTCAACGTGGTCCCTGTCCTGGAGCCACAGCCGCGTTTCCGTTCCTGTTCTATCAAAGCTGCTCCATGTGGGACATTCTTGGAATTTTGCTTTAGAGATTGCCTTTTGGGTCATGTCATGAATATAAATCTTTTACTTTATATCCACGGAATATTTTTGATAACTTTTTCAAAAATAAAGTTTGACTCACATGCCCTGGTCCCCTCAGACTCCGCTTCCACATGGAAGCCCCGCCCACCGAGGCCGAGGGCAGTGCTGATGGGAGGCCCGCAGCCCCTCACCCTCCTCCTAAGGGCAGGGTTCCCTGAGTGCAGCTCGGGGCCCCACCCCGTGGGGAGGGGGCAGGCCCCCGGGTGCCCGCTCTGCAGGAGGTGGCATTCGCCAGGCTGTCTGCTCCTTCCAGACGCACCTGTGTTCAGCCCCCACATTCCCTGCTCAGTGATGCTGCGCTTGTATCCCGTAGCTGCAGCACAGGGAAGGACAGCGCATCTGGCTGACCGTGGAGGTGGGATGCCCTGGGGCCACGAGGACACTGGGCCCGGCCCCCAGGACCCAGCAGAGGGAGGAAAGGCCAATGCGGGCGGATCGACAAACAAAGCGGTCTACACACACGTGTCCTGGGCTCAGACCCAGCAATGCACCCAGTGTCCTCTGATACCGTCAGAAGTGTCATTCGTATTTTTTAGCAATTACAGGAGGCACGAACGCCACCACTGCCCAGCCAGGACGGCTGGCTCATGAAGGCCCCGTCCGTCTCCACGTGGGGACCCGCCTTCCAGTTTCAGGGCCCGGCTTCCCCCAGGGAGCACTTAGCTCCCCTGCTGAGGGGGGTGAAGGCCCCCAGGGCGCCCCCCCAGCAGAGCAGGAAACTGGGGAGCTCACCTGGGAGGAGGACACCGTGATGTGGTAGAACTTGCCCTGCCCCCCCTGCGGGATCGCTCGGACAAAGAAGAACTTCCGGCCGTCCTTGGAGAACACTGGCTCTTCGTTCTGCGGACGAAAGCCATCGATTGAGTCTACAGACTGTTTTGAAGGGGTTGAACCAGGATAAACTACATTTTGAGATACACTTTTCGTGTAATTGCCAATGAGGGATGCAGTTGAAAGGCTAAAGGCTGTGTGGGGACTTTTCTCTCCTTGGGAATCACAAGTCAAACCTCCAGTTTCCTAGGAAAAGAATGAGGAATTCCTAGGAATTCAGAGGCAACTGCCTAAGCAGAGGCGGACACACAGGCGTCCCCTGGTTCACAGGACACCCAGCTCACCAAGCCACACAGGAACTCAGCACTAAAAAAGTGCAGGGCTGGGCTCCCCGCTTACCCGTGGCCCCTGCAAAATTCTCCAGGGGCATTTTTTTAAAAACCATTTTTTTAAATGGTTAAAAAAAAAAACATTTTTTAAAAACTGAAACATAGTTGATTTACAATGTTGTGTTAGCTTCAGGCGTACAGTAAAGTGATTCAGTTATATATATATATATTTCTCAGATTCTCTTCCATTATAGGTTATTACAAGACAGTTCCCTGTGCTATACAGCAGGTCCTTGTTGTTTTATCTATTTTATACATAGTAGTGTGTGTATATTAATCCCAAACCCCTAATTTATGTCCCCCCCAACCCCGCTATCTCCTCTGGTAACCGTAAGTTTGTTTTCTATGCCTGTGAATCTATTTCTGTTTTGTAAATAAGTTCATTTATATCACCAGGGGTGCTTACTATCTATCATAATTCTGAACAATCACAAAGCTGATTTTGCCTAAAAATGAATTCTAGGCTTTCCATCCTGTCTTTTGTTCTTTTATTTAATAAAATCCACCTCATACTGAATAGCCCACCAAGGAGACAAGAGAAAAGAAAGAAAGAAAAAAACCCCCAGCAAACAAGGACAGATTCTGCACGTTCTACGACGCAGGTGAGAGCACACGCTATTCCTGGGGACTCACTGCGCTTATTACACGGCTTCTAATGAGAAGGAAGTTCCACACGGGCATTTACTAGATGGCACGAGTTTGCTTGGATCTACTGTCACTTTTCCCTGGAAACAAAAATCAGCATTCCCAGTTTTCCCTGGGGGGAAGAATTCCAGGCTGCATTCAAAGCCAGCGCCTGTAACATGTTGCTGCATCTTGGCCTGGTCCTCACCCCCAAAGCTGAGAAGCCACCGCTCAGCCCCCAGCTGCCCCCTGTGGGTTGGCTGTCGCCTTAATAGGCAAAAGGGATTGGCGTCTCAGCCTCTAGGAAGCTCCAGCTTGAAAGTTTCCATCCGTGAACACCAATTAGTTGGCTACGATACACGTTTTCTGATTCAAGGAGCTCCACGCTAATGTGAATGAGAACAAATGGTAAATAAACCCCAGCTGGCACGAGGAAAACTCATTTCCCTGCAGTGAATGAATACATGCAAATATGATATACCCAGAGAAATAAACCAACATGTGATTAAAGTGACATTTAATCTTCATGAATATTTGCAGTAAAATGAAACCTTTAATCTGCAAATATTTATTTTTCCATTTAGTGTTGGAAGTATGGTATTTAAAAATAGAGGAAATGGAAAAACCAGCAGTAAATCTGGCTTTTTAAATGTACTTTTATTTGCCAACTGCAGGATGGATACCACAATACTGCTTCAGTTTTCTGGGGAAATGTTTGTACTTTTGGCAGAGAAAAATACTATGAGTCAATGTAAATAATAACTAATTCAGGCCTGAAACATTGCTTTTACACTGAGAAGGACTCAAGCATTGCAATGTCATCTTTACATTGATCCTGGGAACATTCCACAGCCGGCAGGTGAAGGACCAGCCTTTGAACCTCTCTGAGACTTGGTTTCTCATGTAGTAAATGTATTTTTAGTGAAAAAGTGCACTGACTTTTGACTAGGAGACCTGGATTTTAATCCTGGTTCTGACTTTCCTGGATTTGAGAAGAAGCGTTTCTAGCCCTCTCGGTAACAGGGCATTTATCGTACCAGGCCCTGCCCGGTTTCTCCGCCTCCAATCGAGCAGATCTATGAAGAATGAGTCCTTTTTACTGGTGAAAGACTTTCTGTGAGCTATTTGTAGACTTTCTGCCCATTCTTTCTATGGTTCAGATACATTCATCTGGTCAAATCTCCCTGCCTAAATTTTGAAATCACAAAACCAAAATTCTGGTTAAAGAAAAAAGATTGTCAGAAATTGACCTGCGGGAGTGACTCTTCAAACACAAAGATGGGTCCTGGGTTCTACCCCAAAAGGCCTCAGGCCTGCAGGGCCCCTAGTGGACCTGCCCCAGGACCGACTTTGAAGGTCACGGCTGCAGTGATGTTGTGTGTGTGTGCGGGGGAGGGACTGCCTATTTCTCCGGGGTATTCCCAGAGGAGAGGGAACTTAGTGGGTCTTCACCCTCTTCTCGTGAGCTCGTGGGGGATCTTTGAGGGGTCCACGCTGAGGCCTAGGAAGGAGATGGGAGGAAAAGACGGGGGAGCGGGAACAGAGGCTCAGACCACGGCCCCAGGACTGCCCTCGCCCACCCCCGTTCCCCTGGCAACGAGCACTCAGAAGACCCCATGATCTTCGCGCCCTGGGTCTCCCCAGGGTCAGCAGAACCGTCCAGACCCCAGTCCTCTCCTCCTCTGATGCGGCCCTGGGCAGCGGGGGTGAGCTCTGTGGCCCCTTTGTGATGACGTGCATGAAGTGGCTGCCAGCAGCTTCCCCAGCGGCAGACGGCAGGTTGGCCTTAAATAAGTTCCTAACTCGCCCCCCAGGACCTTGCAGGATCGTGAAGGATGCAGCAACAAGACAGCTTATTTTTGAAAAAGAGGGTCCACAGATTCCTTTGTGAAAAATCTCTTCAAAAGGAACGTCATGAGAAACTGTTTGAAACTGGGTTTCCTACTGACCACGGCACTGAAGGAACAGTTGGAGACATGGGCTGAGCGTTGCTCGGCGAGGTGGGGCTCCGTGGGGTCCTGTGCCCGCCTTGGGGGTGGCTGGCACCCCAGGCCGCTGGCTGGACTATGTATTTTTCAAAGGCTTTTGCCTAATAAGTGCTTTAAAGTTTACATATTAAAAGTGTAAGAATTATACTTTTACTTTCTGCTGGTTTTTAAGTGCTGACTTGATTTCGTTGGAACAACCTGGTTTCCCAAATCCAGGCTGCCTATCCGGTGCTTGGCTGGTGTTCTTAGGTGGGTGACGGGAGGTGCGCTCCGAAAACACACAACAGTCTCGCCCACGGCGGTGCCTCTGTGTCCTGTCTGCAGAGCTTACGAGGATGACAGCTCGAGGCCCAAAAAGCACAGGTGACCAGTGGGGACATGGGGCCCGTGAGTGCCGGACAGGAAGGCAGGGGCAGGAGGCGACCCTGGCTTTCCCACAGCCCTCTGCCCCGTGAGAAACAAACCGCTGGCTGCTTTGGTAAGTCCATCCTCCCTCCTCCAACTCAGACACAGACCGCACGTGGCTTGAGGCCCAGTCCTGCAGCCGGGCCTCAGGGCCCCATGCATGCCCACTCCCAGCCCTGTGACGGCGGAGCCCTTCCACACGCCCTGGGGACACAGTCTAGGGCTCCGCCCACATTCCGCACTTGGGGATCCCTGCAGCTCTCTCCCTTTCTACGCCAAGACATCTTTGAGAGCTGCTGCCCTAGCGGATTCATTTCTTGAAAAGTCGAGCATAACACAAACTAGAACGTGTCAATACAAGTGAGCCCTTCATGGCGTCGAGCACATTCACAATGTCGTGCGACCACCAGCTCCGTCTAGTTCCAAACCGCTTCCATCACCCCCAGTCGAGCCCAGACTCCATTAAGCTGTTACTCCCCACCCCGGATTCCCAGCCCCTGCAGCCACCAAACAGCCTGCTGCTTGCATGACTTTTGTTGACTTGGGCATGTCTCGTAAGTGGAGTCACACGGCAGGTGGCCCCCTTTCACTCAGCGTTGTGTTCTTGGCAGGACTACTCACAACACCAAAAGGCAGAAACAACCCGAATGTTACCAACGGATGAATGAATGTGGTATGTCCACACCGTGGAACACTGTTCCACCACAAGGTGGCTGACATGCGCTCTGTGGAAGTGGTGGATTCTTGTTTTTGAAATCCACAAAGCCTAGCATGGTGCCTGGTACGATCCATACGTATTAGTTGAACAGATGACTATGTATATGATGGATTTTTTTTCTGACTCTTTCATCTCAATGTCTTTGGCATTTTGTGTGACTATAAGAGGAACGTCATAATACTACTTCTGATACCTGTGCTTGTATCATTGGTCCAGGTGGCATTCAAGAACTTATCAGTGAACTCCCCAACGAATACTTTAAGACGCCCAAGCACAATCTCATTCTGGATACTTCTTAGCATGGACTTGGCATCCAAACTTGGACATAGGAAAACCAAAGTGGCCACAGTGGGCATTCCTCTTTTGTATCAGGCTGGCACAGAGCAGGAAAAGGACATATTTAAAAGCAATCATGCCCATTGATGAGGGCACCACCCCTGAGATAACTGATGGGAGGCTGGGCCAGACTGCTGATTCCACAGATAACAGAGGTGCACACAGAGTTTCTAGAATGTTCTTGGAGAGCCACTGGTAACAGTCGCATTATCCAGCTTCAGTTAATTTCCCATAAACGGAATCTGTCCCATCAATAAAGAAGCATACCTGTGCCCTCTCCACCATCATTCTGAGACTCAAACCCGATTAGATTTTTCCCACAGAATTTTCAGACGATTTTCATCCCATTCAGTAGGATAAGAAGGAAGTGAGCTTCCAAAACTTTCCACCTGTGCTTTCTAACCTCAGGGTGTGGAATGAGAAAAAAATAATTGAAGAAAGAAAATACCAGAGGCGAGAGTTTCATTTCTTGTGTGGGTTTAATTTTTCTGTCAGGGTGATCACTGCAGGTCTCCTTTGATTCCCTCCAGTTCCTCAAGCCTGTTTCACGTGCATCTCTTATCCGAGGCGGAGACGGGAAATTCAGGCGAGGCTCTGAAGTCAGGTCCCAGGAAGACTCAAGGTGAACCGCACGGAACCCACCTCAAAGGAGGCATCCACGACCCACGCCGAGAAAAACAGGAACATCAGCCCCGCTCCATTTTCTTTGACTGAAGTAGGTTAAATCTAGGCAACTTGTGTGGACTCATCCTTTCAATGCACCAAAGGGACATCACCTAACTGAGAACTGAGATCTCACTGAACACTGCACGTTCTCAAGAGCAGGGATTTTGCAGCCCTCATGCGTGGAGGCCACAGCTCTCCAGCAGTGCTGGGCCTCAGGGAAGCCAGGTGGGCTGAGTGGCTCTGCTGCCCCCAGAGCCTCGTGCGCACGTGTGTGTGTGCGCGCGTGCGTGTCTACCTGGGGCTTCCTGTAGGATTTAACGTGAGAAGCCGTGTTGTAAACACTGGGAAAGGACCTGGTGGCTGGTGTAGGCGGACAGTGTGGGATTTGCACGCGAAATAGTTACCTGTCTGTGGAGCCAGGCTTCACTTTCATCCTCGTGTTTCTGAAACGAAATAAGAGCATTAGAGAAAGGAGTTTTCACACATATTGTGTCTGCGACCAGCAGTGTAGAAACAATTGGATTCCCCTCCATGGCAGCTGCACAAGCTCAGGAAGGGGGCCGGCCCTGCTCTGCCTTGTCTCATGATGTGGCTCAGAGCTGAGCACGAGTGTCCTCGAACAGGAAAAATGTCACTCTCCCAGCAACGAGGACAAATCCACGGGGGGTGTGAATCCTTTGGAAGGTGGTGCATTTCTACCATTTGGTGGTCACCCCTGACCAGACACATGCCCGTCAGACGGTCACCAATGACCACACACGTGTCCACTAGATGGTCGCCAATGACCATCTAGCGGCATGTGCCCATTTAAAGGCAAATCTCAGGTGCTGCATTATTTTAGGAATTTGTGTGCATGCGTGCATGTGTGCGTGTATGGGTGCATGTGCGTGGGTGTCTGTGTGTACATGTGTCAAATTTCCAGTTCACAACAATCCTGGCAGACCAAAACATTAGAAGGACTTAAAAAGCATATGAAAAGTAAATCTCAGAGAACTGTGTGGAAAGACATATAATGGGAGACCAAACACTCCAACCAAACCACCAGGAATAGCTATTCAGCCGCATGGGCCGTGGACCTGTCCCTGGGCAGCTCTGTTCTTTATCTGTGGATTCTAATCATGGGCAGGCTGGAGTTTCACTGCTGACCCTCGCAAGACCGGGGGTCCAGATGCCAGAAGACCTGCGTTACGAGCCATTCCCAGCTTCCCAGCTGTGAGTCCACTCTTTCCTTCCTTCCCCTCAAGAAGCCCATCAGAATAACCTGGAATCTGCTCTAAATTGTATTGAAAATCAAGTAAATCACTGGCCCACTGAGGACACTGGTCTCAGCGACAGCTCACTGCGACTCCCCTCTAGATCGTCATTGGGACGCGGGGTCAGAGCTGCTGTCTGGGGCCCCGAAGTCACAACACAGCTGCTCTGCAAGACTTTCTCCTCCTCAGTTGGGAAATAAAAATTTAGGGCCAAAAAAGAGTTTCTGAGAGAACTGCCTGGGTTTATTAACTGATTTTAATGGATGTTTCTTTACCCAACACAAGGAGCCCTGCCCCTTGGGGCTCAGGGATCGTGGAGGACGCAGCCCTTGGGCCAGGGGCAGGCTGCCTGAGGGGCTGAGACAGCCGTGGGTCACTCCCTTCCTTCGCAGGGTTGCCAAGCCTCTCTTTAGATTTTTGTTCCTCCTTGTCTCCCCTCCCTTCGCCCCCTGTAACCACCCACTAAGTCAGCCTGAGGCCCAGGGAACACACTGGCCTCACCGGTGACTTTCAGACACGGTGCCAAGCGTCCAGGGTACCAGCTGGCTCTGGTCAGTGAGGGACAGAGATGCTGAAATGGCCAGGCCAGGTTGCAGTGCTGGGTCCTGGCGCCTCAGGCCGGACCCCTCCCCTCTCTAAACGTCAACTGGAAAATGAGAAGCAGCCCCTGTGTGAAGTAGCTGTGGGCAAGGATAAAGGGAAGTGACAGCTCTGCGAGCTGGTGGCTGAGAGGATCAGCCCCGAGTCTGTAGCAGTTCTCAATTCATCCACAAGGTGACACCAAAACAGAGACCCACATGCAGGCTGCACCTGGACCAGCCAGGAGCTGAGTGTGTGTGTGGCTCAGAGATGACCTTGGTGCCCGGGGATGCTCCCCGCCGTCCAGTCAGCCCCTCCCCCATACCTTGGTGCAGACCCCGGTGGTGGCATCGCAGAGGGTGAGGATGGACACGTTCTGCGCTCGGCTCAGCCAGTTCACGGCGACCTTGGTGCTGGTGGCCCACTTGACCATGGTGATGTAGTACTCCCTGAAAGCACGAGATGCACGGTGAGCGGTGATGCAGGGCCCTCGGGGACCAGAGACACTGGCCCAACCTGGACACTGGGCCAACGTGGGGCGTGTGGGGTTCTGAGACAGGGGTCTCAGGAGAGTGTGCTGCCGATGAGCCCCCAGGGGAGGCCCAGCAGGAACCGGTGCTGGAATAAGCTGGCGGGGGTGTGCTTCTCTCCCAGCTGCCCCCCAAGAGCTGTGTGCCCCTGCACCGGGCCAACACCCAGCCGTCCGACCTGTCCCCTGGGGCTGGCCTGTGCTCTGCCCCTCGGGTTTTGTAAGTCATGCTGGGCATCGCTGCCCACTGACCTGGCTTTCTCGTCACGGTCCAGCCAGATCCCAGCTCCATGTGGCTGGAAGCAGTGAGGATGGATGGCTCTTGAGAGGCCGACAGAGCAAGAGCCAGGAAGGGCTCCGAGAAAGGGGCCCCTCAGGGAGGGTTAAACCTACCACTCCCCCTTCCCCTCCCCGTGGGCCGAGCTGGGGAAGCCTCAGTGTTCCTTTCCCTAAATACTCAGGGGCATTCTCGAGCTAATTAGGGAAACTGGTTCGCGGCTCTGGGCGCCCGGTGGACTTGATGTGACACCCCACACGTCACACACTTGCTTTCACCCAAACCTGAACACCCCACAGTGTACCCGGCGGCAGCGGGGGGGGGGGGTTGGGGGGAGGGTACTGGGGCTCCCAGTCCTTCATTCAATTACCCAGAGCCCTCCAAGAACGGAATTTTTAGGAAAAAATGTACACTTAAGAGTTAGAAGGAAATGACCGGAAAATAACTGCACAAAAATAATATCCTCAGGTGAATTCCGAGACTGCTTTCTAGAGGCCCGAGAACACGTGCCTCACCGCCTGCCCAGGCTCTGTCTGTAACGAGACCTCGTGTTCAGAATGGTGACTTCATGTCTGACAAGATCCTTT
The DNA here is from genome assembly GCF_028564815.1 of Eubalaena glacialis. NCBI lineage: Eukaryota > Metazoa > Chordata > Mammalia > Artiodactyla > Balaenidae > Eubalaena > Eubalaena glacialis. Next base: position 126,360,400 of record NC_083723.1, on the reverse strand, counting down.
ATCACTAAGGTGCAGCACGTTCACTGGATGATGCCGGGCCAGCTGGAAGGAGAACCAGTACGTTCAGTAATTATTGTCAACAGAAGAGCCTAAATAACCAGGCGCTTTCAAATAGGCCTCAGCTAACCAGGAGATTAAATCGCCGTGGCCCCCGTTTCTCGAATCTACCTGTTAATCACAGTTGTTGTTAATTGAACCAAAGTCAAGAGCACCTGGCAGACAGGTGGTGGAGGCCTCTGAGCCGTGAGGCGGGGGGGCGGGCGGGCAGGCCCTGGAGCGCGAGACCCGGACTCCGCGAATCCGCTGAGCGCGTGGTGGAGAGCCGCGCAGCGCAGTCCGGCTTTCACGCTTTTCCACCTTCTCGATTTCTGCGAGTTTCTGAAATCCAGCTGTTTCTGTTCTTACCGTCTGCTCCGGGGACCCAGGGCCTGCATGTTTACAGGATCCCACCCTGTCCTCTCACGGCTCCTGCTCTGAAAGTAACATCCTTTTAGCGGCTTCTCGTGGCTCCTGCTTTGCTTGCCGCTTCAGTCCATCCGCCTGCATGTCTGCAGATGTGAGACATGTCCCGTCTGTGCCCAGCCCATGCTGCACATGTAACACTTTTCATTTTTAATTAAGTCATAGATGGGCTCTACGCCCTGTCAGACAGACACTGAAGAGAGACAGACACTGAAGAGAGCCTGGCACTGAAGGGCCTGGTGGATGGGCCCGAGTTAACTCCCGTTTTTGGATCCGTTTGACGCAGACGTTCCTGTCCAGGTGTGATATGAGGTCACGGAGACAGGCTGCACTTAAATATATCCCATCTGGATGAAATCAAGGAAGGCAAAGTCAGATCTCCCGGGATGACTGTTTTTTTCTGTGGCCTTCATACTATTGATAATTAGGGGAGACCCTAATCTTGTTTCCATTTGCTGGAAATATTTCTTCGTTCTTTGCCTCCTTCTCATTTTTACAGTGTTCTTTTGCATAATCTTCATTTAGGCCAAATATGAAAGAAGAAATTATTCTGACATGTTTAAAAGGTGAGGCTGACGACATTCAGTGCTGCTGCGATCGGTGTGAGGACCACAAACAACGGGGCTTTGCGGTGGGAGGGAGATGGGCCTCAACTCCAAATATAACAAGGAAAAGTGTAAACTTCCTGCCAAGGAGCAGGTAGGGGCCAGTGGACGGACGGTTACTAAGAGGAAACATCAGGGATAAAGGGGCTTCTGGCCAAACTTTCTCTTGCTGAAGGCAGGCCAGGTGGCCAGACAACCCCTGGGGGAGGTGGGGCTGAGAAAGGTGATCAGACATTGAGGGTTGGAGGATCCTGGCTGCAAGTGGGTGATGCAAACACACCTGGAAATGTGAATGTCAAGGCCTGTTTGCGGAGAGGATTCAGAGGAGCTGGACTAAAGTTTGGTCCAGAAAGAGACAGTCAGTGATTACACACTATTCTCAGTGTTTCCATGTCCTAACTCGATATGAGAACCATTGTAACTGGAAATAAAGAGATGAATACAAACCTTCTCTTTCTGGTAAGAAACTCCTGAGTGATACCTTTGGAGCAAATCACACAAGAGCATCACTGAGCTGTGAGGCTGGCCTGGGGGTGGGGCTGGGCTGGCGGCATCAACGCAGTCGTGTGGCCAACTAACCACTTTACTGTTCATGTTTCAAGTTGCCGCCAGAAAACAGGGAGATGCAGCGGCAAGCCCGCTTCATGGGGCTGGAGAGAGTCAGGACCGTCACCCTGCAGAGGTTCGCTACTTTCTAGAGGTTTCCTACTTCCTAGAAATGCAACCACACGCCCAGTTAAAGTGAGTGCTAGAGCCTCGCTCTCTCTCTTTTTTTACTTTCCTAATTTGTAATATGGGACATGATTTACAGAGGAAAAAAATAATTGTACTGCAAATTAGGACAGTTAAATGTGGACCCACTTTGCCTAGCTCAGTGGAAGCTTGGCCAGGGTGTGGACTGTCACCTGGACGAAGGGGCAGGATGCAGCTTCCTGCGGAGGCTGGGACAGCTTTGCTTCTACAACTAATACTGTATAGAACTTGAATCCTCAGTTCCTTCATCCGTGTAGCAGGAATTTCACAAAATTTGGATGGAACCTTTAGAGACTTTTATGGTGATGAAATATAATGAGAAATATTTTTTTAAAACTCTTGAAACAATGAAAATCATTAAGGACTCTGTAAAGATGACATAATAACCTCTCCGAGAATAAGTGGTGCTTCAGGACCTTTGCTTCCAATCGCATTACCCTTCATCAAACACCTTGGGAACCTCTCACCTGACTTGCCTTCAGAACGTCACAGCCATACAGGTCTCATTACCTGTACAGCAACATCACGTCTCTAATCAATATTTCCTAATTCCGTGAGTGGCATCAATGACTAGACTTGGTGCCAAACAATTTTTGGTTATTTTAAGTAATCAAGTCTGCTTGCAAAGATAAAGCATTGCCAAGAATAAGCTGATTTTAAAGGTGCGCTCGCAGCTCTTTGGTGACGAGGTGTAGACCCTCACAAAGAAGCGATGCTTTGGATGGAATGACATTCTTTTGCAATGTAAGGCTTCGGAGCCACACCGTATGTTAATGGAAAGGAAAATAAAACAGGTACTCCCTTAACGAAGCTTTCCCTAAGCAGAAATCCTTGACTGGAATAAGAAAAGGTCTCCTGGTTCCTAACACATTTTCCATCTTCCCTAATTGCAAAGCTGTTAGACTCTGACTCTAAGGCCCGTGCGGAGGGCCCGGGCCAGGCCCGCATCGTGTTACCGCTGACTGTCTGGGGGAGGGTCTAGATGTCTGGCGGCCTTACACGCCACACGTTCGTGTCGAGTGTAGACTCCACAGACACATGCAGACGCCAAGCACACTCACGTCTGGTTAGCAGATCGGAGTCAGCCTTTACCAACTTTGCGCTAAATGTGCCTATAAATACACAGAAAGGTGAAAAGGCATAATGTCACTAAAAATGAACATTGAAAGCACAGATGGAGGTGGATGAACTCTGGTTGCCCGAGTTTGCTTCACCGTATGAAGGAGCCAATGGGGAGCAGGAGGAAACTGTTGTTCTCTTCCCCTTTGTCTGATCCTCAGAAACACTGGGGAGCCAGACCTTCACTACCTCGGTGTTACAGAATATCATAGTTTGTCATGGACACTAATTGACTTAGAATGTCAAAAAAAGATTCCAAGAAGGCAGAGAAAAATCTCAACTCAGCCCAGCAGAGGCACCCAGATAGATATGGGTCAGACTGCGTCTTCCCGAATTCACCCGAGAAGGATTCAACCAGTGCCCGGAGGCTCAGGGAGAGGAGCCGAATGTAACCTTCACGTCTTGTCTGTTGCCAAATATCAGGTGTGGGTGGACCTCTCCTTTCTGAGGTGGGGAACTAGGAAGGTCAGACAAACAATACAGACGAGAAGGGGAAATCATACTAGACGTGACTGTAAAAATATAGGATGAGATCAAAGAGGTGAGATGAGGGGACTAACGAAACTGAAATTGAAAATTACAGAAATTTGATCCAGAGAAATCGAGGAAAATTTGGGAAGCTCCCCCAGAAGGCAGAGGAAGGGGTCCCAGAGGAAGATGGGGGATGGCGGATGGTCCTCACAGAAGAACCAGAGTGATGGGAAGAGAGGCAATCACCAAAGACACCATGAGAGACGCCTACGTAGCTAAGATGTGAACATGCAGATTAAAGGGTTTTCATACTCCAGGGAAACTAACAAAACACCTGAAAACATTCTGATAGACTCTTAGAGATCCATGAAAAAAGAAATGCCACAACAATGCAGTAATAAGGAAATAAGTTTTGAGAGACGATACAAATTTATGCTGATCTCAGACTTCTCTGCTGTTCTGGGTCTAATGGTATTTAATACCTCAATGTGTTTTTAACAACCAATATCTTCTTGTTTAAAGTATATCTTCTACTTGAATATACCAATTCAAAAATTCAAAAAATTAAAAGCAATTCAAAATTAAAGGCTCAAAATTAAAAGCTTAACATGTAAGAAGATGATCTCTAAAACCAATTCATCCATAGCCAGTCCTAAACTACTATCAATTTGATTATGAATTTGAATGCAAATATGAAAAGTAATTATTAAGTGATAAAAATAATGTAAAATAAAATAAATATTAGGTGAATATTTCATAGAATTATAAACATTTGGTAAATCTTTTAAGGAAGATTAAAAACAAAGGTAGCAGACTTCCCTGGTGGCATAGTGGTTAAGGATCTGCCTGCCAATGGAGGGGACACGGGTTCGAGCCCTGGTCCAGGAAGATCCCACATGCCGCGGCACAACTAAGCCCGTGTGCCACAGCTACTGAGCCTGCGCTCTAGAGCCCGCGAGCCACAACTACTGAGCCTGCATGCCACAACTACTGAAGCCCATGCGCCTACAGCCCGTGCTCCGCAACAAGAGAAGCCACCGCAATGAGAAGCCCGCGCACCACAACGAAGAGTAGCCCCCACTCGCCACAACTAGAGAAAGCCCATACGCAGCAACAAAGACCCAACACAGCCAAAAAAATAAAATTTAAGTAAATTTTTAAAAAAATGATTCTTTCTTAAAACAAACAAACAAAAACAAAGGTAGCACCCATCACAAATGACAAAACAAAGAGAACATTTAAGATATGGGAACACAAACATGCTACATACCTGGAACAGGAAACTAAACATGAGAAACTTTCAAACTAATCATCAGTTTGGGGAGACCTGAATTGATTAGATTAAAGCTTCATGCGGGTAGAGACTGAACCCACTTCATTCCTTTCTATTTCTTCAGCACCTTGCCGAGTGCTTCACATGTGGTAAACACTTAATATTTTTTAAAGGAATGAATTTAATTCTAACAGAAAGACCAATGAGCTTCTTTTCTGAGAGGGGAGCATCTAATAAAATAATTCTAAAGTTCACATATAAGGAGAAATGTTCAAAAATGGCCAAGATGGTTTTAAAAGAAAGATTAATGAGAGGGGATTTATACCAAAAGCTGCTAATGATACAGTATAGACTTTTTACTGGCGTAACAATCAGTAGATCTACAAGTGATGGACAGCCTTAAATCACAATGGTTTACATGAAAACAGGAGAGTTTATATAAGAATTTAAGTTAGCAGAAGGAAAGAAATCATAAAAATCAGATCAGAAAAAAACGAAAAAGAAATGAAGGAAACGATAGCAAAGATCAATAAAACTAAAAGCTGGTTCTTTGAGAAGATAAACAAAATTGATAAACCATTAGCCAGACTTATCAAGAAAAAAAGGGATAAGACTCAAATCAATAGAATTAGAAATGAAAAAGGAGAAGTAACAACTGACACTGCAGAAATACAAAGGATCATGAGAGATTACTACAAGCAACTATATGCCAATAAAATGGACAACCTGGAAGAAATGGACAAATTCTTAGAAATGCACAACCTTCTGAGACTGAACCAGGAAGAAATAGAAAATATGAACAGACCAATCACAAGCACTGAAATTGAAACTGTGATTAAAAATCTTCTAACAAACAAAAGCCCAGGACCAGATGGCTTCACAGGCGAATTCTATCAAACATTTAGAGAAGAGCTAACACCTATCCTTCTCAAACTCTTCCAAAATATAGCAGAAGGAGGAACACTCCCAAACTCATTCTACGAGGCCACCATCACTCTGACACCAAAACCCGACAAAGATGTCACAAAGAAAGAAAACTACAGGCCAATATCACTGATGAACATAGATGCAAAAATCCTCAACAAAATACTAGCAAACAGAATCCAACAGCACATTAAAAGGATCATACAGAATGATCAAGTGGGGTTTATCCCAGGAATGCAAGGATTCTTCAATATACGCAAATCAATCAACGTGATACACCATATTAACAAATTGAAGGAGAAAAACCATATGATTATCTCAATAGATGCAGAGAAAGCTTTCAACAAAATTCAACACCCATTTATGATAAAAACCCTCCAGAAAGTAGGCACAGAGGGAACTTACCTCAACATAATAAAGGCCATATATGACAAACCCACAGCCAACATCATCCTCAATGGTGAAAAACTGAAACCATTTCCACTAAGATCAGGAACAAGACAAGGTTGCCGACTCTCACCACTATCACTCAACATAGTTTTGGAAGTTTTAGCCACAGCAATCAGAGAAGAAAAAGAAATAAAAGGAATCCAAATCGGAAAAGAAGAAGTAAAGCTGTCACTGTTTGCAGATGACATGATACTATACATAGAGAATCCTAAAGATGCTACCAGAAAACTACTAGAGCTAATCAATGAATTTGGTAAAGTCGCAGAATACAAAATTAATGCACAGAAATCTCTTGCATTCCAATACACTAATGATGAAAAATCTGAAAGTGAAATTAAGAAAACACTCCCATTTATCACTGCAACAGAAAGAATAAAATATCTAGGAATAAACCTACCTAAGGAAACAAAAGACCTGTATGCAGAAAATTTTAAGACACTGATGAAAGAAATTAAAGATGATACAAATAGATGGAGAGATATACCATGTTCTTGGATTGGAAGAATCAACGTTGTGAAAATGACTCTACTATCCAAAAGCAATCTACAGATTCAATGCAATCCTTATCAAACTACCACTGGCATTTTTCACAGAACTAGAACAAAAAATTTCACAATTTGTATGGAAACACAAAAGACCCCGAATAGCCAAAGCAATCTTGAGAAAAAAAAACGGAGCTGGAGGAATCAGGCTCCCTGACTTCAGACAATACTACAAAGCTACAGTAATCAAAACAGTATGGTACTGGCACAAAAACAGAAATATAGATCAATGGAACAGGATAGAAAGCTCAGAGATAAACCCACACACATATGGTCACCTTATCTTTGATAAAGGAGGCAAGAATATACAGTAGAGAAAAGACAGCCTCTTCAATAAGTGGTGCTGGGAAAACTGGACAGCTACATGTAAAAGAATGAAATTAGAACACTCCCTAACACCATACACAAAAATAAACTCAAAATGGATTAAAGACCTAAACGTAAGGCCAGACACCATCAAACTCTTAGAGGAAAACATAGGCAGAACACTCTATGACATAAATCACAGCAAGATCCTTTTTGACCCACCTCCTAGAGAAATGGAAATAAAAACAAAAATAAACAAATGGGACCTAATGAAACTTAAAAGCTTTTGCACAGCAAAGCAAACCATAAACAAGACGAAAAGACAACCCTCAGAATGGGAGAAAATATTTGCAAATGAAGCAACTGACAAAGGATTAATCTCCAAAACATACAAGCAACTCACACAGCTCAATATCAAAAAAAGAAAAAACCCAATCCAAAAATGGGCAGAAGACCTAAATAGACATTTCTCCAAAGAAGATATACAGATTGCCAACAAACACATGAAAGAATGCTCAACATCATTAATCATTAGAGAAATGGAAATCAAAACTACAATGAGATATCATCTCACACCGGTCACAATGGCCATCATCAAAAAATCTACAAACAATAAATGCTGGAGAGGGTGTGGAGAAAAGGGAACCCTCTTGCACTGTTGGTGGGAATGTAAATTGATACAGCCACTATGGAGAACAGTATGGAGGTTCCTGAAAAAACTAAAAATAAAACTACCGTACGACCCAGCAATCCCACTACTGGGCATATACCCTGAGAAAACCATAATTCAAAAAGAGTCATGTACCAAAATGTTCATTGCAGCTCTATTTACAATAGCCAGGACATGGAAGCAACCTAAGTGTCCATCGACAGATGAATGGATAAAGAAGATGTGGCACATATATACAATGGAATATTACTCAGCCATAAAAAGGAACGAAATTGAGTTATTTGTAGTGAGGTGGATGGACCTAGAGACTATCATACAGAGTGAAGTAAGTCAGAAAGAGAAAACCAAATACTGTATGCTAACACATATATATGGAACCAAAAAAAAAAAAAAAAAAGAAAATCATCAGAAGAACCTAGGGGCAAGATGGGAATAAAGATGCAGACCTACTAGAGAATGGACTTGAGGATACGGGGAGGGGGAAGGGTAAGCTGGGACAAAGTGAGAGAATGGCATGGACATATATACACTACCAAACGTAAAATAGATAGCTAGTGGGAAGCAGCCGCATAGCACAGAGAGATCAGCTTGGTGCTTTGTGACCACCTAGAGGGGTGGGATAGGGAGGGTGGGAGGGAGGGAGATGCAAGAGGGAAGACATATGGGGACGTATGTATGTGTATAACTGATTCACTTTGTTATAAAGCAGAAACTGACACACCATTGTAAAGGAATTATACTCTAATAAAGATGTTTAAAAAATTTTTTAAATTAAAAAATAAATAAATAAAAGAATTTAATATTTAATAAAAGTGTCAACCCAAATCATTGGGGAAAGGAAGACTTAATAAATGGTGCTGGGAAGATGACTTATTAAAAAAGAAAAAAAACAAATAAAGAACAAGTGTGTGTTTCTAGAAAAAAGTGTCATACGAAAATTTATCAAAATACCCACACTAGTTACCAATGGGTAGTGGAATGGCAAGCGATTATTATTTCCTATAGTGCAGAGATGAACTTTTAAATAAGAAGATTATTAAGGGTAACTGCAAGTTTCCAATTTCAGTTGGTGGGTTTATCATATTTATTTATGTCTTCTCTGTCCAGAAACATAACTGCAATGATAATGACGGAGTAAAATAGGTATATACCCACACTAATAAAGATAACAGGAAAGGTTTCACCACATTTCTAGAAGACAGGACGCAGACATAAGAGTACGAGCGACGAGCCTGGTTGAAAAGCAGCAGCCCAAGATACCTGCAGAGTTAACCCCAGAGAAATCTGGGGGACCTGGAGGTCGAGGTGCAACACAGTATGGGATTGGGAAATGTGCTTGGACAGGAGTGTCATCTGAGAGTCTCTGGATGAGACAGATGACGAATGAAAAAAACAGAGAAACCCTACCCACATTTAGATATGTTACTTCATCCTAAAAGCTTACAGGAAAAAAAAAGTACGTGATTCACAGAGGAACGAGTATCAGATAAACATCAGGTTTGTCATCAGCAACACTGAATGTGAGATGGAATTATACCCCCAAATTGAGGGACAATGATTTTCAAACTACAATTCTACAAGTAAGTAAAATTTTCAACAGATGTAAGAAAAAGAGACATTTTTAAATATTTAAGAACTCAGAAAGTTTACTTCCCATGGTTCTTCATTGGGAAAGCATCTGGAGGATGTACTCCAGACAAAAGTGGAAGTAAATCAAGAAAGAAGATGACATGAAATCTAAGAAACAGTGGCTCCAACGTGGGACAGCAGTAACGGGGAGTCTCAGGGTGGCACTAGTGCAGATGTTATAAAGAATAACTAGTCCAGACTAGAGTCAGGGCAGTGGAGTGGACTTGGAGAGACAGATTTGGAGAAAAAGGCAATGCAAGAGAAAACCTGATAGAGTGTGGGGAAAAGAAAGTGAGAGTATGATAAAATCAAATAGTTCATGTAAAAAATAAAAACAACTAAAAACTCCAGGAAGAACAAAAAGCTCAACAAAAAAGAGACACAATCAGAGGATGCTACTTAGCTCTACCAAAAGAGATAATTACTTAAGATAAAATCAATGCTATTTATTGATTTTGGTCTTTTAGAATCAACCTATAGATAAATAAGGAATATTTAGTTATGGTTTCAGGGCAGGATGCAAATGCCATCAACCTCAATGATTTAAAAATTATAAAAAAGACTGAAGTTTCTAGGTGGGAGAGACAGGGAAGGGACCTGTAGGAAAGGGCAGGACTTCTAGATCCTTCCTACAAATTGGGGAGCTACAAATTCTTGTCTGTATGAGAGAAACTTGTAAGAGTATTATTTAAGTTTATAAAGGTAACCCATAGAGGAAATAAAATGCATACACACACACACACACACACTGCCACCTGCAAGATGCATGGACGGAGATGGGAGAGCCATCTCCACGGGTCTTGTGTGGCCTGGGCACACCCAGGCAGCAGGCACCCCATGTTGTCACCCACACTCAGGGAGGCGGGGCCTGTCCAGGGAGAAATGATCAGAGCAGAAACGGTGACACTGGGTATCTGTTGCAAAATCCGCCAAAGCTCACAGCACTGGAGGGGAAACAGTCTCTGCACCCTCCGTTTAATTACTGGAGTTGGTGGTCCACAGGTGGTGTGCCCAGACCAGCACCCCCTGGGAAGTATTGGAAACACAAATTCTCAGGCCTCCCTCCAGACCCACTGAATCTGAAGCTCTGGGTGGGGCTGAGCCACCTGTGGTCTAATGAGGCCCCCAGGTGATCCCAATGGTGCCCCAGGTTGAGAACCTCCAAACTAAGTGACCCAAGTGATGCCTGGTGGGCAGACCACATGAGGACACTCCACCTGCCACGTAATCACAGATCTCTAACCCTATCTCCATCTCTGCCCTCACTAGATGTTATTTGAGTGAATAAACGAATTCGTAGGCAGGTAAGGTGCTTTAGAATAAAGGGAAGTTTGGCTGCAGTTAAAGGAGAGGAGAAAATAGGATTTGAAGTAGAATAATCTCAGAAGGTGAGATGGAGCTGCGCTTTGAGAGACACAAGGATTGATCCAATGTTGAGATGAAGTGAGATACAGAAGCATTTTGATAATCACAGAAAATAGATAATTATATTTTGAGAATTGTAAAAGGTGCATTTTAAAAAGAACATGAAACCAAACAATTAACAGGAAGCCAAGATGCCTGGAAGAAATGCTACCAATTTTCTCTTTATTCTAAAGCTCTTTATCTGCCCATAAATAACTTTATTCATTCAAAGAGCATTTATTTAGTCAGGGCTCAGCGTGGACACAGTTCCAGGTGCTGGAAGGCAGAGGCCCAAAGCCTGGTCATAGGGGAGCTCATAGTTTGTGGGGAGACAGACACAGAACCCACAAATTTCAGTACAGGGTGAGGACCGCCCTGACAGATGGCAGCAGGGTCATGCCGAGCCTGGGAGCACATGGGAACAGCGGCTGCTGAAAAGCACATCTTGGCTGAGGAAATATTACAACCTTCTTACGAATCTCCAGCCAAACATGCCTTCAAATCAAAATACAGTGAGTCCTCCCGAGCAGTATATGAATTTTTTATTAGTCCATTTGTTTGCCATAAAATATTAATAGAGCACTGCTTCTCTCGCAGGGCTTAATGTGCCGTCACTTCTTGGTTTCCCAAATTCTGGTAAAGGTTCTGACAGTTGTGTGGCAATAAAGGGCAAGGGAGCAAAAGGCCTGCTTATCTAGTGAACTAAAGAGCCCGCGATGAACGCTGGCATTTTCCAGTGACGTTTATTCCATGGATTAAGCTGGAGCAGAAAAATACTTTGAGAGGGAAATTAAAAAAAAAAAAGATGTTCTTTATTAGAAGGCATCGTTGAACAAACTGAAATGACACAAAATACCAAATGCTGCTGGGAACAAGTGTACGGCTCCACACCTGAGATGCGCTCGGAGCGGCCACATAATTGTACAAAAATATCTGCAGGCAGATTGCACTTTGCAAAATACAAGAATGGTGTGACTGTAAAACAAGTCACTATTTGATGTATATTTCCATAATTTCACTTTCAACGTAGGAAGAGGCCACGTGACCTTTCCCTTCTGTCTGAGGTGAGGCTACCATGCAGAGCCAGATGTCGGGATGAGGAATGGGAGGGGGTGTCGTCCAAGGGACTGTGGAGGCCTTACTCCGCAGTTTACATGCTTCGAACATGAAGGGAATCCTCTGAACTGGAGAAGTGTAGGTAAATCTCATGGCACCCATTCTCCAGCCTGTCATTTCCACACACTCAGCACCCATCCACCTCTTTGTTCATCGGTCTGTCCCTCCATCCGTCCATCCATCCACCCACCCACGTACCTGACCTGTCCACTCAGTAGAATATAAATTAAGCACCTGCTGGGCACTGAGACTCCCGGTGCCACTTGGGGAGACGCTGGATGCCGCCCCTGTGCCTCTGCGGGCCCCCTGCATCCCTCCCACCCTGTTCTGTGCTGGGGAGGGGCGGGCTCGCCTGTGCAGGTGGCTTCAGGGGGCTCTGGCTGCCCCGTGGACGCAGCAGCAGGGGCTCGAAGCACGGGAGAAGGGAGGGCGGGTACTGACCCTACTGCTTCCTCCGCACAGTCCAGCCCCTGCTGCTGGCCGGCTCCGCGGGGCTCTGTGTCCCAGCGACCCGGGTGCTCCTCCTTCCCTTGCCCCTCCCGACCTGGGACGGGAGCAGAGACCCAGGCACTGCAGGGCCTGCTGGGCTTCCTCCCCCACCCCCTTTCTGCACAGAGCCTTGGTTAGATGCTGTGGGAATTAATCCCTTCGGTTCCTGCTGGGACACTGAGAGTACAGGAGGGAGGCCACAGCAGCCCCCTGACCACAGCTGTCCTTGCCCGGAGTGCTGCACTTGAGGTGGAAGCAACAGCTGAGGTGCCCACGTGCCCGGGGGACACCCTGAGCCCGGATGGACTCCGAGCCGAGTGGTCCTGAGATGCCAGGGGACCGGGTCCCTCCTTTTGCAGATGAGGAACCTGAGGAGTGGCCTCCTGGCGCAGGCAGGTCAGGCGGGCAGCCAGTCCTCCGCAGGGCTGGCCGGCCCCGCCAGGCACTCTCTCCACGACACCACTTTCTCAGCGAGGGTGCCTGTGGCGGGGCTACACTGAGCTCTGCGAGGCCTGCCGCCAAGCCCCACGTGGAGAGCCACTCGGCTTCTCTCTGCAACGGGTACCTTGTCCACGTCCCTCCCCTCAGATCCCACCACCCCCTCCCTCGCCCTGTGCTGGCTACGGGACGATCACCTCCCCCAAGCCCACTGCCCCATCTCAGACCCACCCCCGCCGTGCCCATCCCCGTCACACAGCCGACCGAGGGCTCCTTTGCCCGCTGCCCGCCCTGGGCCAGACCTGCCAGGCGCCTCTACTCCCCCCAGGTCCCTGAGCTCTGCTCACGCCAAGCCTGAGCAAGCGCACCCCCCGAACATGGACGGCCCCCCTACAGCGTCTCCTGGGGACCAGCTGACCACCGGGGGACGCTTCCCCGCGCCACCCCACCGGTCATCTCCCCCCCTTGTCCGGCTTCCCCTCCCGAGGTTCAGCCCACCCCTGTGACCCTCCTTCTTTACCCTACAGAAGAAAACCTGCTCCTGTCTGATTCTGAGATGCTCACGGATTTCCGAGATCGGTGCGTTCTCCCTATCACAGTGGTCCTTCTTCTTAGTCCTTCTGCCTAGCAAAGTCCAGATGTTTTTGGACACAGTCACACTTTAGTATGTTGATGCTCCCAGGTGACGGGCCGTCAGCCCTGACAGTCAGTGCTTTAGACAGCACGTGGGCTTCTGTCCCTCAAATGACAACCGGGGCGCGGCCGCCTGTGTGTGTGCAGGGATCCCTACGAGTAGCTGTCACAGACGCATGACCCACTGGGAAGGAAAGAAGCATGTCGGGCGGCGCTCTGAAGATTTCAGGCTAAGACAGAAGAACCAGGAGGAGGGACGGGTCCACTAGAGACCACTTGTAATTCAGCTCAAAAGACCCAGTGACGCAGCTATTCTCTGACTTGTAATCAGACCCTGGGGAGAGGGGAGAACAGATTTATCCCAAAGCTCAGCAGTAGGGATGGGAAGAACTCAGTTCCCAGGAGACCCCACCTGCCAAGGGTGAAGGAAGCTGTCTTCCATCCACTCATCAGTCTTTAGGGGCGGGACTGTATCCCATTCCTCATCGGAATGTCTAGCTCAGAGCAGGCGCTCAGAGCACTGGTCCTGAGAATGAGATACAAGTGGACACAGCCGGTGGTGGGAAAGGGTCTGCTTACAGAGATCCTGGGAGCTCGGAGAGCTTGAACGGGCAGAGCAGAAACAAATGGTACCCCAAAGGACACCAGATTTGGAAACCTGGATTCCAGGCCTGGCCCGTGAAGAATCAGCGTGATTCTGAGCAAGTCACCTGCCTTCTGGGGGTCCCCTTGCCTCCTCTGTAAATTGTGGAGAAAATGGAAGGGAAATAAGGGGAACTTTCAGAGCCCTTCCAGCCCCAGAGTCCCAGCAACAGGCAGCTCTTTGGAGGATGGGTGTGAGGGACCAGCCTGCTCGGGGGGCAGGTGTGAACCCCAGTCGTTCATGCCTCAGTGCAGGCTGACACATTTCAAAACAAGGCGGCAGGTGAATTTGCCAAATCCCACTCTCCTGCAGCTGCCATCCACTCTGTGTGGATTTGCCAACTGCGGTCCATGGGAGAAACCTGTACCTGTCACTACGCCCTCCGAGTTTACTGTCATCTGGCTCACCCAGCCTTGTGACACGGCCTGAAAATCCTGTCCGGTATGTTGCTGACGTCCTCAAATGTCAACACAGTTCTGCTGGCTGATAGAGCTTGCTGGCTAATGGAGGGGTCTTACTTACGGGGATGGGAAGGCAGAGGCACGGTTTGTTGTTCTGATGTCTCCTGCTCTGTGTAAGTCTGCCAAACACTAATCATTCCTTGCATATCTAGTTACACTGTCTTCAGAACAATCTGGCTGCTGGTCAAACACGGACCACAACAATGCAGAACATGTGTTCTTCACCAGAAATTTATTCATCTGGACATCCAAGACCAGATTTCCAGGCTTCTAAAGCACTGGACATTTTGACTGCTGAGAACATGGAAACCTGTGATCAACAGTAACATTGAGAATTCCCTTTTCAATGCATCAGTAGAATGAAGATCCGGCATTTCTCCAGACCGGAGCTTCCATGTTTCTGCCGTCACCACAAAGAGCTTCTTGCCCTCATGGATAATAAAAAGCACACCCTGATCTGATACCGTCAACACAAAAGCTGTCTGGTTGAGCCAATCCCCTTCAACTGCTTCCTAAGATGAACTCATTTGAATATTTCGGTACCCAGGTCATTACTTTAACACATGAGGCAGAAACAGAGTGAGGTCTAGCTCTGTGGGTATTAGAGATCATTGATGCATTTGTAATTCATCCCTCAAACACTTTCAAATAAATTTGGAAGTCAAATTCAGATAAAACAAATATCTTCCCACAGACTTTAATATAAAGACAAAAGCCTAGATTAGAAATATGTTAGTAGGATGGCAGATTCAGGGATGGAGGTGCGGGACAGTATCTTTAATTTGAAAATGAGTTTCCACACACTAAGAAGGCCCTTCGCGGGCGGGGACTGCAGGGGGCGGAGGGGGGAAGCTTCGGAGCCACGGAGGAGAGCGCAGCCACAGGGGTGCGGAGGGCAAAGCGGAGAGATCCCCGCACGGAGGATCGGTGCTGACCAGCACTCACCAGCCCGAGAGGCTTGTCTGCTCACCCGCCAGGGCGGGCGGGGGCTGGGAGCTGAGGCTCCGGCTTCGGTCGGATCGCAGGGAGAGGACTGGGGTTGGCGGCGTGAACACAGCCTGAAGGGGCTAGCGCACCACAGCTAGCCGGGAGGGAGTCCGGGGAAAAGTCTGCAGCTGCCGAAGAGGCAAGAGACTTCTTCTTGCCTCTTTGTTTCGCGGCGCGCAAGGAGAGGGGATTCAGAGCGCTGCTTAAACGAGCTCCAGAGACGGGCGCGAGCCGCAGCTATCAGCGCGGACCCCAGAGACGGGCATGAGACGCTAAGGCTGCTGCTGCCGCCACCAAGAAGCCTGTGTGCGAGCACAGGTCACTCTCCACACCGCCCTTCCCGGGAGCCAGTGCAGCCTGCCACGGCCAGGCTCCCACGATCCGGGGACAACTTCCCCGGGAGAGCGCACGGCGCGCCTCAGGCTGCTGCAACGTCACGCCGGCTTCTGCCGCCGCAGGCTCGCCCCGGCTCCTCCGTACCGCTCCCTCCCCCCGGCCTGACTGAGCCAGAGCCCCCGAATCAGCTGCTCCTTTAACCCCGTTCTGTCTGGGCGGGAACAGACGCCCTCAGGCGACCTACATGCAGAGGCGGGTCCAAGTCCAAAGCTGAACCCCGGGAGCTGTGCGAACAAAGAAGAGAAAGGGAAATCTCTCCCAGCAGCCTCAGGAGCAGCGGATTAAATCTCCACAATCAACTTGATGTCCCCTGCATCTGTGGAATACCTGAATAGACAACGAATCATCCCAAATTGAGGAGGTGGACTTTGGGAGAAAGATATATTATTTTTTCCCCTTTTCCTCTTTTTGTGAGTGTGTATGGGTATGCTTCTGTGTGAGATTTTGTCTGTATAGCTTTGCTTTCACCATTTGTCCTAGGGTTCTGTCTGTCTGTTTTGTTTTTTTTATTACTTAAAAAATTTTTTTCTCTTAATAATTATTTTTTATTTTAATAACTTTATTTTATTTTATCATCTTCTTTCTTTCTCTCTTTTTTTTCTCCCTTTTATTCTGAGCCGTGTGGATGAAAGGCTCTTGGTGCTCCAGCCAGGAGTCAGGGCTGTGCCTCTGAGGTGGGAGAGCCAAGTTCAGGACACTGGTCCACCAGAGACCTCCCAGCTCCACATAATGTCAAACGGTGAAAATCTCCCAGAGATCTCCATCTCAACGCCAAGACCCAGCTCCACTCAACGACCAGCAAGCTACAGTGCTGGGCACCCTATGCCAAACAACTAGCAAGACAGGAACACAACCCCATCCATTAGCACAGAGGCTGCCTAAAATCATAATAAGGCCACAGACACCCCAAAAAACACCACCAGATGTGGACCTGCCCACCAGAAAGACAAGATCCAGCCTCATGCACCAGAAAACAGGTACTAGTCCCCTCCACCAGGAAGCCTCCACAAGCCACTGAACCAACCTTACCCACTGGGAGCAGACACCAAAAACAACGGGAACAATGAACCCGCAGCCTGCGAAAAGGAGACCCCAAACACAGTAAGTTAAGCAAGATGAGAAGACAGAGAAACACACAGCAGATGAAGGAGCAAGGCAAAAACGCACCAGACCTAACAAATGAGGAGGAAATAGGCAGTCTACCTGAAAAAGAATTCAGAATAATGATAGTAAAGATGATACAAAATCTTGGAAATAGAATGGAGAAAATACAAGAAACGTTTAACAAGGACTAGAAGAACTAAAGAGCAAACAAACAATGATGAACAACACAATAAATGACATTAAAAATTCTCTAGAAGGAATCAATAGCAGAATAACTGAGGCAGAAGAACGGATAAGTGACCTGCAAGATAAAATAGTGGAAATAACTACTGCAGAGCAGAATAAAGAAAAAAGAATGAAAAGAATTGAGGACAGTCTCAGAGACCTCTGGGACAACATTAAATGCACCAACATTGAAATTATAGGGGTCCCAGAAGAAGAAGAGAAAAAGAAAGGGACTGAGAAAATATTTTAAGAGATTATAGCTGAAAAATTCCCTAATATGGGAAAGGAAGTAGTTAATCAAGTCCAGGAAGCACAGAGAGTCCCATACAGGAGAAATCCAAGGAGAAACACACCAAGACACATATTAATCAAACTATCAAAAATTAAATACAAAGAACAAATATTAAAAGCAGCAAGGGATGGGCTTCCCTGGTGGCGCAGTGGTTGAGAATCTGCCTGCCAATGCAGGGGACACGGGTTCGAGCCCTGGTCTGGGAAGATCCAACGTGCCGCGGAGCAGCTGGGCCCGTGAGCCACAATTACTGAGCCTGCGCGTCTGGAGCCTGTGCTCCGCAACAAGAGAGGCCGCGATGGTGAGAGGCCTGCGCACCGCGATGAAGAGTGGCCCCCACTTGCCACAAGTAGAGAAAGCCCTCGCACAGAAACGAAGACCCAACACAGCCATAAAATAAATAAAATAATAAATACTTAAAAAAAAAAAAGTAAACCCAGAACCATCTGCTTTAAAGCACCAGTCCCATATCCTTTGTAAATCTCATCTTCAAAAAAAAAAAAAAAAAAAAAGCAGTAAGGGAAAAACAACAAATAACACATAAGGGAATCCCCATAAGGTTAACAGCTGATCTTTCAGCAGAAACTCTGGAAGCCAGAAGGGAGTGGCAGGACATATTTAAAGTGATGAAAGAGAAAAACCTACAACCAAGATTACTCTACCCAGCAAGGATCTCATTCAGATTTGATGGAGAAGCAAAAGCTAAGAGAATTCAGCACCACCAAACCAGCTTTACAACAAATACTAAAGGAATTTCTCTAGGCAGGAAACACAAGAGAAGGAAAAGACCTACAATAATAAACCCAAAACAATTAAGAAAATGGTAATAGGAACATACATATTGATAATTACCTTAAATGTAAACTGATTAAATGCTCCAACCAAAAGACACAGACTGGCTGAATGGATACAAAAACAAGACCCGTATATATGCTGTCTACAAGAGACCCACTTCAGACCTAGGGACAGATACAGACTGAAAGTGAGGGGATGGAAAAAGATATTCCATGCAAATGGAAATCAAAAGAAAGCTGGAGTAGCAATTCTTATATCAGGCAAAATAGACTTTAAAACAAAGACTATTACAAGAGACAAAGAAGGACACTACATAATGATCAAGGGATCAATCCAAGAAGAAGACAGGAGCACGTCAATACATAAGGCAAATACTAACAGCCATAAAAGGGGAAATTGACAGTAACACAATCATAGTAGGGGACTTTAACACCCCACTTTCACCAATGGACAGATCATCCAAAATGAAAATAAATAAGGAAACACAAGCTTTAAATGATACATTAAACAAGATGGACTTAATCGAGATTTATAGGACATTCCATGCAAAAACAACAGAATACACATTCTTCACAAGTGTTCATGGAACATTCTCCAGGATAGATCATACCTTGGGTCACAAATCAAGCCTTGGTAAATTTAAGAAAACTGATATCGTATCAAGTATCTTTTACGACCACAACGCTATGAGACTAGATATCAATTACAGGAAAAAATCTGTAAGAAATACAAACACATGGAGGCTAAACAACACACTACTTAATAACCAAGAGATCACTGAAGAAATCAAAGAGGAAATCAAAAAATACCTAGAAACAAATGACAATGAAAACACAACTACCCAAAACCTACAGAATGCAGCAAAAGCAGTTCTAAGAGGGAAGTTTATAGCTATACAAGCCTACCTTAAGAAACAAGAAATATCTCAAATAAACAACCTAACCTTACACCTAAAGCAATTAGAGAAAGAAGAACAAAAAAACCCCAAAGTTAGCAGAAGGAAAGAAATCATAAAGATCAGATCAGAAATAAATGAAAAAGAAATGAAGGAAACGATAGCAAAGATCAATAAAACTAAAAACTGGTTCTTAAGATAAACAAAATTGATAAACCATTAGCCAGACTTATCAAGAAAAAAAGGGATAAGACTCAAATCAATAGAACTAGAAATGAAAAAGGAGAAGTAACAACTGACACTGCAGAAATACAAAGGATCATGAGAGATTACTACAAGCAACTATATGCCAATAAAATGGACAACCTGGAAGAAATGGACAAATTCTTAGAAATGCACAACCTTCTGAGACTGAACCAGGAAGAAATAGAAAATATGAACAGACCAATCACAAGCACTGAAATTGAAACTGTGATTAAAAATCTTCCAACACACAAAAGCCCAGGACCAGATGGCTTCACAGGCGAATTCTATCAAACGTTTAGAGAAGAGCTAACATCTATCCTTCTCAAACTCTTCCAAAATATAGCAGAGGGAGGAACACTCCCAAACTCATTCTACGAGGCCACCATCACTCTGATACCAAAATCAGACAAAGATGTCACAAAGAAAGAAAACTACAGGCCAATATCACTGATGAACATAGATGCAAAAATCCTCAACAAAATACTAGCAAACAGAATCCAACAGCACATTAAAAGGATCATACAGTATGATCAAGTGGGGTTTATCCCAGGAATGCAAGGATTCTTCAATACACGCAAATCAATCAACGTGATACACCATATTAACAAATCGAAGGAGAAAAACCATATGATTATCTCAATAGATGCAGAGAAAGCTTTCAACAAAATTCAACACCAATTTATGATAAAAAACCCTCCAGAAAGTAGGCATAGAGGGAACTTTCCTCAACATAATAAAGGCCATATATGACAAACCCACAGCCAACATCATCCTCAATGGTGAAAAACTGAAACCATTTCCACTAAGATCAGGAACAAGACAAGGTTGCCAACTCTCACCACTATCATTCAACATAGTTTTGGAAGTTTTAGCCACAGCAATCAGAGAAGAAAAAGAAATAAAAGGAATCCAAATCGGAAAAGAAGAAGTAAAGCTGTCACTGTCTGCAGATGACATGATACTATACACAGAGAATCCTATAGATGCTACCAGAAAACTACTAGAGCTAATCAATGAATTTGGTAAAGTAGCAGGATACAAAATTAATGCACAGAAATCTCTTGCTTTCCTATACACTAATGATGAAAAATCTGAAAGTGAAATTAAGAAAACACTCCCATTTACCACTGCAACAGAAAGAATAAAATATCTAGGAATAAACCTACCTAAGGAAACAAAAGACCTGTATGCAGAAAATTATAAGACACTGATGAAAGAAACTGAAGATTATACAAATAGATCGAGAGATATACCATGTTCTTGGATTGGAAGAATCAACATTGTGAAAATGACTCTACTACCCAAAGCAATCTACAGATTCAATGCAATCCCTATCAAACTACCACTGGCATTTTTCACAGAACTAGAACAAAAAATTTCACAATTTGTATGGAAACACAAAAGACCCCGAATAGCCAAAGCAATCTTGAGAAAGAAAAACGGAGCTGGAGGAATCAGGCTCCCTGACTTCAGACGATACTACAAAGCTACAGTAATCAAGACAGTATGGTACTGGCACAAAAACAGAAATATAGATCAATGGAACAGGATAGAAAGCTCAGAGATAAACCCACACACATATGGTCACCTTATCTTTGATAAAGGAGGCAAGAATATACAGTAGAGAAAAGACAGCCTCTTCAATAAGTGGTGCTGGGAAAACTGGACAGCTACATGTAAAAGAATGAAATTAGAACACTCCCTAACACCATACACAAAAATAAACTCAAAATGGATTAAAGACCTAAACGTAAGGCCAGACACCATCAAACTCTTAGAGGAAAACATAGGCAGAACACTCTATGACATAAATCACAGCAAGATCCTTTTTGACCCACCTCCTAGAGAAATGGAAATAAAAACAAAAATAAACAAATGGGACCTAATGAAACTTAAGAGCTTTTGCACAGCAAAGGAAACCATAAACAAGACTAAAAGACAACCCTCAGAATGGGAGAAAATATTTGCAAATGAAGCAACTGACAAAGGATTAATCTCCAAAACATACAAGCAACTCACGCAGCTCAATATCAAAAAAACAAGAAACCCAATCCAAAAATGGGCAGAAGACCTAAATAGACATTTCTCCAAAGAAGATATACAGATTGCCAACAAACACATGAAAGAATGCTCAACATCATTAATCATTAGAGAAATGGAAATCAAAACTACAATGAGATATCATCTCACACTGGTCACAATGGCCATCATCAAAAAATCTACAAACAATAAATGCTGGAGAGGGTGTGGAGAAAAGGGAACCCTCTTGCACTGTTGGTGGGAATGTAAATTGATACAGCCACTATGGAGAACAGTATGGAGGTTCCTGAAAAAACTAAAAACAGAACTACCATACGACCCAGCAATCCCACTACTGGGCATATACCCTGAGAAAACCATAATTCAAAAAGAGTCATGTACCAAAATGTTCATTGCAGCTCTATTTACAATAGCCAGAACATGGAAGCAACCTAAGTGTCCATCAACAGATGAATGGATAAAGAAGATGTGGCACATATATACAATGGAATATTACTCAGCCATAAAAAGGAACGAAACTGAGTTATTTGTAGTGAGGTGGATGGACCTAGAGACTGTCATACAGAGTGAAGTAAGTCAGAAAGAGAAAAACAAATACCGTATGCTAACACATATATATGGAATCTAAAAAAAAAAAGAAAGAAAGAAAATCATCAGAAGAACCTAGGGGGCAAGACGGGAATAAAGATGCACACCTACTAGAGAATGGACTTGAGGATGCGGGGACGGGGAAGGGTAAGCTGGGACAAAGTGAGAGAGTGGCATGGACATATATACACTACCAAATGTAAAATAGATAGTTAGTGGGAAGCAGCCGCATAGCACAGGGAGATCAGCTCGGTGCTTTGTGACCACCTAGAGGGGTGGGATAGGGAGGGTGGGAGGGACCGAGATGCAAGAGGGAAGAGATATGGGGACATGTGTATATGTATAACTGATTCACTTTGTTATAAAGCAGAAACTGACACACCATTGTAAAGCAATCAAAATAAAAAATAAAACCAAAAAACAAAAATTTGAAAATGAGACAGAACTTCCATCCCAGATGAAAACTACTGCTCCCGAGAAGGGCTGTGCTGCCTTGGCCACACTTCTGAATCACCAGACGAGCTTTTAAAAAACCCCAAACCCAGGCCAGACCCCTGATGGAGGAAACTAGGAAGGAGAGACTTATAGAAATTGTCTTCTATCTTTGTGCCACCTGGAAGTTTAAGCACAAAGTGAAACACAGTAGATGTGAAAACTCTTGAACAATGATATGAGTGGCGGGTTAGGTGTCTGGAATCTTGGGTTCAAGCCTTGGTTCTATCCCTAATTAAAAAAGCAACGATGGGGTAGTCAGGTGGTGGTGACGGAGGTTGTGGTGGTGATGGAGGTGGTGGTGATGGTGGCAATGGTGGTGGTGATAATGATGGTGATGATGATGGTGGTGGTGGTGATGCTGTGGTGGTGATGGTGATGATGGTGGTGGTGATGATGGTGGTGACGGTGATGGTGGAGGAGGTGATGGTGATGGTGGTGATGGTGGTGGAGGAGGTGATGGTGGTGATGATGATGATGGTGGTGGTGGTGGTGGTAGTGATGGTAGTGGTTGTGAGAATGGAGGTGGTGGTTAATTGTTGACGGGGGTGGGGCTCAGGTCATTAGGAATGAAGACCCTGTTTTTCTGTGATGTTTCCATTGCTCTGATGACCTCTGTCTTGCCCCTAATCCTGAATAAAGGCTTGCACTGGATCCAATATACCGGTCTCTCAGGGAGTCCATACCTCCTACAGACTGGGCAGGAAGAAGCTGCCTTTCCTCTCGAGGTCAGAAGGCGGTGCGTCACGGGCAGTGCACTTGTAGGAGGAGCCTGGAGGCAGCGGCGCCCCGAGAGGGCAAGCTTCCTGGGAACGTGCACAGTTAGGAGCAGCGAGCTGCACACACACATATTGATGCGCTGGGTCTTTACAGAGTCCCGGGTGAAAAAAGCGGCAACAGATCCACACAGACGTGCACACACATCTATGTTTTTGTGTCTCTATCACAGTGCCATGTGTGTAAAGTTAAGTGCACACACACACACGCAACAGTACATTTTACGAACACTGACGGGGAAAAGGCTGCTTAAACACATTTTAAATCGGTGCCTAAGAGGTGGGGGAGCATGAGGGTAGAGAATAAAGTTGAAAAGCACAAATACAGGAGAGCTCTTGCACTGACCAAGGAAGGTGTGCCCTGAACGGGGCACATCTAGATCTTGGTGCTGGAGAGTAAAGTGAATACACGGAAGTGAAATAAAATAGAAGTGAGGGGTGGTGGGCGGGGAGAGGCCGTCGCTAGCCTGGGAGCATCAGGGACACAGCGCCTGCTTCCCTTCTCAGGCTCTGTGAACAACCCCCTGACGACCTGATGCTGCCAGGCAGTCAGGACGGGCGCCCCGGGCCGGCGGCTGGACTGCATCTGACGGGGTGTTTGTAGGAGGAGAATAGAAACACACATCAGCGTAGCGCAACACGTCTTCAGCATGATCCCGCGGGGGATCTGCTGCATCTTAATTCAACACCCAGCTCGGCAGCTCCGCAGAGGCCCGAAGAAAACAGCAAAAAACAACTGCTCTTGTTTTTATCGGTGCAGCTGGGCTTCTCCGTGAAATGGTAAAAACTGCAGGACCCGCGGGGCATAATGCTTTCCACTTAGATTCTTCCACCCACAGGAGAAGCTGCGCTTGCACTTCCTGGAGAGGCTTGGGAGGCATCACCCCCGTTCGTTCGGCCTAGTGCCACTGGGGTCAATGTCCTTAGTTCTTTTTGGTGGAACCCTTCTCCCAGGTGGCCTCAGCTCTGCTCTGGCATCGTGAGTGGTGGGGCTGCGTGTGACGCCCTCCCTGGCACTCGCCACCCACGTTCCCGCCACGCTGCACACGGCCACTGATCACGAGGCGCCGCGGTACCTGGACTCGAGCCACAGGTGGAGGGGCCATCACGGGCCTAACCCAGCACCTGGCACGTGCCGATGCCAGTAGGAGTTTCCCAGGGCAAGGATTCGGGAGCCGGTCTTCATCTTCCCCTGAGAACTCTTGGAGGGGAGCTCAGGGTGGTTGACAAGCAAACAACAGAGGACGGGAAGTGAATGGCATAAAGGTGAGACGGCTGACAGAGGAAGCGTCTGACTTCTTCCTCTCGATGGCTCTGACCAGCCTGCCGAAAGTGAGCCCTGGCCTTCCGGAACGCTCCGCTTCTTTCCGTGGAGGCTGTGCGGGGAGGGAGGGGTGACCCCGCCTGGCTTGAGTTCAGGGCCCCCCTCAGGCTCTGTGTGGATTCAGATCCATCCCTTAACCTCTGGGTCCTCGGCCCCCGCCTCTGTGGAATGGGAGAAGGTGGGACCCACATCTGGGCTGTGTGAGGGCCCCAGGGGACACAGCCACCAGCCCATGGGACACGACAGCCACGCCCTTGCTCCCGAGGGCAGGGCAGGGGGAAGGACAAGGGTGGAAGCAAGCCAGCAAACGGAGACGCCCAGTTTGGAAGGAGAAAAGGAGAATGTAAATAGCTCTGGGTCACACACAATTTTATAATTCAATCCACAACCACAACTGGGCCTCACACCTGATCCAGGAACCACCCCGCACCCTCCTGGGTCCTGGAATATCCCTCTAGCCATGTCCCAGTGAGGCCAAATCCTGCCTGTGCCTCCAAGCCCTCCTCCTCCCCCTGACCCTCCTCCCTGGATTTCTCACTCCTTCAGCAAAATTCTGAAAAGAACAGATGCCTATTTTGTGGCACTTACCTTTTTACTGTTACATATTTCTTTGTTTGTCCCTGCCTAGATCTTTGAGGACATCATTTAGGTCTCCTTCCTTTTTCCATCCCTCCACAAAGTAAGTATCTTATTGTTACCTTTTCTAGATTAGTTCCTTTAGTGTTGAAGGAAACCAGAATATGTCACCCCCAAATATGCCTTTTTGACATGAAAATTATTTTGAGCTGAAGGCAATTAGGAAGCAGCAAACCCAGAAAAAACTCCCCCTTTTCTGCCTGAAGGCAGGAAATAGTCTCCTTTTCCTGGAGACAGACTCTTATTGGCCCAGAGATGCACCGGGGAACCTGCAAGCACACCTTCCTCCACTAGGTCCTCTGGTTTATTTACCTTCCCACGGCTGCCACCCTTGGAACCCTAAACCTGCTTTCCTTGTCCTGTTAATTCTCTATGAATTTATTGTTCCTGGTTGAAGATGCTGTAAAAGCTGTAGCTGTAAATCGATGCTTTGAGCTGTTTTTTGTTGAGATTTTTTCCAGGTGATGTGCACCGCATGCGTGAATGAACTGGTTTTTTTTTCCCTCCTGTTAATCTGTCTTGTTGTGAGACTCCCAGCTGAAAACCCAGGATGGGTAAAGTGTGGTCTCCCCTACGGCGTCCTGCATTTGAGACAGCAGGATGTCAGCAATGGCTAAATATTTTTAAAGTTTTGGTTCTTAGAAAAGTACTAGGATAACCAAAGAAATCCATATCTTCAAGAATCCTATTGAAATAGGATTTTTGTTTTGTTTTGTTTTTTTGTTTGTTTGTTTTTAACATGTATATACTGCAGTTTTATTTCAATCACACAAAGTTCACGTGTAGGAAATTTAAATGAAACAGTACAGTAAAAATAGCAGAGAACCAAAAACTCTAAAAAGGAAGTACACCTAAAGCATGAGAACTCAACATTCATTAGTGTTTCACCTTCAGTTTTACTGACACTTGATGCTTGCAAATTTTGAAACAAACTTTGAGATCATAATGACTATTCTGAAGAGATTTCAGCACCAGCACTAAGATTTGTACATTCAGTTGGTTTGCAACTGACTTGTTAGCCATTTACATAGTGTACAGTACAGATTTGTCACAGGTCAGATCACCTTCCTGTAATAGAAAGGATCCCCTAAACTGCACTCAGCTTAAGACATCCAATGTACAAGGGCACGGAAACCATCATAATAATGTGACTCCAATGAAATAGGATTTTACTGGCTAATTTTAAACTTAATTTGCCCATTCAGCAAAGGTTTACCAAGCTTGTACTACGCGCCAGGCCCTGCTCCGGAACTGGAGATCGGGCTTTGCACAAAACAGACAAAATCCCTGCCTCATGGAGTTTATGTTCTAGGTGATGGGCGGGGAAGGGACACAGGAATAAAGTGTGGGGAACATCCTGCTGGGATTCCTTCTGTGAAGAAAACTAGAGTGGGGCAGGAAGGGTGCTGGCCAGGACCTAGAGCACCTGCGGGCCAGCTGTGTGGAGGAGCTTAGTGGCAGAGCCAGGCCCCGGCCACGCCCCGGAAAAGGGGTGAGCCCTGCAGACTTGAGGAGGGTGGGGGGAGGTGGAGTAGAGGTTAGCAGGGCATTTGGGGCTTTTAGGCCACTGTAGGAAGTTTGGCTTTTACCCCAGAGAAACGGGAAAGCGCAGGGAGTTCTGAGCGGAGAGAGCAGTGATCTGACACGGTTTAGGAGAGGGCCCTGCGGGGGCAGGAGCGGAGACGGGACAGGGGAGACGCCATCGGATGCTGGTTACACAGGAGAAATACCCTGTGGAAGACACAGAGTGAAGTCAGAGGCCTGAGTGCCAGAAGGTCGCTGCCCTGAACAGAGACGGGAAGGCTGCCGGGAGCAGGGCTCCAGGGGGAACGGGAATTCCGTTTTCACTGAGTTCAGTTTGGGTTGCCATTTAGAGATAGTTAGAGAATTTCTCTGAAACCTGCAAAGAGCAAACGAGATCACGCGTATCTTCCCGTGCAACGCCGGGCTTGGCTTGCGATGGCCTGGACACCCCTGTTGGGGTGGATGTCTCCATGGATTTTTGTCTGGTGGGTCAGATACCCCACCCCCAAGGTTACAGTTTAGGGCCCCGGGGGATCTGTAACCCCCAAACTTATCCTTACATTTCTTTGTCAAACTGTCCACATACACCTAGCTTGTCAAATGCCTTTTGGACTGGTTCTAACACTGCACTGGTTCCCTTATCAATTAATGAGTTAAATAAAATCTTCAACACACACTCATTTACTTTGCCCGAGAACCACAACTGGCCAGTTTAAGGGGAGATGTTGGGCCGGCAGTTAGAAATAGACCTGAAGTTCCGAGGGCACGGCAGGGCTGAGTTCCAAAGGGGAGTGTTGTTGGCCTACAGGCAGGATTTACAGCCGTGAGACGGGATGACAGTGCTGTGCCGTGTGACTTATCTAATATTCACGGCCACCCACAAGAGCAAACCTTTTTACTACTAATATTCATCCCCATTTTGCAGCTGAGGAAACAGAATGACACAGGCGAAGAGTAACTTGTCCAAGAGCACAGAACTGGGACCTGGACCCTGACAGCCGGCCTGTGACCCTTCACTGGGAACCAGCGGTTCTCAGTCTGCGGCATCTCTGACCGTCACGCGGCATCCACTGGCGGAAGGCAAGGACGTGGCTGAGGTCCCCACGGTGCAGAGGGCAGCCCCCATATCAAGGGATTCCCCTGGCCCCGAATATCGGCAGGGCAGGGGCGAGAAAGCCTCAGACTTGGGGGGCCTCCTCTTCCAGGCCCCCCACTCGACACGCCCCCTCTCAAGCCTGCAATCCTTCACTTGCTTCTAACCATTCATTCAAGGCCTATCCTTCCCCTACATCGTAACCTCCGTGTTTCATTCATGCTAAATTCTCAGTCTAACGGACACAAATAATAAACGCTCGATAAACGGCCGCTCACACTGACTGCATGATTTCTGATAGATCTGCGCTCACTTTGAAAAATCCCAAGGCTGTGACGGAGAAGGAGATGAGAAAGTGTGACATTAACGTTCTGCGATTTACACTGCATAGGAAAAGCATCACCGCGTTTAGCTTAGGAAACTGGAGAAGCAAAAAACCTGAGGCCCGCGTCTCAACAGCCCTGACGGAGGCGAATTTTTCATTGTCCTTGAAGCTAATCAAGTCTGCGGAAACAGCATCACCAAATGGACTAAACGAGATTTTCAATTAACTCAAACAGATGGCTTAAATTTTCCAGGTGACTTTCCATATCAATTCAGAGAGTTTGCTGGACCAGGCCCCAGGAGGCTTGGCACGGATGGAGCTGGAAGAAAACAATGAAATACCTGGGTCTTCGGCAGAGAAGACAAAGCAATAATCGCAATGTTTCTTCTATCACAGCAAGAATATCATCAGCCAAATTGATTCGACTCCCCGACCAGCGCACACTAAGGACCCACTCCCCTAGGAGGGGCCATGGAGAGCCAGGCCTTGGGACCAGCTGCATGAGAAGGAAGGCCGCTCCAGGGCGGGGAGCGAGAGGTAGCGGGCAGCCCTGGGCTTGGCCTGTCCACCTGAGGACCTCACAGCATTTTACACATCACTGGAGACAGAAGAGCTGAAAGAACCTCAGCGGGATCCTGCAGAGGCCCCAGGCAGGTGGGTCCTGCCAAGGACAGTGGTGGAAGCCACCACAGGAGGAGTCCACGCCATCACGGACCAGTGGATCCAAGTGCCCGTGTGCCTCGCCCTGAGCTGGGCCTGTGGAGGAGTAAGAGTGGCTGAGGCCACAGCTCCTGCCCTTCCGGAAGCTGCCAGAAGCTACTAATAATGTAGAGTTTCCTAACTGAATAGTGAAGACTCAGGCTGGAGTCACGGCAAAACGTGGGCTGGATATTTGCTGACCCTCAGAATGGATCATTCTCAACTTAACTGGGCCCACGTATAGACTTGCAGATCTATAAACGGGTGGATCCTGGTGCCATTCCCTTCTCCTTCTGAGTCTCCCATCAATATTCTCAACAGAGCGAGGTTTAACGCTGATATAAGTGGACTCCGGAAGTATAACCAGTCCCCAGCCTGCCTGAACTTTGGGACAGAATGAAATTGATATTCAGACCCTTTCACAAAGATAGATTTTACTCAGTTCTTTTGATTAGGAAATAAAATCCACCTACAGCCTTTAATAACAGGACAGTTGCCTCTGTCAACATGTTCCACCAACTACACAGTTGTTATACCAACTGGGAGATTTGGTTCATTGGAACAGAATTCACCACTCAGTTCCTGGAGCTGGCAAAAGCCAGTAACGCTCTAAAATAATGCTCTGAAAATGGGGCGCCATTCACAAGAGGTCCGATTACATGGATTTTCTTGGAAAGACTGCATCTGTTCATCCGAGGGGTGCCCTCCGAAGCCTGCCACGTGCCCGGCCATGTGCTCCCTCCGGACATGCGTGGTTGACCAGTCTTACCTGCCCCCCACCGCCCCCGAAGCCCAGCCTCCGGGGAGGAGAATCTGGGCCTGACATAAGGCAAGAAAGAGTAGCATTGGTTTGACCGGTGTTCCTTTCCCAGAAAAACCAAATCATAAAGCAGTAAGGAAAACTTTAGAAAATGTACCGTTTTCTTGGATGTTTAGATTAGCAGGAAAATAAATCTGAGCCTAAAGAGACCATGTAAATGGACACTGGTTTCGTTATTATCGTCTTAACATAACTGAGGAAAGGGTGCAAACCTCATCCGTGGATCGTCAGGCGGCATCATCTCCAGGTCGTGCGTGGGTCCATTTAGGCCAATGACGTGCAGGGAGATACTGGGGTTTTCACATCCAGCCTGGGAAGTAAAAGGGGAAAGAGATGTGAGTGAGCCGCCTCCCGCCTGGACTGGCCTGGGCACTAAGGCTGCCAGGAGATTCACAAGAGGCTCAGCGTGGGGAGGACGGAGTCCTTTAAGAGGAAGCTGCTCATCCCTGCTCCCCCTCCCTGAACACGCACCGGCCTGGCAGGGCAGGAAAGACAAGGCTGCTGGGTCTGACGGCCCAGGCTCCTCTGCCCCCCCAGATGGAGATGCTGGGGTGAGGGAGGGACTCAGGCCCACACAGGGCAGGCGTCAGATGGGTCACCAGCTCATGCCTCTGATTTGGAAGTGGGCGTCTGAATTCTGCTGGCCAGAATATGCTGACTTTCTATTAAAACGTGAAACCCCAAATCCTGAGCCATCTGGGCTTTATAATTCCAATTTCAGAGCACCTGTCCCAGAGTTCACTGTAAAATCAGGGGGCCTGTATCTTTCTGGATTTCAGGTCATTACATCACTCCTGGATTGGGGGGGGGCGGCTCTCATAAAAGGATTCACCAGGGAAACCATTCCATTTCTAGGTGATCTCTGGCTTCCAGCCTCCTGAACCGTGAGAAATAAATTCTGTTGTTTAAGCCGCACAGTCTGTGGTGCTTGTTACGGAGCCTGAGCTGACCGATACACCTGGTGTTTCCTTTCTCTGGCTTGGGACTCTGGGGACATCACTGGCCTCGCTTGGACACTGTCGCCCCTCTTGCTGCAAACTGCAGGCTGGAACGTCCCGTATTTCTGGTATACACGGCACGTGGCATCAGCTCCCAGAGCCCTCTGATGGCTTGGAAGCTGAGGCCCAGGGCTCACTGGCAGAGGCTGGAGGGGTCCTTCCAAGGCAGTCCCGGGTGGACGTGGGGACCCTGTCACCAGGTGGGTGCAGGCAGAGCTGCGTCCACTCTCTTGGGCACCAGCCTCTCTCCAACTGAGTGGGTGGTAGAGGTTTCGGCATCAGGCCCTCCCTTCACGCCAGGACGCTGTGACTTGCTAACAAAGCGGGCTTTGGCTATCCGTCCCCTGCCCCACTCCTGCACCCTTGCTGTTCTGCTGGCTTTTTGTGGGAAGCAATTAGAAACAGTATGGGTCAGAACATGACCAAGGACAGAACAGCCCAGGCCCAGGGGACCAGGCGCAGACAGGGGTCTTTCTGACGTCCCAGAATTTAAAAAAGGAACTAGAGGACAGGGTGCCCCCAGAGTGGGCAGTGTGAGTTTTTGTCACCACGGACTCACAAGGGAGGTAATGTATTTTGGTTGCAATGAAGTTTAGACAAATGATTAACGGTAGTTCCATTATTTAAAAGAAAGTAAAGCTGCCGAAAAATTCAACTGAGCAAAGATGGGAATTTACTGCAATGTAATGGGAAATGATTAATCTTGCCTCTGTTTACTGCACTGCTCATAACACGTCTGATTATCACAGCTCCACGCTGGGAGTCGGCTGGGCGGGGGAGCTGATGAATAATGCAGAGCTGCCCTGCTGCTGCTTCCCGCCTACCTTGGGGTAGTGGTAGGACTTCACGGTGGGGTAGACGGAGCCGGTGTAGGTGGGCAGCTCCATGACTGGCACCCGGGAGTCGTTGATGGTGGCGTAGGCGAGCCGCGTACCATCTGGAGACCACCAGTGGGCGATGTGGGTCTTCAAAATCTCCTCTAAGGGAAACAAACAAAGCAGAGGACTGCGGATGGCATGGAGGGCATGGATGGAGTGTCGGCCAGTGCTGCCCGGGCACCACGGGAGCTGGACAGGAAATCTCGAGCCCCCTCGGGGACACTTAACTTCTACAGCCTCTGAGGCGGCTTCCCTGTGCCCGGGATACGCCTTCATTTCAGAGGCGCCTGGTCTGACCACCAAACCCTAGCACAGCAAACCCAATCAATCAAGGCCCAACCGAACAGAGGCTAACTGTCTAAAAACCATTTTTTGGGGCACAAATTTGAGTATGATGAGCCCAGCAAGTCCTTTCTGAATTGACTTATTATTGTTCTGTTGTGGGTTATTATTTTAAGATGATCAGAAAAAGAGAATTAGAGGAGATATATTCACTCTGAAGCAGGGCACACCCAGGCAGAACCAAGTGAGGAAGTAAACTGTGTTGCAGGTTGAATCCCAGAAAATCGACTTGCAGGAGACGCCTAGGGATCGCGCCGGCGCAGAGACCCCCGCACGCACAGCCGTGCAGGAGCGGAAGGCATTCGAAGGCCAGCAGGCTCCGCACTCTGAAGCACGGAGGAGATTTCACTCCACGTGGCAGAAACAGAATGGCCTTCTCTTCTGCGGGACCGAAGAGGAAAGAGCAATCCTCTCAGGCTTCCACCAGGAGCACCCATCACTCCTGCCCGCCCCAAAGAGTCTTGGCTAATTAGAGTTTTGACTAGGGATGAGTGCTGTAGGATCTGTTATCTATTCTAGAAAGAACAATTCTGCTGTGTCTTTTGAACAAGCCAAGAGAAGACACTTCCCAGGTACAACTCGTTAGAGTGCTAGGGTCAGAGGAGCATCTCGGTGCGAAACAGCTCTAAGGTTGGCGGATTCCTCCTTGTACACGCTCTGTATTTTTATAAACCAAATCCCCCTAGGTTTGTTTTTAAAATAAAGACCAATACAGCTCTATAATCACATACTGTGAGTCCCATTCACTGGTCGTTATTAGGTGTAGACCATAAACCGGTTCTGTGAGCCTGTGGGGACAGAAAGGTAACTGAGGCGCCTGAGAAAACAGAGTGAGTGCTCCAACCACTCAGGGAAGGATGTGAATCGGAGTAGAGCCGAGGGGTGACGGCCACCGGAGGGAAGGGTCACAGAGATGAGAGAAGCAAGGCAGCAAGGCCAGGAGCTGGGCCAGCCTGATGGCCCAGCCAGGGGGGCGCGGGGATCTGCCGGCTGCAGGATGGAGACGGCGGGGGGCAGGGGGGCCAGGGGTCAGGGCCGCGTCGGTCAG
Source organism: Eubalaena glacialis (assembly GCF_028564815.1). Classification (NCBI taxonomy): domain Eukaryota; kingdom Metazoa; phylum Chordata; class Mammalia; order Artiodactyla; family Balaenidae; genus Eubalaena; species Eubalaena glacialis. Next base: position 126,327,489 of record NC_083723.1, on the reverse strand, counting down.
GGCCCTGCTGCAGTGGCTACAAAAGCATTCCACAGCCAAGTTCAGGACTGAAAGTGGGGCACTGCAACTCCTTCTCCCGGGAGACTGGCCGACCAGGCAGTTTGCCCCTCCATCACTGGCTCCACTGGCCTGGTTTCTCGGTGCGACAAGCCCCCATGTTGCGTGGGGCCTGCACTAGCAATGCTAGGAGTTATTCCCTTCATGAAGTGCTGGCCTCCCTCTAGATACGTCTCCCTGGCCCTCCGAGGGCTTTCCTCCAGGCCTGCTGGCAGCCTGCAGGGACCCTGACCCAGGGTGACCCGGGACCAGCACCAGACAGTAGAGTCTCATCCACCACGAAGTCCCTGGCATATCTGACTTCCCATCACCCGGACGCATCCCAGGCCGGCAGCACAGCTGATCAGTGAAGGACGGTGAAGGGGTCCCGAGTCCTGGGTTCTGTCCCTGTCCTGCCATCGACCGCGGAGGCCCTGAACAAGCCCCCAGCTGTCAAACAAGGGGCACAGCGGCTGCCTCTAACACGTCCTCCCTGACAGCATTTTGTGACCTTGCGGCATCCGAGAAACGACTCAGAAGCTTCTGCAGAGCCGATAAAAACCCAAAGGTCTGCTGGGGGGTGGCGGGGGGAAAGGAAGTCAGCCAACTCTCCAGTGCTTGTAATCTTCCAATGTCTTCGGCGGCCGGCAAAGTGACTTTCAGGTGCGGGTGTGGAAGGAGGGGATGGAGAAATGACTTTATCCAGCACCACCTGACTCGTCTGGCCGGCGCGTGTGGGACAGTGGGGAAGAGACTCCAGCAGATGGCCAGCTGGAAAAAACAGGCACCATTCGCAATGCACCTTCTGGGCGGTTCTGCACCATGGCGTCGTGCTGCAGGGCTGGGAGCGCGGGGACATCAGGGCACGAGGGGAATCACTGGCAGTGAGCGGGACACAAGGGGCAGAGGGCCAAGGAGGTGGCATCCGCCTGAAACCAGCCCCGCGAGCCTGGCCACGGCTCTCACGGCACATTCATTCACGGCCAGAAAATCCCCACAGGAAAGCTGGCAAAGTGGGTGCAACAAAGGCTTCTAGAAGAGGCAGCATCGCACAAGAGCAAGCAGACAACACAGTCCCTGCTGATACAACTCTTCTGAGGCTTCTCTTTGACCCCGAGCGACCTCCTGAAATGGGAGGGACAGCAAATCAGCAGCCCTGAGGGGTCCTGCCACCTTCACCCCCAGACGGGCCCAGGGGTGCAGGAGGGCACTGCTGGCTTCTCATACACCTGTCATGTGTCCACCTCATTTCTAGAACTTGCCCTCAGACCAAAAGGAAACGCTCCTGCTTTGGCCTGGTCAGTGCAGGGCAGGGGGTCACACATGCAGGGGTGAGAGGGACAAAATCAGGGGAAAAGGGAGGCCTGATGCTGGGCTGACAAGTACTATTTCTGTCCCTTCTGTCAGCAGATGCCAGAGTATTTCCACTGAGCTCAACGCATTGCTCAGAGAACACAGATGCAGAAAAGGACCACAGGCTTCAGACAATAAATGTGCTGGTCGGAAGGGAATCTGGAAACCACACAGTTCAGGGATGACAAATATCTGGTGTGTGTGTTGGCACATGTTCCTTTCAATTCCATCCCACAGCAAAATGCTCACAAATAAAAAAGAAATTCCTCCGTGCCAAAGACCGGGCCATACACAAAGGGTGGCTTCAGTTTATTTTCCCCAAATGCCCTTTAACACATTGTTCCTTGGTGTTTTTATTTTCCTGTGAGTTAGCTGCTCATTAAAGAGATAAAGTAAGGATAAGAAACTATGCGGAAAAGGACCAGGCAAATGAAATCGTGACATTTTTGTGTTAATTGAGAATGTCCCTATTCTCCAAATGTTTTCTTCAGGCTTCTAGCTTAATGAGGCAGTTGGCTTAAATGCCATGAATCAAATGTAGTTTATGGATAGAGTTTTGCAGGGAAAAAAACCCTATTTCTTCAACTAAATTAACTGCATGAACGCTTGGCTTGGAACAACAGGAGAAACTTGCCTTTCTGAGCAAGTACAAATAACTCGTGAGAACGGGAGGATACAGCTTTCCTTCCGCCTTCCCTGTCCCGTCCAGGGACCTTCTCAGAATCAAGTAAGAAAGATACATTTGGGGACATTCACTTGAAGAGGCAGAAATTTTTATCCATGCAGCTTAAGCTCGCAGTAGGATCTGGGCCCATTTCCCTCATTTCTTGTCATCGTATCTCAAAGAAGCCAACTCCACTGCGTGAATGTTGTCATTCATGCCACACACGTTAAGGGCATATCCATATCCGGAAGGACAAAATCCCCTTTGGGTTCAAGGTGATGAAGGCCAGTCCAGCCAAGAGGAGGAATTCTCGAGTTTTCCAGATGCAGAATAAGAGGGGGCCCCCGAGGTCGGTCCACCATGGTTGCCCAGAAATCACTTAGGGAGGTTCTCAGGGAAACGCGGGAATGGTGGGTGCTTCCTGTCACAGACGCTCGGGCCCACTCCAGGCCTCACAGTCAGTATATATTGGGGTGGGGGAAGGGCACAAGCCCCTTTTAAGCAAAAGCTCTGCAGGTGACTTTTGTGTACTTGCCGGATAATATGTCACATCTGATCAAACAGGCACTGCATTCTGGAAATGCATGCCTATGGTCTGCTGACAGAAAAATGTCACCTGCCATTTCAGTAAACAAAGGATGCTGCTGCCTTAAAGCCACCAGCCACTGCAGCCCACAGTGCGCCCTGAGGGGAATTCAGGATGGAGAAAAACAGGATACTGGCCCTAGATCGTGATGATGCATATCTAGGAATAATTTCAGTGAGACCAGACTCCGGCATCTTCCCATACATAGAAAAGCCCTACAATCATGAACTTGAGATGTCTGGTTTTTGTGATTAGCAGTACTTTTTTCATATTTGATTACATGATTTTTTTCAGCAAAAACTCCTGTATATCCTGGTTCCTCCCTTTCCTCTTTGGAACAGTCCCTCAGAGCTATCTGAGAGGCTGTCTCCCAGGCTATAGTCCTCAGTAAGGTCCCTGAGTAAGACACAACTTGCATCTTTTAGGTTGTGTGTTTTTTTCAGTTGAAGGTCTTACTAGCATATAGGAAACACGCTTCCAAATTATTGGGGGGGGGGGTGTATACCTACTTGAACAGAAGAAGAGTAGGTTCTGCTTAAGTCTGTTGTAGGTTGAACAGTGTCCCCCTAAAAGATATGATATCCTAATCTCTGGTACCCATCAATGTGACCTTATTTGGAAATGGGGTCACTGCAGATGTAATTAAGATGTACATTAAGATGAGGTCGTACTGGAGGCGGGCGGGGGCCCCTAACCCGATATGACTGGTGACCTCATGAGGAAAAGTAAAGAGACACAGAGACAGACAGGAGACATTGCCAGGTGGTGGCAAAGGCGGAGAGTGGGGTGATGGGTCTACAAGCCAAGGAACAGCAAGCAGGCAACCACCAGAAGCTGGAAGACACACCCTGATTTCAGACTTTCAGCTTCTAGAACTGGAACAATACATCTCTGCCGTTTAAAGCCATCCAGTTTGTGGTCTTTTGTTATGGTAGCCCCAGGAGCCCGCACAAGGTCATGACTGTATTGGTTGCCATAGAACCAGCTCCTTGCTGGGAGAATGCTGGTAGGAGACAGTCAGCTGAATTCTGCCCTGAAACTCAGCAGGGTGAATTTCTAAGCCAGACCTGACAAGAATGGGGGGTGCCCACTGGCCTGAGCCCTAACAACAAGCTGGGCTGGACCTGGCCTCCTCCGCCCCCGGCGCACACGCACACATGCATTCATGCACTCACACACACACGTCTGACGCTTGTGCTGGGCTGCCTCCTGCAGGCCCTGGCATGGACCGTCCCAGCCTCCAACGGGCGGATTGAGTTGGCTTGTCTCAGCTTCCACCCAACATGCTGGGGACCTGCTGTGACTGGGACCCTTCCTGAACCCCAGTCAGGTTCAAGTACATTTTCTGGTTTAACATGCGCCAGACCCTGCTGCAAGCACTGTGCATGGGACAACTCATCTACTCCTGACAGCCCTCACGCTGCTAGATAAATCTCTCCTCTTCAGGTCTAATCCCCTGCAATTACACGCCGAGGTTCCACCCACCCTCCCGGACCAGACCTGGCGCGTTACTGCCGAGCGCTCCCCGCACAGTCTTCAACCAGGAGAGTCACCAGGAGTCACCACAGGGACACAACAGCAGCAGGAGTCTCAGTGCCAGGCTCGGGGTCAGAGCCACAGCCCGAGGCTTCCTCGCTCCTCAGACGGCCGGCTCTCCTGCCCGGATCCCTCTCCCGCCCTGTGCTCCCCCGAGGCCCCACCACGCCTCCACTGTGTCTGCTCACGATTGGCAGAGAAACCTCCACCGCCCCTTCCTGAGCCTGGTGATCAACAAGTACATGTGCGTCTGAGGGATGTCATGTTTTATTCTACAGCCTTCACCCTCGCCACATACTTCACTTGCCTTTGCTAATCTTGGATACTCACAAGAACCCTGGATTAAGCCCCTTTTTACAGCTGAAAAGCTGGAGGTTGAGAGAAATTAACTTGATGGAGTTGAAGACTGAGGGCTCTATACATCCTAAACCCTATGCCAGAGCACGGGAGAGATGAAATTCTGTAGTCTGAAATGCAGTAAACAAAATATGACCACCACTCCCACCCCTCACCCAAGTGAGCAGAAACCTCAGGACTGTAGGGGCTGGGGACACAGAAGGTCTCTTTCTTTTGGGGGGAAATTAGAGAAAGCTCTTGGGGAGGTGGCATGCGACCTGTTCCCCAATAACCCATCCTTTTTTTTAGAAAAGGAAGCAATGAATCACAGCTGGGCACATGGTCTTCCAGAATAAAGACCCTTCCCCGCCTCCCGTGTGTAGGGGGGGAGGTGTGAAGTCAGGTGTGAAGGGGGGAACTCTTGCCTATGGGCTAGGACAGAAGGTCTGAGTAACTCCAGGTCCTCCTTTAAAGGAAAGGGGGTGACGGCTACTGCCTTTTCCCTGTCCTGCTGGCTGGAGAGCAGACACGAGGTGAAACTTTGTAGACCAAGCAGGTGGCAAATGCCATAGTATGGACCTAAGGGGTCCAGAGTAGGTCACAAAGTTCCTGAGGTCCTCAACGTCAGACAAACCCACAGAGCTAGAGCTGTAGGTCAGTATCACTCGCAAGTAGAAGACAGAGTGCCAGCCATCTGGGGGGTCTGCAAAGGACCCGCGCCCAGGAAAGGACACTAGTTCATCTGTCTTCCGACAGCGCTTTAACAAGAAAGAGAGACTTCTACTTCCATTCGCAAGCTGAGGCCGGACCTGCAATCCCCCAGGGGGCGGCCTCTGCACCAGATGCCGGAAAACGAGGGTCCACAGGGGTGATGGAGGGTCGTGCAGACCTGGAAGGGCGTGCGGAGAGGCAGCGGGGAGAGACAGTGGGTACCAGGAGGCCGGGGACAGAGGCAGGCTTGCGTCTCCCCGACTGCTGCGGCCCAGGCTTCCCCAGGCTGACAGGCCGCTCGGGACTGGGTCTGGCTGAAAAGAACCCCAGGGCAGACGAGGGGCCGCAAACATGAGACAGAAGGGAAATGAGAGGCTTCAGAGCCCTTTGGGGAACCTGCTGCCGTGTTCTCTCAGGGCTCTTCCAACGCACGTGCTCCTGCAGGACCGGCTCCTGCAGCCTCACCTTCCTGGGGCAGGCGGGAAGGCCAAGACCCATTTTTATCCGGAGCAGGAGGCTAAATCTGACCCCGCACACACATTTCTATGAGCTGTGCAGCTCGGGATGGGGGAGGGGTGCAGAGACACATCTACGTTCTCTCTGCGTTTCTGAATGGCCAGAGGTCACAGACAGCCCCGCTGCCAGCACGGCAAGACCAAGAACGCTCATCCTCCTGCTTTTGATTCAGCCGCCTGCCATTTCTCCACTTCAGTTATTTCCCGGTATCTCATGCTCCAGCTCACTACTGGGGCGGGCCAGCCGCACCATGAATCCCCTGCTGCCTGGATTTTCTGTCGAGAATGCAGTAGTCAGGAAGCAGACTGTGTTTTCTTAGAGATACAATGTAAATTCATAGACTGCCTCCAAAAGCAGAAAATAAGATGTTCCTGAATTTATAATTGCTGCAGAAGTGGCTAGACCATCGCTTAAGGCAAGAGGTTCACAGGAGGCCTTCTGTGTCTATGGCTTCTAAACTCCCAGGTCTCGTAAGCTTGACCGATTACCTTTTACTGTTTTCCCCGAGGCCCTGTAGGCTCCTGTGCCACACCTGGTCCATGAATTTAACTACTAGGTGGACTCATCTGGGGGAGATCTTAGGGTACACAGCCACTTGGAGTAGACAAACGTCAGAAGCATCTTCCAAGGCTGAACCCATAAAACCCTCTTGACATCATTTTTGGGTTATTAATGCTCTGTTTCCCTGGGGAGTCATTTATACCTTAGTACAAATTCCTCTACTGAGCTCGACACCTTGCTTAGTGTGGCAGACAGTATTTTCCAAAATTGGCCCTGGCGACATTTCTGGGACTTGATGCTCTCCTATTAATAAGAGGTGAGGCCTTGGTCCCTTCCTCTGGACCCGGAGCAGTCCTCTGCAGCCGCTGAACCAACAGGATGCAGCAGAAGTGACGTATGTGGTTTTTAAAGCTGGGTCATGAGAGGCCGTGTGCTCCCGCCCCGGGCTCTCCCTGGCTTGGGCTGCTCCCTGTCGAGACCGCCCACCACACTGTGGGAAAGCCCAGTCACGTGTCAGACGTCCCCGCCAGCACAGCTCGGGGCCCAGCTGGCAGCCAGCATCAGCCCTGGGACGCCTGAGGGAGCGCATCTTCAGGTGGCTCCAGCCCAGCCTCCCAGCTGGCGCAGAGGAGAGAGGAGAGCTGTGCCTGCCAAGCTCTGCCCACCTTACAGGGGCCACTGTTTAAGCCTTTGTATTTGGACCACTGAGAACAACTTCAGCTAAGAAAAGCTTTGAAAAGAAAGATGGCCAGGGGAGGAAGAAACCTGGGCTGGTGGGTTGGGCTCCTGTTCCTGCGTGGTCATCTTTCTTTGGAGCAGTTTTCCCTGCTCTTTCCTCTTCACTTTCACCGCGGGCACTTGAGGGACCTTCCAGCACTTATGCCGCTGCCCTCTATTCACCCGCTCCACGCCCGGGCAGGGGACCACGTGTCAGATATGTTCATTCACCCAGCCATCCGCCCGCTCATCACTCAGTGGATAAGCAAACGTCTAACAAAGCAGACAGAGGACACGCTCAGTGCTGGACACACACAGAAACCGGCTCTTACGACGGTCTTTCAGTGCCTCGGAGAACGAGAACCACGTCTGCTGACTTGTACCCCTCCCCTGAGGAAGCACTTTAGAACAAAGCTCTCAGTCTGAACTCGTTTATTTTTGAAGTAGGGGGTCCCAGCATGGGCCTCGGCCAGGATTCAGACAAATGTGAGGAAGGCAGGAGATGCTGCTAAGAGCTGGATTTCCTGAGGCTCGGGGACGGGGAGGGGAAGAGCCAGCCAGTCTCTGGTCTCTGTGCTGGTCCCGTGGCCTGGCCCTGGGGTCAGACCCTTGCCTCCTAGGGCCTTCTGCCGCCCCCCGTGCCGGGCCAGAGGGCAGCTGCTCCTGGACAGAGGGCCCCACGCTCCTGAGCCGCGTGCCTCATGTGTAAGTAGATTCCCGCCCCGCATCCCCTCCCTTACTCTAAATTCCCATGCTGGTGTGAAGGAGGTATTAAGGTCCTAATCAGGAAGATAATCAAGCGATAATCAAACACACGCAAACATGAGGGGCCCTGAGCTGGAGGGTGTGCTTTCCGGGGAGAAGAAGCCGAGTCTGGAGAACTTGCAGGAAGACGAACCCGGCAGGGACACAGGCCAGTGGCTGGAGAAGCTGAAGACACAGGGCCCCTTCTCAGGCCCAATCTCGTGCTCGTTATCAGAGTTTTCTTCTGAGGAGGGTCCCCCAAGAAACATGAGATTTGGGCCCCACAACAGTGAGCAATGTCCTAGTAGAGAGAAAAGTGCCTTTTGGAGAAAAACCCACACAAAAATAGCATCACCTAGGAGAATGGATTCCACCTGCTACTCCGGAGGCCACTTGCCATCTTGGGGAGACCCGGACCCCAGCTCTGATCCCGTGGCTTTGGGCCTCTCTTCCTTGACTGTGAAATCAGGGGTTTGGCTTACATTACTTTTTCTCAACCTTTCTGAATATGAGCACACCTCCTTACAGGAAAACACTGCAGATTCCACATTTTAATCCAGTTTGAAATAGTCAACGTGTCTTTTAGAATAATTTGTATTTCGTTCATCACAAGACCACCTGCACATATTGGACGGACAGTTAATTGTACGGTGGCGTACAGTTTATTTGGTCCCAAGGATAAGCAGGCGCGGGCGCAGATTCGCAGACGCCCCGACCAGGCCCCACGGCCCATTTCCCCACCCTGACTTAGATGTGGACGGAACTTCCTTTGAGCAGGTTCTAGAATGTCCGCCACCAGACAGAACACCATCCTGTTTCCTGAGCTTCTGGCAAAGTAACCAGCAGCCACGAGCAGAGGGTGGCCAAGGCTGCGGCAGGCTCTGTCTACTGGAAATCTGTGAGTCTAGACCAGCCCGAAGGCAGGCCTGGCCGCGGCGGGCGCACTCGGGATGTGGCGGGAGGCGCAGAGCAGACTTGGTGCTCGGTGAGGACACGAGCTCGGGCCCCTGCTCCTCGGCCCCGGCCTCTCTGAGCATCTCCTGATCTGCCCGCCGACCTGCCCCCAGAGGACCTGGAGGTGGCCTCCAGGGCTCCAAAGCCGCTGGCGTGCTGGTGTCAGTGAGTGGGGTCGCGGGCCCCTGTTCAAGGTCAACATTCCTGCCTGTGTGCCCAGGACCTTCCCCCGGTGACCACGCTGAGCACCAGCTACTCGAGCGCTGTGATGCATGCTCTGGGGTATAGAAGAGACTCAAGGAATTGGCTTCTGCCTTAAGGATCTCACACAAAAGGGAAAACCTTACCAGGGACCAGGAAAAACGACACCTGCACATAAGCATCTGACCTCCCTCATCCTCAGGGCAGGCGGCCACAGGAAGAAGGGGCTCTTACTGCAGAATGACTTTGCCTGCATTTAAAAAATCATGCAAGACCCCAAGCAATGAAGGCTTGTCGGCCCAGCGTCAGTTGTGCGCTGTCTTCGGGTGGGGAGGTCGGGTGCAGGAGAGAAGAGGGAGCCTGCGTGAACTGGGCTGGGCTCCTGCAGACGCCATGCGGATCCCTGCAGGGCAGGCACTTTCCCAGGCGCTGGGTGGGAGGAGGGGTGGGTGAGGGCCGGGGAGAGGCTGCGTGTGACCCTTGGAGGGACCAGAGGTGGATGGGGAGGACGGTGTCGACCGTGGTGGCAGACCTCGTTTTCCTCTGTTCTGCTCTAATGTTCAATGAGTAGCACGTGTGCTAAGTCAGGTATCACACACTGCTGACCACTGGGTGGCGGTCGGACGGGAGGGTGACTGCCCATCCCTGAAGGCGTCCTGGAGAGGGACCTGGAGGGAACCATGTGCACAGCATCCTGCCCTACACACGTCGGCATGCGGTGCTCAGGAGGATGGACCCTGGAGCTAGACTCTTGAGCTTCACATTCTGGCAGGGCCACTCACAGGCTGTGTGACCTTAGGCAAGTGACTCAGCCTTTTGGTGCCTCAGTTTTCTCATCTGTAAAATGGGGATGATAACAGTATCTACCTCACTGGGTTGTTGTAAGAGTTATATTAGTTATTATACATGAATACACTAGCAAGTCCTGCACAACATCTGTTATCATCATGGAATGCACATCAGCCTGGGTCTTTGGAGATTGGTCGTCAGGGTCCCAACTGAGGGAGCAGAAGCTCAAACGCAAGATGAGCCTGGACCAAACTGATGTGGCCACTGTGGTACGGCCTTGTGTCTGGTGTGCCTGGGCACCTGGTGACAGAACCGGCTCGCCATCAGGGAAACCTCAGTGTCGATCACCCTTGCCGCTGGTCCTGGTAATTGGAGGAGAGAAAAAGCAAACGGCTCACGCTCCCTGGAGGGCCCTGGCGGGTTATCTCTGCCTCGCCGGGAACAGCAAGCCGCAGGGGATACACTAGCTGCTCAGGGCAAGAAGCGTTGCTGCTTTTTCATTGTTCATTTTGTAAAGCGCCTGCAGAAGTTATATTGCCTGCAAGAAAACAACCCCAAACCAACCCCCACTGAAGTCCTGCCCACTTTTCTTTTTTATAATTAGTAAGACCTTGGCGAGGATAGTAACGCTAGGAAGACAGGGCTGATCCAGGCAAAGTGAAGAAGAAAGCAGAGGTTACCTCGTCTGGCAGCCCTGACACAGACAGCACTTCACTGTGACCCCTCCTCTAACCCCAGGTCTGGGCCAATCATTCTTTCCTTCTTCCCATCAAAACTTACAGGCAAAACGTTCACGCGTGTGTGTCCACGTGCATGCGTGTGTGTTTCAGTAAGTTTTCATTTACCCCTCCAAACAACCACTCCAAGTAGGTACCATTATTACCTTTATTTTTCCCTTAAGGAACTCAAAGGGATAAAAGTTTAAATAATTGGCTCAAACGACACAGCTAGTATGTGAAAGGAGTATATTTGTGGAAAATACTGGAAGAAACATTTCTCTTTGCTATCTTCCCATCTCCATTCTGCTTTTCCTACCACTCTCCCACCACAGCCCCGGTGCCCACCTGTGATTCTGGATCCCGTGCGAGCCACTGAACACGAAATGAAAATGAACTTGGCCAGCAGATCTCCAATCACCCCCCCAGTGCTATTCTCTGCAAGGCCAACTGCCAGGTGGTCAGGCAGCCCTGGAGAGAGTCCGCCATTTGTGCCCTGGCGCTGACCAGAAATGGTTTTAAGTTCAGCTCCTGAAATGTGTTCCATTTAATAGAGAACGTTCCACCACAGTACTCCTGGATGGTAACTTAATAATCTATAATAGTGACTGGTTGAGGTAAAACGTATTATCGACCCTACAGTGATTTTTAATTTCCTTAGACAGTCATATTTTTCTTCCTGGTATTTTGCCAAAGCTGATCATCCTGTTAATAATATTCACAAGAAAGTTAAAAATGACTGACATTCTGAAATTGGAATTTTAATTGGATAGTGACTTAACTACCAACTGAGATTTACCGCCGTTTGTATTTATGAAGAATCCGTTTCTTAAAACTGCTGACTCTATTTTGTCCTCTTCTGAAAGTTAGAATTTTTCACCACAAAGCAAAATTATAGCCTTAAAATTATATGTAACATTTCTTTTATACACTGACTTCAGCTTTAAAATTAGAAGACGAGAATATTTCATTTTAGGATGCACTGCAGAAAAAGCTCATTACGTTACATATTTTCAAAGAAAATCCTAACAGAGCAATAGTCACCTTAATCAGCCTGAGATAGCCTGCATAATTATTTCTTAATATCAGTGAAAACGTATTTTAAAAATAATGGATATCAAAAACAATGTGTATCAGGAAATTAGGTCTCAAGTTTTTGTATTTCTTTCTAAAAAAGAAAGTTAATTAACTGTGAATTATAAACAGCACTCGGAACAGTTTCCATACCTAACTGCATCAAATTATGAAATAGTCTTGGTTCTATTGTTCAAAGGACGAGAGGCTGCCTTTCGACTTGTACAGATAGGTCCTAACTAGGGAGACACAGCTCAGAAATTCGGTGTGAACGAGGGGAGGGGGATCCCGGTCACCCCAGGTACGGTCACACGGTGGTGCCACGCTGCCTTTAGCGTGGACGGGAGACTGCAAAGCAGGCAAATCCCCGAGCTCAGGGCCAAGCCGCTGCCCACAGCCTACCCCGTCCCCACCTGCTCCCGCCCCCTGAATTTCCCAGGCCCGCACCTGGCCTCAACCTGCAGTCGCTCAGTGTGCCTCGGGCTGAAGACGTGAGGCCCCAGTTCCAGGTGGGAAGGTGAGCTGCACTCTGCCCCAAGCCCAGACCACGTACCCGAGCGGAGAGCTCTTCCTCCGAAACCAGCTGTGCCCGTGGAGGGGAGAGGACGGAAGAGAGGTGGCGGCGATGGTCTGGGGGAAGCCCGCTCCTCCCCACACCACCCCCCTCCCCCCCACCCCTTCCTTTGGAGCAGCCAAGGTGGTTGCCATGGACGGCCTGAGTGGGAGGGCTCCGTGGATTTCACACGGGGACAGTCCTGTGGGGTCAACAGGTGTGAGCTGGTACTACCTGCACACCCAGGCCCCCCCAGGCTGGCCCCCGTGCACCCCGCGTGCACCTTTGTGCGCCCGCGTATGATATTACGCCGAATTACTGAACAATGACGCGAGTCCCATAAACCCCCGCTAAGTCCTGTTTTGTAACTTTGGCAACCCAACAATTTAGGACTACATTTTAGTTCTACACTGTTCAGAGGAAGGAAAGGCAAGATTTAGAGTCTGGGTGGGGCTGGAGGAGGGGGAGGGGAGGCCTTGGCGGAGCGGGATCAGGTCGCCCCTGGGGAGGCCTCCCACCTCCTGTGTCCAGAGCTGCTCAAATCCACTGAGAAAGACACCCCGGGCCGGAGGGCAAACCGCCCACACGGTGCGCGGCACACAGTGAGTGCTCAATAGATGGCTTGAACTGGACTAAAGAGAGGTGATCAGAGCGAAGGGGGCCCATGCCCTGGGGGCCATGTCCGTCCACAGGGCTTCCCCTGCCTTTGACGTGGACCCTACAGACTTCCCCGGCTCTCTAGCCCAGCCTGCGCGTCCAGGCCCCAGGACAGCCTGAGATCAGAGCAGCAGCGACAGGGCATTGTCCCGCACAACTGTCCTGCAAACAGGAAATGCTCCGCAAGTGCGAGCGTGAGAACTACCAGTGGTGGTGCCACAGAAATACCCGCGACGGCCACACTCACGGGGTTCCCCGGGAGCCAGGACGGGAGCTGGGCCGAGCTACCCGCCTTGGTCCACTGCTCACTTTCTGGCAAAACCCCAGCCCTGGTTAAATGCTGGTCTCTGACTTATGCCTGCACCAGTCTGGCTGAATTTGGCTCAGGGAAAACACATAACCAGGCCACGTGGTTTCACTTCGAGTTCACGACCTCTGGCTGCAAGCAGGACTAGAGCTCTTCCTACGCCCTTTTCCGAATCCACCCCTCCTCCTTCCCTCCTGGATAAAGATGTCCTACATGCGCCTGCTTCAGACCTCCTCCGCCCCTCCTTCTTGGCTTAGTAATCACAGGGACTGCCGCCAGCGCCCACCACCTCGCCATATGCCCTTGGCTCCAATGGTCACAGACACCTGTCTGCTCCTAGCTAAGACCAACCCCTGCACTGGTGCTCTGGACCCTGCTCAAGCTTACGGCCAGCAGTTGTCCACGCTCTCTCCTCCATCACGGATTCCTCCTCTTCTGCAGGATGGCGCCCATCAGCACACATGACGTGACACCTGCTACCTTTCCAGCAGCGGCCACCACCTCTCCTGACTGCTCGCCGCTTCCTCCCCATCATCGAAGGCTCCTCAGCCTCCTTTGCTGCTCCCGCCTCATCTCCCCGGGGGAAGGGGACAAACGGGGCCCATATACTATATATCCAAATATCCAAAGGTTATACATAAAGCGACTGTCCTATAAAATTCGTTCTATCTCCCTACTTCGAGACCTGCCCAGCCGGGTAGAAACATGGCACGAGAGGAGAGGCAAAGGATGAGAAAAGACCGGAGGGTGATACAAGCCCCCCCAGCCACTCCTGCCTTGCTGCACGCATGGTCCCCCCCTCTGCAGCGGCCTCCTGTTCTCACGGCCGCCCCGCTGCTCAGGACCAGGGCCTGGTTGCACCGGGTTGTCTCAGGGAAGCGGGGCGCCCAGGACCAGGCGGCGCTGGAGGTGGGCTCAGCCTGAGAGGTGGCCCCGGCTGAAAGAGCACTGACGCTGTGCCTACATTTCAACACATTGTGGCTCCCACCTCCTCTCCTTGGAGGGAACAGGAACCCCGTCCCGCCTCCCCAAAAGCTGCTCACTTGCAGACAAGCTGCCCCTGGCCGTCCTACACCCAGGTGGGGTCATCTCTGTATATCAACTGTTTCTGACCATGACCCACCGTCACATATGCACACACACGCCGGGACCAACGGCCAGTGGCACTGCCCGTTCTCACCGTTTCTTACGCTTTCTGATCTTTTCTACCCGGTGTCGTGTTACGCTTTGCGTTAAAGTCTCTGTCCTCTTCCACACCATCCTACCCCAAGACACTGACTGCACGACCAGGCAGGCCCCGCGGTTTGAAAGACTCTCTGGAAGTAACCCGAATTCAGCCAACCTGCTCTTAGGGATGCCGCTCAGCACCCCACCTCCCCCCTCGCCCAACCTGGGCATCACTGGGGCTGGGCTGTGGTGGGACACTGCTGCCTGGGAGTCATGGAAACAGGTCCATCCAACCAGGGCACCAACCAGCGGGGCCCTGACCAAGCCCTTCAAGCCCTGCTGCTTCTCATTCCTCACCCAGGAGACGGGAAGAGCGTGGCCTGGCCCCCGCTTAGCTCTGCCAGCGATACAGGTGCAGAAAATGCTTCCAACCGTTGAAGTCCCGGAGCCCAGGGCCCCTCCCCGCCCCCAGGCACGCTGGCTTTCTGTCTGTGCCCGAGGCCCACGAGCGCCCTCAGTGACGGCTGCAGGTGGAGCATTCACTGTTGAGAATGCTGGGGACGGTCCTCTCCAGGCCCCCGGGCACAAGGAGCATCGCATGGGCAGGGACAGGAGGGGACTCAGTGGAGACGGGGAGAGGGGCTCTGGGCTGCACCTGCCCCTGAGGGAAGCCCCATCCTGCCTGTGCTTCCTTTGGTTCACGGGACCCCACCGCCCCGTTCTGTGGCTTTTCCACACCTGCCAACATCTCCGGAAAGTGGAAGGGAGGAGGCTTTGGGTTCCAGGTGTCTCCCCTTCACAGAAGACCCCTTAGACCAGCAAACCAAATGGCCATGACTGTGGGCTGATGGCCTGTGCCCTCTGCCTGTTCACTCTATTTATGACACTAGATCAATGAATGGGGGTGACGGCGGGCAGCCCCGCCTGGAGCCAAGGCACCAGCATCAACACCGCCTGCAGCTGCAACGTTTGCCGACATGCTACGCACATGTCACCAGAGTGACAACTGCGCACTGTCCCCCACTCCTAGGTCCTGAGCGCCGCTGTCCCCTACCGTGGTGGCCAGTGCTAACGGGTGGGGTGAAGGCGTGCTTCCGGGAGGGTCTTGGACACCCAGGGTCAGAAAGGTGACATGGAAATGGTTCTGTTACCAACGCGGCACTTCCCGAGAGCAGCAGCACGAGTGGCGACAGCGGTAACGCGGTGAGAGCCTCTGACAAATGACGGTGGTGCTGGCGCTGCACGCGTACCGCGGACCCACAAGGCGACACCTCCCCCCCCCCACCTCCCACAGGAGGCGGCTGAGGCTCCTGCCTGGGAATTAATTCGCTGCAGTTTGGACAGCGGGTAAGTGGTGGAGTCAGTCCGGGGCTGCCGGACCCCAAGACCCGTCTCTGCCCACAACACCACTCTCACCGGATGGTCGACTTCACCTCAGCAACTGCAGGTTGGCAACCTTCTGAGAGCCTAGGATTTTAGGTCCATTTACGGAGTGAAACGCAAATATCTACACTGCAAAGCAGACAGCGCTGGAAGGCAAAGGGAGATCAAGTGGTTCAGGGCCAGTTAAAGAGCAGCTCCTCCAGGGGGTGAGGTCAGCTTCTCCCTCCCCGGGGCCGACGGGTCTCTGCTCTGGGCGAGCTTGGGAAGGCGCCAGGGTACCCTTCCCACTGCCTTCTTCCGGCGCGCTCATTCCTAGCTAACCTTCGACACTACCAGCTCTAAGTGGAGCAGAAACTGCGAGGTCCCGCGGCCCTGGGAGTGATGCAGGGTAGGAGACAAAACTCCAGGTACGAGGAGCTGACCCCTGAGTTAGAGAAGGGCTCCAGTGGGAGTCCCCAGCCTCTGAGGGAACTCACTCCTAAGATAAAGATGGTATATTTTAGTTGTGTTTTGCAGGATCAGCAGTTCTTTAATGAATCTTCTCAAATTTGTACAATAGTTGGCAGAAAATTTCAACTTCTTTTTAGAATGAAAAGCAACAGTCACCATGAGTTAATTCTCCCTTTGCCAAGATCCAAACAGCATACGAAAGTCCAAAATCAAGTGAACTCTGCTCTGTTTTCTCTAATGCTTTTTGGCCAAGTGCAGTCCAAAGGAAAGGGGCTGCCAGAATCTCTCTGTGAATAAAATAACTGCAGGGAGAAATTTCCAGAAGCCTGAGAAGAGTGTGCTAGTACTTCTGGGGTTGGGGGGATCTCACAAGGGAGGGGCTTTGTTAACAAGCACCCAACTGGATCAGGCGCCAAAGGACACGAAGAGAAGGCAGAATCCACCGGGGCTGCGTCCTCACCGCAAACACAGGGCTCCCCCTTTCTCCCACGGGGAGGCTTTATCTCCTGGTCAAGGGACGGGGCCTCGGGCTTCCTGGGGGCCTCCAAACCCTACAGAGTGGATCGCCTACAGGTGATTTTTTTGAAGCTGTGCCTCTGGAACTCGGAGGGGAGGTGCCTTCCTGTGAGGACAGGACCCAGCTCAGCACTCTGCCCTGGTCCTCCTCTGACTCTGACCCGCAGAATGTTCTCTGGAGTCTCCCAGCCTCACTCACGTGTGCCTGAGCTCAGCTTCTCCCAGTCTGGCTGCTTCTTCTCTCCTTGATAAATGCTGCAGGAAGGACCACATTCACAACCAGACAACACCCTGGGCTCTGGGGCTAACAGGCCCCACGTGCCCTGAGCTTCACCGTAACCTAGTGCGACGGGAAGGGCAGGTACGTCACCCATCCTACTAGTGACCCAAAGCTCACCGTGTGCCAGGTACTGAGACCACCCTACTGACATCCTAGCAACCGTGGGGCTGCTTCTGTGATTCCATTTCACAGAGGAGAAAGCTGAGGCCCAGGGACACGGGCAGCTTGCTCAAAGGGAGTGCCAGAGCCTTGACTGGACTCTGGCCTTGGGGAGTGTGGAGTGGACACCTCCCCAGGGTTGTTTCCCAGACTCGCAGGATGGCAGAGGGCGGGGCTGGCTCAGTGTCCAGATTCCTGGTCCACCGCTCGTCCAAACACTGCCGGGGCATGGCCAACCGGGGGCCAAGCCTACAGCCTGTTTCCCCTGCCTGCCCCGAGCAGTCCGGCAGCTCGGGCTATGGCTCAGCATTTGGAGGCTCCATCCGTCTGGGTCACATCAGTGTTACAGAGTCATCTTTTAATGAGGCAAGATGCAGATCAGAACAGATGCAGACAGTGAGACAGGGTTTCGGATTCCTAAAATACCCGGCCCTGTGGGTTCTCACTGTTAATAACTGCCTGCCGCCTACACCCCCGCTGCTGTATAGACTGCGGAAAATCAAAGCGCCGGAGAAATCTGGGTCCTGGAAAACTGCAAAAGACATAAATAACCTGCCTGATATATCTGTACTCGGAAATAAATGGCCTCATTCTAAATACAGAAAATCTTATTTATTCCCGCGTGCACCTACAGCTTTTTTCTGTCACTAAATATTTTATCCGAGGTGCCGAGAGCAGAATTAAATGGGGAGTTAAAAAAGAAATCAGCGAACGTCAAGCCAGGAGGCAAAAGGAGCTTTTACCTCGCCGTGCTCGCAGCCTACCTCGCTCATCAGCACCCTGTGATTTGCACGTTACTCACTGCAAGCATCTCATCATCATCAGAGCAGTCTGCCAATTCCCGCAAATCAGCACTAGAGTACAGGGCAGACGCACCCCTATATTCCTGGGCTGGCCACCAGGGGGCAGCATCCCTCCCCGTGTCCTCAGGGAGGAGACATGAGTCTGGGTTTGATTTTTATTCCACGGCATGATCACTCCGATGTTCATTATAACCTTGCTGGCTGCTAATTTGCAGCTTCTCCAAACACCGATGGATTGCCTCAATTCTCCCGTCCTCCTTTTTTTATTCTGGGGGAAGAAGTCAACAAGTGCATCTCCAGTGGCTGGCGAGTTTTAAGTGGGAAATTGTCAAGAAGCTGCTCTTGTAGGGTGGGCACCCAAGGCCTTTGATGACCACCTGCGAATCCGTCTGCCGTGTAAAAGCAACTCGGCCACTCTCGTCATTGTCCCGCGTGAAGGGCAGTGTTTTAGGACTCCAGCGATGCCAAAAGGAGCCAGCCACACTGAGGGCAAAGAAAGTCCGCAAACTTTTGTTAAATCTCTCTTTTTTTGGTAAAATCTCTCTCTGTCTCTCTCTGGCTCTTTTTGTCTCTGTCTCTGTTTCTCTCACACACACACAAACACACACACACACACTCCTTCATCTCCTGCTAAGCATCATCTGTTTTAGTGTCATCTGCTTTGGGAGATCTCAGTGCGGGAAAAATCACTTCCTTTTTCCTGATCCTGTATCATCTGAGTCAGAGTCAGTAAAGCCCCATTACCCCGAGAAGGCCAACTCCCTGGCAGCCTGAAAGGTCTCCTTGACACAGTTTTCAATTCCCCCTTCAGCTTTATGTTCCCTTAATGATGATTTTTCCAGATTCAGTTAAATTTACAATGAAACAAAAGTAATTATATAAAACTCTAGCACATAGAAAGAGACCCACATGGTCCAGCCTGAGTGGAAAGCAGCTGGACATCACGGCAGGTAGCGAGACCCCTGCCTCACCTGGTCTTCTGCAAATCTCAGCCGTGACCACTCAGGACTGTTTCTATTTCCGGCTTTCAACCCGCATGGCCACCAAGGTGCAGTGTGTTATGCTCCCTGAAGAGTCCAAGGAAACCTTCCTTTGGCCCAGGAACATAGGGGGACTTCTGGCATGCTGAGGATCTGGGGAGGACTTGCCAGGCGCTGAAGTCTGTGCCTCTGTCCCTAAGTTCCGGGGGCTCTGACCCCAACTCCCTTTAGGACCCAGAGCCTCCTCAATGGAAAGGCAGGTGGAGAGGCCGGAGGCTGGAAGTGCTGAGTGGAAGCAGCCACGGTGCCAGGACAGGAGGGCACTGCCCGCCCACGCCTGCCGCCTGCACCTGGCTCATGGGAGGCGGGGGAAGCGTCACTCGTCAGACTTTCCCCAGTGGTGTAGGGGGGCGGCCACGGATTTTCTAACCATCAGTGTTTCCTCAGCTATTTCATAAATCTCCCCCTTAGGACAAGCTTATGTTGGCTCACATCTTACAGGATCTCAAATCTGCAAGTGTGCAGTGAAAGACAGAAACTGGAAAAGAGACTGGGAACCAGGTACTGATAATATCATGAGAGAAGGAAATTTGGAAAAAATGTTTAAGGAATTAGCTCTTGAGTTAATTGATTAGTGGTTGCTTGGTTTTCTGATTTTCATATTTTTACAACCTTAAATCAGAACAGGTCATTCTGCCAAAGTGTCTAAATGGTGCTGAAGATGTGTACCATATGACTCGGATGTGATTAAACACCATCTTGGTGCATGTGGTTCCAGTATCAGTACAGGGCGTGGGCCAGGGCTAGGTCTCACCGTAGCTTCCTCACGGAATGGATTCTGTTACATGCAAATTCCTCACATCTGTGTAGGGACACGGGCACAGGGATTTGTGGGGGGAACCCAGCTGGCGGGAAGCGGGGGGAGAATTAACCTTTAACGGAAGTCATGTGATGGGGACACGAAGAAGTCAGAGAGTGATTAAGTGTCTGAGCCAGACGTTTAAAAGAACCGAAAATATAAGGGTGCAGAGTGGATCTAGAACCTTCACTGTCCTGAGGGCTGGGCAGGGCCTGCTTCCTTCTTGAAGTGACCCCATAACCTCCTGGAAAACCGGGCACCTTCCCGGGAACATCTATTTAAAACCCCAACACCTTCCGTGCGCCTGTCCCCACAGCTGTTTGGTTTTTCTATTAATAAAGCAAGGGTCAGATGTACGTATTCCTGCAAAAAGAACAAGGTGCTGGACGGGTGTTTTCCATTAAGAGCTGCAAGGTCACCTCCTCTTTGGGTACAGCCGGCACCTGACAGTTTCCCGGCTCGGGTGCCTATTTTCCATTGAACGGATGAGCCATGGCCTTGGGAGGGAGCTGCTGTGTCCCGGGGAGGGGCTGAGTCATCAGCTGGAGCCAGAGGGAGCAGATGCTCTGCCCGCCCTGGGGATGATGGGCCCTGGGCTCCGGGACCTGCTCTGGGGCTCAGAGCCACAAGCTTGTGCAGTGGAGACACAGGGCCTGTGTCTCTGCCCTCGAGGCCAGTGCAGGAGTCACTCTGGGATAACCCGACACCACGACAGTGACCTTCCCAGGACAGCTCTCCTGCTGCTGGGAGGCTGAGTACGAAGGTGAGGCTGACCTGAGACCTACACCCTGCAATCGCCTTCCAGGCACTGGCCCCAGTTCATAGAATCAGAGACAAGAGTGCATCTTCTCCATGACTCCACGTCCAGGTGGCTCTGACATGGAGAAGCTGAGCTGTCATCTCACCCCTGCCACCCCGCACCTTCCCAAGGGCAGCGCTGAGCAAAGAGAAAAGTTACACTGAAAATGCAAATCTTATAGAAAGAAAGGAAAAAGGGGGTAAAAGGAAGAGAGGCAGGCTGCTTCCCTGAGCGCAGACAGTTTCCCCCGGGGGCAGGGAGAAGGCGGGTCAGGATCCCCTGAGGAACGTACTGTCCTTTGGGGGTGCGGAATGGGGCAGGAGACAGAGGAGCCCCGTGCTGGCCCCCCACCCTGCTGTTTGCTCCTCACACCCACCAAGGAAAGCCGCGGACAGGTCAGTAGCTCACTACAAAGTCACCTGGCGCCAAGACTGACTTCATGCTGTCGTGCTGCACGTCCCCGGCACTGACATTTAAGTATGAAAACATAGCGGGGCGGGAAGAAGCGTTATGGAGTTCACTGCACTATGTTTGCAGAGCAGGGAAAAGGAACTAAGGCCCAAAGAGGTTAGGAAGCAGGTACAGTGGCGAAAGAGCAGAGGCAGGAATCTGGCCTCTGAGCCTCAGATGAAGTTGTTTCGAGCACATACAAGCCTGGAGCCTGATGTGTCTGCCGTCAAGCGTTTGCTGTTTGCATTTTGGTGGAACGTATTAACAAAACTCTCAATACTAGGGCAAATGGTGTCCCATCCTTACGTGATTTAAGGAGACAGAAAAGACGAAAAGGAATTGGAATTCCCAAGAGCATCAAGATCTCAGCCACCGATACCCAAATTTCATTAAGACTCTACAGCAAAAAGATGAAGATGTGTTTATCTTAATCTCACAATCAATGCATAATTAAAAAGCTTTAAAAATATAACCACTGAATATCATATATTATTTATCAAAATCTCTCAGGATTAGGTAATCAATTGTGAGAAACATTTCTCAAGACCAGTGGGAATTCTTCCCACACGTTTAGAGAATGTTTTCCTCTCAGACTTCTCTTATTTCTGATTTTTTAATTTCACATTGAATTAAAGCAATCAGTTATTTTTCTGAGATACTAACAAGGCCCACGCTGGAGTATCAAGTGCAGACTCAGCTTCTGACTCTGAGGCCCCGGGGTTTGCAGTTAACCAAACAGTGTCACGCAACGACCAGCTCAAGGGGGCCTGCCCCTCCTGGGGCCTCTCCCCTGCAGTTGGGGGCTGTCCACTGGGAACCACAGCCATTAATTTACGGAATCCAAGGAGACGCCAAGAAGAAGGCAGCTGGCCACAAGGCACAGGTGACACTGACCAACCTTCCATGGAAGAGGGAAACCCACAAGCTAGTGAGCCTGAGGACTCCCCCCAGCTATTAGCCATTGAGTGGGAAATAAGGTGAGTTTGCAAGGACAGAAAGCCCCAGCCCCCAGCTGTTTCTTGAACAGTCCAATGCAGGGACGTGGCATGTCTATCTGCAGCAACGCACTAACGTCGCGTGTGCTCTGAGCCGGCAGGTGGCCCTCACCCAGCATCCCCCCCCCCAAGGTCCCCACACCTCCCAGCGTCCAGCGCAGTGGCATCAGCCTTGCAACCACACTGGTCCCACGGCACTCCCTGGCCGCCGCCTGAACCTGACCCTCCATCTCCTCACCGACTCTGAGGGAGCCCCCATACCCCTGCAGTAACTCCTCTTCTGCTCTGGTCCCAGATTTGGGGTCTGCTGTTCGCCATCCAGATGTGGAATCTTCAGTGTTGCCTCTGCTGTGCCTGGGTCTCCTGCTGCTGGCACCACTTCCTGGGCCCTGGCGCCGAGTCCTGGATAACGAGTTATGAGCAGGACCGACCGCCAGTGTCACTTCCAGGCCGAGCGTGTAACTGCCAGCGTGCGTCCCTCCAGAACTGAACCCCCTTCTCCACTAGCGCGCTGGGCTGGGCTGGCCCTGCCTGCCCGAGTGGAGGGCGGCCCCAGCAGCCTGGGCCCCTGAGTGACCACGGGGAGCAGACCCCAGCCCCACCTCCACCCTGATGCGGGGTGGGGTGAGGGGCATGAGTGATTCCCCTTGTTTTGAATCAGGGAGTTGGTGTCTGGCTTGCTTTGTTGGTTTGCTTTTGTTATTCCCAGCCTGACCTAGGCTATCCTCTTCCCCCTTCTCTGACCGGGCTTATTTTAGTCCAGGGAGGACGCTGGGTTGCAAAGCATAGGTCACAGGCCCTGCCCTTAGCACTGAACTTGAGAGCAAATTCCAGATCGGAGTTCGAGTATTTGATCTCCCAAAGCTGTTTTCATAGTCAGGGCCCTCACTGCTGCCCCGAGTGTCCCGGGTCAGAATATCGTTCCGTCCTCAGCTGGCACAGCGGTCGGGCCCCAACTTGGGCCACATCACCTTTTCAGTGGAGAACCTTCGGGGTAACACCAGGAGATCGACCAGCCTAACACCTCACCCCCACAACTGGACAGTCCGTTGATTACATAGTTTAAATGGCAACTCTCAGCCTGAATGCTCCCGGGAGGCAATAAGATATAATAGTAATTAAAGTCCAAACCAACTGGTCACCATGGCGATCAGAAGGGTGCTGGGAATATGTAGGGAAAACAAGGAGCCATGACGAGGAAGATTACGAGCCATAAGTCTCTGCAAGCTTCTGCTGGGAGAAATCCAAGGCCACAACCATGGCCCTTAACCCGCTGGAGATGCTGTGCTTTGAGGTGTCCGGGTCCACCTTCCCATTAAAAACACCTCTGCCCCTTCATGGTAGACACTCGTTCCACGCCAGGCACATGGACATCTGCGACTTGGCCACGTCCGACAGTAGCCCTGGCGGCAGGGCAGGCAGGCAGGAGGTTTATCCTTGTGGAACACTTCACAGCCACGTGCTAATACGTGATCACACGTACTGGCAAGTTCACGTGGTTCTACCTGTGCTCTCACGGATATGCTCTCATCCAGCCTCACACTAATTCTTTGCGGAAGGTATCTGAGCTCTTACTTTTCAGGCGAGGGATCGGAGGGCCAGATAAGATACGTGACTTACTCAAGGTCACCGGGCGGCTGAGTGGCAGCTCAGGGACTCACACGCAAGCCCCCGGGCTCTCACATCCGCACTCTGAGAAGCGCCTTGCACGGAGCTGGGAATGTTGAAGGCTGTGGAGCGAACAGACCGTGCCAAGGGGACGGGTGGTCCACTCATCACTTGGACATCAATCAAGCCTATTTTTAACCTGCAAGAAGTTAATGCAGCTTTTTATACACACAGTGGGCATGTGGTTAGGAGGCCAAGTTGGAACCACTCACTGGCTTTGTGACCACTGAGAAGTCACTTAACGTTGCTGAGCCCAAGTTTCCACAGCTGCAGCAGGATAAGAGCAGCGCCTTCTTCCTGCAGAGAAGTCGATAGATTCATTCCTGTTTAATCGTGTCAGGCGTGCCATGGAAGAAACAGTCAAAGTTAAACACTCCTGCAGTAGGTGAGCCATGGCTGGCACTTTAGGAGGTGGTCTGGAGCTGTCAGCTGCAATCTCACTCCTCTTGGCCCCTGGTAAGGGGACTGCCGCCATTCCTAAAGCCTCTCCTGATTCCTTTACCTTTGGGGATAAAACATGAAGCTCGTAATTAAAATGAGATTAACAGTTTCTGCTTTTCAATAATCAGGTCGTTATTTTCGCTGAAGGAAGTTTGTGGAAGTGGAAGTTCTGATGATAGTGAAAAAAGGGAGGCCAGCTGATTCCCCTGGGAGGGTTTCTAGAATCCTGCATCTGAATTTTGGAGCCGAGGCAGCACCGTAAGGACAGGTAAGCATTGTCATGTGTAGGGACCGTCACGTTTGGGAGATGTGCTGGCGGGGGAGGGTGTGATGGAACTTGAGGGGCGTAGGAGGAAGTGGAGGGCCCAGATGTGGTTGGTCCGGTCCAGGGGGCGAGGAGACCCTTGGTGGCCAGTTAGATGTAGACTGGCCATCACCTTCTCCCCACGCACCTGACGATCTCATTCTCTGCCTTAGACCACTGTTCTCATGCTGATATGCACAGAAATCTAGAAACCCGAGGACGTCTCTCTTGGGGTCAGAGAAAGCACAGAAGGAATGAACACAGACTGAAGCATCTCGTCCACCTCTATGTCGGAGCTGAGTGGGTCCCCACTGAACAGCTTTAGCCTTTTCTGTCTCTCTCTACAAGGTAAAATCCACCTGCTACGCAAGTCATGGTCATTACTACTTCACAGAGCTGGAGGCAAGGGCTGTGCAGGAAACTCGCTCCTTTCACTTACATTAAATACTGAAAGCGCTGAGTTACTGTGCAAAAGGCCCTGCCATCTGGAGGCACCGCTCCACGGCAGCACCTCCCGGGTCCGGGGGCTTTTCCAGAGGCTGATTACATTCAGGCATTTTCATCATCACTTTCACATTCATATCCTTCTTTAGAAGCCATAGATGAACTGGAATATGATTTTTAAGTATTTAATTTCTACTAGCCATCCTGAAGCATACTTTTTACTGAGGTACAAGATCTTTGGTGCTCATAGGTTAACCAGCTGTCTGGTGTCGGTGACAAGTGAGGGATGTGACTCCAGCTCGGTGACTCTGAATGCAGACAGACGGTTCCAGGGAGATGTTCATATCTGCACAGACATCCTCTCCAGGTTGAGTAGGAAGCCATGTACTTCTTACATAACATATTATAGACAATAACTCATGAGCGAATAGATTTTAATAGTCTTTGAAACCGGTATTGGAGGAGAATGGACTACACATTAGTGCTCTGGATCGCTGGCGATGCCAGATGAGAAAATGAGGTGCGTACCTGCCATGTGACTGATTTTTGGAATTACAGGATAAAGCAACAGTAGTTTTAGCAGCAATAGCTGCAGTTTCCTAGTCCCAGGCGCTGTTCTAAGAACTGTACACGTATCAGCTCATTTAACTTCCATGATGACCTTAGGGAACATAGATGACCTTTACTCTTGTTTTGCAGATAAGAAGACAGACACAAAGAGTTCAATACTCACCCATGTTCACCTAGCTTCTACGTGGTGAAGCTATGATTCAAAGGCAGGCATGGCTGCTGCAAAGACCCTGCCCTTTACCACAGCTCTGCCACCCTTACACAAGAGGGCTTTGTAAAGCCAATCACAAGCTTCTGGCCATTTCCTGATAGAGATTTCCTGGTCTGACCAAGATTTCCCATCACGTAAATCAGAGAAGTGACCAACACTAAGTCCAAAGAACTACAGATCTGTGCTTTGAATAACAGCATACAGAACTGACCATGATTCTAAGTCCACTGAACTCCTGGCCACGTAACTTTCTTTAAAGCCATCAGTCCAGCGGGAATGATGCACGATGGGCGTGTCAATTCCCTTCATCTACCACCAGGATGCAGTTTGCTAGCAGCTGAAGTGCCCTAACCAGGTACTTCAGGACATTAGCATTTGAAGAACTCAATCAAGAATGTACACTCCAGTGTGTGGCTCCATAAGCTTTGCAAAATATCATGATCGAAATGTATTTCAGGGAGTTTTATAAATAGCGCAAGAGGCATTAGAAACACTTTCTTACTGACAAAAATCTGGTGTGCAGTATGTCCTCTACCTACACATAGCAGTCCCAGGCGAGGGCTGTTCACTGGAGGCCTGTGGCCACGGCGGATCCCACTGGCTCGGTCCACCGACGACATGTACAAAGTGGGCAGCGGACACAGTGAGACTAAGCGTACAAGTCAGCACACACAGCTCACCACGCACTGAATAAACCACAAGTTTAAGTTAAACCCAACAGGCACGTTCCGCGGGAAATATTACTTAGCAACGTCACTGCAGGGAATTTAGAAAGACTGGGGTGCTCTGGATGATCGGGGAAGAACTCTTTTCTTTACGGGGGAATAGTTCCCGTGGAAAGCACACATATTCAAAATCACCCCACAAATCTCCGTAAGGGCTTCAGTCGTAATAACATTTCTTCCCATGACAGCCATTCCCCCAGTCAACTCCCTGCCTCCTTGAATAATCCAAATTATAAGGCGTGGAGTCACACCCAAAACAAAAGTCAGGAAGGAACTTTAGTTCATCTACCGGGGGGCCCCCTTGCCTCTCGTTGAGGTCTCTCAGAGCACCTCCGTGGAGGGAAAACTGTAAGGTCATTAGTGCTGACTCTGAAAGATGCTTGAAGAGACAGTGTTAGGAAAAGCAAACAGGCCTCAGCCTCACCCAGGCTTTGCAGCCTCTGGACAAGAGTCTGAAGGTGAAGGGTAAGGACCACGTGACCGGGCTTGGGTGTCAAATGGGCAGCTCTGAATGACTCTAGCTTAGCAAAGCTCCCGCGACTTTCATCGCACCAGCGTGAACAGGCTTTCTAGAGCATTCTAAGCTTGGAATCAGGATGCACTGCAAGTGCCTCCACCCGCATCAGGCCTGGGAAGGGGGCCCAGCTGCACCCCAGCTCCTCCACACCAGCCCCAAGTGAACCCCGGCAGTCAGCACGGGGCCGGGGGGAGGGCCTGGGGGCTCCCGGGCTGGCGGGCAGAGGACAGAGTGCCATGGAGACCGTGCCCCATGGGGCAGTTGGCCCTCAGGAGCACCGGGACCATGGCAAAGGGGAGGAGGGGTGCTCGGGAGAAGGGAGAGCCGAGGGGCCCAGGCAAGGGCGCAACAGAAGCGTCCGGTCCTCTCGTGCTTCCCTCTCTGGTCACTGTCAGCCAGGCACGGCCTGACTGCCTAGGTCCTGAAGCCAAGCAGAGGAGCTGACACCGAGCAGCCAGCAGAGGGCCTTACTCAGCATCACTCCCGCTGACTCCCACGTGGCAGGCTGCCCGGCCGAGCAGCCTCCCTGCATCCAACCACGTTTCCAAATACCACCAAGCTCTGGACTAGTTCAGGGTAAAATTCATCCCGGGGTTTCATCCACACCAAACCAGATATTGAATAAATGCCCTCCAGGCATTTCTTGGCTCTCCCTGACATCCCAGCCTGATGGCGCCAGGCTGTGCTTTGTGAACACCTCCTCAAGTTCACTGCCCCCACCCTACCTCCGTCGGGTCTCAGAGGAGTTGAGCTGACAAGGACTGGTACACACGTGGGAAGAGAGTGGTTCTCAAACGAGCCTGACACACTCCAGCTTTCCACTGGGGTATGAGCCATTTCACGATAATGACATAGCACTGAATACTGGTATTTAGTTAGGATTACGCATATGACTGCTTTGGCAATAGAGGTGTGGAGGTCTCCTAGTTTAGTGGAAACATGTAATGACTTAAAGTTTCATTACTGAAAAATTATTGGCCCAAAATTCTGTGCTGTACCACACTATACCTCATGTGTATGATGGCAATGATGAAAATGAAAATACTGAGTTGGCCAAAAGGTTCGTTTGGTTTTTTCCATAAGATGACTCTGGTAGCGCTTAGTTATCTTTAACTTCATTCGAAACAATTTTGGTAGATTGTATGTGACAGCTTCATATCAGCGTGTATTTAAAAAAGACTTATCAAAATTGGTGAATTTTTGTGTAGCCATTTTAATATTGAAGATGGAAGAAAAAAAAGCAACATTTTCCGTATACTATGCTTTATTATTTCAAGAAAGGTAAAAACGCAACTGAAACACCAAAAAAGATTTGTGCAGCATACGGAGAAGGTGCTATGACTGATGGAATGTGTCCAAAGTGGTTTGTGAAGTTTCATGCTGGAGAGTTCTCACTGGACGATGCTCCAGGGTCAGGTAGCCCAGCTGAAGTTGATAGTGATCAAACTGAGACATTGAGAAAAATCAACATTATACCACAGGGGAGATAGCCGACATACTCAAAATATCCAAATCAAGCGCTGAAAATCATTTGCACTAGCTTGGTTATGTTCATCGCTTTGATGTTTGGCTTTCACATAAGTTAAGCAAAAAAAAACTTTCTTGACTGTATTTCTGCATGCAATTCTCTACTTAAATGGAATGAAAATGTTCCGTTTTTAAAACAAATTGTGGCGGGTGATGAAAAGGGCATACTGTACAGTAATGTGGAACGGAAGAGATCGTGGGGCAAGCGAAATGAACCACCATCAACCACACCAAAGGCCGGTCTTCATCCAAAGAAGGTGATATTGTGTATATGGTGGCATTGAAAGGGAGTCCTCTATTATGAGCTCATTCTGGAAAAAGAAAAGATTAATTCCAACAAGTACAGCTCCCAATTAGGCCAACTGAAAGCAGCACTCGACGAAAAGCGTCCGGAATTAGTCAACAGAAAGTGCATCATCTTCCATCAGGATAACGCAAGACCGTATGTTTCTTTGATGACCAGGCAAAAACTGTTACAGCTGGGCTGAGAAGTTCTGATTTATCCACCGTATTCACCAAACATTGCACCTTTGGATTTCCATTTATTTCGGTCTTTACAAAATTCTCTTAATGGAAAAAATTTCAATTCCCTGGAAGACACCTGGAACAGTTCTTTGCTCAAAAAGAGAAAAAGTTCTGGGAGGATGGAATTATGAAGTTGCCTGAAAAATGGCAGAAGGTAGTGGAACAAAAGGATGAATACGTTGTTCAATAAAGTTCTTGGTGGAAATGAGAAATCTGTCTTTACTTTTACTTAAAAACCGAAGGCACTTTTTGGCCAACGCAATAATATAAACAAATAGCAGCAACTGGAAAATACAACCATCTCTGCAACACTGGTAACCATGAACCTTTCATAAAAATTTGGACAATCCAGCTCTTTGCCCATAAGCCTACATATTAGGAGCTTTGCAAAATTGCTAACATTTACATGAAAGTGCAAATTCTTAACAGAACCTTCCTTTCTGACTTCTCAAAAGACTAGTAACATCTTTAGTTTCTGGATAACCAACTTTCGTAAACTTTAAAACAGTTTGTAGGACACTTTCATCTTCAATCCCATATTAAAATCAAAGTTCTATGTAACTCCATGACATTTGCCCAGAAGAGTAAAATAAAGACATGCACTTTGCTTATCAAGATCAGTGTGTGGTCACCACGAGGCAGGGCGTCTGGAACGTCAGTGAGACGCGCGGTCTGAGGCTACAGGCAGTGCCGCGGGTGCGTTTCCGTGCGTGGGGCTTGCGTCAGTTAATTGGGGAAGTTTCCTACCGAGTGCGTGTAAACCTTTGGTCCAGGGATGGAGACTCCTGGCAGTCCCCAGGTCTCCTTCTTCTCTCCCTCAGTCCTCGATATTCTGAAATGTTCAGTATGTTCAAAGTTCCTTTTTGGGAACAAAACAAATCAATATGGCATTTGACTGCCAACAAGCCTACGGGCTGCACGGTGGTTTAGAACTTATATAGCTTCGTTTCTTCTCAGAACTAACATCTCCAAGCGAGTCAGGGCCCCTTCAAATGCTGTCAGGGTATTTTTCCCCCTAATCTTTTTCTTTTTTTTTTTTTTTTTTATAAGGAGCATGTGGAAGTGGAGCAGTTAAGTCACAGATTAGAAAAAGGCAATCTTCAGAGATTACCTTCCAATTATTAAAAAAGGAACCGAGATTCCCCAGAGCTCTCACGCCCCCAACTTCAGAAATCGAAGCATCAGCATATATGACCTTCCAGGGAACAACACTAAGGAGATGAAGCTGCTACATCAGCTGTGATTGACTTAGAATATTTGGGGCCCTGTTATCACACCAACACAATTCTGTGTAAATGCCTTGAGGAAACATTTCTTTTCAACGGATTTGCTGAAGCAAAAGCTTACTTTGAATTGCAAGGCAATGAGCTTTTTATTTTATTAGGAAGATACTAAAAAAGACATTCTCCATCTCCTGGCGGTGGATTTTTGAAGGAGATTATTCGTAGGGCAGGTCTAGGTCCTTCCAGCCAGGACTCCAGGGGCCTCGCGCTCTTGGGGTCACTGGGTTGCTGTTGCCCTGATCGCCCTGGAACTTGGGGCCTGCTGCTCATAGGCTGCTGGTGCACAGGACAGCGGAAGCACGGTGGACGCTGGACAGTGTCCACTTTGTTCCAGTGACACCCTCGGGTGAGCCCAATAAAACCTCAAGGTCGATTCTCCTGGGGCCCAGAAGGCAGCTCAGTACCAGAATCTTGGGTGCTCCGAGCAGCAGCGGCCATGCTGGAACAAGCATGGGACTTCCAGGGAGACCACTCTGAGAGGGACGGCCTAGATGGGTGCCCACGTTCCAGCATTCTGTTAGGAAGCCAGCTGCACGAAAATCAGGATGGCAGTAGCCTCTGGAAGGGAAGCTTGGGTTGAGGGGAGACTTGACTGGAAACGGGCTCGGGGGGTGCTTTCTGAGATGATGGAATGTTCTATATCTTTTTTTTTTTTTTTTTGGCCACGCCACATGGCTTGTGGGGTCTCAATTCCCCAATCAAGGATTGAACCGGGGTCCTGGCAGTGCGACTGCAGAGTCCTAACCACTGGACTGCCAGGGAGTTCCTGGAATGTTCTATATCCTGATGGGGCTGCCCAGTGTATACTTTGTCAAACCCATGAAACTGTGTCTTTATAATTGTGCATTTTATTGTCTACGACTTACACCTCAATTTAAAAAAACGGAAATCAAGTCAACCTTGCACTTCAGTGACTTCAGTGAAATCACGGTGGGAAGTAGGACTAAGCATATAGGTCTATCCACTCTATCCTTTAGGATACATAAGCCCCTGCAACGCAGAACCCAGCTTGAGGAATGCACAGCACTGAGGAAACATGGTATTTTTCTGGGCTTGATCATGCCCAGACCCCATTGGGGGTCCCCTGACCCCCCCCTTGCCCCAGCCCAGCACAGTGAATTCTTCCTGTGATCATGTGGTCTCAGACCAGTAGGCTGACAAGAGCACAAGCTGTTTATCAGCCCAGTGCTGGGCTGCGTCGGCATCCTATTGACATCTGCATTTCCAGAAAGGGGACAGTCCTGCACTTGAACAGTGATACTCCATGATACATCTCCCCTAACCTCGTGTAACCTCGGGCAGATGACTTACCCTCACTGCGCCTCCTCTGTGAAATGTCCATAACAGCACTCATCTCAGAATGCTCTCATGAGGGCGTTATGGACTGGATGTCTGTGGCCCCACAAAATTCATGTGGAAGCCAAAATCCCCAATGTGATGGTGTTTGGAGGTGGAGCCTTTGGGAGGTGATGACGTCACGAGGGTGGAGCCCCCATGGTGGGGTTAGTGCCCTTCTAGGAGGATGAAGAGACCAGAGCTTCCTCCCCATGACTTTCTCTCCCTCCAGTGTGTGAGGACACAGGGAGAAGGTGGCCGTCTGCAAGCCAGGAAGAGAGCCCTCACCAGACACCAGCTCTGCTGGAGCCCTGATCTTGGACTTCCCAGCCTCCAGAACTATGAGAAATAAAAGTTGCTTAAGCCGCCCAGTCTGTGGTGTTCCTTACAGCAGCCTGGACTAACGTGGCGGGTAAATGAGGTAATAAAAAGCACTAAAGTGCTTAGCATAGCGCCTGGCAACTAACGGCAATCAATACAGGACTGTTATTGTTACGACGAAGTTGTCATTAACGTGGAGACAGGTTATAAATGCTTGAGAAGAGAGCTTCTCACTCAGAATTTTAGTCATTTAATAATGCATACCGCTGGAGCCCTCCGGTGCCAGAGGAAAACCAGTAGCAGAAAACGTCCAATGAGGCGGATGCACACAGGCCAGCAGGCCACCCTGACGCGTTTCTTTTGGAAGCTTTACCCTCTGATGTCTTTTCCAGCTCTCCCTTCCCCAGGCAGAATCCAGGCACTCAACCTCTCAGAAAGGGAGCAGGAAACCTGCACGTTTGGGATCCTGACTGTTCCCGGAGTCACCCCCCCAGCACAGCACAGGGTTGTAGGATGCCCTGCCCACCTGGCCACCAGGTGAGTGCTTGACACCGCCGGCCCCCGATGGTCGCCTCCTGCTTCCCGAGGCTCCACAGTCTCTTTGCAATTTAGCAGAACCTCAAGAAACGGAGTTTAACTGACAGAGTCGGAGGAAACACCACCACAGCCAACCCCAGTGACGCAACAGCAGCAGCGACCACGGGAACCAAGCCTCCCACGTCCCGCATACCTTCGTACAGCCAGTCGCTAAGGCCGTTGTAAATCACGCCTTCCTTCCCAGTTGAGACCACACGGATGGCCTGCTTCCCGACGTGTGCACAGTAGTAGATATTGTTTTCAAAGATAAATATCTAATTTGGAAAGAGAAAAAACATAGCATTAATCAAGGAAGTGCTTACAAATAGGGTATTCTTTAAAAATCCCAAACCAGCAATGTGGTCTGCATTTTCCTTGCATTTATTTGACAGAACAGATGTAGTCTCGGGACCCTTTGGGGCTCACCCACCCCCAAAATCATCTACATTTAAGGTCAACTGGAGACTCAAACTCCACAGAGTTCACCCAATGTTATCATTTACCATGACCAGACAATCTGTCTGATACTCGTGGGTATGTTAACATCAAATGGCTTTGACTATCTTAGCAATTGTATTTTTCCTAGGAATTGTGACTGGTGGGCTGGGAAGCTTGAAATCTGAGACTTACTCACTCGACATTTATGAAAAGTTACTTAGTGGGCACCAACTCTGTGCCAATCATGGGAGAATGAGGTGGGACGTATCATGTGCCTTTACTCACAATCCGGTAAAGAAGACAAACTTTAACAGGAAAATGTTCTGAGGAGCTCTGGGAACACGTAACAGTACTACTAACTTAGGCCAAAGGACAGGCAAGGAGTCCCTGAGAAAGTGACTGGAAAAAAGTTTCTTTTTTGTGGTAAAACATACATGACACAAAATTTGCCACCTTGACCACGTTTAAGTGTACAGTTCAGTGGTGTCAAGTGCATTCACACTGCTGTGCAACCATCACCACCATCATCTCCTGGACTCTTTTCATCCTGCAAAATTCAAACTCTGTCCCCATTAAACACTGACTCCTCATCCCCCTCCCCCACCCCCGGCCCCCACCCTTCTGCTTTCTGTGTCCAGGAATCTGACGACTCCAGGGACCTCGTGTAACGGGAATCACACAGCGTTTGTCCTTCTGTGTCTGGCTTATTTCACTGAGCATAACGTCCTCAAGGTTCACCCATGCTGTGGCAGGTGTCAGGATGCTGAGAAACTGGGCTTTAGGGCTGAGATCTGAATGGCGAGCAGGATGAAGAAAGGGGGGCTGAGAAATTAGGTTACACGGAGGACACAGTGTGAGAGAGAACCAGAGGCAGGCACAGGCCTGGGGAGCTGGAGGAGCTGGACGAGAGCTCCCTGTGACCGGTCCTGCCGGGCGTGAGGAGGAGGAGAAGCAGGAATGGAAGCCCAGGGGGTGGGGGAGAGGCAGGTGCCAGCCCCCAAGGGTCCGTCCGTGGGCTACAGGACCCCAGAGGCAGCAGGAAGCCCTTGGCAGAAGCTCGACAAGGGGAGCAACGTGGCTAGAGGCAAGTCTTCTGTGGGCGAGTCCAGGCCCGTGCCGATGAGAAGGCAGGGCAGGAGGCAGCCCGTCAGCTGTGGGGGGATGGTGGAGACAGACAGAGGTGGACCAGCCAGGGACAGCGGGGGGATGCCCTGGGCGTGGGGAGTGAAGTTGCAGGAGGAGACAGAGTGGTTCCCCAGCCGTTCCCTGGAGCAGCTGGATGGCCCATGTGCAGCCTGGGGTGCCCTGGAAGATGCTACAGTTCTGACCTTAGGTCAGCTCCAAATTCTCTGGGGCCAGGGGGAGGGTGGGCTAGGTCAGTGGCTCTCTAATTCTGATGTGTATTAGAATGATCTGAGGAGCTCTGACATATCCTACAGCCAGGTCCAAGAGCCCAGCCCAATGGTTAGGATCTAGGGGTGGGACCCTGGCATGAGTATTTTATTTTTTTTATTTTTTATTTTTAAAAATATTTATTTATTTGGTTGCGCTGGGTCTCAGTTGCGGCAGGCAGGCTCCTTAGTTGTGGCTTGTGGGCTCCTTAGTTGCAGCATGCATGGGGGATCTATTTCCCTGACCAGGGATCGAACCCAGGCCCCCTGCATTGGGAGCTCGGAGTCTTAACCACTGCACCACCCGGGACGTCCCCTGGCATCCGTATTTTGAAGAAACACCCTGGGCGATTCCAGTGTGCAACCAAATCTATGAAGCAGTGGCCCAGGACAAATCTAATGTCTCCCGAAGCTCTTAAAGTATAAATTAGCCTGTCCTCCAGGCACTGCTCAATTCTGCCCTGTGTTTTCTGTATCTAAATTCTTTGCCTGCTACCCCCACAAGGACCTAAGAACATGATGCAAATATCCAATGTCTGTGGAAACTGAGCTATGTGGACCAAGAACAGGACTCAATCAGATTTTTTTAAAAAGAAATTCTAAAAAAGATATTGTCAGTGTCATTTAAGAGACCAGTGAGAAAGGGTATTTTGCAAGTGTAGGAAACAGCGTAAATACTGACATTTTAAGCTGAAGATGCAGAAGGGCAGTTCCCATGGATCGCTGTCACGGAAGGCTGGAGCTGAAAGCTCTATCAAGCATTAGCTTCCTGCTCGGGCCTCCCGCCTCTTCAAAGATTCACTTCACCCAGAAAT
This sequence comes from Eubalaena glacialis, assembly GCF_028564815.1. NCBI lineage: Eukaryota > Metazoa > Chordata > Mammalia > Artiodactyla > Balaenidae > Eubalaena > Eubalaena glacialis. The sequence goes on along the minus strand of NC_083723.1, from coordinate 126,292,606 downwards.
GAGCTGGAAAACTTCTAGACACAAGTACACATCCTCATTTAATTTCAGGAGCTGTTCTTACGAGTTTGCCTAAGGGTAAGACGTATTATGAAATTTTAACTTCTTTTATGCGTTCTAAGCCTACAATAAATTTTTGAATCAAATCGGACCGTAGACAATTAATATTCTGAAGAAGTAAAATTTGCTATGATAGATATTAAATCCCTTTTCATCTTGGCTTTATTTTTAATGGAAGGAAAACAAAAGGAAACAGGCTCTAAGGAACAGTGCGTTTTGCTGTGCAGATGTTCACAGCTACAAATGGGAGCCTGGGCTCTACACAGCTCAGCCGCTCCAGGCCCCGCGAGCGCGTCTGCACCATGTGCTCTGGGAGCACAGCGGACCTGCTGCAGGACCTGAGCCAGTGCTGGACTCCTAGTTGCCTCAGTTTCTTTGTCTGTCAATAGAGATCGATGCAGAACTCAGTCTTAGGGTGGCTGTGAGGCTGAGTGAACTGACAACTTCAAAGCACTGAGCACAGCGCCCGGCACGAAGTGAGGGCTCAGCAACACCCATTCTTGTTGTGGTTACTATCATCATTACAAAGGTTTGTTCTGCCTGGAGAGATCAGGAGAGGCTTCATGCGGGAGGTGACACCTGAGCTAGACCAGGAAGAATACCCACATTTTCACAGGGTGCTTACGATAAAGCTCAGCTCAAAGACACACGGAGCTAAAGGGGGAGCTCATTATCTCAGGAACCAGGAATGGGATTAATTACCATAATTGGGCACAACTTAGCTTTTAGTTCTGGACAATCAAGGCCCAAAGGAAAACATATTGAACAGCCCAGTGCTTGACTAAAAGAGAGCAGCACAGCTCCGGTGGAATTACAGAGAATGATAGACTTGAAGTAGAAACCTAAATTCTAGTTGAGACCACTAGTGTCCAGCTCTGAGCAGGTTACTTAACCTCACTGAATCTCATGTCCTTCACTACAAAATACGAGGTTGACTGGATGGTCCCTAAGGTTTCCTCCATACTTAACATTGTTGAATCCAAAGGTCTCATGAGTGTCTGAGATCAGGAAAAGACGTTTAGCAAATTAATTAGTGATGCTATTACTACACTTGTATTCGAAAGGAGAACTATTTATCATGAAGGCAAAATTCAACATTCATAGTGAACCCAACATGCTACTATCAAGGGGGAAAACAGATTCTCTATATTTCAGCTAAAACCCCCAGTTATCACGTCAGCCTAGGTTTCTTTAACTGACACGGTATAGCGACTGTCCTGATCTCGAGAACACACCCTGGTAGTGGGCACTATTTACTAATTGCGTTTCCCCTGGTTTTCTACTTCCTCTTTTGGGTTACCCCATTTCCTGACCAGGCACGACTTTACTAACACTTCCACAATAAACGAGGATGAACGATCCCGTTATATATGACATTAAGTTTAATTTATAGCGTGAAACAGAACAGTTCGGGTGGTCACGGTAGCGCCCGCTGGTTCAGCAGTGATCATAAGGAAGCGATGTATTCGTCCAGCAAATGGGATCATCTCTGTCGTCGGCCATTCTAATCCCACTGGAAACGCTGCACAGTTAACTGACATCAGTGGAACACTGCACACAGATAAGCCATGTCACCAGAACATGGAAGTTCTGTCTCTAAACCTTGCCACCCGCTCAACACATCCTTCGGCAGACTCTGGTGAAGAAGCAAACTGCTGACGGAGAGGTCGGTATGTCCTCGGGAGGTTGGTGCCCATCAGGTTCGTGTGTCCACATGGCTTTAATTTCTGGGTGTACTATGTCACCTCTGGTCCCCTGAATGGTTTCATCAACGGGCCACATAACAGCAAGTCAGAATTACCAACTGTGGCTAACAGATTGGGAAAGCCTCCTGCATTCAGAACTTAATGGCCGGTTCCCCCTGCATAGAAATTGACCTTCAGGTAACTTTCTGTTTCTATTGCCCTGGACACCTGGTAAGGGTGGATATGGGCTCTAATGGCAGGGGACGCTATTTCTGGTACGTTGGAGCTGGTCGAGGAGAACTGTAAACTCTGGGAGGAAGCCGTCGCCGTGACCTCCCCGAGTGCACGATTCCGGTCACCGGGCACTTCCCTCTGGGCACCTGGCAGGGATTCCACACCCACCCACAGGGGTCCCGTGTACTGAGCTGTCACCGGCGGGGGGACGGGGAGAAGACACTGCTACACAGCTGTCGGGTGAATGGCTGCGTGGAACTCTGTGGGGGAGGCGCACCCGAGACCACCTGCTGGCCAACGGCTCCTGTCTACACCCTTCTGAGTCCAGCTGGTGCCAAGCATGGCCTCTGTGGACTTGCAAGTCAGCACATCTGCTTGGCGGACATGAGACCCCTCCGCCCCCCGCCGTGGGTGTTTTCCAGCAGCCATCAGGCTCCTAGAATGGCCCCTCTTCCCTGGGTTCATGTCAGGAGAAACCGGGTGATGGTGGGACTTCTGAGTCGTTACCAGAGTAAAGTTACTGTGGAACAGTTACAAGAAGGGATATTTACCAACACTAAAAGGAGGGAGCAGTAAAACAGCGCTGGGCTTTTTTTTGAAAAGCAAACTGGCTGGTTGGAGATCACACATCAGTTCGGCTGACTATGAAGGTGGAAAACAGGGCAATAAAAGCCACCAAACCCTGACTCTGCATATTCACCATTATTATAGAATATACGGGAGAAAGTTAAAATGTCACAATCCTACAAACCACACACATACACAAAATATGACTATTAAAATACACTTTCTTGTATTTTATTCCCTCCTAGATGAGAGAGAGAGAGAGAGAGAGAGAGAGAGAGAGAGAGAGAGAGAGAGAGGAAGGGAGGGAGAGAGGGAGGGACGGAGAGAGAGGGAATGTGTGTGTTGGTCGGTGGGGTATAAAACCTAGTTTTAATAAAACTAAAGTCATATAACATACACAGGTTTGCACACTGTTTTAGAATCTACATCAGAAATGTTTTTCCATGTTAGTGAGCATTCTCTGAGACATGCCTTTTAGGAGATATACCATAGTTTATTTAATTATGTCCCTATTGTTTGACATCTCTTCTGGTTTTTATTACAATAAAAATGCTCTTGTGTGCATCTCTGTACTTCACCGCACCTCTGACATCTCCCTAGGATAAACCCCTATGAATAGAAATCATGAATCATGTTCACTGTGCAATAAAAAAAAATGGGTGGAGGACAGGGAACAGGCAGATCAGAGAACCACACAGAGTACTGATCATACAGAAGCGTTTATATTCATGAAGAACAGAAAGAAATCTTATTACAACGGGAATATTTTGTTTACCAAACTATCAGACTGACAAACAATACCCAAAGTTGCTAAGAATGCTGTGTGCTCTCCCGATGGGGGCAGAGACTGGCTGCACGCTCACAAGAAGCAGTCAGCAAGCCACATCGAAAGAGACTTTACTTGTGTACATTATGTGAGAAAGGCTGCTGGAAACAAAGTATAATTGGCCTTTTCAAACCGTATCTACAGAACCTGATGACGGTGGAAGCTGTAGCCTCTGAACTAAAGGGGAATAACATACGTGTACGTGTGCAGACACGTCTCTTCCCACGTCAACACGTGAAGGTGCTGAGAATCACTCTCCGATTACTCAAAGCTCAGTTTCAGGAACTGACCAATTTGTAGATTAAATAAATTCTTTCCTTACTCTGTTTTGCTCTCCCATTCCCTGTTTTGACCATTCTACTGCTCAACTGGGCAAGGAAGAGACCTTCCATTATTCTAGTTAGTAACCGTGCCTGGAAAATGCAATGACGGGGGATGGCAAAGCTGTTGATCAAGGAGGGTTTTCCAGATTCTCAGTGGTCCTTACCCAGTTTGGGAGCATCACACCAACCCCACAAACAGGCGTGTGAGCGCCTCCGATCAGCCAGGCAGGGCGCTGAGCAGTTGCCCAGCAAGCTCTCATCCGACCTGTGCAGGCGGCCAAGACTCCGAGTCTACTCTGTGTGAGCGTGTCATTTCCCCAGTTAACCCATCGCCTGAAATTCAGCACACTTGGCTCTCATGTTGGTTCCTGCCCAGGCAGAGGTGGGACGTGGCAAAATTCACTTGCTGTCCTGCCGCTGGATTTTGCCACCCATAAATACAGATAATCACACCTGCCGTGCCAGCCTTGTGGTGCTATTGGGAGGATAAAAGGAGACAATTTTGCTGGAGAAAACCCTGAGGGTTATAAAGCACATTTAAAGGAAACGCACTATTGGCATGATAAGCAGCGTCAGCCCGTTGGGTCCCTGCTACGAGGACACCGTTCTAACAGCAGGGCTCTTGCAGCTGCTCGTGTCAGTACTGCCCCCTCCACCCTTTCCTCCAAAAATCAGTGGAAGACATCACATCACATTTTGACGCAGCAAACTAATGCAGGATTTAATGCCAAAGAGCAGAGTTCAGAGCCAAGAAAGAGAAAGTCCTGTACATAATCTAAAACCATTCCTCTTGCCAGAAAGTACTCACGTTTTTCATCCTTTCAAATGTCAACCAAAATCAAGAAGAAACATCGGGAACATCACCATAAAGACCCTCCCCTCAGTGTAGCCCTTAAATGGTCAAGGAAAAGCTTCCTTTTCAGAGTCGCCCACCGAGAAAAAGCTCTCGGGATCCCTCTCACTTGATGAGCCCACATTTTAACTTGGAGAGTTCAGAGATGTTATTTTTTCAAAGCCGAGGAAAAAGTCCCTAAATGAAATTATGCTCCTGAGGAGTTGATGGCCGCATTCAGTGTCCCCTGTGATATGGGAGCTGAGCAATTTCATCTCGACTCCAGAGATGTGAGGCTCCTAACGCACCCAGGACCTCGGGGCGGGGTCGCGTCAGGGAAGCAGCGAGCGGGTGCCTGGTCTGAGCACGGGTGTGAGCACCTTCCAAGCTCTCTCTCCTCCCCGAGGGCCTCTGAGCTGCGGGGCTGCACACGGACGGCCTGGTCAGGATAAGAAGTGCTGGGAGGGCAAAGTGCTGTAAGGCCAGGTGACAGAGCCCCCATCTGGCCTGGGCTCGGGGTCTTCCCTGAGAATGGCTCCTGAGCTGGGATGACGTGGAGGGTGGGCAGCAGCCGTCGGGGGGAGGAGGGGCACAGGGCATCGCAGGGGAGAGAGGCCTCCGTCCGTCTGGGCAAATGGGACGGCCCGTGTGGAATGAAGGGCCGGGGGGCCAGGTCAAGGCAGGCAGTGTCGGGGGTGAGGCTGGAGAAGGGGCCGGGGAGCCGTGCAGGCCCCACAGGCCGCGTTACTGACTGCGCTTCCTTCTAAGAGCCGCGGAGCACCTGGGGAGCTTTGGCGGCATCATGGTCGTTGGCTGTTTTAAGAGAGCGAGTGAGAAGATGGTGCTGTATTTTCCATGACACCCTGCTGCCGTGTAGGGGGCGGGGCAGAGGGCAAGGCGTCCCGGGGGATGGTCCAGAGGGACAGTGGAGGCTTGGGCGGTGTTGGCCCAATGGTGGGACTGCAGCGATAGGGGTGGGTTCCCAGGGCGAGGTGCTGCCTGGACACAGGCCAAGGGAAGGCAGGTGTGAAGGAGTCTCCTGATCTGACACAGGTGAGTGGGTGGACGGCGGCGCCCCCGGGACTCCCTGGAGGCAGGGCACGGGGGACAGGACAATCACGTGACACGGCCCCTGGAGAGTCTCAGGCTGGGGGCGGGATGCGCAGCAGTTACTCTTACTGTGCAAACAGCTCGTCAACCCCAAATGAACTTGAACCACCGTGGGGTCTGCCTCTGCGGGCCACGGCCGCCTAGCTGTCCTTCCCTCTGGGGTCTTTAGCTGGCAGCACAGCCCCCGCCTGAGAGCCTGCGCTGTCCACGGCAGCGCCTGGACGGGGCCGTCCGTCCCTCAGGCAGCCCAGTTCCCTGCTCCGTGGGGACGGGCAACTTCACCGCCACCAGGAAACGCCACGGAACATGCCACCGTCTGGGGTCAGCGTTAACCACTGAACGAGGTGCCTTTCTTTAGAGGGTCTGGCGGGGAAGGCCACTTCAAAGCCACACAAAGGGCCTCTCGCAGGGGCTTTCAGGCCGCGTGGCAACCCCCGGAGAGCCCCACCTCTCTCCACGGGGCACTGCCTCCTGGGCTGAGCCGAAAGCAATCCTCAGACGTGCTGTAACCACTAGCGCAGCGACTGCCGCCCTGTGGCAACACGCTGATTGTACCAACAAAAGGACGGCTGGATGTACTGGGTTACCCGACTCAGGAGAATACTTGCTTCGGTTCTACGCCTGGATGTTCTGGCTGAGCACTTCGCGGCAATCTCCACTCTCCGTTTGCCTAGTTTGAAGCCGTCCCTCGCCCATGTCCTGTGGCTCTGGGCTGTCTGTGAGAGCCACTTTCTGCCCTGGACACCAGCACGGACACTCGCCCAAGGTGATGCACCTTGTCCGTTGGAAGAGCCAGGATTTGGGCCGAGGCAGCGCGACTCCGGAGTCCGTGATGTGTGGCCTCTCACCGTCCGGACACCCTGCTATTCTGTAGAACTGAGGGGCAGGCTCCGAGAAGCGAAGCTTTCACCCAAGGTCACAGAGCTACTTAGTAACAGAATTAGAAACGAACCGCTTAACCCACACGCCCGTGATTCCAGCGCCAGCAGCGCCAGCAGCGCCAGCAGCGTTTGGGAACCCGCGAGAATCGCTAATTCTCAGGACCCTCCCCAGACCAACTGAGTTGTAGCGGGCCCTCCGGTGACTCTGATGCACACTGCAATTTGCTGCTTCTTCCAGTTGAAAATCATGAACAATTCTGAGCAACTCTGCTGGTGAGAATGGCTGGACCGCTGGGCCTTCATGGGAGTGGGTCTGAAAACTCTCTAAAAGCATTGAGAGAAATGACAAATGTACTGACTGGCAGAAATCAGTCCGAGGCGATCTCTCAATCTTTTTATACCGCAGTTAAATTCAAGCCTCATCGGTTGCCAAACATAGTCTTCTGACTCCAAAGAAGTGAATGAATTTTCCAGTATCTTCCTAAGGGGATGAAAAAATCCATTTTTTTCTTGGTAAGTTTCCAGGCCTTTTTGTATACAGTCCAAACATAAGGCCAGCAATGCTGCCACTGAAACATCATTCGGACCTTCCTGGTTGGATCACCTGGATGGTACCAGGTATTTGAAGCGTGCAGTGTCTGCTCTGAGGGTACACTGAAGCCACTAACACCGTCCCAGACATGCCAGCTCAGCCCTCTCAGACACATTCCCTCCGATGCTCCCCGGGTGACTGGTCTTTGGACTTTATTCTCCAAGGTGATGTGATAAACAGCCGACCTCTCTTCAGCCGCTAGGGGCTCATTATCTGGTCTGTAGGTTATGTGCGGTCTTGGAAACTCCTCTTTCTTTTGGCTCTTCACCTCCCAGCTCGTTACTGCTCCTCAGCATCTCCCCAGAGGCTGGGAGTGGGGATCAAAGACAGTCCAGCTCAGAAGCCCACCGTCCTTGGCATTTATGCTCAGGAGACATTTGCCGTGGTTCTGCTGGGACCGGCTCCGGGCCACACCGTGAAGTCCTTAAAGATGATTTCTGCTACCTGTCACACTCTCGTCAGTGATCTTTTCTATTATTTACACACTGAGACAATAAAAGATGAATGGACCCAGAACAAACCCAGAAAATTCACAAGAAAGATGCCATGGGTATTAATTTATAGAAAATAATCAACTACTAAATACATATTAATTTAATCAACTACGGGATATAATTAAATACATGCTGATTTTTTTTTTTTTTTTAATTAATTTATTTATTTATTTTATTTTTGGCTGTGCTGGGTCTTCGCTTCTGTGCGAGGGCTTTCTCCAGTTGTGGCAAGCGGGGGCCACTCTTCATCACGGTGTGCGGGCCTCTCACTATCGCGGCCTCTCTTGTTGCGGAGCACAGGCTCCAGACGCACAGGCTCAGTAGTTATGGCTCACGGGCCCAGTTGCTCCGTGGCATGTGGGATCTTCCCAGACCAGGGCTCGAACCCGTGTCCCCTGCATTGGCAGGCAGACTCTCAACCACTGCACCACCAGGGAAGCCCAATACATGCTGATTTAAATAGCAATGCAACTGAATTACATTAGCAAAGAGTTTTGAAAATTCGTAGAAGCAGCAATATTTTTTTAATGATACAGCCTGATGCTTTATGCAGTAAATATATGACCGATTAAGCACACAGGAAACAATTTGTAAATGTATATCAAGTGCCTTAAAAAAGTGCTCAATACTTCAATTAAGAATATCAACTGGCAAAAAAAAGTGTTCATTTTTTTTGACTCAGTAATTCCTCATCATTTTAGGCGCAAAGATATTCCACTGCATCAACTGTAGTACTGAATTTTATAAATAGTCTAGATGTCCAACAGGAAAATGATTTAATTTTTGTAAATCCATTCAATGAACTATTATGTAACCGTTAAAAATTATGTTTCGAACAAGTATTTAATTGTATAAAATGCTAACTGAATCACACTGGGCACAAAGTTGGGATATATAAAACTAATTAATATAACTATAAAATAATTAACAATAATTATTACAACTATAGTTGTTATTATAACGGTAAGTGTTTCTATTCTTAGAAACAAGATTAAGAGAACACACTAAAATATTAATAGTAATTGTCTATGGATACTGGATCTATTGGTCCTTTTACAAGAAGTTTTTTCCCCTACTTTTTATATTTTTTACTTTCTATAGTTTGTATTACTTTTACAATGGGAAAATAAATAATAAAAATTAATCAACTACCTAAAATGAGCCTGGCACCAGTACTGGGAACTGGGGATAAAATAATGAACACGCCAGCATCCTAACCGCCAAGGGGTGTCATATATGATGGGAAAGGGGCTGGAAACAAGCATCCACCATACCAGCTGGGTGTACACAGAGGCGGGGGAGCCAGCAGGGCACAGAATCCCAGCCTGCGGTCCTAGGACCTCAGAGAGGCTGTGCTTTCACTTTCGACACCACCCCTGTCACTCACTGTTTCCTTCATCGCTGCCTCTGTCTGAAGTGAGTCCCTATGTCAATGGCTAATTCATATTAAAAGCAATAAACATTCCAGAGACACAGAGAAGACACAATGAGCACCTCAAGCCCAGCCCTGGGGCATCGAGGCTTTGCTGCTCCAGGACCAGCCCTAACTGGGCACCTAAGTCACCGATGCCAAAGAGACCTCAGCATCTTCCCACCGCTGCGGCTGACGGGTCCCATCCTCCGACGCCCGGGACTGAGGCTGGAGGGACCAGACAGGGCAACCCTGAGCCTGTGCCAGGCATTTCTGCCCTTCCATCGCGGTGGGAGCACCGGAGCCAGCCCCTATGCAGACTCTGACTGTCAGATGCCACACACGTCTCTGGAGGCCTCTGGCTGGGGGAAGGCTGAGCAGGGGCCGGGGAGAGCGCTGAGCTGCCAGTGGGCACACGGGTGTTTGTGGCAGGAGGCGAGGGGTACGTACATCTCCCGAGGGGGGCAGCCTGGACTCAGGGCCGGCTCCACCACCCGCCAGATGCCCCAGACTTTCTCACCCATTAGGTGACCTTGCGTGTCTGTGCAGAGCACTTGGGAAGGTCCCCGTTCGCAGTCGACATTCCACATTCACATCCCCTCTAGTTCCTAAATACTGGGATCCGAAGCCCTCAGTGGAGCCGCTAATTCCAACATCATATGAGACCCAGTGATGAGCACAGGAGTCAGGAACCTTCTGGAAGCCAGCACGATGTCCCCCGCTCCCCCTCCCTCTGGGCAAGGCTCTGCCGTCCTGCTGGAGCCCTCAGGCCTGGCTCGGCCCTTCCCCCTGCAGACCTCCCTCTGGGCTGACACGAAAACGTGACTCTGACCCTCAGGGCGGCCCTGGGATTGACCCCACGTGTGCTGGTCCCGGTCATTCTCCTGTCACCTGCCTGGTGAGAGTCCCCAGGCTGCTTGCCCCACACCACCGGCCACAGCTCTTTCGTTAAACAAACACTGGGACGTCCCTGGCGGTCCAGTGGTTAACACTCTGAGCTCTCAATGCAGGGGGCACAGCTTCGATCCCTGGGTGGGGAACTAAGATCCCGCATGCCGCGCGGCGCGACCAGGAAAAAAAAAAACCATGAATGTGGCATCACAGGGATTTTTAGTTACATCCTCCTATAAGCCCATGGGCGGTGCCGCTTTGATCCCCAGCTAGAGGAAGATGACAAGCAGGGAGTTTAAGTGATTTGCCCAATGTGACAGGCATGAGCTGAGGTTTGGCCCAGGCTGCCGGCTCCAGGATCTGGCTCTGCGGCCTCTGGACCAGGCTGCTCCCTCTGACACTCGCACAGTATCCTCTGTAATTGGTGTTAAAGAAACGTGTGTAGGAACTCAGTCACCAAGGTCACGCATCTCAGGGTCAATCGCTTAGAGCCAGGCCAGAAACCTCATGGCCAGAGATGCCCCATCCACTCAGAGCCCCGCCGCTGACACCCTGCGTCGAGGCCTCGACCGCGCCCTCTTCTCTAAAGCCTGTCTCAGCAGCTCGGGCTGCTACAACAGAACACCACAGACTGGGCCGCTTAAACAGCAAACATTTATAGCTCACAGCTCTGGTGGCTGGAAGTCCAAGATCAGGGTGCCAGCAGGGTCGGGTTCTGGTGAGGACCCTTCTCCTGGTTCACACAGGGTGTCCTCTTGCTGTGTCCTCACGTGGCAGAGAGAGAAATCACCTCTCTCGTGGTTCTTCTTATAAGGGCACGAATCCCATTCATGGGGGCTCCACCCTCATGACCTAATCACCCCCAAAGCCCCCCTCCTAATACCACCACACTGGGGATAAGGGTTTCCATATGTGAATTTGGGGGACACAAACATTCAGTCCATAGCAATGCCTTCCTGTCCTGCTCTGCAAAGTCCAAGTCTACTCCACCTCTTTCGGGAAGCCTTCTATGACTACCTTCATCTCGCTTCCTCTAATTCATGAATGCCAATTGTAGCAACCACTAAGCACAATTCCGTCTTAAAAAACAGGGGACTTAAGACTCTTTAGCTTCTAAAATTCTGTAATAACTTTCCTAGATTATGTCATGTGTATATGTCTTGTCCAAATATTAATCTCCTTTACGCCACAGTAATGTCCTCGCTTTTTCCTTTATCTCCTACAAACACTGGCACAGCTCTGGGCAAGCACAAGGCTTATGCTATGAGTCTGAGCCGTCTGAGTTCTTCGCTCCTGGCCTGGGGCCCCACCAGCCCTCTCAGCTCCTGGAGGCTGAGTGGCAGGCGCTGCACTGGCCCATGGGCCACACGCGGCCCTCGCGTAATCCCTCAGTGGGCACCAGCATCTCAGACCGCAGCCCCACACAGAGAGTGGGGGACAGCGGGTGGGGTCTGGGCCCCCCTCCCACCTCTCTCCAACTGTCACTCGCCGGCCACAGACCCAGGGCACATTTTAATGACAAAACAGAAGCTGCCTTTTGAAATGCTGTCCAAGGTGGCAAATCTCAGTTTTTCAGGCATATTGGGAGCAGGCGGGGAAAGGTGAATTAACTGACCTAATCAACGAGATGATGTAGTTGGACAGGATCGTGTGTAGGCATGTGCTTGGGGAGAGGGAGGAAGAGATGACTGTGGGTCGAGGGGAGGGGTATCAATGTCCCTTGGGGGTGGCTAGCAGGTGAGCAGGCTCCCTGCTTGTCCGGACTGCCCCGGTGTTAGCACTGAACGCCCCACAAACACCGGGATGGCCTATCACCCCGGGTTCAGGTGACTCGTAATTGGTGGGGAGGGCTCAGCTGATCTCCATTATTTATATCACGGGCTGAAAATTTCTGGGATGATCAATGAGAAAAGTCATGTATATAAATCCCCAACTCCCGTATCTTCTTATACAGCTACACACATCCACATACGAGCCTTCATGCGTGTCTATGTACATCTATTATGATGACACCAGGGATGGTGCTTTAGGGGAGTCCATCTGTTTTTGCTCAGGCTCAGCCAGAACCTTCCAGGGCCTTCTAGACTCACAAGGAGCCACAGGACTGGGACAGGTCACATGACAGGAGCTCGGCCTGGAGCTGGGGGCAGAGGGGGAGTCTGGAGAGGCTTTAGTTATCTGATGTCACATGTTGGGTTTCGCACCAAAGGACACACTTAGAGACAGATGTGGCCTAGCTGCTCTGGGAGCACAGCCTAAGGAGCCCCAGGGCTCTGCCGGGTTCCGATGGGGCTGCGCCCGCCAGGGCCTCCCACCCACGTGGAGGCTGGCTCCGTTGAATGAGGACAGCGTTGAGCTCAGCGGGGAGCATCAGGTGGAATATTTTATCAGGCAACCCGTCTTCTGCGGTGAGCTTGGTCATCAGCACTTCCGGAAAATCAGTGCACTCCGAAACGCTAGCAAAATGAAAATGTTAACTAATAAAGCAAAATTTCAAACTCCTTAGAATTTCAGGAGACACAAGCTGCAAACTATCACTAGGAGTTATGGAAACGGGACTTGAGGGAGATTTAGCAGAACCACCGTCAGGAGGGTCCTCCTTCAGGGAAGCATCACGTTGCTTTCCCTTATTGGGAACTAGCGCATGATAGTAACCCCAAGGGAACAGCTGTACAGGCAGCCCCTGACTCACGATGGTTCTACTTATGATTTTTCAGTTTTATGATGGTGTGAAAGCGATATGCATTCAGCAGACGCTGTACTTGGAATTTTGGAATTTGCTCTTTTCCCAGGCAGTGCTGTGTGGTCTGATCCTCTCTCTCTCGTGATGCAGGGCAGCTGCAGTCAGCCCTGCGATCGCGGGCAGGGGGTGGGGTGGGGGTGGGGGAACCACCATACACTGACAACCATTCCAGACCCAGACGGCCATCCTGCTTTTCACCTTCAGTACAGTGTCCAATAAACTACACGAGATACTCAACACTTTATTATAAAACAGGCTTTGTGTTAGAGGATTTTGCCCACCTGTAGGCCACTAGAAGTGCTCTGAGCATGTTTAAGGTGGGCTGGCTAAGCTGTGATGTGTGGTAGGTTAGAGTATTAAATGCATTTTTCAGCTTAGGATATTTTCAATTTACAATGGGTTAATCGGGACATAATGCCATCGTTAAGTCAAGGAAGATCTGTACTCCAACCCACATTAAGTTTAGAGGCTATCACCTTATAAAAATTCCTTTTAGAGGAGCCAAATTACCACCCTTTAATCCTAAAAAAGACCCCTTGAAAAGCAGAATGTAACTGTCAGTAGAAAAATAGAGATAACAGTTTTCAAATAAAAGTGGCACAAGGAGAAAAGGGTGGTGAGTAGATGTGCTTTCAAGGCCTTGAACCTCTAATTAATGAGATGACTGCATCTCTGTTTAGAATCTGCACAGACACCTAAATCACGTAAGTGATCATTGAAGAAACCCCAATTCCCAAAGCCTGGGAGAATGACTCCTATACATCTTGGTGCTTCTTGACCCCAGACATTTATTAAATGATTTCCCTCCAAATGCTGGAAAATGTTTTATGCACATGAGGATACAACCTGAAAGACAAAGGTGGTTCCAACGAGGAAGGGAAGTCGTGGTAATCCCCTAATCTGGACCATAACAAGAGCTATTATTTATTGCCTTCTATGCACTTTGTGTGGTTACTACTACATGATTTGATTATATATTACCCCAGGTTCTCCCAATAATCATGCAAAATAGGCATCTTAATTATCCTCGTTTCATGGATGAGGAAACTGACTTAAGGTCAAAAAAGCTAATAGGGTCGCCTGGCTCCAAAGTCTATGTTTTTCCATTTTATAATTTTCTCATCATTTGAGCAAAAATTATATCTTTGGCTCAGATTCAAGATGCTATTAGATTTCTCCTTCCACATCAGTGGCCAAGAAAGGAAACTAACATTTACTCCATCAAGGAAGGCTGCACATTAGTTGCTTAAGTAACCTTCATGGCATCCCTGGCGGCCTTTCTACCCTATTTACAGATGAGGAAACCGAGGCTCTGAGGGGTCATTAAAATCATACACTCCTGAGATTGGCGGGCTGGGTTTCAGTCCAGCTTGGGCTGCTTCTAAACTCTGCTCTTTTCGCCAGAGGAGTGGCTCCCAGAGTATGCTTAACCGCCAACCACCTCCATGATGTTTTTGGATTTTGATTTGAGCACCACTAGTACTATTATTTACGACATTTTCCCCAATCATTTCCCTTTAGATGTAAACAGGTTTCATTTACAAGGGACATTTTGTCTCCCTAGCGTAAAGGGAACACCAGTATGCTTAGCAGTGAAGAAGTGGTAAGCATAAACACCAACAAAACAAAACATTATTTCTAATTCTGTCCAGGTCTACTTAAAGACCTGGACCTGAGGTGTAGCTCTCTTTGTTACAAAGGGAGATTAGGAGGTATTAGGGGCTGTCAAAGACTTTCTCCTGGTCTATGAGCCAAAGTTTGAAGGAGAATTGAAAATGGAATAATTTCCTTACTACCTATTGATACTTCAATCTTCCTAAGCTCTCTCTCCATGCAGCACCTACAATCCTGCCCCAGACCATCCACCAAATGCTCACCACTTTGTTCCATAACATTAAGGAATTCCACATAGCTAGTGTGGAGAAAAACAATCTTAGGAAGGTGTTTGAGTTGCATCAAAACACTTTAAACTTGCTTCTCACAGGTCGTTTCTGCCCAACTAAGATGGTGTATTATGAAGCAAAACAGTGAAAGATGTTCCTGGCTTTACCAGCCTTGCTTTATCTATTTGGTATAAATAGGATGGTGGAGCCATCAGGGAACACACAGCAGCTGGTGGTCCTTAAGGCTGTGGGTTGCCTGGCAAACAGAAGGCGCTCAAATACCATTGAATGAATGGGGCTTATGGACATTATCATGAGGGAAAAGAGATCAGAGCAAATGAAACCAGGGTTTTTTTTCCTGTCCTCAACATTTTCACTTATTGCAGGTCAGGTTAAAATGAGAATAAAGGCAGCTGTAAAGGGGAAATAACCACTGGCCTGTCTGTAAGGTACATGCAGAGGCTGACTGGGGAGGAAATCAGCCCCTTCCGGTGCCACGGGATCGGGAGGGGCCCATTTGGAGGGAACTAGTCCCAGCCGGCTGGACCATTTCTCCTCTTAGGCTGAGACAGCTGCACGTATACAGAAAACAGAGAGCACTGTGGGTCCATGGACATAGCTCACATTTAAAAAAAAAATAAATTTATTTATTTTTGGCTGAGTTGGGTTTTTGTTGCTGCACACAGGCTTTCTCTAGTTGCAGCGAGCAGGGGCTACTCTTTGTTGCGGTGCGCGGGCTTCTCATTGCGGTGGCTTCTCTTGTTGCAGAGCACAGGCTCTAGGTGAGCGGGCTTCAGTAGTTGTGGCACACGGGCTCAGTAGCTGTGGCTCACAGGCTGTAGAGCGCAGGCTCAGTAGCTGTGGTGCACGGGCTTAGTTGCTCCGCGGCATGTGGGATCTTCCCGGACCAGGGCTCGAACCCGTGTCCCCTGCATCGGCAGGCAGATTCTTAACCACTGCGCCGCCAGGGAAGCCCCCATCATCTACTTTTAACTCCTGACTTTACGTTTATAAGCACATTAGCGTCAAGTGACACTACTTGAGTTGTTGTGAGAAAAGAATAAAAGTGAATTTGATGTGTAAGTAATACAGCTCTGCCAAGCAAAGCAACAATAATATCATGCTCTGTTGTTCCAAAGAAGGTTTCTCAGCAGGTCAGATAAAGAAAAGTCATGGGAAACCGACTCATAACATGGCACAGGGTGGCACAGGTGTGAAAAAGAAAAGGCAGGAACAGTTAGTGCTATAATCACCAGCACCATAAATTGGTATCGCTCCTTTTAAATTTGTTGATTTTACAGATTTGTTGAAGTTAATTGGTAAAGTATATATATATATATATAAGTTATGTAAGTTTATACTGAGCTTTGCGTTTGTACCTAAGTACCATTTTAATAAAGTGATTTAAGTCTAACTCAATAATGTATTTACCATACTAGTAGATCAATTCTACTCATGAACGTAGATGCAAAAATCGGAAAGAAAATGTTGGTTTAAATAACCGAGCAAAATATGTATATATATAAGAAAGTTGGATTTATCTAATTGGATTTATCCTACTAATGTAAGGCTGGTTTTCTGTTGATCAATACAGTACTACACTGACAGATTAAAGGAGAAAAGCCACATGGATCACCTCAGTAGATGCAGAAAACACATTTCAAAATTCAAAATCCATTCAAGATAACGAATAATAGAACACAAACCACAATAGCAACAACAAAAATAAAACAAAGAAATAAACAAAACCTCAGAGCAAACTAGAAATGGAAATGACTTTCCTTAAACTGGTCAAGGGCATCTACCAAATAAGTCTGTAGGAACTTCACACTAAATGGTGAAAACTTGAAAGCACTTCCTTTATGATCAGAAACAAGACAAGGATCAGAGTCCCACAATTACCATTTTATACCACTTGGTATTAGTGGCCTTGGACAGCACAGCAAGACAGATAAGGGAAGCAGACAGAGCAGGGTGAAAAAGGAAGAAATAAATTTGTCAGCATTTGGAGAGGATAGGATTGCCTAAATCCTTAATCCAAAGAAATCACAAATAAATTTTTGGAACTAAATGAGTTTAGCAAGGTTGAGGGATATGAAATCAATATAAAAAGTCAACTGCAATTCTATTCACCTGCATATATAAATTAGAAAAATTATATTTAAAAAAATGAAATATATGCAATAGTTCCAAAAATATTCTAATACCTAGGAATACATTTAAGCCAAATAGTTGCATGAAATTTATTAGAGAAGATTGACTTTAGTGAAAGACATGTTTTGAAAAAGTAAATAAATTGTCAACTATACCATGTATTGGAAGGTTCAATAGCTGAAGTTTATAAGCCCTCCCATAACTGGTGTGTAGATTTACTGCAGCTCCGACTAATCGCCCAAAATTTAAAAGAACACACACACACACGCACACACACACACACACACAACCCAAGATAGCCAAGACATGCCCCAAGAGCAACATGTACATCTAGTACAATAGATTTAACAATACCTACTACCAACAGGTATGATGTCATACCTATTATAAAGCTATGATAATTAAGAATGTGTGGTTCTGTCACATCAATAGACAAAAGACCAGTGGGATATAGTAGAGAGTCTGAAACCAAACCTACACATACAGGAAAGTGGATAAATGGTAGAGGCAGCCCTGAAGATCGGTGAGGAAAGGAAGATTTTTTTCAATAAATGGTTCTTGGACAGTGATCATTCCTATGGAAAAATAATTGTAAGTCTGCTTCACACCCAACCCCCAAGTCAATTTTAGGTGGATTAAAGACCTATTTTGAAAGATGAAATTACAAAAATGTTAGAAGACATGTAGGAGGATATGTTCTCAGGGTAGGAAAAAATCTCTTCAAAAAGACATAAAAAATGCAAACCATAAGTGAATAAATTTTATCTCATTGAAATTAACCTCTTTTCCTATCAAAAAAATATCAAAATGAGAGTGAAAAGACAAGCTGTAAAATGCAAGAAATATTGGCAATAATAAAATGGAAAAATAATTAGAATTTGGAATATATAAGGACAAGGACCCACTGTATAGCACAGGGAACTATATTCAATATTCTGTGATAAATCATAATGGAAAAGAATCTGAAAAAGAATACATATATATGTATATATTATACATATATATATATAACTGAATCACTTTGCTGTATACCTGAAACTAACACAACATTGTAAATCAACTCTACTTCAATAAAAAAAGAAACACAACAGATTTCTGCATATTAATTTTGTAAAAAAACACTACATAAAGAAAATGTACATATCGATAAGAAAGAGACACGCAACCCAAAAGAAAAATAGGTAAGGC
This sequence comes from Eubalaena glacialis, assembly GCF_028564815.1. Lineage (NCBI taxonomy): Eukaryota > Metazoa > Chordata > Mammalia > Artiodactyla > Balaenidae > Eubalaena > Eubalaena glacialis. The sequence goes on along the minus strand of NC_083723.1, from coordinate 126,274,735 downwards.
ATGAACAAGCATTTTACAGAAGATGTAATATAAACAATAACCACACCTGTAAAAAATGTTCGACCTCATTAGTAATCAATTATATGCAAATTAAAACCCACAGAAACTTTGGCACATGTGTACCAGGAAATGAGCAACATGTACTTAACAAAACTACAAAAAATTTTAAACTAACTAGAAATGAACTGCATATCCATGGGCAGGGGACTGGATAAACTCACTGGGACATATCTGTACAATGGACGACCAAGTCACATTGAAAAATGTTCAATTACAGCTACATGTATCACAAATATCTACAAATATCACAAACGGTGTTGAGTGCAGAAATCAAGGAACAGGAGTACATACAAGGTATGGCAATAGTTATTTAAAGTTAAAACCATAACTGATATATTGTTCAGGGATTCATCAGCATGTGGTAAAACTTTTTAAAAACTAGCAGGAGGGCTTCCCTGGTGGCGCAGTGGTTAAGAATCTGCCTGCCAATGCAGGGGACATGGGTTCGAGCCCTGGTCCCGGAAGATCCCACATGCCGCGGAGCAACTAAGCTCGTGCGCCACAACTACTGAGCGTGTGCTCTAAAGTCTGTGAGCCACAGCTACTGAGCTCACGTGCTGCAACTACTGAAGCCCATGCACCCTAGAGCCCGCGCTCCGCAACAAGAGAAGCCACCGCAATGAGAAGGCCACGCACTGCAACGAAGAGTAGCCCCTGCTCGCCACAACTAGAGAAAGCCCGCGTGCAGCAATGAAGACCCAATGCAGCCAAAAATAAGTAAATAAAATAAATTTATAAAAAAAAAATAGCAGGAAAGAGTAAAGAAAATTCAGAGTCTGGTTGTCAGGTGGGGGAGGGGAGTGAGACCATGTTCCACGTTCCATGCTGAGTGGAGGGTGTGTGGGTCTTCATTTTATTATTTTCACACTTCATATATATTCTTTGTCTTTACAAAGTATTTCATTAAGATATAAAAATGCATCTGAAACATAAAATAGTTAAAGGTAGAAAACTAAAAAAAAAAAATGTTTAGGTCCCCCCCGGGGAAGGGGACACTCGGAGTTTTATTTGTTTAACCCTCTAAAAAGGCTTTGCACATCACTCAAGTGTGAGTACGTCCCACTGGACTAATGCTCTGTCTCTTACAGAAGGAACATTTTATTCCAGTTGGGGTTTAGTGCCCGCTCTGGGGCCCTGACAGCTCATTTATGGAAGCTGCAGAGATTTCAGACGGAAATATCACAGTTAGGTCAATGTTTCATTTCCTTTTAGGAGGCGAGTAGGGAGAAAGATAAGTGTGTTAGATTAATTACACCAGCGGCTGTTTCAGAAGACAGCCAGTTTCTTGATATTGCAAAAATGTTTCATATGGGTGGCCTTGAATACAAATATCATCATTCCTAGTAACAACACTTTGCATTTTCAGGGCATTTAAGGGATTTTCAAAGACTTTTCACAGACATGAACTCATTTGGTCTCAAGATAAGTCATTCTGGTTTTTCAGCTGAAGACACTGAACCCAGATGTACAGTTTGGTGCAGAGAAAAAAGCAGGACTTGGGTTTCTGTTCTGATACCATCATTAATATGTGATCTTGGAGAAACAACTTACATTTTCTGAACTTCAATTTTCTCACTGTTAAATGGAGATACGGTGAACAAAAAAGACAATATATGTGAAATGCCTGTCTTGGTAATTGGTGCCTTGGAAGCCCTAAATAGAGGGTTGCTTTATTATTAGCTATTATGTCACAACCCAAGCAGCCACGTAGTGACAACTTGCTGTCTGAAATCTAGCACTTTTGTTAGTTATGGCTGTCTTTTTAGTAGACTTTATTGTTTATAGGTTTGATTGGAGAAAATCACAAAAAAATTATTAACATTGCATAAAATGTCTATCAATGTGGGCAATGACTCCTCACCCAGAGCTAGAAGAAAACGAAAACACAATAATTTTGTAACATCCTGATCTTAACTTTGAATTGAATTGATTGGCCAGGACCAAGGCAACCTGCCGTGCAGTCAGCATCTGCCTGGATGTGCCCACTGACCCGACGAGGGACCGCCGACATCCGGAAGTGAAGGTTTCATTGGCAATGTTCTAATGACTGGAGACTTCATATGCAACACACTCCTTTGCTATAGGCCTGGTGATTAAAAACATAATCTCACAGATTCTTTGTTTTTTCGTGAAGTTGGCACGGTGTCCACGAGGCTTCAGAGTAATTAAAGAGACCACGCAGTCCCCACCCTGCCTGCCGGCATCTGAACCCGTGATGCTCAAATCTGGCTGCACATGAGAAGCTCCTGGGAGCTTTGATATTTAGCAGTGCCCGAGCCCCGCCTGGTGCAAACACACCAGATTTCCTTGGGCATGGAGCCCAGGCACTGGTCTTTATAAAAGTCAAAGAGTAGCTAAGAACCACTAGTTCAAACAATCACCTACCACCATAACCCTTTGTTTTCATTAAATGTGTACCAGGCCATTGAACGCTTGGCCAATAAAATTGTAGGGTTGTTGGAAGAAAGGATTTACAGACTCTGCCACCTCACTGGGAAATTACAAAAACACTGGCACATTTCCTTATGACACAGGAGGTGAAAGGCAGGCCTACCAGCTGCTTGACAGGCTGCTTTGTTATGACACTGATTTACTGTTCAGATACGATTCAACAGGGATGTGGGGAGACGGCTGAGGCCACAGAACAATGAGATGTGCTACAGTGAGGTTCTGTTACGTTTCATCAGCCTAGAATTGATAGTTTACTTCTCCACTGACTGATGAATTTATGCTTTTATTATTCTGTGCCTTTTGATAGGAAGATTTTGGAGTCAGTTAATCTTGTAATGCAATAACAGGAAATTTAAAAGACAGAATTCACTAAGCAAGTCCACCACGAACCTTGTCCTGGGCTGATTAGAATCATAGGAAATAGAGAGCAGTGACTTCAGAGCACATCTTAATGACTCAAATTCCGTTAAACATTCACATTTCTCAGCGAATTTAGAAAATATGAGCTTGTATGGCCATGGAGAAAATTAGTTTAATGGAATAAATACATGCACATGCAATTAGAATTTTTTTTAATCTGGAAATTTGCTGGAATTTCCCTGAGCCTGAGCTTGAACGTCATGTCATGGGTAATTATAACTCATTTGGAGGCTGCAACGGTTAAGGTTTAAGGGAGGTATGTTACAAGTTATGGCCTAAGACGGAAGGCCAGTTACAACAGGTGAAAATACAGGAAAAATATGACAAATGCGCCTCAGGTTTGTGCTTATATCAGGAAAGGTAACTGATTTTCACTTTGGGTAAACAATATGCCTTAAGTGGCCAAAATAAACAAATGGGACCTAATCAAACTTATAAACTTTTGCACAGCAAAGGAAACCAGAAGCAAAATGAACAGACAACCTACGGACTGGGAGAAAATATTTGCAAACGATGTAACCGACAAGGATTTAATTTCCAAAATACACAACAGCTCATACAACTCAATAACAAAAAAATGAAACAACCCCATCAAGAAATGGGCAGAAGACCTAAATAGACATTTCTCCAAAGAAGACATACAGATGGCCAAAAGGCACATGAAAAGATGTTCAACATCGCTTATTCGAGAAATGCGAATCAAAACTACAATGAGGTACCACCTCACACCGGTCAGAATGGCCATCATTAAAAAGTCCACAAACAATAAATGCTGGGGAGGGTGTGGAGAAAAGGGAACTCTCTTATACTACTGGTGGGAATGCAAATTGTTGTAGCCGCTCTGGAGAAGAGTATGGAGGTTCCTTCAAAAACTAAAAACAGAGATGCCATATTATCCAGCAATTCTACCCCTGGCCATGTATCTGGAAAAGATGAAAACTCTAACTCAAAAAGATACATGCACCCCTATGTTCATAACAGCACTATTTACAATAGCCAGGACATGGAAGCAACCTAAATGTCCAGATATTGGAGGAATGGATAAAGAGGAACGGACAAAGAAGGTGTGGCACATATACACTGGGTTGGTCAAAAATTTCGTTCGGGTTTGTCCATAAGATGTTACGGAAAAACCCGAACGAATGTTTTGGCCAACCCAATATAATGGAATATTACTCAGCCATAAAAAAGAATGAAATAATGCCATTTGCAGCAACATGGACGGACCCAGAGATTATCATACTAAGTGAACTAAGTCAGACAGAGAAAGACAAATACCATATGATATCACTTATCTGTGGAATCTAAAATATGACACAAATGAACTTATTTACAAAACAGACTCAGACATAGAAAACAAACTTATGGTTACCAAAGGGGAAGGGGATGAGGGAGGGATAAATTGGGAGTTTGGGATTAGCAGATGCAAACTATTATATTTAGAATGGATGAACAACAAGGACCTACTGTACAGCACAGGGAACTATATTCAGTATCCTGTGATAAACCATAACGGAAAAAAATACGAAAATGAAAATGTATATATATGTATAACGGAATCACTTTGCTGTACACGGGAAACTAACACAATGTTGTAAAACACAATGTTGTATATCAACTATATTGCAATAAAAACAATAATATGCCTTAATGGAACAAGTCCCTCATTCAGCCTTTGCATACTCATTCAGTGCTTACGAACAGTCGAGTCTGTACTTCAGGGCTGGGGATACATTAGTGAAGATGAGAAGGTGCCTGCTCTTAAGGAGCCGACACACAGAATGATGAGCGTCTGGAGGACCATGGTGCAGGGGGAGGGGAATGAGCAGAGGGTCTCCAGCCCAATCGCAGCTGTGGGTGAGGATCTGCGAATACTTCCTGAGGCCAGAAGGTGGCTTTCACCAGGCAAAGGAGGTTGGGGTCGGGGTGAAGGGTGGGATTAGCAATGTGTTCTAGAGTGCAGGGACAGCGGGGACACATGTGCAGAGGGGAGAGGGTCTGGGACGTTTGGGGAGTTGGAGAGTGTTCATTATGACTGGTCCTCAGCCTGGGATGTGGAGACCAGCGTCAGGGGCAGCACCTCAGGAGCGTTAAGGGGTCTGGGCTTTCCCTTAAAGGCAATGCAGCAGGGGAAGGATTTTACATAGAAGGTCGACATGATCACTCAGTTACAGAACGTTCTGGAGCAGGGTAGACTTGGGGCAGGAGGCCAAGCCAGCAGCTATCACAGGGGTCCAGTGGGAGGTGATGATGGGAATGGAGAGGACAGGATGGGGCCTAATAGTACCAAGAAAGTAGAATTCACAGGACTTGTTGATGGGTCAAGTTGGGGATGAGGACGGCAGAGGAGTCACGGATGCCAGGTTTCTGACTTGGGCAGCGGAAGAGATGGTGGTTCCTTTACTGAGTAGCAATTACTGCAAGTGTAGTCACAGGAGGTTTGGCAGAAACAATGGTAAGTCCAGATTCTGAGTCTGGGTAAGTTCGGGGCAGGCATTGCTCACGTGGGCAAGGACTCCGGGGAGACCGGGGCTGGGGAGATGTCAGATAAAAGTATTAGCCTAGACTTGGCTTACCAACATGTGTGATTTACACTCATTAAATCAGGCCCAGCTGAGGACATTAAAACATAATTCCAGCTGTTAATGGCCATCAAAGCCATTATGGTAAAAACTAAAACCAGTCAGACAAATGATTAGGTTTTCAAATTGAAGAACAAACAGAAAAATCAATTCACAAATTTGCTAATTATCCTTTATAAGTGGAAATGGCTGAACTGAACTAAATTTCAGCCACGATATACATAAAATAAACACACTGTAAAATACATAAAACTAGGTCTGTTTTTTTAAACTGACTCATGGATTAATTATGCTCACTCGCATCTTTGTTCTGTCATAAGGAGACGCCCGCCTTCCCCAGGAGTCAGGCGACTAAAATAAAGCCTCATGGATTGTGGGAATAACCGTGTCAAAGGGCAGAAAGAAGACACTGGTATCGAGAAGGGTTCTTTAAAAAAATGAAGTATTTTGACTTTCCAGAATTTATAACTGATTTCTAATCATCAGTAAGGGTTGACACGGTGTTACAAAGGAGTGCTGGGAGGTCTGTTTTGAAGAAAAGGCAGGAAGAATCATTCACACATAACTGACCAAGATGTTGATAAAGTTCTTAGAAGCATCTTGTTTCACGTGAGCTAAACATTTTCTGTCTGGTGCCCTGCGTGTCTCTGTGCTGTTCACCAACCCAGACGCAGTAACCAGAGGATGAGTGAGGACACACAGCAATGAGGTCTGACTGTCCCCTCTGATAGCAAACAGAATGACATCACCTGCACCTTGGTGGGACAAGAAGGGGTGCTTCTGTACTCTGAAATTCCTGGGGAAAACCAGAGTTCCCTCTCTTTGGTCAGGACACTCAGTCCAGCCCATCCTTCTTGACAAGTTTTAATAGTGAAAATTCACATCTTTGTTTTGAGATCTTTCAAAGCATAGCAAACATTTTATGAAGAAAAAAAAAAGTCCTACTCAAAAGTCCAGAATTCTTTCCATGTGTTGGTCACAGTCTGAACTGCTGAACTGTTCACGGTCTGAAGCATCAGACAAGTTGCTAAATCTTAAAGTTTTTAATTTGCAACATCAAGTGTTTCTATTTCCATGAATTTTGGACCTGTGTCCATAAATCTGACGTTTACGCTGATTTTCCCTCTGGGATGCCGCGCATTTGCCAGGTATTCGCTCAGAAGCCGGGCTCTGCTCAGGGGAGCCCTGCGCTGGGGAAGATCGAAACGTAATGAAAAACATTCTTTGTCCTTGAAGAGCTTACATTTGGTCTGGGAAATAAAGTTATTCACAAGTGAAATAGTTGAATAATAAAACGAGGAAACTGATTAACTGCCACAATAAGTAGGGCTGACAATATTACAGCAGTTTAGAGAAAGAACAAGTCATGGTTATTTTATGGAGACGAAGAGATGGAGCCATTACTTTGATATTTTCCAATTGTGAGACATTTTAGGAATTATGAGAAAGAGGTGTTCCCTCCACCCAAATGGGAGAAGTCCGCCGCAAAATATCCTGTAAAAGTCCATTACAGACACTAAAGAGATTCTTAGCAGCACAGATAGTGTAGATCACCCCCGAGGCTACTGAAAAGGAATATCTGAATGTCCAGAACCTGTTCTGCACATAATGGGAAATGATGGGTTTGTCCATGGCTGCAAATGGAACTGTGGCCTCCAACCCACGTCCTAACGTCTAAAAAGGTTATTTTAATTTATAACTGCCTTGTTACACTATCTAAGGAATCTATCATTAAATGCACTCTTTCTTAATGTAGAACTCTGGACCTGCTTTTAAATTCTATTTGATAGATTATCCTGAAATTCTCTAACCTAATATTCTCAAGGCTGATGTGGGCACCCTTCGAAATTAGATTCTTTATAAAAAAATAATACACTGCTCCCATCACGATCGCATTAGGGAAGCTCTGATGAGGAAGAGAACATGGTTTATCTTCACAGACCTACGTGCACAACTAGGTCAGGACCGGTTTTCAACCCCGAGTCCACCTTTTTCTCCACTGCTCTGGCTTACAAGTAAATTCTGGAAAATCCCTCCTGAGGGTTTGCAGCAGAGCCCGGGAGAAAGGGCACATGCACAGTGCTTTGAACCCAGTGCGACTGAAGCACCCTTGTCCCAAGGACCAGTTTGCAAAAACCACCACGCTTGACCCCCGCCCCCCTTGGCTGGAACACACGTCTACTGAGTGGAATTCCTAAACGTTGCCCTTGACAATACATTTTCTTTTCAATTTTTAATGAATATGTAATGTTGCTCATCCAAGAAACTTTTAGAAATGGGTAAAATGCCCATAGTCTGGCCAGGCCCAAATAGTTATCCTTCCCCATATGCAAATATATACCAAACAGCTTATATTTAGCCCTAATCTTATTTAGTAGATGGTATACTTCCCCTGTTCCTATACAGTCTACCTGCTACTTTTTGATGGTTGTATAATGGCTCATCCTGTCAATGTACCATACTTCACCAAATTGCTCTCCTATAAACACGTAGGATATTTCCAGCCTTTAAAATCATTATTATAGATAATAGCATTATGAATGTCTTTGTTTATATAGCTTTTGGCTTCTCTTTAACAGGGGTTTCTGTGCTAAAGTGCAGGAATGTCTTCATGACTCTTACTATATATTTTCATACTGTTTTGAGAATGAATTTTCTCTTATGCCCCCCATATTCACACAGCATGACAGAAGTTAAAAAGAATCTGCACTGAATCATAATTTACTAATTACACTGCTTTCCTCACTTCCTCTATAACGCTCCAATGATGAAGTTGCCTTTGTGTTTTGAAATCCCTGTATCTTCAGAGAAGCTGCTGGTCAAAGGGAAAAGCCCTGGCAACCACTTCCTAATCGTCCTGGTTCTCTGACTGTGATCATCGGGTAGCTCTGCCCCATCCATTCAGGTTATTTGCTGAAAACTCAGCTTATTTACTTGAGTGCAAGTGAATATTAAAGTGACTGAGTCCCACAGAGCCGTGAAGTGATAACACATTGCCTTAAATGTGAAGGGTACCCTTGGCAGAGCTAGTAAATCACTCACCAAACCGGCTCCATCCGTTATTTGAGGACACATAAGGCGATTTCCATCCCCGTGAATTAATTTCTTGGCTGCTGTCATGGACTTCAGTGCCCATGATGAATGTTTTTACAATGAATACCAAATTAACCCAAACTGATTAGAGGCTTTTATAAGTTATTAATGGGGTGTCACTTCAGTCTGGTTCTCCCCATGTCTATGACATTTCATTAAATAATCTCTTGCTGGAAAGATCAATCTTTCTCCCCTGGTCGGACTTGTCAACGTGGATGAAACGCTCCCTGCTCCCTTGTTTTCAGAACTGGGTGAGCAGTAATGCCCTTGGGGGCTGTGACCTGGGGGAGGCAGCTCATCCATTTCTGCTCAGTTCCCCGTGGCTGCCGGTAGGGACTGGAGAACAGCGACCAGCTGGAGGTCCTGGGGCTGGGGACTCTGGTTTACAGGAGGGAGAAGGAGACAGGAAGTCCCACAGGCTTGTTTAGATTCCCGCCTGCCCCCTCCCCCCGCTTTATTGAGACATAACTGACATGTATCACTGTGTAAGTTTAAGGTGTACAGCACATTGATTGATACACTTCTCTACTGCAAAACGATTACCTCCTTCCATTCACTTAATTAGCATTTCATAAGTCAGACAGAAAGACAAATACTGTATGATCTCATTTATATGTGGAATCTAAAAAATCCAAACTCATGGCAACCGAGAGTAGAATGGTGGTCACCAGGGGGCAGAGGGTGGGGTGGGGGGAAGGGTGGGGAGATGATGGTCCAAGGAAACTAGCTTCCAGTTAGAGGATGAACATGTTCTGGGCATTGACTGCCCAGGCTTCTTATTTTTTAATTTAATTTTATTTTATTTTGTAGGATATATTTTATTTATTTATTTTTTAACATCTTTATTGGAGTATAATTGCTTTACAATGGTGTGTTAGTTTCTGCTGTATAACAAAGTGAATCAGCGATACATATACGTATACATACATCCCCATATCTCCTCCCTCTTGCATCTCCCTCCTACCCTCCCTATCCCACCCCTCTGGGTGGTCACAAAGCACTGAGCTGATCTCCCTATGCTATGCAGCAGCTTCCCACTAGCTATCTATTTAGAGTGAAGTTAAGTCAGAAAGAGAACAACACATACCGTATGCTAACACATATATATGGAATTAAAAAAAAAAATGGGGGCTTCCCTGGTGGCGCAGTGGTTGGGAGTCCGCCTGCCAATGCAGGGGACACGGGTTCGAGCCCTGGTCCGGGAAGATCCCACATGCCGCAGAGCAGCTGGGCCCGTGAGCCACAATTACTGAGCCTGCACGTCTGGAGCCTGTGCTCCGCGGCAAGAGAGGCCACGATAGTGAGAGGCCCGCACACTGCGATGAAGAGTGGCCCCCACTTGCCACAACTGGAGAAAGCCCTCGCACAGAAACGAAGACCCAACATAGCCATAAATAAATAAGTAAATAAAATTTAAAAGAATAAGGCTTTAAAAAAAAAATGGTTCTGAAGAACCTAGGGGCAGGACAGAAATAAAGACGCAGACGTAGAGAATGGACTTGAGGACACGGGGAGGGGGAAGGGTAAGCTGGGACGAAGAAAGAGAGTGGCATGGACTTCTATATATATACTGCCCAGGCTTCTTATAAGGAATGTATTCTCTCTGTTCCTCCAGGGATAATCCTGCGGTGGCATCAGCGCAGGGGAATTGTCACCTGATAATGGTCTTTTCTAAAGAGACACATGTTTGAAAACCTATGTGGAGCCAAAGGCTTAGAGGCATAGGAGTTGATGGTGTATCTGGCGAACGGTTTCCCTCCCCGCCAGGAGTCGGAGAAGAGTCGGGGAAGAGACAGCCCATGGCCCCCCACCCAGACCCTCTGTTATAGCCGGCATCGCCCCGCTCTATCAAACGCAGCCCCACTCAACTTCCTACACATACCAGACTCTCATCTGATGAAATTCATATTTTGTTCTCATTCTCTACATTTTGGTTAAGCCATGTAATAACCCTAAAAGCAAGAACAACAATAAATGCCATTCCTCAGCGAGCACTTTCTTCATACCAGGTTCCACGCCATGTACTTTAAACAGATTAACTTAATCCATATGGTGACTCCTACAAGATATGCATTATCATCTCCATTTTACAGATGAGGAAACTGAGGTTTTGAGAAGTTAAGTAACTTAATCCAGACCATGCCTTTAGCACGTGCCAGCAGCAAGATCTGAAAATGACCCTTCAACTCCAATGTTTTTGTTATTAATGGTCCTTGAAAACCAAAACAAACTAAATAAAACTTCCTTCTCCTTTTAAGGCTTAAGATGGGGATCTTCAGATTCTGAGATGGATGAGGTGGTGGTGAGGCTAGATCAGGGCTTCTAGGTTCAAATCTGGTTGGTTCCTGGACTCCCGGTGTAGTGGAAGGTGTCCTGGCTACACCTGCCCATCCTTTGAGCTCAGTGTTGCAGGGTGAGCGCCACCCACTGGGCCCTTCTACCTGCACTTGGTTGTCACCCCGAGAGCTGAGGTCTTCCCCACGGCTGCCAAGCTCTCTGCAGGCACCTACACCTGAGAGGGGCAGGAGGCAAATGCACTCCAATCTTCGCGTCTATTCTCTCTGCCATTTATTCCATTTGACAAAGTGTTTTCAAGAACAATCTCTTCATCTAGTATCTTATGCTGAATTACTGACATTTCGGTAGCATGAATTTTTACAATGGTAATGAGTTATTTTTAAAGATTCATTTTCAAATTAAAAAAATAAAATCAGATAATGAATCTAGGTTAAAAATACTAGACAGGGCTTCCCTGGTGGCGCAGTGGTTGAGAATCTGCCTGCCAATGCAGGGCACACGGGTTCGAGCCCTGGTCTGGGAAGATCCCACGTGCCGCGGAGCAACTGGGCCTGTGAGCCACAATTACTGAGCCTGCGCGTCTGAAGCCTGTGCTCCGCAACAAGAGAGGCCGCGATAGTGAGAGGCCCGCGCACCGCGATGAAGAGTGGCCCCCGCTTGCCACAACTGGAGAAAGCCCTTGCACAGAAACGAAGACCCAACACAGCCATAAATAAATTAAAAAAAAATTAAAAAAAAAAAAAAATACTAGACAGAATAAACATATACCTGTCATAAGCCTTCATGCATCAAAATGCATAGCAACTGAATATAAAGCAAAAATACATAGAAAAGCAATTAAAATTTAATTAAAACACAAATATATTGGTAACCTTTAGTCTGCCTATTTCAGAATTAGACAGCTGTGTTAGATCAAAAATGGGGACATACAAAAAAGAACTGAATAATACAATTTTATAGTTTTTAAATAGAAAAATACATCGTGTATATATATCCGTATAATGTTTATAAGAATTAATTACATACTTGGCTAAAGAAACTGTATAGGGCATGCTCTATGATTAAAATAAAGCTAGGAATAAGTAGTTTTTTAAACAGATTGAAAATTATAATTAATAAAATACCTTGGATCAAAAAAGAAATCAAATCTGAAATTACAAATGGTCTGGAAGGGAGTGAAAATGCAAATACTTCATCAAAAATTTAAGGATCATAATAAAGGCTGTATTTAGAGGAAAAAAAATAAAAATAAAAATTTGTTTTCTTTAAAGTGGGAACTCGAATGCTATGAAGTGACCCAGTGGGAGTGCAAAAACCTTCTGCCTGGATTTTCCTGAACCCTCCACTGACCCATAGAAGCGTATCGTGATGCCATCTGGGGGGAAGAAGCATGAGCCAGGGCCAGTGAACAGGTGAAGTAAGACCCTCGCTTTCTTCTTCTTTTTTTTTTTCCTGCTGGTGACATGTTAGAAAGAAAAATAACCTCCTTTGATAAAATGGTGTTGTTAAGTAGGCGGGAAAACAGCACTGAGACAAAAGGACTCCTAAGAAGTTGACTTTTAAAGCTTAGTTTCCTTAGAGCAGACTCAGTCCTTTAGAGTCACAGCTGTTACATCCCAGGCCTAAGAAGTGTAATCATCACTAAGGTACAGCCTGGCCCAAGACTCTGCAAAGGTGTCCCCACCAGGTAACTCGGAGAACACAGGTGTAAAGGTTTCCATGAGGAAAGGTTGCTGGAACTCGGGGAGGAAAGCCCGATGGACGTGTGGGGCTGGAGAGAATCAACAGGACAGCAGGTGACCTAGTTCACTCCCGGGGGGAGGCCCGGACTTCAGTGTCTTGGCTGAGCAGGGAGAGACCTGGGAGGGCTTTGTTCCAGCAGAATCATTTTATCCAGATTGGAGGGTCCAAGAGGCTTGGGCAGCTACCGACCTCCTGCAGCTCCCGCTGTGGACAGGACACTAAGTCTGGGCGGAGTGGACAGAGACGGGGCGGGGAACATTTCTGAGGGTGACCACGCAACACGAAGCAATCGCGGTTGCCAAGAGCTGTTGACCGTGGTGACAGAGGCACCTTCCACCAGAAGCGGAAGTCGGTGAGGAAAGAACCATGCCTCTCTTCTGCAGCTCCAGGAGCTGGCAGAGGGTCCAGGACACGGGGAGTGCTCAGTAAACAGATGAGCATCCAAACTGTGCATACACAAAAGGACTGGCCTGCCAGGTCCTTCACGTTTAGCTGGCTGACAGGCCACATCTGTCACCCCCCGAGAGCTCTGGGGCTATGGGCAAATGCTTAGGAGTCCAGTTCCCCTGCCCTGAGACCTTGTCGGGAGAGCTGATATCTGAACTGTTCGTGAAAAAAAGCACCTTTGTTAAACAAAGACGCCTTGACTCTCCTGGATAAATTATTCTATCCATGACTTTGCCTGGAAAAGTATCCTAGGGTCTAACAAGCCATGTCATCGTGAAGTCAAGGTGAATCCCAACTTTGGTAAACATGCTTCACTTTGTTCTCTGGTCTCCAGGGAGACACAGAGCAGTAGCTCACTGTCATCCGTACCCCAGCCTCCCGCCCTGGGCGATGATGGGTAAGTCGGCTTCCTCTTCTGAGTGGGGGTGCAGAGGCATGAGCACTCCTCAGTTTTCTTCCACTGGGCTGCCACACCCCCATCCCCATCCGCTCCCCAAGGGCGGCGCAGCCCCGTCCGCCACCAGGTTCCCTCACCAGCCCCTCTGCTTGCTCTTCACTTTGCAATTCTGAAGACTTCCCGACTGGCTTACTGTTCATTTGTCCCCATCCTGGGAGCAGGCCAAGCAAACAGAGACCCAGTCTCTTTGTCTCTGATCCACCAAGTGGACCTGCACAGACTCCAGCCTCAAATTCTTAATGTTGTCTAATGCTGTGCAGTCACGCTTGCAGAAGTCCCCACGTCACTTGGTTCTAAAAGAAAACATTGCCACGCGACAAATTCCCCAAGTTCCCTGTGCTCGTGTGTTAGCCCGCAAGGTGCCCTGAAGAGGCCTGAACTCAAACGCCGTCAGCCGTAAGCACAAAGAAGGCCACTGCAGCTGCCCTCAGTGTCTGTGTGTTTTTACTAAATGTCTCTAGCAGAGATGACATGCAAGGAAATGAAAGGATAATTTGATCATATTCTAGGTCAGCAGAGACAAAACCTCACATAAATAGACAAACACGCACGGGGGGGCAGGGCTTCACGAAAAGATCAAAGAACTCAGAGACGTTCTCAATTTAGGCAGAGCCTCATCTGCAGAGGATACCTGGAGAATGATACAATATGGAGAGAAATTTTGATATAGTTTATGTTTTAGTGTACATCATTACGTACACTGACCGCATAAAGAACGGGAGAAGGGGAAGCAAGGGGCAGGAACCTGTTCAAAGTTTTACATGTATTTTCTCACTTAATCCCATTTAATCTATCCAAATCCATTTTCCTATCTCTAGGCTTTCAGTAGATGATGTTGAATTCTGGAAACAACCTGGTTATCCGTCTTGAACAACCAAGAACACAGACCAGCACCATTTCAGAAGCGACTTTCCGGCAGACTGGAGGCCTCCCCAAGGTCAAGGTTTTCCCTCCCCTCTAACAGTGCAGGGACCAGTCAGGCAGTGTTCATGACCTACGATGTGATCGAAGGTCTAACAAAATCTACCCTAAAAGGTAAGAGCCACTAATTGGAGGCCACGTCGAAGCACTGGAGAAAATGCCTGTAAACCACTCCTGGTGCCCGGTGTCATCTTCCTGTGGTTTATGGGGTTCCCGACCCAAATGCATCGCTGAGACCCCTCCTCATGAGGAGGTGGCGATGCTGGGAAAGTTCTCTGGTGAACTTTAACCGCAGCTGTGTTCTCTGCTCCCAAAGGAGAATTACTCATTAAAATTAGAGTCCATTTCCTTTGGGGAGCAATATTTACTTTTTAAAATAAAATGGCAATGAGATTCGTTAGTGTTTACAAGGCCTGCTTGTGGGTTTTGAATTTTCTTTGGCAAGAGTGCCCACTGGGAGTCCCTGTCAACTGGGTGCTGGTCCCAGGGGTCAGGCCTCCCCAGGTGAGGATGGTCAAGAGGGCACTTGGTCCCCTAAAACATTTACTACCTGGCCCCTTACGGGAAAAGTTTGCTGACCCCTGCTCCAAGCTATAGGTTATCTTCTCAGTGATGAGCTATACTGCCTACTAGACTCAGTACAAGAACAGTATAATAAAAACTGCAAAGTTAGAAAAGTTTAAAAACTCAAAAATTCCATGAGCACAAGAGTACTTCTGGTACTAAGCTCAAATATCAGCAATTACTACTTAACTGAACCTTTACTTCCTTGAAGCAGAAAGGAAGCTGAACTTCCCTCCCCGTTAGTAATATCCTAAACCTACACGCAGATTCCGGCTATTTGCCTCCATCCAATTACTTTACGTTTAAGTGGTTGAGGACCACAAGAACGTATCAGCTGATCATTAACCCGTCCATTCACGCACTCACTTTTGACCTCAACAAATATTTCCTCAGCGCCAGGGGTTGAGCTAGGCACTCAGAACACACAGATGAAAAGTGCTCGAGGCTTAGACCAGAGGCCACCTCACCGCCGAGAGATGTGTGGGCAGGAAACTGTGTGTGGTAGGAGATTGCACGGTGGCACGTGGGCGCCCGGAGGTGCCACCCGGCCGTGTGGGCAGGGGAGCTTTCTCAGAGAACTTGATGCCTAGTTATGCTGCTGGTTATTCTTTAAGAGATGAATATAATAACTTCTGTAATCACTTAACCCAGCCGCGTCCACTGGGCAGCCTGGCATGAGTGTAAAGTCAATTGTCCAGGAGGCAGCAGTGGCTTCAGGCAGGGGAGGGACTGGCCAATGAGTAAGTTGCCCAGAGAATGATCAGCCCAGGGCCCCAGCTGCCCCGCATTCTAGACAAATCCTAAAGCGTGTGTGCGTGTGCATGCACGCAATACACACCACCTCCTTTTGCAGCTGTGGGTTGATTTTTCCTTAAATTGCAAGCCCTTTCCAGAAGGCAGGCCTAGGGGGTATGACCTTGTTATAGCATCCGGCCTCTCCCACGGGCCCACGTGAGTCTGCAGGTTTAGTGAGAATCACTGGGCAGGTAGAAAGACATCCCGACAATGCGCAAGTCTTGATGTTCTTTTCCGGATGACTATAAAAAGGTGGGACAATGACCACTCAGTAAGGTGCCCATTCCCTGTGCCCTCCCCCGAGTGGTGCCGTGGGCCCCCAAAGGACCAAGGAGAAAGGGGAGAGCCCTCTACGGAGGTGCAGTGCCATGTTTACGGAATGACTTGATGGATGTGGGAAAGATTTGCTTCCCAGAAACGTTTTCCAGCGTTGATTTTCAGAGGGACTTAACTATCAGAGATCAGTCACATGAGTTTTAAACACTTAGGTCTTCTACAGTGTCCTGTGGAACTGCAGTTTTTCCTTGGGTAAGAGTTAGCGCCTTTGAGCAATGATGACTTTTCTCTCCTGGTTCTGACTGCGTTGATGGACTGCTGTCATCCTGCCGAGTCAGCATGCAGCACCCTCCTGACCTGCTGTCACTGGTTTAGATCCTTAAATGTGCCTTTTGAAACCTCTGCTCACTAAGTGTGCAGCACCAGGAACACTCGGGTAACAGCTAAAGTAGCCTTGTGGCCGATACCCTCCTGTTTCTTCAAATCAGTTTGAGGCAATGGAATTAATACGAAACCAAGAAAAAATAATTGTACTATTGGGGAAAGTAGGACTGTTTTAATTCCTAAGACAGTAGGCAGCCTATCCAATAGAATCTTGCCCCAAGGTTTTAAAAAATGATCATTGTCTGCGCTTTTTCTGGGAAAAGAAAGCTTTTAAAATGCAGCTTTGTTAATCAGCTTAAAGATGTAGAAGAAAATGGTGACATGATCAGCCACCATGTCACCTGATCTTCAAACTGCAGACACTTTCTGCAACCTCCTGAACGGAACTAACAACTATCATCCGGTTTTAGACAAACGTAACGCTGGAGTTGGGACAAACCTGCAAGGTCACCTCATCCAGATTTTTCACTCAGTAGCTGGGCCAGCTGACAGCAGCCTGGCAGCTAGTTTGTGAACACCCAGGGTTAGAACCTTTGTCTTCTAACCGGTTGTTCAGACCCCTTTTCACTACACCATCCTGGCCATTCAGCTTCTTGAAACATCTTAGTTTTGCCAGTTTGAGTGGGAATCCATGAAGATATTCGGTGTAACGCAGAGAGGGCCACACTAGCTGTGGCGGACCCTGCAGATGCTACTTGCAGGGAGCCCGGCTCTACAATGGCCAGCACATCTACTTTTCTCATAAAACCTGCCAAAGGAAAGAGCCAGAGCTCCAAGAGCAAAGCAGAAGAACCTTCCATGACTCCATGATTCTCATCGCTCCCATCTGCGGTCCTCTGACGAGGTGCATCTCAGATTCACAGTACGTCTATAGTCCACACACACACCGCTCCCGTCAGGGACTGCTTTAAGGATAAAGGGTACCAGAACCAAGGCGTATGCTCTCCCAATTTCAAGACGGTTCTCGAGCAAAAGAAATGGCCATTTACATATGCAGATGTTCTGGGGGACTTTTTCAAAACTTAAATTCACACAAACACAGATTCTGAGTATAGTAAGATATATTCAGTCTATAAAACAGAAACTTCAACACAGAAACTTGGTCACTGAAAGCGACGTGCTTACCAGCTGTTGACCCTTGGGGCCCCATCCTGCATACTGAAGTTTTGCGTTGCTGACTTCTGGTGGATCTAGACTTTGAGGATCCCTGAAAGAAAAAAAACAAGCAAAGAAAAATGATGGGAAACAAGCATTTAAGATGCTGTAATATTATCCTCCAGCTGAAACTTACTCCTTTTTCTTCCATTGAATCAATTTCAGGAGCTTGTGTTATTAAATAAAATGTCTCATTCAGCCTCCATTAGATTTCTTCAGAGAGCTATATATATATAAAATTATATATATATATATATAATTATATATTTATATATATTTATATATGTATATAAAATTTACATGAACCTGCAATAGGTTCATCACTGCTTAACTTCAATAGTAAATATTCATCAAGAGAGAACATGCAGAGAGGTCTGTAGATCAGCTTTTAAAATATCCATAATAGTCAAAATTAAAAATGGAAATGCATAGCTATGCAGTAATAAATCCCCACAACTTATATTTCCATCTCTGGCTTTCCTGGCAGATAGGTTTTTTCCCAAGCATGATGCCAGGTCATTCTGACCTTTTAAAACCGGAGGTCTCGGGACAGAGTCCACCCTTTGGTTTGTGTTGATAAGAAGGGAGGGAGGGAAGGAGGGAGGGAGGGACAGAGAGACAGAGAGACACTGAGGTGAGAAGGAGTGAGAGAAAGCATGGGAGAAGGATTTTTTTCTTTCAAACATCACTTACATTTTTCATTCTTAATTTACTGATATGCAAAACACCATGCTAAAAAAAATTCTGTCTATGTACTTAAATAAAGGTCATAATGAATAAAAGTCATAACGAAAAAGAAAAAAACTGACACTTTTATAAACATTAACTATCTCAGCATATTTCGTGGCTGCCACTGTGCACACATGTAGGAAAGACTGACGTTCATGTTTCTTCTGGGTGCTGCTCCCTGTGTTCTGCCGAATAGGCCAGACTCTG
This sequence comes from Eubalaena glacialis, assembly GCF_028564815.1. Lineage (NCBI taxonomy): Eukaryota > Metazoa > Chordata > Mammalia > Artiodactyla > Balaenidae > Eubalaena > Eubalaena glacialis. The sequence goes on along the minus strand of NC_083723.1, from coordinate 126,256,153 downwards.
TCGGGGGGGCACCCTACCTATCACGCGGCTATAATGTTTCTGGTGGGGAAGACACAGCTATGAATGTGCTCATTCATCTACAGAGAGACTAGGGTTGAGTGGTCTTTGGTGAATTCTAAAGATGGTGAATTTTAGGAGTTGCTTGAACCAAGATGAAGCAAGAAGGGAAGGGAGGTGAAATGGGTAAGGACGTGCTGATCCAGAGCTTGAGTCAGTAGAAAATTCTAAAGTAAATGTTTAATAATACTATCAGGGCAAAGCAGAATACATTTCAGAGTAAAAAGTGTCAGGGAAGACAAGACAGTCTGCAAAGCCCCAGGGTAGTTTCAGATGGCGTGGAGATCGGTCTGGAGAAACCAGGGAAGCCTGAAGGCGGGTGATAAGGTACGGAGTAAGGGGTGACCATGACAAGAGGAGTTGGCTGGGAAGGCTGGGACCCAGGCAGTTAGAAGAGGAAGGGCGTCTAACATGCCAGCTTCCAAATGATTTTAACAAATCCTACCATTTGTATGTTTTTTAATATTTCAAAGTATTTTCGTAAACATAGGTGATTTCCTCTCTAACCTTGTGGAGGGGAAGGCTTTCTAAGGATGACTCAAAATCCAGAAGTGATAAAACAAAAGAGGGGTAAATTTACATAAAAATTAAAATTTTTTTGCATGACAAAAAACCCACAAACAATAGAAAATTGCAAGAAACTATTAATAACAAATACCATGGAAAAATGGTTAATATCCCTATTACATAAATAACTCTAAAATATGGAGGTTATAAAAGACCACAACAAAAAAAATGAGAAAAAGACATGAACAGATAATTCACAAATATAGAAAAATGGTCCTCAAATGTATTAAAAAGTACTCAAACACACACAAAATTAGAGAAATACAAATTGAAACTACACTGATATCATTTCTCACCTATACATCCACACACATACATACAGATAGAGCCAAAATCCAGATATGTGAGTCCACAGGTTAGTATACATGTCCTTGCTCTGTTCATAGAGAGGCCTAGATCCAATAACCACCAGTAACAACGAGCCCACCCAGTGGGCTCATATGTTGCTCTCTCAGCACCATTTTCCAATTAAAAAAAAAAAAAATAGTGCTTCTAGGAGAAGAAATTTATCCAGGTTAGAACAAGAAAAATGCAGGATGAGTCTGGAACATCTTATGGGCCAGAAAGTAAGGAAATACTCAAAAAAGGTAGAGCTTGTTAACAGAAGGCAGAACCTAACTTACAGGGATCTCTCACGGCCAAAGTTGGAATAATTTGAGCAAAAAAAAATAATGATAATACTGGATTAACCCATAGAATAAAATAAATATCCATGAATCCTTACTAATATAAATAAATAATCCAATATATAACTAAGTGGGGGAGGAGAGCCAGCTCTTCCTCACAAGAGAATTCCAATCAATCAATGTAGAAGGGGAGAAGGAAGGGGCATCCTTGGACCAACACCACGGGGATGAACCTTGCAGACAAGATCCACCAAGAGATGCTAAAATCAGGGGGTCAAAGTCTGAAGAGAAACAAGATTTGCACAGTCGCAGGATACTTATCAACCACAAAGGGGAAGAAGATGGCAACTTTGCAGAGAGAAGCCTGGCAGACAGCAACTCAACCCAGAGATACGGGTCAACACCCCCAGAAGTGAAACACATCAACATCACGAACCTTTAGCAAGATGCACTGAGAGACAACATCCTACATATGGTATCGCCACCGGCAAACCCCGTCAACGATTCCCGGAGAATGAAAACAGAATCTGGGTAGTAAATCTAACCTTTTCTTCCTTTGTGCTTGGTCTTCACTTGCTCACAGGGGGTCGCGTGCAGAGGCCTCACCCGCTCAGACCAGAGTTTCTGACGCAAAACGGCTGCGCCCGACACCTCGGCTCAGGGCCGTGTGCACAGACGCTGCTCACGACACCGCGATTCAAGATGGCGGCAGCGGGCCGTGTGCAGAACCGCTGCGCCCGGCACTTTGCGATCCGGAGCGTGAGCGGCGCGGCTGCCCCGCCCCCGAGAACCCCGCCCCCGAGAACCCCGCCCCCTCCGCCGACCAGACCCTATAAAGCAGCCCCGCCCCGGCGTGGGGGAGAGCGCGGGCTCTAGAGCCCAAGCCGTTCTTTGCTCAGAGAACAAAACTTCCCTCTGCCTCTGAACTGAGCGCCGTCCCCTTCTACTGGCTCCAGCGACACCGGGCAGGAGACCCCTGTTGGGGACCAACTTGGGTGGGTCGGTAATAGTATTTTTGCCAAAAATGCATCGCCTTACTCCAATCATGAGAAAACTTCAGACAGACCCAAATGGAGGCGCTCAGCAAAACAGCTGACCAGTGATCTTCAAAAGTGATCTTTCTTTCCACGAAAGACAAGGGGAGACTGAGGAAACGTCATAGCCTGGAGGGGACTGAGGGGAAATAACATCTACAGGAATGTGGGATCCTGAGACAGAAAAAGGACACTGGTAGAAAAACTGGTCAAATGCAAATAAGGTCTGTAATTGAGTGAATAATATTGTACCAATGTTAATTTTCTGTTCTTGATAATTATACTGTGGTTATAAAATACACTGACAGTAGGAGAAGTGGGTTGAGGAAAAGAAGAGAATTCTTTGTACTATTTTTGCAACTTTTCTTCACCCAAAATTCTTCAAAATAGAAAGCTAAAAAATTCCAAAGAATTTTAATAGCTTATGTCTCATTGGTCATAAACATTATTATAGGAAATAAAGAACAGTTAGAGATTTCCCCTCCCAACGTACTGTAATCTCGATATTGAATTGAAAAAAAAAATTACTTCCATATCTAGACAGCATCAGCACTCAACACACACATTTGAATAGGCAAATAAGTAAGGATGGAGGGGTTATGGGGGTGGCCCTGAGTAAAAGACCTTTTGCAGGTTTGAAGGTCTAATGAATTCACCTGGCCTGGGTTGATTTAGAATTTTCCAAGCACAGAGGACAGGGTAAGAGATCAGAAAGAAACAGGCTTACTTAGTATTGAAATTCAGTTTGTTAGATTATGGTTTCTAGCAGGTGTCTAGGATATTCAGGAACAGCAGACTAACTTCTCTTCAATCTAACGAGTGTCAATTTCCATAAATGCTACCTGGAAACGGTACCTCCAGTGGATCAAGTGTCTCAGAAGGTTGGGTGAGCGCCCGGCCATGCACACCTTCCAGCTTTATGACCTCTGCTCCCCTGCACACAGGAGACCTTTACACCCTCTCTAGAGACGACGCACATTTCCGTCCGCTCATCACCGACACATCACACGAGTGTCCCCAGTGTGGAGGCAGCACAGTAACAGAAGAACCACGGGCTGGGGATCAGAAGTCTAGCGGCCAAGTGCCAGCTTCCCGAGGCACAGAGCATGCGCCTGGGCTGATCACACATGACCACAGATCACATGACTCAACAGTATACTGTATTACATTATAGATGCTGAAACCAGGTAGCACAGCACGTACCTAGTAGATATTTGAAAAATGCCCGTTTGTTTACTCATGGGTAAACTGGTAAATATTCAAGTCAACCATGCACCACTATCTAGGTGTAATTCTAACCAGAGGCACAATCATCTACCATCTATAGGGACAAATTTACTCCACAGAACCCAGCAAGCCAACGCATGTCCTACGTTTCTGCATTAGATGGGAACTTGGGTATAGAAGTCAGCTCTCAACCAGGTCCTCCTCATTTGTTTCTATGAAATAAGCCTGTATTTTTGCATCTGCCTGCGACTGTGTCAGATTATTTTGCTTTCATGTTAAAAGTGCCTTTCAGCCTCATCTCTTCCAACTCCCCCTCCAATGATCCACTTGATGGTCATTCATCCTCTGCTCAAATCTCCCACTGAATGGCTCCCCTCTCACAAGCCTAGCAAACACCCAACTTGGTTTTATGTTCAATCCACCTCCTTCATAGACCATTGATTGGAAGCAGCAGAGAAAAGCACGGAGCCAGCTGGAGTCTCCAACCCTTCCCGTCATTGTCCTTACAACCAAGTCTTGGGTGGGCATGTTCTTCTCAACAACAACTCCAATCTTTTGCTGCTCTCTTCACATCCCCTTTTATCTACTGCCTCTGAGCGGAGGCCCACCTGTGGGGCAGACAGGAAGGGGCCCCCGGTTCTGATGACCTTCCAGGAAGAACCTGCGGCTCGGCTCCCAGCTGCTCACATCAGGAGTCGGCTTCAGCTTTCAAGCCAGGCCATGCTCACCTTGGGCAGCCCCCGGCCCATGACTGATCATGGCCGAGGCACTGGAGCCTGACACTTTCACCCAGTGCAGGGTCCTCGATGGGCAGTCTTTGCTCTGAGCTCCCCATTGGGTTGTCCCAGGTGGTCAGACATGCAGGAGTCTGAGGCCCAATCCGGCTTCTTCTCCTTTTCCCAGCCTTGCAGCTGCCATGTTTGCCTTGCGGCCTGCAGCTTTTTCCTCCCAATCCTGCTGCTGCCCTTTGGTCTTTCATAGGCCTCACTCTTAATGTAGGTTCAGCCTTTGCTTCCAGGAAGGCTCAGCTGGCACCCCAGCTCCCTGCTACCAGAGGCAGGGGCGTCCCCTCTGCCCACACATGTAGGTACCCGTCCATCCTCACTCCAGTGTCCGAGGATGAGGCCTCCCCTCTCCTGTCTAAGCCAGCTCCTCCTCTGTGCCTCCTTTTCCATTCCAGCCTAGAACCATCAAATCCTTTCCTTCCCACTTACCTTCTTGGTAAAACTGTATTATTTATTTTTATTAGTTATTAGTTATTTTTGAAAATTAACATTTATTTTCCAGGGCAGTTGTAGGTTTACAGGAAAACAGAGCAGAAACTACAGAGTTCCCATATGTCCCCTCTCTCCTGGCATCAGTTTCCCGAATTATGAACTTCTTGCACTAGTGTGGTACATTTGTGACAAGTGATGCACCAATATCAATACACTATTAACTAAATTCTGTAGTTTACATTAGGGTTCACTCTCAGCCTTGTGTGCTCTATGGGTTTTGACAGATGTACAACGACATGTATCCACAATCTCAGAGTCAGAAGAGTTTCACTGCTGTACAAATCCCCTGTGCTCCACCTATGCATCCTTCCTCCCGCTCCCCAGCCCCTGGAAATCACTGACTTTTTTGTTTACTGTCTCCATAGTTTTGCCTTTTCTAGAATGTCATCGAGTTGGAATCATACAGAGTGTAGCCTCTTCAGATTGGCTTCTTTCACTTAGCAATATGCATTTAAGGTTCCCCTGTGTGTTTTTGTAGGTAACTTTTTAAAAAATTTTATTTTATTAAAGTATAGTTGATATACAATGTCGTGTTAATTTCTGCCATATAGCAAAGTGATTCAGTTATACATATATATACATTTTCTTTTTCGTATTCTTTTCCATTATGGTTTATCACAGGATACTGAATATGGTTCCCTGTGCTATACAGTAGGGCCTTGTTGTTTATCCATCCTACATATAATAGTTCGCATCTGCTCATCCCAAACTCCCAATCCTCCCTCCCCCACCCCACCCCCTTTGGCAACCACAAGTCTGTTCTCTATGTCTGTGAGTCTGTTTCTGTTTCACAGATATGTTCATTTGTGTCATATTTTAGATTCCACATATAAGTGATATCATATGGTATTTGTCTTTCTCTTTCTGACTTCACTTAGTATGATAGCCTCTAGGTCCATCCATGTTGCTGCAAATGGCATTATTTCATTCTTTTTTATGGCTGAGTAATATTCCACTGTATATATGTACCACATCTTCTTTATCCATTCATCTGTTGATGGACATTTAGGTTGCTTCCATGTCTTGGCTATTGTGAATAGCACTGCTATGAACATAGGGGTGCATGTGTCTTTTTAAATTATAATTTTTGTCTGGATATATGCCCAGGAGTGGGACTGCTGGATCCTATGGTAGCTCTATTTTCAGCTTTCTGAGGACCCTCCATACTGTCCTCCACGGTGGCTGCACCAGCGTACACTCCCACCCAGCATAGGAGCTCCCTTTTCTGTGGAGTCACGTTTATGCAGCCCCAGCCTCCCTAGGACTTGCTCCATCTGCACTTTCTACCTTCATCCTCTCCTCCTTCTTACTCCTTTCCACGGGGGCACCTTCCCATCTATGTACAAAAGACGCGTAATGCAGGAACAAACAAAACACAACCCGATGCGGCATCTCCATCCACTTACGATCCACCCGGACCTGTCTTCTCTCCCGGACCTCAGTGAGTAGTAGGTCCCATTCAGGGGCCATTTTCTGACCTCCCACCCCAACCTCAACCTAGTGGAACGTGGCTTCCATCTCACTGTGAGGCTGAAGCTGCTCTTGAGATCTCCCATCACCATCGAGTTGCCAAATTCTCCTTCTGTGGCCTCTTCTTCCTCTGCCTGCTCCTTAAGAGTGAGCGTCCTGGGTTCCACCAGCCGCACCTTCTCCCCCCATTCCACACTCCCCACCCTGGTGATTCCTTCACGGTCAACCTCAGTTCCTACTCTGAGGAGCACCAACACCGCAGCCCAGCCCGGGTCTCCCCCCAAACCTCAGACGGCGTACAGGGTGTCTCCACATGGACATCCCACTAGTCCTCAGCATTGACACGAGTGAAACTAAGCCCCTTCTGCCCCCTCCTCCGGTGCTGACACCACAGTCTCCCCAGCCACGCAAGCTAGGAACCTGCTGCAGGCATCTTAGAGGTCAAGTAGCCAAAGCTATACGTTGTCGGTCAAATTCTGTCCCCACGAAAGATATACTGAGTCCTGACACGCAGTACCTGTGAATAAGACCTTATTTGCAAATAGGGTCTTGGCAGCTGTCATCACATTAAAATAAGGTCATTCTTGAAAAGGAGGGAAGGCTAACCCAAATCCAGCAGCTGGAGTCGTCATAAGAAGAAGAAAAGACACAGAGGGAGAGGCCATGTGATGATGGAAGCAGAGATGAGAGCGATGCGCCCAAAGCCAGGAGCACCGAGGACTGAGTGCATCCTCCAGCAGCTGGAGGAGGTGACAAAGGGCCCCTGCAGGTGTCAGAGGGAGCATGACCTCGCTGGCACCCTGATCTCGGGCCTCTGGCTTCCAGAACTGGGAGAAAATAAATTTCTGTTGTTTTAAGCCACTCGGTTTGTGGTAATTTGTTACTGTAGCCCCAGGAAACTAACAACCTTTCATTTCTCAGGGAAACTGAAGCACTGAGTGGTAAGTGATTTGCTCAAGGACACAGAGCTGATCAACTTTTGTTTGAAGGTTAATCTCTTGTTTTGGTCAAAGGGAAAAAAAATCTCCAACTGACTGAGGAACAAAGTAGAAAGACCCTCAGAGAGGAGACCAAAGTAAACCCGGGGAAGCTTTATCTGCTGACCTCTGGCTGTGCTTTCATACAGCTCCCTGTGGAGGAAGCTTCTCCATCAGAGGAACAAACAAAAGGGGCCTGGATGCCAACTTCACACGTGGAGGACCACTCGCAGTGCTCTCTGCCTGGAGCCCAAGACCTGGTTCATTGTCATCAAATGATTTTCCATCATGGACTGGATTATTCTGAAGGGTGTGTGTGTGTGTGTGCGTGAGAGAGAGAGAGAGAGAGAGAGAGAGAATAAGAAAGAAAATGCATGAAGCTATGTATTTATTTGGGGGTTGGTTGGTGCCCTCCCCCCCCCCCCATTTTTCTGTCTTTCTTTTTATTTACTTATTTATTTTAAAGAATCTATGGTAAGCTCTGTGATGAATCATCTCCAGGGTGAAGATGGATCGGTAAAAAAAAAACTGATTAAGGAAGAATAAAATTATCCGGACTTATTACATCTCAAAATAATCATGCAATCTGTTCTGATTTTACTTATTTGAGCAATAAACGAAATAGGGCATAAATCATGTTGAATTTTGTTAAGTAAATTAATGTAGTGAAGTTTACTCATTTATCTTCCGAGGTTAGTTCAGGGGATCGAAAAGCTTCCCAACAAAAACAGCATTTGGAAAAGAAAGCAAAAAATTACTTTTTTGGCTCCTAAACTTTCGTGGTGAAAGACATCAAGAAATAGAATTTTCTTTTTTTTTTTGGCCGCACTGTGCAGCATGCGGGATCTTAGTTCCCCAACCAGGGATCAAACCCGTGCCCCCTGCAGTGGAGCGTGGAGTCTTAACCACTGGACCACCAGGGAAGTCCCCAAAAATAGCATTTTCAATATTAAATGATAAGTGTTTTCTGAGTCTGCCTATGTGCTTTGCATGGTGGGTAATATAAAAATATAAGATACACTCCTAGTCCTGGAATAGTGTCTGACACATTGTAGATATCCATATGTATTGACTGAATAATGAATAAATGGATGGATGGATGAACAAATGGGATCTAGTCTCATCACCATTGTTGATGGTCAGTAATACTGTAAGCTGATACAGCACTTAAAGATTTGCATTATCATTTTTTTATGTATATCTTAAATTACACAGTTAAATTCTTGAGGGCAGGAATCCTTACAGGCAAAAACCCTTCCTGATTGGCCAACATTTGAGTACATATCCTACTATTCATTTTAAGATGTTTCTATGTCTATGGTGTATCAGAAGTTCCTTTCCTCGTGAAAGATCTGGATATAGAAGTTTTGAGGCAGAGATGCTCTACTCACGGAAAGAGTGACTCGGGGGAGGCTTGTTCTGAAATATTCATGATGTATCCCCCACCCCATCTACAGGGATACTTTTAACATACATGGTCACAAATACAAGTACTAAAGAAAGTCACGCAGAAAGATTTTTTTTTAAATAAAAGGGGACTTGTGTCTTATTTGTCACTCTATACCCAGTGTCTAGACCTGTTCAAGGAGGAGGTGGGGAGGGGTAGAGAGGGGTCCGGAGCCTTAGCCAAGTCTTGAAGTGTATTCTGGGGGTGAGGAAGCATTCTACAACTGATGGAGGTGATGGCTGCACAACTCTGGGAATACACAAAATACCACTGAATCGTACAGTTTACATGGATGAGTTGTAGAGTATGTGAGTTACAGCTCAATAAAGCTGGGACAGGAAGTGGGAAGGGGAGGGGAGGAGGGGGAGGGCAGGAGGAGGAAGGGGGGAGGAAGAGAGGGAGGGGGAGGGGTAAGAGAAAGGGAAGAAGAAGAAGAGGAGGAAAACAGGAAGAACAGAAAAGAGGAGGAAAAGGAGGGAGAGAAGTGGGAGGAGGGGGGAGGAGGGAAAAAAGGAGGAGGGGGAGAAGAGGAGGGGGGAGGGCAGGAGGAAGAGAATGAGGGGGAGGAGGGGGAGGAGGAAAGACAGGGGAAGGCGGAGTGGGAGGGGGAAAGGAAGGAGGAGTCCTCACTGTGGCTGCTCCAGGGTATCAAGCCTCATGTGCAGAACCTAGGTTCAAGGTTATTTCTGTTCGGCTAACGACCTAGTGCCAAGGCTTCATGCTCTAATGTTTCCTCCAGATGCGTTCCCTGAATTGGAATTCCCATGCCTCCTCCCTGGAAAGGGTGGATGATCTCAAAGATGACAACAGCAGCAGCAAGCCTGAGCCCCCAGGCTGATGCACTGGATGGAAGTGGAGAGAAGTCTGCAGGACTAAGGAGCCCACCCCCTGTCCTTTGCCCCACCACACCCAGGGACCAGTGCGTGTTTGGTTAACCAAACTAAAGGAGCCAGCCCTGGTCAAAATTAACCAGCTAGGTTCTGGGTGCCTCTCAGCTTGGCCTCCAATCCCTCCAGAAAGCCCTCTCCTTGAAACCAAGCAGGATCCTATGGGGCTCCTGGGCACGAAAGCCTTTCTGTGTCTCCTGTTTCTTGTTTGTGGGGAACAGATTCCAGCCTCCATGACCTTCCCTGAGTTCCAAAGGGCAGATTCAAACAGTTGCTAATCAGGGAAGGGAGGGGGTGCAGAATACAAGGCAGCAGCAGCCACGAAACAACAGTGCAGCCTGGGGGCAGGGTCCTGGTTCCCCCTCAAGGGATACACAGAACACTGTCTTTGGGCTCTTCTACAGAACTAAAACCCCCAACAAATGGAAGATGTTAACTACTTGACAAAGCATTCTTCATTCCAGAGAAGGTCACAGTTTGATAAACTTGAGAACCAGAGAAGCTCATCAGGAGACCCCCTGAGGCCAGATTAAAGGAGTGCAGGCCCTGCACACACCCTGATCCTTATCAGCAACCCTGCCTTTAACCCAGTGCTATAAAACTCACCAAATCCTCCCAGGCTGGGGCACGCGGTTTTGAGAGGCACAAGCCTACTGTGTCGCCCTCTGCCTGGCAAAGCAATAAAGCTATGCTTTTCTACTTCACCCACAACTCTGTCTCCAAGGTTCGATTTGGCGCCAGTGCACAAAGGCTGAGTTTTCAGCATCACCCTCTGCTGCTCAGAGAAGGTCCCATCCCCCCACCCACGGTGCCACATAAGGCGGCTCTCTCTACACGGCCTGCAAAACCCAGAACTTTCCATCTGCTTTTTTCCTGCATCACCACATGCCTCTTCTTGGTCCCTTTCCTCCAGGCGCTGCTCCCTCAGAGCAGACATGCAGTAAATGGGATGACACGTGTCACACGCTCTCAGGTGAAATGACAAAGGGGCTCTTTGGAAGCAATGCCCTAACTCTGTGCTGTTCTGAGGAGGAGAGGACGTGGCCTTTGCACTCACACATGGGCTGGAATTCCAGTGTCTCCACTTACAAGCTGTGTGGCCTTTCACCTTTCTGAGCTTCTATTTTCTTCTCTGTGAGACGGGGTCGTTTCCCATGGGGTTGCTGTGAGGTTTAAGTGAGCAGATCCAGCACCTGGGTCCTGGAAGTCAGGGCAGAGGTGTGACTGCTACGATGTTACTGCTGCTGATGGTGGAAGAGGTGGAGATGGGAGAGGTGGGCATAATTCATTTGTTCAAGGTTTTGCCAAAGTAAGATGGCCTATGTGGTCCAAAGCTCTCGGCTCTCTCAGGCACCTTTGGGTTCAGGTAATCTTCTGCAGGTGGGGTGCCAGTGTGGATACCCTTTGGGTTCACAGTGAGCTGTGCCAGCCTGGGCATCTGAGTTAACTCCTCTGTAATGATCAGTGTCACACTCGGCTTTCTTCCACCTATTTGTTTATCTTCTTAGAGGTTCCACCTTACACCATACAGCATAAAAAACAAGCTTTTGACAGTGTGATATTGGCATAAAAACAGACATATGGATCAATGGAACAGAATAGAGCCCAGAAATAAACCCACACACCTACAATCAATTAATCTACGACAAAGGAGGCAGGAATATACGATGGAGAAGAGACAGTCCCTTCAGCAGGTGGTGCTGGGAAAGCCGGAGAGCTGCATGTAAATCAGTGAAGTTAGAACACACCCTCACACCATGCACAAAAATAAACGCAAAATGGCTTAAAGACTTAAACAGAATACACGACAGCATAAAACTCCTAGAAGAGAGCATAGGCAAAACATTCTCTGACATAAATCTTATCAATGTTTTCTTAGGTCAGTCTCCCAAAACAATAGAAAGGAAAGCAAAAATAAACAAATGGGACCTAATCAAACTTAAAGCTTTTGCACAGCAGAGGAAACTATTAACAAAATGAAAAAAACTACGGACTGGTAGAAAATATTTGCAAATGATGCGACCGACAAGGGCTTAATTTCCAAAACATATGAACAGCGCATACTACTCAATAACAACAACGACAAAAAACCCAATTGAAAAATGGGCAGAAGACCTAAATAGACATTTCTCCAAAGAAGACATACAGATGGCCAATAGGCACATGAAAAGATGCTCAACATTGCTAATAATCAGAGAAATGCAAATCAAAACTACAGTGAGGTACCACCTCACACCAGTCAGAATGGCCACCATTAAAAAGTCTACGAATAATAAATGTTTCAGAGAGTGTGGAGAAAAGGGAGCCCTCCTATATTGTTGGCGGGAATGTAAATTGGTGCAACGACTATGGAAAACAGTATGGAGGTTTCTCAAAAAACTAAAAATAGAGTTGCATTATGATCCAGCAATCCCACTCCTGTGCATATATCCAGAAAAGACAAAAACTCTAATTTGAAAAGATACATGCAGCACTATTTACAATAGCCAAGACATGGAAACAACTTAAATTGTCCATTGACAAGATGAATGGATAAAGAAGATGTGGTGTATGTCTACAATGGAATATTACTCAACCATAAAAAGAAGGAAATAATGCCATTTGCAGCAACATGGATGGACCTAGAGATGATCATACTAAGTGAAGTAAGTAAGAAAGGGAAAGACAAATACCATATGATATCACTTACATGTGGAATCTAATATAAGACACAAATGAACATATCTATGAAACAGAAACAGACTCACAGACAAAGAGAACAGGCTTGTGGTTGCCAAGGGGGAGAGGGTGGGGGAGGGAGGGATTGGGAGTTTGGGATTCGCAGATGCAATCTATTGTATATAGGATGCATAAACAGCAAGGTCCTACTGGATAGCACAGGGAACTATATTCAATATCATGTAATAAACCATAACGGAAAAGAGTATGTGTATAACTGAGTCACTTTGCTATACAGCAGAAATTAACACAACATTGTAAATCAACTATACTTCAATAAGATTAAAAAAAAAAAGTGTTTGATCATTTTAAGGGCTTTTTTGTTCCTGCTTTTTAGTAAAGTCCCAGGACAGAACAAAAGAACTAAAGAAAGGCTGCCTCGAAACACAGGCTTCAAGGAAGTCAGTGATTCCTTCTCAGTCTGTGTCAGGAGCGAAATGAGATCCCAGCCTCGTAGACTGGGGAAAACAGGAATTTTGAGAGGAACAGGAGAAGCTCTTTAAGGAAGTGGATCGATGTGAGCGTAGCCAATTCACAACAGTGCTCTCTGCCTTTCTTCCCACTCAGAGGGTCTGCCTTTCCTCTCCGTCCTTTCCTGCTGCCTCTTCACCCTCTCCGCCAACTCATGGGCATCAGCTCCAACTTTGGGAGAATCTCCCGTCATTGGCCCAGAGAACAAATTGCTCGGAACTCTTATCCAAGATGTGGTTTCAGCGAACATAAATGGTGTAAAAGACAAGTAATCAAAACCTTAAAACTCCTCAGCTATTTGAAAGCTTTCTTCCGTGGTTTAGAAGCAAAGTTGGTACCGAAGACCAACCCGTGTAGTTGATGGATGAAAATCGGCTGCACACAGTGCAGCAAGGCAGCGTGTGATGGTGACGAGGGTCTGGAGGGAACTGCTCACCACTGAGTCAGTGACCCCTGAGAGTCACTTATCCCCACGCTATCCAGGAGGAAGCAGGGTGGTCAATACCCCTGTATCAGCTCACAGTGTTTGAGGATGAAACGCACATCGTGTGCGGAATTTCTCTAAAGAGCACGAACGGTTCTATGAAGTTTCAGAATAAGATGGGGTTCATTAATGATAAGGTCCCTTCAAGTTTCTGGCATCTAGCAATTGCTGAAGCATTAGCTAGACTGAAAAACTGGCAACATTTCAACAGAATAAAAAAACAGAATGAGCAGACTGGAGTGTTAAAACTTGGGGACTCTGGGAGTCACCGTTTCACTATGAACTCTCATGAATCCACAGGGTCCCAAACACTCTTGATGTCACTAGCAAGTATTATCACAGATATGGGGAGAAAGTCACATTTTCCTATGCCTATACTTAAGACATTTGTTTCTACTATTTCTTAAAGGCCTTCATAAACAATTTATATTTTGCCATTCAAGCATCTCTTCCAAGAAGAGATCAGATATTCAGTAGAAATGGTAGACAGTTGGGAGATTTGCCATGAATGGTTTAGGCAGTAAAAAGTCATACTATTTAAGTATAGACCATACATATCTGGATGGGAGGCTACGAGTCTGACTTATTAAGGAACTTTTAATATTTCTTACATCTAAGCTTACAGAAAGCTGAGATAAGGAAGACTAGCTTTCATACAATGAGAGCAGGGCTCTGTTACATAATACACTCTGTCCACGGTCTTCAAGAAAGTCCAGATCTGAATTTTAGGACAAAGTGTGCAGGTGCAGTTAAAAAATGCATATTTTATATATATATATATATATATATATATATATATATATATATATATATTTTAAATACAACCATATAAACCATAGAAAGAAAACTCAGCAAATCTTTTCAGCTTGTGTGGCAAATGGGGTTTTCCCAACATGGCCACAACAGTATTTCTGGTCCCAAATGCTTTTTCAAAACCTTGGCACTTTCCATCCAAAGATGGAGTTTATATCCTTGAAACTGAGCAGTGCTTTTGACTGCATCAGAGTCGAATGCAGCAGAAATGAGACTCCTGGGGCTGAGTCACAGGGCAGTACTGCACGTCCCAGGTTCTCTTTCTTGGGAAATTCGCCTGTGGAACCGGCCACCACGTTGCAAGGGGGCCCAGGCCACACGGAAAGACCACATAGAGGTGTTTTAGGTGACAGACCCAGCCGAGGTCTCAGCTGACAGCCATCGCCACCAGGCACGGGAGGGAGCGAGCCTCCTGAGGAGCCGCCCCAGCTGACACCGCAGTGCAAAGCAGAGATGCGCTGGTCGCGCTGGTCGCCCTGGCCCCGTGCCAACGGCACACTTGTGAGCCCAGTAAATGTCAGATTTAAACCCCCAAGTTTTGCGGTAGTTTGATATTCAGTCATAGTAACTGGAACTTCCAACATGAGTACACGGAAAATAAGAACAACGTAGTGCATGGGGGGCAGTTAAGATGGTTGGGACAAAGTGATCTTCATGGTGTCATTTGAACGGTACAGACCTTGAACTTGTATCTACGAAAGGAACGCCTCCCTCCCCACTGGCCCAGCCGACCCTTCTAAACGGGCAAAGACAGTTAGGAAAGGTGAGAACTCCCCAAAGGCCAAGTATTTCTCCCCACACAGACGAGCCACAGTGCCCTGCGCCGGACATGGGCCGTCAGGAGCCGGTCGCTGGAGGCGTCCACCAACCGTCCTGGAATGACACCTCTTTCTCGCCCCTGCTCTTCTTCCCCTGTATCCGCTCTCTTCCCCTCTCCTCCCCGTGCCCCTCTCTCTCTGAACGCCTCCTTTTACTCTTTCCTGCCTTATCTACCTATGTGTTAGACGTTGGTATCTGAGTTGTCAACTATTTGGGAGAAGTCATTGGAATCACTTGTAATGAGGATGATGAAACTGACTTCCTGGGTGGTGCTGAGGATAAGGTCGTTTTTCACGTACGGCGCCGCTGGCATTGTGCTCAGCAGGCTAGAGGCTGGCGTGCGGCTGGGAGTGCGGGTGTGGCGGGTGAGCTGGTCAGCGCTTCTGCAGCTGGTCCACAGACCCTGCATCGTGGCTACGGAGGAAGCTGCTGAAAAAGGCGGATTCCTGGTTTCCACCCCTGTGTACTGTGCACAGTGGGCTGTCACCCTTTCCCCTTTTTTTGTCCTCAAAAACATCCCTCCTGGGCCCTCAACAGCTGGCCCTGGCCATGGGCATGAAGGCATGCTCTTCTCCTCTTGGTCCTTTCCTGCTGAGAGTCCTACGTGATCGCTAGGCCAGGAGCAGCCACCAAGTGACGCGACGTGGAAGCCACCAGGCTGGGGCGGCAACATGGTGGCCGGGGTCCCTGGGCACCAGCCGGGCACCCATCTCTGCACTTCCACGTGCAAGACAACAAGTTCTACTCTGTAAAAGCCTTTGTTATTTTGGGTTTTCTGTCCCGCCCCCCCAACCAAATCTGACCAAATCATACCTAATATACCTCTTTCTGGAGAGGTCCTAGAAATATGTATTTTTATTAGCTCTCCAGATGTTTTCAAAATAAGCCAAAGCGTGAGAAATGGCCCAGCTAAATACAGCGCCTGCATCTCACTGACGGCAGTGAGTCACACACTGATGGCGTGGGCTGGCCATGGCTCTCGGAGTGAACACCTGGGAAGGCTGGGTGGCCACGGCACCTCTGTGTAGTCCTGAGGACCTGACCACACACATGTTCTACATGCATGTAGGGGCAGGGCTCCTGGGCTCTGTTCTCATGGCCCCGATGAACCTTGCTCCTGACCGAGAGCTGGGTCTGTTATCTGAAGACGCCGATGAGGCCTGTCGCGGAATTATTTTAAACCAATTGAACTGTGTATATTGATAATAATAATAAAGCACAACCCAGAGAAGCCAGACAACATTAAATCTCCAACAGGTCAGGTAGGGAACGAAAAGCAACAAATTAGAAAGCAGAATGGTACCGAACACATAGAGGAAAAATTATCTTTGGAGCAGGAACGATCCAGATTCTACAGCTAATTAGCAAAGCAGGGCCCAGGTGAAGACAACGAGTTCCAGTTACTTTGCGTCTCTCCTCGGCATCCCCACGCTCGACTGAAGTACCAGCCCACGTGTCTGAAGCCTGCAGAGAAACTTCTTTCTGTTCTGTAAGATTCCACTGCTGGTTCTAGGACTCCGCCTCCTCCTCCGCTGATCACAGACTCGCCCCTCCATCTGGTCTGTCATCCCTTTCAAGTTCGAAGGCTTAACGGAGACATTTTCTCTAATCTGGGGCCTCTTTTGAGAACCAGGCCGGAAACAATCTTGTTATCCCAAGGTGTGTTTTGCATGAGGAGGCCCTGGGAGGAAGTTCCAACTCTCAGACACTCGTCCAGCCCCTGGGGCTTCGGGGCCGTCCCTCACCGGTCCCCTCGGGCTGCCCATCTGTAAACTGCGAAGGCCGAGCCCAGAGGTGTGCTGAGGGTGACTCCTTTTGCTGAGCTTGTGGAGAGAAGAGCCGGTCCTCTGAGACAGGAATCCAGCAGCCTGCCCACAGTCAGGTCTGCCTGGGCGGCACCTGACACAGTTAGGACTGGGCAGTGCGGCCCGGAGTTTTCCTACTCAAGTGGCCCTGGCTCCGGAGCTGTGCTCCATGGTTAGCAGCCAACAGGGCTCCAGGATGAGTTTAAGCCATGGAAAGATGTGGTGAGACGTGATGCTGTGTGGACGGGGAGTGAATTGGAAGAAAGCAGAGGAGATTCCCACATGCAGTGGATACAGGGGCTTAAAATTATATTTATTTATTTTAAATTTTTTATTGAAATATAGTTGATTTACAATGTTGTGTTAGTTTCAGGTGTCCAGCAAAGTGATTCAGATATATGTACACATATATATATATTCTTTTTGAGTCTTTTCCATTATAGGTTATTACAAGATATTGAGTATAGTTCCCTGTGCTATACAGTAGGTCCTTGTTGTTTATCTATTTTATAAATAGTAGTACACACTACTATACGTTAATCCCAAACTCCTAATTTATCCCTCCCCTGTTTTTTACCTTTCCCCTTTGGTAACCGTAAGTTTGTTTTCTATGTCTGTGAATCTATTTCTCTTTTGTAAATAAGTTCATTTGTATCATTAAAAATTACATTTAGCTAACTCCTAAATGTGCTTCTAAATTTCTCAGCTGGGCCCCTAAATCTTCATGTCTTTTCTCTATTTTCTGTATCTCATCCTTCTTTTCCACTTTTCATATCTCTTTGTCTGTCTGTCTCTGTCTCTGTTGTATTTTCTGGAAAATGTCCTCACCTTTGTCTTTAAACTTTTCTATTGAGTTTCATTTCTATCACATTTTTCATTTCTAAGAGCTTTTTGTTCTCTGAAATTAAAAAAAGTATGTATTGTTCTGTTTTGTCTCATGAGACTAACATATTACCTGAGGATATTAAGAAGAGGTTTTGTTCTAACACTTGCTTCTCCTCTTATGATCCCTATTTTCTCCAAAATACCTGCTTCTGTTTGTTGGTTTGATTTCTATCCTTCAGGTGAGAAGGTTTCTTCAGTCAAATCACGCTCTTTCTCGTGGGCCCACATTTAGGAACCTGGGGCTGGGAGCTGGTGGGCAGTTCTGAGGAGCACGGGAAAGTTTGCCTGGGCATTTGGTTCCTCTGGTCGGCATCCCCTGGACCTGGCTTGGTCGGTTTCTTCTGGAAGGGATCCCTCAGTCCCCACCCCGGTGGGGGAGGCGTAGCTGCCTCGTGTCTGGGACAAGGAAAGAGAAGGAAGTCTCTCCATCCAGTGCGAGCATCTCTTCGTCCCTGTTTCAGACCTTAAACTGTCCCAGTGTTCCTCTAGCGGAGGGCCTCCGCTCTATCCTGGCCAAGAGATAAACCTCCGGTCTTCAGGGGAGTAGGCAAGGGAAAACTGGGGTTCTGATGGCTTCTTAATTTTCAGATGGTCCTTGTTTTTCTTCCACAGCCCAGCCATCGACTTTCCAAAAGCAGCTGGAGGGGCCCATGCCGAAGCCTTCTCATCAGAGGCGATATTCTAAAGGGTTAAACCACCCGAGTGGAGACCACAGCCAACCAGGAGAAGCACCATGCAGTCTAAACTGAGCACTGCCTGTGCCTTGTGTGCTGAGGACCACTCCGGGGGCTGGTGGGGAGGCGTTAGGAGAAACCAGGTCAGTTCTTGGTGTGGGACTCAGCTGTCTTATGTTCGGGCTGCATCATTTCCCACTCTCCCTTTGCTTTCCAGCTTTCACAATTTTGTTGTTTATATTTCTTCTCTTTGCTCCTTGTGGGTTATGCGTTAAATTTTATTTTCTGTTGTATCGGTGGGGCTTGAGAGCACCTGAAAGTAGAGAGAGTTGCTCTGCCCTCTTGACCTGGAGCTCCTCATTCATTCTTTTGAAGAAGGATGGGGGTGAACAGAAAGGTCAATACGCAGACAAGAGAAGCCCAGAGCGGCAGAAACAGGCAGCGCGCCCACCCTTAGCAGAGTCATCCCTGCAACCGGGCTGCCTGGGGGCTGATGCTAGCTCTGCCACTGACTCGCTGTGCCATTGTACCCTCTACGCCTGGGTTTTTAATATGTAAAAGGGCCAGTAAGAGCCTTTACATCATAGGTATATTGTAAGCATTCGATGAGGGTATGTGGAAAGCACTAAGAACAATAACTGACCTAGAAACTGCTGTATCAGTGCTAGCCAATTTTTTTGTTTTTGGTTACGATTGTATAAAATTTCTGGGGTCGAGCAATAACTTTTTGAAAACATGGCTCTTTAAAGAGTTCAACCTGTTGGTAGAAAAAAGAGAAACAGCTTGAGAATGATCTGGATGAGTCTTTACATCAAGCTTCCTAACTATCTCCCTTGTGTAGTCCATGGGCCACTTTTGTGGACCTGTAGGAAGCTGGCAGAACTCACAGGTTTCCAGAGCAGGTCCTGCTGATAAAGCCCTCTGCAGATATATTCCTGCATCTCTGGCTGATTCCATCTAGTGAAGAATCCTTGAAGTTGGATGGAAAAGAAATTTTTTTGCCATTTCTTTATGAAAATATTTTACGTATCACGCTGCTTTTAGAGACGACTACATTGGTAGCAATGGCCTCTATTTTCAAAGGAATCTTTTTTCAGGTCTGGCTTCTCATGACAAATGTATGATTTAAAATGATTTTCACATATATGTGTTAGCATACAGTATTTGTTTTTTTCTTTCTGACTTACTTCACTCTGTAGACACAGGGAGGGGAAAGGGTAAGCTGGGACGAAGTGAGAGAGTGGCATGGACATGTATACACCACCAAATGTAAAATAGATAGCTAGGGGGAAGCAGCCGCATAGCACAGGGAGATCAGCTCGGTGCTTTGTGACCACTTAGAGGGGTGAGATAGGGAGGGTGGGAGGGAGATGCAAGAGGGAGGAGATATGGGGATATATGTATACGTATAGCTGATTCACTTTGTTATACAGCAGAAACTAACACACCATTGTAAAGCAATTATACTCCAATAAAGATGCTAAAAAAATAAAAAATAAATAAAATGATTTTCAGATTGACTTTAATTGGGGGAAAAAGAAAGCAGTGGACTTAAATTAGGAATTTTTCTTTTTAGAAGCATTCTCCCTCTCTCCTCCTCCTACACACACACATACACACACACACATACACACACACAGATGATTTTTCTCCATAGACTGGGAAAACATTCTTTATCCGAGACTGAATTCTCTGCTTTGTGGCAAAAAGTATTTCTTCCATTCTAATGCTACTTAGTGTTTGGCATTAATTTGGTAACAAATCAGCAATAGACAATTTGACATAACTAAAGTCAGTTTTTTTGGTCCATGTCAAGATAATAAGGACACCTAGGAACTCAAAATGATATGATCACTTTCACAGAAGACCTTTCTCTCCATAGGTCTAAAAATCATGCCAAAAATAGCACTAGATACCAAAAGGACAAGTGGCCTGGCTTAATGCCCTGTTGTTGATAGGATGGGCATCTTGTTGTCAACAAGAAGTTGAAAGTGGCAGAGGGCATCCCACCTCTGAAAATAAACATTTCCCATGACTGGAGTTGCGTTGTTTAGCATCTATGAAACACAGGGATCTGAAGGTGAAAGTCAAACATAAAGACCAACCACAACACTACCATCATCGACAACAGTGAAACCCGTGCTTAGTGGTTACCACTGCACGGTAAGAACCAAATCTTTTGAAGGATATATTTCTTTATATTTTTAATTGACTTTGATTAGATGACTTTTTACAGCCAAATTTTAGTCAAACTCATAAGCATCTATATATAACCGAGAAAGGTAGTCTATTAATTTTTGATGAGAAATACAATGGGCCAGTTGACCAGGCTCACGTGAATGAATCAATTAAGCTCAACTGTCATCAGAAGCTGCCCGGTGAGCTGGACAGAGTGAAGGGATGAGACCTGGCATTCAGACAGGGACACCGGCCTCTCCATGGGCAAGGACAGCTTTCCTCTGCAAGGGTGGGGCACTGCCTGTTTCGGCCGCTCTGGGTTTCTCTTGTCTGAGTATTGACCTTTCTGTTCACCTGCTCTTTCTTCAAAAGGGTTCAACCCAACCCTTCTATTTCAGATTTCTATTCCCTACAAAATAAGCATGCCCAAGTTCCCTCCCTGGATTGAGCTCTCAGCATCGCCACGTGGTCCAGCCACCTAATTTCAGATAAACCTGGGCTGTGCCCACAGGGACTAGGGCAATCAGTGCCATCGGATTTCCTTGACTCTCAAAAGACAAGTTTTCCCTCTTTTTCTCAGGGTTCCTGGGAAAGTGGGTGGGGGGGAACAGGGGATGGTCATTTGAAAGCTCAGGTATGCTCAACACATGGAAGTAGGAATTTTAATGCAAAACCAAAAAAATATTCTTAGGTATTTCCAAAGTCACATAAGACTCTGACAGCCCTTTAGAGCATCTGGAGCAGTTGCCTTTAGCTCCAGGAACAAGGAGACCAAGGGCAGTGCCTGAGGTTACAAAGGAGAACCCAGCTCCGCGACCTTCAGCCCAGGTTCGAAAGGTCACCTCCACCAAGGTGCACACTCACCACTTCCTCACGGGACAGAGACTCTCAGGGATGACTTTCCTTTGGGAAAAGTCCCCCAGCAGTCCCCCTTCACTGCTTCCAAACCCCAGAGCCTCTCCTCTAGGAGGTAACGCTGTCTTGGTAGCCGACATATGGGACAGGGCACAGCAGACTGGAGGGGGCTAGCCTGGAGCCGTGGTCTCCGGCGGGTGGTCCGGGATCACCAGGGACACACAGGGCCCTCGGGGTACCCTCCCGTCCGGCCTCTTAGCATGTTTATACTTAATATGTGATGATGTATAATTTTCTTTTGATAGGGGTCACTTATTTGCTTCAGGTATCTTTTGTTTGTCAAATCAAAACAGCACGGATGTTAACTGTTACTCTCTGAGGTCCAACAGAACGTAAATTGCAGTTCGAGGCCATGCAGACACACACGGAGTAGAGGCACCCATCAAAGTCGCTTCCGCTGGTCAAACAATGCTGGTTACTGGGTCATCCCCGGACCTCAGAGCTAGTGAATACCGTCCCTACTGTGTGCTTCAAAGGGCCCTCCACACAAGGAGGAAGAGTTACCTCCATTAAACAAAGGGTGTGGTGCTCAGTTGCCCAGCGGCTCTCGTCAGACTGGAATGCAGAGCAAAGTGATGTCACAGAGAGGATGCTATGCTTGGAGCCGCAAGAGCCCCGCTGAAGTCCTGGCCAACAACCAGCTGTGTGACCTTGAGCAGGTTACTCCAACTTCGAGTCTCAGCTTTCTCATCTCTGAAGTGGGGCTAAGACCTACACCCCATCATTGTTACGAGTACAAAATAAGCTACCATACGTTAAGGTCTCCGAATCAGACGCATGATAAGTGCTCACGAAATGCCTACATATGCATTCGAAGGTTCATTCATTCATTGATAAATGAAATCAAGAGATTAGGGAGCAGAAAGGAATTTGGGCCTACGCTGGAGCTTACACGGTACGGTTTTTAAGGACACGCATAGAGGAATAAGGAAAGAACTTCATTTGAGGCACCGAGATGACAAAGATGGAAAGTGGAACGAGGGTGGCTCCTGCCTGGAGTGACGGGTGGGTCTGGGCAGGGCAGTTTGGGTGAAATGGTTTCAAGCTGAGTGGACGGAGCCCGGCAGCTGGATGGTGTTCAGACGTCACAAGGTCAGCAGTAGGGAACTGCAGGGAGAGAAGCAAAGGAAAGATCCCGAGGGCTGCCTGTGGCCTGCAAGGAAGGGAGACAGACCAGGGGCCGGCAAAGGATGGCAGCACCCTCCCTGGGGCCACGTTCACGGGCCTCAGCAGGACGTCTGCCCTTAGCTTCAGTCCTGGTTCAGGAATTCTAGTTCTGACACCAGTGATACTTAAGTGTGAGGCTCACATCAGCCCTGATTTGAATTTTTTTCTCTCCTTACTTTCCACGTTGGGCCGTTTGTGCAGGGGGCCTGGGAGGAAGCCGTGTTTGTTAGCACTGCCCCAAAAGCCCGTCCAAGCACTTGGAATGTCGATAGAAATGTACATCAGGGCCATGATGCGGTGAATCAAAGATGTGCAGAGAGATGGAAAAGCCTTGACCTTCTGTTCGTACTTGGGAACTGGTGTCCACATGTCTGAGTTCATGGACCAGGCTAACTCTCTACAGCGGCGGTCCACAACCTTTTTGGCACCAGGGACCAGTTTCATGGAAGACAATTTTCCCACTGACTGGGGGGCGGAGGGGGGGTGGTGGATGGTTCTGGGATGATTCAAGCACATTACATTTACTGTGCACTTTCTGTTATTATTACATTGTAATATATCATGAAATAATTATACAACTCAACACAATGCTGACAGGGGGTGGAGCTCAGGTGGTAACGCGAGCATGGGAAGCGGCTGTGCACACACATGGAGCTTCGCTCACTCGCCCGCCCGCCGCTCCCCTCCTGCTGTGTGACCCGGTTCCTAACAGGCCGCGGACGAGTGCCGGTCCGTGGCCCGGGGGTTGGGGACCCTGCTCTACAGGGTTCTTGGGCCCCAGCCCTCCCCCTGCAGTGTGGGAACCTCCATAGGTCTTGTTGGATGGAGAGAACACACAGCTATAGGGGAGGGTTATTAATTTCCAGTCCAGACAGGCAGAAGCCTTACTGTTGTGTGACTTCTTAATCCAGGTGCCTCGGCCCCGGCAGTGCATCGACCTGCCCCTGAGCGTCCCACTGGCGGCAGGCGGTGCTGGCCGAGCTGAGTCCTGGGAGCCGAAAGCTTCACGTGAACAAACAGCTGTGTCATCTCCACCGAATGCTGTGCAATTCAGGCCTGGGAATCAGGCTTTCTCAATGAGGAAATGCCACAACAGCTTATGTTCTTTCGTCCATTGTGAGCAGCTTCAGAAATACTTATTAGTCCAATACACAGCCTGGATGGGCTGTCCTTTGGAGGACCAACACCGTGGCCTGCCTCCTTCCCTGCTGTAGTCAAGACACAACAACAGAACAGACAGGGAAGTCTGACAAAGCCTACCATGCCCTTTGCTAGCCTAGACGGGAACCCGAAGGTCAGAGGCAGGTGTCTGCTGCACAGATGCTGGATGCTGGGTGCGGGGCCTCTGCTCCCCTTCAGCCTTGAAGCAGCTGGCAGACCCAGTTCAGGGCCAAGCTGCTGGAACATGCACGCTTTTGGACCTGGTCCTTCCGCCAATGAGAGGTGATTCTCAGAAAGAAATCCCTCCTCCTAAATCAGTCCGTCCAGGAAGTGAGTGATGCGTGGGGCCGGAGCCCTCTTAACCGCTCCTGAGGTTTGCACCAGGGCCGCCCATGAACAGCCTCTTCAGGAAGTTTCCGCCCTGCTCGCCACCTACTTCCCCAAGGACCTGTCATTTACAGAGCGCTGCAAAGGGAACGATTGTGGGGACCTGGCTGGAAGGCCCCCCTGAGAGCCCACGTCGGGGCAGGAGAGGCACAGGCTCTGCCCTGGGCAGGAGCCCCAGCACGCAAACCAGCCGGCCTCGCGCAGGGACCAGGTGGAGGATGGGGATCAAAAATGCCAGCCTGATGGGGTAGGGAGTTTACAAAAGGGGGTCTAAACAGCCACCTTGGATAACAGTTTGGCAGTTTCTTACCAAATTATACATTTACTGTACGACTCAGCCATTCTACCTCTAGCTATTTACCCAAGAAAAATGAAAACGTGCCTATAAGAAATTCTGTATGCAAACATTCACAGCAGTTTTATTCATAACAGCCCCAAGCTGGAAACCACTCAAATGTTACATGGCGAACACATAAACAAATTAGTCTATCCACTCACTGGACCACTTCTCAGCAATAAAAAGAATGACCTACCTGCACCGGCAGCGACGTGGGTGAACCTCAAAAGCAGTCATGCTAACGAGGCAGCCACTCACACAGGACTACGTAAATATGACTCCATATATAAGACATTCTGGAAAAGGCAAAACTACAGGGATGGACGCCAGGGGCAACCACCGTGGGTGGAGGATGGGCATGGCGGAATATTTTGGGGAGATGGAAATGTTCCCTATCTTGTTTGTGGAGGTGCTTCTATGATTGCACCCATTAGTCAAAACATAATGAAAACTTCTCATTTAAAAAGTGTGAGTTTTACTCTTAAGTAAGTTATGCTGCAATGAGGCTGTAGTTATATAGATGTGACCAGTGTATCCTTGTCTCTCTAGAGTCTGGATGACCACCCATCCCGCTGTCCTTGAGTGCTGCTTTTCTGGACAAGGCTGTCCTTGAGGTTTAATCTATGCGAATGTCACTGAAGTAAACAAGGCAGGGAGCTTTGTGTCCAGCCCCCGTAGGGACCGCCTGGAGCAGAGAGAAGGTGATGTGAAGACAGAACAAAATAGACGAGACGGCAAGCGACACACGTGGCCTTTCCACTCTCTGTCCGTGGCTAGTATAGTCCTGGCCCGTGGCGGGGGTGTGTGCCATCATTTTGCAGCAGGAGTGGATGCACAGCACACGCTGCTGCAAGCATCTGGCAGGCTCGGCCTCCAGGGCAGTCCGCCACACGCACCAGCCTTTTCTCTTTAGGAAAAGGTCTGTGAACAAGAACAGAGCTGACCTCACGGATGCAGACAGAGCCTTCTCAGGTGACTGACACTCAGGCCCAGTTGAAAGGGTTCAACATAGTTGCCTCTAATTTTGTGTGACTTAGAACTGGCCCTGTGATTCTTCAAGAGAAGCTGGTGAGCAGCCGAGCTCCGAAATGCACGAATCGGAATAGGCGGCTTCCAGGCTGAGCCCGCTAGGTGGCGCTCACGTCAAACTCCAGCCCAGACACAGAAGGAGCCTGGCATCACGGTCCCTTTCTGGGGATGAACTGAGAAGACAGAAGCGCAGGCTGTATCTCATCTCCGTGGTGCAGACGTCAATGCTATTGAGCCTTTAATGCATATCATTAAATAAGTCTCCAAGAACGCTGTTAACCTGCGACCTGCCACTATTTCTCTGTTGAGAGGACAAGGAAATTAGTGTTTCTGGGGAAATGTTTGTCATTATTTTCCAGAAATAGAAGGGTTATTTCTCAGCTCTGGATAAAATCCTGGGGGTCACTTAGTGATGAGAGCAAGTGAAGAAGTGGGGTAGGACCAGCTGACCCCAGATATCCAAACTAGAAACACCTGAGTAACTTAAAAAAACTCTACTGAGGTCCCACCCTCTGAGACTCTGGTCTAACTGATTTGGGGTGGGTCCCAGGCTTGCATCTTCTTATACTAGACAATATCATTTAATTAATTAACTAACTTCCTCAACTGTCAGCCAACATCTATGGACTCCCTCTTGTGTTGGGAATAATTCAAGGATACGAACACACAAGTTTAGGTTCCACAAGGCGCCTGACAAAATGATGCATCATGCATATCTTCACCTCATTTCCAAACGGGTTTGTTTGCTTGAAAATCTTCAGATGTGGTAGGCAAGTTTTTGAGGACAGCAAATGATTCAGTGGAAAAGAATCCCTTTGCATGTGGCTAGTGGCTTTTCTGCCGGTAGCTCAGATCTGCGGGTGCAGCCTCTCCTGTGGTTATTCTTGGGCACCCCTATTCTCATCCTGGGCAACGACCACCAGGGCCACAGACACAGGCTAAGCCCCTCCCAGCAAAACCCCTCTTTCTGACACCTGACACCTTAGAATTCAGGAGAGAAATGGGTCGGGCAGTAAATGCATATTGAAAACATTTCTAAACATTCTGTTCAGAAACATTATATACCCACAACAAGGTAACTAGCAATCTAACGCAAGGATACATTATAGTGTGAAATGAGAGGCAATCTTACTCCAGGGGTGCAGGAAGCTGCAGGGGGATTTTTAGAGGAGGGGTTTTGATGTCGGGGCTTGAAGGATCGTAAGGAGTTGGACACCGAGAGCAGGAGGTTTCTGGCGTGCGTGTGGAGGATGGGGTGAAGGGGGGAGAGAGCAAAGGCGGAAGCACCTTCCGAGGGGGGCAGTGATGGCACACGTCACCGATGCGGTCCTTGAGGGAAGCAGGTCTGGCACCTGGAAGGCATCACGTGCATCTCCACTCCCCTCCACCGCCAGCCCCGACGCATCGATCACGGCATCCTTCCCCACAGAGCCCAGGCGTAGCTCTAGACCACCTTTAAACTCAGAGCTCCAGGAAACCATTAGAACTGATCAGAGCTGGCACTGAGGATGAAATTTATTTTCTGTCTAAAGGTAGGGAAATTGCGGGGAGGGAGATTCATTAGATTTGGTTGTATAATGGAAGGTCTTGGTTCCACCATGAAGAAAGCCCGTAGTGCTTTTCTGCACTCCAAAATAGGCACTTAAATGCACCATCTTGTTATCCTACAGTATTTCATAACCTTTACATGAACCCTATCAGTCAGGCATTTTATTTCCATCATATGTACGGAGTAATAGTGCCGAGAGAAGCAAAGAAACTTTTCCATGATTACACAGGTAGAAAGGCTGACTGGGAATTTATTCCCAGATAGATTTGACTTTAAAGTTCATGTTATTTTGATAGTGCTTGCTAACAGCTTGGATTTCAGGGGAGGAAGGGAGAGAAGGAGGGAGGCCTGGAGGGGAAGGGAGCAGGAGAGGGGGAAGCAGCTAAGACCAAGTCCTACAGGAGAGCTCGGAGCTGTCCAGAGTTCTGAAATTATTGTGAATGCCGATAACAGCAGGACTCTCCCTGCCAGATGCCATGGTAGACACGTAAAATGCCATTCTAAGAACTCTCTTTCTCCCTGCCAGATGCCATGGTAGACACGTAAAATGCCATTCTAAGAACTCTCTTTCTCCTACATTTTGGCTTCATGTTGGCACTTCCTCAAGGTATACAAGCAATCCTATTCATGCAACTTCCGGCAGCTCTGCAGAGCAAAGTGTGTCTGAGTGGACGGTCCAGTGCAGGGTCCTGGGGAAGGAGACGTGGAGCCACTGACACTGCTGGGATTCTCCCCGCTGCCCTCATGAACTCACTACTTTCAATATTCTCATGCATCAGGCTCAACTCACACAGGCACAGGCTGCCACAGATTTAATTAGAGGGACATGGAGTATAAACCCTTGGCATCTGTCTTCATTTTCCAAGTGAACACCAGACGCCCATAATCCCAATCATGTGGTCTCTACACTGAGCCTTCACTGCTCCCCACCGGGTCTCCTAATTGGCTCCACGCTCCTGACCACCCCTTTCCTTCTCTACACACACACATAAAACTAATCTACGCCCGCCACCTTCACCACGCCTCTCTTCTGCTCGGTGTTCAGTGTGTTCTTATTGGAAAGACCCATCACACCGGGGTGGGGTTTAGGTCTTCCACACGTCAGGCTCACTCTAATCCCACCCAACCTTATCTCTCCCCATGCAGAGCCCCATGAGAACAGCCCTGCTCGGGCCTGGCCTGGCACCCCACTAACTCCAGGAAGATGCTGGCTCATGGAAAAGGTCAAGCCTGTTTAATGATTTACCCGACCTGGACTATCTCCTCTCTGTCTCCATCTGTTAGACCAAACCAAACCAAACAAAACAAAACTTACTCAATTATAAGGCTCCGCTCAAGCCAGACTTCCTTTCTGAGATCCTTTATGACATCTCTTCTTTTGTGTTCAGTGTTTAAAATACCCATTTGAGGCACTTAACTTTATATTGTTATATAAGTCTGTGTCTTTCCTCTTCAACAAGATTTTGAGCTTAAGGATAGCAACTGTGCTTTTGTTGCTCAATACAGCATCTCAATAAATGTTTGTTGACTTATATTGTCTTTTCTGCTTCCACTGGAGGCAAAACAAGAAAGTCTTAAAAATCAATTGCAGTAAGTCAGATTGAGATGAGATAAAAAGAACTTATTGAGCACTGAGAACTGTAGATAGTTGAAGCTATAGACATCTCTTTTAAGAGAGAAATTAAAATCACATGGGCAGGACTTCCCTGGTGGCACAGTGGTTAAGAATCCGCCTGCCGGTCTTCCCTGGTGGCACAGTGGTTGAGAGTCTGCCTGCCAATGCATGGGACACGGGTTCGAGCCCTGGTCTGGGAAGATCCCACGTGCCGCGGAGCAACTAGGCCCGTGAGCCACAACTACTGAGCCTGTGTGTCTGGAGCCTGTGCTCCGCAACAAGAGAGGCCGTGGCAGTGAAAGGCCCGCGCATCACGATGAAGAGTGGCCCCCGCTCGCCGCAACTAGAGAAAGCCCTCGCACAGAAACGAAGACCCAACACAGCCAAAAATAAATAAATTAATTAATCAATTAATTAAAAAAAAAAAGAATCTGCCTGCCAATGCAGGGGACACGGGTTCGAGCCCTGGTCCAGGAAGATCCCACATGCCGCAGAGCAACTAAGCCTGTGCGCCACAACTACTGAGCCTGCGCTCTAGAGCCCACGAGCCACAACTACTGAGCCCACGTGCTGCAACTACTGATGCCTGCGCGCCTAGAGCCTGTGCTCCACAACAAGAGAAGCCACCGCAATAAGAAGCCCGTGCACCGCAACAAAGAGTAGGCCCTGCTTGCTGCAACTACAGAAAGCCTGCGCGCAGCAACAAAGACCCAACGCAGCCAATAAATTAATTAATTAATTAATTAATTTTAAAAAATCACATGGGCATTAAAATCACCTGAGTGTCACAGAACAAGTCTTAGCTTTGAAAAATTATTAAAGGGAATTTTATTATTGTAGGGGTTATATCATTCCTCTCCTTGTAATAGAAAGGATTTGAGCTGGCTAGAAAGTAAAGTCTAAAAAAATTTAATTACAAGACTATAAATATATATTGGGGATATATTACAATATGAAGAATAACATTCCCAGGCATTCACTAGAAGCAAAATTCTCTGCTGTGCACTTTGCATGTATCATTCCACTTAATTCTTATAATGTGCCTATGAGGTGAGCACTATTATTAACATCTTTTTAAAAATATGGAAACTAAGATATGTAGAAGTACAGCAACTATCAAGGTCACACAGCCAAGAGTCAGCTGCAGACTGGGATTCACATTAAGGTCTATGGGACCACAGGGCTTCAGTTCTTAGCTCCTGTGTCATGATATCAGGCAAGGTACTGGGCATTGTGCTATGTTGGCAACCTAGATTTCTATTTTCTAAATAAATGGAATGCTCTTCTGCATCCCAGCTTATAAAGTTAGAGAGTAACCCTGTGCAGAAGGAATCTATGTCTCAGTTTATTATTGTCACAGATGCAGAATGTGACTTCATAAGTCAACCAGAATTCCAAAGGAATACAATTCTGTACAATTTGTTTGGTACAGGTAAATAAGCAAGGTTAGGGCAACAATATCCACAGAAGATGGCCTGACAGTAAACAAAAATGCCTCTGAATACTTCTCAGTTTCTGTTCTATTATTGCTCTGTTTGCCAAACTCCAGAATGCCAATGCTACATAACTACGGGGTATACCAAATTTTTCTTAAAATTGATTTCTGTTATAGAAGGATTGATTTTCTCTAGCCCATATGATTTTCAGAATGATCCTAAAAGATATAAGAAATTATAATTATATAGAAATATAATTTTTCTAAAAAAAGCACTCAAGCCAATGGGAAAACTAATCCAAAAAAGAATCATGTCAGGAAAATGTCAAGAAACAGCCAAGTCTACCAAAAACTGCTATGAAAACACACAATGGACCCTTAACAGAGAACATTTAGCTGGTTATAATCTCTATTATGAAAGATTGCTTTATTTTGTTGACATTCTGATATAAAGACTTAGTGAAACACTTTATGTTAAAAATAATAGCTTTAATTCTGGCTTAATAAACAAATTTGCATAAAAGACATGTCCTTTAAGAATACAATTTTTGAAAATTTAGTATGTGAAAGTCAAACGCACCTACCCTTAGGTTCTAGATCTCTGAATAAATGAAAATTCACTTGGCTCGGCATTCTCATTATAACCCAAGCCGTTACATGCACACGGGGTTCTAGTGGGCTCCAGCTGCAGAGGTCACAACTGGAGGAGGAGGAATTTAAACACAGGACAGGAAGGCCTCTTTATGGCTCGTGGAAGAGACAGAAAAGAGGATACCCCCTTCCCAGATTCTTCCGTCATTGGCAAAAGGAAGGAAACCAGAGTTTAGAGGGCACTGAAAAATTAATTTGATCCTTCTCTGTGATTGGTTGGAAAGTCTGAAGCCAAGGGAAAAAAAAAAAAGCTATAAAGGACAAATAATCCCATCCTGCATACTGAATGGCCTCTGGCTGGAAGAGAGGAATTGAGGGGAGAGAGGGATGAAAGGAGAGGTGAGAATTTGAGAAAAAGATACAGATCTGTGACTCCAGAAGTATCAAGAGAAGCTCTCAGATTTTTGGTCCTATGAGTAATGTAAATTTAAATATTTTAATAGAGATAGTTTTATTTTAAAAAGACATTTGTTCTTTCCTTGATACCCCAAACCCAGCTACGGGGCTGTGTTCTCCCCCTGCCAACTGGTGGAGCTCTGGCACAACTGACTGAGCTCAACAAGCCCCTTTTGGAGGCTGAAGCTGCAAAAGCTCGAAGGCTAAAGTCCCATCCAGTTTGGAAATCCACTGTCTCATTAATACAAATAAGATTTTGACAATATTTGAAATTAATTAATTCATTTATTTTGCATAAATGGTCAAGCAATGCCATTTTTGGAGAAGCTGTCAGTTTATGTGGTGATGAGATGAACCACAGACATCCTCATCCACCAGAGATTGTTTCCCATAAATGTAACAAGTAATCTGCTACACCTTTCAATCTTATAAGAGTCCTTATGTAACTAAGCAGGACCATATGGGGCCTTCCCGGAACAGACCCCTCACCCCATGCCTTCTGCCTGCCTCTAGTCTGTAGAAAACCTGTAGCATACCTAGGCTTTCTGCAAGTTCCAACGAGTAAATTTAATCAGAGAAGTGAGAAAATGCAGAAAGAAAGGAAAACAGTCAAACAAGACAAAATAATAATAGTTTAGCCATTAAACAAAGTCAAGGACCTTCAGTTCCTCCTCAAGGGCCATAGATACTATTCTGAGCCATGTCCTTTGAGCTGTTTTGCAGATACTGAAGCCCCCACCAGGTGGAAGAAGTTAACTGCATGCTGCCCTCAAGCACACAGACCCCAGACCAGTTGGAACCAGAGGATTGATGATGTTGACTCCCGATTACCTCACCACCAACCAATCAGAAGAAGGTCCACGAGCTGATTACACACCCCACCACCCGCCTCTCTCATCCTGTCGTTAAAAACCTTCTCCTGAAGCCTTTGGGGAGTTTGGGCCTTTTAAGCACTAGCTACCTGGACTCCTTGCTTGGTGCCTGCAGTAAACGCTGCACTTTCCTTCACCACAACCTGGTGTCAGTAGATTGGCTTTACTGTGTGTGGGCGAGCGGACCCAAGTTTGGTTCGGTAACACTTAGAAAAGCAATAAATTAGCACCACTAAAAATCTGATATTTACAGCTGTAATTTTACCCAAGGCGGTTGTTTTGATGGCACAGGATTGAGAGCGAGCCAGGCTATGCTGGATTCCAGCTCTCCTGGGCACCAGCTATGAGACGACAGACAGTTCTCACTGTGAAAGGAGGAGAAGAATGCTTTTTTGCAGGACTGATGTGCTAGGGTAGGTGCACTTGAGACTCATTCAATACGTGATGGCAATTATTATTACTATGATTATTTTAAAAATACCAAAAGCAGCTCACTCTTCATTGGCATCCTCTATTGGGGGATCATCATCCTCATCGTGAGTGCTGAAACCAAGCCTTCAACACACACCACCTTGTCCTTCGGTTTGTGGCTGGTTTGGCAAACTCTTGTGCCAGGTTCTCAGAACCTATTTCTCTTAAATTCTAACTGATGCAGTAAAATCTTTACACCATGTGTCAAGCACAAAATGCTTTTCAAGTTTTGAGTTTTACAAATTTATATAAGATGAAATGAAATATCCATCATCTACAATAAATTCTATTGTTCCCAGAAGGGACAGATAAATCTCAAGGCATAATTATACTCCTGCCTGCCGTGACCTTTGAAGATGCATATCTGCTTGAAAAATAATAGAGTAATTCCTCCTTAGTGAAAAACATTTGAGTTTCTATTTGAACTACGCTTTTTAAAAAAAACACCTATGGATACCTTATTTTCACTACGGGGGTCATCTTCAGTTTCTCGGGGCTTGATTTTTCTAATAGTCTAACAGAAACGATAAATCACATTTGGCCGCATATCTACATGTATCTTTCATTTATCAAATGAAATTATTTTCCCCATGTTTGTTTTCCAAGGATATGCTCATATTCTACCTAAACTTAGTAGAAAACAGACAGCAGCAGTTGTGAAACATCTGTGATTAATGCTCTCCTATGGAACAATACTTTTTTAGCAACTCCTGCTGTTTGTTTAAATTTGCTTAGGAAAATTAGGATGCCTCCCCGTAAATAGTCACGGGAATTTACACAACATTGCCAGCAGCACAATCCAATTCCTTTGAACACTTCCTGAGCACCTTCACCTTTTCGGAAACAAAGTGAGAGAAACCGTGGAGGGTATGAAGGAGAAGGAAAAGGTGGGAACCAGAACACGGGCAGGGGTGAGGGTGGAGGGACTGTAGGTGGGTGGGGGAGGGGAGGAGGAAGGAAGAAGGAGGAAGACGAGGGGAGAGAAAGAAAGAATAAAAATGGAAGCAACAAAAGCCATCCCTGCCACACTCTCCTTGCTCTGCAACTGGTTTTCCCCATGCCCACTCAACAAATGGCTTCACCCAACTTCAACCATGTCTTAACACCTCCGGACTCCAAAGATGAGCTCCTGATAATGCACCCCACGTTGTGTGTGGCTGTGTCTACCCAGAACTGAAAACTCAACAAAATCACGCTTGCACTCATGTCTTTCCTCCCCGCTCACACTTTTGGGTCCCAAATCTTGCATTTTTGAGAAACAAGATGAGCTTAGGGATGCTGCCCTCTCTATTTTGTATATAAACCAGAAACCCTCCTGGGAATCCTAGGTCGAATCACCATGCCCTAGAGGGGCCACAGCTGATTACAAAGTGGGGCGGGGGAAGGGGGAATCTTTCTCTGCAAACCTGGGAACCAGAGCAGGAGGTGGTGGAGCTGTTCTAGGAAGAGGGGCTTCACAAATGGGCAAGAAACTGGACTCAAGTGACCCCCTCGGCCCTGAAGGCATCACGGAGGTCCCACAGCATCGGGACACTTTGCTGTCAAGAAATAAGGTGCCTCATTTCCTGCCCTAAGAATTAAGCAACTGGTCAGCGCTCTGCTTTGTGCTTTGTTTTGCAGATTTCGCGTTAAAAGAAAATGAAAGAACAATCTTACCCATGAGGAATTTTGCTCAGCACATAATATCCAGTATAGGAGTGTTGATATATCTGAAACAGACCAAAAAAAAACAAGAAACAATAAAACAAGCATTGAGACAATGGTTGTGATTATGATATTTTTCAAATCACTGTGAATCCTAATAAACATCCCTGGACCAAAAGTAGTTAGTCAGGAGACCTGGCGGCAAAGTCTTTTATTTACTCAGGAAGTTAATTTGCATACCTTGTTTGTTTTATTTTCACCATTTGCATGTAGTTTACTGGGCAGCCAGAGGCTAGATGTCATCTCCATGACTACCTGGCTTGTGATTAAATCAGGGGCAGAGACTTCCAGCTCAACTAAATGTAGCACAGAACTAACGAGGACACTGCTCACTGGCGGCTGCCCGACAGCCAGCTGGACCCTGAAACTGTAAGACCCACGCACTGCTGTAAACTATGGGCGACTCTACCGTGTATCCTCGGTGAGTACTGAAGCCAAGATAGGCTTAACTGGGCAAACTCCTGCCCCCTTGGACAATTTGATGTGCAGGTTGTAGCTTCACGGAGTGGTCAATAAACTAAGAACTCATTGCAAGGGGAGCATGGCTTTCAAAACTAAGGTAACAACAACAAAACAGCATTTCCAAACTCCTGTAAACCCCAAACCTCAGATGTCCCTCAAACTCCTGAACCAGGAGAATACTCCCCAACCCATAAATGCAGTGACTACAATGCGAGGGATACCCCCAAAGAAGGGAGAACGTGGTCTCCATCCTCTCCAGCTTTCTGGACAGAGGCCCTCCCCAGGGTGTGGAATGTGATGGGTTACCCCGCAGGGTTGAAGTGAGAACCGTACACTTCACTTTCTTTCCTCTACCTGTGGAACTCTGGAGAGCTGGCACCCTGTGTGGGCAGATGTTCAGGCACTAGCATTTTGAAAGCAGCTTTCTGCAGATGACAGGTGAGGGACACGCAGCCGAGGAGGACAGATCTACTGTAGAGCACGTGTCATATGGATGCGTTTGGAACTGATGATGGAAGTGAATCTTCAAAAGAAAAATGGGTAGGATCTGCTAATACCTCTGACCCCCCCATCTAGTCTGGGCCCCCAGATTAATTTCTAGGAAATCAGAGTGGATCAGTTATTTGGAGAAAAAGGGCCCAGATATAAAAAATAAACAACAGCACTTAAGTCCCAACGACCTTTTGTTTCCAGTGATGTCAAGACTCCTGAACCAGACACATGGGGCCTGGGGTGACCTGCTGGATGGCAGGAGATAGGCATCTGACTGGGGAATTACCTTAAATACTGGTCTAATTATGAAGAAATAACCTCTAAGGAACAAACTCGTGAAGAAGAACTTCACAGAGCTGCCATGGCGATCTGAGCAGGACCAGAGGACCCTGACTGCTGTTTCTGCAGTGCTGCACGGCGATGCTCCCCCAGGAGAAGAAGGAAGGGCCTGTGGACCAGCCCCTGTGTCCTGAGCAGACTGATGCTCAGAGAGCCCCTCAGAGGTCCTTGAGCTTTGACTAAACGTCGCCTCTGTGAGCAGATGCCAGAGCAGAAGCTGGGTGGATCCGTCCCACTTCTCCACGGCGATGGCGTCGGGTGCTGCTGTGCTGTGTAGTGTTTCCGACCTCTCCTTCCAACTATGTGTCTTTTCATACTATGTGTCTCACTTTATTTTCACAGTAACCCCAGGAAGGCGAAAGATTACCTCTGCTTGTTGAGATAGGAAAGTGAGGTCCAGAAAGGGTAGAGGAGGGCGGAGGAAAGGCAAAGGGGAGGGGAGGAGTGGGGGCACAAGGAAGAGGAGCAGAGCAGGGAGGGTGGACCCTGATTCCGCACCCTTGAGTGCTGGGGGACTTAGTGACTCAAACAGATAGAATGTGACAGAAATGACGGTCTTAGGCTTCTGAGAGCGGGTTATAAAAGGTATCGTGGCCACCTCCTAGCTCCCTTTCAGATCACTTGCTCTGGGGGAGGCTGGCCACCATGGTGTGAGGACACTCAAGCAGCCCTGTGGGGAGGTCTGGGTGGTGGGGGGCCGAGGTTCTTCCCCATTCGATCACCAACATCCAGCAAGGAACTCAGGGAGCTTGGAAGTGGATTCCTCAACTGCAGTCAAGGCATCAGATGATGCAGCCCTGGCTGATAACCTCACGAGAGAACGTGAGCCAGAGATGCTCAGATAAGATGGTCCTGAATTCCTGACCCACAGTAGCCACGAGATAATAAATGCTGGTTATCTTAAGCCACTAAGTTTTGGATAGTTTCTTACACAGCAATAGGTAAATAACATATCTAGTTTAAATCCAAAGAAAAAAGATAGCTAATAAATCAGATGTGAGTACACCGAGTTACTGGGTTCCCTCCCTAAAAACTTTCAGCAACTTCTAAAACAAATAGACAAATTCCTTATCAAAAGAGTGTCAGTACAGAAGAAGTGAGGAGCTGGTGGGGGCGCATTATAGGCAAAAACACTTGGAGGAAGCCTTTGAAATTACCGCAGAGAACAGTCCAAAGCACTGAAGGTGACGGTGGTGGTGATGCTGGTGTTGAGAGTGGCTAGCATTTTGAAGCACATACTATGTACTAGGTAGCATGCCAACTCCTTAGCATACATGAATTCATTCAATCTGTATGAGGAAGGTATTAGTATTCCATTTTTAGGATAGGAAAATTGAGTCAAACGCAAGCAAGATTTGGCCTGAGGTCTGCTTCTCTCTAAGCACATATTGGAAATTGCCTGAACAAAGGGTACAGCTCTTAATTCTCAAGTTACAAATCCAAGTTGATTGTTGTCAACTGAAAAATCCAGAATATCAACACACATAATAAACATGCAAACTAAGGACATGTGCTGTCTTTCTTGGTCTTATTTAATCCATCTGGAAACAGTGATTTCAATTCATTCTCTGGTTATGACATTCCCAAACCCCTAGACTTACATCTTTGCATACCTCATTAAATATACCTGCAAATGACCCTGAAATTCAGCTTTGTGACTATCTTCTGAGTGGAACCAATGAGAAAAAGGAAGACAGAATTAAAATAACCTTATAAGGGCAATGGTAAGAAGAAGATGAGAGAGAACTATCCCTTTACAATTCTATGTCTGTACTCTCAGGCAAAAAGAAAAAAAAAGCATATATGGATGGGAAATGTAATAGAATATCTGGAAAACTAAATCACTAATTAGAAAAATTCAAACAAAATGAAAGAGAGTCAAGACGTAGCGACTGGATCTGCCAACTATGTATGGGACAGAAGCATTCCAGAGTAAATTGTTAATGCAAATGGAAAGCCTTTAACATGAAAGTGCAATTATGACTCAAGTGCTACTCAAAAAAATGGGGAAGTGGGAGGAAGATGCAAGGATTTTCTCATTGCTCCAAGATGAAACAATCAAATACCATTCTCTTCCACAAAATATTCCCTCAACCTGGAGCCAAAAGAACCCCAGGCACAAAGAAAACAACTTTGAAAGAGGACAAATTTCAAGTTTCATTTGCACGATGCCTTACCTCAAAACGCATTAACGATAAGCTATATCTCATTGAAAGAATTTGTTCCTTGGAGAGATAAAAGTCTTTTTTTTTTTTTTGTGGTCTCTATCTCTTATATTTATGCTTCTTTCTTTAAAACAGACTCTAAATACTTCTGATCATGGAAAAAAGTACAAAGAGTTGGAAGTTGGTAAGACTGCATTGTTATTTTTCTGTGAGTGGACTTTTAGAAGTTCATGAATGTAAGTTACTTTGGTTTCTTCCCACAGCAACAAACTGCTCTTGGAAAATGAATGCATGAAAACCTGTTACCCAAAACACCATTCACAAGATGGGAAGACAATTTCAGCATATTATTTTTTAAAATATATCATGCAACATAGTTGATACTGGCATTCAATAATTGGGAAAAAACAACCAGTGAAGGGCTTGTCTTGGGCTAAGGTCATATTTGGTCTGCTTCTAATGTTTCTGAAACATCACTCTGCCCACAGCTTTCTTTCTGATCCTCCCCTCTCATCACCCCCTGAGCCACACTTTTGATTTCTCTCCGGTCTTTCCTACCTCAGCCCCATCACGCACACTAACCCAGACTCACTTTACATCTTCTTCCTCTATGAAATCTTCCACTCTTGTAGTTTTAAACTATGATTATCTGAATATTGGTAATTTCACAGATCTATCTCCTCAACTGTAGACCAGTGTACCAGATTCCCCCCTTGACATCTCCATCTTATGTGTCACAGGCACCCCAAACTCAATATTCTCCAAGTTATCTCTTATCTACCCTCAAAACCTAGTTCTCCTTTGATACTTCCTATCCCAGTTGGTGGCTCCCTCATCCCCTCAGTAATCTGAGCTTAAAACCTAGTTTTTCCTGACTCCATCCTTTGCCTCCTTCCTCCTCTGGCTCAATTCAATCTATCTCCAAATTGTGCCAAATTAACTTCTTTTTTTTTTTTTTTTTTTTTTAATTATTATTTATTTATTTATTGTTTATTTGGCTGTGTTGGGTCTTCGTTTCTGTGCGAGGGCTTCCTCTAGTTGCGGCAAGCGGGGGCCACTCTTCATCGCCGTGCGCGGGCCTCTCACTATCGTGGCCTCTCCTGTTGCGGAGCACAGGCTCCAGACACGCAGGCTCAGTAGCTGTGGCTCACGGGCCCAGTTGCTCCGCGGCATGTGGGATCTTCCCAGACCAGGGCTCGAACCCGTGTCCCCTGCATTAGCAGGCAGACTCTCAACCACTGCGCCACCAGGGAAGCCCCCAAATTAACTTCTTAAGTCCTTCTCAAATCCATCACCCACTCCTCATCCCTAGGGCAAGCATCTTCCTTCAGACCTCCCCCCATCCTTCCTCTCCAGGACTAACCTCTGAGATCTTGACCCCATTCCCTCCTGATACCTGTTGAACTTTATCAACTCCTCTACCACGAATTACGTGCCTTATATTTTTCATCACTCCCTCTCCTTGTTCCTTCTCCCGAATCTGTAGAATTCAAATCTCCCACATTAAAAAAGTCCTTGGTCGTTCCCCCCGCCACCCCTCCGACTCCTTCTTCTTTTTAACTATCATGGCACTTCATAAGGAAAGTCTACACTGCTTCACTTTCTATCACTTTGAACCCACTGCATTATCCTCCCGATGTCCTCAAAGTGCCACCTCCAAGCGGATGTCCCACTGCCGTACATAATGATATCTTCCTAATTTCCAGCCCGCTTGCTCTCTCTGCGGTACGTGATAAAGGTGATAGGAATCCTTCTCCCTTCTTCATTCCATGGCAGGTCACTGCTTTCAATCTCCTCCTGCCTTCCTCCTTCCAGCCTCTTTGCCTTTCCTTTCTGCTGTACAGACCCCTTGAATGGATGCAGGCACCAACCTGCCACTCTTGGGGGTTTCCCTTGTTGGTCTACACCCTTGGTCTGGAAGAGCACATTCATTTCTGCTTTCTTGTGAGGCTTCTTACTGAATTCATATTTTTATGCTTGATCCATCTTCTGAGTTCTAGTCTCATATTTTCAGCTTGTGTTGGGCCTTTCAGCATAGATGCTTTTACCCAAAACTTTTACCCCACATTCAATATTTTGAAAACCAAATAAACTCTTTTCCTCCTAGAGAATTCTCTTTGATGTGCTTCCACTTACCTGGTCTCTCGGTAGAAACACACTGGAATTAGCTCCAACCATTTCGATTCCTTCCTTTCCTTCCTTTCCTTACTGTCCATGTACAGTTGGTTTCCGAATTTCACTGGACTTGTACCTTTGGAATGAACTTTAAATTCATAGCACGTTTTCCACCCTCAGTAACACTGCCCTAGCTTGGGATGCCTGAGTGGCCCCAGTGACCTTCCAGTTGACCTGCCAGCCTCCCGCCACTGCTCCTCCCCCTCCCTCCTTCCCACGGCCTCGGGACGTCCCTTCTTCACAGCGACAAGTCGGGAGCAGTGTGGCGGGTGTGGTGGTTCGGGACAGTTCTGGAGTAGGACACACCTACTCCTGTGGAGGCACTACTATTATTACACGGGTTTAGAGGAAGACACAGGATCAGTCCTCAGCCTGCTGATCACCCGAGGGGTGAACTCAGGAAAATTACTTAACCTCTGAGCCTGAGTGTTAGAGCTGTGAGTATTTGTTCAGGAAATTTAAACCACGAGAAAGGAATCAAGAATGTTCTTGTTTAAATTTTAAGGAGAATTATATGATCTAGTGACTAGCATTATGCAGAATCCATGAAACTCTTCTTTTCTCTACTCTTTTGGGCTGTAAGAAAACAGGAATTCCACTGAGAATGCAGAGTTGGAGCTAACCTATTTCAAGGGCTGGGAGAGGTAGGAAAACAACTGAGATTTTGCCCTGGGTGCCTGGTCAGCACAATCTCTCTATTCTTTAGTGTTCCAATAACGAGATGGATGGTCCCCTGAGGTGGTAAGCCCCCCAGCACTGACAGAATTCAAGCAGAGGCTGGACAGCCGTTGTGAGGAGTGCTCTAGAATGGGTGTGAAACGGAGCAGGACCCTATGGTCCTTGCCCCCCCCATGTCCACCTCCTGCCTTTCGTCTGTGGAAAAACTTTAGCCAAAGAATAAGTTTAATCAGAGAAATGAGAAAATGCAGAAACAACAGAAAAAAGTCAAAAGAGATCAAATCAGAATAGTCAGTAAGCAAAGTCAAGGACCTTTAGTTCCTCCTCAAGGGCTCTAGGTAATATTCTGAGCCCTGTCCTGTGAGCTGTCTTACAGATACTGAAACCCACCAGGTGGGAGAAGTTAACTACATGATGACCAGACGTAGCCATGACATAAGCTGCCACAGTTCCGAGAACTAGCCTCAAGGAAATGGGAACAAACCGACCCTGGAACTGAAGACTAACTGTACTTAAAACAATCAAGGTGACGTTGGTCAGAGCACCGCAGGACCAATCTCAATATGATGGTCAGAGCTGACTGCGCTGCTGCTTCATGTAGCCCCCTCCCTCGGCCTATAA
Organism: Eubalaena glacialis; assembly: GCF_028564815.1. Taxonomy (NCBI): domain Eukaryota; kingdom Metazoa; phylum Chordata; class Mammalia; order Artiodactyla; family Balaenidae; genus Eubalaena; species Eubalaena glacialis. Next base: position 126,215,116 of record NC_083723.1, on the reverse strand, counting down.
AAGCTCTTGCCCCCTGCCTGTCAGTTGGGGGGGGGAGCCGGCCTTTGGACAGAAGTCCGCCCTCTCCCCCACCCCCACCCCGGTTGCCGGCCTCCAAACTATAGCAAACTTCCCTCTCCACCAACCTGGCCTCTTTAATGGCTTTTGAGCAGCAAGCAGCCGGACCCCACTTTCGGTTACAGGTGTGACCATCCCGAAGCAGATGCTCCGGGGCACATGCCTATCCCTTTCCTAGTTGATCCTATATTCTACTTACAGAGGAAATTAAACATATCAGAGGGTGCAGATGAGCTCAGAGTAAGATTCTCCCAAGCTAGGATCAAGGACACCACGGATGGAATACGTGGTTAAAGAAATAAGATATGGTAACGTGATGTGAACAGAGGCTAAAAGTACTGGCAAAGATTAACACAGGAAAAAGACAGACTGGACAGGGAAAGAAAGTGAGATTTGGAAACCGAATGGTAAAAAAAAAGAAGAAAAATTATCTGCATGAGATGCACGTTGATGAGAGAAAAAAAAATAGAAACCTGAAGGGAAAAAATAAAAACTCTAAAAGAAGTTGGAAAATGTGAGATTTCTTGGCTTTAAAATTGGAGAAAATAAAGTGTTTACCAGAGGGTCTATCTCCTCACAGTTTTAAAAGTTCTATTTCCCAAAGAGAAGGAAATTCCATTAGGTTCTAGCTGGCAATACCCAGCTCTACTGAGAATTAACACACAGCCAGTCCCCCAGGAGAAAGCGAGCCATCTGCCTCTCAAACCCAAGCCAAGGTTTCGTGGACCATGACAGATGCTTCATGAGAGTCATGCACTGTTCGTGTTCCTTTGTAACATTTTGTAAATGTTCCCTCAAAACCTTTTTGAAAACAGCTTTATGGAGGAATAGTTGATACATCAAATACTGCCCATATGTGATGTGTACAAGTTGATGAGTTTGGACACATGTGACACCTGTGGTGGCATCCTCACCATCAAGGCAACAGACACACCAACACCTTCCAGAATTGCCTTGTGTCCCTGACAACCTTTCAGGAAGGTGGTGAAGATCAAACAATTAAGCCTGAAGCCCTGGTGCCCCCTCTCAGTTAATGTGGGGAGAAGTGAGGTGAGGAAACGTACCCTCTGTTTTTTCAAAAACACGTCATGAATCGCCACATTCACCTGGTGCCTTCCTAAGTCTTGGTCTTGACACATTCTTCTGAGCAACCTGCACTGCTGCTTCCATCCAGGGTCACGATCCACGATCAAGGAGCAGCTGCCGTGCTTCCGAGAAGCTCCCAAAGACCTGTCTGTGGAATGGCTAATGACCCGGTGGGCCTTCAGCATCTGCCAAAGGCTCCCCTGACTACTCCATCCAGGTCCCTCTTTGAATAATTGAAACAACTGAGCACATCTGCAATATGTGATGAGACAGGAGCTAACCAGCTCGTAGGGTCTTTCTGGGAAGAAACGATGAGTATCTTGTCCAGAAACCCTTTCCCTTAACATTTGGAGAAATGGGCCCAGCTCAGAGTGCTGCCTTTTTTGAGGAGTGAGACCAATGGGTCAAAATACTCTAGAGAAGATGCCCAGGTTGGCTGGAGTCTGGAAAGAAAGCCACCTGAGGGACACCCGGAGCAGGTGGTCCGCCCGGAAGAGAGAAGATGAAGGGGAGCTGGAGGGCTGTCCTTACAGTTTTAAGGGGCTTTGTGAGTAAGTGTGAGCAGGCCTGTTCTCATTTACTACAAGAGGAAGGATAATGTTGACAAGGGCGCATGATAGGGAAATCGATTTCAGCCCAATGATGCTAACTTCTGGTGATGAAAGCTATCCAACACTAACAAGGCTTCCCGGTCCCATTACTGAAAGTACGGAAGCTGAATTTGCTGGGGCGTCCAGGTGAATGCAGCGAGTGGTGATGTTGAACCTGGTGACCCTAAACTTCCTCCCCATTCAGAGAACCCCTCAAGTCCCAGTGGGGACCTCGCCCCCTGCCCTCCCCCTCTCTGCTCTGGCTGGTGCTTACGTTTAACTGCGTCTCAGTGTAGGTGCTGAAGCCTGGATCTGGGAGCTCAAGCCTTAGCATGTCATATCTGACAAGCTCCTGGCTGTGACAGAGTCCCACGTCAGAACCCACGCTGCTTCCTTTCCAACATTCTGGAGAAATCTCATCTCCTGGCAGATTCAAGTCTCCGCTTGATTTTTTTTTTTTTTTAATTTTTTTAATTTATTTATGGCTGTGTTCGGTCTTCGTTTCTATGCGAGGGCTTTCTCCAGTTGTGGCAAGTGGGGGCCACTCTTCATCGCAGTGCGCGGGCCTCTCACCATCGCGGCCTCTCTTGTTGTGGAGCACAGGCTCCAGACGCGCAGGCTCAGTAATTGTGGCTCACGGGCCCAGCTGCTCCGCGGCATGTGGGATCCTCCGGGACCAGGGCTCGAACTCGTGTCCCCTGCATTGGCAGGCGGATTCTTAACCACTGCGCCACCAGGGAAGCCCTCCGCTTGATTTTTAATCTCCTGTTCCATTCACGTCTTCTATTGGGCTCTACCCCCAATGACCCAGCATCTTGCCCAAATATCTGACCTCCTGCCTGGTCTCTGTGAATTTCAAGTCCTGATGTTGATGCTGATGGTGATGGGAAGTTTCCTGAAGGCACCGGTCCTTCCAGAGAAGCTGCTCCGTCTGTCAGCACAGGGTCACGATCACCCCTGGGTTCTAATGACTGCATTTGGTACATATTTCCTCACCCTTTGCCAACTTATTTGATATCATTTTGTGAAGTCAAAGTTCTTGCTGTAATAATTTAAAAAGAAAATTTCTCTAGAGGGCCCCAAATAACTAGAAACAAATTGAAACATTTAGTAAAAGAAAAAAAAAGATGTTTAGCTCCTATGATGTAACATAAATGTTAGGAAATGACTCCATATAAACACAATGTCCTTTGTTTTCCCCTTGGTCGCATATGCCGTTCCCTCCTCATGATCTGGAACTCACAGTTCAGTGTAAAAATCTAGCAGGTGTAAAACAGAGCAGACATAGGGTTGCCAGTTTCAAACTACAAAAGTAATTAAAAGCCCTTAGGATTCAGTATTTGTATCTCAACTCCTCTCCTCCTGGAAGCACTGGTCTTCCACCAAACTTTCTAAATTTAAGAGAGCAGAGATGGTGGTTTCCTCTTGAACCTGCAGTCTCTTCAAATGTCTAGTTCTGCTCTGCGTACCACACCCACCCCTAATACGCCCTAATTCATTCTTTTGCGACCAATCCCCATTCATCTAACTTCTTAGTAGAGAATGTTTCTTTCATCCTCTGTGTCCTTCACACATAATGCTCTCCAGAAATCACTATGAGAACATCTGAGGATAAAAACAACATGGTTAAAAATGAGGATGCATCTAAATAAATATCTTAAATTTCAGAGATGAACAGTAAAACTTTCAGCTGTGATTCGGATCATGTTTCCAAATATCCATTTCAAGAGCATCTCTGACATCCAGAAATAGCTGAGTAATTTCTTTTTAATCATTTCCTGTGTCTTCACTTGGACATTTCAATTCAAGGAGCGCGTCCATGTGTCTTAAGCTCATCTTCTGAAGACAAATGAAATCAGTCATAGGGTTGCTAGGAAGAAATTCAAAGGAAGTGATCCATGAGGCTCTCCTTCCTAACTGATTTTCAGGGACACACACCAGCACGCCCCAACTTCCTCCCGGGCTCTGTCACTCCCTGTCCTCTGCGTGGCCGGCCACTAAGAAACGATGCCCGATTTCCATACTCTTCCTGACAGCCAACTTGCCTCCCTTGCTGCCCTCTCTGTTCTATTGTTTTGCCAGGCCTTTCTGCTGACTCATTCCTGATTTTGCTTGAGAACACAACATTTTCTTTTTCCTTGCTCTCTTTTCTGTCTCTTCTCACCTGCACATACTGCCTGTAGGATCAGCCTTGTGGAGAGGCAAGATAAAAATAAATAAAAATTCCTTACATCATAGAGACCTTTAGAATTTACAAACCACTTTTTTCTGTATCCTTTGACTTGACCCTCACAACACCTGGTCCTATGGCTGGAGTATCAATAGCTCCTCCTCAATTCTCTTTTAAATTAAGAAACAGAGGCTCAGAGATGCAAACTGATTGGTCCAAGGTCACATACTGTCACAGGAACAGACGCGCGGGAGGTCAATGTCTTTTCATGTGTGGCTTGACCTTGTTCTCACTATAACACCCTGTCAAGAAAGCTTCTCCCACCCTCAATCACCTCCTCTTTACCAGCCGTAAAGGCTACTGACAGACCCATTTTCAAGAGAACAATATTAAGAAGAAAGTAACCGTGAGAAGATTAACGCCAGAGCCATAATCAGCTCCCCCGCTGCACAAGACCAGCTATCAGCCAATGGAGGTCAAGGCCTCGGGGAACGGCACAGAATCCCAGTGGTCCCGGGGGCCAGAGTGGGACACGGAGAGAGAGGAGGACATGGAGGGGTGACACGGGGGAAAGTCGCTCACTTTCAGCTACACAGGGCTGCGCTTCTGCACCACCTCTTTTGCACAGCAGTTCACCGGCTTCTCTGGAGCCTCTCCGGACCCCTGTCCCTGGTGACACTGAAGGCCAAGTGCACTGGACTCACTTCCAAGGACAGAAAAGGAAGACAGTGCGTGAACACCTGGTTCTCTCCTCTGGTAAATGGGCGCTGATGGATGGAGGACCCACTGGCACTTAATTAGCACAATACAAAGACCAACAGCGGCAGGTCCCTCCTTGATAAGAAGGTGCACTGGAAACACCTGTGTTCCCAGGGCCCCGGCTGCGTCTACACCGGCCGCCACCGAAGGCCAGGGTGAGAAGTCCAGTCAGTTCCTCCTCCTCCTCCCCTTCCTTCCCCCTCTTCTGCTTTTTTTTTTCTTTACATCTCTGTATTTGTGTGTGTATCATAGGATGCTAAATAGCAGGTAGATTGATTTTTGGCAAGTCAGTCTCCCCCCACCGACGCTCACATCACAATTCCAGTCCCCCGTTTTTCATCACCTGCTCACTGTCTCCGCGTGGATACTCTGCCCTGTTTATCCACGTCTAAGGCGACTACTTTCTCCTCTCACCGCCTCCTGACCTCCCGTTCACGTGCAGCAGGAACCCTCCTGTGCCCACACGTAGGAGTGGGGTTTGGACCCGGGTCTGACCTCTCACCAGACTGGTCGTTTGGGTACCTTTCTTTCATTTTCTTTCCTCCGGATCCCCCTGGACCCGGTACAGGCCCCCGTCCCTCAGGAACTTTCTAAGATGTTGCCATCTGCCCAACACATCCTGATATAACACTTCCTTCACTTTCACTTGAACTTCAGCAAGTTACCCCTGCCTCCCTCTCGAGTTCCCTTCTCAGAGACTCTCTGATGTGACATCGAAGCGACCTGGGCAGCGTGCTGGCGAGACCCCTCCCCCCCATCCCACGGGCGTTAGCGTCAGTCAGCTGGTGCCAGATGAGAAGCAAGGGCTGGGGCTTTTCTGCAAATGGCCACAGAGCCACAGCTCCTCGAAGACAGGACCAGGGCACAGTGGTCCAGGAGAGAGTCTTAGCGCTGCCTGGAACGGAGCATCAGGGGACAAATCGACGGGTCCCCAGGAGTGGGTTCTCCCAGTCATGCCCGACTGAGGGTTTTCGACAACTGACAGCTGCCCTTCCATATCAGAAACCCAGCGTTCTGCATCCAAGGCTGATTCAGCTACACACTGATGGTTCTTAATCCACAGAGTCCCTTAAAACAAATCCTCTGTGGGTACGATAGACAATAAATTAGGATACAAGTGAACTGAGAAGATTCTGGAATCCAACAGGTAGAAATCGCTGAGAGCGACCTGTCGCCCAGCTGCCCCAGCAGACACACCGTCTGCGCTGCCACGCTTTGTGTAACACTTCATACTCCCTGCAGTACGACTTCCCTGTAGCTCGCTCTCTCATTTTCATGAACATTTTTGAAGGTTTTGTTCTCGTCTACGTTACTATGTTTTCCGTGCACGTTGTACTAGGTTTTGTGGGAGGTCATGTCTGTGCCCCCCTTCTCCTCCACCTCTGAGACAGCTCATGTTTCCCTTTCTTCAGTTTCTTGAGAACCCCCCATTCTCAGGCTCTTCTTTGCTTATTCTCAGAGGCCTTTCCTTTCATTTTTCAGCAGTAAAAGAGATCCTCAATGCCCCTGAGACAGGCAGCTCCTGGGTGACATGGACACTAATGGTAGGAAGAGAAGGGAATGCTGGCAGAGGCTAGCTTTCCTGCTCTGATTCCAGCTTGCTTTCTGTCCCCTTGGCTGCCTCCTTCTGGAAGAATCAGCCCGGGTAAGCAAAGGGCTGGGCCTTGTACCACAGCCCTGGGAGTGATTTCAGAGGCTCCAGTAGGTCTGGTTTGACTGGACACCATACACGCACAATGAGGGGTAATCAAGTACCACCAGGGTCCTGCCTATGTTTCCAGAATAACGAAATCTGGCATCTGTGATTATCATCATAACCAGCCTCTCCGATGTCTTCTTGATCTGGAATTACCAAATATAATGCCATTGTTACTATATAATGTGCCACCCAAACAGGCACAGAGAAAGTGGAGTGATCAATAATTATGTTGGGAAAACAGGCACAAATTGTTTGTCTGGAACCACCCGTTCCAGACAAACCAAGATATATGGTTTCCCTCGTTATCGCTGCTATGTGAGCGATCCTACCACAGCCAGAATAAGAAATTTTTTTCTCAGTTTAACTAGGGGCAGGCACTTGTAGAAAGAAATTCAACAAAGACCTGGTAAATGAGTCTAAAAACAGACAAACTAAGCACGGGGGTGGGGTACTGTGCTGAGCACATCTCCAAGAGGACTCACAAAGCCCGAGGCTGTTGAGGCACCATCTTCGCCCAGGTCAGCTCCTCACACCACACGGCACCTGCCTCTTTCCCAAGCCTCGAGGCAGACGCCCCACGCCAGAGCTGGACGGCACTGTTTGCTGGCAGGTGTTACGTGCCCAGCTTGAGGTGAGTGGAGAGGGCACTGGGGCTGAGAGGGGTCGTGGCTGGTAGCTGAACAGTGAACACAGGGCAGGAGGAGAAAACCTGGGGACAAGAGGCTGGAAGGACCATCTTCCTTCAAGTCAGAAGAGGTAACTTAAAGGTTTAGAAAGCGCATACTGAAACAAATGTAGAAAAAGCCCTGTAATCAATTGGTTATACATACGTAGGGTTATATCAACCTCGGAGGTGCTTAATACATACTATGAACATTATAGACACATATTATAGACACATTCTCAGCAGTCTCCCAAATCATGCCATAGTTACTAGGATATAACATCCCAGGTTAGGAGGAAAAGTAGATGGAATCAATTAAAAAAAAAAAAAAATTTCAGGTCCAGAGTTGACTATCCTTGAGACAAAAAGAACTCTTGAAAATGGGGAGGGGGGGCAGGGGACGAGGGAGTAGCTGGGGTGGTGTTTCAATTTTCATTCATCTATGAATGTCCCTAGAAATCTCAGTCTTAAAAGATTTCAAAATGTAGGGCATCCTAAAGAAAATCATAGGTGATCTTAAAATGGCATTTAGTTGATTTAATGTGAGTTGTTTGTCATTGTGGATGGGGAGGGATCCACTGAAATGATACAGGAAAGTACTGTCTGCAGGTGAGGACAAAACTGTGCCATGAGGTCAGGGAGCTCAGTACACAGAAATGGAGAAGCGTGTTCTCTCTGATCGCTGATGGGACAAGAATAATTGCTTGGAGAGAAGATTCCGTGGGCAGCATCAAAAGAAGAAAAACTCATTCAGAGTTAGCGCATCCTTGAAACTATCCTTGTAATTCAGAGGGAAAAACCGCAGCCTGCTTGCGTCATTACCATCGTTCTGAACATCCCCTCCTAATTGGCAATTCTGTGTGTAGTGAAATTTTGTGTTCTGTACAAGAGGGCTCTAAATATATCTTCTGGTTTGACAATTCCAAAGATATTTGAGGAATCACGGGATGTTCTGCCTTTGATACGAGTTTTAAACCAGGGTTAGAAGCAAAGGAGGTGGCATTTTAATGTACGGCATTCAGATGCTGCACGGTTATGATGAGACTGACATCAAAAAGTGATCAGTCGATACTGACTATACATTTGCCATATGCTCAAGGTCCTCTAATGAGCATTTAAGGAAGAATCCTTCCCTATTTGGACTGGGTTACTGAGTTCTGTATTGCTGTTCCCTGAACTAAAAATACTGAAGCTAACTAGCTTGCACGGCCCTTCAGGACTCGCCAGATGGCAACTCAAGGCTGTTCTCAGAGCTCAGTGCTGTAGCAGAGCTTTTCAAAGTGTGGTCCACAGACCACTTACTTTTGTCAGAATCATCTAGTGTGTTTGCTAAAAATGCAGATTCCTGGTTCCACCCCATATTTGCTGCATCCGAGTCTTTGGGGCTTTGAATCTGCCTTTTGACAAAACCATCCAAATACTTTAACAAGTGTTCCCGGGCGAGGACATCAATGTTTGAGAACCTCTCTCCAAGGCATTTGGTTTGCAAACCTGGCACCACGTAGTGTTACTGGGGACCTTTTAAAAAGTACTGATGCTCAACCCCAGCACCAGAGAACCTGATTTACTACATTACTGTCAGGTGACTCTAATGTGCAAGCAGGTCCACGTGACCCGTTCCTCCAAGTACACCTCTGGATGTTACTGTACATCCACACATCTACACGCAAACACACACCAACAGAGGACTGAGCCCTGGTCCACATGGGCTCCCTGCTGTCAAGTTCATCACTGAAGGTTCTCAGGGCTCTTTCAAGAGTTTCCTCCGCCCACAGTGCTATAAACTGCTGACTCCCCTCACCAACCTCAAATCCGAATCTTCCCTCTCAGCCAGTGTAGCTCAGGGTTTCCACTTGCGTATTCACACATCACTGGTGGCAGGTGAGGTATTGAGCAAACATTCTTTCCATCACCCCAGGTCTCCGCTTTCATACATAATCAAAGGGTAAAGGTAGCACCTCAAACCTGGATTTCATTGAAATTATTGCGTAGGGCAAAGCAGGGATAGGTGACAGCCTTAGGCTGAGGCTGATCTGCAGGTACTAGTAAACAGGTGGTGGATGATATATTTTGGATCATGAACACGGAGTCAAATGCCAAGGCAATGAGAAACACTGGGGCGATGATGGACAGCACTGACCAGGGACAGCCTCTCGGCTGTGTCACTCATAGCTGTGCAAACACACATTCTCTAGCCTCGGTTTCCTCATCTATGAAATGGGGATGACAACCGTACTTAATCACGTGACTGAAGTTAAAACGAGATAGTATATCTGAAGCATTTTTAGGGACAGGGCTGTGCTGGGTTCTCAGGACACCAGGTCAGCATGGAAATCGCCCCCATCGGGGCGTCTGAGGCCAAGCTTCAGCCTTGCCTTTAAGTGATAGCATGGCTCTGAGCACATCATAAACTCTGGGTTTTGGTTTCCATGTCGGCAAACTGTAGAGGTTCTGTAAAAATGTTATGAGACCCAGACTAGCCTGATGGCTAAAGCTCCTTTCTGTATTACAATTTTCTAAAGGAATCAGTGGTGTAACAATATAAAGGGGAGAACTGTGCATGAGAAAGAAACACTATGAGTCCACAGGAAGGACAGAGAATTCAGGCTCCTGCAAGGAGGCTGGTCTCCCAGAGACCTCGGTCCGAATATCTGCATTCAGCCCCTCAATGAAGCCTTTTCTCATCCCTAAGAATCTCTGCTGAGTGCCCTCAGGGAGGGGAAAGGGCACCCCACCCTGCGAAAGCCCACTGGGGCCAAATGAACAGTGCTGGCCTTTGATCTGCAAGAAAAGTGACTGTGCTATTTCCCACGGGATATAGTTCCAGAACGATCCAGCCTGGAAACTTCTAGCAGCTTTCCTACAGCCACATGGGGGAAAGAGCCAAAGAGTGCAGCCAGCACCAAGCCCAGAAACAAAAAGGGAGAAGCTGAGTCCTGCTCACGTCACCTGAGTCCTGGGTCTGCAGCTCCCATGGCCACCTTTCCCCCGGTCAGTGTGTCCTTCCCTCCCCTTCCTGACTTAAGCCACCTGGGGCCAAGTTTTCTTTCTCATGGAAAAAAAAAGCATGACCTGTGCCGATTACCTGAAGAGCCTTTGTCCTCCTCCTTTTCACGCACCTAAACTTTCTCTCTTTCCCCAAACTGTCTTCCACTAGCCTGGACTCCAGGGCTCCTCTTCAGCCTCCTGACCAAGGACAACTCACTATTTCCTGAGAGCAAGCCTGTGGGGTGAGCCTTCCCTATTTTATACACTAATAAATACTCCAGAGGCCAAAACCCTTCATGTTTATTCCTTTACTTCTCTGCTGATAACACTGGCAGGAGGTGTGGGGTGGTGAAGGCCGCTGCTACGGCCGCACAGACGGTCGGGGATAAAATAGAGCCCGAAGCCTGGTTTCAGTGTTGGTCAGCAGGTTTTACCTCAGAGGACCCATCCTTACTGACCACCTGATACAACACAGCTCCACAGTCCGATCGTATGAGCCTGAAGGCTCCTTGCTATTCATCGGATGGAGATGGTAGTAGGATGGGAATACCAGACCCCACCATTCCAGGGTCCTTGGCCACACAGGCAATAACTACGAACAATACATTGTGTGTATCCCCAAGAAAATGCCTGTTTCCCGCGTGGGGTGGAGTGAGGTCCATGTGGGAATAAAGACCTTGCCTCCCACCCCTCTGTCCTCACAGCTGGGTTTGTTCTCTGCTCCAAATACAAAGTGCTGGGTCCTCCTACAAATCCCCAGGCGGGGTCAGTGGGCACTTCGCGTCATGGGCTAAGTCAGTGAGTCTCCTTCAAGACCAGACCAAACACGTTCTATCAGAGATACATCAACATGCAGTGGCCACATAACGTGTATGTGATGTTGGGCAGTGATGCTGTGACATCAGCAGATACTCGGAGACACTTCTGAAGACCATTCCATGACCTCCAACTTGCAGCTGGGTTTTCTTCTTGGCTAAAAGTTATAGATTTTTAACTTGATGAAATAATATTCTTCAGAAGATAAGATTAGCGAATTTATGTGTTTGCTTCCTTCTAACGAGATGGGATCTTTAATCTAGTGTCCATTCCAGAGTGTTTTCTGTTGCTATGGTTACCTCAAGGTGAACAATTACTGCTCCTCAGGTAGGTGGAGATTGACTTTTATCTATTTGAGCTTATTTTCTCCTCCTGTTTGAATTTACTCTGTTTACTTAGTTGAACCGAGTTCTAGATCAAAGAACCGTCTTACGTTTGGAGGGAGTGGCTCTGGTGCCCTCCTTGAGAATCACTCACGCCCAACATCACAAACAAGCAGATATTCTCCATCCCCATCATGCTGTCTCCTTCCCTCCCAAACCCTCAACCCTGTGTGTTGGCATTTTCAGACTCCTTCTAAAGATGTTGGACCCCACCCTCTTTCAATTCAAAAATAAAGGGAGACTTTGGGACTTTCCTAAGCTCACAATTTCAGACAGTCGTGAGCTGTTTATAGCAGACAATATTCAATTTTGTAAAGGCACTCAGAGCATTAGAGCCACTTGTTAGGAAGACAGATTCCTAAGTCTCGCCCTAGACCGGCCCACTGAGAATCTCTACGGGGTGGAGCTGAGGATCAGCTTCTTCACTAACAACCTGGGAAGTTTTTGATGCTCATAAACATTTAGAGCCACAGGTTGATGGGAGACCAAGTCCAGCTGAGTATCTGGAAGGTTTGTTCAGAAAGTCTTGGTAAAAACCCGAGGCCTCCAGACAGAGCTACTCATGGTGATGGGACAGCTGGTCGACCCGGGAAATGTGTGAGGCTCCCCAGAGCTCAGGGACCAGTGGGCTTGCCACTGGGGTGACTGGGCCCGAGAAAGCCAAATCCAGGGCCTCTGGGTGGGGCTGTACCTAAAGCATCCCAGGAAGCTGGCAGCCTACTTCTCTCCTTAAAAATCTCCTTGGGAAGAAGATTCTCTTAGAACTGGAGGGGAAACACTATGCTTAAGTGAATACGCCAGACACAGGAGGACAGACAGTATATGATTCCTTTATATGAGGTAGTTAGAATAGGCAGGTTCATGGAGACTGAAAGCAGAACAGAAGTTACCAGGCTCTGGAGGAGGGGGAGTGGGGAGTTATTATTTAATGGGAAAGGTAGTGGTGATGGGTACACAACAATGTGAGTGTGCTTAATGCCACTGAATTGTACACATGTGAATGGTTAAAATGATAAATATTATGTTATATATGCTTACCACAACGACAAAAAACTGTAGAGAAAATGGATTATAATATTTTAAAATCACTGTGTAATCAGTAATAGTCATTTTAGAAAGAAATATGAATAAAATCCTTGATAAATCATAAATCTAAGAAAAAAAGGGATTTTATTACTTGCAGGAGTAGTTAAATGAGGTATGATTTGTTGGGCTCCGAAATTTTTTTGTTTTGTTTTATTTTGTTTTTTTTATCTTGCCAACTTTTCTCATTTTACAGGTGAGGAAGCTATCTGGCTCTGGTCTCTGGTTCCAGAAATCTACTAATGGGTGAGCAACTAGTCCTCCTGATGTCTAGCTACTGTGCCCCACTGAAAACTCTCCTGTATTGGAAACCGAAAGGCCCCGAGGAAATGCATACTTTAAACTCTGCCCAGCGGGGAATTCCCTGGTGGCGCAGTGGTTAAGAATCCACCTGCCAATGCAGGGGACACAGGTTCGAGCCCTGGTCTGGGAAGATCCCACATGCCGCGGAGCAACTAAGCCCATGCGCCACAACTACTGAGCCTGCGCTCTAGAGCCTGTGAGCCACAACTACTGAAGCCCACGCGCCTAGAGCCTGTGCTCTGCAACAAGAGAAGCCACCGCAATGAGAAGCCCATGCACCACAACGAAGAGTAGCCCCCGCTAGCCGCAACTAGAGAAAGCCCATGCACAGCAACGAAGACCCAACGCAGCCAAAAATAAATAAATAAATTAAAAAAAAAACAAACAAAAAAACCACATTAAACTCTGCCCAGCGATCTCCTGTCCGCGTGGGGCCTCCAGCTGATGGCAGCACTCGAGACAGGCCCTACTGCATGAACCCTGCACCCTCGGGCACTACCTGTGTTTGCCCAGGTGACCTCACAACAGCCCACGAGGGAGTGAATTATTACCTTCACGATACAGATGAGAATCCTGGGTCCCAAGGCGTTTGACTTGCAAAAGTTTGCACATGGAGATGGGGACTGGGAGACAACAGCGTTGGACACCCTTCACCCATTCTGCGATTTTTGGTCAAGGGCAAGTCCCCAGTAAACGTCTCACAGAAATGACTTACAGTCCATACGGCCCTCTCCCTCCGTGTTCCCTCTGCTTTGTTAGCTAATAAAAGTGCTCGAGACGGTTAATACTGATACCTCAGGATGCTTCAATTAAATGAAACATTAACATTTTATGTTCGCTCCCAGGAGAATTTAACTGGAAGTTTCTACTGATTGCTTTGGTGCTGACATTAATTTAAGTACACACAATAAAGGGACCCCCAAATAGTTCAGAATAACATGTTTTTCAAGGGAAGGTAGGACAACTTTGTCAGAGAAAAGAAAACAGAGCTATAAAACCCAGTAAAACATTCAAAACAAGGCACAGTAATCTGTCTGGAGTGCAAGTGTGTTTCACTCCCACCTGAGTTCTGCCTGAAAAAAAGCCCCATCAACACTGAATGGAGGAGAAAGTGCACACAGACTCCATATCACCTTCTTCGCATTTCCCTTCAAACATCATAGGCTGATACCGTTATTAGTTGGTTAAGACTTAGGCTCCAACTCTTCCCATAATTAAACCACTCAAAAAACACGACCATTATAAACAAACAGAAGAAAACCAGTTAAAGAAGCTGAATGGCACAAGCCAACCCTATGTCGTTCTGTTTATTTGAGGAAAGAAGGGAGAAGAATGAGTGAAGGGAGCGAAGACCAAGAGTACACATGGATGCACTGGATCAGGAAGGGAGACCAGCAGACAGGAGAGGTGGTAGGAAGAGAGAAAAAAGAGAAGAGGAGGAGAGCAGTGAGGATGCAGAGTGAGGGATAGGCAGGGTGGGATGGAGAAGTGGGGGATGGGTGAGGTGGGATGCAGAGAGGGGGATGGGCGGGTGGGATGGAGAAGTGGGGGATGGACGGGGCAGGATGGGATGCAGAGTGGGGGATGGGTGGGGTGGGATGCAGAGTGGGGGATGGGTGGGGTGGGATGCAGAGTGGGGGATGGGCGGGGTGGGATGGAGAGGGAGGCAGAGAGGGTGTCTGCAGCTGGAGAGTGGCTTGGAAGAGTTCACATCAGAAAGAAGAATGTGAAAAGAACAGAAATGGTTTCCGGCCAAGTCCACTGTACCTGGGGCTTGGATTCGGGGGTGACTGGCCCCTTGCTCCTTTCCCTGCGCTAATGGACATCCTGCAGCCTCAGCCTGCGTCTGACAGTCTAAATTAAGGTAGAAAGGTTGGGGGAGGGGCTGCTCAGTATTCACAATTTTAGGAATAACAGGTTTTTATGATCAATTAGGAGCTTAATTTGATAGGAACAACATAAAGCAGTGAATCAGGAATATAGGGTTCTAGCCAGTTTTACCACGGTTAGCCCTGTGACCTTAAATAAGCATCCGATCATGAGAGCCCCCTGCTTCGTCTGTCGAATAAATTCACAACAACTGCAATCCTTCTGCCCGTATCCAGCTCCCAAGCTCCTAAGAGACGTGATGTGGGCGTGTGTGAGAAGCAACATCATTCATCTGAGCTAACATGTCTTCTATCAAGAAGATTCTACTTACCCAACCACGGTGCAGGTAGAACCACTCATCGTAACAACACTTACAGGACGTATGAGCCAGAAGTCAGGAAGTAACAGACAGTTTTGGCCCCCACAGCTATCATTAGCCCTCTGCACAGCTGACTGCCTGAAACCATCTATAATGTAATAACAAATACAAATTCATCTCAGGCAAGGGACCAAACAGGCTGCAGCACCATATATGAGTTAACTGGCAGCCAGCTTGGGTTTAAAATACTATGTAGATTCAGAGTTTGAAAGAACTGAAGAAAAAATGATTAGGCATCATTTTCTTACAAAGGTGAGAGATTAGGAGTTGGAAACTACAATCCAATGAGAAAAAGCTCAATGCCCTATAAGCTGCTGGGATTTAAACTAAGAAAGGTCATGTCAGATGGTGAACAAGAGTGAACTCTAGGAAAAAATTTCCAGAGAATGGCAAATGGAAGCACACACACCACACAACATCACACATGTGCAAATGACATAAAAAAATAGAAATTGGAACAGATTACTTGGGTTTCAACATAAAACTTGATGTAACGCTAATGCAAGATCTTAATATCAAAGATCAAATGTTGCCTATAGAAGCAATATGCCACTGCAGAACTCAAAGAAGGGATTTTCAGTTAAATAGGAGATGTTTGCTGCAAGAAATGACAAATTCATGTCAGAAGTTGGTCCCTCTGAGACAGGCTGGGATCTGGAACCCTGTGCTGCGATGCTGCAATGCTTGCACCTGGATACACCTCTCCCCGAGCAACAAAATGCAAAGAAACTATACGGGACTAAAAATACATGCATGCATGCGCAGCTGGGGCAAATTCTGGACAAAAGACACAAAGAGACCAAAAAACCCAACTGCCACTTTTGAAGAGCTCATAGCAAAAGCAGGGGGTAGGGAGCAAAAGCAAGGTACTGTGAATGCCCCCTGCACTCAACACCACCAGAGGGGTGGGCAAAACACCTAAGCCACCCCTCTGGCCCGACCCCCAGACACACCCCTACCCTCACCCTGTATAAGGAACGAGCTCGCCCCCCCTCAGGGAGCGGCAAGCTAGGGAACCGGCTGGTTTGTTCTCTCTCCCCCTGCTGCAGCAGGGGCCCCGATAAAGCCGAGCCTGAATTTCCTGTCTGGCCTCTGGTCAGTTTCTGTTGATTAAGGAGGCCGAGAACCCTGCTCCTATCAGCTCCACGTGGGAGGAGGTTTGACTTTCAGTCCCTTCCCCATGTCCTCCTCTGCGAGGCCATCCTTTCTCTGCACCCCACATAACACCAGGCATATGATCACCTCATTTCTTTCCCCTCACCTGAACTGCCTTCCCATCTAAATTTTGGGGTTGGAGAAATTCTCCTCTTTGCCAAGACTCAGTTTCAAGTTTGTTAGGTGAAGCCCTTTGGAATCACACCAACCTACACTGCTTTCTGCCGCCTCTAAAGCAAGCAGTTCATATCGGCAGCCCTCATTTCACACTCAGCTAACGGAAATCTCATCTCCTTAGTTGGACCATGTGCCAGTGGAAGCTGGGACGGACAGGGCTTGTTTTCTCTTCCTGGGGGCAGAGACTGTCTACTAGTTTACTAGTCAATATCCAGCATCTCACACACCACCCACAGCACAGCCAGTGCTCAGTAGATGTCTATCAAGGAAAGGAATACATGCATGAACAGATGGTCTTGAGTTCTGTATGGCTGTATCTGATGGGGAAGACAAAGGTCAAGACAGATGCTTTTGTTTTCCAAAGAGAATATAGAAAGCAGTAATAATTTCTTAGAAGAATGCCAGGGTGAAAAGGAACCAATGGATCTACTGAAAGTAAAGATTGAGGGACTTCCCTGGTGGTCCAGTGGGTAAGACTCTGTGCTCCCAATGCAGGGGTCCCGGGTTCGATCCCCGGTCGGGGAACAGATCCTGCATGCCGCAACTAAGAGTCCACATGCCGCAACTAAAAGATCCCACATGCCACAACTAAGACCCAGCACAGACAAAATAAGTAAGTAAATAAATAAATAGAAATCACTGTTCATTTAAAAAAAAGAAAAAAAGGAAAAAAAATCATACTGGCAACAATTAAAAAAAAAAAGAAAGTAAAGCTTGATCCTAGAGCGGGAATAGTAACTTCCAATACGTTCCATGAAGATCTTATGAGATGGACCATCGAGATCAAGTAGGAACGACTTGGGAAGACAGTATGACTGGCACAGAGGCATGGGCACACGTTGTCAGTAAGATGAGGAGGTTTGTTCTGTGCTGACTGTGAACAGATCGCTGTGCCGTGCGCTGAAGTGTGTGTGAACATGCGTGGGTACACGTGTGCATGCCTGTGAATTTGTGTAGTGAGTGATGTAGAAACACTAGAAGATGTACCAAAGGCACTGGAGAACACAGGAGAATATATTCTATCAGAAGGACAGGAGAGAAAACAAACACACCTGTACAAAAAAACGAGAGCCCTGACTTCAGATCAAACCCAGCGTGGCTACAAAGTAAATCCCTCAGTGAACGGACCTGTCAGCCTGCATCCTAGATGTGATGCCTCCCTTGAGGAAACACTCCACGTGCAAAACGTGTAAGAGAGACCAGCTGGCGGGGCAAGTCACGCAGGGGTGGGGTGGTTACATGGACAGTTCAAAGAATCAAGATGTCACTGGGTTCCTGCCATGTGGTAGATTAAGCAGACAGAGAACACACTCCCATTGAATACATAAACATAGATACACATCATAAAGCTTTCTGAAAATACATAAAGCTTGAAATAAGGGAAATTTCTAGATGCCAGAAATGAAGACAAAATTTGTGGTGAGAATACAGAATTCCAGCTTAGGCCTGGGCAGCTGACGGGGGTGGGTGGTGTCAGGCCTGAATATAGGCTTACGGTTGGGGTCTGAGGTTTTAATGCCCCCATGGGGACAGGATGCCTTGGGCCTTGATGTGGCCTTGAGCTGAAACTGTGGACCCCTTAATAAAGCCAGTGCCCACACATGGATTAACCTTCCTTGAAAATAGGACTAGAAAATTCTATCCACCAGGCCTGAAAAGGGAAATACAGTTTTCTGTCAAGCCAGGGCTCTGGTTGGGATGTGGTGGGGGATTAAGGGTTTCCCTTGATAATTTGAAACCATAAGTCATTGTCCTGAGCATGGATGGGGTCTATATTTGTACCATCTGGTTGTCAGGGAATCTCTCGGGAGAAATTAACAGAAAAACAGTCCAAGAAAATTAAAACTCCTGTAGCACCAGCAAAGCTTTATACGGTTACCTTGACAATGAAGGCCACATCGTCATATCACTCTCACTGAAGAAGAGCTCCCAATAAAAAATTATAAATCATAAAAAATAAACCACCCTTAAGGGGAGCAGAGTAAATGAAAGAATTTGCACTCTCTACCTAAAAAGTTTTGAAAGAGCCACCAGTATTTCTAGATACTATAAAACATATATCCACTGAAATAAAAAAACTTAATGGACTCATTATGCAATAGATTAAACATAACTGAAATGAAATTAATGAACTGGAATACAGATTAAAGCAAAGTGGGCACAATATAGCACAGAGAGATAACGAGCTAGAAATAAATATTAAAAGATACGTAAGCTAAAATAAGAAGGTCCCATACACATAGAAGACATTCTAAGCGGTAAGAAAATACAAGAAAGATATTTTCTATGAATATGGTTAAGAATTTGTTCAGACTTAAAAACATGGTTCCTCAAAGCAAATAAGTACAACCAGTCAGGAGCAGGATAAATAAAAATAAATCCCCACACACATAAATCATGGTGAAAATGCAAGATGTGCATCCAAGCAATCAGGGCAAAAAGACAGATTTCCTGCAGAAGAGCACATGTTGGATTGTACCCAGAACTACTACCAGTAACATAGAGGGTGGAGAAAATGGATTATTGTTTTTAAAGATGGAAGAAAAAAGCAATCTAAACTTTTAGCTGAACTACTATCTATGTGACGGCCAGACAAACAACCGCGGTAGTTTATCAGCCACAGACATTCACCGAGGTGACATGGGAGGAGCCTGAACTAGGAAGAGGTCAATGCTGCTGCCCACAGTGAGCAAAGAAGGGACTAAATATGTAGGTCAAGCCAAAGAGGCTGTGGAAATAATCACTGATGATCATTCTGGCGCCTGGAGGAGGGTTAAACGAGGTGCGTTGAATACGAGACAGCAATAACGTGAAGTGGGTGCAGGGGTGACAGGAGAGAAGCAGCAACAAAGAACGCTGTCAATCCTAAAAAATGCAATACAGGGAAACGAGGAAAACAAAGAAAAAGCATGGTGCGTAGAAAAAACAAAATATGATTTTAGGAATCGTCAACATTTATCAGTAGTATAGTAACTGAGCTGGTAAACAGTTTTAGAGCCCTGTTTCAATAGCCAGAAATTCATCATTGTTATGAAACTTGGTCATGTAGCAGACCTACAAAGTCTAATGTGTACTCTTAAAATGCATCTCAAGCAGAATACACTCTGTGTTGCAGTAAATTAGGAACCGATTACAAAAAGCTAAGGGTAAAAACAGGCATATGTTTGGAAGCTAAATAATTTATGAGTAAAAAATTATAACATAAAATATGAACTATTTAGAACGGAATGGCAATACAACAATCCATACCAAGATTTGTGGATGCCCCTAAAATAATAGAGGAAAATTCATACCTATTCTCTCATAAAAAGAGAGAAGACTGAAGTTTAGTGCTAAGATTTCATCTCAAAAAATTTTAAAGTAAATGCAAAGACAGTGCAAAGAAGGAAAGAGTACAGTAAGAGCGGAAATTAATGGGAGGGAAAACAGATGAAAAGAGAAAATAGAAACCTTGGAAAATAATACGAATATGCAAAATTATGTCAAAATCAATTAGGATCAAAAAAGAAAAGGAATGAACAATATTAGTACTGAAACACAAGGCATAACTACATTAGAAAAATGTCAGATGAAAAGATATGAACAACTTTATTATAATAATTTTGAAAACTTAAATGTAATTGATGATTTTCTAAACAAATATTAGAATTGACTCAGGAAAAATATACCTGAATAGAACTGCAACCATTAAAGGAACTGAAATACTAGTTGAAAAGGAATTAATGAACCATAACAGCATCAAACCCAGATGCAATAAATACCCTCTGCTGAAAAATAAAAATAAAAGGGAGAAAGCCTCTCAAAACATAACTAGCAATGAATATTTTAAAAATACTTCATATCCAAATAAGGTATCTCAGGAATGCAATACTGGTTCGTTTAACATTGGGAATTTTATTTAGCAATGGAGTAAACAAGAAGAAAAAATATGATCACCTCTTTAAGTATAAAATCATAAATTCTTAAAAAAATCCAACACCTGTTTATAATTCAAAAATAAAGCAATTAAAACTAGGGATGGAAGGGAGCTTTACTAATCTTCTAAAGGGCAGCTATCCTTCAGAAATATTCACAGCATCGAAGATAGAAATAGTCACCTCAAATTAAGAAGAGGACTAGAGTGCAGGCTCTCATGGTCGCTAGATTAGCAATGGACTAGAAAGTCGTGGCCAATGCAGTAAGGCAAAAAGCAAACAAACAGTGAACAAGAATGCACGTAAGGTAAAGAAGGAACAATGTTGTCACTGTTTACAGAAGTCTATATAGAACTATCCATGAGAATCCAATAAACCAATAAAACTGGTAACATTACTATGTATAAGGTTCACATTAAAGAGTCATTAGCATTTCAATTCATTGGTAACGACAATCACTGTAAAGTGTGATTAAAAAGAAAGAACTAATTCCCATTATTTAAAAATTATATAGAATTAATTATTCTAAAATAAATTTAAGTCATTTATGGGTGAATATTATAAAATTGGAAGACTTAAAAGAAGACCTACCTATGTATGCTATATATCATAGTCCAGGATGGGATAATTCAACATTATAAGTTGTCAATTCTCTCCAAATTAATATCTCAATTCAATGTAATTTCAATAAAAATGCCAATAGGGATTTTAATGGAACTTGCAAGCTGATCCCTGATTCATAGGAAGGAGTTCCAAATGGATTCCTGATTTGCATGTAAGAGTAATGGGCAAATAATAGCCAAGGCAGTTTCTGAAAAGAAGAATTTGAAGAAGGAACTGGCCACAACAGGTACAAAGATTGATCATAAAGCTATGGTATGTGAAAAGGCTGGTACTGTATAAGGATAGATAAAAAGAACAGAGGTGAAAGACAAAACAAACTATCAAACACAGGATTGGTAAATGACCATTATTGCAAGGAGATCCAAGAGGGAGGGGATATATGTACACATATAGCTGATTCTCTTCATTGTACAGCAGAAACTAACAGAACATTGTAAAGCAATCATACTCCAATAAAAAAACAATAAAATAAAGACT
The DNA here is from genome assembly GCF_028564815.1 of Eubalaena glacialis. Lineage (NCBI taxonomy): Eukaryota > Metazoa > Chordata > Mammalia > Artiodactyla > Balaenidae > Eubalaena > Eubalaena glacialis. The sequence continues at coordinate 126,193,923 of NC_083723.1, read as the reverse complement.
ACCAGGACATGATGGAACAGTTTAATGAATTATGATCAAAAATGGACTATTCATGTAGGAGAAATACAAAGTTAGATCCTTTCTCCACAGTATAAATAAAAATACATTGCAAAAAGATTATAGATGTAAACAAAACGTATAAATTTTAGAAGGATACATTAGGATTTTTAATTTACAAATAAAATTTTAAATTGAAGAATAACACAGCCAGAAAAAGTGTACAAATCATGTATACAATTCAGTGAATTTTTGCAGTGAACCATGCAAATCAAGGACTAGAACTTTATCAGACATGACCAAGTCCCCTGTGCACCTCTCAGTTGTTTACACTCTTACCCTAAGGTAACCACTCCTCTCCTGACATTTATCTCTATAGAGTAGTCTGAGTATGTTTTTTTTTTTTTAACTTTGTATAAATGGAATCATTATGGTATTACTCTTTTGTGTCTGACTTTTATTCCTTAACATTACTTTTATGAGAAAAGATGAAAAAATAAAAAATAAAATAAAAGCAGAACAGGGCACCCAGAGCTCTGAAAGAATAAGTATGGTTTAACACACGTGTAAGTGCAATTCCAGAAAGAGGGCAGACAGACAAGGGGACAGAAGAAACATGGGAAGAGGTGAGGGCTGAATGAAAGACAGCTAACTACAGATCCAGGAAGTCACAGAACCCCAAACAGGTTAAATACAAAGACAATTACTTCTATGCACATCATATGCAAAATGCTGAACATCAAAGGTAAAGGCAAAATCTTGAATGCATCCAGAGAACAAAGAAACATACATATGATGTAACAAAACAAGAAAGGCAACAAAGTTCTCTTCAGAAACTATGCAAGCCAGAAGATGATGAAATGCTGTATTTAAGTACTGAAAGAAAAAAAAATCAATTTGAAATTCTTTATTCAGCAAAAATGTCTTTAAAAAATGAAAGTGAAATAAAGACTTCTTCAGATAAACAAAAGCTGAGTGAACACCAGCATTACAATGTTAAATGAAGTCCTTTAGTCAGAAAGAAATGATGCCAGAGGACATCTGTATCTATAAAAAGAGATCAAGAATTAATAAAAATAGGTGGTAAAACATAAAGCTATTTTTCTTATTTTAATCATTTTTGAGAATAGTTGATCTCCTAAACTAAAAAACATGCATTGTGGGTTGTAGAAATAAAATGTATGACAAAATATCACAAAGGATGGTATAATGGAAATGGAAGAATACTGTTTTAAGGTTTTCATAGTTTATGTAAAGTGTGAAATATCATTTGAAAATAAGCTGTAAAAAGTGAAAGATGTTAATTGTAAACCCTAGATCAACCATGAAAAAGCAAAGGGAAGGGCTTTAGTTTATAATCCAATAGTGGATATAAAGTGGAATAATAAAAAAAACTAAAAGAGGGCAGGAAAGACTGAACCAAAAATCAGATGGGATATATTAAAACAAAAATCAAATAATAAGATGGTAGCTTTAAACCAAATCATGTTGATAATTACATTAAATGTAATGGTCTAAACTAGAGTCTAAACGTATTTTCTCTAAAGGGACAAGTAATAAATGCTTTAGGTTTTGCAGGCCATGCAGTGTCTGTTGCAAATACCTTTGTAGTGCAAAAATCTTAGACAATACATAAACAAATGCCCATGACTGTTTCCCAATAAAACTTTATTTACAAAAACAGGCAATGAAGGCTTGTCTAAACATTCTGCTTAAAAGGCAGAGATTGTCAAATTGAAAACAAACAAACAAAAAACAAAAGCAAAAAAACAAGACCTAACTATATGTTATCTACAAGAAACACACTTTAAATGTAAAGATACAGAAGAGTTAAATGTAAAGGATGGCAAAAGTCACATGATGCAAATACTAATTGAAAGAAAGCTGCATTGGCTATATTAATATATTAATATCAAGCAAAACAGACTGCAGAACAAGGAATATTAACAAAGATAAGGGAATACTATCAGGGATGTTTCATAATGATGAAAGGGTCGGCTCATCAAGAAGACATAAAAATCCTAAATCTTATTATGTATCCTAATAAGAGCGCATCAATACTTATTAAGCCAAACCTGACAGACTTGAAAAGAGAACTAGACAAATCTAAATACAGTTAGAGATTTCAATCCTCCTCACTCAGTAATTGGCTGAAAAGGTAGACTGAACACATCAGAAATTAAACAGAAGCCTTGAACCATGACACCAACTAACTGAACCTAATTGGCATACTTTAAACAGGCCACGAACAGCATCAGATCACATCTTTTCAAACAGCCCAGGTACAGCCACCAAGACAGACCATCTTTGTTGAATCTGAGCGTTCTGGATGTGGGTATCTATCAGTAATGCTGTCTGTGCTTTTCTGTACCTTTGAAATATTTCATGATTACACAACAACAAACCAAATGTTTGATTACCTTCAAAAAAGTACAAGCTTTGAAAATGAATAGACCTGGGTCTGTGACTTGGTTTCCCAAACGACCAGCTAAGCACCTGAATGTCGCACTGACTTTCTCTCACCTTGCTTCCCTCACCTCGCAAAGGGGATACCTTGTATGGGCTACCATGTAGGTTTCTTGTGAAGATTAAATTAGATCACGTCCATAAAGTTTTAACATGGTGCCTGGCACACATTAAGCACTTCAAAGCACTAATTATTATTATTTTATGAAACTGTCTTTGGGACAGGATAAGAAAATTAACCAAAAGGGAATATGATTCACAAAAGTTAACATTTCCCCCAAAAGAGCTGGCAGATTGGGGTAGGTCGTGAGTGGCAGGACAGCTTTAGTTGAGTCGAGAGCTCATCCATGACACAGTTTTGCAAAGAAAATCGTTCACCCTGTAGAGAAAAGCAGGATGGAAATGATGTCACAGTGAGGGGTGGGAGGGAGCATTTCTGAGACCAGGGTCAATCCTATTACTCTGGATGGATGTGCCCTGATGAAGGAAGTGCTGGGATCTAGTAGAGGTCCCCGCCCGAGGGGAGAGAATGGCTGGAAATGAAGGCAACGACTCTCGCCCCACCGCTGCAAGAGTGTTCACTTAACCACGGAGCGCCTCCCTCCCCACCCCTCCCTCCCTCCCTGTCTCCTTCCCCTTTTCTTTCTGAAATAGACTTACTTTAGTTTTTACAGCAGTTACAGGTTCACAGCAAAACTGAGTGGAAGGCACAGATATTCCCCATATACCACCTGCCTCCACACACGCATAGCTACCGTTTATCAGCACCCCTCCCCATCACTGGTGCATCTGTTACGATTGATGAACCTACACTGACACGTTATAATCACCCAGAGACCATAGTTTACGTTAGGATTCACTCATACATTCTGTGGATTTGGACAGATTTATAATGACTTGTATCCACCATTACAGGATCATAAAGAGTAGTTTCACTGCCCTAAAAATCCTGTGCTCTGCCTGTTCATCCCTCCCTCCCCTCTGCCCCTGGCAACCACTGATCTTTTTACTGTCTCCATCGTTTTGCCTTTTTCAGAGTGTCAGACAATTGGAATCATACAGCATGTAGACTTTTCAGACTAGCTTCTTTCGCTTAAATTCATTTAAGGTTCCTCCGTGTCTTCTCATGGCTTAATATAGCTCATTTCTTTTTAAGGTTCAATATCATTCCATTGTCTGGATGTACCCACGTTCTCTTCATACATAAAGCAAGGATAATATCTTCAACCTTCTCAACTTCATGTATTTCGTGAAATAAAAGAGGTAAACGATATGGATATGAGAGTACTTCATAACTTCCAAACAGAATGACAGTCCTTAGAGAGACCTGCCATCTGTGCACACCGTGGGGCCTTCACTGCCCCTGTTTTTACAGCACAGAGCGTGCAGACAGCTGAGTTCTCTACAAGGCATCACTGTGCTCTCTCACTGACTTCAGCTGCACCTATTTGCAAGTTCGCATCCAACAGCAAAGACATCAGCAGCAAAATGAACACTGGGCACATTCCCGGTGCTTTTGTCATAACCCGCAGAGTAAGGTGCAGCTATGCCCGGCTCTGCCTCTCAGGAGCCCAAGCCACTGCCGGGGGTTCTCCTCTAAAGGAGAACGGTTGCCAGGGCATCTACACCACGGAGTCCTCTATTCCAGGGTCCACGGTGATACTAAGCATTAGCACCAAGGCGGTGGATTCATGGTGAGGTGCCTGAAGGTTGATATGTCAAACGGCACTTGATACAATTAAGATGAACAGGGACACGCAGCGCTGTGGAAATAAAGACTATGGAATTCTCCGAGCATCCTTGTCACTGAAAGATGCACATGGACCGTGCCAGCCTATTCTTAGTTACAGCACGGAGTCGAGTTCCAGAACATAAAAAAGGAAGCAGTGCATCTGATCTGTTGTCAGGTTCCTTCCCTCAGTGACAAAGAGGGATTTGGCAAGGCTTTACTGGAATTGTGTTTGATTGTTTCCAGGGGATAACGGCAGCCTTTTGTCTGTCAGAGCTGCTATAATCTATTTATAATGCTGTTAATTTCATGCACCAGTGTTTCACTGTTGGAATCAGTGACACCAAAAATGCGCTGTCTAACTCGGGTGGCCAGTCAGAAACTAACTGGGTGATGATTTGGGTGTCTGTGTCACCGTGTCCAGGATCTGTGCCGTGGCTGAAAAGGGTGTGAATGAATACCATCAGCTGAAAAAAATGTTTGCTCTGCATAGTTTACATCTAGAAGTTCAACGTTAGCCTGTTTCAATCAGCACATTTCTTTTTTTTATCTCATAAAGAGGTTTTCACCTTATGAAGTGCTGACTAAGCTATGTTTCTTGGTATAAAATCCAGGACTTAAAATTTAAGTGTACTTGTGAAATTGCCTAGTAAACAGATAATGTTAGCCTGTAATTTGGTCCTGATTTGGGTAAACAAACATCTCACGGTTTTAGCAGAATTCTGAACAGAAGACAATGACCAATTCCATTGTTTTTTCTTCACTATGGGTTATGGGTTGAATTGTGTCCCCCCAAAAAAATGTGTGTTGAAGTCCTAACCCCAGTACCTCAGAATGTGACTTTATTTGGAGACAAGGACTTTACAGAAGTAATCAAGTTAAAATGAGGTCATTAAGGAGGCACCTAAAACAATATGAGTGGTGTCCTTATGAAAAGGACAGAGATCTGGGACATAGGGAGAATGTCATGTAGAGGAAGGCAGAGGTGAGGGTGATGCTTCTAGAAGCCAAAGATGCCCAGCCAACCACCAGAACTAGGAAGAGGCCTGGATCAGATTCTCCTTCACAGTCCTCTGCAGGAATCAACCCTGCTGACCCCTTGACCTCCTTGGACGTCCAGCCTCCAGAGCTGTGAGACAGTCAGTTTCCGTTGTTTGGACCACCCAGTCTGTGGCACTTGGCTACAGCAGCCCTAGTAAACGAATGCACCATCCAGGTCCCAGCTCACCACTGGTGAGCCGTGCGGCAGGTGCAGCCACACGCCGACGCATCTCCTCCTCCCTCTCACCTCTCAGGTCACACGCGCTTTCAATGCCTTCAACAGGCCCGGCTGTCCTGCTTCATGGCCTTTACACATACTCTTCCCGCTGCTTTGAAGTAGTAAGAAGCTCTCGGCTGCCTCTTCACTACTTTTAGAATTTAACAGTAGTGAGCAGTTCATTGGGTCATCACCTTCTAGAGACATTAGCCAACTCTTAGCTAAGAACATCACAAATACTTTATTCATAGCTTTTTTCTACCTCATACTTTTAGTTAACCTAAAATAAAACAGATGGACCAATAGAAATAATGTCTTGTGCTTTCAAAAATCTGAAGAAATAGATTTTATCTTAAGTCGGATGCTATTAGTTTCCTAAAGTTGTTCAGATTGGCCTCACTTGTCTAATTGTGAAGGTTCACTGGTCGGCACTCTTAGGCTCTTTCTACAAAACTGCAAATTCCTAAGTGTGGATGACGTTTCTCCAATGTTCTCCACTTGGGCCTTTGTCTCCTCAACTCTTCCTTTAAGGGCCACATCAATATGCATTTTCCTTCTAGAAGTTTCTCCCATATTAATCTACACCATGCCAGGCTCTCTCCTGCTTTCCTCAACCCCTTCATAGACAGTGGCTATAAAGACACCATGAACATCCTTCAAGGGGCTTCCCTGGTGGCGCAGTGGTTAAGAACCTGCCTGCCAATGCAGGAGACACGGGTTCAAGCCCTGGTCCGGGAAGATCCCACATGCCGCGGAGCAACTAAGCCCGTGCGCCACAACTACTGAGCCTGCGCTCTAGAGCCCGTGAGCCACAACTACTGAAGCCCGCGAGCCTAGAGCCCGTGCTCCGCAACAAGAGAAGCCACCGCAATGAGAAGCCCATGCACTGCAATGAAAAGTAGCCCCTGCTCGCTGCAACTAGAGAAAGCCCACGCACAGCAACAAAGACCCAACACAGCCAAAAATAAATTAAAAAAAAAAAAAAAAAGAACATCCTTTGAGGTTTTCTCAAGAGTGGTGCTTGCATATTGTTAAAATCGCCAGTTGCAATGCAGCCAGGCGCTGATGGGGCTTCATGCCACCGGCTGGAATGCAAATTCTTTGCATGCAGGATTAAGCCCTTCTCCTTCTCCTCTCCTCAGAGCACCCAGCTTAGCACTCAGTAAGTAGGAGACCCGCAAGGCATTTTTCACTGACAGCATGAATAAAAAATGGAACAGTTTACTTCAATGGTTTTTGTAATTTGGGTCAAATGCCCTTCTCCTTTTCATGACTAAAATGAATACCTGATCCTGGGAAAAGTAAGTCCTGCCTCGTTCTAAATGGGAGATAAGGGTTTTTATGTACAAAGAAAAATGCTCCAAAGTGCAAACTCCACTCGGATGTCAGAACATATTAAGCATAATAAGGTAAAGAGAAGTGCAGCGCAGCCTCCTTTGCAAATAAAGCCCATTCTCCCCTCTTCTGCCTTACCTTCTCCTCTACGGAAGGAACTGAGAGAATACAAGAGCTTTTTTACTTAGCAAATGAGTGGTATAGTTACCCAGCTCTTCTGCACTATTATGGAAAGTGCTCCCTGGTAGAGATTTTTTTTAGCTCACTATAACAGTGGAAAAAATATATCTTTAGCCAGCCCCACAGCTATTATGATTCACTTTTGTAAAAATCATATATAGTTGATAATCCTAGAATGAATGGCCGTTAATAAATGATCTAATTCACTCTCTTCACAGGTGAATCAGGGGGGGAGGGTTGCAGTAATTTCTCAAAGTCAAACTAGACAGTAGCAGCATGGAGGGGACAACCGGTTTTGGGTCCAGGACTCTGTTCCTATAGCACAGCTGGGTTCAGGAATGCCAGGCAGGAAGCCAAAGAGAAGGGCAGGGTGGAGTGTAGGAGAAGGAAAAAAGAGACAGCAGGGGCAGGACAGCAACAGTGAGAGAAAGCAAGCTGGGGAGAGTGAGGCAGCGGGCAGGGCGAGAGAGCTGGGAGCAGAATGAAGTCAGCCAGCACCCTGCACTCACCTTCAGGATGTTGTTGTAACATCCTAAATCACACGGCTGTTTTAAAATTCATCAACATCTAGTAAAACTTGAACATCCATACCGCAAGGAATCAGTTACACAGCTGGGGGTTAAAACACACAAAGCTCACCAAAGTACAAATGCTACTCCCTTACCAGCGCACCCTGCCCATGACTCGGTCTGGAGCCCAGTCTGGGTAATCCACGGGGGTTTGGGTCTCTATTCATGTTGCCTTCCAGAGCCTGGGGAGAGATCTGATGTCCAGGCAGGGTCTTGATCTGGTGGAGGTCAGACGTAGAATCCCCGTCTGACACCTACCATTGACAGTTTCCTGTATGTTCAGTACTGTGGTAGGTGCTATGGGGGAGGGCAGAGGGGGTAGCAAAGACGATACTTTCTATTCCTTTCTGATACTTCAAGTTTGGGATCAGATACGCATATTAAGGAAGTCAAACAAAATGCAAGAGGGGGAATATTTACATGTCAATGAATCAGAGGCAGCAGACACTCTAGGGATTCAGTGTCACAAACAGCATCGACCAGAGAAGACCTGGGGTGAGAAGAACAATCATTGCTACCTAAGGGGAAAGTAACTAACTTCTATTCCTTCATTCCTTCATTCAGTACTCACTTAGCTTACACAGTGGGGCAAGATACCGAGGATGCAATAATGAAGAAGATATATTGCCTACCTTCAAGCCTGAGTCTAGCAAGGGATACAGACAGACAGTCATATGCACAGAGTAATCAGTCATGCAGTCCTGGAAACAGCATTAGCAGGCGGGCATATTACAGAATGGCTGAGCTGTGGTGGAGTGATTTTACAACATGAAAATTTCCATCCGTAATCCCCTGAGCTGTCCTTCCTGATGCTTGATTTTGCATCCAAAAGGACCACCTAGACCAGGGAACCCAAGGGAGTAATGTGACCCCTGGAGTCATCCTTTGGTTAAAATAAGAATCAGAATCTGCTGCCTTGGAAAGCTGGGGGGGGGTCTGTCATCACTCCTGCGTTTTCTCCCAGGTGCCTGACCAAGGGGCACATGTTCTTGCTGCGAGCCCCTTGGTTCTCCTGCTTGCATGGAGGCCGCACACATATCATACAATTAGGATGTTATTAGCTACTAAACTGTTCTCAACACAATTCTAGCATAGGATATAGCTGTGAACAATGCAGCCTAACCCAATCAACAATACAGCTCAATCACTGTATGGGAGACTTGGGTCCATGATTAAAGGGCAGGGGGGTTTGCTTTTCCCCTGTTGGAGGCTCCCAGCCCCCCAGTACCTAGAACGAAGCTGCACACACTGACGGAGCTCGGGTTCTGGTTGACTGATTCCTCAGATGCAGCCAGGAGCATCCCTCCACTCCAGAGCTGGCGTAAAGACTGGGGCCCAGAGGCAAAAGTCCATTCTTCTGCGCAAGGGGGTCCATTATTTTTTGTTTTCCATTTAGACACACATCAGTGGCCACCAGGGTCCAAGAAGGGATGTGTGACATTTTTTAATGATCATGCCCTCAGACTCTGAACAAATAGCTTGCTAGAGCTGAAGATCACCCACCCAACCTCTAAACGAGATCAGTTCATAATGCTAACAGCACGATGAATGAGCACTATCTAATTTTTAAAGTATTTTAAGATCTCATGTATTTGTTTTCTCAAGGATTCATGGAAAAGAAAGTACACCCTGTGCTCTCAGGAAGGCAGCTTTCACACACCAAGCATTAGTAACAAGGCAACCGCCTCATTATTCAGTCAAGATCTGGGCTAATCTACCAAGGAGACCAGAACCGAGCAGGACGGGAGCTGCTCATGTGACGCTGACAGCGCCTGCACCACACTCACACCTGGCGCAGACACAGCCACAGGCAGACGGACGGGGACCCACCTGCAGTGTCTGTACACCTGTCGGGCGCCCCGCAGCCGTCGCCCTGCTGACAGCGCATCACGCCATTAACGAAGAGGACCGGGAAAGCTAACTGCCTCTGCGGCGCCCTCCCCCGCGGCTCTTTTCCAGTCTCACTTCTCCCCAACCTGCTTTCCGCTGGCGCCTGCAGACATCCATAAGGATGAGAGAGATGCCTTTCTTCTCTTATTTCAGCACCCGCCCCGCCGGTCAGCTTGTCAAAGGGGCCAATGACCCGGCATCTCCCAGCCCCCGGAGAGCGAATGGTTTCCCCTCCTCTTTTGCTCATTTCGTGAAGCTGGGTTTAGGGTAGTTTGTGGGGTAAAGATTGGCTGGCGAGGCAGTCTTGTGCGTCACTGTACCTGTGTTTCTTTTCTTTTTAACTTTTTATTTTATATTGGAGTCTAGTTGATTAACAGTGTTGTGTTAGTTTCAGGTGTACAGCAAAGTGATTCAGTTATACATATACATGTATCTATTCTTCTTCAAATTCTTTTCCCATTTGGGTTATCACAGAGTATTGAGCAGAGCTCCCTGTGCTATACAGTAGGTCCTTGTTGGTTATCCTTTTAAAATATAGCAGTGTGTACATGTCAATCCCAGAACTCCCTAACTATCCCTTCTCCCCACTCTTCCCCTCTGGTAACCATAAGTTTGTTCTCTAAGTCTGTGAGTCTGTTTCTGCTTCGTAAATAAGTTCATTTGTATCATTTCTTTTTAGATTCCACATAGAAGCAATATCACACGATACTTCTCTTTCTCTGTCTGACTTACTTCACTCAATATGACAATCTCTAGGTCCATCCCTGTTGCTGCAAATGGCATTATTTCATTCTTTTTAATGGCTGAGTAATATTCCATTGTATATATGTACCACACCTTCTTTATCCATTCATCTGTCGATGGACATTTAGGTTGTTTCCATGTCTTGGCTGTTGTAAACAGTGCTGCAGTGAACATTGGGGTGCATGTATCCTTTTGGACCATGTTTTTCTCCGGATATATGCCCAGGAGTGGGATTGCAGGATCATATGGTAGCTCTATTTTTAGTTTTTTAAGGAACCTGATACATGCACACCTATGTTCATAGCAGCACTATTCACAATAGTCAAGACACAGAAACATCCTAAATGTCCATCAACAGATGAATAGATAAAGAAGATGTGGTATACATACAATGGAATATTACTCAGACATAAAAAATGAAATAGTGGCTGTGTTTTTAAAGATGGAGAGCTCACATACCATTCAGTGTGCTCCATCTGGAATATGATGCCCTGAGGCCACATACTCCTTGCCTGTCCCTCCAAGGAGCAGCACTGATGCCGCACTGGGGTCTGGGCACTGGCTTCCTTCTGCCTCAGGGGCCTCAGATCACCCGGTCCACCCCCACGTCCTCTGTCTCTGCTCCACATGACTTCCTCAGAAGGCCCACCCTGTCTGTCCCCCCTCCAAAGCCCCACTTCTGCCCCTTTTACCTTACTTCATTTTCCTTTAGAGCACTGGTCCCCACCTGACATCTTATAAACATAGCTATCAATGGAGCATCTCTTCCCATAGGATGTAAGACTCATGGGAACAGGAACTTGACCTGTTTTGTTCACTGCTGTATTCCCAGTGCCTGGTACATATTCTGGGCTTAATAAATGGCACTTGAATAAATGAATGGGTGCTGACCAGGATCAGGAGTAAATCAAATGCACTAACGGATTATTTTGCACTGTGTTATCTTTGGTAACGTTGTAAATCATTCTTTTTTTTTTTTTTTTTTTTACTGCTGCTTCTTCCATTCTCCTCCTCCTCTCCAAGTCAAAGCAACAGTGTTTTCAAGCAGAATGGAATGAACATGTTTCTCGGGTCTCTACCCCATCTGCATCTCTGCCTTCTGGTGGGGAGCACAGACTGTGCCGTCTGCCCTGTGGAAGCTGCTGACTGGGGCTCCCCTGATCCAAAGACGGTCAAACAGTAGCGGATCCTGTTCTCAGGTCTGTGGGCCAGTCTGCAGGTGGGACTTCGGGGCCACAGAGCCAGGCCCCTCAGGAGAACGGGGAGCCAACATCGGTCCATCCCTGCCCGAGTCCCAGTCTTTCTCGGCACACAGCTGCCACCATCTGCAATCTTGTCAGGACCTTCCCACACCAGCAAACAGCATCAGTGTGCAGTCGGGGCACCATGTTTTCACTGGACTCCTCCAGACCCGCTCTGTGACTCAGAACACCAAGGGCTGCTCTCACCTTCCTTGCACCTAGGATTCCATCCTCAGGCTCACACCTTTTGGAATCTGTTCACCGCAGGACAGCCTTTTTTCCCCCTAAAGAAGCCCAGCCGGGGTCTGCAGCTGGTGATGGATTTGGTCTGCAGCCGTGATCTCCTCCACTGGATCGGGGCCTGAGGCTGTTTATATTTAGAAATGCTGTTGAAACAGCAAAGCCCGTAATCCCGGCGGTTTTGCTCCCAGCATGCAGCAGGAAGACAGTGTGACCTGCATACTCCTTCTGCTGCGTGCCCTCTGTTCCCTGTCTCCTTCCAGGCTTTTCATTACCTCCACTCTCTTCCCAAAGAAGAGCCCCCGAGAAACGATGACACCAAGTCGTCCTCTGATCGTTAGCATTATCACCGCCATCATTGCCTCTGACATTGGCAACACTGTAATTAGCGGAGTTGTCACCATCGTTCTTGTTAATGCTGTTTTTGTCATCATCCTCACCATCATCACCACTGCCACAACTGTCATAGTGTCATCAGCTGCCATCATTATGGCTATACCCATGATCCCACTCTAAGTCTTAACCTTCATCTCCAGCAATACCTCCTTTCTGGCACGTTAAGAACTCATCCTGGGCATAAGTGATGGTGAATTAGCATCAGAGGGAGAATGTGGCCGCCCTTCCAGGCTCTGCTCGTTGCCTCTACTCTCCTTCCCCACTGGTCTTTCTGGTATTGGGATCTTTGCACCTCTGGGCTATCACGTCAATGCCAATAAACGCCAAGATGCTCGGTGGAAGGCACAATTAAGCACATTTTAATTCTGCTTCCTCATCTAAGCTCATTTCCCTCCCTGCCGTATCCCAGGGCCCAGCACATTCCATGTGCCCATTTCTTGGGTCACCACGCCCATCACTGTTGTCTAATGAGTAACACTGATATGGTTATCTTCCTCCTTGTGGGGACCGTCATGATGGCCTGAACATGACAGGTAGTCAATAAATGCTTATTAACAGAATGGATTTTTTGGTTTGAGTGAAAAAAATAGCGTCTGCCTCATTAGTAAATACAGGCGTATTTGCCAAACTTGGCTTTTCCATTTCAAATGAAAGCATATCATGGAATACGCTCTTTGTTCACCATAAATGTGAATGCTGTGATACTGGTAGGTTCTAAAAAGACACTAGAAAATGATGTTCAAGCTTGCATGGGATGTGAAAACACAGACAGAAAAAGCTTTGGAAAATGACAAGGATGTAATTTTTTATCCACAAAAATAAAATCGAACCTGGAATTCCCAGGCTCACACTTTCGGGAAGCTGCTTATTGCAGGACCATTTGTTTCGTGTTGGATTTGTTACATCTCTACCCTTGTGCTTTCTCGGGAGAGGAATGGTTAGAGGGACTCCACTGCCCAATAGGGACCATTTTGCCAAACGATCGACAATCCCAACTATCACCGCAGGACCGTCTGCATTGCTTTGCACGCCTTATTTTCATAAGCCCATGATACCTGAGAGCTAAAAAGGCTGTGTTTTGCCCAGATGTGGGTGAGAGGGAGGTGAAGGAAACATGACCCTCCCCCGTCCTGTCTCCCCCCCCCGCCCCCACCGCCCCAGAACCCATGGCCATGAAACCAGAAACCTCAGTTATATAAGAAGACACAACGACTAATTAGGATGAGATTTACATGCAGAAAGAAACCCCACCTATTTGTTCACTAATTTACTCAATTACTGTGATCATTAATTTGGATATTTAACAAGATGAATCAAGGATGACTAAGCTGTTAGGAGTCTGGACACTTGTTCAGCAAAGACAAAGGATGTAAGACAGCTGCCTTCACATGCTTGAAGGTCATCAAGTGACAATGGAGAAGAAATTGTATTCAGTGTTGCTCTGAAACTGGACTATCTAATGGGAGCACCTGACTATCTGTGGCTAAATGAAGTTAATTATAGTCAAATAAAATCATGAATAGAGCCCTCAGTCACACCAGCCACGTTTCACGTGCTCCACGGCCATGTGTGGGCAGTGGCTACCGTCTTGGACAGCGCAGATATGGAGCATTTCCATCAATGGAGAAAGTCCCACTGGCCATTGCTGTGTCAAAGGTGGGGCAAGTTTCAGCAGACGGGAAATTGTACAAAGTAGACTTAAACCAGTCTATAGAAGAACTTGGCAAAAATCACAACTGTCCAGTCTGGGGAGAGGGGGTCTACAAGGAAAGAACTAAGTCATGAGAGAGAAGGAAGTTCCCTTCCAGAGAAGTTATTCTGCTGGAAAGTGACCTGACAACAGCCCTTCAGTCTCAAAATCCTATGATTCTATGAACCACAGATTCTGTTCAATCAGTTCACATTCATGTTGAGAAAAAGGTAAAGGAAGGGAGAGATGGAAGGCACCTGCTTAATAGGCATCAGTAGATAATCCTAATCCAAGTAGAGGAGATTCTGGGACTAATCAAAATTCTTCAGTGATATTCCAAACAGGAACAAAAGCTGATACCTCCACCCCAGCCAACCCCCAGCAGTCAATGAACATAAAATAAAAATTAAACAAAAATAACCAATACACCCAGGAACAAGTGCAATCAGGTGACAGCTAAAAGGAAAGATTTGAGTAAACTGAAGCATATGGGCAGAGGTTTTCGCCAGATCCAGCTTCTGTTTTCCCTTGATAAATGGCTTTGTGAGAATAGACTAATCCATCACAGTTTAACAAGCCTCTTGCTCCTTAATGGAGAAAACGTTTGTCCACTAAGCTTCCAGGTAACTGAGCGTGTGTCAGGGTCCACAGGACAATAAATGAGGGGTGATTACCAGCTGTAGACACAAAGATAAAGTCCGTATGATTATTTTAAAGAATTACAATTTGATTTAATTTATAAAACCACTTTTTAGGAATACATACATTACTAATTTCGTGAGGCCCATGGCTATTTCGTTTCAACAGAAATGCTTGCTAGCTCTTTTATTTAGCTCAAGGTTATTAAAAATTCCTGAGTCTAAGGTAGACATTTAAGCATAACCTGTTGGGATGAGGTCCTAGAATAAGTCACAAGCTAATAAAAAGGCAAGAAGAGTCTCAGTAATGAGAAACCTAGGGTGAGAATTATTCTCACTGTAATAGTGAGGTAAAAAGTTAATTTGAGGGCAGTTGAGACCTCAGGTGTATATTACATTCTGAAGGCAGACACATTAAAGTGACATCACCTGCCCCTCGGAGGAATCATGAAGGAATCTAGCTGAACCAGTCTCTGTCCTGTGATTAGGGATGAAAATATTCACAGGAACTCCACTGCCAGCAGCTTTTAGGGAAGAGCCATTTTTTAATTTTATTTTTTAAAAATTTTATGGCAGTATAGTTGATTTACTATGTTGTATTAATTTCTGCTGTACAGCAAAGTGATTCAGTTATACATATGTATAGTCTTTTCCATATGCTTTTCCATTATGGTTTATCCCAGGATAGTGAATATATTTCCCCGTGCTCTACAGTAGGACCCCTTTGTTTATCCATCCTATATACAGTAGATTGCATCTGCGCATCCCGAACTCCCGGTCCATCCCTCCCCCACCCCCCTCCCCCTTGGCAACCATAAGTCTGTTCTCTAGGTCTGTGAGCCTGTTTCTGTTTCGTAGACATGTTTGTGTCGTATTTTAGATTCCACATGTAAGTGATATCATATGGCATTTGTCTTTAGAGAAGAACCATTTTAACCAGTGAAAGATGCCTTCCTCCTTGGTGGGACCCTTCTGGGGACACCAGTGACCAGGGTCGGGTGAAGAGAAGCAGCACTTCCGAGCTCGATGAGGGCACGTCTCTCCTCCAACGGTGTTTAATGATTGAAGCAGAAGCAGAGCTGATAGGGCTCTGGCTCTGGGCTTCCCTGGCCTGAGATCTGCCTGCAGCTGCTCTGCATTATCATCTGGGGAGCAGATGGGACTGGGGAGAAAATTACCGACCGAAGCCTTGTCCCTAGTGCACACACATCACGCCAACGAGAGCTGCCCGGGCCGGCAGCTGTGCACCTGCGATCCTGCTTCCTTGGATTCTGCTTCAGGCCTCTGGCCAGTTCCCAGCACGGGGTACTGAAGCAGATGCGCCTGTGTATGTGCAAGCGGCCACCTCTGTCGGCTGCTGAGACGGGGCACACAAAGCAGTGAAGTGGGAGAGACAGTGACGGACGGAAAAGATGGCCTGCGGCAGGAAGATGGGTCCCCGCCCGACTTCACCACGCTGACCCCCGCCCGGCACGTGGGACCAGGCAGCTCCAGGCCTGCAGATGGCACGTTCCTCTTCTGTGAGGTGGGGAGCTGGTGGGACCGCCTTGGAAAGGTCCACATCAGCTCCATGACTCCATGACGCTGTTTTGGCTGAGGGGATGGGACGCTGGGGACGCAGACATAAAAACCAGCCCCCTCCCCATGGCCGTGCATCACCTCCTGGCTGGGCTGTAGGCACAGGTACACTCTTCTGCATGGAGGAGGGCAGTGATGAGAGCCAGGTACCCGTGGAGGTGCATGGGGGGTGGGGGTCGGGACGGAGATGTAGCACTGGCCTCGGCAGGCGGTAATGAGAATCCAGGCGGGCAACAGCAGTGGAAATGGAGGGAGAGGAACAGGGGCCCAAGTCCGTGGGGCCAGTCATGCAATTCAGTTCGATTCAGGTATGACGCGGCCACATGATACCCTAGCCAGACAGGACGGTGTAAGCCGATGGCCTGTGACTTACAGGGAGAGGCCATCTGGACGCGGCAGAACTGACATCAGGATGGGACGTGGGCTCCCTTACGCTGCAGGGTCAGTTGTGATGCCCCGATGATAAACACAACAAGAATTATCACCCCTGGTTGTCAGAGTCAAACCCTCAACCATTGCTCTGCCTTTTGTGGTGGAATACAGGCCATGATTTAGCAAGGACTCATAGGACCGTTCATTCCCCATCTTTCCCTTTCTTGAGCCTGTGGCACTGGTTCATTCATCCGTCCATTTATTCAACTAATACTTGCTGATCATTCATTATCTGCCAGGTGCAAAGGGAACCAGGCCGCCTTTCACGTCCGGGGGGGGCTCGCAGCTCAGGGATGGGGAGACAGGTGTGTTTAACAGTTTACCGAGTTCCATGTGACGCCGGGGCATCTGCGGAAACGTCCATAAAGAAGTTAAATTTCTGAACGGAAGAGGTCCCAGCTGGACAAGGTTGAGAAGGAGATCCAGAAGCAGGAAATAGCACGTGTGGCCAGTGGGGGTTCATTTACCTGCAAGTAAGAAAATCCCTGTGGGCAGTGGCTCAGACAACCAGGAGTTAACTTCTCTGGCTTAAGGAGTCCGGAAGACAGTGGTCGGTGGCATCAGATGGACGGGGCCATCCAGGGCCTGGGCTCTGCATCTGCTCTGCCATCTTCCCATGGGCTTTGGTCCTGGCTTGTCCTCAGGCCTGACATCTCAGCTTCCCTGAAGGCGGGGACGGTCGGGAGGGAGTCTGTCTCTCCTTCAAGAGAGCCGAGCTTTCTCAGGGGTCCTCCCGCCAACATCTCCCTTGGTCTGTTAGGCCACACGGTAGCCGAGTCCCCGTCACTTCCCTGTCCTCCCACTCAACGGCCACGTGGCTCTCTCTCCAAGACGGCAGCACAAAGGATCCACCCAAACACGTGGGTCTGGCCGCAACCCGCCTTCTCGCCAACATCAGCTCCACAGACTCGCCCTCAGGCGCTGGCTGCTCCAGGTGGACGGTGCGGATAAACCTCACTGCCCACGATCACCAGGCACATCCCACCCTGAGCACGTGCTCGTGGGGCTCTCCCATCTGGAATGCCTCTCCGCCTCTCGTGTCTTCACTTGACCACTGAAGTCGGACCGCTGCTCCAGCCCCCGTGCCCCCCTCAGCTCCCCGCAGAACGCCCTGGAGTCACCGCTCAGACGTGGTCGTGACTCTCTCCGCTCAGCCTGGTCTTGGCCCCCCGTGGGTTCCTCTTCGCCCTCTCAGCGGACACTCCGCAGGCAGAGACCCCACCCCGTGCAGAGGGTACAGCCGCTAAAGCCCTGTTGGATTTTCAACGTCGAAGTTAAGGACACGGTCACCACATCTTCTACAGCTCAACTCGGTGTCACGTGCGTCACCAAAACAGCCAATAAGTTCTTCCAGCAAAAACAGCGCAGGTAATAATATTCCAAAGAAGCCTTAGATTTTCTCCATATTTGGACATCAAAAGGTACTCTCCTCTTTAAAGGTACTCTGGAAAGGTTACATGCTGTTTGTTGCCATTTATATGCCATTCTAGAAAAGGTCAAACCATAGGGACAGAAAACAGGTCACTAGTTGCCAGGGGCCGGGGTGGAGGAGGGCCTGAAGGCACAGGGGCAGCATGAGGAAGTTTTCCAGGGGGATGGAGCCGTTCAGGATCCTGATTTGCGGTGATGGTTACACAAGTCTACACAGGTTTTGAAACTCATAGAACTGTACACCCCCCCCAAAAGCTATAAACATTAAAAAATGAGAAAGGAAAAATTCAATTTTTCATCATGTTATATAGAAACTGAAATCCAGGGAGATACTTCAGATGGGTCGAGAAGCATCGTAACCAGAGTCCGCCAAAGGCAGCAGTTCTGTGTGCATTCTGAGCTGAATAATTACAGAGATCAGCCACAAAGCGTTCTTAAATACTTATGACATTAAAAGCCTCCTCAGTACGAGAGGCTTTAAAAGATATTTCAGCAAAACACCTCTCGTACATGCTCAGCTTAACAAAAGCGCATTTGAGTCAGGGAATTGGAATCGTGGGAGCTGACATTGTTCGCTGCCACGATGGGCTTCCTGGGCAATGCGGTCCATCCTCACCTGTGCTCACAGCCCAGGAGGCTTGAGTGGTCACGAGCCGCCACGTGGAGGTGGGGCTGGGGTCTTCCGTTTGTGAACTGAAGACCAGTGGGGGATCCGTCATGGGTCGGCCAGCGTGCAAGGCCATCTTATAGGATCTTCAAGTCCAGTGGGGGTGGAGACCGATCAGCCCGCGATGGGAAAACTGTAAAGTGCTGTAGACCCTGTGGTCCGCACAGGGGGCACTAGCGCCCTCTTCACACTCTTCCTACGGGGGGGACTTGCAGGAGCTCTGGGGTGACGGAGGTGGAGGTGGCAGTGTTTCTGGCAGAGAGAACTGCAGGGGTGAAGGCAAAGGCCAGAGGGAGGTCTGGTCACGCAGGGGCTGAAACAGGTCTGGACGTCACAGATGGAGACGTGTCAAAGCCAAAAGGACCCCTTCCTGAAAGCGATACCGAGGATGCGGGCAGGAAGATGTGAGGGGAAACCAAGGGATGGAAACTGGGGACTGGGATAATCTGATTGGCACGTTGGAGGTCACCCTGAAGGCAGGTTGGAGAACAGGTTAAATCTGTGGGTGCTGGGGAGGGAGGCCTAAGGCAAAGAGGCCCTTTGGGAGGCGAACGTAGTTCTTAGGCAACAAATGAAGGTGGGCTTCCTGGGGCAGCAGCAATGGGGGAAGATGCAAGTGGGCATATTCAAAGGCAAGGGCGCAGTGATGATGCTGGGTGGTGGAGGGGGAGGAGGCAGGCTCAAGGCCTATGCCCAGGGCCCTGGAACTAGGGGCTGGTGGTGCTTATCCCAACGCACTAACATGTGGGACACAGAATGTGAGGCCAGTTTGGGGTGTAGTTGATGAGTTCACTTTACACATGAGGGGTCTGAGGTCTCTAAGGGCCCCCAGGAGACAGCAGAATATACGACCTGGAGACCGGTGAGAGACCTGGACCAGAACGTGACTTGGAGTCACTGTTGTATAGAAAATCACATCTCAAACTTCAATCACATACGAGTCTCGTCCAGATCTACTTAAAGTGCAGGTTCTGATCCGTTAAGGTTTTTTATTTTTTTTGTTTTATTTATTTTATTATTATTATTCTTTTTTACCTTTTGGCCGTACCCTGCAGCATGTGGGATCTTAGTGCCCCGACCAGGGATTGAACCCACGCCCTCTGCATTGTAAGAGCGGAGTCTTAACTACTGGACCACCAGGGAAGTCCCTGGTTCATGAAGGTTTGGCAGGGGCCTGAGACTCAGGATTTCTAACAAGCTTCCTGGTGATACTTTTGCTGCCAGTTAGTGGACCACATTTTGGGGGGTGGCAACAGCCTGCACAGTAATTGCAGTTTTAGATGAAGTTGCCCAGGGCGAGTATGTCGCATGAGAAGGAAGAACAACCTAGGCCAAGACTCAGAGGAAAACCAGTTAAGCCTGTGCACTGGATGAACCCTAACCAGGCAGGCACAGGAGAAGCACCAACGGAGCCTCTGGGGACTCGGGACCAGGGAAGTCAACGCAGGAAGGACTGGTGAGTAACCTCTGGTTCTGTCAAGAGTACCAGCCAGGGGAGGCTGGAGGAGGGTTGTGTTTTGGACTGAATGTTTGTATCCCCGACATATTCATATACCGAAGTCCTAACCCCAATGTGACTGTATTTAGAGATGGGCCTATAAGGATGTAATTAAGGTTAAATGAGGTCACAAGGGTGGCCCCTGATTTGATAGAATTGGTGCTCTCATAAGAAAAGGCACCAGAGAGTTTGCACACACACACATGCCCAAGAAAGGCCCGTGAGGGCACGGCAAGACGGACGCCGCCTACCAGCCAGGAAGAGGGCCCTCACCAGAAATCGAATCTGCCGGCACCTTGACCTTCCAGCCTCCCAAACCGTGAGAAAATGAACTTCTGTTGTGTGATGCGCCCAGTCTGTGGTATTTTGTCCCAGCAGCCCGATTTGGGTGCCATGAAATGGGTGCTGCCGTAGCCAATCCCTCACAATGTGGAGACAGCTTTGGAACTCGGTGATGCAGAGGCTAGAGGAGTTCCGAGGTGCCTGCTACGAAAAGCCTGGATTGCAGAGAAGGCACTGTTGGTAGAAGTGTGGACTGAAAGGCCGTTCTGATGAGGTCTCAGATGCTATTGGAAACAGGAAGAAAAGCAACTCCTGTTATAAAGTGGCAAATAATTTTGGCTGCACTGTATTCCAGTCTTCTGTGGAAGATAGAGCTTGTGAGCCATGCAATTGGAAATTCAGCTGAGGAGGTTTCTCAGCAGAATGTTGACAGGGCAGCCTGGATCCTCCTGGTGCTCTTAGCAAAATGGGGAAGGAGCAAGACGAACTGAAGAAGGAATGGTTGAGAAAAAAGGAACCAGAACTGAAAGATCTGGAAAGCTCTCAACCTGTCCACATCATGAGAAGTGAGAAGGCTTGTTCTGAAGCGAATGCTCCAGGGGTCCTGAAGAACCACTGATAAAGAGGTTGGCGTGGGTGTAAACCACGAATGTCATCAGCCACTCAGCAGCGGGCAGGAACAGAGATGGGGTTAAACCAGCAGAAACACTGCCCTCTAGGACTAAGGGCACAGAAAAAACGGGGCAGAATGAGAGGGAATGCCAGACCTCTCAGATTCTACAGGACGGGACCGCAGAGCTATCTGGCTGCAGACGTGCTCCAACCTCCGAGAAAAGGGATGACAAATCCTGAAGGCAATTCAGAGATCTTCAGGGCTGGGGTCACCTCTCCAGTTTGGGGGGCCAGGATGCCCCACCTAGGGTCTCAGAGGCAGTGCCCCCCTGCTGAGAGCCGTGAGGGTGACGCTGCCACCCCACCAGGCCCAGGAGGAGGAGCATGGACCTGAAAAGGATTATTCTCGGAACTTAAGATATAAAGGACCTTGCCTTGCTAGGTTCTGGGCGTTCGTGGACCTGGTGACCCCTTTCTTCTTTCTGATTTCTCTCATTTGGAATGGGAATGTCTAGCCTATGTCTGTCCTACCGTTGTATTTTGAAAACACATAACTTGTCTGGTTTCACAAGTTCACAGCTGGAGAGGAATTCTGCCTCAGGGTGAATCATACTTGGGGTCTCACCCACACGTGATTTAAATGATGTTTACGTGAGACTTTGGACCGAGACGTACAGCTGAGGTTGGGATGAGTTAAGACTTTCGGGGCTGTTTGGATGGGATGAATGCACATGAGAAGAACATGAATTTGGGGGGACTGGGGTTGGAAAGCTATGGAAGCTGTGCTCCCTCAAAATCCGTATGTTGAAGCCCTAATCCAATGTGACTCTACTGGAGATGGGCCCATAAGGAAGTACTACTAACTTGAGAAACTTAGTATCTGGCAATGGGGCTCCTCCCTGGGAAAGTGTTCTCTCGTCTAAGCATTTTGTTCCAGGATATACAGGGAGTTTATCCTCCTTTTCCCCAGGGTGTCCCTAGGGTCATGTTGATAACTCGCTCTCCTTACTGTGTCTGCCTCTCTCTTCTCCCGCTGCTGTGCTTAGAGGGATACTTATGATTTGAAGCAGCTCTCATGCTCTTGCTTTCCTAACCCTTCCTAGGTTTTCACTCAAGATCCTCTTTTTGCTCAGGGGTTCAGAGGGAATGTGCATTTAAATACATGTGGATGGACTGGCCCCAGGACCTGTTTGCTCCCTTCCTGTCTGCTCCTGTCATGCCGGACCCACATGCTTCATCCCCTTGGGCTCCCTGGTGACCCTCAGCAGCGGATGTGACTGGTACTTAAGTCACATCAACTTGGAAGGCAAGTTGGCCAACAGCATCCTCCTACCTGGCTTTTTAAGAATACCCGGAGGTTGTCAAAACTATTGGTTAATTCAGGACAGGGGCAATTAAGTAAAAATGATTGCTGTGACATTACATAGATTAAACTATTGGATGATTTCACTAATTCTTTCTTATTTTCTCATCCAAGGAATCATGTAATCAGAGCTAAGTAGCAACCAAATTCTACTCATGAACTTCATTCCCTTCATCTTTCCTCATTCCAATGTTAAGGAAAGAAAGGGATTTCCTTCTTTCGATGATTAATTATCTTTGGTAGCTTTTTGGAAGCCAAAAAAATTTCAGAACCTCTCAAAGCTGTGGTGCGTAGGTCAGGTAGAGAGCTGGATTATGGAGTGGTGATGACTAGCTCACTCTCCTTCCTCTTAAAAGGATGACTAACTCTCCAGTTTATAACTTCTTAATTATACAACAGATGGCGGTGCTGTTGGAAGAATAACACTGTACACTCCCCCTCTCCTCTCTCACCTTTAGTGGAAGTTATTTACTACCCCTTCACACGCATGTACACACAAGCGCACACACATAAACACACAAATCCTGCAAACACCAACACTTTGTCTGTTAAGCTGGCACCACCATCCAGTGGAGGCGAGCCACTGAAAGGCCCAGGGTAGCACGCAATTTAGGAATGCTTCAAGCAACGCACCGCTTCTGCTCATTAATTTCTACAGATTCAAAACCTGTGGTTACTGGCTTGGCCACAAGTCCCACCATAGCAAGTGCCTCAGTAAAACCCGCCAAGTCTGGATATTCGTGTGCGTTATCACACGACAGAGCAACACTGAAGACTTCCTCTCTTGCTTTCAGGCTTTTTGCTACAATAACACTCAGGAGTAAAGAAACCCAGTAAGATGGAAAAAGACTACAGAAAATTAAAACCTATTGTTGAATAAAATTCCAAATTCCCAAGGTACTTGTTGTATCATGCACGGAGTGTATCACGGGGTTTTTCTAATTACACAGCTTACTTACTGTGGGAAACACGAAGAAAGAAGTGGGAACCCAATAAACTCTTGAAAATGACATTCAAGAAAGTCTACCTGTTATTATAAAAATAATAAGTTTAGCTGCCTAGAAAAAAAAGCAAAAGCATATCCTAACCTGCTTCTAGAAATGGGTTGTCTCATTTTACCCCTGAACTGAAATGGCGATGTGTGTGCTATTGGTAATCTCTGAACGGCATCTTCATAACATTCTGTTAAATCATTTTCTTTGATGGCAGTTGGAGCTGAAAATCACAAATGGAATTGGTCCTAACTTACAACAATGATTAATTCCTTCAAGTTTTAAGTAACATAAAAATGCTCTAACCACCAGGGAGAGGTAATGATCCCCATAAGAGTCTCTGAGCCCTAATTGTTGTTTGGAAGGCCCAGCAGCTCGGGTCCATATTAATCAGCTCTGAGTCTCTGCCTATAATTGTTGTTAACGAGCTCACCCACAATAATGGACTGCTAAACTGGAATGAAGAACAGATCTTTCCCAAGAATTTGAGTCATTCTTTTTCCCCTCACTACATTACAATGATGGCCATTTATAATAAAAGCAATTACGTGTTCTCTCTTTCCTACCCACCCCCCCCCCCCCCCCCCCGTGTCCCTCTGAAAACCCACTCTTCTCATTTCCATTTCTTCAATCACTAATTACCCAACGTCACTGGTTAACGGAGATTGCTCAGAGACCCCTCCAGCTGGTGGCCTTTGGGAACGACCAGCACAACATCACCGCTGCCGCCCAGAAGCTGCGGCAGCCGTCTCCTCAGCACCCTCTCTTCGCAGACGCTCAGCATCCGCTGCCAGGACCATCCTCTGCTTCTCGAGCCCTCCACCATGTCCTCTGAGACACCCGCCCTTTGACGAGTGGTCTCTTCCTGAATGCTGTCCCTTCCTCCCCCCTGCCTTCGCTGACGCCAGGCTCTCGGCAGGTCACAACGCCCTCTCTTCAACGGAGCATCTCTTTCATCTCACCCCCACCTTCCCACGTACCAAGGGCTGGAAGATGTAGGAGAAATGTCCTTCCCCCGCCCACCCCTAAATCCTCCCTCCTCTCCCAGGTCACACCCCCCACCTTCCAGTACGTCTGTCTGTCCTATACCGTTAGCACCCTGACCCCTCACCTGTCTTTCTTTCTTCCTTCCACTGACCTTGTCACCGTGAGGCACGACCTGCAGCATCTCACACGCGCTTTCTGACAAGCACACTTGATCCTTCCGCTGTCTTTGCTCACCCTTCCTCCCCTCCAGGTTTCTGACCTGACCAAAGACCTCCCCCCCCACTTTCTACCCATGGCCCCTCCTGGCTTTACTTCCCAACATGAGCAGGTGAGTTTCCATGGTCCATCATGATAATCACTCCTTTGAAAACACCCTTAACTCCCAATTTCACTCACCTGACGAATTCCAGCCCCAGATGACACCAGGGGACTGGGGATTGGGCAGGAAAGTGCTCCTGGGGAAAAGCACGTCCCTGGCGGTCTGCCTTCAAGGCATCCTCATCGGTACAAACCCCACGAGCCTGCTAATCCCCCAGCTGTTCAAGGCGAGGCTTTCTTCCAGCGGGCTGAGACGCCAGCTCGTCCTTTTTGGCTCTTCAGACCCCTCACTCCTCTGTCATCGCACTCACACATTATTGGGAAAAATAAAAGGATGCATCAAAAGAAACTCAATGATCCTGCCTCCACTTTGCCTACAGACAAACAAGCCTCTTCCTCCACCCGGAAGTGTCCCTTTCCTGTGGTCAGAAGGCTCCAGAGAGGGTGGGAGGGGGCACAGTAAGTTCAAAGGTCCTGAGGTCAGGAGGGGCGTGGCATGGTGGAACCACGGAGGAGGCGACATGGCTGCGAAGAGCAGGCGGGGGCGTGTGTGGGGTGGGGCCTGGGGCCTCCGTGAATTGGAGCAGGCCACCAGTCCAGGTGAGAGCCGGGGGACAGAGACCCACGTGATCCTATTTACGGATGTCGTAAGGTTATCTGGCCATGCTGGGGAGACTGGCTGGAGAGGGGCCCGAGGAGAAGCACAGAGGTCAATTAAGGGGCTACTCTTAATTGCTGGGCGTGCCAGGTCAGAGGGCACGCTGCAGGTCAGAGGGCACAGGCTATCAGTTGTTAAAACCACTCAAACTGCACGCCCAGTCCTGCACGCACGGCCGCATTAGGACTCCCTGCTGCCTGTAGCTATGCCAGGACAGCTTCTTTATACAACACTCCAGGGTAGAAACAAGTATTTCCAGCACCTACAGACACTCTCCCCCAATATTAATCACTACACTTCTGGACCCATGGAGTGCTTCAGGTCAGTTCAACACTCTTTCTCCCCTCCAGCCAGAGCAACACAACACACACACACACACACACACAACTACCTTAACAACGTTTGCATTCTGTTGAGAAAAGAACCATCGTTTGGGTTGCATTTTTCCTATGTCCAATTTTGTGCTTTTAAATTTAGCTCTAAAACTTGAATAGAAAGACGCATAAAAATAAACAACAAAACAAAAAACCGAAATTCTGTGTGCGTGCGTTTTGAACCAGCTTCGTGTTAACACAACGACAAAAACAAACCAAAAACATGCTAAGAGGCTTTAATTTCAAAAACAAACAAAAATCATCAACCACGACCAAACTTCCGGCAAAGGACGAATTTACTGTCTTCTGAGACAGTGAGCAGAGCCGTGGCGTCACCTCAGAGTCTCCCAAGAACTCGGACCAGCTGCTGAACTTCCACAACCTGGTGCAACCACGTGCAGGGCTCCCCAAGCTACGTGAGCACACGGTGCAAGAGGCACACGGCAGTTCTCAGTGGTCGAGCAGAGGAAGAATCACAGACAACTGGGCCTTCAGTAGTTAAAGAGCAAAATACCAAGGTGCCAACAAATCAAGGCGAGCAATTTCTCTTATAAATTCTGCTGCTGGAGGGAAGATGGCTGGAATTGAGACCCTGCATTTAATCACAGAACAAAGGGGCTTCTGAGAAATGTTGGTGGGGGTCTGAGGTGCTCTTCCAGGCGGTTCCGGGACAGCATCCACCCCGGAGGCAATGTGTCCCACCTCCTACCATCCCAGAGGCTGCAGAAATGCCGGTGACCCAGACCCTGCTCCTCAGAGTTAGACCTGTGGGCAGTTGCAGAGGGAGACGGAGACCTTCTTGCAATGCTGACCTCAGCCTTGACACATGGAAATGTGCAAGGGATTCATCCAGCAAGGACACTGGGATCAGCTGGTTCCCAGAGGCGGGCCCAGGAAAGGCTCGGCAGACAACGCAGAAAAGATCAACAGCAGAAGAATTAAGAAACTCATTTTCCTTAGTCACGACGGGGCAAAGATTTCATCAGTTCTTCTAATGAGGAAGGGCTGGATGGTGGTAAACATCAGAAGCACACAACAATAACTACATTCGTTGCAATATAGGAACTCATATACTCAGAATTACATGAATTGATTTGTAATAGAGTTATGTCAGTCCATAAGTATGGGTTCAGTAATTTATAGCCAACCCCTTGTGGTTATAAAGCCTCAAGTTATTTTTAAAAATTAACTCTCATAGGGCTTCCTTGGTGGCACAGTGGTTGAGAATCTGCCTGCCAATGCAGGGGACACGGGTTCGAGTCCTGGTCTAGGAAGATCCCACATGCCGCGGAGCAACTGGGCCCGTGAGCCACAATTACTGAGCCTGCGCATCTGGAGCCTGTGCTCCCAACAAGAGAGGCCGCGATAGTGAGAGGCCCGCGCACCGCGATGAAGAGTGGCCCCCACTTGCCGCAACTAGAGAAAGCCCTCTCACAGAAACGAAGACCCAGCACAGCCATAAATAAATAAATAAATAATAATTTTTAAAAAATTAACTCTCATAGATATAGGTAAATGGGTAACTCCCCCTGACAGCTGCATTGGAGTTTCTGGAATTCAGCTGAGGTTCACCTTAAAACAAACAGGCTCGATCAGATTTGTCCGTGTTTGGCTATTTTTCAAGCTCCATGTGAATTATAAAGTTTACGGTCCCTTAGATGGCAAAATGGGCTACATCAACTCACCACAAGGGCAGGAAAAGGGTAACAATTTCTCAAATGTGAAAACGGCTTCAAATTCCTGCAGTGAGAAGCTCCAGCATCAAATCAGCTTTTCTCAGGTCTGAGCAGGACGCCTGTCGGGGGGTGGGGTGGGAATTGAGCACCTAGGGGCTGTGCACCCCTCCCCCCTCCACTGAGGAGGAAAGATGCTGGAAGCCAAGGGACCACAAACTCGTCTGTGTCACCAGCACCTACCATCCATCTCTGAGAAAAGCAAAGAGAGAGTAGGTCTGTGACTTGGTTCAAAGTTTTAAGTGCTAGAGACCCAAGGAAAATGCCACTTTCTGCCTCTGTAAGAAGGAAAAATGCCCAAGGCTGATTAAGCCCTACACATGGATTTCCAGAGCCTCTGTGCCATGGACCACAGGCAGGGGTTACTAGGGAGGGCTGAGAGACACAAAACTTAACAAAAGGGGGGTGGGCGAGGGAGGGACTGGGAGTTTGGGATTAGCGGATGCAAACTATTATTATGTAGGATGGATAAGCAACAAGGTCCTACTGTAGGGCACCAGGAACTACATTCAGTATCCTGTGATAAACCACAGTGGAAAGGAATACACACACACACACGTAACTGAATCACTTTGCTGTACACCTGAAACTAAACTAACACAACACTGTAAATTAACTATACTTCAATAAAATAAATTTTTAAAAATCTTGACAATAGCGACACCTGGGTATGGATGCGAATGCCATCTTCAGGAGCCTGTATTTAGAATAACAAATGATTTGATTAACTTCCCCAACTAGTAAGCGGTGTCATCACTAACTACTAATATGCAATCCTTAGAAGACAGAAAGAACATAATAATATTTCTTTGTACACTCTCCTTTTTCAGCACAAAACTTTAAAAAACTCTTTAAAATATGTACCAGTAATGCAAGAGAAATATATCCACATTTAATGGCCTAATGATTTCTCACTGTATTCTAATTTTATTGCTAAATTTGAGACTCCAGAAGTAGTTAGCATTAAAAAAAAGAGTATGTTTTCATTTGGGTCCCCAAGAGAATCATAGGAATACTGCACTTCCCTGGATTTATGTAGCATTCCACCGAGCTTGAAAATATAATAATAAAAAACTAAAATAATAACAAGAAATTACATGGATAGAACCCCACTGTATTCAAGGTCTGGGTTGGGCATCTTCTTATATCATGAATTTAATTTACACAGTAACCCAGACAGCTAAGTGATCCTCCATGTCGGTTTCGTAATATCCCTAAGTCACTAATGAACATGACAGCATCTCCATTTCTCTGACGGAAGAACCACAGAAGTCTGGGCCACCCTAGGTCATCAGCAAGTCACTTGCAGAGGACTGATGAGAACTTGGTTTTCCTGCCCCAAACAGAGCTCTCTCTAGAGGCTATAATCACACCTCCTGGCTTCTCTAACTTCTTGGAACTTTGGGAGCCATGTAAGGAAGGAAGGAACTCATTATACTCTTTAAGCAGATATATCATGTCCTTTCAGCAGACTGTAGGCTCACCTAGTGCAACATAAATATGAGCAGCTCTACTTTCTTAGGCTCTGATGGTGTCATAGGAAGCTCCTAGAAAGGCTCTCAACCATCCCCCCTGCCTGGTGTTCACTCTCTTATGAATCCCCTCCCCCAGCGGGCTGGACATAGGGACTCATTTCTCACAAATGGACTCTGGTGACAGTGAGGGAACATGAGGTCACAAACACTGTGACCTCCATCCTACTGACACTGTCTGGGCTCCTTTTGCCTGCTGCTCTGTCCCATGGTGAGCCCCGTGGTGCAAGGACCTGGGGACAGTCTCTGGGCCAATGAGAAACCCAATGGCCATGAAAAACGGAGCCCTGTCAAGAATCATACAGGTAAACTCGGAAGCGAGTCCTTCCCCAGTCGAGCCTTGAGGTGAGCCTGCAGCTCAGATGACACCTGGACTCCAGCCCATGAAAGACCTGGCATCCAAGGATCCAGCTAACCTGAGCCCAGATTTCTGACCCACGGGAACCGTGAAATTGTTAATGTTGTTTGCCTCAAGCCACTATGTTTTGGGGTAGTTTGTTATGTAGCAACAGGTAGCTAAAAGAGATAAGCTGATATACACAAACTCACTTTGCTAACTCCATGACTGTGTGACTGGGATTTTATTTAGATCAGATGTTGGGCAAGATTTTATTGGGATCAGAACAATGTTCCACAGGTTTTAAGAACAATCACCCTGATTATCTCTTTTAAACACTGCAACAAAAATTGTCACAAATATTCACTGGCTCTTTCAGAAAATAATCTCTAAGGAAGAACATTTTCCAGATATGATTTCTCTTTCCTCTTTGAAAGTCACAAAATGTATGAATATTTGTACATGCTCTAAGATACCACAGTTTAAATTTTTTTTCCTCCTCCCTAAAGAGTTTTAGAAACTTTTAACATTTGCCAAATATACCTCGATATGAAAGAACATGGCTGCTCTAATTAGATAACTTTGTTTTAAGGAAATTTACCCCTATTAGTATAGTTTAGTAAGTATAGTTCATATAGTTTTCAAACTAAAAGTAAAAAAATTACTATCCCCCCCAATGTCCAGCTTGGTTTCAAGAGAACCCTTCAGAAGCTATACATTGAGAAATGCTATGAAGTTCTATACATAAAAAAACAAAGTAACACTCAGTTAGGAAACACTGGCTCTTTGGGGCAGGAATGGTCTTTCCAGCAGAAATGAGATAATGTAAATAAACACATTTTGCAAACTACAGGACTGGTACCACATAAATAAAACATGATATTGTTTATTATTTTCCAATTCCAGAGACATTAATGAATCTATAGGTATCTAATGCCTGGAAAATTGGAAAACTGTGCTTGGGTTTACTCTTTCTCCAATCTAATTGATAACTTTTTACATTTTTAAAAAGGGTACTTTTGAGACCATTAAAAAAGCATAGGGTTGACATAGTTAAAATTAGCTAATTTGTAGATGCTCAAGGATGTTAACTAAGTTATAGTTTTAATAAAATTAGAAGAGTTTAGTAGGAAAAAAAAAGGTATGCTAATTACCATGATCCCCCATTTCCAGAATAAACATGGGCTGTTACTAAGATGTTTCACAAATAAGGTCTCTTCCTTTCATGACATAATTTTATCTTTTTGTGTATTTGATAAAATTTCAAGGACTTAAGAGTACATAAAGTCACTTTGAATCCTAATCCAGAGCTAAAAAGTTCAGAAAGAGGATAATGCCACAAACATATCGGTTCAGCACCAAATATACACACGTGGTCCTGGGCCAGGTCCTGAGGGCCACGTGGGGACAGGAGATAAAAAGACCTCCCTGCTCTCTGAACAGCTGACAACGTAAAAATGGTAAAATAAAACTAGTTTATGTCAAACTGCTGGGAACTGATGCAACATGGCAATTAGTCTGAATAATTGAAAGGAAGAAATACACAATACAGACTACTTGCTTGCATAGTCATATGTACAGTAACTGTTCGGTACTTGAAAACTATTAAGGGTTACTTCTTTGATTCACGTTAAAAGTATCCATTTCTATAGATTTTTTTACATAGCACACATTTTCAATACTTTAATCATTTTTATAGTTTAAAATATAGCTGAATCCACTCCAAATTTTTTACATTTTCCCTCAGTTGAGAAAACAAACTGAATACAGTTCTACTGCAAAGGCCAAGCGACGGTGCACAGGGAGAAAGGGTTAGTCAAGGTTCTTGTTTACAGCCAGCGTTCTGCATGGTGAAAACTCAGATTTAGCAAAATGTTCTTTCCCTAAATGGTTATCGGTGGCAATGGGATCCCAGGGCACAGTTTCCAGAGGAGCATTGGGAGAAAGGAGGAGGATGGTAGAGAATTCTACGATGGACAGAGCATAGGGTCCTAGGTTAGATCAACGTATTCCAAATGAGCAGACAGGAGAATCTCTTCTAAAAGGTTCCGAAGAACAAATATAAAACTTTGTTTTGAAGTCTTGAGGAGCAGGAAGCTCATTACCAAACAAGGTAACTCATCCCACTGTTGGGGTCCTCTCATCATTAAAAGATTCTCTGGTAAGATGACCCGAAATCTGTCTTTTTATGCTTTTCTCACTCAGGTGTGGGTTTTGTCTCCCTGGAGCAACCCAGAACAAATTCATCACCCCATTCCTATGAAAGTCCTTCAAATATCTACTGGGATTTTTCTCTTTATTCAGGGGTGGAGGTTACATTTTTGCTAGCTTCCATGGGTGGTGAAAGGAGCTGGAATACTCTGAGCCATGGACATCACGCTTAGAGGTATGTAGGGCTGGGTGTAGGATGTGCAGAGTCCCAAGGCTAAAAGTTGGTTTTCAGTACATTAAGTTCACTGACTTGCCTGATCAAACAGATAAAGCTGACCAGTTGTTCCAAAGGATTCAGATGGATAAAAAGAAAACTTTTACATAACAGACATTAAAAAAACTAGTAAATGGAAAATTTAAGATAGAGAATTAAAAAAAGATCTACTTTTGGAGGAATAACTCTCCAACTGAAATTTTAATTGAGACTGAAATCTCCAAGAAATAATCCAGTTGTCATCAAGTAACTTTTAGAAGAAGTTCTAAAATTTCTAGAATTAGAGTTGCATCTCTATGCAAACCCCAGCTTCCTCGTTGGCATGTAACTTGACAAGCTGGGCTGTCTCATGCCAGGGGAAGAAGATTCCCTCAAACTCACCAAGGAGCTACTCAGCCCTGAATGATGACGCAGGTACCATTACATCTCACAGAAGCTTCACCAAACTCTAATTAGAATAGTCTCAAGAGAACTAGAAAGGCAGTGGAATTCTACATTTTATTTGCCAGAGAATAAAGTTCCACTGATGCACATTTCTAAAGCTGCTATCTCTTACAAGCTGAACATCTGTTTCACTTACACAAATACATTTCACCTTCTTGCTCATTTAAAGAGCCAAAATGAATTCTAAAATATTAGTATGTTAAAAAAAAAAGTCTGAGTTTTAGGCTGCCACGAAAGACCAGGGTGAGATTTTATACAAAATTCTGGTGAAATTTTATGGGAGACTCACATAGAAGTGCTTAAAACAGGGGTTTATATAATGAAAGTGATAGTTCAAGTCTTCTCTAGAACACTGTGATGGCTAGGATATCAATAACAGCTGATTTTAATTTAGGGAGAACCTGGCATTCACTTTTTGTTCTTAGGATAGAATGTATGGCGTGACTGAGAAAAATGGCAAGAAAAATAATTGCACGAATGGGTAAAATAAATCTCTCTAAAAAGACAACTTCTCACCATCTCACCAAGAAAATCCTATGAAATAGGCCCTAAAAGTAGTGATTTTTTTTTTCTCTGCCAAAAAGATTTTCATACCTTTCCTCTCTCCTAGGTGGCAGTGTGGCATAAAAAGAGACTAACCCAGGACCCACCAACTACTACAGGATTCAAAGATCACTAAGAATAGAGATTCAAGGAAAAATACTTAATAAGGTATTAGCATAAAGAAACATTTTTTTTTTACAAGTAGAAAAGAGTAGTACTCACTGGTTCCACGTTATATGAAAAAAGAGCATACTCTCTATCTGGAGATATTTCGTATCTGACAGCTCTTAACGATTCCTAAAAGAAAAAACAAAGAACAAAGAATTTTAAAGTATTACGTATAACATAACTCAAAATCTTGTAGTGAAACTGTACCTGTGGCGCCATTTTCAAAATTTGCTAATAAAATTAGTACGGAGTCAACTTGCTAAAGTCTATTAAAAATGGCTATATCCTTTTTTTGTTAACCAAATAGTGTTCAGTTAATTAATGCCATTTTACATTTTATTTGTAGTTTTTTCAAATTTCAACAAAACATATTGTATCTGCTGAAACAAATCAGTAGAAATAAACATAAAAACAAATAACCTTTCCACACAAGACTCCCAATCTCTCTGTATCTTTAAACACACTTTCCTTTGCTCATTCTTATACTCAGAAGCTTATATTAAGCAGATTTGTTCCTAAAACAGAATCACATTCCACACATGATTTGGCAACGTGCCTCTTCACCTTCATGGATTCTGACCCACAAGTCAGTGGATAGAGGGCTATCATTTTTTCTTTCAAATTTCTTCAGAGCACACAGGGAATTTTACATAAATGAAATCATCGAAAATGCTGTGTTTCCCCCTTCAACTTGCCCGTCTTCTCTGATGCACTCCCACTGCTGTACAGACCCTCATACCCACTAGAAAGAGCCTTATATTGTCAACTTGGCGTGTATCACTCTACAAACGATCATAGGACCACACGCAAGCATTAGATGTATAACCACAGCCAAAAATGACGTCACCTTACACAACGCTCACCTTAGCTTTCTCACGTAACAATAACTTAAGGTTTAGCCTGAATTAGTGCTCTTTAAAGCTTGCATACTATTCTATGGTGTGGCTATATCTTCATTCACTCAGTCCTTACTAAAGGGTAGTGACAGAAGGTTCTTGTTATTCACGGTAGTTACATTCTAGAAAGTCTCCACACATCCTGTTCCTAGGGGAATGCAGAGTTAGGTTCCTGTGAGCCTCTGGTCACAGTGTTTTTGTCACCCAGTCAATACGTAACCTTGTCTTAGGTGTGTTTCTGTCTGAAGGCGTCTTACTGAGTATATGTTGCTTTCATCAACACAGAACTCATGGCTAACAACACTGTAGCCTGTGCCTGAATGAAACTCATTAACACGTCTTTTCTCTGTAAGAAAAACAGCATCACAGCCTTCTTGAGCTTAGGAACACAAGCCAGGCCTTCAGCGTTATTCTTGGGAGCCATTTTAAACAGCATGATCACCAATAAAAAGCACAAAAATGTGAAAAACTTGGCACGACATAGACCACAAAAAGAACACTTGTTTATAGTATGAGATCTGACACCAGAAGACAATGGGCACCTCCAGTATCCTGCCACTACGCACGTGCCCGGGAACGACCACAGAAGCACCCTGAGTGTGAACCTGGGGTCACAAATCGACTGCAGCACAAGGCGGATCTGCAAATCTGGAAGCCGTGAATGATGAGGGTCAACTGTGACGTGTTTGCAGTCTGCTGTCATTACACACAATGTTGTAATAAGGGTCCTCATCCATATATCTTTACTGGTGTGTGTATGATTATCTTAATTATTTTACAGGGTAGATTTCTAAGGGGAGAATTGATGATGTATAAGTTTTTTAAAAATTTAAATAGATATTGCCAAATCTCTTTTCACAATTGTTCTTGAAATGAACACTCTCTCTACGGATGTAGGAATGCCCCCTTTCTTCCCTTCCTTGGCAGCAAGAAGTCACTATTTTCTTCCATTTTGACCCTCTGATGGGTGTGAAGTGGTGCCTCACTGATAGCTTAGTGTATTTCTCTGCTTACATTCGATCCCCACTGGAGATGTTTTAGGCAATGTGGATTTTATCTTCAGAGAACTGTCTATCCATATCTCCTTGAAAGTATTTCCTATGCTGAGTTTTCTCCCATTCTCTCTTAAGCTCGCTCCTATCATGTTTTCACCCCACCTTGACCAAGACCCCTCTTCTCAAGGTTACCAGAGGCTCAGTCGCTAAATGTCGTGCTAATTCCTCAGCTCTCACCGTACTTGGCGCCACTGACCACTGTCTCCTCCCAAACCCCGTCTTCACTTGGCGACCAGGGTACACCTGGTTTCTCTCTTACTTCCCTTGCCGCTTGTTTTCATGCCCCTTTGCAGGTCCCCTTGGTTCCTCTGACCTCTGAATCCTGGAGTGTCCAACACTCACTATTTGGACCTCTTTACTCTTCTATGGCTAAAAATCCATGTACCTGCTGAAGATTCCAACAGTGAAGTCTCTGTCCAGATCTCCCAACCTGGTCTGGACTTGACCTCGACCTTCAGACTCGTCTATCTAACTGCCTCCCTGACATCTCTCCACTTGGATATCAAATGGGCACCTCATGTCAACGTGCATAAAACCAAGCCCCTCACATCCCATCCCCTCCCCCTGCAGCTCCTGGCAGCTTCTTGCTCATCTCAGATGTTGCAACCCCATTCACTCAGCTGCTCAGGCCAAACTCTTAGCCACCTTTTCTCTTTCTCTCTGTCTTACACACCTGAGGTCCAGTTGATCAGAGAACCGTGCTGGTTTACCACTAAAGGACACTCAGAACCCTTCCTTCCCTGCTGCCACCACCCCAGTCGAAGGCATGGACCTTTTTTTCTTGAGCTATTGCAGTGACCTTCCAGCTGCATCCCCAGGTTCTGTCTTTGCCTCACTGCAGTCTGTGCTAGCCACAGGGGCCAGGGCCAGCTTTTAAATATGTAAATCATGATACTGCGCCTTGCTTGAAGCCCACCCACACAGCCTCCCGTCACACTCACAGTAAAAGTCAAAGTTCTGACTGAGCAGTAGGCCTGCCTGGCCAGGGTTCCCATCAGCTCTCTCTCCCACCTCACCAGTGTCCACACCTTCTCGGAGCAAGCCAGGCACTGCTCTCTCAAGGACGCTGTGTTTGCTCTTCTCTCTGCCTGAAACTCTAGACTTTCACTTCTTTCTCCTTTTTTCTCAAAAGTCACCTTTTGCGTGAGGACTTCCATGTCCTTGAATAGCCATTATATCTAAAAACTTTAACAGGCTGGGCTCTAATTTTTTATAACTCTCTTTCCTTATTTCCCTAGAATAATAATTATCTAAAATAAAATATATTTTACATTTATTTATTTATTTCCTGTCTCCTTCAAGAGAATGTAAGCTCCTTGAAAGGAGGGCTTTCTCCAAAAAGAATGTTTAATTTCTCTTGGTCATGTTTTGTAGTTTACAGCATGCAGATCTTGTCCATATTTTGTTAAAGTTATCCCTAAGTATTTAGTATTATTGATATTTTATACATATACATATAAATAAAATACACATGTATATCTTAATTTCAATATCCAGTTGTTTATCGCTTACAGAAATATAACAGACTTTGGTACCCTGACCTTATGCTCTGCAACCTTGCTAAATTACATTAATTGTGGGTATTTTTTGGTAGATTCCTTAGAAGTTTCTACATAATCATTTTTCTCCCCTGTGGAGACTTTTCTCCTTCCTTTCCTAACTGGATGCTTTTTGCTTCTTTTTATAGCCAATTACACTCTAGGGAACTGCCAGTATGATGCCGTGTAGAAGCCATGAGAGTGGACACCTCACCTTTTCCCGATCTTATGAAGAAGGCATTCACTCTTCACTATTCAGTGTGATATTTATTACTGGTGCATTTTTTTTGTAGATGCCTTTAATCAGGTTGAAGATGTTCTTATCTATTTCCAGTTTCCTCAGAGTTTTTATAATAAATGTTGAATGTTATAATGAATGTTGCATTTTCTCAGTTGCTTTTTCTACATTATTGAGAGATGATTAGGTTGTTTAGCTTTTTAAAATCTGTCAATATGGTAAATTACATTGTTTGATTTTTAAACATTAAACGAAACTTGCATTCCTGGGATGAACTCTATTTGGCCACGTTGTGTCACCCTTTTATATATTGCTAGATGTGATTTGCTAATATTCTGTTGAGGATTTTTGAACCTGTGTTCATGAGGAAAATTGTGGTTTTCTTTTCGGGCAATACCTTTGCTTGGTTTTGATTTCAGAGTAGTGCTGCTCCAAGAAATAATTTGGGAAATTATTCCTCCTCTTCTTCTATTTGTTTTATGAGTTTGCGTAGAATCAGTATTATGTTTTCCTTAAATGTTTGCTAGAATTCACCAGTGAAAACATTTGGGCTTTGAATTTTCTATATGTGGAGGTTTTAAACTATTAATTAGATTTTTTATGTCAACATAGGACTATTCAGATTGCCAGCTGCATCTTCAGTGAACTGTGATAATTTGTGTCTTTCAAGCATTTATTTGTTTCATTTGCATTGTCAAATTTACTGATAGAAAGCTGTTCAAAATATTTTCTATTATCCTTGTAATATCTGTAGTGATGGTCTCGCCTCTGTTCCTGATATTGGTTGTTTTGTCCTCTGTCTTCGTTCTTCATCAATTTTATTAATCTTTTCCAAAAAACAGCTTTGAGTATTCTTTAGTTTTTCTATTTTTTCTGTTTTCTATATGGTTGATTTCTTCTCTTTATTACCTTTCTTTTGTGTACTTAGGTTTACTTTTTCTTCTTTTTTCCCTAGTTTCTTACGGTGAAAGCTTAGATATAAGCACTTAAAGCTATAAATTTCCCTTTAAGTATACTGCCTAGCTGTATATCGTATATTTTGATATTATATATTTTTATTTTCATTTATTTCAAACTATTCTCTAATTTCCATTTGATTTCTTCTTTGGTCAATTTTTTATTCAGAAGTATGGTGTTTAATTTCTAATCATCAGGATATTTTCCAGATTTTTTTTTTTGCTATCGGTTTCTAGTTTAATTTTGTATTTGTTAGAGAACATACTTTGTATAATTTCCAAGCTTTGAAATATATTGAGGCTATTTTAATGGCCCAGACTATGGTCTATCGTGGTAAATATCCCATGTACACTCAGAAAGAATATGTACTCTGCTGTTGAGTGGTGTGATCTACAAATGTCAGGTCAGTTGGTTAATTGTGTTTTCAAGACTTTCTGTATCCTTACTAAGCTTTTTTTCTACACGTCCTATCAATTACTAGGAGAGGACTGTTTGAATCACCACCTACAATTCTGGATTTGTCCATTTCTGCTTTTGGTTCAAGCAATTGTTGCTTGAAGAACTGTAGCTCTGTTGCTAGTTGAATACACCTTCAGGATTCTCATGTCTTCTTAATGAACTGACTCCTTTATCATTATGAAATCTTTCTTTTTATTTCTGGTAATATCCCTTGCTCTGCAGTCTACTTTGTCTGATATTAGTATAGCCATTCAAGCTTTACTTTGGTTAGTGTTTGCATGGTGTATCTTTTTACAACCGTTTAATTTTAACCTATGTCTTTATATTTAAGGTAGATATCATAGATAGCTTATAATTGGGTCTTGCTTTTTAAAACTCATCTTAAAATCCTCTAGGAGTAGTAAGGGGAGCTTGTGTCCATAATAAACATGGGGATATGCGGAAAATCTGTCCTTTATACTGCAGTTATTTTCCATTCTATATTGGATCAGCTTTCTGCCCCTGTGTGACATGCTTGAGAAAGTTACAACATGTTCCAAAGATTTTAGGTGTGTATGTTGGTGTTTCTTACGTCAATTTTTAGAGTAGGAGAAAAGGTTCAGAAATCTTACATAAGGTTACATAACATTAAGAGAAGCTGGATATATTTCACATTTAAAGAACCCTTTTATAAAAAGATAGATGTATTTTTTTTCAGGACTAGTTAATTCATTTTACCTAAATTTCCATCAAAAGGCTAGCCACACATTGACCATATTTATCATTCCTGGCACTTGTCACTCTGTTATGTAGACCCAACTTTTCATGTGGTAAAAGCTTTCTTACTCCAAAGAATGTCCTTTAAATTTCTCAGTGTGCAGGTACATGGCCAATGAATTATCTTAGATTTTATCTCTGAATACTTTATTTTATCTTTATTTTTGAAAGGTCCTTTTGCTGCATATAGAATTCTAGGTTAACAGTTTTATTTTTCTCCCTGTACCTTAAAGGTGTCACTCCACTTTCTTCTGGCTTGCATAGCGTCTGGTGAAGACTCTGTTGTCACACTTATGTTTGTTCTTCTGTACAAATGTCTCTTTGCTTTGGCTGCCGTAAAGGTGTTCTATTTTTCACTGGTTTTCAAAACTTGATTATCATAGTGTAACTTGCTTTGGTGTGGTTTTCTTTATGTTTATTATGGTCAGGGTTTATTGAGTTTTTATACCACATGTGGTAAAAATTCAGTCACTATTTCTTCAAAAGTGTGTTTTGTCTTTTCTCTCTTCTCTTTCTGGGGCATTAATAACAAGTATCTTACTCGACTTTATATTGTTCAACAAGTCATTGTGACTCTGTTCAGGTTTTTTTTAGGTCTTTTTTCCTCTCTGTTCTTCATTTTGGATAGTTTGCATTGCTATTAGTTAAAGTTTAATTTACTTTTTCCTTCCGTGGTGTCTAATCGGCTATTAATCTGGAGTTTTAAATTTTTATATTTTATTTTTCATCTCTGGAAATTTTATTTGGGTATTTTACAATCTTTAATTTCTCTTCACTATACTCATGGTTTTCTTTATATTCTTGAGCATTTGGAACATATTTATCTTTGTAGTTTTAATGTGTTTTTCTGCTAATCCCATTATCTCTGTTATTTGTGGGTCTGTTTCTATTGACTGATTTTTCTCCTTATTATGGGTCACATTTTTCTGCCTCTGCGTATATATAGTAATTTAAGAAATAACACCAGATATTTTGAATTTTCTCTTGTTGAATCTTGGATTTTTTTGTGCTCCTTCAAAGAATGTTGGACTTTTTATGACAGGCAGTTAATTACTTGTGGACTAATTTATTTAGTTCTTTCAGTTTTGTTTTGAAGATGTTTTAAAGGCTGTTCTACAATAACCATGATTTTTGGGGCTAGGTGAGCCTCATTCCTAAGGGGTTGCTCTTCTGGAGTCTCTGCTTAATATCTCATGGCCAGGAGACACTTAAATGATCCCTGGTGATGTATGAGCTCTGGGAATTTTTCCTCTTAAAGTGTCCTATAATTGCTCTTTACTTGAAACTTTATTTTCTCCTGCCTTGTGGTGTTTCACGTTTTATAAATAAAGATCAACAATTAACCAAAGAAGGGGGGCAAGATGGTGGAAGAGTAAGACGCGGAGATCACCTTCCTTCCCACAGATACATTAGAAATACATCTACACGTGGAACTGCTCCTACAGAACACCCACTGAACGCTGGCAGAAGACGTCAGACCTCCCAAAAGGCAAGAAACTCCCCACGTACTTGGGTAGGGCAAAAAAAAAAAGAAATAACAGAGACAAAAGAATAGGGACAGGACCTGCACCAGTGGGAGGGAGCCGTGAAGGAGGAAAGGTTTCCACACACTAGGAAGCCCCTTCGCG
This sequence comes from Eubalaena glacialis, assembly GCF_028564815.1. Classification (NCBI taxonomy): domain Eukaryota; kingdom Metazoa; phylum Chordata; class Mammalia; order Artiodactyla; family Balaenidae; genus Eubalaena; species Eubalaena glacialis. The sequence continues at coordinate 126,153,649 of NC_083723.1, read as the reverse complement.
GGCGGAGACTGTGGGGGGGCAGAGGGGGGAAGCTTCGGAGCCAAGGAGGAGAGCGCAGCCACAGGGGTGCGGAGGGCAAAGCGGAGAGATTCCCGCACGGAGGATCGGTGCCGACCAGCACTCACCAGCCCGAGAGGCTTGTCTGCTCCCCCGCCGGGGCGGGCGGGGTTGGGAGCTGAGGCTCGGGCTTCGGTCGGATGGCAGGGAGAGGACTGGGGTTGGCAGTGTGAACACAGCCTGAAGGCGGCTAGTGCGCCACACCTAGCCGGGAGGGAGTCCGGGAAAAAGTCTGGAGCTGCCGAAGAGGCAAGAGACTTTTTCTTGCCTCTTTGTTTCCTGGTGCGCGAGGAGAGGGGATTCAGAGCGCCACCTAAACGAGCTCCAGAGACGGCTGCGACCTGCAGCTATCAGCGCTGACCCCAGAGACGGGCATGAGACGCTAAGGCTGCTGCTGCCGCCACCAGGAAGCCTGTGTGCGAGCACAGGTCACTCTCCACACCACCCCTCCCGGGAGCCTGTGCAGCCCGCCACTGCCAGGCTCCCGTGATCCAGGGACAACTTCCCCAGGAGAACACATGGCGCACCTCAGGCTGGTGCAATGTCACGACGCCTCTGACGCCGCAGGCTCGCCCCGCCTCCTCCGTACCCCTCCCTCCCCCCGGCCTGAGTGAGCCAGAGCCCCCGAAGCAGCTGCTCCTTTAACCCCGTCCTGTCTGAGCGAAGAACAGACGCCCTCAGGCGACCTACACGCAGAGGCGGGTCCAAATCCAAAGCTGAACCCCGGGAGCTGTGTGAACAAAGAAGAGAAAGGGAAATCTCTCCCAGCAGCCTCAGGAGCAGCGGATTAAATCTCCACAATCAACTGATGTACCTGCATCTGTGGAATACCTGAATAGACAACGAATCATCCCAAATTCAGGAGGTGGACTTTGGGAGCAGGATATATTAATTTTTCCCCTTTTCCTTTTTTGTGAGTGTGTATATGTATGCTTCTGTGTGAGATTTTGTCTGTATAGCTTTGCTTTCACCATTTGTCATAGGGTTCGGTCCGTCCGTTTTTTTTTTTTTTTTTTACTTAAAAAATTTTTTTTTCTTAATAATTTTTTTCTTATTTTCTATTTTTAAAAATTAAAAAAATTTTTTTTCTTAGTAAGTTTTTTCATATTTTAAAAAATTTTTTTCTTAATAAATTTTTTCTTAATAATTTTTCTTATTTTTTATTATAATAGCTTTATTTTATTTTATTTTATTTTGTTTATTTTATCCTCTTTCCTTCTTTCTTTCTATTTTCTCTCCCTTTTATTCCGAGCCATGTGGATGAAAGGCTCTTGGTGCTCCAGCCAGGCATCAGGGCTGTGCCTCTGAGGTGGGAGAGCCAACTTCAGGATAATGGTCCACAAGAGACCTCCCAGCTCCACATAATACCAAACGATGAAAATCTCTCAGAGATCTCCATCTCAACATCAAGACCCAGCTTCACTCAACGACCAGCAAGCTACAGTGCTGGACACCCTATGCCAAACAACTAGCAAGACAGGAACACAGCCCCATCCATTAGCAGAGAGGCTGCCTAAAATCATAATAAGGCCACAGACACCCCAAAACACACCATCAGACGTGGACGTGCCCACCAGAAAGACAAGATCCAGCCTCATCCACCAGAACACAGGCACTAGTCCCCTCCACCAGGAAGCCTACACAACCCACTGAACCAACCTTAGCCACTGGGGACAGATACCAAAAACAACGGGAACTACGAACCTGCAGCCTGTGAAAAGGAGACCCCAAACACAGTAAGATAAGCAAAATGAGAAGACAGAAAAACACACAGCAGATGAAGGAGCAGGGTCAAAACACACCAGACCTAACAAATGAAGAGGAAATAGGTAGTCTACCTGAAAAAGAATTCAGAATAATGATAGTAAAGATGATCCAAAATCTTGGAAATAGAATAGACAAAATGCAAGAAACATTTAACAAGGACGTAGAAGAACTAAAGAGGAACCAAGCAACGATGAAAAACACAATAAATGAAATTAAAAATACTCTAGATGGGATGAATAGCAGAATAACTGAGGCAGAAGAACGGATAGGTGACCTGGAAGATAAAATGGTGGAAATAACTACTGCAGAGCAGAATAAAGAAAAAAGAATGAAAAGAACTGAGGACAGTCTCAGAGACCTCTGGGACAACATTAAACACACCAACATTCGAATTATAGGGGTCCCAGAAGAAGAAGAGAAAAAGAAAGGGACTGAGAAAATATTTGAAGAGATTATAGTTGAAAACTTCCCTAACATGGGACAGGAAATAGTTAATCAAGTCCTGGAAGCACAGAGAGTCCCATACAGGATAAATCCAAGGAGAAACACGCCAAGACACATATTAATCAAACTATCAAAAATTAAATATAAAGAAAACATACTAAAAGCCGCAAGGGAAAAACAACAAATAACACACAAGGGAATCCCCATAAGGTTAACAGCTGATCTTTCAGCAGAAACTCTGCAAGCCAGACGGGAGTGGCAGGATATACTTAAAGTGATGAAGGAGAAAAACCTACAACCAAGATTACTCTACCCAGCAAGGATCTCATTCAGATTTGATGGAGAAATTAAAACCTTTACAGACAAGCAAAAGCTGAGAGAGTTCAGCACCACCAAACCAGCTTTACAACAAATGCTAAAGGAACTTCTTTAGGCAAGAAACACAAGAGAAGGAAAACACCTACAATAACAAACCGAAAACATTTAAGAAAATGGGCATAGGAACATACATATCGATAATTACCTTAAATGTAAATGGATTAAATGCTCCCACCAAAAGACACAGACTGGCTGAATGGATACAAAAATAAGACCCATATATATGCTGTCTACAAGAGACCCACTTCAGACCTAGAGACACATACAGACTGAAAGTGAGGGGACGGAAAAAGATATTCCATGCAAATGGAAATCAAAAAAAGCTGGAGTAGCAATTCTCATATCAGACAAAATAGACTTTAAAATAAAGACTATTACAAGAGACAAAGAAGGACACTATACAATGATCAAGGGATCGATCCAAGAGGAAGGTATAACAATTGTAAATATTTATGCACCCAACATAGGAGCACCTCAATACATAACGCAAATACTAACAGCCATAAAAGGGGAAATCGAGAGCAACACAATCACAGTAGGGCACTTTAACACCCCACTTTCACCAATGGACAGATCATCCAAAATGAAAATAAGTAAGGAAACACAAGCTTTAAATGATACATTAAACAAGATGGACTTAATTGATATTTACAGGACATTCCACCCAAAAACAACAGAATACACATTTTTCTCAAGTACTCATGGAACATTCTCCAGGATAGATCATATCTTGGGTCACAAATCAAGCCTTGGTAAATTTAAGAAAATTGAAATCGTATCAAGTATCTTTTCTGACCACAACGCTATGAGACTAGATTATCAATTACAGGAAAAGATCTGTTAAAAAAACAAACACATGGAGGCTACACAATACACTACTTAATAACGAAGTGATCACTGAAGAAATCAAAGGGGAAATCAAAAAATACCTAGAAACAAATGACAATGGAGACACGACGACCCAAAACCTATGGGATGCAGCAAAAGCAGTTCTAAGAGGGAAGTTTATAGCAATACAAGCCTACATCAAGAAACAGGAAGCATCTCAAATAAACAACCTAACCTTGCACCTAAAGCAATTAGAGAAAGAAGAACAAAAAAACCCCAAAGCTAGCAGAAGGAAAGAAATCATAAAGATCAGATCAGAAATAAATGAAAAAGAAATGAAGGAGACAATAGCAAAGATCAATAAAACTAAAAGCTGGTTCTTTAAGAAGATAAACAAAATTGATAAACCATTAGCCAGACTCATCAAGAGAAAAAGGGAGAAGACTCAAATCAATAGAATTAGAAATGAAAAAGGAGAAGTAACTACTGACACTGCAGAAATACAAAGGATCATGAGAGATTACTACAAGCAACTCTATGCCAATAAAATGGACAACCTAGAAGAAATGGACAGAGTCTTAGAAATGCACAACCTGCCAAGGCTGAACCAGGAAGAAATAGAAAATATGAACAGACCAATCACAAGCACTGAAATTGAAACTGTGATTAAAAATCTTCCAACAAACAAAAGCCCAGGACCAGATGGCTTCACAGGCGAATTCTATCAAACATTTAGAGAAGAGCTAACACCTATCCTTCTCAAACTCTTCCAAAATATTGCAGAGGGAGGAACACTCCCCAACTCATTCTACGAGGCCACCATCACCCTGATACCAAAACCAGACAAAGATGTCACAAAGAAAGAAAACTACAGGCCAATATCACTGATGAACATAGATGCAAAAATCCTCAACAAAATACTAGCAAACAGAATCTAACAGCTCATTAAAAGGATCATACACCATGATCAAGTGGGGTTTATTCCAGGAATGCAAGGATTCTTCAATATACGCAAATCAATCAACGTGATACATCATATTAACAAATTGAAGGAGAAAAACCATATGATCATCTCAATAGATGCAGAGAAAGCTTTCGACAAAATTCAACACCCATTTATGATAAAAGCCCTGCAGAAAGCAGGCATAGAGGGAACTTTCCTCAACATAATAAAGGCCATATATGACAAACCGACAGCCAACATTGTCCTCAATGGTGAAAAACTGAAACCATTTCCACTAAGATCAGGAACAAGACAAGGTTGCCAACTCTCACCACTATTATTCAACATAGTTGTGGAAGTGTTAGTCACAGCAATCAGAGAAGAAAAAGAAATAAAAGGAATCCAAATCGGAAAAGAAGAAGTAAAGCTGTCACTGTTTGCAGATGACATGATACTATACATAGAGAATCCTAAAGATGCTACCAGAAAACTACTAGAGCTAATCAATGAATTTGGTAAAGTAGCAGGATACAAAATTAATGCACAGAAATCTCTTGCATTCCTATACACTAATGATGAAAAATCTGAAAGTGAAATTAAGAAAACACTCCCGTTTACCATTGCAACAAAAAGAATAAAATATCTAGGAATAAACCTACCTAAGGAGACAAAAGACCTGTATGCAGAAAATTATAAGACACTGATGAAAGAAATTAAAGATGATACAAATAGATGGAGAGATATACCATGTTCTTGGATTGGAAGAATCAACATTGTGAAAATGACTCTACTACCCAAAGCAATCTACAGATTCAGTGCAATCCCTATCAAACTACCACTGGCATTTTTCACAGAACTAGAACAAAAAATTTCACAATTTGTATGGAAACACAAAAGACCCCGAATAGCCAAAGCAATCTTGAGAACGAAAAATGGAGCTGGAGGAATCAGGCTCCCTGACTTCAGACTATATTACAAAGCTACAGTAATCAAGACGGTACGGTACTGGCACAAAAACAGAAATATAGATCAATGGAACAGGATAGAAAGCCCAGAGATAAACCCACGCACATATGGTCACCTTATCTTTGATAAAGGAGGCAAGCATATACAGTGGAGAAAAGACAGCCTCTTCAATAAGTGGTGCTGGGAAAATTGGACAGGTACATGTAAAAGTATGAAATTAGAACACTCCCTGACACCATACACAAAAATAAACTCAAAATGGATTAAAGACCTGAGTGTAAGGCCAGAGACTATCAAACTCTTAGAGGAAAACATAGGCAGAACACTCTATGACATAAATCACAGCAAGATCCTTTTTGACCCAGCTCTAGAGAAATGGAAATAAAAACACAAACAAATGGGACCTAATGAAACTTAAAAGCTTTTGCACAGCAAAGGAAACCATAAACAAGACCAAAAGACAACCCTCAGAATGGGAGAAAATATTTGCAAATGAAGCAACTGACAAAGGATTAATCTCCAAGATTTACAAGCAGCTCATGCAGCTCAATATCAAAAAAACAAATAACCCAATCCAAAAATGGGCAGAAGACCTAAATAGATATTTCTCCAAAGAAGATATACAGATTGCCAACAAACACATGGAAGAATGCTCAACATCATTAATCATTAGAGAAATGCAAATCAAGACTACAATGAGATATCATCTCACACCGGTCACAATGGCCATCATCAAAAAATCTAGAAACAATAAATGCTGGAGAGGGTGTGGAGAAAAGGGAACACTCTTGCACTGTTGGTGGGAATGTAAATTGATATAGCCACTATGGAGAACAGTATGGAGGTTCCTTAAAAAACTACAAATAGAACTACCATACGACCCAGCAATCCCACTACTGGGCATATACCCTGAGAAAACCATAATTCAAAAAGAGTCATGTACCAAAATGTTCATTGCAGCTCTATGTACAATAGCCAGGACATGGAAGCAACCTAAGTGTCCATCATCGGATGAATGGATAAAGAAGATGTGGCACATATATACAATGGAATATTACTCAGCCATAAAAAGAAATGAAATGGAGGTATTTGTAGTGAGGTGGATGGAGTTAGAGTCTGTCATACAGAGTGAAGTAAGTCAGAAAGAGAAAAACAAATACAGTATGCTAACACATACACATGGAATCCAAGGGGGAAAAAAAGGTCATGAAGAACCTAGTGGCAAGACGGGAATAAAGACACAGACCTACTAGAGAATGGACTTGAGGATATGGGGAGGGGGAGGGGTAAGATGTGACAGGGTGAGAGAGTGGCATGGACATATATACACCACCAAATGTAAAACAGATAGCTAGTGGGAAGCAGCCGCATAGCACAGGGAGATCAGCTCGGTGCTTTGTGACCACGTAGAGGGGTGGGATAGGGAGGGTGGGAGGGAGGGAGATGAAAGAGGGAAGAGATATGGGAACATATGTATATGTATAACTGATTCACTTTGTTATAAAGCAGAAACTAACACACCATTGTAAAGCAATTATACTCCAATAAAGATGTTAAAAAAAAAAAAAACCAATTAACCAAAGTCTCAAAGGGAACACTATGCAGATTTCTCAAGTATCCTCTAGTTAGCTTTCTCCTCTTGCGTTGTCTGTTTCATAAACTGCAGCCATCTTTTTTCCACATGAACTCTGATCTTCTCCTTAACTCAGCAAGACTGAAGGACTTCCATCTTCCTCCTTGTGCTGAAGTCCAGCAAGAACATTCATGCAGAAGATCAGCTGGTTGTTTGGTTCATTTAATTTGTTTTCCTTTTCTCAGTGATCACACGTGTGAGCTGCCTGTTTTCCAATGTATGTAAATTGTATTTTTACCCTATATTTTACCCTGTTCTACAGTTGTGTTAGGAGAGTATAAGAATGATCATCTTATACTCTCACAGCCAGGACCAAATGTCGAGAAGAGAATTTTAGTTTGTTTTGTCATATTGTATTCCCAGTGCCTAACGGTGACTGGCACTTAATAGAATCTCTGTAAATATTTGCTGAATAAATGAATGACTATATCCTCAGTTGTTATAAGAGTAGCAATAATGTTACTGGTACAAAGATAACACCAAGAGAAACCAGCAAAGAGTGCAACTTTCTACACTTGAAAACCATCATAGGTCACATCGCTTGATGGAGGGTCAGCTGCCAGTGATACTACTTGAGACAGGTAGAATTTCATTAGGCTGTTTGAGAAGTTCATCACTGCCATTCTTGGGTAGAGTTTCACTCATTTTTGACAATCTCAGTCCCCATGCCCCCTGGGTGTGAAAATTATAGGCTGTATGTCCACCTTTTCACCAGGTGCAAATAATGGACGCAAAACTCACTTAGCACATTTCCTAAACATTTGCACCAAGACTATGAATCAAAGATACATTTTCCCAAGCAAAGTAGGCTTTGGTTTCAGGTTTGTCTGAGGGATGTTCCTGCAGTGTTTTGTCTATTTTAGATTATTTGTCTTTTTCTGATCAATTTGAAAGAGCTCCTTGTAGACTGTAGATATTAGCCTTTTATTTGTTACCTGGATTGCAAATATTGTCCATTATTTTTCCACCAATTCTGCCTTTTTAAATTTTGAAACTTAAAGCTCTTTTATGGTAAGTTAAATATGGCTATCTTTTTTATAGCTTCTGGATTTCCCATTTAAAAAATTTTCTCTCTTTTGTACTAAACCAAATGATAGATTCTTTTCAACATTTATATCTTTAATACAATTGGAAATTAATTTTGTATGCCTGTGAAATGAGACATTATTTCCTTGTAGATAAAGAGTTAAGTTATGCTCATATTGTTTTCTAATTATGTGATCATCTCCCCCAATGATTTTTATACATCAAATACCCTTTATATTGAAACCCACTTCTGAATTATTTGGTCTTTTACTGCTCTCTAGGCTATTCCTATGCAAAATTTTATGGTTTTAAGCTTATACTTTGGGGTCAAAGAGCCTGTGAGTCACACTCTGCTAGGAACATTTACTATGTGAATGTTTTCTTAGCTTCTCTGTGCCTCTGTAAAATGGAGATAATATCATGGTTGATGTGAAATTCAGTGACGTAATTACAATGCCTGGTGCTATCAGCTATTATTAGTAGTATTAGTTATTACTGTGACTGAGTTGAGTACAATGTGTTTATTATGTGTTTTAATATCAGGTAAAGGAGTACATGTTACCATATATTTTGAAACTTTCTGTGGCTACATTCAGGTGTTTATTCTCATATATGTCAATTAAAATATTTTATCAAATGTTCAACACTAATTTTTTTCAAAGTTCTAATTAGGATTATGTTAAAGTTTTATATCAATCTTAAGAGAATTAACATTTTAAATACTATATTCTCACCTAAGATTACATTGTATCTTTAATTTTTTTTTCCAAATCGTCAACAAGATTTTATAGTTTGCTTATTCTTTTATGCTGTTCTTAGATTTATTCTAGGTCTTTTTATAGTTTTTGTTCTTATTGTGAATGGACTATTTTCTCCATTTCTACTTCTAGACACTTATGTTAATGAAGAGAGAAGGCACTGATTTATTTATGTATTTTTGTACTTAGCCATATTAATAAATCTTCTTATTAACTGCAGTAGTTTTTAAAAACTAATCTGTTAGGTTTTCTAAGATAGAATTATGTTATCAGAAAAAGGGATATAATTTTTTCCCAGTTCCTATTCCAATCATGTAGTTTGCTTGTATACTGCATTTCCCACGATCTCTAAGAACATATTAAAGATTAATGATGATGCTGACTATTCCTTCCTGACTGTAATTGAAATGGTTTTATTGTTTGCCATTCAGAAATGTTTTCACTGCTAGTTGGTTCATGATAAATAGTCTTCACCATATTTAAGCAGTGTTTATTCTTATCTTACCTGGAATTTTTATTAGGAGTGGTTCATAAATTTTGCCAGATGGCCTTTCAGCATCTTGTGATACAATCGTAAGTGTTTTTCGGTTATTTTGCAGTCGTAATTAATTTTGTTGGTTGATTTCATGGCATCATCCTCATGATCAGACCTTTTACTTGTTCAGAGCACATTATGATTTTGATACATGACTGAATTCTACTTGCCAATATTTTATTTACAATTTTTGCATTTATGCTCACTAGTGAGACTGGTGTATAGTTTACATTTTGCATTATTTAGGGCTATTTAGTTATCTATAACACAATTTTTTAATAACATTATTCTGACTTTAAAAAATATTGGTCTACATATATGAGGATTCCATATATGTATATATATATACACATATATAAAACTACAGTCCTGTTTCTGGTGAGATGCATAACTAAACGGTTGTGTCTTGTTTTCTTGTACTACATAAATATGTATGTGATTAGGAATGCAGAGAAAGAAAGGTGGCCATTGGTGGGAGAGAGAGAGATAAAATGATAGAATGCTCCAAATTATCAAGTTATAGAAGGTAAATGAGGAGTACAAAGCATCAATATATCCATAGGCTGTTTTGTGAAAACAATCTCCTCATAAAGGAAAAAAAAAAACTAAATACACAAGATTAGTAATGATAAAACAAAAGCCAAACACTGACAAAATTAAATGATTTCTAAGAGGACACTTTGTGCACCTCTAGGGGAACATGTATTAAACAAAATAAATGGACAACTGTAATCTCACCCTCCCTAGTCAATAAGGAAGAGGGGAATTCGTGGACGAGGTAGCACAGCCTGCACCTGGGCCCCTAATTCGCCTAAAAATCATTCCATTTGGAATCAGACAGCCCCAGGTGCCACTCCCAGCACTGCTTGTGAGAGCCAGAGAAAACCTGAACATGCAGTCGCTATAGAACAGGAGAAAGCAGGATGAAAGCTCAACCACTGAGAAAAGCCTCCAGACGGTTTCACAAGCTGAATTCTCTCTAACCTTGAAAATGGATCATTCTGTGCACTCAGGTGCATCAGCATTTTTGCATTAGGCTAAGCTGACGCACTATTTTGCATCTGTAATCTTCATTTTAGGCAACATGCAGCAGCCTCCAGAAGCAATCTTGTGGTATGCGACGGTGGACCACAGGTATGAACACACCTCTGAAGCTGGGCACCCTTCTCAGTCGTGGGATGCTGGCCTCAGTTCCCTCTGGAGCCCTGTGGGCACAAAGGCTGCAGCTGGATACTTTACGCAATTTAGAAATAATTTTGTTTGGAATTAGACAAAGCTGAGTTCAGTTCTCAGGACTCCCAGCTCCCAGCTACGAGAAGAAGTTACTTTAACCTCCATAAACTTCAGCTTCCTCATCTACAAAGCAAGAGTAACAAAGTACTGCTGCACACAGGACTCCTAAGGATTTCAATTAAATAAGATGATATATGTACAGTGTTCAGGATAACTCTGGTTGCATCGTAAGCACTCAAATATCATTAGCTGATTTATCCTGCATAAACCTTGCAGCATCCTCTTCCTCAAAGTATCCCTGGTTTTCCACTCCACCACGCCTTACTTCTCCTGACTTCGTGTCTCTGAGATTGCCACTCTTCCCATTAACAAGGGTCAAACCCCCCAGACAACACAGACCACTGCTGCAGTCTCTCTCGCCTGCACACAAAATGTCGCCATTTGTCCTCAATTCTACCTCCACACTCAGACTTACACCCACTCCACTCCCCGCTTTCCTGCCTTCACTCAGGGCCTCCTTCCTCTTCACCTGGACCTGAAGCAGCCTCTGGGGGCTCCTTGCCTAGAATCGTTCTCTTCTCCAAATCCCCTTTCATACTGGTCTGGAGTTACTTTCCTAAAACGCACACTTGTCCTCGAAAAACCTATCCACTCCAATTTCCTACAGAGTAAAGACGAGCCCGCTAAGAACAGTACTTGATGACTTGCTCTTTTTCCTGGGCCTTTAAGCCCCAGCCTTCCGAGCCCCTCCCAGTCAAGCTACACCAGGTCAAGACAACTCGCTACACAGTCTGCCCACGAACCTCTGTTACGCCGCCTGTTCACGCTGCCAGGGCGCCATTTCCCACCTGTCTCCAGACTGCAGTCGCCTTCCAGGGGCAGCTGGGACGCTCCCTCTTCACACCCTCATCTGTTGTCGACACCAATACCCTTCTCTCCTTCCTCGCCTTGTTCCCATCCCATACGGGACCTCAACTCAGAATATATTTCATTCATTTAGATCTTCTGACTTCCTTTAGATCTGGGCAGAAAGCTTCCCAGGAGTAAACGTTGTGTTTTACAAATCCTATATCCACCCACCCATCTCGTGCAGCCCAGGGCCTTGCTCAGAGAAGACTCTTCCTTAATGTCAAATGATGAGATGCAGGTGTGACAGCACAGCGGCATCAGGCCACCCCTCACCTAAAGAGAACAGCATGTTTGGGGCCAGGAAGATCAAGCTGCTACTTTATTTCTTTTCAGGTCTTTTAAAGACACAAGTATAAGATATGCTACTCATGTACTTTAAAAATTAAAAACATGGGGGAGGGAAGGATTGGGAGTTTGGGATTAGCAGATACAAACTAGTATATACAGGATGGATAAACAACAGGGTCCTACTGTGTAGCACAGGGAACTATATTCAACATCCTGTGATAAGCCATGATGGAAAAGAATATGAAAAAGAATATATATATGTGTAACTGAATCACTTTGCTGTACAGCAGAAACTGACACAACATTGTAAATCAACTATATTTTAATAAAATTTTTTTTAAAATAGAAAAAAAGAAAATAATCATTTGAAAATGATTTGTCCTACTTACAATTTACAAAATTAAAAGCAATAGCCTATGAAATAAAAATGAGAACTAAAATAAGTCAAAGATACTTTTGTTTTTTGTTCTATCCTGTCATATGAGAAGTAGACAAAGAAAGGGGAGAAAGAGAGGGGAAAAGAGTAAAAGAAAAAAATCAGGAATAAAATGAAAGCGATCATCTGAGACACCAGAGGAAAACAGAAAAACACAGAGGGACACAGAGGATGGGCAGAACCATGTAGACACAGAAACAAATACAGAATATAGAGAGACAGTGTGTACCAAGGCTTTCTACAACATTCTTGCAAAAGACGTTGACTTTTTAGGCCACCCTTTTGTTCCTGGACTAAGGGGGTTTGAAACCCTGAGGCCAGTCTGGTCAGAGGCCAGTGCTTGTGGTCAACTATGGGGACAGGCCAGGTGCTCCCTGCCCCACCAGCCAGATTTGGATCTGTGCGAGAATTAGGTCTCGCTGCTGCCAGATCTTCCAGTTTTTCAAGAGAAGCCAGAAAGCTGGATGTTGAGTTTGTAAAAAACTACTCTGTGGGCCAAATAAAACATTTCAATGGGCACCATTGGTGCCAGTGTTTACCCTCCGAATTATGGACGAAAACAAGGCTATTCCTCTTTCCTCGCTCTAACCTGGGTGCCAAGTGCAGTCAGCCTGGGGTGGAAATGCTCGCTGGGCACGGCTGGCGCCACCACAGAGGCTGTTCTAGCTGTGGGTCTGGCAGCATCAGTTTGGGGAAGAATATGGTTGAGATTAGAAGCACATCTTCCGGAGGTCCTCTGTTGTTTCTCTCCTGGATTCTGGAATGGCTCTAATCATACTAGTAATTATGTCCCTCCCTGTGAGGAGTCAGAATTCATTAATTTTTAGAGAGTGAGATAAAAATTCAAATTCTACAGGCTAATGATTGTATAAAATCAGAGAGAGAAATTAGAGAAACAAAAAGGCTTTTTATTTAAATGTTAATCTAGTAATTTAAATAAGTAATTAAAATAAGTAGATTAGTAATTAAACAAGTAAAGACATAAAAAGTGAGAAAACCTGACATAAGCATAATGACAGGATGCTTTTTTTTTTATTTACTTGTTTTCTCTTCCAAGTGTTTCCAGGAACCATCTACAGCTCTTACATATTCATCAATGGAGGAAGTCTAATGTCTTTGAAATGTAAGGCTGAATTTTTAAAAATCTGATTAAAATTATTGAGTAAACAGCATTGAAACAGTAATTATGGAAATCATCACACTGGAAAATAATACACAAAATTTCACCACCTAACAAGACAAGCTACTGTCAGAGTTCAATGTTCACTTCCCAGCCTTTTCAATGAACATAGACGATGTTGACAGCTGTTAACTGAAGTGTATTAATATTGTATTCTTCTGTGTCTATTTAGTATAACATTATAAATATTTTCCATATTACTTTATAGCCTTCATAACTATTATTTTAATGGCTACATCATATTTTATTTATGTTTATTCACGTATTTCTTTAGTTTCAGGTATTTTTCACTGTTTTTAAAAACTTTCTAGATAATTTACTTATGAAAAATTCCCTGGAATGAGTCAAAAGACATAAATATTTTTATTAATCTTGAATATATTGCCAAGTTGCTTTCCCAAACACCTGGAACAATTTAAATAATACAGTGAATGACTGTATCCATTGTACCACTCCTTGTTACCGCTGGTATTATCGGTAAAGAGGGTGTAAAAAGGATGAACATCACAGGTAACACAGTGGGCTATATTGAATGGGCCTGCTGGGTCAACAGCTCGTGAAGTGGAGGTCAAGCCACTGTTGTCTGTGGACCGTCCTGGTTTCCTCATCAAAGAAGAGAAGGGTTTGAATTACATAATCTGCAAAGACTATTTCAGCTTTAAAAACTTGAATCTCAAGCAAAGGCTAACACTTCATCCTCCAGAGAATTTTTGGTGTATTATGTTTTAGAAGGATTGGAGAGATAACAGTAAGTTTCTGTATGAATTACAGCCCCTGAGAAATCAATGTCATTAAGTCCACTGTAAATGCACTTCTGGGGGCAGGGGGGGAGAGGGAGAGGGAGGGGGAGAGGGAGGGGAGAGGGAGAGGGGGAGGGAGGCAGGGAGGGAGAGAGAGGGAGGGAGAGAAGAGGAAGAAATCAGTGGGGTGGTGTGGCAATTTCTTAAAATAAGACAGCAGTGAAGTTTGCCACATTGACTCTTCCTTTCACGAACAATTTCTCAAGCGTGCAACGCTGTTTGAAAGCATTTTTCCCACAGTAGAACTTCTTTCAAAATTGGAGTCAATCCTCTCAAATCGTGCAGCTGCTTTATCAACTAAGTTCATGTAATATTCTAAATCCTTTGTTGTCATTTCAATAATCTTCACAGCATCTTCACCAGGAATAGATTCCATCTCAAGAAACCACTTTCTTTGCTCATCAATAAGAAGCAACTCCTTACCTGCTCAAGTTTTATCATTAGATTGCAGCATTTTAGTTAACATCTTCAGGCTCTACTTCTGATTCTAGTTCTCTTGCTGTTTCCACCACATCTGCAGTTACTTCCCCCACTGAAGTCCTAAACCCCTCAAAGTCACCCATGAGGGCTGGAATCAACTTCTTCCAAACTCCTGTTAATGTTGATATGTTGACCTCTTCCCACAAATCATGAATAGTCTTAATGGCAACTAGAATGGTGAGTCCTTTCCAGAAGGTCTTCAAGTGACTTTGCCCAGATCCATCAGAGGAATCACTATCTATGGCAGCCACAGCCTTATGAAATGTATTTTCTTAAATAATGAGACTTGAAAGTCAGAATTACTCTTTGATCCATGAGCTGCAGAATGGATGTGTTCACAGGCATGAAAACAACATTAATCTCATTGTACGTCTCCATCAGAGCTCTTGGGTGACCAGGTGCACTGCCAATGAGCAGTAGTATTTTGAAGGGAATCTTCTTTTCTGAGCAGTAGGTGTCAACAGTGGGTTTAAAATATTCATAAACCATGTTGTAAACAGATGTGCTGTCATCCAGGCTTTGTTGTTCCATTTATAGAGCACAGGCAGAGAAGACTTAGCACAATTCTTAAGGGCCCTAGGATTTTTGGAATGGTAAATGAGCATTGGCTTCAGCTTAAAGTCACCAGTTGCATTAGCCCCTAACAAGAGAGTCAGCCTGTCCTTTGAAGCTTTGAAGCCAGGCATTGACTTCTCCTCTCTAGTATGAAAGTCCTAGATGGCATCTTCTTCCAAAATAAGGCTGTTTCATCTGCATTGAAAATCTGTTGTTTAGTGCAGCCACCTTCATTCATTATCTTAGCTAGACCTGCTGGATGACCTACAGCTTCTACATCAGCACCTGCTGCTTCGTCTTGCACTTTCATATCATGGAGATGGCTTCTTTCCTCAAACCTCAGGAAACATCGTCTGCTAGCTTCAAGGTGTTTTTCTGCAGCTTCACCATCTCTCTCAGCCTTTACAGACTTGAAGAGAGTTAGGGCTTTGCTCTGGATTAGGCTTTGACTTCAGGCCATGTTGCGGCTGGTTTGATCTTCTATCCAGAACACTAAAAGTTTCTCCATACCAGCAATAAGGTTGTTTCGCTTTCTTATCATTCGCGTGTTCACTGGAGGAGCACTTTTAATTTCCTTCAAGAACATTTCCTTTCCATTCACAACTTGGCTAACTGTTTGGAGCAAGAGGCCTAGCCTTCAGCCTGTCAGCTTTCCACACGCCTTCCTCACTCAGCTTCAGCATTTCCAGATTTTGATTTGAAGTGAGAGACATGCGACTCTTCCTTTCACTTGGACACTTGGAGGCCATTGTAGGGTTATTACTTGCCCTAATTTCAATATTGTTGTGTCTCAGGGGACAGAGAGGCCTGAGGAGAGGGAGAGAGACAGGGGCACGGCCAGTTGGTGGAGCAGTCAGAATACACACAACATTTTCAATTAAGTTCTCTGTCTTGTATGGATGTGCTCCATGGTGCCCCCAAATAATTACAATAGTTAACATTAAAAATCACTGATGACAGTTCCCATAACAAATATAACAGTCATGAAAAAGCTTGAAATATTGTGAGAATTGCCAAAGTGTGACACAGAGACACACGCTGAGCAAATGCTGTTGGAAAAATGGCGCCAAAAGACTTATTTGATGTAGGGTTGCCACAAACCTTCAATATGCAAAATAACGCAGCATCTGCAAAGCTCAATAAAATGAGGTCTGCCTGTATGTAATCCATGTGAAAGTTAGTTTAGGTTTTATTCTTAGAAATCGGAGAGAATGCCCCTGCCTCACCCTGGGAGGCAGCCCAGACACACCTCCGGCAGGGAAGGAGCTCGAAGTCAAGGGAGGCCCGTTCCCCCTCCCTGCTGCTGACCGGGTCACCCCGTGTGCCTGAGCCCTGAGCTGCCCGGGTCCTCCCATCCACCTGACCATGCTGAGCCACACTGACTTGCACCCACATTCTACGTCTGTCCTCTCACGTCATCCAGACAACGCTCCTGAGGGGCAGGACGGGGTACACGGAGCTTGCACAGCTGCCTGAGGACCTGTCACTGTGGAGCAGAGAGCAGTGCCCGCGGGGAGGAGGGGGGTCAGGAACCACCCCAAACCTCTCACCACACTGACGCTCGGGGAAGCCGCTCACCTCGGTTTTGTGTCTTTTATATCCGTTCATAGAATACACAGTTACGAAGCACCCACTATGCGCAGGTCACAGTGCCAAGCACCGTGGAAGAGACAAAATTAAATCAGCTAGAACCTGCCTCCAATGAGCCTGACCACTGAGCAGCAGATGTCCGAGCTCACTCAGAGACGATGTGCTTGTGATTTCCTTCCCTGTAGAAATCTAACGGAGCACCTCAAAAATCTGTGGAGACGTGGATGGACCTCGAGACTGTCATACAGAGTGAAGTACGTCACAAAGAGATAAACAAATGTCATATGCTAACGCATATGTGTGGAATCTACAAAAATGGTACAGATGAACCTATCTGCAAAGCAGAAACAGAGACACACAAGTAGAGAACAGACATACGGACACCAAAGGGGGAGAGGGGGAGGGGATGAATTGGGAGATTGGGATTGACACATACACACTATTGATACTATGTATAAATAGATAACTAGTGAGAGCCTGCTGTAGAGCACAGGGAACTCTACTCCATGCTCTGTGGTGACCTAGACGTGAGGGAAATCCAGAAGGGAGGGGATATGTGTATACGTATGGCTGGTTCACTTTGCTCTACAGCAGAAACTAGCACAGCACTGTGAAGCAACTATACCCCAATAAATAAAAAATAAAAAACAAAAACACAGAAGTTGGAAAAGGGACCAAGATATTTTGATAAATGCTTCCTAAAATCAATTATTATGTCACATCAAATATGAGACGCTACCAAATAATAAGGATCTGAGAATATCTCACCATCAAAAAATTAATATAAAAAACAAAAGGCGGCAAATAACAGTGTGAACCAGAATGGAATTGCCATAGAAGGTTAAATGTCTATGTGAACTCACAATTTAAAGTGTTTCTGGTATTCTGAAATATTTCATGATCTGATTTCTACCATTTGGAGGTGTGAGAAGGGATGACTGAATTCCTTTTGGTCAAAGGAAGCTGTTTGGGG
This sequence comes from Eubalaena glacialis, assembly GCF_028564815.1. Lineage (NCBI taxonomy): Eukaryota > Metazoa > Chordata > Mammalia > Artiodactyla > Balaenidae > Eubalaena > Eubalaena glacialis. The sequence continues at coordinate 126,135,870 of NC_083723.1, read as the reverse complement.
GGCAGGTGAGACCCCTCCAGGTGAGCCCAGCACAGCACAAGCTCTCATTTGCATAATTATCAATGATGTAAAAAGCCCTTCTGCTGGATTGCCTAGTGTTTGCATTCATTTGCCTCCCCTTCCATTGATCCATCCTGGGAAAGAGCCAGTCACGGAAGCCAAGGAGCCAGGAGGATGCTCAAGGCCAGCAGGCTGGAGTACCCTGGTGTGACCTTGTGTGTGAGGGTCCTTCTCAGTGGCTGGGGAAAGAGAACGAGGTCAGAGGTCAGATTGTAGGTTAATATTTTAAACTTCTGCTGACCTGGGCATTCACTGCTTCATGTTCATGTCTCCACCAGTTTCAGGTTGTTTTAAGATCAACCCAAAGATTACAGGTGGCCTCACAGGTAGCACAGCTCTCTTCCTCAGCTTACTTTTATCATTTAAACAATCTCAAAGCTTCCAGGTTTCAAATAAGGAGAGACCACCTAGGGAACCAGCATCGGAAAGGCAGGCGGGCAGAACCGGGCAAGAGCCATTGCCCTGTGTGCCTGCTCTCTCCAGCCCACTCATCCTCCCAGGAGCAGAGGGCCCGCCGACTCTGATCGTTTCAGAACATCATGCTTCCCCTTCTTAGTACTTGCTCATGAAAATACAGAGAGCTGGACCATTCCATCAGCTTTAACTTGCAGAGGGAGTAACTGAAGCACAAGTTTAACTGGCTCAAGAGAACTTAAATCCAGAGCTTCTGTGTTCTAAATGATGATGCGGGCCCCCAATGACTTTTCCTCTCTTTCCTTCGTCTGAGGTCTGTTTACAGGAGCCTTTACATGTAGCTTTGAGCCAAGAATAAACTGCCATGATCACGAACAGTATCAATCAGGCTGTACACATTGGGTGCTCAACAAATGTTTCTGAGGTGAGTGAATAAATGACATTTTAAGAAGCAATTTCATCATATAGAATAAACCTTCCAATTTTCAAGATGAGCTCTTCCTTTTTTCTTTACCTAAGGAGGTTTCTGAAGTCACCTTATTACTTGGCTAAAACAACTTCAGTTAAAATACACGATCTGTCACAAGTTATTGATTGGAGAAAGAGAAGGCTGTTCCTAGTCTTGTATTTCCTTACTAAGTGCAGCTGTACCGACAGTACCCTGCTTTCAGCAAACTGACATCCTCACAGGAAATATCGATAACATCCTGGCATTAACATGTACTTACCCTCAGCAATGGTCTGATCATTTTCTCCTTTCGATTAATATGAGAAAACCATTTCTGCAACTTCAGTATTTTTAAGTGAGTTGAATCAGCTTTTCTTACGGGAGTCATTCTACCAAAGATGATTTTTTAATGCAAAAATGCAGGCACATTCATTCTTTCCAGGTTGGGTCCTACTTTGCAGACTACTACTGAATTCAATACCTGTTGTTTTGGGAATTACACCATCATACAACCTTGCTAGGCCTCTCTTACGCCAGCAAACAGTCTCTGTAAAGGGCAGATCCAGCCCATACTAAACCTCAATAAAATGTTTATTCTTAAAGAAAAAGGTATCGCTACACCAAAAAGAAAGGAAGAGTATTTAAACAGCAGTGTCATGTTCTTGAGAAGGTAGGGCAGCACTTGTGTGGGACGGGGGATAGGGCAGCGCAAAGATGGAATCATCCTTTCATCCTTTCTTGTCCCTGGGACGAGGCTCCGGGGACCTGCCTGAACCCTCACCCAAGGACTCCAGAAAGCTCACTCACTAACTGGGCTCAGGATCCTTATCTGTAAAACCAGGCAGCTATTTTTTTCTATGGTCTCTAATCCCCAGATCACAGGATTCTAGGATTCCTGTGTTTCTGATTCTCATCAGAGGCCTGTTATGATGGTTCTGATCGAGAATTCATGGCCTGTTTTAATTCTTGCTTTTAAGACAGACTTGGCCTTAGTTTCTTCCTTTGATTTCCTCCATGTATTGGACAAGAAAATGATCAACTCCCTAAAGCTGAAGATTTATTCCTTCTAAAAATGAGCATGAACATATATGAAAAAAAGAGTTAATTCCCTTTAAATTGATTTCTGGTACATAACTTCAGTCAATTCTTTAATAAATATCATTAACTGTACATGAACTCCAAATCTTAATGCCATTATCTTTGGGGAAACAGGTTTTCCCAGATGATGAAGCAGTGGCATTCATATTGACTCAGTACTTGTTCTAAAGCATAAACATCACTTAATGTCATTAGAGTGAGTATAGTCAGTGCCTAAATTAATATTCCCTGTGCACATGAAGATGCATTTTTTAAAAAAATGAGATCGAGCAAGCAGTCCTGAAGTATTCTCTGAATTACTGCAATTGTTCTGTAAATGTGTAAAAGCCTTAGGACTTCTCTTTGAATTATATATGATATGCAACACTTGTTTCCAACACCTGCAGAGAAATTTCCCGTATACTCAGAGAAACAGTGATTTCATCTTATTAAATTAGTGTGGTTTCAATTTCACACTATCTGTAGCTGCTCAGCCTGTAGTATTACAAGTTTATTGCTTCTGCTTGGCTATACGAAAAGTTGAAACCTAAAGTTATTTTCTGCTTTATTGACCTGAAGGCGGGAAAACTGAAATTATCCTTGTCATTAAAGAGAGTACTTACAATTTTTTTGCCTTCTATTAACACCGTAGAAGTATTTGTTTCAACATTCTGCAGTATCACACTTCCTTTCTGCTCTCTGTAGATGAATTCTTTATCTACAAGAGAGGAAATAAAACAGAAACATGAAACATCAAGGAACTCACTAGCTTTTGATGGACACAGGTAAATGAATTGACTAGTTCCAACAAAAGTATATCCTGCATTTCATCAAAGGGTCCTTTGAATATGGTGAAATGGGTCCTTTAAATATGCTCCTCTCCATATAACTGCATGTGAAGCTTCTCTCTGAATCATTTCTCATAGTCTGCACACTGACATATAAAGCACAAGCATATACACACATAAAATCTTTAGAACATTCTAGACTTTTCTTGGGTGGGACACATAGAGTGGACACAACAGAGCAGATTAAGAAACCCGCTACCATAAGGGGCGGAGATAGTTGGTACTAAGGGGACTGATTTCCTATATTGGAAACTTTGGGGTGAAATCTGTATACATACACATGCATACCATATCCTGCAAAATTATTTTCATTTGGTCCACAGCTTCCTTTGCTATTCCTGGAGGAATTGGCAGTTTCACTGTCATGAACATCTTTGGCTCTATACATTGTATCCTCAGTGACACTGGCCCTTTGTAACTCACCCGAGATTTCAAATATCCCCTTAGAAAATTAATGGAGCAATCCCCCTGAATAGTATGCATGTAGGGGTATATATGTAGGCATGTAGGTGTGTAGCTGTGTGTGTGTGTGGTGTGTACACATACTACAAATGAAAGGGTAAACTTTCTGAAAGGATTGCAGGTGGAGAGACAGGGCACACAATTGGAAGAAGAAATGATAAACTGGGAGATTGGGATTGACAAATACACACTATTACATATAAAATAGATAACTAATATGGACCTACTGTATGGCACAGGGAACTCTGCTCAATACTCTGTAATGACCTATATGGGAAAAAAACCTAAAAAAGAGTGGATATATGTGTATGTATAACTGATTCACTTTGCTGTACACCTGAAACTAACACAACATTGTAAATCAACTGTACTCCAATAAAAATTTTTAAAAAAGAAAATAATACTATCTTTCTGAGTGAAGGGGATGACACTGAGCCAGTCTGAAGGTAAAGAAATTTCACACGATAATCAGCTGATGAATGAAAAACACTGTGCAGACTGGATTAATTCCAATGGTATTATCATTTCTATGCTTTTTAAATTCTACTCTACAGAATTACATTCTTTTCTTTCTTATTCCTTTCTTTTACTTGCTTTGCCTTTAATATTCTCTTCCTTTTTCTAGTCTGTTAAGATGGAAGTTTAGATCTTTGGTTTGATTTTCCATCCTTTTAATAAGACTATTAAAGCTAAAATTTTTCCTCTATGCATGGTATTAACTACATCTCACAAATTTTGATATGCTGAATTCAGTATTATTCAGTTCAAATTATTTCTAATTTTTCCTGAAAAGTCTGCTTGGCCTGAGTATTTAGAAACATGTTTAATTTTCAAATATGTAAAGTTATTCTGGTCCTCTTATTTTTATAGATTTTTAATTTAAATTCACTGGATCAAAGAATATTCTGTACATGATTTTAGTCTTTTAAAACTCATTAAGACATTTTTGTGGCCCAAAATATGGTCTATCTTGGTAAATGTACCATATTCACATTTAATGAAATTATTGATATGGTTGAGTTTGGTCTATAATTTTTTTTGCGGGGGTTTGTTTTCTACTTTTCTCCTCTACTTCTTGTTTCCCTCTTTCTTGTTTCCTGACTTTCATTTTATTTTTTGAATATTTTTTACAGTTTTAATTTCCCTATTTTTAGCTGTATTTCTTTGCCTTTTTTTAGTGGTTGTCCTAGGGATTATAATATGTACTCAACTATTCAGCATCTACAAAGAGTTAATAATGTATCACTTCTCATGAAATATAGAAATTTGTCCAGTTTTCAGGTCCACATCCAGTCCCATGCTGTGATAATTGTTATGTGTATTACATCGACAGACATTATACATTCCACAATGTTATAATTATTGTTTATAACAATATTACGGTTTATAAAGAAATTAAGAAGAAAAAGTAAAAAAGAAAAATTTGTTCTTTGCATTTACCCACTATTTACCATTACTGATGCTTTTTGTTCTTTATCAAAAATATGAGTTTCCATCAGATATCATTTTCCTACTTCATAAAGAACTTTCTTTAGGATTTCTGATTATATGAATCTGCTGGCAACCAATTCTTTTAACTTTGTTTTATCTGAAAGTCTTTTCCTTTAACCTTCATTCTTGAAGGATATTTCTCTTAATATAGATTTCTAGGTTAATGGTTTGGTTTTGTTTTTCCTTTTAGCATTTTGAAATTCTGTCCCACTGTCTTCTGGTCACCATGGTTTCTAATGAGAAGTCAGCTATTAGTTGAATTATTTCCCTGCACGTCATTTCCGTGCACTTTTGCTGTTATCAAGATTTATTTGTTGTCTTTGGTTTTCAGCAGTTTGACTCCAATGCACTTTAGATGGGGCCTTCTTCGTGTTTGTTTGATGTTTAATGAGCGTCTTGTATCTGAAAATTTATGTCTTCATCAAATCTTTAGCCATTAATTTGCCAGATAATTTTTCTACTCCTTTATCTGTCTCCTCTCCTTCTGGTATTCCAATTTCCCATATATTGGGCACCTTGATATTATCTAACAGTCTCTGATGCTCTGTTCATTAAAGAATTTTTTTCTCTCTGTTCACCTTGAATCATTTCTTTTGATCTATCATCAAAGTCACTTTGTCTTTCCTTTGTCATGATTATTTGACTATCAAATCCACACAGTGAATTTTAGAATTTCAGAATCCGTATTCGTCTGTTTAGGAATTTCCATTTGGTTCTTTTTATTGTTTCTATTTTTTTGCTGAGATTTCCCATTTCTCTGCTGAGATTTTCATTTACTGAAAACATGCTCACGTTAACTCGCTGAGGATAATTACAATAGTTCTTTTAAAATCCTTCTCTCTCAGTTCCAAAATCACTTTCATTTCAGGGTCAGACTCAATTACTTTTCTTTTATCTTGAGTGTATTCCATTCTTTTCTGGTTCTTTGTAGTAAGGTAATTTTGCATTATATCCTAGACATCATGGATTAATTTCTGGACATTCTGGGTTTTGTTAGCATTCTCCAATGAGTGTTGTTTCCTTTGCTATAGCAGGTAATTTTTTTTGCTAGGCCTGGATGGCCAACTTTGTCTTTCCGGGCAGCAGCTTCACTCTCCGTTCAGATATTTCATCTTGAGCTGAACTGCTGGGATTCTCTGCATGCATGTGTGGTCCACGGGTCAGACGGAGATAATACTGTACCTTTCCTTTCAGTTTTATCAATTCCTGTTCTATCTTATCTCATTATCCCCCTTTTCTTAACTTTTAAGTTTGACACTTAGCTTATTAATTTCAGCATTTCTTCTTTTCTAATATAATCACAATGGTGCTATAAACGTTCTTAATTACTTCTTTGAGTCCATAAGTTTTTAATGGGTAGTATTTTCACTACTGCTTAGTTCTATGCATTTTTAGTTTCTGTCATGATTTCTTCTTCAACCTGTGAGTTCTTTAGAATTTCCAATTTGCAAATGTATGCGAAACACTTATGTACTATCATTTTGTTATTGACTTGTGATTTGCCTACACGTGGTCAGAAAAAATCTAGATTATTAATTATTTAAGTTTGTTGAGAGTAGTTTATGGCCTGACGCATGGTCCATTTTTGTAAAAGTTTCTTGAGAGAAGGTATATTCTCTAATTGTAAATGCAGAGTTCTATATGTGGTCGTTAAATTAACCATATTACTTGTCTCATCAAATTGACTCTCACTTAGCTAATTTTTTGTGTGCCTGACCTTTCCTTAAGTATTGAAAATTTCTAGTATAATGATGTTTTGAATAATTCTCTCCTGTAGATCCCCCAAATTGTGTTTCATATATTTTGTGACTATTTTATTAGATTAGTGCAAGTGTAGAATTTTCCTATCTTCCTGGAGATTTGCAAATCTTATTTTTTAACTACATGTTCTCTCCCTAATAACGCTTTTTAAAGATGACTTCTGTTTTGTAGAATAGGTAAAATAATAGTATACACCTTCTATTGTTCATGTGGAGAGTCAATGAGATAATACACGTCATACTTATAATGTGTTTAAAATCATGCCGCGCTCCAGGTAGGCTCTCAGTGTTCTGTCAGCTGCCAACATTATCTCAGCAGAGGATTTGGCTCACTTTTGTCTCCTTTTTTATTTCCTGAAAGAACTGTTTACTTTCCATTAATAAATTTTTTATTGGAATTTTAAAATTTTATTATTTAAAAAAATTTTTAACTTTTATACAATTTTTAAAGGTTATTTTCCATTTACAGTTATTACAAAATACTGGCTCTGTTCCCTGTGTTACAGGATAAACCCCTGTAACCTTACACCCAATAGTTTGTACCTCCCACTCTCCCCCCCCCCCCCCCCCCGCCCGCCAGCCGTATTGCCTCTCCCCTACCTGTGTTTCCTTTTCCCGTCTCATCCCCAGTATTCTATCCCTCTCCTGCTCTGCTCATCCTTCCTCTTGAAGGCTCTCCCACTCTTCACTTCCGGTGGCCCTGCCCCGGGTTGGATGGCTGTCACCTTCACCCTGGACTACTCCAGGGCCTCCCATTGGGACCCTCTGTCCCATTCTCTATTGGGACAAGGCCACACTTCTTTTTCAAAACTTTTTTTTCTGGCTCCTTGGCAGAGACTGCTTTGGCCGAACTCCTTAGTCTGACATTCGAAGCCCTTCGTCTTCTGGCCTGTCTTCTCTTCCCATCTTAATTTCCCACCATCTTTCACTAACTAAGCATGCTAAGAAGTCCTGCCTTCCAAGCCTCTCTGATGCCTGTGCCGCTGCCTTGGCTGCAGTGCCCTTCTCCCGCCCCCACCAGGCAATCTTCCTGGGCTCGGCGTAAAGGTCTCTCCTCCGGGCAGTTTTTCATGCCTCTGCCAGGCAGAATCCATCTCTCTCTGCTGACCCCCGACGTCATTCACCTTGTTTATGCTCATCACAGCACGTTGCTTATTTGCTACTACAGCTCTCTCCCACTACAGTCATGATTCCCACGGGAAGAGGCCATACCTGTTTGGTTTCCTAACTCTTAGCATAATAAATGATATGAAAGTTGGTGCTAAAAAAATATGTGAAGCATTTAACAAATGCATCCTATCACAAGTCTGAGCCACCAAATACCCAACCTACTTGTGGAACAACAGGCAGAACTCCTTGTAGAAGAGGGAGTGCTCTGGGCCAAAGTAAAAGGAAGGAGAGATGGATATGGTGGTTTTCTCAAATTACACCTTTTGTGTCTCTGTGAGATTCTGTTACAGCTACTTTACTCCTGTCACTGCAGGGCAAAACAATGTTATAAAAGGAGTGCATCTGAATGCTGTGAGGATAGGAAGGTAAAATTGAAAAGCCATGCTCAACAGGGAGGTCCTTAGGAAAAGATCTCCCAAAAAAAATCTCCCACAGGACCACCCACTGGCTAGTTATTCTTCATGTGCCAACTATCCAGTGCTTTGCATTTAAAATAATCATTAATCTAATTGTTCTGTGTACTTTAGCAATTCTTCAAAGCTAAAAAGTTAAAGAAATAGACTAAGTTGCACTGGTAGCTAGCACAATTATTTAAAAACTGGTAAAGCATCAAGAAAATTTCCCTTCTTTCCTATACAAACTGTATCATTGGTTAACCAAATTATAGATAAGGGGAAGTTTCATTTTATTTTGTTTCCCCAAATTGTGATACAAAAATATACAGCAATGCAACAAATTATTTTATGTACTCTTCCAAAAATAAGATAAAATTCCAGTCATTTCCTCTGAGTATCATATATATATTAGCTATCTTTATGTTTTGCTTACTTTTGCTTAACAACAATGTATTATTAGCAACTTTCAAAAGCCTTACCCATGGTGAAAATTTTTTAAATGTATGGCATTTTATGGTACAACAGATTTCTTAAAAACTGAGATAATTTAGTTCTCATTGCCAAGTAAAATTTGTATATGCTGGTTGGTTTTGAGGAGCATATTAATCCTTGATTATACAAATATCACAAAGAATCGATGCATAGAAATAGATTTTAATTACTGAAGCAAATAGTGCACATAATAAATGGAGTAGATTTGATTTTTCTCATGATTATCTTCTTTTAATTTTAAACAATGCTGATAGAAACACTGTCCTTTCCATTTATTTTTTTCTCAGATATAATTTATTTCTATTTATGTACGTTCTAATAACACATAGCATGTATTTCCTAAAAAATATATAAGCATGTATTTCCTACAACAGTCAATATCCACATGATGGTCATAAAATATAAATCCCTAACAGCCACACTGCAGTCTAGAAATACCATTTCCCACCAAAGGAAAGCAGGACTCCTTCTGTAAACAGCTGATTCCAGGTCTGGGACAGGAACTATCCTAGAGACCAGCAAAGCCATCAAATTCTATGACCATGTCAAAATGATTCAGAAGCCAACCTGAAAAGGCCTCCCACCAGCCAAGGACCAGCCATTTAGAGCTTTAGTAAGAATAACTGGAACGGACTGAAGCTCTTTAACTACGTATAAGTTCATGAATTTAGAATGATACTTCAAAAAGAAACAAGTAATTCAATTGATCATTATTAGAGGATGCTTATAAATCAACATATTATTTAAAAACTGGTAAAGAAAAAGGAAAGCATCAAGAAAATTTCCCCTCTTTCCTATACAAACTGTATCATTGGGTAACCAAATTACAGATAAGGGGAAGTTTCATCTTGAAGTATTCCAGTTATCAAATGGAGAAGGTTGATGGAATTAGCATATCACCATTTTGCAGCTCCTAATGAGTTAAGGTGCCAATCAGCCAGGGTTGATACACCACAGAAGGAGAGCAATCGGCATGAACTGCCTCCTTAAGGAAGAATATAGCACTACTGATGAAGTGCTAGCACAACCAAAGCCAAAACCCTCAAACCCAGTCAGGCTATTAGACCAACTAGAACTTGCAGGAAATAGAGGACAGAGGACCATTCTAACCAATGCCATAAAGATACAAGTAGGAGACTCTGAGAAACTACAGGGAAAATGGCCTGGCTTCTTCAAATAAATAATGACATTTATATGACAATTAGAAATTTAAACACAAATAAGATAATTAATGCTATGAATAGGATTAATAGGATAATTAACGCTATTAAGAAACTATTGTTTTTCATTTGGGGGTTATTTTTTCTTTTAGTGTGATATGGTGGTTATGCTTTTCTGTTTAACAAGATAACAAGTCCTTATCTTTTAGAGATGTACATAGTGAAACAAAGAGGATAAAATGATATGGTATCTGGGGTCTGCTTCTAAACAGCATGGGTGGAGGAGAAAAAGGTCAGCATATAGACACAATAAGATTGGCCAACAGGAAATAATGGTTGAAGTTGGGTTATGGACAAATAGGAGTTTACTTACTATTCTTTCTACTTTTGTTTAAAATTTTCTATAATAAAAAGTTAAAATTGATTTTAAAGTTCAAGTAGTTAAAAAAGATCATGCAGCTATAATGAGAATAAAGCTATGTTGGCTCATTCTTACATTTTATCCTTCGTTAGGCTTTTGCAGTAATTTGCATGTATTTGGGTTGCAGGCAGGTAGTGGTTGTGTGTTCATCATATTTCTCCAGTAACCACTAGGTCATAAAATAAAAATTCTGAAATTTCTCCCTCCAAGGTCAGGAGCCAGGGGCGAAAATTTGCAGCAACCAATGACAGTCTTCAATCCAGATGTAGATACACTGCCTACAGCTAAGAGTGATTTTTCCTTTGGTTTGCAAATATTAAGCCTTGTATGGAGAGTTATAGGAAGAAACAACTATAATTAGAAAGCTGATGTTAGAATTAACACTTATTTCAGGACATGCAAGCCAAATGAAAATTTTAGGTGGACCGTATTTATAATCTAGAACTGTGGTGCTAATATGCAGCCACTAGCCACATGTTCTTACTAATATTAAAAATTAATTAAAATTACATAAAATTTAAAATGCAGTTCCTTCCTTGTACGAGGCACATTTTAAGCCACACGTGGCTCGTGGGTAGTGTACTGGACGCAGCAGAGATAGAACATTTCCATCACTGCAGGAAGTTCTTCTAAACAGCAATATTTTGAAGTTATAATAAGTGACAGCATTTTACTCCCAAAGAATGCCTTAGTTTACACCATAGTCTATCATCGATCTGGAAAAAAAAAATCACTCTTCTCAAGCCATGGCTATCAAAGAGAAAATCAAAGGATGTCCTTAAAAGGTGGTCAGCAGACCTTCCGATACCTCTTGCCATTTATGTGTCTCCACTCTTATGGGCAATGAAGGCAACAGCTGTGGGAGAAAAAGATTTTTAAATAAAGTATTTCCAGATTATCCCAAATGTCACAACACCTTAAAAAAGAATATGAAGTTATATGGTATCCAGAGTCCCAGTAATCATCATCAGAATCAACGGATTAAAAATAGGAGCCAGGTGTGGGACTTCCCTGGTGGTGCAGTGGTTAAGAATCTGCCTGCCAGTGCAGGGGACAGGGGTTCGAGCCCTGGTCCGGGAAGGTCCCACATGCCGCAGAGTGACTAAGCCCGTGCACCACAACTACTGAGCCTGCTCTCTAGAGCCCGCGAGCCACAACTACCGAGCTCACGTGCCACAACTACTGAAGCCTGCGTGCCTAGAGCCCGTGCTCCACAACAAGAGAAGCCACCGCAATGAGAAGACCGCGCACCACAACGAAGAGTAGCCCCCGCTCGCCACAGCTAGAGAAAGCCCACGCACAGCAACGAAGATCCAACACAGCCAAAAATAAAATAAATACATTTACAAAAAAAAAGAAAAAAAGGAGTCAAGTGGAAAGAAAATGCCAAAGGTTTTTTTTCTGTTTCTTTAGGTTGTGTTTAAACTCGTGATTTTTTTTTTTTTTTTAAAAGTACCCACCATGATAACTACAGCCTTTTATTTGAAATTCTAAGAACTACACACAATCCTCCAACACACCAGGGAAACATCAGTACAAATAGAGATGGTGAGAAAATGTAAAATAAATGATGTACATTTTACTAAGAGTGGGTAAGTAACTTATTTTCATGAGAATGTGCTTAGAAAAGGTAGGAGTTTCCAAGGAGAGAAATGGTGGGTGGAAGAAGCAAAACTCAGAGAAAAGAGTCTAACCAGTGGACATTTCATTTATTCACAAGAACATTTACAATGTGAGGGATACTCTGGTAGATGCACCATGAATTAGCCATGTTCCCTGACTTAAGGACACTTAAAATTAAAATGGTCAGTCAGATGGCAACTATTGATGCTGGCTATCGAAAAGTTCCACGTTAATCACAGCACTGTATGATAAGACATGATTCCAAGCAAATAAATAATTCTACTAATGTTATGAGAAAGTAGGATTTTCTGTATAAGAGAAAATAAATCCACATTTAAAATCATAAATTTCAGTAAAAGTTAAAATCCTGTAGTGTTATATATGGAATCTAAATAAAAGGTACTGATGAACCTAGTGGCAGGGCAGGAATAAAGACGCAGACGTAGAGAACGGACTTGAGGACACAGCGGGGAAGGGGAAGATGGGATGAAGTGAGAGAGTGGCATGGACATATATACACTACCAAATGTAAAATGGATGGCTAGTGGGAAGCAGCCACATAGCACAGGGAGATCAGCTCGGTGCTTTGTGACCACCTAGAGGGGTGGGATAGGGAGAGTGGGAGGGAGGCTCAAGAGGGAGGAGATATGGGGATATATGTATACGTATAGGTGATTCACTTTGTTGTACAACAGAAACTAACACAGCACTGTGAAGCAATTATACTCCAATAAAGATATATATATATATATATGGGCCCTGTAGTGTTAAATTTCTGTCAGAAATATCAATAGGAACACATTTGCTTATTTTTTAAAGTACGTATTTGCTAGTTTTGTCCATAGAAATATTAGATACATGATTTCCTGAACACTCAGATTTTGGTTCCTAAGTACCATTCTCACTAAAAAGAACAAGGAATCTGTGAGGAAACAGGTATTTCTAGATCTGAGGCACAGAAAGTGCAGTATGAACCTGGGACACCTTATTGGCCAGAAGGCAAAGAAGTGTTCAATGAGTGATGGGTCTTGGCCCCCGTTCTTGCCCCATCCTGTCTCAGCCTTCACATCTAACTCTGACTGGCCCTTCCTCTTGGCTCTGGGCTCAGACACAGGACTTGAACTGGTCGACGGACTATGAGCAAGCAGACACTTGACATGCACTTGCACAGCTGACTTGCCCCCTCCTGGCTCTGCCATTGCCACGAGACAAACACAAACATCTCTGGCCTCGTCTTCTGGCCCCAGGAGGAGAAACAAGTGTGAATCACAGCCGGGTTGTCACGGTCACCCGAGGAGAGGCTATTCCAGATCAGCCAACAGCTTGCTGGGTGTCCAGCCACACGAGCAAATCACCCAACGGATAAGTGGAGTTGTCTGACCAACCACCAGCTGACAAGCAGAAGTGTGAAAAATACACAAGTGTGTGGGTGTCCCTGAAGGTGTGTGCCTGTTTATTACACAGCACTCTTGTGGCACCAGACAACACACACATGCACAGGAGAACCACCTGGGAGGGCCCTCAGAGGTCAAAGCTGGGAAAATCAGAACATGAAAAGAACAATGCTGTAACTGATTAAAACACATCAAATATATAAAACAACTCATGAGTCCATAATGGTACCCACATAATGGTACTCATTTTCCACAGCTGAAGGTAACTATTACAGCAACTCCCTTCTCTGAAAATTGGTAATTAAAAATTCATAATTAAGGATTCATCCTGCTTTTTCAGTAGTATGGGGACACCAAACAGCCTGTTTCTGAGGAAGAGCCCCTCCTTTCAGAAAACTGCCCACTCATAAATGAAGAAGGAACGATGAATTTAGAAAATCACCACTTTTAGAAGGAATGATGAATTTAGAAAAGCACCATTTGTAGAAGGAATGATGAATTTAGAAAATCACCATTTTGCAGCCTCTGTTGAAATACTCATTTCAGGTGAGGCTCATCGATGGATGCTACCCTCACTTGGAGAAAAGTTGATGGGATGTTTTCCTGGTGCCAAAATATTACCCCAGAGAAAACATGCCAGTGTCAATGGGGAAACACTCGTTCCTCATGGAGGAATCTGGTGGCCACCACTTAGAGTCCCTAACAGTGGGACAACCAGCAGTGGGCACCTGAGAAATCATTCCATGAGGAAGGAACCAGACAAATCCAGGATGTGGGAAATTCCATTACACACGGGCCTAATATGGGGAAATAACACACTGTAGAAAAAAGAGGAGCTGCTTTCCATTAACAGAAACGTAAGAGACATAATCAAGTATAATTATGACCCTTAATTTGATCCAAATGGTAGAAAAAAACCACAGAAGATATTTTGAGAAGGAATGAGGAAAACTGAATATGGCCTGGGACTCCTATGATATTAGGAAATTATCCTCATTTTGTTGTTAGATCTGATAATATAGATAAATGGGAGGATATACTTTTGGAGGTACATGTGTTAGTATTCAGGGATGAAAGAAAATGATGTTATAATTTAAGTTTAAATATTATCAGCCAAAAACTTGATAAAGGACACAAACATGATAAAAGTGTTGAGATTAATTGATAGTTATGTGGGTGTTCACCGTACTCTCTTGTCTACTTTTCTGTAAGTTAAAATTTTTTCATAAAAAAGGAAGCAGACCATATGACCCAGCAATTCCACTCCTGGGTATATACCCACCCCCCAAATGAAAACACTAATTAGAAAAGATACATGCACCTCAATGTTCACAGCAGCATTACTTACAATTGCCAAGACAAGGAAGCAACCTAAGTGTCCGTCAACAGACGAACAGATAAAGAAGATGTGGTATATATGTACAATGGAATATTACTCAGCCATAAGAAAGAATGAAACATTGTCATTTGCAGCAACATACTTGGACCTAGATATTATCATACCAAGTGAAGTACGCCAGGCAAAGATAAATATCAAATGATATCACTTATATGTGGAATCTAAAAAATAAACTATTGAATGTAATAAAAAAGAAACAGACTCACAGATACAGAGAACAAGTGGGGAGGGGGGAGGGGAGAGGGGCAAGATAGGAGTAGGGGATTAAGAGGCACAAACTACTATGTATGAAATAAATAAGCTACAAGGATATATTGCACAGCACAGGGAACATAGCCAGTATTTTACAATAACTATAAATGGAGTATAACCTGTAAAAATTGTGAATCACTATTTTGTATAACTTTAACTTACATAATATTGTACACCTTTAACTTACATAATATTGTACATCCACTATACTGCAATAAAAAAAATCAAAGAAAAAAGGAAGCAGAAAATAAAACAACATAGCCCCTGATTTCTAGGAACATACAACAGAGTTGGGTGGACATAGGAGCTCTTTTCTACAGACCATGAACTGAGATGCTTTTAGGCAGAAAGTCGGGAGTGAGCAGAGGCTCTGAGTAGCAGCCCTCGTGTGTGGGTAAAACAAGTGCAGGAAACAGAGGTGCAAAAGTGGGAGGCCAGATGTGCACAGTCCTCATGACACTGGTTTTGAAGATGAGGGTGCTTGGGTGAGTTTTGGAGCCCTAAACCTAACCCTAACCCATTTGTCCAGAAACTGGAGCAGGGCTGCAGTTTAACATGTGTGTTTAGGTCTGAAGTAGCCAAAGGGCTCCAAAATTTTTTTTTTTTAATTTTGTTTGTACTCTGGGTTTTCTTTTTTCTGGTTTACATCACAAACATGTCAGAGGGAGGCAATGTTGGCTCAGAAATGTCTTTCAAAAGAGCAAGCTTTTCTAATTACACTCTCTAAATGCTGACAGCACTCACTGAATCCACAGCAAGCACTTAACCAAGAGAGGACAATGCTGAGATTCTGAGACTCGATCCTGAGACCTGGGGGACTCCCAGCTTCACCCAACCGTGAAGTGAGACATAGACGCGAGAACCGCTGGCTGGTTAATTTGCTCCCTCTGGCTCAAGGGCCTCATGCAGCCATCTTGATTCAAACTTGCAGCTCTACATCTGTGGCAGGACAGCCTGACATTTTCCTGCAGGATCTTGAGAATAAGAATAAACTGGAAGGACTGCAAATGATGCTTCCTTTCCCCCTTTCAAGAATGCAACTAGGGTACTGTGTTGTTTACATCTGACGGTAGTAAGAGGCATCTGCTTTGGAAAATCGAAATTCTTGGAAACAAAGAGCTGGGTTGCCTGGGGCTGGGATGGGTAAGCAGATAGATGGAGGGCAGTGGTTGATTAATTTCTGTGGGCTTCAAATTATGATAAAATGACACCACAATACCCACTTTTACAACTTGGGTAATTACATCAACAAGTACCTTCCAACAAATAATGGTCTCAGCTTGGAAATTACTTGGAAAGTATCTACATTTCAAAGATGACATGAGTGGCTTCAAATTTCACTGAGTTTTCATCACAGGATCTGAGATTGCCCAATTTTGTCTTTGATTAATGGACTGCCCAAATAGTTTTTAAAATCTTTAAAATTTTCATTCTTCTTATGGGGAACAATTTTTATGTGACTCTACAGAGTCATGTTTATACTTTTAAACAGCTTATTGTATGGAAACCCCACCAAAAAGCAACAGAGCACTTGTTTCTGTATTTAACATTGTCAAACATATGCTTATGTGGCTAAAGAAAAATGAAACCAATATTTGTAGAACTAGGATTTGTTTTTTGCAATTTATTTTTTTCACTTGATTCTATCACGAAAGAAAATATATAGGTTAGGAGGCTTTTAAATAAAAAGGTTTAGGTGGGTGAAGAAAAAAGAAAGATCAGGAAAGAAGTCCTTTGCTCATAACATATTTTTAAGAATATTTATGATTAGTTGTAAAAATCTAAGATTCCTTGAAGGGACTTGAAAATGATTATCGCATAACTGTTCTACTATTTAATAAATCTGACTTAGAACAAATCAATAACAAATATTATTGAAGGTGTCAAGAAGTTTTAAAAAGACTTTGAAATGGGCAAAAAAGACCACTGGGTAGCTGGTAGATGCTCAACGTCATTGTCTTGGAGCTTTTTTATACTCTGAAAGTTGTAGAAAACTGATAGTAATGCAAAGGATTCTTGCCAGAGAGATGCAGATGAATTTTGTCTGGTGGAGATGCAACTGACCCCTAAAGCCAATTTCCCAGCAAATTCATTTCAGCATTGTTGATCGCCTAGGTATATATTTGTTTTTCTACCCTTCTCTTCAGATCTTACTGGTTCTCTCCTTAATTTGTGAGCTAAATAAAATCTTTGGCAGATGTTTATTTTATATTAACAAAATCATAAGCCTCATGATTTTTACCTTTAAAATATTCTTCTTCAATAAAAGTTCATTATTTGCAAGATATGGACAAAATTTCACAGATGGGCTATGAAAAGAAAATCACTGAACCACTTGAAATGTAATTTTGGGTACAAACTTGTTTAGAAATGAACCAACTTACAGATTAAATATAACTATTTTTTAGAATACCAAATTGTATCAAAATCAGATATTCTTCAAAAGTCCTGAACTATTAGTGGATTATGAAATTCACTGGTCAGTGAAAGATGTTGCTTATGTCATTCCAAGGCCATAGCTTATTAGTAAATCAGTAATTACTTCTCAAAAAGGCAACATTATTCATGGTTCTGTGGGCTATCATTTTAATCACAATGCTAAGAGCTGAATCAATGTTAAACTGTCTACATACTTTCGTCAACGGGGATTTGATGAAAATACCTATTTTCCAGTACAAGTATAGAAGATATATTTTTTGAATAATCTAATTGTCAGCAGGCATTATGTTAAGGCAGAAGACTACTGCAGAAAGTAAACTCAGGTTTTATGTCAATACTGTTAACTATAAATGACCATTATGGAGCAAATTAGCAAATAAAAGTACCTAGAGGTCAAATTGAAATGACCACCTTACTTTATCTAGGTTTTCAGGAGAAAAATCACCTACTACAGACAAAGACTAATGAATGGGCTAAAAGACAGAAATTTGAGTGTCTTCCTTCAAAAAAAAAAAAAAAAAAAAAAAAACTCTGATGAAAAATGCCAGGAGTAGCAGACAGATCGTTGGGAAAAGCTTGGAATAGGAGTCTGGAAACCTGGCTTCTATTTCAGGCTTTGCCACAGACTAGATATGCCAGAATTATACTGTGAATCTTGTGAAGCAGTGTCCTTAAAGAGATACAGCATGCTACTCTCCTCTCCTTTTCTCATTCCTGCTAGCAGGAATGCTTTTATGATGGCTGGAGCTAGAGCAGCCATCTTGGACCTTTCAGTGATCTTGGAAATGGAATATAAGAGCAAAACAGACAGAGCATAGATCCTACTTCTTGACCTTGATGTGAGAGAGAAGTAAATTTAACAGACAAATAAATGTCTCTCTTGTTTAAACCAGTATTGTTTTCATTTTTCTGTGGCTCAGAGATGAATCCATTCCTAATAGAGATCAGATCTAATTTCTGGGTTTGCAGTCAGGAGACTGGTTCTAGTCCCACGGTAGTGTTCTCCTGACTCAGGTTACTTTATATCCTCGTCTTTCATTTTCAATACGAAAATGCCTTAGTTTTCAGAAAGAGTAATTGCTGATTAATTGAGATCAACCGTATGAAGGCATTTTGAAATTAAGAAAAAAAGAAAGAGTAATTTGTATAAATATAAGATGCTATCTCCACCTGCAACACTCATTTGAAAAGGAGAAATGGTTATGTCTTCCTACTAAACATTCACCTATTATTTTATTTGTAAAGAAAAGAAATGTTATGAATCACATTCCAGGAGAACTGGGGGTAGAATCTTAAAAAAAAAAAAAAAAAAAAAAAAGATTGCCTCTTCACAGCTCTCCTCCTTCTGACTTAAAAGCAAACAAAGTAATTCAAAATGTAAGGAGCAGCAGGCTGGCGTCCTACACAGAATGAAGAAAAGCATGACATGAAGCCATTTTGTCTATGCATTGGGGTGGAAAAGCAGGGAAACAAATGATTAGAGGTTCTTTCACTCTCCCAGGGAAAGTAGGCAGGTACCTTTGAAGGCATCATTCACTCCTTCAGACCTGCTCATTTGCAACTGTCAAGCCTCAAAGTGCCTGATTATATGGTGGATACTGGCGGGCTGTTTCCTTCAGAGCGGATCTGGCATGTGTGACAAATATGAGCTGTCAATGGCAGACCTCTCCCCAGGCTGCGTGGCTGCCTGGGTCTGTCTGCTTCGGTAGCCGGTGAAGCCTAATTGGACGCTCTAGGGCCTGTCGTGTCAAGGAGGCACAGCCCCCCTGCCCAGGCTCCTCCTCCAGGTGAGGGGCTTTGGAAGATTACCAAATGACATCATTACTATAAATCCCCCTCCGTCTTCAACTCTGCTCTGACCAGAGAATCTGTCTCTTCTGGCTCTGAACTGCAGAGACTTTGCTGGGATGGCTGGAGAAAATCAAGCCAATTAGAGAGCCAGCAGAACCAATCCATCTGAAAGCTGGGGATGACTGGGTTATGACTCTGAGGTTGCAAGGGGGAGCACCTGTCACACACTAGTCATTAACATAACACTGTAATCACAGGCAAGGAAGTCCCTGCATTTACTGCAGTGAAGTGAGAACCCATCTCTGATGGTAAACTGTTAACCTGAAGCACCAGAAAATTCCCACCTTTACTAGCAATTAACTGTGCAACCTTAGACAGAATATCTGACTTTTCTGTGCCTCAACATTCCCATCTGAAAACAATGGGGATATGAATAACACCAACCTTATATGACATTAGAATAATGTCCACGTTCAACTGTTAAGTACTACTAAGTTCTACTAACACGATTAGCAGCAAACAACCGACATCTGGGTAGTCCCATGAAAGTCCACAGGACTTCATAGGAATGCTTTACATGTGGGACCTGATATAATTGTAACCTGAAGGTCAAGGATTGCTATAGCCCTTCTATTTCACATATTCCCACTATAACTATGTATTTTATCATCTATACCAGGACACTTGAAAGTGCAAGGGGAGTAGTGCTTTAATAATCACATCAGGGCAAGTGACATAACCTGGGTATATGAACACTGGTTTATCCCAACTTCAACAGAGTTCAGGTGTTCATGAATTAACAAGGCTAACGTTGGCAGAAACAAATTTTCATATTTACCCAAAGTTTTTAAAATTAACAATCTTGACTTAATATAATGGATATAAGTTTCACTCTGATGTATTTGAAATAAGAGGATAACTAAACTTGAATTGTCAAGATTGTAAATCTGACAATTATATTCCATGGATGCCATCGATAAAGACTCTAGTTTAAGAAGCAACAAATCAACTTGCTCAAAAAAATTGACTGCTCTGCAATTTAACAAACTTAGAATAAGGCTCAGCTAATCTTTAGGCTGTAGTATCATAGCCATCCACAAAATCAGTGAATGCTGTTTCAAGTCTTCTGCGGTGAAAGACATTGTTTTTATGAGTGGTGAGTAGTATTCATTTTAAGGGTACACATCTCAGTCAAAGGCAGTGTAGCAATCTTTGGTCAGTAATGAGTTCTGTCCTCTTAGCTGATGGGAACGTTCAGCTCAATTTATAGCTATGGGTAGAGCACAGAAAAGTCAACACTGCATCTCATTTACTAGAGCTGCCTTTCTGAAGAGGGGAAGTACGGGGTAAATGATATTGAAGACTATAGCTTGCAGTAGAATATCTGTTTACTTTATTAGAGAATGGATTTTTTTAAGTGCCCAAGTTCTATTGCTTTCCCTTTTTCCTGTGTTTGTTTGCATCTGCTTTTAGCAATGCAGCTGCTGTGATTTACATGTGTATACTATCGTATATTAAACAGGTATGGGGGCTTCCCTGGTGGCATAGTGGTTAAGAATCCACCTGCCAATGCAGGGGACACGGGTTCAAGCCCTGGTCTGGGGAGATCCCACATGCCGCGGAGCAACTAAGCCCATGCACCACAACTACTGAGCCCGTGTGCCACAACTACTGAAGTCTGCGTACCTAGAGCCCATGCTCCGCAACAAGAGAAGCCACTGAAGTGAGAAGCCCGAGCACTGTAATGAAGAGTAGCCCCCGCTCACCACAACTACAGAAAGCCCATGCGCAGCAAGGAAGACCCCAAGAAGCCAAAAATAAATAAATTAAATAAATAAACAGGTATGGTACAGCAATCGGCTAGGTGCGACTAAAAAAGGCAAAGCTTTCTTCCCCTACTCTCAACACCATGGACCTATAAAGTAAAATTTCCTCCCCTGAACAATATTTTTATACCTTATTTATTCTACAGAATGAAATAATGTCAACTAGATCAACTTTCATGGGAGATGCACACAAACACACACACGCCTACCCTAGTGCCAAAGTTATCTTATTTCACGAACAATGGACTAGCCTTCCAAACCCTGTCCTGGGTTTACTTATTCAATTCGATTCATTCACCAAATATTTCTAAGGTACTCAATGTGCTAGACCCTGCGCAAGTGCTAATCTCTTATTGTTTGCTCGCTGTTCCCCTAACCCCTCCCCCCAGCAGCATGGTTGAACTTGTAATTCCAACTTAGAACATCAAATAATTGTTGACCATGGGTGAGCTTCCTTGCGTTAGGCATTGCTAAAAACAGGCGATGACCTTGGTCCACACTCAACACTTTCTCCACCACCCACCACCCTTGGTTCATGTTTTTCCTTCCACAATGGTGTCATTCTCCTCTGAAGGGAGAGGCCACTTTACATTATGCTTTGATGTGTTTTCTTATAGCCAACCCATAATGGAAAACAAAAAAAATTGTGATAAAGAAAAGACTGAAAGCACATGAGTGAAACTGGAAAATTAGGTGACAACTTGGTGCTCTGAAACAACCAAAGACATACTGTCATAACAAAAAACCCACCTAAGTGCTAAAATGAACTACACCACAGAGACATCTGAGCCCTGTGTCCTTTTAGAAATGCCACCGATTATTGCTGGAACGGGAGAGTAGATTTTGTAAGTTTGACAATTTGATTTCTGCTTAGGTTTCTATTTTATTTTGCATCTACTTAAACCATTGGCAAATAAATATTTCAATCTTTTTATTTTTGAATTTCATGCATGTTATACTTCTTATAACAGTCCTGGTTTTAATCATCACTCCATGTGCTACATCAGAGTATAGGATCTTGTCAAGTGAATAAATAATTGTTCTTCCCCAAATAGATTTGCCTGGTTGCTTCTCCCTCTTATAGGAATCAGCCACAGTATTCATGACATATACCCTTAATGACTGTAAGTCATATTTTCTTGAATCGGTTTATGTGGTACATCTCTCCTAGGAGACCATCAAAGCCTTCCCTGGCTCTTTACTCTAATTCACTGTTCCCCTTTCGGTACAATTTTCTCAGTGCCTTCTCAGGCTCATATACACAGTCTTATCTCAAGTCTTTTCGATTCCAAGCATCTTGGATGCTTTCATGTTTCTGTCTGAACCAACCACCACCACCAGAGCTTTGGGTAGGTGTTGAATAAGTACCTTTGGAAAAGTCTTATGAAGTAGAATTAAGTAAAACTGGTGTCACAAGAGATTTCAATGGAATATCACCAGCCCTGAGAAAGAGTCATTATTTCTATAGAAAAGAGAGAAAGGAAAATGGAAAAGCTGGTAGGTTTAATGTGTATCATGGACCAACTTTGGTAAAATTCCCTGAACACCAATGACGGTGTGGGGAAATGTGCATTGCTGAATTTTAGAGCCGGAAGAAACGTTGGTGCCATCTTCACACGTTCAGCTTATTTATTTAACTAATAAACTCAGACTCAGAAAGAATAAATGCCTATGCATGGCAAAGGAATAGGACCTGGTCCTCCCGTTACTGCTTCACCTTGTCTCTCGGTGTCCTGGTGTGGTCTGACGGCTGTGGAATTTGACTAAGAAGGACAAGACAGAATTATCCAGTGAGGAAACAGAACACAAATCTTCAATCATACAGTATTCCAGGGGATAGTAGCTAACCTCTTAAAGTGCCACACAAGATTTCCCAAAAGTAAATTTTATGTCAAGCCGGTCTAAAAAGCCTTTCTAAATCAGATAATCTCTCCAGCCACTTTTGCATAATGTAGTAACAGAGTAACAAACAGAAACAATTCTGTTTTAATCGAAGAAAGATAATTGTGTGTGATTTGTTGTTTTGCACATAAAGGATATTTTTTCTTTAGGTTTAATTTCCTGGGTGGTGTTGTCAAAACGGCATTAAAAATAGCACTGTCTCCTTAGGTCATCCACTATTTTGAGTGATTTCTGGAAACATTAAGAATTCCTGAGACACACATGGCAATACCTTAAAACACTAAACATAGAATTACCACTCTTTCTGGCAATTTCACTTCTGGGCATACAAAAGAAGTGAAAGGAGGGACTCAAACACATCTGTACACTCATGTTCACAGCAGCACGGCCAGTACACTCACAGTAGCCAAAAGGCAGAAGCAACCCAAGTGTCTATGGACAGATGAGTGGATAAACAAAACTGGAGACACATACACACACACACAATGAAATATTACTCAGCCTTACAAAGGAAGGAAATTTGACATATGCGACCACATGGATGAAACTTGAGGACATCATGCTAAGTAAAATAAGTCAGATACAAAAGGAAAAATATAGTATGGTTCCACTTATATGTGGTACCTAGAGGGGTCAAATTCATAGAGACAGAAAGTACGACAGTGGGCGGCAGGGGCTGAGGGGAAGGAGGAAGGGGGAGTTAGGGATTAACGGGGACAGAGTTTCAATCTGGGGAGATGAAAAAGTCCCATAGACGGATGGTGGTGATGGTTGCACAACACTGTGTATGTACTGAATGCCTCTCAACTGTACGCTTAAAAATGGTTAAAATGGTAAATTTTATATTTTATGTATTTTACAACGATTGAAAAAAAGAATCCCTGGGACAGAAAAATGGGTTTGATGTAGAGTATACACAAAAGAAAGAGGGGTTGAAAAAGTATATAGCTGTATATTTAATCTCCTCTTACTTTCATTCAGTCCCAAGTTTATGGCTTTGGAAATCATGGGTTCTGAAAAAAAATTCAGTATGAAATTACTTACGCTAACTTCAGAAAGATCAATGGGTCAGGCAAGTATTTATTTGACCCATACACCACCTCTCTCCAGCCTGCTACTCTGAATCACTGCTGGATCAGTCACTTGTTCTTGGATGCCCCGAGGCACAGATAGAAAGGAAACTGTCCAGGACCGACCAAGATGGCGGAGTAAGAGAATGTGGAGCTCACCTCCCAGCACGAACGCATCAAAAATACATCTACAGGTGGAACAATTCTCACGGAAAACCACCTGGAAACTGGCAGGAGAACTCTTTACAACCAAGGCTATAAGAGAGATCCACACGTAATCAGGTAGGAAGGGAAGAGAAGATTTCAGGCTGGGACCTGTGACCCCGGGAGGGGAGTCAGAGGAAAAGAGAACTTATATGGGTGGAGATCTGGCCTGGGGAGTGAGCAGTTCAAGCCACAGATTGGGCACCCCAATCCTGGGATCCTCTGCGGGGGAGACAAGCCCCCTTGGCTGGTTGGAGGACCACTGGGAGTAAGAGGAGGGCAGTGGGAAGCCTGGACTCTGCTCGTGAAGAGCATGCATGTGCTGACTTGCCCAGGGGTGAAGGGCGCAGAGAGGGCTGCTTTAGGGGCTGCTGGGTTTCCTGCACCCACCCGGCTGTGCACCCAGCTCAAGCCAAGCAAATGCTCCAGCCCGACTCACTCCACCTCACAGCGTGGCGCTGGACTGGGGGCCACCACCAGGGGGAGACTCCATGGTGGGGCGCTGAGTTAACTCTGGGCATCAATTATTAACAAAGAGCAGAAGTGTGAATTACAAGTTCAGTAGCATGGAAGAGAAGACATAGGCAATCATTCTATTTACAGCAGACGTGGTTTGAGAGGACACTTAAAGGAACTCTGTCATTGGATGGATTTAGGTCTGTCTGAAGAGAAAGAAAAAATGATGAATGACCATTTCTTCATGATCAGTTGCGGGGGGGTCAACACATTTACAGCTGGAAGGACATTTTTAGGATACTTTTCATAAAACACATTATATTTTTGTATTAGCTGTTTAGGTATAGTCACCCCAAAACTGCAGAGCAGATGATGGTTTTTCCTATTCCTACAGGTCATGAATTCATCACCTATTCTATAGTCTCACACAGCCACTAGCGTATGTCTCCTCCGGTAAAATCTAATGACCGACATCTCAGTCGACATCTGTTTGTTCTCACAAAGTTTATCAATCAAGAGATGAGTCTGTGTTCAATCAACAGTCGGCAAACCACAGAGCATTCAGCATGAGTCATTCATTCTCAGTAAGAATCTGTCATTGCCAAAGAAGATGACCTCACTCCCTTCCCGTTACACATGATTTGTTTTGTAATATAGGAGTGGAGATTTTATCTGTAAGACAGGCTGACTGGACACTCAAGGTCCGAGGGTGATCATCTTCTGTAGAAAGAACCATCCTCATCTCCATCATCTTCTCCACAAAGGAGTTCTTCTTCCACAAGTGGGAATAACTCATGGCAATGGAAATGAGAAGAGGGTTAAAATGCTATTTTTTAGCTTATAATTCTCTTTTCTTCACCTGAAAGCAAGGAGCTTTAACATTCAAAGCTTTAAGTGATATGGCATCACGCTTGGCAAGTTTGAAGGAAAAATTACTATTAGAATCATCAATGATTCTATCATGAAAAATAATATAACACCTTTAAAGTACTTTATGTAACATTACACCTAGAAATACATGGGGATACTCTGGTTACCAAGAATAGAGAGGAAAAAAAGTCATTTCTGTGATAGGATTATCTGTAAGCTAATATAGATTTCACAATGCTATTATAAAGAATCTGTCTGAGACGGAGAGGCAAGATGGCGGAAGAGTAAGACGCGGAGATCACCTTCCTCCCCACAGATACATGAGAAATACATCTACACGTGGAACTGCTCCTACAGAACACCCACTGAACGCTGGCAGAAGACGTCAGACCTCCCAAAAGGCTCTTGGTGCTCCAGCCAGGCATCAGGGCTGTGCCTCTGAGGTGGGAGAGCCAACTTCAGGACACTGGTCCACAAGAGACCTCCCAACTCCACGTAATACCAAACGGCGAAAATCTCTCAGAGATCTCCATCTCAACATCAAGACCCAGCTTCACTCAACGACCAGCAAGCTACAGTGCTGGACACCCTATGCCAAACAACTAGCAAGACAGGAACACAGCCCCATCCATTAACAGAGAGGCTGCCTAAAATCATAATAAGGCCACAGACACCCCAAAACACACCACCAGACGTGGACGAGCCCACCAGAAAGACAACATCCAGCCTCATCCACCAGAACACAGGCACTAGTTCCCTCCACCAGGAAACCTACACAACCCACTGAACCAACCTTAGCCACTGGGGACAGATACCAAAAACAACGGGAACTACGAACCTGCAGCCTGTGACAAGGAGACCCCAAACACAGTAAGATAAGCAAAATGAGAAGACAGAAAAACACACAGCAGATGAAGGAGCAGGGTCAAAACACACCAGACCTAACAAATGAAGAGGAAATAGGTAGTCTACCTGAAAAAGAATTCAGAATAATGATAGTAAGGATGATCCAAAATCTTGGAAATAGAATAGACAAAATGCAAGAAACATTTAACAAGGACGTAGAAGAACTAAAAAGGAACCAAGCAACAATGAAAAGCACAATAAATGAAATTAAAAATACTCTAGATGGGCTCAATAGCAGAATAACTGAGGCAGAAGAACGGATAAGTGACCTGGAAGATAAAATGGTGGAAATAACTACTGCAGAGCAGAATAAAGAAAAAAGAATGAAAAGAACTGAGGACAGTCTCAGAGACCTCTGGGACAACATTAAACGCACCAACATTCGAATTATAGGGGTCCCAGAAGAAGAAGAGAAAAAGAAAGGGACTGAGAAAATATTTGAAGAGATTATAGTTGAAAACTTCCCTAATATGGGACAGGAAATAGTTAATCAAGTCCTGGAAGCACAGAGAGTCCCATACAGGATAAATCCAAGGAGAAACACACCAAGACACATATTAATCAAACTATCAAAAATTAAATATAAAGAAAACATATTAAAAGCAGCAAGGGAAAAACAACAAATAACACACAAGGGCATCCCCATAAGGTTAACAGCTGATCTTTCAGCAGAAACTCTGCAAGCCAGAAGGGAGTGGCAGGATATACTTAAAGTGATGAAGGAGAAAAACCTACAACCAAGATTACTCTACCCAGCAAGGATCTCATTCAGATTTGATGGAGAAATTAAAACCTTTACAGACAAGCAAAAGCTGAGAGAGTTCAGCACCACCAAACCAGCTTTACAACAAATGCTAAAGGAACTTCTCTAGGCAAGAAACACAAGAGAAGGAAAACACCTACAATAACAAACCCAAAACATTTAAGAAAATGGGAATAGGAACATACATATCGATAATTACCTTAAATGTAAATGGATTAAATGCTCCCACCAAAAGACACAGACTGGCTGAATGGATACAAAAACAAGACCCATATATATGCTGTCTACAAGAGACCCACTTCAGACCTAGAGACACATACAGACTGAAAGTGAGGGGACGGAAAAAGATATTCCATGCAAATGGAAATCGAAAGAAAGCTGGAGTAGCAATTCTCATATCAGACAAAATAGACTTTAAAATAAAGACTATTAGAAGAGACAAAGAAGGACACTATATACTGATCAAGGGATCGATCCAAGAGGAAGGTATAACAATTGTAAATATTTATGCACCCAACATAGGAGCACCTCAATACATAAGGCAAATACTAACAGCCATAAAAGGGGAAATCGACAGTAACACAATCATAGTAGGGGACTTTAACACCCCACTTTCACCAATGGACAGATCATCCAAAATGAAAATAAATAAGGAAACACAAGCTTTAAATGATACATTAAACAAGATGGACTTAATTGATATTTATAGGACATTCCACCCCAAAACAACAGAATACACATTTTTCTCAAGTGCTCATGGAACATTCTCCAGGATAGATCATATCTTGGGTCACAAATCAAGCCTTGGTAAATTTTAAAAAATTGAAATCGTATCAAGTATCTTTCCCAACCACAACGCTATGAGACTAGATATCAATTACAGGAAAAGATCTGTAAAAAATACAAACACATGGAGGCTACACAATACACTACTTAATAACGAAGTGATCACTGAAGAAATCAAAGGGGAAATCAAAAAATACCTAGAAACAAATGACAATGGAGACACGACGATCCAAAACCTATGGGATGCAGCAAAAGCAGTTCTAAGAGGGAAGTTTATAGCAATACAAGCCTACATCAAGAAACAGGAAACATCTCGAATAAACAACCTAACCTTGCACCTAAAGCAATTAGAGAAAGAAGAACAAAAAAACCCCAAAGCTAGCAGAAGGAAAGAAATCATAAAGATCAGATCAGAAATAAATGAAAAAGAAATGAAGGAAACAATAGCAAAAATCAATGAAACTAAAAGCTGGTTCTTTGAGAAGATAAACAAAATTGATAAACCATTAGCCAGGCTCATCAAGAGAAAAAGGGAGAAGACTCAAATCAATAGAATTAGAAATGAAAAAGGAGAAGTAACCACTGACACTGCAGAAATACAAAGGATCATGAGAGATTACTACAAGCAACTCTATGCCAATAAAATGGACAACCTGGAAGAAATGGACAGATTCTTAGAAATGCACAACCTGCCGAGACTGAACCAGGAAGAAATAGAAAATATGAACAGACCATTCACAAGCACTGAAATTGAAACTGTGATTAAAAATCTTCCAACAAACAAAAGCCCAGGACCAGATGGCTTCACAGGCAAATTCTGTCAAACATTTAGAGAAGAGCTAACACCTATCCTTCTCAAACTCTTCCAAAATATTGCAGAGGGAGGAACACTCCCCAACTCATTCTACGAGGTCACCATCACCCTGATACCAAAACCAGACAAAGATGTCACAAAGAAAGAAAACTACAGGCCAATATCACTGATGAACATAGATGCAAAAATCCTCAACAAAATACTAGCAAACAGAATCCAACAGCACATTAAAAGGATTATACACCATGATCAAGTGGGGTTTATTCCAGGAATGCAAGGATTCTTCAATATATGCAAATCAATCAACGTGATACATCATATTAACAAATTGAAGGAGAAAAACCATATGATCATCTCAATAGATGCAGAGAAAGCTTTCAACAAAATTCAACACCCATTTATGATAAAAGTCCTGCAGAAAGTAGGCACAGAGGGAACTTTCCTCAACATAATAGAGGCCGTATATGACAAACCCACAGCCAACATTGTCCTCAATGGTGAAAAACTGAAACCATTTCCACTAAGATCAGGAACAAGACAAGGTTGCCCACTCTCACCACTATTATTCAACATAGTTTTGGAAGTGTTAGCCACAGCAATCAGAGAAGAAAAAGAAATAAAAGGAATCCAAATCGGAAAAGAAGAAGTAAAGCTGTCACTGTTTGCAGATGACATGATAGTATACATAGAGAATCCTAAAGATGCTACCAGAAAACTACTAGAGCTAATCAATGAATTTGGTAAAGTAGCAGGATACAACATTAATGCACAGAAATCTCTTGCATTCCTGTATACTAATGATGAAAAATCTGAAAGTGAAACTAAGAAAACACTCCCGTTTACCATTGCAACAAAAAGAATAAAATATCTAGGAATAAACCTACCTAAGGAGACAAAAGACCTATATGCAGAAAATTATAGGACACTGATGAAAGAAATTAAAGATGATACAAATAGATGGAGAGATATACCATGTTCTTGGATTGGAAGAATCAACATTGTGAAAATGACTCTGCTACCCAAAGCAATCTACAGAGTCAATGCAATCCCTATCAAACTACCACTGGCATTTTTCACAGAACTAGAACAAAAAATTTCACAATTTGTATGGAAACACAAAAGACCCCGAATAGCCAAAGCAATCTTGAGAATGAAAAATGGAGCTGGAGGAATCAGGCTCCCTGACTTCAGACTATATTACAAAGCTACAGTAATCAAGACAGTTTGGTACTGGCACCAAAACAGAAATATAGATCAATGGAACAGGATAGAAAGCCCAGAGATAAGCCCACGCACATATGGTCACCTTATCTTTGATAAAGGAGGCAAGCATATACAGTGGAGAAAAGACAGCCTCTTCAATAAGTGGTGCTGGGAAAATTGCACAGGTACATGTAAAAGTATGAAATTAGAACACTCCCTGATACCATACACAAAAATAAACTCAAAATGGATTAAAGACCTAAGTGTAAGGCCAGACACTATCAAACTCTTAGAGGAAAACATAGGCAGAACACTCTATGACATAAATCACAGCAAGATCCTTTTTGACCCAGCTCCTAGAGAAATGGAAATAAAAACACAAATAAACAAATGGGACCTAATGAAACTTAAAAGCTTTTGCACAGCAAAGGAAACCATAAACAAGACCAAAAGACAACCCTCAGAATGGGAGAAAATATTTGCAAATGAAGCAACGGACAAAGGATTAATCTCCAAGATTTACAAGCAGCTCATGCAGCTCAATAACAAAAAAACAAACAACCCAATCCAAAAATGGGCAGAAGACCTAAATAGACATTTCTCCAAAGAAGAGATACAGATTGCCAACAGACACATGAAAGAATGCTCAACATCATTAATCATTAGAGAAATGCAAATCAAAACTACAATGAGGTATCATCTCACACCGGTCAGAATGGCCATCATCAAAAAATCTAGAAACAATAAATGCTGGAGAGGGTGTGGAGAAAAGGGAACACTCTTGCACTGTTGGTGGGAATGTAAATGGATACAGCCACTATGGAGAACAGTATGGAGGTTCCTTAAAAAACTAAAAATAGAAATACCATACGACCCAGCAATCCCACTACTGGGCATATACCCTGAGAAAACCATAATTCAGAAAGAGTCATGTACCAAAATATTCATTGCAGCTCTGTTTACAATAGCCAGGACATGGAAGCAACCTAGGTGTCCATCATCAGATGAATGGATAAAGAAGATGTGGCACATATATACAATGGAATATTACTCAGCCATAAAAAGAAATGAAATGGAGGTGTTTGTAATGAGGTGGATGGAGTTAGAGTCTGTCATACAGAGTGAAGTAAGTCAGAAAGAGAAAAAGAAATACAGTATGCTAACACATATATATGGAATCTAAGGAAAAAAAAAAAAAGGTCATGAAGAACCTAGTGGCAAGATGGGAATAAAGACACAGACCTACTAGAGAATGGACTTGAGGATATGGGGAGGGGGAGGGGTGAGATGTGACAGGGTGAGATAGTGTCATGGACATATATACACTACCAAATGTAAAATAGATAGCTAGTGGGAAGCAGTCGCATAGCACAGGGAGATCAGCTCGGTGCTTTGTGACCACCTAGAGGGGTGGGATAGGGAGGGTGGGAGGGAGGGAGATGCAAGAGGGAAGAGATATGGGAACATATGTATATGTATAACTGATTCACTTTGTTATAAAGCAGAAGCTAACACACCATTGTAAAGCAATTATACTTCAATAAAGATGTTAAAAAAAAAACAAAAAAAGAATCTGTCTCACAGATTTAAAGCTTTTTCCTCTAAATCGGCAATCAAAGTGAAAACACAATTATGTTTAAAAGTATACACAATGTAAAGAAAAAAATGTGTAATATTTATGAATTGGGTACCATAATTTGAGACAAAGAAAAACACAAAACCGCTTTCTGTCAATGACTTCAATGACTTTTATCATTAATCACTGGACGAATTTTGTGTAAGTAGATTCCAGTTCTACGAGGAATCGTGGAACTGATTATGTGATGGTTATGGCAAGCGTTAGTCTGGCATTTATCTAGAGGACTGTGTTGCATTAATAATTTAAATGTTTTAACAAATTCTGTTAGGATCATTTACAGCATGAGGAAAATTATATTACCAACTAATGTTTGAATAAATCAACTTCATTTGAAAATATAAAAGCTGTTAAAACAACACTACTGTAGGATCCTAATAGATTTTCTATAAAAAGTTAGGAAAATGGAATATCGTATGGCCTACAATTCAGTTACATCAGGATACAATATACTATTTATTTATTTATTTATTTATTTATTTATGGCTGCGTTGGGTTTTCGTTGCTGCACGCGGGCTTTCTCTAGTTGAGGCGAGCGGGGGTTACTCTTCATTGCGGTGCGTGGGCTTCTCACTGTGGTGGCTTCTCTTGTGGAGCATGGGCTCTAGGTGCACGGGTTCAGTAGTTGTGGCACGTGGGCTCAGTAGTTGTGGCACGTGGGCTCAGTAGCTGTGGTTCGCGGGCTCTGTAGCTGTGGTTCGCGGGCTCTAGGTGCGCAGTCAGTAGTTGTGGTGCATGGGCTTTGTTGCTCCGCGGCATGTGGGATCTTCCCGCACCAGGGCTTGAACGCGTGTCCGCTGCATTGGCAGGTGGATTCTTAATCACTGTGCCACCAGGGAAGTCCCAGGATACAATATACTTTATTGGATACACCATATGTTTACTAATCTGCTCTAGAATTTTGCTAAATTTTACCTTTTATTGATAATTAATACAATAATTTCTGTTTTTCTCCTCAGGCTTTTGGCTCCTCTCTCATTTGCCCACACATTCTTATAGGTTACTTACAATGATTCTGTAGTTTCCTTGACAAGCTGGTTGATGTGGGTTAGGAAAAGCTTTTTGACAACTGAACAAAACATCAGCAATGCAAACCTGAGGTTCCTTTACCTGCTCTGAATCCTCAAACACATGGTATGGCCTTTGTACTCGGCCTCCAGGTCCAGAAAGAGGTGTGTTCAAACTGGCTTTGAACCTGACTATATGTATGATATTGAATAAGTTAATTAACCTCTC
Organism: Eubalaena glacialis; assembly: GCF_028564815.1. Taxonomy (NCBI): domain Eukaryota; kingdom Metazoa; phylum Chordata; class Mammalia; order Artiodactyla; family Balaenidae; genus Eubalaena; species Eubalaena glacialis. The sequence goes on along the minus strand of NC_083723.1, from coordinate 126,103,102 downwards.
TGAATGGGTGATAATAATATTACCTACTTCACTAGGCCATTACAACAGTTCTTATATACTCTGGAGACAAGTTCATTACCAAATGTGTGATTTGGAAATATTTTCTCTCATTCTTTGGGTTGCCTTTCACTTTCCTGATGGTGTACTTCGGAGCACAAAAACTTTCAATTTTGACGAAATCCAATTTATCTATTTTTTTTTCTTTTGTTGCTCATACTCTGGTGCCATATTTAAGAATCGTTTGCCAAAACCAATGTCATGAAGACTTACTCCTTTGTTTTCTCCTGAGTTTAATAGTTTAATAGTTTTACATTCAGGTCTTTGATCCATTTTGATATAATTTTTGTATATAGTGTGAGGTAAGGGTCCAACGTCATTCTTGTGTATATGGCTGTCTCGTCCTAGAACCATTTGTTAAAGAGATATTGCCACTCATTTTCATGCTGCTTTACCGTATTTTAAGCATTTTCACAGATGTGATATTTTGCAACTTTACTCTGTAACACAGAAGATTAATGCAATCACCTACCTCTGAGGCTGATAGGCTTGGAAAGTGTAATTACTGCCTTTTCCTCCTGAGCCTTCAACCAGCCTACATTTCCCAGAGTCCTTTGAAATCAGGTGGGGCTAGGTGCCTGAATTCTAGCACAAGCTGAGGCAGAGGTGATGTACACGACTTCTAGGTTTGGCCTTGTTCTTCCCAGTCACCCAACTAGACTAAATTTCTCAGCCTCTTTGGCAGTTAGATGGGGGTCATGTGACTGACTCCCAACCAATTAGAAACGCAGGTAGAAGAGATGTACACCTCTTGCAGGCCCAGCCCCTGAAAACCTCCTGTAAGAAACTCTCCATTCTCTTCCTGAGTCTGTCACCGAGTTACAGAGCATCCAGTGGAGGAATCGGATCTCTCACAGATACGGCAGCCACTAGAGGAAGGAACCTCAGTCCCTGAAAGATCGCACGGAGTAACCCGCAGGCCAGCCCAACCCACATTAGCTGCACTGTGAGGAAGAAATAAAACTCTGCAAATTGTCAAAGTGCCCAGGCAGAGATGGGGAATTCAGGTACAAGACAACAGAGGGAGCTGGACTCCTGAGACACAAGTGAGTCACACAGAGGGTGGTCATGGAAAAACATCCCAAGCTGGGTAGCAGGAATCAGAGGTGCTTTTCACAGACCCGAGTCCCGGGCAGGGGGGGAGCAGAGACAGATGACACGTACCACAGAGAAGCAGCAGCTCGGACGGCTTGACTGTCCTTTGCCTACAAAACTAGCAGACTTGTGATCTGAGGCTCTTTCACTTAAGCTGAGTAGGTGTGTGTGTAGAGGGGAGACAACAGCTCTGTTCTCCAGGATCTGAAGAACTGTCAAAAGTTAGATTGATTCTGAGTCGCCTCAAAAGAAATAATCAGACCCAAGGATCAACAATTCTACGGATAAGTTTTAGATTAATGCTATAAGGAACTAGCTACCAATCACCGCTGGCTTCCTCAGTAAGAGCAATGAACTACACTGAACGGATGGTCCGGACACAGCCTGGCTGAGCACAGGCCAGGGGTGGCAGAGAGACGCCTTCATTGCCTTTACTGTTGAGGAGATGAAACGAAACCTCTTCCAGTCCTGCCTCTGCGTGCTGTCCCCACACATGGGGGAGTAATGTCCTCAGCAGAGTCTTAGTCCCGAATGCCCAAAGATGCTAAATACAGGCCCATAAATTCCTTTAAGATCTCACTGAAGAATCACCTCCTCTACGAAGCCTTTGAAGACTAACACTTCTCTGTATGTGCCATCTTCACTTTGAGTTTAAATGTATTTTTCTTCTGAACCTCTTCATCTGATTATACTTTCTAAATATTCTCCAGATGTACAAGGGTTCATTTTTTTAAAACTTCCCTGTCATTCCATAAGTACCAAGGGCCTTTAATAACTCAACCCAAAGAGCTTTTTATTATGAAGGGCATACAGTTGGTACTTAATACACTGAACAGTCCTCCAAAAAAAAAGCGCCTTAGGAAATTAGATAATATATTTTGTTCACTTGGAAGCCAATTTCTCTATCTGCCGGAGACTTTGGCAAACTCGAGGTGGTCCAGGCCTAGAATTTTACACCATTTTATGGTGTAAAATTTCCAGGCTGTCAGAGCATCTTTCTAGGGAAATTGTCTCCATCCCTGTTAACCAATTACTATTAAAAAGGGAAAATGGAGCTTCTCTGGTGGCGCAGTGGTTAAGAAACCACCTGCCAATGCAGGGGACACGGGTTTGAGCCCTGGTCCGGGAAGATCCCACATGCCGCGGAGCAACTAAGCCCGTGTGCCACAACTACTGAGCTTGCACACCTAGAGCCCATGAGCCACAACTACTGAGCCCACGTGCCACAACTACTGAAGCCCGCGCTCCTAGAGCCCGTGCTCTGCAACAAGAGAAGCCACCGCAATGAGAATACTGCGTACCACAACGAAGAGTAGCCCCCGCTCACCACAACTAGAGAAAGCCCGCGCGCAGCAACGAAGACCCAATGCAGCCAAAAATAAATAAATAAAATTTAAAAATAAATTTAAAAAAAATGAAAAGGGAAAATGTATGAGTACACAGTAATTCTGTTCCTAACTGAAAGTACAGAAAGGAATTTTTGATAATACTTCTCCATGTTAATGCCATGACTACACCAAGCAGTGTCTGGGTCAAGGGTCACTAAGTTCTTTTATCCTAAATATGGATCTTAATTTCAAGAGAGAAAGAGAAACATTTTTCTCTTTCAGGTACTATGGGTTATCATCTGTTATATGCTTTTAGCATTCTATACAGAGAAGAATGAAAGAAAAATTGCTTTTAAATATGTTATTTGGAAGAATTTAGCTAAATACTGAGTGCCACATTAAATGAGAAAACAAGACCACATGCATTTTATTATTCAAAGGATAGTCCCTCTCAAAGCATTAGCCATTTCAGCACTGCAGAGTAAATGTGCCAATGTGATTCTTTTTCAGATAATTGTACTGTTATGAAAAAATATATTCTTAAACACTAAAAATATCAGAAATATGGGTTTCAATCTGCTCAACCCTCACCCCCACAGAAACACACTGCTCCTAGTAGCATAGAAAATTGTGACTATTTTAAAGTCTTTCCTGAAAATTCTTGAAAGCATTGATGGGGAACAAGCATCCTTTTGAGTATCACCCAGCATCAAAGGTGAGAATCAGGTCATTGTGAATACAGAGAAGAAAAGCATTACAAGCAAAAATCCTTTGGAAGGAGAAGCCACTTCCAGAATGGCAGAGTAAGGACCTCTGAAAATCTGCTCCTTTATAAATGCAATGAGATTGCAAAAATTGTCAAAATCAATTTCCCAAAACTTTGGCAATTAACCAGTGGCTTCCAACAATTCTAGATGCATTTATTCAAGAAAACTGGTTGAATTTTGGTCAGAATACTGAGCTTTGTAGTCTTTTAACTTGCTCTATTTCCATCTTCCTCTCCCCATCTACATGGTAGTCTTGAACACCAACACCCTCGTGATCAGAGTTGCCATTAAAATCATCAGCTCAGAAGCTACTGGAGGGGGAACAACAGCTTTATAGCTCTCCAAAAGCCCCACTTCTAGAAGACTGTCATTATTTCATCTGTCTGGCTATTTCTTAGAAACCTGCACTCACAGGGGTTGTCTTTACTTGATCTGACTCAGAGCTTGCTCACAGCAAAGGACTTTCCCTTGGGGCATTTGTCAAAAATAATCAGTGACAACTGTTTAACATAGCAGCTGCCTGAGGTGATGATACCAGCTGGAGTAAATGAGAAGTTGACCAAAAAACCTAAAAGGAAAAGCTAGGGAATGAGATGTCCATGAGGGCTTTGAAAAACTCAAACATATGGCTGGGAATCTAGAAGGCTATTTTTATGTGCAGGACTAGATGCATACCTAGGAAATATCTAAGAATGCCCTAAGCTCTCACCTCGGGCTGACCCTGAGACTCTTGAGAAGGCAAGAAATAAAGACTATGGCAGGGTTGTAAATTGCCTGAGTATTGAAGTTGTGTCCTAACACACACACAGAGCTTGTTGGTAAAAACTGGGAGATTTATTGGTTCAAAGTATTTAAGGAATCTCTATCCAATCATTATCTGAACACTAAGCTAACCCAGCAGAGACTTTAGTAGCTACACATGAAAAGAATGCAGACTTTACTGAATTAATTCAGGAAGGCCATTAAACATATGAACATCAAAAACAACAACAAATATCAATAAGACCTGGGAAAAAGGGTAATTTGATTTCCAGAGCTGCCACACTATATTATTTAAAATGTCCACTGTATAACAAAAAATCACAAGACACACAAAGAAACAGGAAAGTATGGCCCATACACAGGGAAAAACAGCAGTCAATAAAAACTATTCCAGAGGAAGACCAGACATTAGACATATTTAAAAAAAAACTTTGAATTAGCTATTATAAATATGTTCAAAGAACTGAAGGAAGTCATGTCTAAAGAACTATAGAAAAGAATGAGAACTATTTCTCATCAATAGAGAATGTCAATAAAGAGACAGAAATTATCTAAAATGAACCAAATAGAAATTCTGGAATTGAAAAGTATAATACCTGAAATAGAAAAACTCACTAGAACAATGTAAAATAATATTTGATCTGACAGAAAAAAGAAGCAGTGAACTTGATGATAATTGAGATTATCCAGTCAGAGGAACAGAAAGAAAAAAGAATGAAGAAAAACCAACAGAGTTTCAGAGACTTGTGGGACATCATCAAATGTATCAAAATATGTATAATGGGAGTCTAAAAGGAGATGTGAAAGAGAAAAGAGCAGAAATAATATTTGAAGAAATAACGGCAAAAATAGAAGAGAAGAAAACCCTTTTCAGCTCATTCTATGAGGCCAGTAATTACTTGAAACAAAAAGACAATGACATCACAAGAAAACTACAGACCAGGGCTTCCCTGGTGGCGCAGTGGTTAAGAATCCGCCTGCCAATGCAGGGGACAAGGGTTCAAGCCCTGCTCCGGGAAGTTCCCACATGCCGCAGAGCAATGAAGCCCGTGCGCCACAACTACTGAGCCTGCGCTCTAGAGCCCGCAAGCTACAACTACGGACGCCTGCGTGCCTAGAGCCCGTGCTCCACAACAAGAGAAGCCAACACAATGAGAAGCCCACGCACCGCAATGAAGAGTAGCCCCTGCTCTCCGCAACTAGAGAAAGCACGCACGCAGAAAGGAAGACCCAATGCAGCCAAAAATAAATAAAATAAATAAATAAATTAAAAAACAAAAAAAAAACAAAAAAAAACTACAGACCAATATCTCATAAATATTGATGCAAAACCCTCAACAAATATTAGCAAACCAAATCTAGCAACCTAAAGAGAATTATACCCCATGATGAAGTGGAATTTATCCCCAAAATACAAGGCTCATTCAACACAGGAAACCAATCAATGTAATGCTCCATATTAATAGAAATAAAAACAGAAGCTGCATGATCATTTCAATAGGTACAGAAATAGTATTTGACAAAATCCATCACCCTTACCTGATAAAAAGACTGAACACACTAGGAACGAAAGGGAGCTTCCTCAACATCATAAAGGGCATCTATGAAAAACGTACAACTAGCATCATAAATAATGGTGAAGGACTGGTAACTTTCCCCTTAAGATCAGGAGGAAGACAGGGATGTCCACTCTCACTCCTTCTGTTCAACACGGTACTGGAGGCACTAACCAGGGCAATGAGACAAGGAAAGAAATAAAAGGAAGCCAGACTGGAAAGGAATTGCTTATTGTAGGAGATACGAATATACTAAAATCTGCTGATTCATATATTTAAAAAAATATTACTCAAACATATGCTTGTACACCAGTGCTCATAGCAGGATTATTCACAATAGCCAACATGTGAAAACCACCAAAATATCCATCAACTGAGAGTGGATAAACAAAATGTGATATACACACAATGAAATAATACTCAGCCATAAAAGGAATGAAATTCTGATATGTGCTACAAGATGGATGAACCTTGAAAATATTATGCTAAGTTAAATAAGCCAGGCACACAAGGACAAATATTGTTCAATTCCACTTATATAAGGCACCTAAGAGTCAAAGAACAGAGAGTGGAAAAGAGATGACCAGCGGCAACAGGGGGTTAGTATTTTAATGGGAACAGAGTTTCTGTTTGGGATGATAAAAAGTGATGGTTGCACAACATTTTGAATACACTTAATACCATCAAACTATACATCAAAAAGAGCTAAAATGCTAAACTTATGTATATCTTACCACAATACAGAAGTGTCTTGTAAAGAAAGCAACAACAACAAACTTTTAAAAGGGCAAACACATTAGGGAGAAATTTAAAAATATGAGTTTTTAAAAATTAAAGAATGAAAATTAGAGGGAAGGCTAATGCAAAAGAAACTGTACATGAACACTATACTCAGATGGGGAAATTTGTTTCTCATTGGGGTACAGCTTAACGGTTCTGAAACTTCTGTACATATATGCTGGGGTTGAACAAATCAGTTAATGGATGGCAGATGGTGGAAGTCAAGTTTTTTACTGTGAATGAGGGAAATTACCGATAAGCAACAAGTGACAAGTAGAACATTCCATGTAGAGACCTCAATATGAACTCATGTTTAGCTTAATATAGACACAGGCAGAGATGAGAGGGGGAGAGATATAGAGACATGTGGATATACACAGGTTTGTATGCACACATATATTTCCTCACTCTGTCAGCGGTGAGGGCTTAGAAGCAATGATGTCCTTCCTGGTACCAATGATCACAGATCTTGTTTCTAACGTGATTACTCAACAGAAGGAACCAGAGCTCCTTGGAGAAATGGTTAATTCTAGGGCTGGGAAGGGAAAATATAAGTCTGGAGCATCTTGTAGTATGAGAAAGTAAGAAAAAAAGAAAAAAAGGAAGAAAGGAAGGAAGGAAAAGAAAAAACCCACAGTAATGAAATGGCAAACGAGTCAACTTGAAAGGGCACCCAATGGACAAAGCTGGACCACTTGAGAAAAAAAAAAAAAGCAGTACTGAATTACAACACAAAGTATAAAATGAGTATCTATGAGTTGATATTCGGATAAATAAATGATCCAATAAATAAATAAATGGAGTGGCAGAGAATACACAAATCTGTCATGCAGAAGGATTCTAAATAATTGATACAGATATTCTGCTGTCAGTAAATTAGGACATGACCTTCCACTCCTGTGCATAGTGATCTCCTTCCAAAAAGTACAGTATGAAAAGAGGGAGAAAAGAGAAACTTTGCAGATGCCCAACAAACACCACCTCAATCAGGTGATCAAGTGTACCTGGTCATCAGTCGTGTCGACAGCATATACCCTTGATATAACGTGGTGAGAATGGCACTTTACTCCCATGGTCTTCCTCTCAAAACCCTGTAACCCCAGTCTAATGATGAAAAAACCAGAAACATTGCCATTTAAGAACATTCTACAAGAGACTTGACAAATATTCCTCAAAATACCTGACTTCGACATTTAGACTTTTCAGATGCTACAATCCAGAACGTAGTGAAAAGAATCCGTTCCTAGTAGGCCAGAAAAAATCCTCCGGTTCTAATTCAGCAAAGACAAAGTGGAACAGTTTTTCTCAGTTCAATTCACCAAGTATTTATGGCCCTTAATTTCCCAAACCACCAAGTCTCTTTCAATACGGTAATTTTGCAGGTCCCAGATATGCATGTCCTATGCCCCAGGGAATGCATGATTGAGAATTGAAAGCCACAAACTACAAGTTTCAGAAACTCATCTGATTTTAATCAAGTTCCATAGCAAAAGGAGAAATTGATATTGTATATTTTCCATTTACTGTTTTGTCTTTTTAACCAAAAGTTGCCTACATTTTTAAAAGATAAACTTGGATATTTTTAGTGAAGAAAGGCTATTTTTAGAGGCAGTATTTAATTTTCATTCTCAGAAATATGGTATTGAGATACTGGGCTGTAATGATCTGTTGGACAGAGAAAGAAGGATGAAACAAGAGTAATATTTCACAAAAATCAGGTCCCATAAGTCGACCCTTTGACTTATCTATTCCTGGACTCATATCTCTTCCAAATCATACCTAACTACATTTAAGAAAATAATTATTGGGGCTCTTGGCTTTGGCATAAAGCAGCACTCTCGCTCAAATGATCACCTGTCACATCGCTAATATTATAAATGACAGGCAGCTAAATTTATCCTCAAGGTAACGTTATATATTAATAAGAATTAATAGGTCAGTGATCAAGAAATCATACAACCAGTTAACGTGCCAGATAGCATCTGTCTTCATGCTTATTTGCTACACATATGCAATACATACATCTGCAGGGCAATCATAAATCTCTTTAAATGCCAGCCTTACAATCAATCCTCTAGCTAGACTAAAAATAGCGCCGTTACAGTGATTTTCACGTGTGTCCTCAGCCACTGGAGGGCACTGTTTCATAAAATGCTCTAAGCACTGGCTTTCAGAACTGATTAAACAGAACAGGGAGAATGAAGACATATTTCTGAATTCATCAATACTGGTAAGCAGGGATAATTCAGAGAAATTAATACATTATTGTTCATGCTATTTATCCATCGCTATCATGAACACTGGGTTTTAATCCCAGTGCACCTGTAAACTCAGTGTGTCTCAAAAATCTGCAAGCCTCAGTTTTCTTATCCCAAAATCAGACATTTGCGGGAAGTTTTCATCACATATTTGGAATGTTTTCACAAAATATGTAACTCTGATCTTAAATGTTGTGTCTATGAGTCTCACTGGGTTCTTGAAATGCTCCTCTATTGAGAAGTTTGTGTTGTTGGATTTGACCAATTTAGCTGAAGTCGAACGGTCATATCCGATTTGAAAGCAAGAGCCGAGTTCTTTTATCATCATTTGTAACAGCCAAGGCTGTGTGTTCACAAAGTGCTATCACACAGGTGCTCTCACCTTGCCTCAAACAATCACCTGAGAAAAGCATTATTACAGGTACATTTAACAGATGAAGAAACTGATGGAAAAAGCTGGGGTGGTGAGTATGGACCCAGGAGTTTCCTGACTTCAAAGCAGGTACTCGCTCTATTTCACTGTGATGCTGTTTCTTCATCACCACAGGACCTGAAGGGGCTCAGTGAATATCTGCTGAATAAATAAACACATATACGGCAAACACACAAAGGGATAAGCTTGTTGCTTCGCCTGCTTGGCCGAGGGAATGCTACAGTGACAGGCGGTACTGTATTGAGAAAGGTACTTTCAGCTCACTGATGGATTCTCAATTTTCTGTGTTAGAGGAGAAGCAGAGAAAGCAAGAACAAATGGAATTCTCAGGGGATCTGGAAGCACGCAGGGGCGGAATAACCATGGTAACAGCAGCCCACCAGGCAGAAATCTTGAAAGACAAGTTCAGGTTTCCTGTTATGAGCACTGAAGCCTTGTGACTCTCACACTTGAGAAGACGCTAAGGAAAATGTTACACAAGCCTGTGCCTTAGTTGGCACGTTGTCCTTTTCCCTCTCCCGCTGCAAAGTCACAGTCCTCAGCCGTGGTCCTGATCCCATGGTTCCCACGCTCAGGTGGCCTGGAGCGCCCCCAAGTGTTCACAGAGTGACACTCCAGGTCCCGAGGGCCTACTTTCTCCCGCCTCTCACTCAAGCTCCAGTCCAAATGCGAAACGTTCCCAGATCTTCTTTAGTCCAAATGTCCTCGGAGCCCCTTGGCCGTGCACTGGGGTCAGGCCCGCGCCCACACCAGGGCGCACTCAGGGTCCGGCACCCTCCCAGAGAGGCCACACCTTCATGCTGGAAGTCATCACGTAACTTTTTACAAGAGAGCTTGGCCTATTTAAATACATCTGAGTTTATTGCTAGGTTTTGTTTTCTGGTTGTTTTTTTTTTTTTAAGTAACATGACTTTCAGAATGAGAGTTGTGTGAAGCGTCCCCAAAGGACACCCCTGCAGCCATGTGGCCTGCGGACAGACTGGCATTGGCACTAGTTTTTGCTTGGTTTTTTATCTGTTTGTTTTTACTATTCCATACATTTCAAGCTTGGAGAGTCAAAAGATTAAGGATGCTATGGGTGCGTGGTTTTCCATCTTTGGAAGAAAAATCCCCAGGGAGCACAGGCTGGGAAGAGAATGGCTCCATCTCCAGGCACTGCCCCCCCACCCCCCGCCCCAATCCAGCTCTCCTCCATCGGGGGTGGAAGCGCTCCTTTTCGTAAACCTTGTTTCATGGGGTGGGGGAGGGGAGCATAAAGCGGTGTTTCCGCGAAGCTTGTTACGTCTCAGGGAAACCCTGAGTGCAGTGCGGGCGTGCGGCTACAGCGGGGTCGCCCTCGTCTGTGATGCTGGGGAGACGAGGCCGTCATCAGCTACCCGGCGGGTCCCCTGGGGAGGCTCTCAAGCCCGGCTTGTGCTCCTAGAAAGCTCCTGACCCTTGCCCTTCCACACCATCTACATCCTATTTCAGGGCCCTCAGCCTCCCCTCAGCAAAATCTTCCTAGGATGGTCTTCCTAGGAGCTACAAAATAGAATTCAGTCGCCTGACCTGACATTCAACATAATACAACTGGGTCCCCAAATCAACTCATAAATTTTATCTCCCTCAATCCTCTTTACAGAAATGGTGCCAGGTCGGATCTTTTCAAAGATAAAATTCATGTAATGAAAGTCACCAATGTAACCATTTTCAAGTATACAAAATTCATTGTTTCGGGGGCATATTCACACAGTTGTGCGGCCGTCACCACTGTCTACATCCAGAGCATCTTCATCCAAACTGATGAGAGGGCTGTCCGTGCCTAACCGCTGTACAGTGTGGCTTCTGCTGAGCCCCCGCTGTCCCTCTGGAGTCTAGGATTTGGGGACGTGCTGGGCACCTGCCCCCCCATGCCTCGTGTGACTAGCCCAGACAGAGCCCGTGAGCACTGAGTCTCTAACGACGCTCCTGGGACATGATATTTCACCCATGTTGCCACAGTCTGTTTTGGGGGAATTAAACGTGTCCTGCGTGACTCCACTGGGCGAGGACTCTTGGAAGCTGGTGCCCGGTGTCCCCTGGACTTGGCCCCACGTGCCTTTCCCCCGATGATTCTGCTTTGCATCCTTTTGCTGTAAGACGTCACAGCTGTGACTAACTCTGTGCTGAGTCCCGGGAGCCCTCCTAGAGGATCACCAAACCCCAGGGTGGTCTTGGGGTCCCCGGACACACATACTAAAATACGTGGAGGTAAAAAGATACAGCGTATGGGATTTCTTTCAAAATAGTTGTGCGTGGGGGGTGTTTGTAGGGTAAAGTTGAAACAAGGATGGGCTTGTTAATCGTTGAATTTAAGATGGGGGGACATGGGGTTGACCACTCTCTAATTGTATACGGGATTGACACTTTTTGTTTAAAAAAGTAAAAATAAGTGAAAGGGTCTGGTGTTCTAAAGGATGAAGGACACATTCTAAAACTAATCTTCTAGCTAATAAGATGAAAATCAATGAAGAGACTTAAGCGATGGCCCGTTATGTTGCTCCATGCCAGCGCCCAGCTGCTGGCTCCACATCCATGACGTGGAGTTTGTGACAACTGTGACGTGCACACGAATGGACCCACAACTCTCCTCCCGGTGGTCAGGTTAAACCGGGTGCTAAATATAAACAAGAGCCTGGTTTCTTCGGGAATGGGCTGCTGCGGGGCTCACAGACACCCTGTGGTCCTAGAGGTTGGGGATGTGGAGCTCCAGAGAGCGTACAGCACCGCAAGGGCCCTTGTGGGTTCATGTACTTGTTTACCCTTCCCCTCTGACCTCCTGTGGTCCACGCTGCCAGATGCCCCCCCAGGGTCCACCCTGCCTCCTCCTCTTTACTACAGGAATCTCAGTTTTGTCTCGGGATTCAATATGTCCAGTTAAAAATACTCCCCTCCTATGGGGGGGTGGGGGAGGGATGGAGTGGGAGTTTGGGGTTAGTAGATGAAAACTATTGTATGTTGGATGGATAAACAACAAGGTCCTATTGTACAGCACAGGGAACTAGATTCACTATCCTGTGATAAACCATAATGGAAAAGAATATGAAAAAGAATATATATGTGCATAACTGAGTTACTTTGCTGTACAGCAGAAATTAACACAACACTGTAAATCAACTGTACGTCAATAAAATTTAAAAAAAAGAATACACCCGTCCTGCATTTCCATGCAAGAAGACAGCACAGTCACACAGCCAAGTCCAGGGCAGAAGGCTACTGTGTCTTCTGTAAAGTGGTTACTCTCCAACAAACTTAACCGCCTGCTTTTCTTTTTTAAAGCATCTGAAGATAAAAGCCGCATGTTGCGGATGGCAGATCAGGGATCTACAATAGTGGTTCTCAAAGGGGGTGAGCGGGGGTGACTTTACACCCCAGGGGACATTAGGCAATGTCTGGAGGCATTTTTGATGGGGTGCTACTGGCATCTTAGTGGATGGAAGCCAGGGATGCTGCTAAATAACCTACAGTACATGGGACAGCTCCACACAAAGAATTACACGGTCCAAATGTCAACACTACCAAGGCTGGGAAACCCTGCTCTGAAAGAAGCTGGCACTCTCAATGACATTCTTTGGGCAGTGACACCAGCCACAAACCATCTATCTCTGGTGTCCTGCATGTGAGGAGAATTAATTTTTTAGTTGGTTAAGCCAAAATCAGTCTGAGTAATTCACTCTCCTTCCATTTTTTTTGAGTTCTCAACTCCTTCTGAACTTCGAAGTTTTCAGAGGGCTCTCTTCTGATCTCTATCTCACTTAAGTCACATGTCAGTTCTGACGTCTTCTGTAACTACATAGAGAGAGGCTGACACTATTCTCTGAGACTATTCTCTTCCATGCTTCTGTTTCACACCTTTCCCTGAACACAGAGCTCCTTCCAGACTGCGTCTTCTCTTTCTTGTTACCATGAGAGAGACACAATCCACCCTCTCCCCATCGCCCAGCTGAGCAGGAAGACCCATGTCACCTCGTGGGGTGAGCTGGCTGGGTTTTGGTGTAAAGTAAGATTGGGGGGTGCCGTCTAGTGGTCAGGGGTGGGATAAGGAGATAAGTAACAGAAAGGAGAAAAGCACCCATAAGCCTGATTCCAGGAGATATAAGTTGCTGACACTCTGTTGTTGCACTCTCTTTCAGATTTTCCCCTCTTAAGTATATGTAGGAAATATAGATTCTTTTTAAGAAAAATGGGTATATTTTATGCTATTTTCATTTTTTTTTCAATTTAATGCCATATTGCGAACGTCTTTCTGTGGATGATGATCTTATGTAGACAGTTCTATTCCCATTCCTGTTCTTGAGGACAGATCTCCCCACCTGCCCTTCGTCCCTCAGTCTCAACTCCAAGTTAAAAATTCTCTCAGCAGATACAGTTCAAATTAGAAGACGTGCTGCCTGGACAGGCTATCCTAGTGTTCTTAGTTGTTTAATCTGTAAAAGGAGAGGCCGGGCTACAAGATCATGAAGGTTCTTCTCCGCGCTCCCAGGCTTTGAGCTCTGAGAAATACCATCCTCCGAACTATAAAGTAAGCTCCCTGAGAGAGGGAGCTGGCTTCACCTTCATCCTTGGTGTCCAGAACAGTGCCTGACACATAGTACGTCCTCCGCACAGTGTTGGTTGAGTGAACAAATGCCCGAATGAACTAGAATGTGACTTCCTTGAAGACAGGGGACACATTTTCTTTCAAAGTAACACAGGCTTTAACAATTAAAAACAAATCCAAAATTCCTTAGCTACCATCATGCAGGGGTGATCTACCCTGGACATTCAAAGAATATTGGGTGGTGGCTGGACGTTTCTAGTTTTTGATGTGACACAGAGGCAGACTTCTAGCTTCTTCCCGGCTGGCACTCTGAGCTCCTGTAGGACCACGAGGGAGGCTGGTCCGGCTCAGCAGCACTGCCTGGGTACTGATGATGGATTGGATCTAAGGGACCCTTTCCCCTTCCTGTTAGAGGGGTCCCTACAAAGCGTACAACAGAGTCAAAGCTCCACTCCTGCCGTGGACAGAAGGGAGCCCAACTCTCCTTCTGGTCTCTCCACATGTGCGTTTCCTTCTCAGTGCTCAGGGGACATTTCCCAGTAGAAATGCTGGAAATTATGGGATAAATAGATGATACCTGGTAATGGGATATTCTCATCTAGTAAAAACCTTAAATCCCTGGGCTCCCAGATTCCCCTTTTGGGTCAAGTTAATTACATTAAGTGAATTCTCATAGCTTTAATGTTCGTAACATCTTCATGCTGCTTTTCAGAAATTCATTCATTCCTTCTAGACAGGAAATTTGCAGGCCCAGACGCTGAGGAAAAGGATTATGTTTAATGCATTTAAGAGGTCCACTTACGTGTGTATTTTTACTGAAATAAATTGTTTGCCGGTGTTTATTTTAGAGAGAAAAAAACTCTTAAAAACATATCGTGGGCACATCGTTAAAAATTAAGGTATATACTATTTGTGAAATCCTCAAATCTTAAGAGATTCTTCCTTAAGAAAATGTAAGACTTCGCCCAGTAAAGTGTCTGTTCCAAATACGTGCCCTGGCCCGGGTACTCCCTATGGCTGAATCACGGTGCAGGAGACGCACTGCACTCCAGCAGGAACTCATTTAATGCTCACTAAGAAGGGCCTGCAGAAATCAGCTCCGATGAGCCCTTGCTAGATGTACTGTTGGCCCGATGCGCAGGGATTTTTTCCTCCTCTTCCCCTCTCTGCATCCAGGTACATACACGGCCATTTGTGTGTATGACTCACCATCCCTGTTGGCTTCGGAGCTTATTAAAGGAGGCAGACTTTGCTTAAGCCATCCCTCCTGTCCCCACCGTGCCCTGCGAAGGACTCTGAATGAAGAAAGTGATTCATAAAAGCATATATACGCGTCCTTTTCCTAGCTACGTCTACTCTCCGCCCTTGTGATCCAGGCAGTAAAACAGGGCAGGTGTCGCCATCCAGAGGCCACCACGGGTCCCCCTGCTCAGAGGAGCAGCCTGCAGGGAGGCCCTCGCGGTCTGACCCCCACCCACTTACCCCTCGACTCCACCAGTCGCCCCAGTGTTCCCAGGTCAGCTCTCCACAAGCCACGTCTCTTTTCCTGTCCTTTTTTTCCTGCAATATTAACAAAATTCCCTCCTCTCACCTTATACCATCAAGCATTTTTCCTTGACAAAGTCCTGGTAATGTTGAAATGTCCCTTTGGTCCAAGTGTCACCCCAAGAGACTCTCTGAGCCCCTACGGCAAGAAGCTTGTATATTCTCTCGATGTCCTTTCTATGTACCCTCACTACACTCTGTCTGTGTCTTGGGGAAGCACTCGTGGTTCCTTACATCATTTAACTATTTCTCTCAATTTCCCCCTAATCTTCCTGCGGGCAGGACTAGGTCTTTATTTTTCTTCATACCATTTTTTCCGTTTCTGACCGAATGAATGAATGAATGGAGTGAAACTGTTTTAGAGGAGCGATGGGAAAACCCTGGACTGGGAACCACGAGGCCTGATGTATAAACTGGAGAAATCGTCCGGCCTCCCTGGCTTCACACTTTCCATGGAAGGGAGTTAGGAAGTCTGCCAGATGGTGCTCCTGGCTCTTGTCTCATCCCACATTCTACGGTGTCTTGGAGACGCCCAGCAGCTCCATATCGGGAGGGATCGACGAATGCTGTGTGGTTTTTACTGATCCAAGATGTACCCCCTGGCACAGAAAACAACTCCGTGCTTGCATCTCTATACAGAGGCTTAGCAATCACAGTATGACACATGTGAAATGCCAGAAATAGCACTTCTCGTCCGGAATTCTTTTAAAAATTAAAAATTAAAAATAATTACACAGTTCAAGAAAGCCAATTTAGTGTAAATGAACTACTCCAGGCATTTTTATTTCTTAAAACTAGCAAGATTTCACATCATCAAATGGCATTTTCATTTATGTAAGATGACTGTCATCATATTATAACTATTTTAATCTCTCTAGGCATTCAAAAGATAAAGAAAGTCAATTTCAGAGCAAAGTCAATCCAAATATTTCAGTCCCGTCTTCTACATCTTTAAACAAAACGATGGGCCAGCAAGCCTCAACTGTTTCATGTCAAGTTGAATAGAATTTCCCCGGAGACCTTGGATGGTGTGTCTATCCCGGGTGCCCAGTTCCCCGAAGCGTGGAAAGTCCCGCGTCTGTGCTTACAGATGACACAAGTTCTGACTGAGATTTGGATTCATGTTATCATTTTGTCCTCTTGTAAAATGACTCTCACCCAACTATATTTCATTCACTAAAATCTCACTTGTCCCAAAAGCACCATGAAGGCCTGAGAAAGGATTGAAGCTGAGCCTCAAAAAGATCTGATTCTACCTCAAATGCGGCCCCTGCAACAGCCCTGGGGGTCATTGTCCTCAGGTCGGATGACTCCTCTGAAAGGTCCCATACTGAACTGCAGTGATTGCTCCTGTGAACCCTAGCCATATAAGAAGCACTATCTTCCAGAGGAATCTCAGGTTAGCCTGCAAACTGGGGTCACTGGGCCTTGGCTAAAAGCCAGATACAGGAGCTGCATGGATTTTAACTGGCTGGTGAAAGGCCATTTCCTGACTCTGGGCCACATCTTATGGGACAGTCTCAAATGAGTCTCACCCCTAAGAGGGTTTTACAGCTGACCTTCTGACAAAGCCTCAGATGCAAAAGGAAAGGGGAAAAGGAGAACAAGATCTTCATCCTGCTTACAGGACCAGCTCCCTGTAGCAGGTGTAGGGTTCACATAACAGGTTTTGGAGAGAGACAAACCTGAAGTCATCTGCTCTGCTGTGACACTGGCCATGGGACTCAAGACGATTCATTAACGTGTCTCTAAGCCTCAGTTTCCTCGTATGTAAAATGGAGACACCAGCAGCCACAAGGAACTGCTGTGAATATCAAATGAGCTAATGTACACGTAACATCTGGTGCGGTGTCCAGCCAGATGGAGGACAAGGACAAGAATGAGGGCGGAGGTGGAGGCAAGAAGGAGGCGCCCCTTTGGCTGTCTCACTCCACAGAGAATTTTTATTCCTTTGAAGTTCCTATAAAATCAACATATACTTATCTCAACTTTCCCAGTATTTCCCTTTTGTGGTTGTTGGGCTCTTATATTGCTACCTGATGTTTGCATGGACCTGCTCCCAATCTTTTCTGGAACAAAACGGTGTGAATTCATTTATTTCACTCTATGCATTCATTTAACTAACACTTCCTGGGCACTGCACGAGGTGCAGGGATACAGCCCTGGAATAATCAAGCAAATAAAAGTAACTGATGCTTTATAAGTTAACATTTACAACATGCCTTATGTTCCACATACAAGGTACAAACAACGCCTTCTATCTATCTCTTTATGACTCTGAGTCATCTAACTAACCAGAGCTCCAGGCATCTAGCAGACACTTAATAATATTTATAAAGTGAATGGGTGATGTTCCAAGGATGCTGCTTTGTTGTTTTTTTTAATTGGAGTATAGTTGCTTTACAATGTTGTGTCAGTTTCTGCTGTACAGCGAAGTGAATCAGTTATATGTATACATACATCCCCTCTTTTTTGGAATTCCTTCCCATTTAGGTCACCACAGAGCATTAAGTAGAGTTCCCTGTGCTATACAGTAGCTTCTCATTAGTTATCTATTTTATACATAGTATCAGTAGTGTATATATGTCAATTCCAATCTTCCAATCCATCCCACCTCCCCTTTCCCCCTTGGTATCCATACATTTGTTCTTGACGTCTATGTTTCTATTTGTGCTTTGCACATAGGTTCATCTGTACCATTTTTCTAGATTCCACATATATGCGTTAATAAATGATATTTGTTCATCTCTTTCTGACTTACTTCACTCTGTATGACAGTCTCTAGGTCCATCCACATCTCTGCAAATGGCACAGTTTCATTCCTTTTTATGGCTGAGTAATATTCAAGGACGCTGCTTTACCTGTTTACATTGTTTTATGTAGTTTGATCCCTGGAGACTTAGTCTTGTTTGGTGCCATGGTGGAATGAATCCTTGAGCTAGTGCGGTTGGAAATAAATCACTTCAAGAGATTAAGTTACTATCCAGAAGGAAAGTCATGAAAAGACAAATTAGTAGAAGATTTGCTAAGGCCATAAACAAGCAGAGAAAGGGAGATTGCCATTTTTTGCTTGGGAGCCCCAAATCACAATCCCCCTGCTTATGTCTGGAGCATTCCACAGTACCTAGAATAAACATCCAACACTCACAGTCAGCAGTGTTAATTTAAAACTCAAGCTCCCAAATAAAAATTAGAGCATGACCTTGCTCCCTGGTCCTATTCATTTTCCCTGTTCATCAAGGACACGCGTCAGATGGAGGGGGGGTGAGGTAAGGTGGAGGAGTCCTTTTTCTTCTTCTAAACCCTGCTGTTGAGTGCTGATTCAAAAGAGGGAGAGGCAAAGATCCTGGGCGAATCTGAGGCTCTAAAGGCAAAGGAAGATGATGGGAAGGGTAAAGGAGAGCACGGGTTTACCTGAGAGTCAAGTGAAATGGAAAGTGCTTTTTAGCCTTTAATACACTGCATCTCCTCTTAGGCACTTAATGACTTATTCTAGTCCTGTCCATGGGATTCGGGCATCAGGAAGAAAGGGTTTTCTTCGCTTAAAGAAGAACTCAGAGAGGTGCTGATGTGGTCATTGTTTCTCATGTCCATCTGGTAAATGAGCAGACTCTTATTTGCAATCCATTTGCTTATTTAACCTGACTTACTTGGGGCTCTTAATGCCAAATTAAGTTTTAAAAACCCAACAGGCCTGGCGGAGACCTATCTGGAAGGGCCCTGCACTGGGAGGCAAAGGAAAGGAGTTGCTGATTGTTGGAGGTTCTTTTGGTCTTCGTGAGTTTTCCCAAATCCGTTATGATGCTGTGAAGATTAAAATTGATCCTGAGTTAGAAAAAAAACTGAAAATGAATAAAGTGTCATTGGAATCAGAGTATGAGGTGAGGAAACAAGCCTCTGAGAGCTGGTACAGTGCTTTTGGCATTTGTAACAATGCTAGGGAAGAAGTTGTCTTCAAACAAAGTGTGCCTCAAAGCTCCTTCACAGCACCCACTTGATCAAGGCACTGACATAGAAGACTTAATGAAATCAACTACATCATTATTCATTCAGTGAACATTTATTAAGCACTTGCCATATCCTAGGGACTTTTCTAGATGCTGGGGATTGAAACAGTAAGGCTCTCTCCTCTTTTCATGTTGCTTATATCAATGCATCTTGAAGTCACCGTCTTTATACATTAAAAATAAGCAGACTATGAAAAAAAAAAAAAAAAACCCAACAATTTGGTTTAAGGATGAACACCAACCTAGGCATTTTATGTTCAGTAAAAACCTATTTTCATGTGAGGAGTCACTGAGAACAAAGTCGGAAAAGACAACACCCCCGGAAAGGGTGGTATTACACTATGTTGCCATCTACCCCTCTGATTCCAGCCAGAAAGCTGCCTTGTCACTAGCTGCCCACAGCACACTCCGTGCCCACTGTTGGTGTATATTCACAGGCAGATTGCACGGGTCTCATTTCCGAGGCAATGTGAACAAGGTATCAAATAGCTACAATGACTTCTAAGATGCATTCCTGATCTCTGGCTATTGCTCTACAATCCCTGTTACCAGAGGTGAGAACAAGACAGCAAATGGGCAGGATCTGTATACATCTGTCCTTTAGAATTCCTGATGTGGAACTTATCAACCCCCAAGTAACTAGCCTGGATTTACTGCAAATCTACTAACAAAATGTCAGATTGGAAACAAAAACACAAAAGTCAGTCCTAAAAATAATTATCCAGCAACATTATTCTTGTGAGGTTTATCTGTTTGTTTCTTAGGCATTTGTCTTTGCAGATCAGAACTGTCTTAAGGAAAGTATCTGGTGCCTGGAGGTGTTTGAGTGGAGGCTGAGAAGCTAACAGAGAAAACAAGTCAAACCGCAAAAGGAAGCACATGACCTGGTGGAGGAAGCAGAGCTCACACTCCACCTGGCTGCCCAGCGGAGCCTGGTGAGGGGGGGGCTGCTGATAACCCGGTCCCCCCATACCTGGCGCTTCTGCTGTGACCCCCGCAGGATGCCAGGCTCACATGAGACCAGCAGCAAGGGGGGTGCTGCATGCACTGGGCGAGGCCACGGGCCACCTAGTGAGCTGGGTGATCCTGAGAGCGCCCAAGGGGAAAAGAAACTGCCCAGGGGACACCGTCTTGTGCTTCACAGACACGCCCAGACTCCCACTGTACGTAAGGATTCAACCTCACAATGACTCTATCAGTGCTCTTGTATGTAGTAAACAGACTTTCCACTGAACTCTGGGCAAGTTCTCAGAACCCTCAGAAGGTATTTTCAGTGTAAGTCAAACAGAACCCTTAAAAAGACCAGCTCTGCTACTCGCGAGCTGTGTGACCCAGGGCAAGTGACTGAACCTCTCTGATCCTAGAGGTTACAGATCTTTATCTGTAACACTAGTGTTACTAGGAAGCATTCTGCTACATTGTCATTTCTGAGGTTTGCTCTATTTCCCCCTTACTTTTGGTGGGGATGAAAGCCCATCTAAGGGTCTAACCTGGGAGAAATTAACAAAATGAAGTCACTTTTCAGTTCCTTGCTTTGCAAAGCGTAGAAGTCCCAGAACTCTGTCTTTACTTTGGAAAAACTCCTTAATTTGGCTTTTTGGCTGTTATTGAGAAAGGCTGACTGGCAACCGAGGCAGGAACTCAGAGGGGGGGTTGCTGAGCACAGCTAAGTCATCTGCATAATGACGCTGCATAAACAAGTTGTTTGCTGTTTTCTCTGGGGATGGAGATTGTGGAGGAGCCCAGGATATTCAGAGAATTAAAGAGTCTGAACACAGAAGAGAAGACTGTGACCCAAGAGACAGTCCCCGCTGGGACTTCAGGGTGTTGGGTCTGAAGCAGAAGATGTGAGGTTGGCCCTTAGGTTGGAAATCTGGACCTTTATAAAAGCCCCAAACCTGCTGAGCATTAAAAAAAAAAAATCCAGATGCCATATCTGGACAAAACTCTAATTCAAAAAGATACATGCGCCCCTATGTTCACAGCAGCACTATTCACAATAGCCAAGACATAGAAACAACCTACATGTCCATCGACAGATGAATAGATAAAGATGTGGTATATATACACAATAGAACATTAGCCATAAAAAAGAATGAAAAATGCCATTTGCAGCAACGTGGATGGACCTAAAGATTATCATACGAAGTGAAGTCAGACAGAGAAAGACAAATACCATATGATATCACTTATATGTGGAATCTAAAATATGACACAAATGAACTTATCTACGAAACAGAAATGGACTCACGGACATAGAGAACAGACTTGTGGTTGCCAACGGCGGGGGCACTGGGGCGGGATGGATTGGGAGTTTAGGATTAGCGGATGCAAACTATTACATATAGGATGGATAAACAACAAGGTCCTACTGTATAGCACAGGGAACTATACTCAGTATCCTGGGATAAACTATAATGGAAAAGAATATAAAAAAAGAATGTATATATGTGTATAACTGAGTCACTTTGCTGTATAACAGAAACTAACACAATATTGTAAATCAGCTATACGTAAAAAAAAAAAATCCAGCTGCCAACATGTCTATTCCTATAAACTCCCCCTATTTCTGCTCCAATAAGATATAAGAAGAGACAAGAAAAAAGGTGAATTCCATATCAACCACTTGTAAGCCACCAGATATTAGAAGGATCTACCCCGGCACTCAGAACGCCTCCTTCTGGAAGATCCCCAGCTTGCAAAGACAGCACAGGACACCGGCCATTTGGTTTGCCCAGGAGGCCCCCGAAACATTTAAACTGGGAACAGGAGATTCATGCTAATTTTGCAGGCAACTCTGATTCATGTGCCCAGCCCCTGCCGGAACGCTGTCGCTGTGGGCATCTGTGCAGGGCAGTGAGGATGAGTTCAGAGGTTCTGTGACGGAAGCGGCAGCAGCAAAGCAAGGCCACTGGGTTTGGGGAAGCCCTCTAAGCAAGCGGAAAAAAGGAGGCACTGACAATTCTCCGAGGCAGGGATTCCAAGGGGCCTTCAGAAGAGGGGGGGCAACGGCCACCTCTAAGCTGCCCCATCTCCTGGGGTGTGTGAGTGCTCTCCTCCCTGACCCCCAACCCTGCCTAAAAGTCCGCCATTAAGCAGCTCTGTGTCCTTCAGTTCGGGAGAAGAGAGGAGTGAGTGTCCATGCAGGGGACAAAGTGGAGACGAGAGAGGCTCATTAGCACGGGAGCCACAGCAGAGCACAGGACGGACAGTGAGGCGGGGGTCAGTCTGAGAAGAAGCCACAAAACATAACAAAGTACTGAAAAGGCCACCAGACAAATGAGCTTATCTACAAAACACAAGTAGAGGCACAGATGTAGAAAACAAGTTTATGGTCACCAGGGGGTAAGGGAGGGGAGGGACGAACTGGGAGACTGGGATTAACACAGACACACTACTATATGTAAAATAGATAAGCAATAAGGACCTGCTGTACAGCACAGGGAACCCTACTCAATCCTCTGTAATGACCTAGATGGGAAAAGAATCTAAAGAAGAGTGTATGCATGTATACGTATAACTGATTCACTTTGCCGTACACCTGAAACTCACACAACATCGTAAATCAACTCTACTCCAATAAAAATTTAAAAAAATAAAAAAATAATAAAAGAAAAGAAAAGGCCACCACTTTCTGTAGGACCTGGGTTCCAACAGTGCATGTAAAGGACTCAGCACAGCTTCTGGCACATTTTGCATATAATCAATAAATGGCAAGGACAAAAATTATGAGGGGTGAACACCTCTAGTATCAGGAGCTGTCTCTACCATCCATTAGTCTCCCCATTAGAGCAGGAAAACAGAATTGGATACCTCTTTATCATTACACACGTATGTGTGATTTCTTACAATGCCAAGAGTCACCACAAATAAAGAACCTGGTTGCCCTTCAGTCAACCAGAAATTCATTTACCCAGAGTCCTTGTCCATGAATATTCGACCTGCCCGACCCCTGAGTCATTCATTCAGTCAAGTAATATTTACAGAAACTTTATCACATGCCAGACACTCTGCCCTATGAGGGAAATAGAACAGTCACAACAACATGCTTACGGCCTTAAGAAGCTTGCTGTCAAGAGCAAGGCAGAGATGTAAACAAACACCTGAACACAAAATTAGATATGCCATGGGCACAGGATTGATGGGTCATCAAGGATTATACTCATTTATGGAAGAGATCAAGTGATTCATTTTTTATTAATTAAGAAGGTGATCAATGTTTGAAAAGGTGTCAATGATAATTAATTAGCCTCTAGTAGGCTGACGTGGTTAAGGGCTTGGTGGGATAATTTAATTGAAACAATAAATGAAAATGTCAGTGCTTGTGTGAGGGTCACTGCATTCAAGGATGCAGAGCCTCTAATTAATAGAACTTCCCGATTTGCTTTTAAAAGAGCATTCTAGACACAGAGGAATCTCACCCCTGGGCTCAACAGCTGCAGAAAAATTAGGACTTATGTAACTTCACAGGCTCCCTCAATGTGGATGAAAGTAAAATAAAACAAAACTTGTGAGTCCTGGGCTGTGCGCTGACGGGGTGAAAGTACCCTTGACATTCCACTGTTGGGAAAACAACCTGCCCTGCACTCTGATCCAGTCTTGAAGGCGGATCTCCTGCAGTGGCATGTGGTACCTCAGGGCACACCCTGAGTGATGTGGGCGGGATGCTCAGGAAAAGCCCTGACCAGCCTTGAAGCCCTGGAACAGCCATAGAACATTCTGAAAACTGTCTCTCCACCTCACTGAGGATGAAACACAACATGTCAATCTCACTTGAGATCTCTTTCCTCAAGAAAAAAAATATATGGGTGCATGTGTGAGTGTGTGTGTATGTGTTTTCCTAGATCCAAAAAAAAAAAAGCCTGTCCCTTTGAAATGCAAACAAAGTTGAAATGGGATTTCACTCTTCGCTCCTGCCAAGGGTCTGCATTCAATTCAACAAAGACAGAGGTTGTATCTAAATTCCCACAGAAGCGGCACTTGCCAGCTGTAAAGTGATGAAAAGATTCAGAACATGCCTCTCTCTGCTGGGAGAGTGTCGGCCCAGCTCAGCCTGCAGAGATGCAACTCCTCAAACCAGGAATTGCTACAAGCAGCAGGGCCTGGGTCCTGCAGTCATTTAAGGGACTGAAGGGCCCCCCTCAGACAGAAGACCAAAAACAAAGAGTGTGATGTTCACATAGTGTCCACGCCCCTCGGAAAGGGAAGAACCAGCCTGGCCCCGCCTCTGCCCCAGACGCTCCTTTAGCTGCTGGTGAAGCAGGTCCAGCCTTGCAGAGTGGGCTGCGTCCCCAAGGCTGGGGACCCTAAGACGATGCTCCAGGTGATGCTCTGATGGAAGTTGTACAGAGTTCTACCACAACCTGGCGGAGTGAGCAACTACTTCTCCTTGGGAAAAGCCAGAGAGAATTTATTTTGGATCAAGCCATAAAGAGCGAATGAGAGTTTCTGAAGCACAGAATTGTTGAATAAAAGCACTCTCTCACACACACACACACACACACACACACACACACACACACACACAGAGAACAGACAAAGGCATTAAGTTACTGAACATAGCTACTGTTCTCATTTGTTACACTGCTATTATTACTTCTACTGCCCCGGGCACTAAATCCTACCCTCTTTTGATTGTTTCCTGCCAGTAACTCCAATAGAAAACCTCGCAGGACAGTTAGCAGATAATCGTTTTAGCTCAGATACTGGAAATATGGGAGATGCACGAGGAAGAAGGCAGAAGGACGCAGAGAGGCAGCTGGGGAACCGTCTTGGTCTGCGGATATGGGAGCCGTGGTGGGGGTGGGCTTTACTGCACTAAGACGTAACTGGCCTCACGCCTGACGACTGGGTTTCTCTCCTCCCGAGGAAAGGGGGAAACCTCGAAAACTACAACAAAAGCGAGAGAAAGTATTCAATAAATTGGTGCTTGACCCAAACATGTACTCTAATTACATTTCATCTGTTTCTCAGGGGCTTTAATAAGACCCGGTGATGCTCTTCGATGTGCATTTTATGTAATGACTTCAAATGATTACTATTATTATCTCCTTCCACACACCGAGCCACGGAAGAATATTTTCACTCTTTGAAACCTGTCCTTTCTGGGCATTCCTTTTCAGTGACTGCTGGCCGATTGGTACACGTGGTGCCGAATAACCCCCAAGGAACTTTTTGACTCTCTGCAATTCTAAGACTTAATGGTTTTCATTGAAAAAAATGTGGCCTTCAAAAACAGCAGAAATACCCAAACCATTTTAAACTCGAATTCCACCTCCATCTAACCCCCTGAGCTTTAGGGGAAAAAAAATCTATCTGGTTTTTCAGAATAACAACCCACAAGAAGAGAAAGCAAATATGGAAATCAAGCTGCTTTGAGCCCTGTGCACTATCTCCAATTTTACCTCCTAAAACATATACTTTTCCAGGATCAATCAGCCAGCTGCTATTTTCCTACATTCAAAGGAAGCAATTTTCTCCAATTTTACAGTCTCTCTCACATAGCGCCCGAGAGACAGAGAGGGCTCTTTGCCCACAGGCGCCTGGATTAATGGAAGTGAGAATCAGCAGACAGAGTCGAGAGATTCTGGAGCCAGAGGCCACCGTGGGCTTTCTCCATGCTCCACTGAAGCTGAGGAGAGAGCAGGCTGGGAGGCCAGGCTTTGCCTGGAGCTTGCAGACAAGCTAATCCAGCCCCGGGCCTGCCTGCCTCCTGAAGATACTGGGCAGGGGAAAGCGGGTCCCGGAAGGGGGCAGGTGGCCTCGCCTTGCCCAGAGCACAGGGCATGGGGCTCATCAGCCCGTTGCCAAATTTCAGTCCAGGCTGACTTCCCAAGAGAGAATCTGCAAAAGCAAATACACTTCTTGAGAACGTGTGTTGCCCAGGAGTCTCCCCAGGTGCTGCGGCATCAGACCACCTGTGCAGAGTGACAGATGCCATAAATACAGAGGAGACCATTTTTCTGTTGTTGGCAAGTGCGATGAAGGGAAAGCAAAAAGCCGTTTATATACAAATATCACGCCCTCTTTCTGGAATTCGCCTTCCCCCCATTATAGTCTGAAACAGGGTTAGTAAGAGGGTAGTTGCCGTATAAACTAGTCTGATTAGGGGAAACAAACCACAAACATGGGTT
The DNA here is from genome assembly GCF_028564815.1 of Eubalaena glacialis. Lineage (NCBI taxonomy): Eukaryota > Metazoa > Chordata > Mammalia > Artiodactyla > Balaenidae > Eubalaena > Eubalaena glacialis. The sequence continues at coordinate 126,076,823 of NC_083723.1, read as the reverse complement.
AGATTGTACAAGAGACTTGCAGAAAACGTGCTCCTGGCGCAGGTAGGGGTTTGCAGCTGCCGAGGGGCCACTTCTCATTGCCGTGTCCTCCGCCTGCCATCACAAAGTCAGCCGAGCACTAGCTCTCCTGCATCATCCTCTCCCAGGTCTTCTCTGAGGCCACCTCCTCAGCCCACTCCCCGCCCCCCCAAATGTAAGCAGCTCCTCAGCGATGCACGCTTTCCACGTCTCCAAGTGGCTCCCAACCCTCGCCGAGTGTCACACCCAGTTCTCAATACTTAAAGAACGTTCCACTGGGTGACCTTTCATCACCCTCTGCTCTGAACTCTGTATCTAATCACAGAAGCTAACTCACATCACTGGAGCGGTGGTCCTGGTTCACCAGGCTACCATCTCTGCGGCATCCTTGCCGCACGTCTTCCCATTCCCCCCCTTCTAAGCAGCCAGCACGTCCTATTCATTTACCGTTGTTCATGGTGCCTTTTCACATCTGTCACTTTGTTTCCACTCACAGCCAAAACTTTCAGTCTCTGAAGACTGACCAAATTAAGGCACATTTACGTACTGAGAGCCTATGAAGATATTACAATGATCAAGGAAATATGTTTATGATATGTGTTATAAACTTTTCCCCGTGTGATAAATATAGTTAGCATTGTCCCACATATTATGTTATCTAAAAGGATAAATATGAAAATGGAATGGTGGTAATTTCTAGTTGACGGAATTACAGGGGATTTATTTTCATCCTTTAAAATAGCCTTCATCTCTTTTCTAACTTACTATAGTAAATACGTAATTCAGATATAATAAAAATATTTGATACGACAGTTAAGCCTAAGCTCTCACTGTGCCATTCCACTACTCTAAAACCTTCAGTTCCAACTCAACTACTGTTTCTCTAAATGCTATCCCTTCCTCACTGGCTACCCTCCTCTCCCAAGAACCTGCCTGAGCTGGTCCCACCTTCCCCTCTGGGCTCATCGATGGCGCTCTCTCTGGCTGGACACTGTTCACGGAGAGTCCACGCGGGCTCCTGCCCCAGGGCCTCTGTGGCTGCTACTCCAGGCGGCCTGGAACGCCCTCCCCCAGAGAGCTTATCTGCACAGTTCTCACATTCAGGTCTCTGCTTAAATCAACTTCATCAGAAAGCATTTCCAACCATTCTGTGTAAAATAGCATGTCCATAAGTTTCCTTATCTTCAAAAGTAGGTTGGTTTTTTTTCTGCGGGCAGGAGAGGGGCGCGCCATGTGGCTTGTGGGATCTTAGTTCCCCAGCCAGGGATTGAACCCGGACCTTTGGCAGTGAAAGTGCAGAGTCCTAACCACTGGACTGCCAGGGAAGCCTCCAAAACTAGGTTAAGTAGCAAATGAGAAAATGTTCAAGAAGTGCCCGCAGATGGCCACAGACCGGGTACTTTGCTAGGTGCTGCGAACACCATGGTAAATAAACAGAGGCAAATCCTATTTTTGTGGTGTTTACATGGAAGGAAAGACAGGTGTTGAGTAAATAATTATATTTAATGCGTGTAACAAAAGGTAAAGTCCAGGATACATCAGAGCCTGAATCTAGAAGAGCTAGGCAGCAGAGAAAAGCCGGCGGCGGGAGTGAGAATTAGAGAGAGATCAAAGGAAAACGATAAACTGTAGGGGTGGTGCTGAGGAGGGATGAGAGTGGAATAGAGAAGAGGGGTGTTCTGGGCAGAAAGAACATCCTGTGAGAACCAGCCTGAGGGAAAAAGAAGACGGACTTCAGAAGCCATCAAAGAAGTTCAAGTCAGTCCAGAGCAAGAGAAAACTGGGGACACATGAGGGACAAGGCAGGAAAAGTAAGGGGACTGATCTCAGAGAGTCTGAGAAACAGAGGGTGCCCAGGGCCGGGGCTGCACACCCGTCCTGAGAGCAGTGGAAAGCCAGTGAAAGTTCTGTGACAGGAGACTGGGGGCGGGGAGATGAGTCCTGGACACGTGAACTTGAAGTGTCCACAAGGCATCCTGGTGGACATGTAAATCAGTCAGTGAGACACACACACACAACACACTCAGAAGAGCGTTTGAGCTGGAGCTGCAGAACTGAACCTCAGTGGCATATAGACAGTAACTAGAGTCATGGGACCGAACGAGAGTACAGAGGCCTGAGGACTTCAGACATCTAAAGGTGGAAACATAAACACTCCACCCATGTGAGTGACCCCTTCTGCTTGCACCAGAGCCATTACCTGAGGGTCCACTGAGGAGCATGGCTCCTGGTCCTGTCTGCTGCCACGCCTGTCTCCAGTCCTGTATCCTTTAGATGAGCCAGCTGACAAATATGCCAATGGCAGTCAGCAGTGTCTGACTGAATCTAAGATGGGCTCTGAGTATTCTGAAGGCAGAGCTGGCAGAAGTTCTTGGTGGATTAGATATGAAGTACAAGAAAAAGAGCAAAGTAAATGATGACTCCAAGTCTTTCAGCCTGTTCTGCCAGAGGAACAAATTTCTCATCAGCTGAATTGGAAGAGGCTGTGCCTAGAGCAGGTGGGTTTGTTTTTTTTGTTTGTTTGTTTTGGGTGGGGAGGTAGATCAAGAACTCAGATTTGGCGATACTAAAGTTAGGGCTGTGATGTCTATGAGACATCTGAGAACTTCAGGAGAGAGGTCTGGTCTGGAGAATAAGCTAGGAGTCATTGGTAGGTGAGTATTTTGAGCCATGAGACTAGATGAAAGCACAGAGGGAATGAGTGTAGATACCAAAAGGGGAGGATGAAGACTGAGTCCCGGGCCCACCAACATCAAAAGTCGGAGGGAAGAGCGAGAACCAGCACAGGAGTCTGAGAAGGAGCTGCCCATGACGCAGAAATAAAACCAAGAGAATGTGATGACCTATAGGTCAAGTGAGAAAGTTGGTGCAGGTAGAGGGAGTAATCAATTGTGTCAAATGCTGCTGATCATTAGATTAAGATGAAGTCTGAGACGTGACCATGGAATTAAGCAACCTGGAGGTTATTGGTGACCTTGACAAGAGGAGAGTCAGGGAGTGCTGGGGGTGAAAGCCTAACTAGAGTGGGCTTAGCAAGAACTGGAGAAGAGTAATCTGAGATGTCACAGAGAGACAACTGTTTCAAGCTGCAAAGGAGAACAAGAAATTGGGCAGTGCCCGGTGGGGAAGGTGGAGTCACGCTAAGCTTTGTGTGTGTGTTTCGGTGAGACAAATAAGAGCATATCTGCCTGATGATGGGAATAATCTGACACAGAGATTAAAAAATGAACATTTAGAGAAGAAAGGAGACATCTGCTACAATTATTCCTCAAGTAAGTGAAGCAAGTTCACCTCTGAGTTTTGTAGATGGAGCGCAGACAGGTCATCTGTGGTTGCAGGCTGGGGGAGGGGCAGAGTGCATGGCAGGTGCAGATGGTGGTGGGCAAGGAGATGTGATGGTGAGAGTATTCTTAAGCTTTCTTCTGGTAGTTTTAGATGAGAAGTAGGATGGGAAGAAGGTTGGAGAAAATTAAGGAGAGAGGAGAAGGTCTGAAATGATCCATCATCTAGGAGTTGCAAAGAGGGGACAAGACAGCCCAGAAGACTGGTCCATGGACATAAATGGACTTAAGTGTCTGAAGTAACCAAAAGACCTCATCACAGTGGCTACCTCATATCACAGAATCCCAGCACAGCACATTAAAGGATCCAAAAGGTTGAGAAGTCCAATGTGGTCACTTACAAAAGACAGAAGAATTTACTCAACTAAGCAAATATGCGGCGAGACTAGACCCTGGGCAATGTCAGGAAGTGTATGCCTCTTCCTTTGTGGGAGGGAGTTCAGGGTGAGCTCCGAGGGAGTTCAGATGTTGTCAGTTCTGCTGCTCTACACACCTCCTCTGACTTGACCCAGGGGTTGCAACAAATATGTGAGGGAAGTCTACAAGAGCTTTTGGACGTTAGAGAATTTGAAGACTGTTACACCAATCATTTTCAGAAAAGGTAGATCAAAAAATTGTCTCTAGTATAAAAATGGGTGAGGAGAAATTTAACTCCAACCCAACCCATTTTCTCCTGATAAATAAAGCATATTAGTTCTAGACTATTAACTCCAATATTAAACCCAAGATACATTTGTTAACTTTAGTAGTTAATGTGCACTAAAAAAGCCAAGTCTCTTTCTCTGTGGGGAATTACCCCATTTTTCTTGATCATTTGGGTATTTTGTTAGTTCAATATAGGCACCATGAGAATAAGGGATACTGCAATAGAAAATTTAAGGAATGGCAACAATTCTGAAATACTCAAAACCTACAGCCTTGCTTAAAACACACAATATAACCAGTGAGGTTGTGAGAGAAATCGGCTGGAGACAGGGGGCTTCAATTCTATATGATGTAGCAGTTTACAGAAACCAGAGAGACCTAGGTTCAAGTCTGAATTTTGCTACTTATTAACTGTGTGATGTTGATCAAGTCATTTAAACACCCTTGGCTCAGTTTCCTCATCCATAAAATGTGAATAATGGTAGTTGTGAGAATTAAATGATTTAATGTGTGCAAAGCACTTAGTAGAGAGCTTAAGATATGGGAAACCCTCAGTAGTTGATGGTGATGGTGATGGTGATGGTGATGATGATGGTGATGATGATGGTGGTGATGGTGATGATGATGTGATGATGGTGACTGTGATGATAATGATGGTGGTGGTGACAATGATGATGAGGGTGGTGGTGGTGGTGATAATGATGTGATGATGATGATGGTGATAGTGACGGTGGTGATGATGGTGATGATGGTGATGATGATGGTGATTATGGTGATGATGATGGTGATGATGATGGTGGTGATGGTGATGATGATGTGATGATGGTGACTGTGATGATAACGATGGTGGTGGTGACAATGATGATGAGGGTGGTGGTAGTGGTGGTGATAATGATGTGATGATGATGATGGTGATAGTGACGGTGGTGATGATGGTGATGATGGTGGTGATGATGATGATGATGATGGTGGTGGTGACAGTGATGATGATGATGGTGGTGGTGGTGGTGATAATGATGTGGTGATGATGATGATGGTGATGGTGATGATGGTGTTGATGGTGGTGATGATGATGGTGGTGATGGTGATGATGATGTGATGATGGTGACTATGATGATAATGATGGTGCTGGTGACAATGATGATGATGGTGGTGGTGGTGGTGGTGATAATGATGTGATGATGATGGTGATGGTGATGATGGTGGTGATGATGGTGATGATGGTGGTGATGATGGTGATTATGGTGATGATGATGGTGATGATGATGGTGGTGATGGTGATGATGATGTGATGATGGTGACTGTGATGATAATGATGATGGTGGTGACAATGATGATGAGGGTGGTGGTGGTGGTGGTGATAATGATGTGATGATGATGATGGTGATAGTGACGGTGGTGATGATGGTGATGATGGTGGTGATGATAATGATGATGATGGTGTTGGTGACAGTGATGATGATGATGGTGGTGGTGGTGGTGATAATGATGTGGTGATGATGATGATGGTGATGGTGATGGTGATGATGGTGGTGATGATGGTGATGACGGTGGTGGTGATGGTGATGATGATGTGATGATGGTGATTGTGATGATGATGGTGGTGGTGGTGATAGTGACAGTAAGGAAGAAGAAGGGGAGGAGGCACAGACAGAGGAGAAAGGAGGAAGAAGAGGAGAAGAATGAGGTTGCCGTAGTGATGATGGTGGTAGATGGTGGTGGTGGTGGTGGGTGGTGACTCCAAGTCTGCCACAGGGAAACTGTTCCAGAGGCAAAAAAAAATGCTTGCATTTTGGGGGTCCATGGACAATTTGCCTGCTACATTGTAGACACTCAATAATCACTAATTGAATGAATTAATGTTCTGATAATTTCTAAAGCTCATCTCAGCTCCACAACATTTGATAATCCTATGAATGTATAGTAGTCTTTCTGTGGATCTTCACATTTAGACTTGTAATGTAAAAAATGAATGAATTCTTTGTGGTATTTGTAAAAATCCATTATGAAGGCACAGTTAATCATGACAGTTATTTCATCCACTTTAAGCTATTACATCTTCAGGGAGCAGGAAGAAAGGGACTGATCAGGAAGAGGAATAAGTGAAAGAACAGTTGGAGGGCGGCAGCTAAAAGGGTAGGGGGAAAACAGTTATGGTCTCTCACATTCTTGACAGTGCCTGGTCTCTGGGGAGACCTGACCACCTGGTTAATTTGCAATAAAACTTAACACTGTGCTTACATTTACAAAGGAAGAATCCACTTAAGAAAGCTCCTGGACACCAAAGTCATGTTTATTTGAACCACAGGTGGTCTTATGAGTAGGCTTAACCTGCTAAAACAGAGAGGCTGGGCATTTTCTGCTGGGCACAAGGCCACTTCTCAACTGCTGGTATTAACACCCAACTTTGTGGATATAACAAAATCTTGGCTGGCTTCCCCTGGCCAGAAAGCCAGCACATCTCAGAACCAGCTCTATGCATCTGCAGCATAAATTAGCTCATGAGATACAAACACCTTTCAACAGTAACCAACACGGGTTCCTGCAGAAACTTAGGTGCCCCTGGGCCTCCAGATCTCTGCTTACACTTTTTAAATTTTTTGCACAGGGAAAGCTAGCTGGTTTAGGCCAAGTCTGAGACCATGGGCACCCTAATATAAAGATTTTCCTATATTATTTTAGCACCTCATGGAGTCTTTGCAGGGCCCCCTCTGACCTGCTCTGAACCCTATACCTTTGAGACCAAGTTTATGCACCATCTTTGAAACTCCTTCTCAGGAAGAATGAGGAAATCACATCCTTCCTGCACTTTGTTTCATGACTGCCTTTGGTCACTCCCTGTTTTGTCTCCAGAATGACTTTGTGCTCCTTAAGAAGAGAGTAATCATCTTTTATTCCCAAGATCAGGCCCAGAGCACACTATCCATGCTTACCTCCTTCCTCCACAATGGGTAAATACAAACAGGAAGCAGATGCTAAGTTCCCCTCAAAACCAAAGGTAAAACTACTTCCTCAGTCAAATAACAAAGACCTTGGCTCTGTCTATGTTTTGGACTTCCATGTGCCCCCCACTGGCATTCACAATACACTGCTCTCATTTCTCCCCAATTCCGTCTTATAAAATACATTCCCTCTGAGATTCAGCTACTTCTTTAATTTTTAAATAAGTGAATCTAAGGATCAGAAATTAATACCTAAGCCATAGTGGAGGACAAAGGAGAAGCTATTGCCCTAGTGGGAGACTAAAGGCAAAAAGTCAATGCTGGTTGATTTTCAAGAGTTTGTGGGGGCTTCCCTGGTGGCGCAGTGGTTAAGAATCCGCCTGCCAATGCAGGGCACACGGGTTCAAGCCCTGGTCCAGGAAGATCCCACATGCCGCGGAGCAACTAAGCCCGTGCACCACAACTACTGAGCCTGCGCTCTAGAGCCCACGAGCCACAACTACTGAGCTCGTGTGCCACAACTACTGAAGCCCGCGTGCCTAGAGCCTGTGCTCCGCAACGAGAGAAGCCACCGCAATGAGAAGTCTACACACTGCAACGAAGAGTAGCCCCCGCTCGCCGTAACTAGAGAAGTCCGTGCACAGCAACAAAGACCCAACGCAGCCAAAAATAAATAAAATAAATAAATTTATTAAAAAAAAAAAACAGTTTGTGAAGCATAAGAAGCATTTCAGAGGAGTCTGACAGCAAGAAAACATAATCACATGGTGTCACTCAACAAAACAGTAGTGGAAAGAGCACAAAAGGGGAAGTGAGGAGACAGGCTTCCAGCCACAGCTGTGTCACTAACTAGCTCTGTGACCTCAGAAAATTCACTTAACCTCTCTGGGCCTCATTTACTATAGAAGCCAGGATGTGAACTAGACCTCTAGCATTCCACTACAAAGGTTCTTTGACCTGAGGATTAATTTTCAAGTGCATCCCACTGAGGCTAAGACTAAACGCAAACAATATCCATGGAGATAGCAGCAGAGGTTCTAGGACCAGACTACACGAGAGGGATGCAGCAAAGCCTGCAGAAGATGGGGAGCAGTCATTTACATCTTTCCTCCCAGGACTGCACTCTAAAAATTATTTCAGACCCAACTACAGGAAATAGACTGCTTTGAACCAAAACATGCATTATAAACATACTGCCTTTTGCCACCAGTTCTATTTTGCTTTATTGTTTAAAAAAATCAGCCCAAAGAAGATTTCATCCAGATTAAAGTTCAAGAGGAAAATTAATTTATCTGCATCTATGCACGAGGCTCCGCTGTTTCTTTCATTAGACAGCATTCTAGAAGAAACCTTTTAGTTCCTTTTGGCCCTTGTATCTAGTTGGAGTGAAAGCAAGAGGAGTACAAAAGGGAATAAAGAACATGGAGAAAGGAGGAAGGCTCAGCTGTGTCTCTCCCTGTCCTGTTGCTTAGCAACATCTCACATCTCCGTCTGAGAAATTATGATTCAGGGAGGCGACACGGAGGACCCATTTCTCATGAAGAAGCAGCCTGATTTTACCAGATACACATTTTCTTAGACCGATAATAAGATGGTGATCACAGCAAGAGCTCTGAGGGTCCACTTCTACAGCCAGAGAGAGAAGGTGAAAGGCAAACTACGAAACCCAAACTCTCAAAACGTGGCAGAGAGTGGGAAAGTGCTTTCTCACATGCACTCAGGACTCAGGACTCACCACTTATCCACTTAGCCTCGGGATCATGAATTTTGAAATCTTCACTGAAGAGATCTTCCACAGTCACCTTCTTCTTTTGAGACAGACTGTTATCTTCCGCTAGAAAAGAACGAGGCAAATGGTCAAAAATTTTATTTTTTGGTAAAAAAAAAAAAAGAGGACTATAAAACATTCTGATTGCCCTTCAGAAACAGTATATACGGTAAAACATAATTTCTATAAGTAAGTGCTGAACAAAAGCATGCTTTCTGTTTTTAGCTAAGCTATCAAAAACTATGGTAAGGGGAATCACGGTTCAGTAAAATGGCATCATTACGCCCACTCTGCTTGCAAAACATGAATGATCGTACTTCTTAGATACGAAGGTAAATAGTTGTTTCAAAACTGACTGATGAGCAATAAGGCGGGAATAGTCAAGAAGGAAAGGATCTCAACTTTTTATGTAACCAGTCATTCATTAAGCATTTATAACGCCAACTGCAGATAACATGTTGGATGCTGAAAATTCAAAGACAACTAACACATTCCTTAGGTATTTATTCTCCATGTGCCTCACTTGTCCCTGGCTGCCTTTAGGTTGGGGATTAGTTCTTCAGATAGAATCACGCCCCAAATTCTGTGTGCAAACTACCAGATTTTGCCCTCCCTTACCTGGATCACCATGCTTGGGAGTAAGCACCTGGGATAAGATTTGAACATCCATCCCTAGAGGCAATGTTTAGCTAAGGGCCCCAGCGGGGAGACTTTAGGAACCTGGCAGCTTTTATCCTGTTTCCTGAGGTTGAAGTGTCTGGGGTTTTAGATCTGCCTCAGAAGACGTTCTCTCCAATGGCACAAAAATCCATTCATCTACTCTGAAAAGACAAAGGGCTGTCTGGGCATCTGACCTGTGAGACTAAGCAGAGTAAACCCACAGAACAGGACACCAAACCACCTTCACTTCCTTTATAATAAGAAGAAACTCTTTATCTTAACCATTTCTGATGTACATCATTTACCTAGAATGTTTATTTATGATCCCGCCCTCTTAAATAAAAGATGCCAGCTGTTGTGGTACTTTTCCTGAAGATTCAGGTCCTCGTTTCTTCCGTTTTGTGTTGGGCTGCTGTGTGGGGTATCCTCAGTGCTAATTAAGGTGTGGAGGTCTGTGTGCATCCTACGTGAGGTGGTTTCAGATCAGTATGTTTTTACATTTTGATGTTTGGTTATGTCTGTTTCTCTCCTCAATTTCTGGCTGTTGAGCCACCTTCACTTCTTGGGCTGTCACAATGCTTGCCCTCAACAGTACCCTTTGCCTCTTTCAACTTTGTTTCAAAATCTGTGGCAGGTTGGGAAAACAAAAAGAATTTTTGTTATAGTACATAATGAAATAAGAATATAGAATCCCTGAATGAAATCTCCAAAGCTTCTTCTAGGATTCTAGCGTGTAGATTTTGTTACATCTCCTATGGTTTCTTTCTTTTGGCCTCCCTGGATGCGATAGATTACTGAAATTCTCAGAAACGTTGCACACTGACTGATTTCTTGCATATCAAATAGGATTAATGTGTGTAAAAGTCTTTTGAAATTTACAGAATGATAAGGTTCAAGGTGGCCTTCTTGTTAGACCTGATTATATGTGGCGCTCTCCCAGGGGCTGATCAAAACATGTTAAAACCAAACCAAGTTCTTCCCTCTAGGACCTTCCTATCTGCAATTGAAGCAGCCCCGAAAAAAGACACACTGCTTCAAACACAATGCATTTCAGTATGGAAGACAGACAATAAATGAAAATTTTAAAGATTACTAGACAACAGTCTAATAAAAGCTAGAGAATGGACTTGAGGATATGGGGAGGGGGAGCGGTAACATGTGACAGGGTGAGAGAGTGGCATGGACATATATACACTACCAAATGTAAAATAGATAGCTAGTGGGAAGCAGCCGCATAGCACAGGGAGATCAGCTGGGTGCTTTGTGACCACCTAGAGGGGTGGGATAGGGAGGGTGGGAGGGAGGGAGACGCAAGAGGGAAGAGATATGGGAACATATGTATATGTATAACTGATTCACTTTGTTATAAAGCAGAAACTAACACACCATTGTAAAGCAATTATACTCCAATAAAGATGTTAAAAAAAAAATCAGGATAGATAAGATTTAAACAATAAAGTGAATATCACAATAAAAAGAAAAAAAAAAGAAGTACACTTGCAACTAGTCGATAAGTAAGTGCACAGTACAGTGATTATAGACAACAATACTATATTATAAACATCAAACTTGTTAAGAGACTAGATCTTAATTATTCCTACCGAAAAAAAAGATAATTATGTGACCTTATAGAGGGTGCTAGCTAACCCTACAAAGGCAATCATATTGTAATATATAAATGTATCAAATCAACATGTTGTACACCTTAAACTTACACAATGTTATATGTCAAATATATTTCAATTAAAATACAATAAATAAAATTTAAAAAGAACAAAGAATAAAAATTTCAGAGACACTCAAGTATATGGTCAGAAAATAATCATATTAAAACTAAATTTTATCTAAGTAAACACCATTATTCAGGGATGATTCTAGCTCCACATTTTGGTTATCCACATGTCTAATAAGAAAAGAATGAAAGACTGCCATTTCAACAAACTTTGGGTAAACTATGAAAAGCCAATTTATTCACTTTATGAAAAATTTTCTTTTCACAAATGACTGGGAGTTCATCCAAAAAAAAAATTTTTGTTTTGTTTTTTGGCTGCGCTGCGCGGCATGTGGAACGTCCCCGACCAGGGATCGAACCCGTGCCCCCTGCATTGGAAGCGTGGCTTCTTAACCACTGCACCACCAGGGAAGTCCAAAAATGTGTTTTATTTTTAAAAAACTATTACTTCCTCTGTTTTTAAAACATACTTGAAAATCTTACACGACTTAAATAGGGACAGCTTGTGACGGCGGCATTATGATATACACTATACAAAGTGCTCCGCCCAAGCCAAGACACTTGATTGTGTCAGTAATCAGCTCTGCCTCCTCAAAACCATCACCGCTGGCCTCTCTGGACCTTGACGGCTTGCTCACATGGTCAACTGCTATCTGAGTTACTGACTTACAGCCTGATGCATTGCAAAAACCCTTTGAGGGGGTGACAAGCACGAGTGACTGCCATGTTCAGGAGTCAGGCTGATCCCTGAAGAATCACAAATGAAAGACTTTATAGCTGACCTTAAGAATCTCACAGAGCAATGGAACCAAGGCTGAAAAATGACCACACTGCAGCAGTGACAGGGCTGAGGGCATCAGGACCTGGCATGCTAATATTTAAGGAGACTGCAGAATAAAAAGTAGGGGGAATTCCAGAAAGAATTCTTTGAGAAAAGAACCCCCTAGCCAAGATAAAAGAGATCAAAGAAGAACATTCAAGCTAGGAGGATTGCAAGGGCATCAAGGCATTGGTGAATGCAGTATTTTCAGGAAATTGTGAGCATGTCGACATTGGCGCAGTAGAAAGTGTGAGTTGAAAATGTCTCGAGATGAAGGTAGATTCTCTCATTATATCTGATATTCTGAAATTCCATTAGAAAATGTCTGCTTGTGGATCTTCTTTAAACATCCTGCTTCCCAGTCAGTACTATTTTCAGTCTAAGAACTACTTTCTCTGGATCAGGAATATTACCGGCAACTGTCTCAGTCAACATTACTGCTTCATCTTTCCAGACCCCACTGGACCTGCACAGGAGCTTTTAGGTCCAGCCTCCACACTCCTAGCTTTTTCTTTCACGTCTTTGGCATTTTTATGTCTTTGGGAGCATTTGCATGATTTCTTCAGCTCCATCTTCCACTTTATGAATCAGCATGATTTCTTCAGCTCCGTCTTCCACTTTATCTACTTGCATGATTTCTTCAGCTCCATTTTCCACTTTATTTTTTCTCTAGTGTGTCTAACTCTTTCATTTCACTACTGAGTTTTAAATTTTTAAATATATTTTAATTTCTAATATTCCTAATTAGCTCTTTCTCAAGCTCATCGACTCTTACAGCTGCAAGCTCTTTTATCACATCGATCATTAAAAAAAAAACAACTCTAAAGTGTCATTTTCTGTTTTCCCTAGTTGATTTATATTTCTTTGGAGTTAAGTTCTTATATGTGTTAAGCTGGTGTGCTGCTTTTAGGGGATGGTTTCTGTGGGTCCTTTGATCTTGGTTGTAAGGTTCTCTCCTGCAAGTGTCCTGGGTCATGAGAGACTCCTGGTGGTGCGGTCACAAGAATGTCCTGGGCAGTCAGAGGGTCCATCCGGGTAATGGCTCTCACCAGGCCTGTGTGGCCATTTGGGCTGGAGCCCTTTCAAAGATTCAAGAACCTCTGAACATAAATGCCATTTTAAGGCAGGGGGCACTTGTCCAGCCTCTGGCCTCCATAGACACCAGTATCCTATCCCCTCCTGTTGAGCCTGACTTCAGCCTCTGTTCCTTTAGGGCGGCAGGGATTTGGCCTTGCTTGCTGCTGTAGGTTTTTACCTGGTCCTTCTCCTAAGGATACTTTTCTATTCTAGGTATAGGAAGAACTCCCTTTCTGGTTTTTGACTGCAGCTATGTTTTTACTATATATCTTCTCTCATTTCTAAACGCTTGAAATGAAAAGGAAAAACTTCTATGCTCAACCTGTCATCTTTAAATGAAAATCAACATGCACATGGAGATATAAGAAGTGGCCAGTGGCCCTTAGAGTTTGGACTTTATCCTGAAGAAGATTTGGGGATGATTGAAAAATGAAGTTTCCTTCAGTCCTATAGTTAGATAACCACATGGCACTTGTAATTAACTTGGCATCTTGGTTAGCTCACCGGCATGCAAAGGTCTGTTATAGTCTGTAGTGATGTAGTTGTTCTTTGTGTAGGTCAGTATATAATGCAAGGCTCCTTTCCATTCCTGATGCTTGTTAAATAGTTATGTTGGTAAACAGTACAATTATTGGACAACATTTTGGAACCTCTTCTCCAGGGATTTTTAATATTAGAAACAAATCCCTTGACCCTAAAGCAGGTTAATCTGACGCATAATCTTCCCAGGTGTTTTCAATCACTGCTAGTAGGGAGTTAGCTACTGACAAACCCAATGTGATAACAGAGAAAACCTACCCAGATTAGTCAGAAGTCTCTTGTAAACTCTGCTTTTGTTAGAAATTGGAATAACTGACAACTCTAAAATGTTTTGCAGTCTTTGGAGGATTCTGACAGTTACTACTCTCGATCCTACAAGAAGGAGGACGAAGGAAAGCCATTTTATGGAAGGTAAACCTGAGCTCCTGAGAGGCTGAGTGGCTTCTCCAAAGATTCATGGGAAGGCAGTAAAGCTAACATTAACCACATTTGCAGAACTTAAATATTGACATTATTCACAGAATCTGGCTTGTTCACAACCTATTCCAGAACTGGGATGCTAATAAAATCACAAAATGCAGGTAATGTTAATGATGATCCTGATAAAACACTGTGCTCTCCAGGTAAAAAAGTTTTCTGTAAATAAAGAAAAGGTTGGAAAAAAACATTTTAAGGCATACATTTCCTTAATTATAAAAAAGTTAGCCACCAAATCAGATTAACAAGGAACTCATACTCTCAATATAATGACTGGCACATAGCAAGTGGTCACCCTGCTATGAGTAGTTTGGCTGATGTCAAGCACTAAGTGCTTTCAAAACTCGAAGGGGACAAGGACAGTGTGGGTGAGTCAGAAGTAGCTCCGCAGAGACTCAGACCCCAACCTGAGACTCAGAGTAAAACTCCTCTTACATTTAGAATAAGTCACTGGGAAACTTGCATGTTATTTCTATAGAAGTTGATAAATATTTGTATGTTTCCATACAAACACCTACAGAAGAACACGTGGAAATCAATTTTTCATTTTTCAGTGTTTGCACTGTTAATTCACAGGTTCCAATGATAAAGCATTTGCTGAAAAGCAAATCACTGCAGTCTGTTCCACTGACGACTATCCTAACACAGAGAGCTGCGCAGTAAAAGGAAAAAGCTCAGTGAAAACACTGGAAACATTTCCCTTCACTCTGCCCGCATGTGAGCTGAATGAGTGCACTATGTCAGATACGGTTAGAGGCTGGGCCCAATACTTCCAATTAGATTTCTTTTTTCTTTCTTTCTTTTTTAAATAAAAGAAGTTCAGTCAATAATAATGTCTGCTATAGATACTACTCATATTTCCTTGGCAGGTAGATTCTTATCATAATGAAAGAATAAATTTAGTTACGCTTCACTACCAACAGCTTAGGAACAACGACATTTAAACCAGGTAACATGCCTACAAATCATGATATGAATTTGGGAATTTTTCACCTAATCCTGAGTTAACCTGTCCAGATCATGTACCACGTGAATCCTTAGGTCAGGACTGAGAAGGAAACATCTCATACATAGACAGAAATCCTAGAGGCAGCAGGAAGCGGCAGCCACTGAGGCAAGGGAGCACTCTATCCCTTTACAAAGAGTGAGATTTACTCCAAATCACAGCAAAACACAATTCTCTGGAGAAATCTCTCTGGAGAAGTCCACGCCCGAATGTAAGAAACTAAGTATCTATGGCTGGGTTAAGAATTGCATTAAAAATAGGGTTGCCATATGATCCAGCAATCCCACTCCTGGACATATACCCAGATAAAACTCTAATTTGTAAAGACAGATGCACGTCTATGTTCATCGCTGCACTCCTTAAAATAGCCGAGACACGGAAACAACCTAAATGTCCACTGACAGATGAATGGATAAAGAAGATGTACATATATACAATGGAGTACTACTCAGCCATAAAAAGAAATGAAATAATACCATTTGCAGCAATATGGACGGACCTAGAGATTATCATATTGAGTGAAGTCAGTCAGACAGAGAAAGAAAAATACCATATGATATCACTTATATGTGCAATCTAAAAAAAATGATACAAATGAACTTATTTACAAAACAGAAACAGACTCACAAACATAGAGAACAGACTTGTGGTTGCCAAGGGGGAGGGGAGTGAGGGAGGGATGGATTGGGAGTTTGGGATTAGCAGATGCAAACTATTATATATAGAATGGATACACAACGAGGTGCTACTGTATAGCACAGGGAACTATCAATATATTCAATATCCTATGATAAACCATAATGGAAAAGAATATGAAAAAGACTGTATATATATGTAAACTGAGTCACTTTGCTGTACAGCAGAAATTAACACAACACTGTAACTCAACTAGACATCAATAAAATTAAAAAAAAAGAATTACATTACACCACACTGTCAGGAGTGATGTGGAGGAGCTACAGGAAAATCCACAGTCAAGGCTGCTTTTGGGATGTACTTCTTTTTGACTCATCCGAACACAGTTGATCACGCTTTCCCTTCTGCTCCCAAGAGTCAGCACTGAACTGATTACTTCCTTTCACGTCTGTTTTCCATACTAGCTTGATTGTTCCCCTTTTCTTTTTAAGACAAAAATTGTGTCTTCTTCATCCCTGTAAGGAGCCTGGCACATACACACATTCAGCTAATTTCTGTTAAATGAGCATTTTTAAAATCTACATCTTTGCTTTCACTTTTTGCTTATTTTTTGTAATAAAGTCTTTTTCATTACTGAAATATATTATTTATGGTTATAACCCAAATTTATATCTACAAAGAGTCCCACAGATATTGATTTATCTTAAAGGCTTTTTCTTACAAGTTCACATATCTTCTGAAGCATCTAAGGAAGCTCATAGCATAATACCGAAATTAGTCATATTGTACATTTTACTCAAATGCTGGAAACCAAGTTATCAGCATTATTCAACACACCCTATAAATTAAGAAGTTCTAGATGTCGTGCTTTTTTTAAAGCTTCTCAATCAAAAACATCAAAGATATTCATCTCTTCTTTATGCCCTTACCTTATTCTTTTAGATCTAGGAAATAAATTAAAACCTTAAAATATATTTATCCGCTTGTTTCCTTTAGTGAGCTATAACCATTGGACTTCACATAATAAAATGCACAAAGGTTGATATGTTTACCTAATCTTCTCCTTCTTTTGGACATTTTTATTAAGATAAAATTCACACACTATAAAATTCACCCATCGGAAGTGTGCAACTCAATGGTTTCAGTATGTTCAAAAGAGTTGTGCAACTACCACTGTGATCTAAGTTTAGAACATTTTCAGTATTACCCTTCCCGAAGACTCCATAATCATTAGCAGTCACTCTCCATTCCCACCCCTTTCTTCCCAGGCCTAAGCAATGAAAAATTTATTTTCTGTATCTATACATTTGGCTAGTATGGGTAACTCATATAGAATCATACAATATCTTGATCTTTTGTGATTAGCATATTTCACTTATCATAATATTTTCAAGTTTCATCCACGTAATAGTATGTAATAATATGTATCAGCACTTCACTCCTTTTTACGGATGACTAATACTCCAAAGCTAATGGCACTGAGCATCTTTTCATATGCTTATTGGCTATTTCTCTATCTTCTTTGCTCCCCTTATCCAGATGGTAAAAGATGCAAAAGTTGAGAAATTCACTATTAGAGAGGAAAAGCAGTAGATGTGGCACAACAAACTTTTGCCAATATGTCTGAAAGATCAAAAGCTCAGGGTATGCAGCCACACGAAAAGCTCTTTGAAACTTAAGTGTGTAACTCATAGATCTCCTCAGCCATCTCAGCAGAAGCCAGACATAGAGAAGGGAGTATCTAGGAAAATCCTGTGGAGGAGTCTTGTCTAATGGAATGAATCCCTGTGACATACATAGGAGACCCACAGGTTCTTAAGAATTCTATATCTGCAGGAGCATTGCCAGCTTGGACTGGAAAGGACAGAGAGACTATGAAATAAAAGAAGGGTGTCAGACTTCCAAAATCCTCAGATGGGAAATAGGCTGATAAAATTACTCAGCTACAAACTCATGCTACCTTTCATGAAGAAGAAGAATGATCTCCAGAGGGCAGAGCTGAAAGCCACAGAGCATTATTCCCAGGCCTTTAAAACTAAAGGAGTTTGCCCAATTGGATTTAGAAATGGTTTGGAACTGGTGACCCCTTTTTTCCTTCAATTTTCCCCTTTGTTGAACAGAAATGCCTATAACTGTTATCCTATGCCTGTCTCACCACTGTATTCAGAAGAAGACACTTATTTCTTTTGTTTCACAGATTCACGATAGTGATGAATTTTGCCCCAGGATGGAGCACACCCAGTCTTACCCATAACTCATCTAGATGATTTACATGATGATATTTGGGACTGCTGATGAGATTTTGGGCTTTGAACCGATGCTGTAATAGTTTGAGGCTTCTGGGGGCCTTAGGATGGAGTGAATGTACTTTGTATGTGGGATGGATGTAAATCTTTGAGGTCAGACTGTGTAGACAAGGTAATGCCAAGCAAAGATGTCCTTATGTACTGGTGTTATGGACTGAATTGTCTCCTCTCTCCCTAGTTCATATGTTGAAGCCTTAAATCCCAATGTGACTGTACTTGGAGACAGAACCTTAAAGGATGCAGTTAAATGAGATCATAAAGGTGGGGCCCTAATCCAACAGGACTGATATCCTTGTAAAAAGAGAGGAATAGAGATGGAGCTCTCTCTTTCTTTCTCTCTCTCTGTGCATTCAAGCAGAGAAAAAGCAATGTGAGACACAGTGACAAGATGCCATCTGCCAGCCAGGAAGAGAGGTCTCACTAGGAACCAACCCTGCTGGCCCTTAACCTTGGGCTTAAAGATTCGAGAACTGTGAGAAAATAAATTTCTGTTGTTTGAATGCAGTCTGTGGCTTTGTTATGCCAGCCCAAGCAGAATAATACAACTAGTATTTTCAAAATTTCAATTTGCAAACATTTGTTGTTAGCACACAGAAACACAATTAATATTTGAATATAGACCTGTATTCGGTAACCTTTCTAAACCTACTTATACATTTTATTAGTATTATCTATATGGGTGTTCATTTTGTCTGCAATAAAGACAATTTTACTTCATTTCAAGTAGAAACAATCCATTAGAATTGCTAAGAAAACGGGTTTGTTTAAGAAAGGCAAGGTCCAAATAAGAATAAACTAGTTGCAGCTATTGATGGATTTTAAGAAACGAGTCTATTTGACCTGAAGGCCTCCAGACAAACTGTTTAGTGATATAGAACTACAATTTCTCTCTCCCTATGGCTTTATCTGCATTGTCAGGTTTTACAAGAGAAATATATGTCTAAGCAAAAAATTGTGAATGTTTTAAATAAATTTTCCTATTTATTTATTTATTTATTTGGAATAACTTCTCTTGTTTTTATCTTTTATAGGTTCTTTAGGTGATTATCCATAGACTTTGTAGTAAATGGTAAAGCTGTAATCTATTATTGATACTTAGGTAAATTTCATTTTTTTTTTCAATACAAAAGCAAAATGCTTTTGCATTTGTTTTAAAGATCTGTGTGGTTTTTTTTTAGTTGAAGGATAGTTGATTTACAACGTTGTGTTAGAATTTTCCATTTTAAAATCAACTGATTGCTTCGGGGGAGATTTTATTAAGTGGAAAGTTGTAAATGTCACCCAGAGCTGAGAGAAAGAGCTGGAGCCACCATGTTGGGATAGAGGAGAAGACGTGTAGGCACCAGCTTCTCCCTCTTGTCTAATGAGAAGCCAGGAGGCTCCATTTAAGATCAGCAGAACAAGAAATGTATGTTTAAAGAAAGTCTCACGTGAACTTCTGAAAGAGATCTCCAGAGGAACGAAAAATAACTTGATAGGTCCTACAACCCAGAGCGAAGAAAAGGAAGTGGGAGGAAATGTAAGTGAACTAAATGTTCTACCTTGATGGGAAGTAGTCTGTGAATACTGATACATGAGCATAACGTTAAGGATGACAGGAATAAATACCAGAAGAACCAAACTCAGAAATGGTCAGAAGTAATGATATCTAGGGACTGGTTGTAGAACGGATAATATGAGAAAAGTATTACTACAATTTTATTTAGATTGTTAATATCTTTTTCACTGTTTATTCTTCTGTTTATATATATTATTTGGGCAATAAATATTAATAAAGTTGTATTCTGATCATAAGCATACACTGACACCCAAATTTACTGTCTGAGTGACCATGTGTCTTCACGATGCACCAATGCCAAGGTCAGCTAACTTAGTCTTCCCGAAGCACAGTGTGCTACATGAACAAGGTGTGCAGATCCCAACAGAGAAGTGGGCGGGGCAACTCTTTACCTGGTACCTGCAAGAGCAGGCATGTCCATCTCAAAATACTGGTGTCACAATAGCAAATACCCTACACACATTTAACGGATGATTTAGTTTCGAGAACCATTATCACTTGTCATACAAAATGTCCATTTTTTAATTTGAATTTTATTAGCTTTGTTGATTGATCTGTATTTAACTTGGCTCTTGCTGTTAAGTTTATATGAATTGTAAGTGGAGTCTGTATCTGCTTAATGCCTGGAAGTAAAATAATAAAAAGAAATAAGTCAATGTAGGAGATAGATACTGTCTTTTCCTCTCAAATTTTTAAAAACACAAGTATACACCTTAATGTGAATGAATTTCAGTCCCTTTTCTGGTGGTAGAGATGCTAAAGAATCACAGTTTGAAACTGAGAGGACTCCCCAGGGAGGAGGGAGGAGCGGGCGTGGGTTCTCACTGCGAGTGGGCAGAGGAAGCAGAAAGGTGAGGCACGGGACACGGCCACCACCATGTCCATGGTCCCCAAAGTGTCCAGCACATCTCTCTCTAGTTCTGATCGCTCCACGAGTCCACGTTCATGCCTGTCTTCAAGATGCGGCCACTGTGAAATTGCTGAAGGCATTTATTTCCCTTTGTACAGTTTCCTGGGGCTGCTCTAACACATTGCCACAAATTTGATCGCTTAAAACACAAGTTTATTCACTCATGGTTCTGGAGGCCAGAAGTCTAAACTCAGTTTCAATGGGTCAAAATCAAGGTGTCAGCGGGCTCCTTGGAAGCTTTAAGGGAGAATACCTTCTTTGCCTCTTTCAGCTTCTGGGGCTCTGGGCGCTCCTTGCCTTGTGGCTGTATCACTCCGATCTCTGCCTCCTGGTCATGTGGCCTCTCCCCTCCCTCTCTGTCACATCTCCCTCTGCCTCCTTCTTACAGAGATGCATGTAATTTCATTTAGGACCCACTGGATAATCCAAGAAAACCTCACATCTCAAGATGCTTAATGGAACCACATCTGTGAGGACCCACCCCTGGGATGACAGGTCCCAGGGATTAGGACATGCACATCGTTTGGGGAGCCTTTTTTTGCCTACCACATCCCTCAACACCTTTTGTCCCGTTTCCAACTAACCCACCACTTTAGAAGGCATCCTCTGAAAATGCAATAATCACACACTTACTGAACTTTTAAAAAAGACATAAAAAAAGAATCTGAACAAGGGAAAAGTGATGGAGAAAAAAGACTGGTTAAATCTGACGTTCTGTAGATTATCATTTAACCTAATTTCTGGTGATTTTAAATACCTCACATAAAAGGACGGAGTTAAGTTAGCAATAATCTGGGATTTGGGGAATATGCAATAGCAATCTGAGAAAGTGCATATACACGTTGTTTCTACTTAAGTGATAAATGGTTGTTGAACCAGGGTTTAAGGCGAGAGTTCTGTCTCACTCAGGCAGGTGATTTAACTTCAACTTCTTCAGTCCCCTGAGCTGCCTAGTTCATTGTGGACAACTTCTCTCTATTTCTCTGACTTTATTATATCATCCATTTCTGTGTTCTGACCTAGACCCGGAAACTCAGCTTAGACCTGAATTGCTGCCTTTGGGTCCTGACTGGCCAGAGTCTTCCCTAAAATAGCATCTACTAGATTAGCCAGCCCCTTGTAACACATGGTCTCTAAGGCTCCCAAAATTCGCTTGAAATTTACCAACAGGCTCTCATCTAAACCAAGCAGTAGACTCCAGAGAAAACCAGAGTGCCAGGATACGACGTACTCCTTTTCACAGTTTATATGCAACTATGCCTTTAAAATAGGATGCATAATGTAGCAACACTTTGAAAAGTGCCCCTTTATGGATAAATATGTAGGCACATTTGCCTTAACTTAGAGTCTTCATGCAAGCATGAATAGTAAGCATCTATCGCTATCCTTTTGCTAAATGGCTCTTTAGTGTAAGGTTTCAATAAATAAGCAAGATGCATCTAACAATTCTTCTAGAACTAATGATGAAAAGTCAGAAGAGAGATTGTTAAGATTCTCCTAGGGACACACTTCTCAGGATTTTGGAAGTTTGCAACTAACTATAAGGTTAGTAGCAGTGTAAATTAATTCTTTCTTTTATGAGAATCTGTCAGAACTCCCTCTTTTCAAATTTGTTTCAATTTAAAGAATGGTGCAAACTCACTGTTCAAGTTCAGGGAATGTAGACCTCGTTCCTCCAGTATTTCGTAAGTCAAGGGGTCTTACTGACTGTGGCAGATACTACACTGCCTCCCCAGGAGCCATGGCCCTCTGCCAACTCAGCAGAGGCAGACTCCTGTGAAATACTTGTTCTCTCAACCCTTTCAGCTAAGGGTAGTCATGCAATATAGTTATATGAATAAGCTGCCTCCTGGCTAGTTTCGGGGAAATAAAGAAATACAAGAGGCAAGTTCTGATTTTCCCTTCCTTCCTGTGAGGGTGCAAGATGAGATGCGTGGCGCCGTTGCAGCTACTTTGCTGACAAGAAGATGATGGCAGCAGAGAAAGATGGTCTTTGAGCCACTGAATCATCCTGGGACTGAGTGGGTCTAGACTTCTTGTTTTGGGAAACATGATAAACACCTACAGTTTGAAGTATTTTAGGTATTTTGTTCCTTATGGACAAAAGTACTCTAATGGATACATCATAACATCTGGGCTTGGAAAAATACTCAAGCTGATCCCTAAGATGGTTAACAGATAGGCTGACCAGGTCCACGAACTTCCTGAAACGTATTCACTTATTTATGAGCACATATATGCCCTTTTCCCCCTTCCAATGACAAGATCACTCATGGGTTTAACACATGCTAAAAGCAGTTATGACATACAAGTTGTTATAGACAGTAGGAGCCATAAGAGTACAATCTCGAATTCAGTGCCTGGCATTCCAGACTCTCCCAATCAGCCTTAACTCCTGACACTTGTCACGTCCCTCAGTGCTTGCAGGCCAGGCATCTCCTGTTCAGCAAGCACACCAGGCTCATTCCGGCTCATGGTGACCTTCCTTCTTTTCCTTCCATTAACACCGGATCTGTCTTTCAAATTCCTCATCCTCCAAAATACCCTCCACAAATGCTTCCTGTCATCACCCATCTCTCCCATATTCTGGATTGTCATAACAAATATTACCCGCACCACCCATTTACAGCACTTAGTCTCAATTAGCACTGACACATTAACTTTAATCAGAAACAACAGTAAGAAGAGTAGCAAAACAAATACCTATTTCAAGACTAGAGAGACACGACTCACCCAGTTCATCAGCTGGCAGGCGGGTGTGAAAAGAACCTACAAACGCAACCACAGATGCCCAAGTGCAAACGAACAATACTAGAGACCCACCAAGTAACCTGTGTGTCCCAGGACAGGACACCTGGTCATAGTCACTGATAATAATGGACTATGCCAAGACTGGATTTGGGGGATGAGTTTAATGCAGGAAGGAGAACCGAGAGGAAATGCCTAGGAAAAATGGGCAAGCCACCTATTTCTACAAGAAACAACAAGAAGCAGTAAGGTATTCATGACTTGTTATGATATACGCAAAAGTTATTAAATTACTGTTAAGCCACTGTGAAATTTTCATGAGGATTATATGAGACCTCACGAAAAGACAATCCATCACCGACTAAAACACTGGGCATAAATACAACTTAAAGTATAACAATGAATCTCACAAACATTATATTGAACAAAAGAACCAGCTGTAAAATAATAGATATTACATGATTACATTAATAACGTAAGTGCAAAAAGTATAAAAGTATGCAAAATTATTTTATGATGTTAGAAATTAGGTTACCCTTAGGGAGATTAATGATGAGAAAGCATATGGGGCAGCTTTGGGATGCTGGCTACATTCTGGTTTTTTAATCTGGGTGCAGGCTATGTAGTCTGTTCAGTTTGAAAATTCATCAAACAATATAGTATTTTATATATATATAAATTATACACATTTGTATATATAAAAATATATATATATTTTATATATATAATGTTTTTAAATTGTTTGTTCCAGAATTTTTTTCTCTTTTTTAAAAAACTTTTATTCGAGTAGAGTTGATTTACAATGTTGTGTTAGTTTCTGGTGTACAGCAAAGTGAATCAGTTATACATATACATATATCCACTCTTTTTTAGACTCTTTTCCTGTACAGGCTATTACAGAGTATTGAGTAGAGTTCCCTGTGCTATATAGCAGGTCCTTATTAGTTATCTATTTTATATATAGTAGTCTGTATATGTCAATCCCAATCTCCCAATTTATGCCTCCCCTCCCCTTACCCCCTGGTAACCATAAGCTTGTTTTGTTTGTTTTCTAAAACATTATATATATATATGTATATATATATAATATTATATATATACAATAGTTTTTATATATATATAATGTTTTTAAATTGTTTGTTCCATAATCTTAAAAAGATAAACTTAAAACACTGAGTTACCACTTCACAACTATTAGAATGACCAATTAGAAAATCTGAACCACTGACAACACCAAATGCAGGCGAGGATGTGGAGCAACAGGAATTCTCATCACTGCTGGTGGGAACGCAAAACAGTGCAGCCACTTTGGAAGACAGTTTGGTGGTTTCTTACAAAACTAAACATACTCATCGTATGACCCAGCAATCATTCTCCTTGGTATTTACCAAAGGAATTGAAAATGCACGTCTCACAAAAGCCTTCACACGAATGTTTACAGCAGCTTTATTCATAACTGCCAAAACTTGGAAGCAACCAAGATGTCCTTTAGTAGGTGAACGGAGCAATAAATTGTGGTACACCCAGACAATGGAATATTATTTAGTGCTAAAACAAAATAAACTATTAAACAATGATAGTTCCTCCATGGAGGAACCTTACATGTATATTGTTAAGTGAAAGAAGCCAATTGAAAAGGCTACATACTGTACGATTCCAACTATATGACATTCTGGAAAGGACCAAACTATGGAGACAGTAAAAAAATCAGTGGTTTCCAGGCATTATAGTGGAAGGGAGAATGAATAGACAGAGCATGGAGGATTTTTAGGGCAGCGAGACTACTCTGTATGATACATGCCATCATAAATGTAAAGGCAGATACGTGCCATTATACATTTGTTCCAGTACATAGACTGTACAACACCCAGGATGAACCCTAATGTAAACTATGGACTTTGAGTGATAATGACGTATCAATGTAGGTTCATAAACTGTCACAAAGGTACCGTCTGGTGAGGGATGTTGATGGTAGGAATGCCGTGCATTTCTGGGGGGAGGGGGTGAATGGGAAAACTCTGTACCTTCCTCTCAATTTTGCTGGAACCTAAGACTGCTCTAAAAAATAAAGTCTATTTTAAAAATCCATGGAAATTGTATTACAGAACTTTCTTTGTGAACTAGCAGTAACAACTCAAGTGGAGGGATTCTCTCAGATGTATTAATAATTTTAATATGTAGCTTTTCCCCACATAAACCCATTTCATGCTATTTTGACTGGTGTAAATTCAGAACACTTGACTGAGTTTCTGACTTGGATGCACTTACACCCTCTTGTAAGAGAATCCGATTTACGAACTGTAACTGCCTATTTGCTAGATTTCTCTCCCTCTCAGTAAAGCCTATTGAGCCCAAGTGAAAATTAAAAAAAAAAAGATGAGCTGGGAGCTAGCACTGCAGTTATAGACATTAGATATAAATCAAACCGTTATGAAATTTCAATTCCATAACAATAACCTCTCTGTTATGCTCCCACCCAAAAGACTGAGTCTTATATTCTGGTAACCTCTGCTTGGCCTTAACCCAAAGTCTACCTTCAACATGACTTTCAAATATCCAAGGCTTTTCGTTTTTATACCACCTGAAAGTGTTCTAGTGTTTTCCATCACAAACAACTGTCCATCTTCTCTACAGGGAAAATCCAGAAAAGTCAAATGTCAGGGATGTTTTAATGCAAATATGATCCTGGTGGATTTTTCAGCTCCCACAACCATAACTGTGGCATTAAAGATTATCAGAGTCCTTTTCATCAGAATGCAAGAGCTGTAGCTGCCCAAAAAAAGGCATACGCTGAGTATGACCTATTGCAGACACATATTTAATATCTGAAAATAAAAAAGGTAACTTTGAGTCTATTATTCCAAAGAGAAATTTAGGAAAGGGCACAGACTAGCAAGGGAGAAATGAATGACAAAATTGAAAAGGACACATTCTCATCTGGCTAATCCCTCTGGAACGAAGATTCCCTTAAACACTTTTAATTTGATTTTTAAAACATAAATTGTGCATAACTGGTGATAATTAGCCTGCACTATAGAACAAAGGTATTTGTTGCTCAGAAATATTACCACGAGGCCCTTCAAGATCCTGGGGCACCAAAGTGGCATTCCATCACGATTCTTCCCAAGTTGGAAAGGGGACCCACACATACTCAGAAACGTTTTCACCAAAAGACTGAATCCAAGGAGTTCGTAATGAATTGGGGGGTTAAGTAGAAAGCAGAGGCTTTAATCTGAGTTTTAACAAAGCAGAATACAAGAGTGGAGAGAGGTAGCACTTGAAAAGTTAATTTTTTAAAAAGTACATGCTATGCAGGAAAACATAGGCAGAACACTCTATGACATAAATCACAGCAAGATCCTTTTTGACCCAGCTCCTAGAGAAATGGAAATAAAAACAAAAATAAACAAATGGGACCTAATGAAACTCAAAAGCTTTTGCACAGCAAAGGAAACCATAAACAAGACCAAGAGACAACCCACAGAATGGGAGAAAATATTTGCAAATGAAGCAACTGACAAAGGATTAATCTCCAAGATTTACAAGCAGCTCATGCAGCTCAATAACAAAAAAACAAACAACCCAACCCAAAAACGGGCAGAAGACCTAAACAGACATTTCTCCAAAGAAGATATACAGATTGCCAACAAACACATGAAAGAATGCTCAACATCATTAATCATTAGAGAAATGCAAATCAAAACTACAATGAGATATCATCTCACACCGGTCAGAATGGCCATCATCAAAAAACATAGAAACAATAAATGCTGGAGAGGGTGTGGAGAAAAGGGAACACTCTTGCACTGTTGGTGGGAATGTAAATTGATACAGCCACTATGGAGAACAGTATGGAGGTTCCTTAAAAAACTAAAAATAGAACTACCGTACGACCCAGCAATCCCACTACTGGGCATATACCCTGAGAAAACCATAATTCAATAAGAGTCATGTACCAAAATGTTCATTACAGCTCTATGTACAATAGCCAGGACATGGAAGCAACCTAAGTGTCCATCATCGGATGAATGGATAAAGAAGATGTGGCACATATATACAATGGAATATTACTCAGCCATAAAGAGAAATGAAATTAAGTTATTTGTAGTGAGGTGGATGGAGTTAAGAGTCTGTCATACAGAGTGAAGTAAGTCAGAAAGACAAAAACAAATACAGTACGCTAACACATATATATGGAATCTAAGGGAAAAAAAAAAGGTCATGAAGAACCTAGTGGCAAGACGGGAATAAAGACACAGACCTACTAGAGAATGAACTTGAGGATATGGGGAGGGGGAAGGGTAAGCTGTGACAAAGTGAGAGAGTGGCATGGACATATATACACTACCAAACGTAAAATAGATAGCTAGTGGGAAGCAGTCGCATAGCACAGGGAGATCAGCTCGGTGCTTTGTGACCAACTAGAGGGGTGGGATAGGGAGGGTGGGAGGGAGGGAGATGCAAGAGGGAAGAGATATGGGAACATATGTATATGTATAACTGATTCACTTTGTTATAAAGCAGAAACTAACACACCATTGTAAAGCAATTATACTCCAATAAAGATGTTAAAAAAAAAAAAAGTACATGCTATGAATTTCAAGTCAGTCTATGAAAGGGAAGCAAGGCTGGTAGGGATGCACCCAAACTGTGCACATATGTCCAGGGTGTTATTACTACTAGGGCTCTCTACTCTTCAAAACTTAACTTCCTCCCTCGTACAGTGGAAGCCACTCCTGCCGTGGACTCATGGAGAGATCAGTACTAGAGAGAGATGTGCTGGACACTTTGGGGACCATGGTTGAGTCGATGGCCATGCCGTATGTTATGTCAAAGATTCAGTTATTCACAACTCAACAGGTCTTTAACCAGCCCCGCCTGTGACTTCTGTTTTATTTTTGCTTCATGATTACACCACTGTGAAATTCTCCCTGTGTACGTTCTGTCTTTTTCAGTGGATCTAAGCTCTCGTGGAGAACACGTGCATCTTCTTTACCCACACTTCACCCAGCACTGAGCTCAGTGCCCTCAGCCCCCTGCAGGGATCATTCACATTTGGTCAGTGGATAGGCACTACTGGTCGATGTGAGGATGCTCTGCACGGCAGTGAATTCAAGAAGGCTCGGAATGGCCTGCCATCCTCTTGTGCATGGAAGAATTTTGAAACAAAAGCCACTGCTGCATCCCGGGAGAGGGATGAGCCGGTGATGGGAGGCACTCACCACTGACCCGGCCTGTCTGACTGTCCTAAGCCTAGGACACACAGCCCCTGAGCAGCAGAACTGAGAAAGAAGCACTAGCTATGAAAGTCCAACAAAGCCAAAGGGTCCGGCAGGCTCAGCCATATTCTTATTTTAACGGAAGAATAAAAGAAATTCTGCTCAAAGCCTTTTCTGGAACACAGGGATTCACTAGGGCCTCACCTCATTGTTGCCCCTGACAACTGGCCATCAGCATTCAAAAAGATACCGGTTTACGATGACTGTGTTCTCTATTTATTGCAGAACGGATGCTGCTGTGATGGTTCCGGCTGCACAAGGACTGAATGTAAAACACTTGCAGGATTAGCAGCTGCATTTGAGAGAATAGGAGTTTCCCTGTACAGCTGGGAAGACCCAGGGACAGCTCTCTGCCTGGCATTGAGTTGGCCACGTGGAAGGGAAGGTCACAGAACTGGCTCTTAGCCTTAAGTTACTGAGTCCAGATGTTTCCCACCTAGCCTTGTTGCTCTGAACCGCTGGTGTGAGAGCAGCCCCCAGCAGCTCTTCTATCTCCCTTTGAGGTGATGGCTGCGGGAGCCCTCGGATTCTGGGTGACATGAATGCTCACGTACCTTGGTGGGGGTGGGAATGACTGCCAACTACCTAAACCATCATTGCTTCCTAACTTTCAAAGTGAGTGCTGGACAATCACAGTATCAAATCTTCGATAATCATGTTCTCACATAAAGCACACTTATGTTCAAAGAAAAGCAAAGGTAGGAACGCATGCTCCACAAATTCTGAGGGAGACCTGATTTCCTTTCTATTAATTAAAAATATATAGTTGCCAAAGTCCCCAGCTTGCACGAATTAATGGTTAATTAATATAAAACATCAGCAAAATTATAAAAGAGAATAGTATTTGTCTTTACCAATCCCCTGCCCCAATTCCTCTCGAATCTACTCATTTAGATTTTGACAGTTGAATGGATTGTTTTCCTGTTCAGTAAGATGTTCTGTGCTTAATCATGAGTCCAAGTGTTCCAGGAACTCTCGGCTCTTCCTAAAACTCACGGAGAGAGCAACTCTCTTTTCATAACTGCCACTGAAATCTCTTCACCATTAGGCAAGTGTTGTTGTCACTTTAGTATATAAATGGCCAGACTGAATCACTTTTTTTTAAACATCTTTATTGGAGCATAATTGCTTTACATGGTTGTGTTAGTTTCTGCTGTATAACAAAGAGAATCAACTATATAAATACATATATCCCCATATTCCCTCCCTCTTGCATCTCCTTCCCACCCTCCCTATCCCACCCCTCTAGGTGGACACAAAGCACCGAGCTAATCTCCCTGTGCTATGCGGCTGCTTCCCACTAGCTATCTATTTTACATTTGGTAGTGTATATATGTCCATGACACTCTCTCCCTTCGTCTCAGCTTACCCTTCCCCCTCCCCGTGTCCTCAAGTACATTCTCTATGTCTGTGTCTTTATTCCTGTCCTGCCCCTAAGTTCTTCAGAACCTTTTTTTTTTTTCGATTCCATATGTATGTGTTAGCATACGGTATTTGTTTTTCTCTTTCTGACTTACTTCACTCTGTATGACAGACTCTAGGTCCATCCACCTCACCACAAATAACTCAATTTCGTTTCTCTTTATGGCTGAGTAATATTCCATTGTATATATGTGCCACATCTTCTTTATCCATTCGTCTGTCGATCGGCATTTAGGTTGCTTCCATGTCCCGGCTATTGTAAATAGTGTCGCAATGAACATTGTGGTACATGACTCTTTTTGAATTATGGTTTTCTCAGGGTATATGCCCAGTAGTGGGATTGCTGGGTCATATGGTAGTTCTACTTTTAGTTTTTTAAGGAACCTCCATACTGTTCTCCATAGTGGTTGTATCCATTTACATTCCCACCAACAGTGCAAGAGGGTTCCCTTTTCTCCACACCCTCTCCAGCATTTATTGTTTCTAGATTTTTTGATGATGGCCATTCTGACCAGTGTGAGGTGACACCTCATTGTAGTTTTGATTTGCATTTCTCTAATGATTAGTGATGTTGAGCATCCTTTCATGTGTTTGTTGGCAATCTGTATATTTTCTTTGGAGAAATGTCTATTTAGGTCTTCTGCTCATTTTTGGATTGGGTTCTTTGTTTTTTTGATATTGAGCTGCATAAGCTGCTTGTATATTTTGGAGATTAATCCTTTGTCAGTTGCTTCATTTGCAAATATTTTCTCCCATTCTGAGGGTTGTCTTTTCGTCTTATGGTTTCCTTTGCTGTGCAAAAGCTTTTAAGTTTCATTAGGTCCCATTTGTTTATTTTTGTTTTTATTTCCATTTCTCTAGGAGCTGGGCCAAAAAGGATCTTGCTGTGATTTATGTCATAGAGTGTTCTGCTTATGTTTTCCTCTAAGTTTTATAGTGTCTGGCCTTACATTTAGGTCTTTAATCCATTTTGAGTTTATTTTTGTGTATGGTGTTAGGGAGTGTTCTATTTCATTCTTTTACATGTAGCTGTCCAGTTTTCCCAGCACCACTTATTGAAGAGGATGTCTTTTCTCCGCTGTATATTCTTGCCTCCTTTATCAAAAATAAGGTGACCATATGTGCGTGGGTTTATCTCTGGGCTTTCTATCCTGTTCCATTGATCTATATTTCTGGTTTTGTGCCAGTACCATACTGTCTTGATTACTGTAGCTTTGTAGTATAGTCTGAAGTTAGGGAGCCTGATTCCTCTAGGTCCATTTTTCTTTCTCAAGATTGCTTTGGCTCTTCGAGGTCTTTTGTATTTCCACACAAATTGTGAACTTTTTTGTTCTAGTTCTTTGAAAAATGCCATTGGTACTTTGATAGGGATTGAACTGAATCTGTAGATTGCTTTAGGTAGTATAGTCATTTTCACAATGTTGATTCTTCCAATCCAAGAACATGGTATATCTCTCCATCTGTATGTATCATCTTCAATTTCTTTCATCAGTGTCTTATAGTTTTCTGCATACAGGTCTTTTGTCTCCTCAGGTAGGTTTATTCCTAGGTATTTTATTCTTTTTGTTGCAATGGTAAATGGGAGTGTTTCCTTAATTTCTCTTTCAGATTTTTCATCATTAGTGTATAGGAATGCAAGAGATTTCTGTGCATTAATTTTGTATCCTGCTACTTTACCAAATTCATTGATTAGTTCTAGTAGTTTTCTGGTAGCATCTTTAGGATTCTCTATGTATAGTATCATGTCATCTGCAAAGAGTGACAGTTTTACTTCTTCTTTGCCGATTTGTATTCCTTTTATTTCTTTTTCTTCTCTGATAGCTGTGGCTAAAACTTCCAAAATGTTGAATAATAGTGGTGAGAGTGGGCAACCTTATCTTGTTCTTGAGCTTAGTGGAAATGGTTTCAGTTTTTCACCATTGAGAAGGATGTTGGCTGCGGGTTTGTCATATATGGCCTTTATTATGTTGAGGTAAGTTCCCTCTATGTCTACTTTCTGGAGAGTTTTTATCATAAGTGGGTGTTGAATTTTGTCAAAAGCTTTTTCTGCGTCTATTGAGATGATCATATGGTTTTTATCGTTCAATCTGTTAATATGGTGTATCACTTTGATGGATTTGCATATATTGAGGAATCCCTGCATTCCTGGGATATACCCCACTTGATCATGGTGTATGATACTTTTAATGTGCTGCTGGATTCTGTTTGCTAGTATTTTGTTGAGGATTTTTGCATCTATGTTCATCAGTGATATTGGCCAGTAGTTTTCTTTTTTTGTAACATCTTTGTCTGGTTTTGGTATAAGGGTGATGGTGGCCTCGTAGAATGAGTTTGGGAGTGTTCCTCCCTCTGCTATATTTTGGAAGAGTTTGGGAAGGATAGGTGTTAGCTCTTCTCTAAATGTTTGATAGAATTCGCCTGTGAAGCCATCTGGTCCTGGACTTTTGCTTGTTGGAAGATTTTTAATCACTGTTTCAATTTCAGTGCTTGTGATTGGTCTGTTTATATTTTCTATTTCTTCCTGGTTCAGTCTTGGAAGGTTGTGCTTTTCTGAGAACTTGTCCATTTCTTCCAGGTTGTCCGTTTTATTCGCATATAGTTGCTTGTAGTAATCTCTCATAATCCTTTGTATTTCTGCAGTGTCTGTTGTTACTTCTCCTTTTTCATTTCTAATTCTATTGATTTGAGTCTTTTCCATTTTTTTCTTGATGAGACTGGCAGATGGTTTATCATTTTGTTTATCTCCTCAAAGAACCAGCTTTTAGTTATTTTGATCTTTGCTATCGTTCCTTCATTTCTTTTTCATTTCTGATTGATCTTTATGATTTCTTTCCTTCTACTAACTTTAGGGTTTTTTTGTTCTTCTTTCTCTAACTGCTTTAGGTATAAGGTTAGGTTGTTTATTTGAGGTGTTTCTTGTTTCTTGAGGGTAGGATTGTGTTGCTATAAACTTCCCTCTTAGAATTGCTTTTGCTGCATCCCATAGGCTTTGGGCTGTTGTGTTTTCATTGTCACTTGTTTCTAGGTATTTTTTGATTTCCTCTTTGATTTCTTCAGTGATCTCTTGGTTATTTAGTAGCGTTTTGTTTAGCCTCCATGTGTTTGTATTTTCTACAGTTTTTTTCCTGTAATTGATATCTAGTCTCATAGCGTTGTGGTCGGAAAAGATACTTGGTACGGTTTCAGTTTTCTTAAATTTACCGAGGCTTGATTTGTGGCCCAAGATATGATCTACCTGGAGAATGTTCCATGAGCACCTGAGAAGAAAGTGTATTCTGTTGTTTTTGGATGGAATGTCCTATAAATATCAATTAAGTCCATCTTGTTTAATGTCTCATTTAAAGCTTGTGTTTCCTTATTTATATTCATTTTGGATGATCTGTCCATTGGTGAAAGTGGGGTGTTAAAGTCCCCTACTATGATTGTGTTACTGCCAATTTCCCCTTTTATGGCTGTTAGCATTTGCCTTATGTATTGAGGTGCTCCTATTTTGGGCGCATAAATATTTACAATTGTTATATCTTCTTCACGAATTGATACCTTGATCATTATGTAGTGTCCTTGTCTCTTGTAATAGTCTTTATTTTAAAGACTATTTTGTCGGATATGAGAATTGCTACTCCATCTTTCTTTTGATTTCCATTTGCATGGAATATCTTTTTCCATCCCCTCACTTTCAGTCTGTATGTGTCCCTAGGTCTGAAGTGGGTCTCTTTTAGGCAGCATATGTACAGGTCTTGTTTCTGTGTCCATTCAGCCAGTCTATGTCTTTTGGTTGGAGCATTTAATCCATTTACATTTAAGTTAATTATCGATATGTATGTTCCTATTACCATTTTCTTAATTGTTTTGGGTTTGTTATTGTAGGTCTTTTCCTTCTCTTGTGTTTCCTGCCTAGAGAAGTTCCTTTAGCATTTGTTGTAAAGCTGGTTTGGTGGTGCTGAATTCTCTTAGCTTTTGTTTCCCTGTAAAGGTTTTAATTTCTCCATCAAATCTGAATGAGATCCTTGCTGGGTAGAGTAATCTTGGTTGTAGGTTTTTCCCTTTCATCACTTTAAATATGTCCTGCCACTCCCTTCTGGCTTGCAGAGTTTCTGCTGAAAGATCAGCTGTTAACCTTATGGGGATTCCCTTGTGTGTTATTTGTTGCTTTTCCCTTGCTGCTTTTAATATGTTTTCTTTATATTTAATTTTTGATAGTTTGATTAATATGTGTCTTGGCGTGTTTCTCCTTGGATTTATCCTGTAAGGGACTCTCTGTGCTTCCAGGACTTGATTAACTATTTCCTTTCCCATATTAGGGAAGTTTTCAACTATAATCTCTTCAAATATTTTCTCAGTCCCTTTCTTTTTCTCTTCTTCTTCTGGGACCCCTATAATTCGAATGTTGGTGCGTTTAATGTTGTCCCAGAGGTCTCTGAGACTGTCCTTAATTCTTTTCATTCTTTTTTCTTTATTCTGCTCTGTGGTAGTTATTTCCACTATTTTATCTTCCAGGTCACTTATCCTTTCTTCTGCCTCAGATATTCCACTATTGATTCATTCTAGAGAATTTTTAATTTCAATTTATTGTGTTGCTCATCACTGTTTGTTTGCTCTTTAGTTCTTCTAAGTCCTTGTTAAACATTTCTTGTATTTTCTCTATTCTATTTCCAAGATTTTGGATCATCTTTACTATCATTACTCCGAATTCTTTTTCAGGTAGACTGCTTATTTCCTCTTCATTTGTTTGGTCTGGTTGGTTTTTACCTTGCTCCTTCATCTGCTGTGTATTTCTCTGTCTTCTCATTTTGCTTAACTTAGTGTGTCTGGGGTCTCCTTTTCGCAGGCTGTAGGTTGGTAGTTCCCGATTTTTTTGGTGTCTGCCCCCAGTGGGTAAGGTTGGTTCAGTGGCTTGTGTAAGCTTCCTGGTGGAGGGGACTGGTGCCTCTCTGCTAATGGGTGGGGTTGTGTTCCTGTCTTGCTAGTTGTTTGGCATGGGGTGTCCAGCACTGGAGTTTGCTGGTCGTTGAGTGGAGTTGGGTCTTAGCATTGAGACAGAGATCTCTGGGAGAGATCTTGCCGATTGATATTACGGGGGGCCAGGAGGTCTCTGGTGGTCCAATGTCCTGATCTCGCCTTTCCCACCTCAGAGGCTCAGGCCTGACACCTGGCCAGAGCACCAAGACCCTGTCAGCCTCATGACTCAGAAGAAAACAGAGGAAAAAAAGAAAGAAAAAAATAAAATAAAATAAAGTTATTAAAATAAAAAATTTTTTAAAATACTATTAAAATAGAAAAATTTAAAAAGTAATTTAAAAAAAGAGAGCAACTAAACCAATAAACAAATCCACCAATGATAATAAGCGCTAAAAACTAAACTAAGATAGACATATAAATCAGAAACTAGTCAGTCGCATACAGCAAACCCCAAGTCTACAGTTGCTCCCAAAGTCCACCGCCTTAATTTTGAGATGGTTCGTTGTCTCTTCAGGTATTCCACAGATGCAGGTACATCAACTTGACTGTGCAGATTCAATCCGCTGCTCCTGAGGCTGCACGGAGAAATTTCCCTTTCTCTTCTTTGTTCACGCAGCTCCTGGGGTTCAGCTTTGGGTTTGGCCCTGCCTCTGCATGTAGGTCACCCTCTGGCATCTGTTCTTCGCCCAGACAGGAGGGGGTTAAAGCAATGGCTGATTCGGGGGCTCTCGCTCACTCAGGCCAGGGGGAGAGAGGGGTACGGAATGCAGGGTGAGCCTGTGGTGGCAGAGGCCAGCGTGACGTTGCAACAGCCCGAGGCACGCCGTGTTCTCCCGGGGAAGTTGTCCCCGGATCACGGGACCCCGGCAGTGGCGGGCTGCACAGGCTCCCGGGAGGGGCGGTGTGGACAGTGACCTGTGCTCGCACACAGGCTTCTTGGTGGCGGCAGCAGCAGCCTTAGCGTTTCATGCCCGTCTCTGGGGTCCG
Organism: Eubalaena glacialis; assembly: GCF_028564815.1. Classification (NCBI taxonomy): domain Eukaryota; kingdom Metazoa; phylum Chordata; class Mammalia; order Artiodactyla; family Balaenidae; genus Eubalaena; species Eubalaena glacialis. The sequence continues at coordinate 126,040,992 of NC_083723.1, read as the reverse complement.
CGCTGATAGCTGCGGCTCGTGCCCATCTCTGGAGCTCGTTTAAGCAGTGTTCTGAATCTCCTCTCCTCGCGCATCCCAAAACAATGGTCTGTTGCCTCTTAGGCAGGTCCAGATGTTTTCCTGGAGCCCCTCCCAGCTAGCTGTGGCACACTAGCCCCCTTCAGGGTGTGTTCACGCAGCCAACCCCAGTCCTCTCCCTGGGATCTGAACTCCAAAGCCCAAGCCTCAGCTCCCAGCCCCCACCCGTCCCGGTGGGTGAGCAGACAAGCCTCTCGGACTGGTGAGTGCTGGTCGGCACCGATCCTCTGTGCGGGAATCTCTCCGCTTTGCCCTCTGCACCCCTGTTGCTGCGCTCTCCTCTGTGGCTCTGAAACGTCCCCCCCGCACACCCCTGGTCTTCGCCAGTGAAGGGGCTTCCTAGTGCGTGGAAACTTTTCCTCCTTCACAGCTCCCTCCCAGAGGGGCAAGTTCTGTCCCTATTCTTCTGTCTCTGTTTTTCTTTTTTTCTTTTGCCCTACCCAGGTACGTGGGGAGTTTCTTGCCTTTTGGGAAGTCTGAGGTCTGCTGCCAGCATTCAGCAGGTGTTCTGTAGGACTTGTTCCACATGTAGATGTATTTTTGATGTATTTGTGGGGAGGAAGGTGATCTTCACGTCTTACTCCTCCGCCATCTTGAAGGTCCTCCCTGAATCACTTTTTTAAACAACTTTCCCACCATTGTTTATGCTAACATCTTAACTGAGATAAAATTCACATATCATAAAGTTTACCTTTTTAATGTATACAACTCAGTAGTTTACAATGTGTTAAAGAATTGTGCATTCATCACCAGTATCGAATTCCAGAATATCTACATCACCCCCAAAAGGGGTCTCATTATGATGTGTTGAGGTAGGTTCATCAGTTGTATCAGATGTACCACTCAGGTGGGGATGTAGATAACGAGGGGAACCATGCATGTGTGGGGCAGCGCATATGTAGGAAATCTCTGTACCTTCCTCTCAATTTTGCTGTGAATTTAAAACTGCCCTAAAACTATAATGCCTTTATAAAAGAAGAAATCTCATGCCTATTAGCAGACATTTCTTACTCTCCCCACTTCCAGTCCCTGGCAACCACTAATCTACTTTTTATCTCTATGGATTTGTCTACTGTGGAATCATACAATATGTAGCCTTTTTGTCTAACTTCGTGCACATAGCATAATGTTTTCAAGTTTTATCTATGCTGTAGTATGCATCCGTATTTCATTTTTTATAGTTGAATAATATTCCATTGTATGGATATACCACGATTGTTTATCTATTCACCAGGTGAGGGACATTTGGGTTGTTTCTACTTTTTGGCTGTTATGAATGTTTCTATGGGTATCTGTGTACAAATTTCTGTATGAATATGTATTTTCAATTTCCTTGGGTATATACCTAGGAGTGGAATGACTGGGTCGTATGGTAACTCTGTGTTTCATTTTTTGAGGAACTACCAGAATGTTTTCAACAGAGGCTACACACTTTTACATTCCTACTAGTACTGAATGAAGGTTCCAATTTTTCCACATCCTCACAAATACTTGTTATTTTGCTTAAAAATATATATATTTTTTTGAATTTGACTTGGAGGGTATTATGCTAAGTGAAATGTCAGACAGAAAAAGACAAATACTGTATGATAGCACTTATGTGTGGAATCCAAAAAGTACAACAAACTAGTGAATATAACAAAAAAGTTGCAGACTCACAGATACAGTGAACAAACCAGTGGTTACCAGTGGGGAGAGAGAGGGGAGGGGCAATATAGGGGTGGGGGAGTGGGATGTGCAAACAATTGAGTGTAAGACAGGTTACAAGGATTTTTAGTATAACACGGGGAACAGAGCCAATATTTTGTAATAACTGTAAATGGAGTGTAACCTTTAAAAATTGTATAAAAAATAAATGCACAAAAAATAATATGTATATATAGGCATCTAACTGTGATTTTGATTTGCATTTCCCTGATGACTAATGATGTAGAGTATTTTTCTTGTGCTTCCTGGCCATTGGTATTTCTTTGGAGAAATGTTCAAATCCTTTACCCATTTTTAAATTAAATTGTTCGTCTCCTGTTTTGAGTTGTAAGAATTCTTTAAATAACCTGGACGTTAGATGTTTATTGAAGATATGATTTGCAAATATGCTTCTCCCATTCTGTGGGTTGTCTTCTCAGTTTCTTCATAGTGTCCTTTGACACACAGAATGTTTTATGCTTGATGAAGTCTAATTTATCTATTTTTTCTTGAGTTGCTTGTGCTTTTGGTGTCATATCTAAAAAACAGTTGCCGAATCCAAGGTCACAAAGATTTACTCCTATGTTTTCTTCTAGGAGTGCTATAGTTTTAGCTCTTATTTTTCGGTTGTTGAGCCACACTGAGTTAATTTCTGTACAAGCTGTGAGGTAGGAGTCCAGTTTCATTCTTTGCATGTAGATACACAGTTGTACCAGTACCATTTGTTGAAAAGACTACTTTTTCCCCATCAAATGGTCTTAGCACCCTTGTCAAAAATGAATGGAAAATAACTGTATGGGTCTATTTTTGAACTCTACATTCTATTCCATTGACCTATATATCTATACTTAGGATAGTACCACAACACTTTGATTACTGTAGCTTTAGAGGAAGTTTAATATCAGAGATGTAAGTCCTTCAACTGTTTTTTTTTCCCAAGATTGTTTTGGCTGGTCTGAGTACTTTGCATTTTCATATGAAGTTTAGAATTGGCTTGTCAATTTCTGCAATAAAACTAATTGGGATTTTGATAGGGATTGGGTTGAATCTGCAGATAAATTTGCGAAGTAGTGCCATGTTAACACTATTACATCTTCTAATCCAGGAACACGGGGATAGCTTTCCACTTACTTAGGTCTTCTTTAATTTCTTTCAGTTATCTTTGGTGATTTTCAGTGTACAAGTCTTATACTTCTTTTGTTGATTTCTAAGTAACTTATTCCAGGGGTCCCCAATTCCTGGGCCACGGACCGCTACCGGTCCGTAGCCTGTTAGGAACTGGGCTGCACAGCAGGAGGTGAGCCGCGGGCAAGCGAGTGAAGCTCCATCTGTATTTACAGCCACTCTCCATAGCTTGCATTACTGCCTGAGCTCCACCTCCTGTCGGATCAGTGGCAGCATTAGGTTCTCATAGGAGCGCGAACCCTACTGTGAACTGCGCATGTGAGGGATCTAGCTTGCTCGCTCCTTATGATGATCTGAGGTGGAGCCAAGGCAGTGATGCTAGCGCTGGGGAGTGGCTGCAAATACAGATTATCATTAGCAGAGAGTTTTGACTGCACAGAGATAATAAATCAATCACTTGCAGACTCATATCAAAACCCTATCAGGGCTTCCCTGGTGGCACAGTGATTGAGAATCTGCCTGCTAATGCAGGGGACAAGGGTTCGAGCCCTGGTCTGGGAAGATCCCACATGCCATGGAAAACTAGGCCCGTGAGCCACAACTACGGAGCCTGCGCATCTGGAGCCTGTGCTCCGCAACAAGAGAGGCCACGATAGTGAGAGGCCCGCGCACCGCGATGAAGAGTGGCCCCCGCTTGCCGCAACTAGAGAAAGCCCTCGCACAGAAACGAAGACCCAACACAGCCAAAAAATAATTAATTAATTAATTAATTAAAAAAAAAAAAAGAAAACTTTAAAAAAAAAAACAAAACCCTATCACTGAGTGGCAAGTGAAAACAAGCTCAGGGCTCCCAATGACTCTGCATTATGGTGAGTTGTATAATTATTTCCTTATATATTACAATGTAATAATAATAGAAATAAAGTGCACAATAAATGTAATGTGCTTGAATCATCTTGAAACCATCCCTCCCCACCCCCGTCCATGGAAAAATTGTCTTCCACAAAACCGGTCCCTGGTGCCAAAAAGGTTGCAGACTTGACTTATTCCCTTTGAAACTAATGTAAGTGGAATCATTTCTAAATTTCATTTTTGAATTGTTCATTACTAGTATATAGAAGTATAAATATTTTTTGTATAATGGTCTTGTATCTTCCAATGTTGCTGAACTCATTCATTAGTTACAATATGTTTTATTTTTTGTGTTTGTGGATTCTTTAAGATTTTCTATACATGAGATCATGCCATCTATGAATAGAGATAGTTTTACTTCTTTTTTACCTGGGTGTCTTTTTTCTCCCTTGCCTAATTGTCAGAAATCTCCAATACAATGTTAAACAGAAATAGTGAGAGTGTCATCATCAGAGAATCTACAAACAACAAATGCTGGAGAGGGTGTGGAGAAAAGGGAACCCTCTTGCACTGTTGGTGGGAATGTAAATTGATACAGCCACTATGGAGAACAATATGGAGGTTCCTTAAAAAACTAAAAATAGAATTACCATATGATCCAGCAATCCCACTACTGGGCATATATCCAGAGAAAACCATAATTCAAAAAGACACATGCACCCCAATGTTCATTGCAGCACTATTTACAATAGCCAGGACGTAGAAGCAACCTAAATGCCCATCGACAGACGAATGGATAAAGAAGATGTGGCACATATACACAATGGAATATTACTCAGCCATAAAAAGGAACGAAATTGGGTCATTTGTTGAGACGTGGATGGATCTAGAGACTGTCATACAGAGTGAAGTAAGTCAGAAAGAGAAAAACAAATATCGTATATTAATGTATATATGTGGAACCTAGAAAAATGGTACAGATGAACCAGTTTGCAGGGCAGAAATTGAGACACAGATGTAGAGAACAAACGTATGGACACCAAGGGGGGAAGTGGCGGGGGGGGTGGAGGGGGGGTGGGATGAATTGGGCGATTGGGATTGACATGTATACACTGATGTGTATAAAATTTATGACTAATAAGAACCTGCTGTATAAAAAAATAAATAAAATTCAAAATTTCAAAAAAAAAAGAATATATTATATAATATGGGAAATATAGCCAACATTTTATAATAACTATAAATGGGGTATAACCTTTAAAAATTGTGAATCACTATATTGTACACCTGTAACTTATATGGTACTGTACATCAACTATACTTCAATTAAACAATGCAAAAAAAATTAAAAAAAGAAATAGTGAGAGTGAATATCCTTGTCTTATTCCTGATCTTAGCAGGAATACTTTCAGTACTTCACTGTTAAGTATAATATTAGCTGTGGGCTATTTATAGATGCTCTTTATAAGGTTGGGAAAGTTTTTTTCTTTGCTCGTTGAACGTTTTATCATGAAAGGATTCTGAACTTTGTCAAATGCTTATTCTGCATCTATTGAGATGACCATGTTTTTTTCTCCCTTTATCCTATTAATATGGGTGTATTACATTGATTTTTCATATGTTAAACCAAATTTTTTTCCTGGGATAAATCCCATTTGATCATGGTGTATAATCCTTTTTATATGTTGTGGGTAATTTGGTTCTATTGGCTAGTATTTTGCTGAGGTTTTTGCATCTATATTCATAAGAGATACTGGTCTGTAGTTTTCTTGTGATACCTTTCTTGAGTTTTGGTTTCAGGGTACAAACTACTCTTTTTCCATTTAAGTTTTGTGATTATAGTTTAAACGTAACTCAAAATTTGCCTGCACTTTTTATACGTATCAAAACATTTTTTACATTGCATTTTTTTCCCTCTTAAAGTCTAATATCCGTGTAGTCTATTTATTGAGGATTGGAACATTTTTTTTTTTGTCCACACAAATTGACACCTAATACAACAAGGGGAATGGATAGTTACACACTGTTTATATATGGTATAATGTTTTCCTATCATGCCCCCTACATGTTTATCTTATGGGCAAAGGCTTTCTTCTTGCCCTAATCTCACCACTCTCTTGCTACTAAATTCTTACCACTCCATTAAAGCCCACTTCACATATTACTTTCTCCATGAACTTTATCATAAAAGGTCTCTCTCTCTCTCTCTCTTTCCTCTCAGCTTCTATACAACTTATGTTTGAAACTTTCAATAATCCGTGTCTATATATGTTTTTTTCTGTAGACTTTTGCTGACAATTTTTGGGTATTTTTCTTCCCTGAGAGATTTCTGATTCTGTTTTATACTTCCTTTATTTCATCAGTAGTATCTAATAAGTAGTTTATCCTTAGTTCACATTCATTATATATTGTTTTCATAATTTTCTTAATTCATCCTCGATAAAACACCCAGGAATGCCATGAGATATAAAATTATTATACTTAAAATGACACCATCTTTAAGCTCATCAAGCATAAATAAATACTTGTGAATTTTAATATATGCCAAGAATTTCCACCCAGTCAACAATTATCTAAACAAATTCAGAGCATGTAAAATAGATCTTTTTTATTGAAAGTGTATTACATCATTTTAACGTATGGCACAATGAGAATTAGAACCTGGGAAAAATAAATTATATAATGGGTAGTTACTTAGAAAAAATCTCAGAGTAAACTTATGCCCTTTCCCCCTTACAGCAGCTTGCTTTTCCAAGAATAAATGTGAGTACCTGGCGTCAGCAGCACCACTGAGGTGACAATCAGGGAGCAGATGACCAGGATGACAAGCAGTGCGATCGCTATGCCTTTCCAGTTTCTCTGTGGAGGGTTACTCCCCACCAGCTCCTAAAGCAACAGCAGGAAAGAGAAACTCTGTGAGTAAAATAAGGAACTAAAATAAGCCAGTGGATACACTTCATTCAAATCAAGAGCTCAGGCGTATTCTCATCCTTGAAGCTATGATCAACTCCTTTCTCTGCCCTTTGCCTCAGTGTCCAAAGGCCCCAGGTTCCCTTCTCTATCCCAGGGCAAAGCCTTATCTCAAGAAGAATTGGATATTATATTATGTTTACAGCTTTTGTGTAACTTAATGCTTCTCCACCCAATAAACTAGATTCCACAGTATAGGGTGATGGTGGAGTTTCTTATTACAGTCAACCTATTAACCCCCATCAAATCAAACCCAAGTATGATGAATTTTTCCAGCCCTAAGACCTCTCTCATCTTTCTCTTCATTGACATCCACATTGTTAAGTTCTATTTCAGGCTACCAAATTCAAACATTTATTTAGCACATACTATGTGCCAATTTTAATCAACATTTGCCTACTTCTCACCATCCTCAGCCTTTTCTTCCTTCTATAGCTCCTCAAACAAAGCTTTAAGACTTCCCAGGTCTTGCTTCACTGGGTAACACACGTACCCCTTTTCTAGGTTTTAGTCCCCTCCAGGGACTGCGTTATAGCAGGTGTTGGGGGTATGAGGGGGATCTGGAGACACTGCTGAAGAATGCTAAAGGTTGAAAAGATCTAGGAAATTAATCAGGTGTATTGGCTGCTGAGACCAAACTTTCAGTTCCTTTCAAATTAGGATGATTATATAATTTACAGTCTAAACTAGGATCATTTGAGAGACAAAGGGGGTAATATTAATAATCAATAATAAATATAATAGTTACATACCAATAATTATTATTATTAATTACACAAGAGCAACTGGGACTCTCCAGGGCAAATTAAGTCATATGGTCACACTGCAAATGAACTACTGCCCCTTCTGCCTATACATAGATCACAAAATATTCTCTCTTATAGCACCCCCTATTGCGACTCGCCTTAACTGAGAGTCAAAATGCAATAGGATGGAGATGGCCTCAAAAAGTAGGCAACATGATATATAAATACTCCCTTATCCAAGGCTGAAAGTTCATTAGAATGTATCAGATTTCTGTAAATCAAAATATAGATAATACTCAACCATGGGATAGTAAATAATATTTGACATCTAAATATGTAATATTGGCTATCTAGGTTATAGAATCAAGAAAAATTTGACTCCAAACAATTAATATTGGCCATCTAGGTTATCCAGTTAAGAAAAATTCTGAGGACCATTAAAACCTTAGCAGGAAAGTGTTCTACAGTTTTTAGAAATTTCTACCAGTATGCTTATTTGCCATTGAGAACTGAATTTGCCTATTAAAAAGTGGCTTTTCAGCACTTAAAAATAAGACTAAACATGAGTATGAAATTATGATGAAAGGTTATACTGAGTCAACCTCATTTCCTATTGGATGGGGTTTTCTATGCGAGGAAGTCGCTGGCCAGTGACAAGAAGTGATCAGATCTCACTGATTCAGTAGCTTTTCATTTCATTTACAGAGGAAATAAGCCATTCTCACCAAAGCTGTGAATAGCATAAATCTTGCAGTAGTACTATTCCTAAGACCATCATAGTGTACATGATCTCCCACAGACCCGAAGTGGACATTTCTCAAACACTGTTCAGATTAAATCCCAGGGTAACAATCAAAACCATAACAATTTCATACTCAAGACTGAATCTTATCAAGATGAAGAATGATGAAATTAGTGGTATTGTCTTCATCAGCTCAAACAATGGATATCTTTCAAATATTGTTTCTAATAAGAATAATCTAGGATTCTAAAATTTGTTTTAAACACATCTATTAGATGCACTGATAGAAGTTTATATGAAAAAAAAAAACCTAAGACTTCTGCTTTGCATCAACTTCTTGAGCAGCCAGTAGCGTAACTAATTTACTTGCAAAAGTGTACTTGAATGATGTTACAGTCATGTTCCCAGTAGGTCCCTCCCTGGCCCAAGTACGCCCACAATATGCTGTCCAGGTCTAGGCTGGATATTGTCAGAGATAACGATGGACAGAGTGTTTCTACAAAAAGGACCCGAAGACAGAAACATTGCAAAATATGTCATATGAAGTAAGGCTGAAGGAAGGGTTCAGACTCAAAAACCAAATACTTAGAGTCTCTGTCTATTTGAATTATCACATGCCAGACAGAGGACTTCTTTGGCATAGTCCAGATGCCAGAGTTAGAACCAAAATTTCACAGAGACAGAATTATGTATCACAAAACCTTCAGGGGCTTCCCTGGTGGCGCAGTGGTTGAGAATCCGCCTGCCAATGCAGGGGACACGGGTTCGAGCCCTGGTCTGGGAATGATCCCATATGCCGCGGAGCAACTGGGCCCGTGAGCCACAATTACTGAGCCTGCACGTCTGGAGCCTGTGCTCCGCAACAAGAGAGGCCACGGTAGTGAGAGGCCCGCACACAGCGATGAAGAGTGGCCCCCCGCTTGCCGCAACTAGAGAAAGCCCTCGCACAGCAACGAAGACCCAACACAGCCAAAAATAAATAAATAAATAAATTAAAAAAAAAAAAAAACCTTCAGAATTTCTAACCACTAGTATTGCTTCATGACAGAATGGGCTGCTTCACCAGGAAGTGAGCAGGGTGAACAGCTCCCAGGGATCCAGGAGGGCGAGCCCACGGAGGAAGGTGGATGTAAGAGATCTTAAAAATGTCTAACACAGTGTACATTCTATGGACACAGAGGGCAGGGAAAAGAAAGATGAAGAACCATGAGGTGGCTCCAGTAAGGGGGAAAATGAATGAAAGTCAGGACAGCTCAGAAAGAGGACAAAGACTCTGTTCCCTGCATGCTCACTGGGCTAAGAAAAGATTTTGCACAGAAAACCAATGCAGTGTATGTTACTGGATGGATGAATGCACAATAGGATAACCAAACAGGCACTGATAGCAGAGCCCACTTAAGTGAAGTGATTCTGGATCACCGATGCCATTTTTTAAGTACAGATGAACCACACTTCTTTCAGGCAACATTCTTACTTTTAAAAAGCAGGGTAATTTTACCCACAGAAAAGCAGACGGTCTTTAGCCAAATTTCCTTTTCAGAGTGCAGGTAATTTTTTTTTTTTTAACTACACAAACAATATTACTACAATAATAATAAACAAAGAGGAGAAAAAAAGAAAACAAACACGAACCATCTTGCTAATGGTTCCAAGAAAACAAAAGTTTTCATTTTTCCATCTTCCTCTCCAATCCTGGTCGATATGCATATTTAATTTGTACACAGGTGAAACCAGAACATAGATCTGGTTTTTGAGTTAGAATGCAGGTTAACAGTGAAAATCTAACTTGAACATCTAATTTGGCATCCCAAATTCAGACTTCCTCATCTTAACTTGCTTCCTGCTTCCCATGAAGGGCAAGAGAAGTTAATAAATTATCCCCTGAAATGTTGAGCTTCAGTAGTGCATCTCTCAACAGAATTACATATTTTTGCCTAGAATGATGAGATTGAGGCTGTAATATATTCTCTGTTCTGTTTGGTAATCATGCATATCTTACAGATGCAATAAAATGGAAAAGCATGTTTACAATTAAACACTGGCCTAAGAAGGTGAACAAATCTCCCATCCATCCATCCACTGATATTTTATCCAGGCTTACTCTGGCAAGCCCTGTTCTGAGAACCTGTTATGGCACTGTTATCAACCCGACAAGTCCAAAAGCTTTCATTTGTTCCATATTCCTTTCTTGTATTCTAGTGCAGGGATGGGGGACAAACAATAAACAGATAAATACACTAAGAGAAGAAGAAAAAAACAGGACCGAGGGGGTCTTGTCACCTCTTTGTATATAAAGAGGTCAGATAGATTTCCTAATAAAGAGACATTTGAACAGAAACTGAAAGAAGTGCAGCTGGGAAGAAGCACATCAGACTGCTGTGGACTGAACTGTGTTCCCCCTTAAATTCATATGCTGATGCCTTAAACCTCAATGTGATGGTATATGAAGATGGAGCCTTTGGGAGGTAATTGCGGTTAGGTGAGGTCATGAGGGTGGGGTCCTCGTGACGGGGTTAGTGCCCTTATAAGAAGAGACACCAGAAAGCTTGCCTCCCTTCTCTCTCCACCTGTATACATGGAGGAAAGGCCGTGTGAGGACACAGAGAGAAGGTGGCCATCTTCAACCCAAGGAGAGAGCCCTCACCAGATACCACAGCCGGCATCCTGATCTTGGACTTCCAGTCTCCAGAACTGTGAAAGATAAATCTCTGTGTTTAAGCTGCCTGGTCTATGGTGTTGTGTTATAGCAGCCCCAGACAGAGTAAGACACAGGCTGACATCTGAGGGCAAACAATCCAGGTAGAAGGAGAGGCAGGAATACAGTCTGTAAGATAGTGTGTGCTTTGGTGTGGAGGACAGCAAAGAAACAGGGGCCAGGGTGGCCATAGTGATGTGCGTGAGACGACCACACTGAGCAAGGAGGGTGGGAGTCTGGGTGCCACACTGCGGGTTGGCTTTTCCTCTGAGTGCAAGGCATATGAGACAGCAGTGCATGAACCAGACTCCCACAGAAAGATCCCCAGGGGAGCTGCTTCATGGAGAGCAAAGAATAAGGAAGCAAGGGTGGGCCCAGGAGGGACCCACTAGGAGGCCAGGGTGATGGAGGTGTGTCCCAGGTGGTAGTGGTGCAGGTGGTGAGAAGTGGTTGATCCTGGGCATGTAATAGAAAACGTCAGTCAACCATGCTTTTGGGAGCAGAGAATACACACCTAGGGGTCAGGACACATTTATGTACCCCTTTTGCATTTAGAGCCCTCTCTGAGGCTACTGTCTTCTGTGCTCAAGTAAAAAGCCCTTTGCACATCACTGCAAAGAAAGTCTCCCCTCCTTCCCTCTACCTCTGAGCCAAGCCTAAGCCCTCCCCATTCTCTGCTCCCAGAACCACTTCCTCCTGTGTTCCAACCCCCCACCCCCAGCTTCACACATACCATTGACTTCTGTCTCCTGACATTCCTCTCCGGCAAACCCCTTCGCATTCTTTAGTTGTCAGCTAAAATATCATCTCTCTCTGACATTTTAGGAAGCTGTGCCTGGTTTCACAGGCAGAGTTTATTATTCTTTTCAATTGGAAGCAGTTGCAACTCTTTGTAAATGCTTTTCTGTAACGTTACTGCGCTATGAAATGATGTATTGAATGCCTGTGTCATCGGCAGACTGGAAGCTACTTAAGGAAGTGGGCTGGATGTTCATGTTCCCAATGCCTGGTACAAAACCTAGGACACCACAGCGCCCAGGGACTGTGGGCTGAATGGATGAATGAATCCACAGATGCCTTTATGAGAAGGAACGTTGCTGTTTGCCGGCACATCTGTCAGAGACGCAATTGCTGGTTGATGCAGAAAGTAAAGCGTTAATACAACCCCAATTGCATTAACTATGCCATAAATAGCAATCGGTCCTAAAAGACGTAATGCAAACTGACATCTAAGGCTGGCAATCCCCTTGTCCCTAGTGACATAACTGTTGTCCATACTTATTTTTAACTCAGGCAAAAAGAAAACAAACAAGGAAGTAAAACCAAACTAAACGCTTTCCTAGGTCGTTTGGTTGTTTTAAATATAAAATTCATCTTTCCAGAATGCTATTATCTTAGCAAATTCGTGATTAGAGCTTGATATTTTTGTGCCAACTTTACAACTGAAATGGAAGAAATACAGATTAAAACAATGCTTACAGACTCCACCATGTCCCGTGAACTGATTCAAGAATAACTCCACTGCATGCTGCCTCCCTAAAATCGATGCATCTTATCTCATCCTGAGCTCCATCTGTCTCACAGAATTTCCCTGCTACCTTTATCACACTTCATGCCTTCCGATGAGGAGCAGAGATCCAAATGAAAACTCAGGGGTGATTATTTAAAAAGTAGAAACTGAGACTGCAAAGGTGGAGAAAAGAAAGGAAGGGGTGGGAAACAAGAGGAATCTAGAGCGTGGTTGTCACAGGATAAATGCAAATGTGTCTGAAAGCCCACTATAATTTATGAAAATTATAGAAACCTGAATAAACATTGCTTTACTATTTATTGCGCTCACTACCAATGTCCCAGCAACATCTGACATACAATATGGGGAAAAGTCAAAAGCATATTAAATTTCCTGTACTTGATAAAGAAAGTAAAGGATACAGAGATCACATTCCTTTCATCTACTCTCTTTGCACCCCAAGCTCTAATGAGGAGAAATCAGCATTTTAACTTTTGTTGGGTCCCCAAAGTAGGGTGACGCAGGTGGCAGCTGTGAGACTCCACCACAAAGCACTGCATTCCTCAAGCAGCAATAGCCGACTTGCATGTTTCCAAGCATCATAGGCACTTTGTTTAATGCACTGTGGGTATAGCCTCACGTGGCTAAAGGGACAAAGGAGCCACAGCCAGCAGAAGTGAGACTGGAGGATGATTTCTGCATGATACTGAGGCCTCTCCTAAAGAAGTCCCCCGTCCTAGGAGGTGAGAGCACGGGAAGCTGCAAGTGCAGGAGTGCTGGGCGTGGCGGAAGGAGAGCAGGGCCCGCAGTGACAGCCGAGGTCCAGGCCTTGCCAGCTGTGATGGGAACAGCTGGCGATTTTGCATTTTATTTCCCGTTGCTGAAGGCAGCGGGGTCAATCAGATGGCCCACCCACCACGGAAGGAGGAAGTGAATTCAACTGTTTTTCTCACAATAATCCATCTTTGAGCCAATCAATCTCCTCTTCTATCAAGCAGCTTTCAGAAGAATATTAATACTAGAAGACTGTTTCTGGCTCTCAAAATGGAAAGAGACCTTCTCTGGGATATCACTAGATCCAAGTTTAGGTCACTGATAGTTTAAAATATTCCCAGAGAATATATGTGAATCAGCAGCTCAACAGAGACCGGGTATCCTTCGCAGGGAGAGTTCTCCACTCCCTGAAATTCTCCGCTCCCGTGACTGCTGTTTTGTGTTTTCTAGGTACTTTGAGGGCTTTTGCTGGTTGTGAGTGTGAGGAATGGATGACGGCTGTGGCCACAAGATACTAATTAACGCTGATTCCATGTCGGTGACTCTGTAACTGACTATAGGGCTGGGGTGGGCTGAGCAGCCAATCCTGAAAGATGGAAGCAATCAATGCTGTGTGAGAGGGAGACAGTGCTCATGGTGGAGGGTGGAGCCTTACCCTTCAAAAAGCTTCTGTTGATTTCACTACTTAGAAATTAAATTTGGGGACTTCCCTGGCGGTCCAGTGGTTAGGACTTTGCCTTCCAATGCAAGGGGTATGGGTTTGATCCCTGGATGGGGAGCTAAGATCCCACATGCCTCACGGCCAAAAACCCAAAAAACATAAAACAGAAGCAATATTGTAACAAATTCAATAAAGACTTTAAAAATGGTCCACATCAAAAAAATATCTTAAAAAAAAAAAGAAATTAAATTTGGTTGACAGGCCCTTCTTTCGAGGTCTGGCAGTTAATTACGAATCATCACCGCCTTAGTGACAGAGAGGAGCTGACATGCCCGAGCTATCAGACCCATGCTCAGGTGACCCCTCTTCCCCTGGGCACTCTCTCTCCATCATCTTCCTCCGGGTTATACGGATGCCCCACTCCTTAGGTTGTCCTGGGCTCTCACCACCTGTTCTCTGTCAGCCTTACAGGCTGATCTGGGATCCACTCTCCTATGAATTTGGAAACTTCCAAGGTTGACTATTTTACATAACATGAATTTAACGTAACATTACCGCCTGAGGGCACAGCACTTTGAAATCAAATCCACCACTACTACTAGGGCAGCTGTCACCCTCTACCTGCAACTCAACAAAACTGTTGGAGGAGTAATCTCCTGTTCTACCAGTTCCTCTAGAAAAGGAAGAAGAAGACGACCAAACAGGCAAAATATTGAGTGTAATTATCTATCTCTTAAAACTTCTTCTTCATTATTTTTTACTTGCAAACTTATCACCAGAAATGAAATTATTTTCGGCTCTTCAGTTTAACTGACTGTGTCTGATAGCTTCTTTATGAAATTAATTCAAAATGTTAAGTCATTTTTACCTTCACAGCTCAGGCTAACTTGGACCTATTTTGATAGAATGTTTTAAAGGTATCATGCTGTTCCATAAATCACAAAAGCAAGGGCACTACGACCCGATCACCGTCAGAAGAAATTTCACAATATATCATGCCCAAGAGAAATCCCTTTCAGTAAAAATATGGCTATGAAAGTAAGTGGCAGCATTTAAAATCGAGCATTTGAATCTCACATTGCTGTGTACGATAACGATGTCTTCAAAGCATCTTTAGATACCGTCTGTCTTTGCCTTGACTCACTGAAACCCACAGGCAATTCTGAGACAAGTTTCCTATAGCGGGGCAGCTTTTTAGCAAGCTCAACACGTCATTTCCCGATGTCACAAATCCCTGCAGGCACTCAATAAATATTAAGTAACTAACAAACAAGACTCAAAGGCAAGAGCCACCAGCAGTTTAATGACAGAGTCTAAAATAATTTAGCTTATTTTTTCAAAAGGGCTCGCCACCCTGATGCAACTGTCTGTCAAAGTACTAGATGCCTCTTGACAAATGATCCTAACTGCCCTCCTCCCCCACCCATGGATGCCAGAGCTATGTTTCCACACTGTGAGTGCCCCCCTCACTGCCTCAGCCTCAAGTAACTGGCCCAAACTGGGTCAGAAGTCTGCTCCAGGATTTTAGGGGTGGGGTTAAAATACTGTAATAGGGAAGAGCCCCTGTACTCTCTTACAAGTTAATCACTAAAGAGATGTGGCCTATAAGCTTCAATTATACATAATGGCCCATCTCTGGGAACCCTGCTTCCCAGGCAATAAGTGTTAAGCTAAAATACCTTTGTCTAGCTCACAGGAAACATCCTGACTGGGCCCACCTGTGAACGACTGCAGGGAGGAAGAAATTATCACATCCCCTCCGGAGGCTGATGGGAACCAGTAAGTGTTTGATTTTACCCCCTTCCCCTTGCAGCATAAAAAGAAGCCTGAATTCTAACTCAGGCAAGATGGTTCTTTGGGGAAGGAGTCCACCATCTTTTCGGTCTGCCAGATTTCCAAATAAAGATGCTATTCCTTTCCCCAACAACTGGTTTCCAGATTTATTGGCCTGTCGTGTGGCAAGCAGTACGAGCTTGGACTCGGTAACACTATTCCAATTTATTCTTGCCTTTGTCACGCAACACGAGATGGAAGCGGAGGGGGGTGGCGGGAGGTGTCTACTCCCATATGGTGTATGGCTTCAGAAGGAAAGAGAGCAGGCTTACAGAATATGAAGAATGAATTACACCAACACACAAAGAGACAAGAAACAAAGAGAGAAAAAAGTCCCTATTGGTTTTGAACTTCTTGACCTAATTTTTCTCCTGAGGCCTGAATAAATTTTTCCCTTAGATTTAATAGCACACTCCTATTTCTTTATGAAATATTTTATTTCCCATTTTACTTAAACTAGTTTGAGCTGATTTCTGACACTTGAGAACAAAGAAGCTGACACGTCACGTAAGGACATCCAGCCCAGCAGCCCAATATCCAGTCGGTGCTCCATTTCCAGAAGGCATTCTGTGCTCCTTACCGAAGTCACACGCTCCTCTGTGCACAGCATCTTACAGCCAAATCCACACTTGAAAATGAGGTGAAATTTTAACTACATGCTTGGTTTATAATATCAAAATAAAGAATTTGCTAATTGGACATATAGTTTTCTTTGAAAAGACCAGCTTTTCCATAAGTACGTATAGTTACTTTTCCCAGGGAAACGCTGAGTGAAATTTAGCAATTACTTTCACATATCCCCAAGGATCCACACTTGTCATTACCCATCAGTGTTGGAGTGTAGCCCCCTCTGTGACAGGAGGGGGCTAATTCAAGTTAAAGCAAATGCCAGCCAAGACAGCTGGCACAACCAAGTGTTCATGAGCATCTTGAGAGGGTGGACTGTTCCTGAGGTAGTCACTATTTTAGGTCCCAGTTCCTCAAAGGAAAAGCTCTAGAATTTTTAAATTATAGCTGGCCTAGAGTGGCTCTGTTCAGTAGATCCATATGTAACAGCTATTTTTATAATCAAGAATGGTCTATAAGTTACAGATGTAGAAAACAAACTTATGATTTCCAGGGGGGAAGAGGGGGGAGGGATAAATTGGGAGATTGGGATTGACATACACACACTACTACATATAAAATAGATAACTAATAAGGACCTACTGTATAGCACAGGGAACTCTACTCAGTACTCTGTAATATGGGAACAGAATCTAAAAAAGAGTGGATATATGTATATGTATAACAGATTCACTTCGCTGTACACCTGAAACTAACACAACATTGTAAATCAACTATACTCCAATTAAAAAAAAAAAACGAATGGTCTATACCAGCACTTTCATATAATTCAGTCTAATAGAAAGACATACAGCGTCAGAGAAATTATGAGCCACAGGGATACAACTGATAAACCATCTTGATTCCATCTGCAACCTAATCCCCTTTGCCGTGTAAACTAACATGTCCACAGGTTTGTGAGTTTGGGAGGTGGACATCTTCGGGGTCGGGGGAAGGTCATTATTTTGCCAACCACAGGGTGTATTCCATGTAATGAAATGTTATACCTCAATGGAAATACCAACCTTCTACTACATGCACAGCCAGAGGAAGATCACAAGTATAACTGTAAGCGAACTGGGTTAGACACTAAAGAATATACGCTGCTTAATTCCATTTATGTAAAGTTCAACACTGAGCAACACTGCACCGCAAATATAGGGTGCACCCTTGAGTCTATAAAGACAAACAAGAAAGGAATTTCTATGAAATTCAGGATGTTGTATAACTTAGGGGGGAAAGAGGAGTCCCAGCTGGAGAGGGGGAGGCAAGATGCAGGAGTTTTAGGGGTGCTGGCAGGACTCTCTCCTGACCTGGATGGAAGTTATAGGGCTGTGTCAGGCCACACTCATCTGTTCTGCTATATGCTTGCATGCTATATAGTTTTTATATTGTAGTATTTCACAGTGCAAAGGTTAACCATGCACAGTGTATAGCAGCTTTGGGACAGAACACTGGCCAAGAGCGGTGACATAAGGAGATACTTCCTAGCACTCACACCCAGGAGGAAACGACATCAGGCCAAGGAAATGACACCATGAGACACGTATGATGGACAGAAAGACAAGGTGCTGAGAGAAAGTCTAATGATGGGGGGGTGGGCAGGATGGGACCAAGGCAGCAGGCAAGGCTCTCTGAGGAGGTGAAATTTAATTTGAGCATTGCAGGATGTGCAGGAACTAGTCAGGTGAGTAGCTGGGAAGGTTTTCCATGAGGAGGGAGCCCAGTGCAGAGGGTATGAGCCTGGTACTCAGTGTAGCTCAGTGTACCTCTGGCGTGCGGTGTCCAGGATGAAGCTGGAGGGAAGGCACAGATAAAACCTGGCCGGTTTTGTAGACGATGCCACGTATTTTGTGTTGAATCCAAAATGCAACTGGAAGTCAGTGAAGGATTCTGTAAGCCACTTGTAATAACTTCTAGAAGAAGGCAGGCATTAATTATTCAATTTATTTATTGAAATCAGAAAAAGTACACTGAGAAGGATCAGGATTGGTTACTTCTCCCATCGTGACTAAAATATGTCAAATATCAGGCCAAGGTGGAATCAAATACCCCCAAAAGGAAAATATTTACATAGCAACTATTAAAATTATTGAGAGAAAATAAACCACACAAACTGAACCGCAGGATCTCCCATTACAGGGCTCCAGTCTATTGTCTAAATGTATTTTCTTTCTAATATTTATTCACCATGAACAGCACTGACATACATTTCTTTTATGTATCATGGACCATTTACCGTAAGTAGAAAGTAGCAACAAATTACAAAATCAACGGTGCGTGTATCTCAGGATGGTAAAACAGCTTTCCAATCATTGTATTTCCACATCCAGAGGACGACAAATGACTTTAAGACTGCAAGAACAAGTTTCAAATAACATTTAGCAACTGACACATGTCCATCAATATCTATCACGTCAGCCTGTTGGATGCACACACCCATTTCTGTTCTACTGGCTCATTTACTTAATCTTCGTCATTGGTGGCTCTTATCTTTCATAGAGGGCACAACAAAGATAATAGTTGGCCAATAATTGCCCAAGGAACCTAAGAGTGGACCAAAGCAGAGAGCACGACTCTGAGTGGTCCCCAGGTCACTGAGACGGCAATGGGGCTGCGGCGAGGAATCCTCACCGGTGAAGTCAGTGGGACACGGGCCGCCCTGCGCAGCCCTCGGGAGGGAGTCACAGGACCACTCGGGGCGGTGTGACTCCTCCTCTTTCTGCCTTTGCTGCTCCCTCAAGGCCCCTCCACCACCTTGTGCACGCAGCTGATGCCCCCTGAATCCAGGATTAATTGATCGACTGATTTTCTTTTTTTAAACGGAAGTATAATTGATTTACAATGCTGTGTTAGTTTCAGGTGTACAGCAAAGTGACTCCATCATACATACATATATATCCATTCTTTTTCAGATTCTTTTCCCATGTAGGTCATTACAGTGTATTGAGTAGAGTTCCCTGTGCTCTACAGCAGGTCCTTGTTTATTTTATATACAGTAGTGTGTACATGTTAACCCAAACCTCCTAATTTATCCCTTCCTGCTTCCCCCTTTGGTAATCATGAATTTGTTCTCTATGTCTGTGTCTTTCTGTTTTGTAAATAAGTTCATTTGTGTTGAATCCAGGATTTCAATGAAATTCTCTGCCCTCTGGCACAGCCATGAGCACAAAAGCAACAACAACAAAGAAGTTTCAGAGTCCAAGAAGCACTGTTCAAACAGGCTGAAGAGAAGCAAATACCCAGAGAGGAACTCACTCCGCCGGCTCTGCAGACCAAAAGATAAAGCGCCCTGATTAGAAAACGCTAATGATCTCAATAACACCCAGCATAGCGCAGGGAGCAGCTCAGAACAAAAGGTGGAAAGAAGAAATACGAAGAAAAGAATTTAAAATGCACTGAGGGGGAAAAACGGAAGAGAATATCAGACACAGGGCGAGTGAGAAGCACCTGGTGACACTAAAGACAGAAGAACCAGCTGGAAGAGGCCAGTCTGGATCCCTGGGTGGGGCAAACAGCAGGCACATCCAAAGACCTGCAGGTCCTACTGCATCTGTGTGCAAAATCATGCCTCTGCATTAGTAACAGAAGGGAAAATGCAGTTTACGGTGTTGGGTTTTTTTTTTTTTTTTTTAACAGCAGCTATTTACATGGGACATTCTTAAATAATTTCTACCTGAAAATATTAAAACAAAGTCTGCACTTGAAGTGGCAAAATTTTAGATACCTGGAAGTTACACACATCAAGAACAAGCCAGGTAAGTATATATTTTAAACCAAATTCATATTGTTAATTTTTTATTTTAATTTGATCAATCCAGTTTAAGTCATTACCTTATGATCCAATGTCTTTAAATATTGCACTTAAACTTAAGGGTATCATTACTGTTGTGACAGGTAAAACTGTTTTTTTTTAAAAATGACCACAATTTTTGATGTATTCAGGAGACCCAAGGCATGCGTTTAACCATGATGTGTAGAACATGAAAGGAAAAACAGAAATATTTGTTTTACTTTGGATATTATGTAACAGATGAAGAGACCTTGTGGGGAGCTTAAAGGGAAGCAAACAGTGACTATCTTGGTGGAAAATTGGATCTACAAGGAAATGTCAAGGTAATTAGTCTACTTATCTGAAGAAAAATGGCCCAGACCAGAACTTAATTACCATCTCCAAATATAGCCATCCAAAGATTTTTGGACAAAAGAAATAATAATTATCTAGTCCCCAGGAAAGAAACAAATTAACACAGCAAGAAAGATTACTTGAAATAATGTGTATTTCTCAAAATGCTGCTAGAGAATTTCTGAGAACCCCTGGATGTGATGTTAATATGCAGATTCCTGCGGCCTCTGAACCCTCCTGAACTGAAGTCTCTGGGGGTTGGAGCAGAGACCAGTCATGTTTTACAGTCTGCACAGGTGATGTTTATAATGACGAAGGTATGAGAACCAGTATCCACAGGAACTTCTCACCACATACCTGTGCCCAGGTAAATCAGTTTAGCAAATTCCCTCAAAATTGGTTTAAGAATGGAATGTTCAGGCTGCCGTCTTGAGACACAGTTCAGAGCTTAACGTTCAGCTCGGGGTTGCCAATCCCACCGGATACAAAGCCCAGCTCATCTTCTCCAATATGCTTTACCCTTCTCATCTTCCAAAGGGAGAGTTCAAGGGCACCTGTGCTGGGGCTTCTCCCTTTGCCCCTTCCCAACTTCACTCTGCCCCCTGCTCCGTGTTCTGGAAGGCTGGCCTCTGACACTACAAGCTGCCCCCCTGCACATCTTTGCTGATGGCTCCAGATTGGCCAAGAGATAAAAAAGAATGAAATAAAGCCGTTTGCATCAACATGGATGGACCTAGAGATTATCATACTAAGTGAAGTAAGTCAGACAAAGACAAATACTGCATGATATCACTTATATGCGGAATCTAAAAAAAACTGATAAAGATGAACTTATTTGCAAAACAGAAGTATACTCACAGACACAGAAGAAAACCTTATGGTTATCAAAGGGTAAGTGGAGGGGGGGAGTGGGATAAATTAGGAGGTTGGGACTGACATATACACACTACTATATATAAAATAGATAATCAACAAGGGCCTACTGTATAGCATGGGGAACTCTACTCAATATTTTGTAGTAACCTATGAGGGAAAAGAATCTGAAAAAGAATATGTATACTTTATATATATAAAACTGAATCCCTTTGCTGTACACCTGAAACTAACACAACATTTTAAATCAACTATACTTCAAAAAATAAATGAATAAAACAGGTTGGCCCACAGGAGGTCCGGGTAGGAGACATCTGGGAAGGAGGAGAGGGCCAGGGATTCCCTGCTCCGCCCAGGTTGCCTGGTCAGGGCGGCTTCCTCTCAGGATTACGTCCCCTGGGGGTCCGCCCTTTGCCCCTTCAGGCTTAGTTTAGGGCAGGTATCAGTTTCAGGGGGCTGCTATTCCCTGGGGCTCACGTCTCTGATTGCTCCCTTAACCCTGCTCATACCTCTGCAAACAGTCCTGAACCATGTGAGCTGGATTAGGTTTTCTGCCGTGACCCTGAATGCCCTAAAGTTGAACCGTACCCACCATGAGAGGAGGAAGCATTTATTATTTGTTACACTCAACTAGCTCTCAGCCTCAGCCTAGACTAACTGGTCTTCTTCCCATTAAATGCGAAGTTCCTCTAGGGAACCTCCTGCCACAGTGCCACATACAGTGTTTTCTAAGATCCTAAATGAATTATTTGCTTTCCAGATTGATCAGAATGTATAAAGTACACAGCCAGGAGGAGGTCTTGCTTCAACTGCAGTTGCCTTGTCCACACAAGGGGATAAATAGTTCACATCTAACATCCATACAGTTTCTCAAGTCTGCACCACTGAGGGTTCACTGCTGCAAGTGCTTAGGGACACCCTCAAACGTTGAAGACACTGCTTTGCTTGAAACTCGTAAGAGCCTTTCTATTCTCCTTACTGGCATTTCTCTCTAGCTGATGGGAAACCTTAACTTTCTTTTTTGACAATGTTAATTGAAGAAGTCTTGAGGAAAGCCAATTTTCTTGCTCAGAATATTAGAATAAGAGGCACAAAAGGTTTCTACCTATTAAACATATCAGTGGCTCTGTCCACCTGTGACTGCTACCCAAATCACAAATCCACATTCTCTACAACACTTAACAATTACATGAAAGTAAGGGTTTGTGAGGACAATTTTTCAAATGCAAAATTCCACTCACTGGCGTGGAATAAAATAGTTTGGAAACATGCCCACGTGGGAACAAGATTCTGGCTGGCATCTTCCAGCACCAGTGCCCACCCCGCCGCTGGGCTGGCTTCACTGACTGCAGTCTTAGCGCACCTCTCATCAGAGACCACTCGCTGCCTGCGATTTCCCCTCACCTCACCAGAAGCAGTGCGGGTGACCAGTCACATGGTCACCAGAGAACTCACGATGTTTTATGCCCACTCCTGTGTCTTACCTATTTCAGTAAAACTCAATTTAAAAATGAAGCTCAGCATACGTAAGCTTTTAGCTAGCACCTACTGGTAAGTAAACAAGTGAGTAAATAAATAGATGAATAAATAAATAACAACAAAAACTCAAATGGATTATAAAATTCATTACAGCTGCTCAAAGGCTGTCCTAAACATGATCGTGGGGTACAAACAACAGCACGTTCTTTCCTGATTGCAGAGAGGATATATGTACATATTTCCTACCTGAAGCCCCCAGGTCAGTGTTGAGAAAGGAGTATACTCCTATTAAAGGACTATCTCATTTTACCATGTTACCCCCATTTTCCCCCAAATGTTGAGAAATCTATCAAACAACGAATTTCAAGTTACTCAGGGCCGTAAATATTTGACTAATAAACTGTGACTATGGTTACGAAGTGATGGCAACACTGACATTCAGCACCAGAACGTACGAATATTGTAAATATTCTTGTACAACAGCAGTTACCTATAAGCAATTTTCAAGAGAATCATAAAAATAACACACAAAATATCACAAAACCCAGCCAGCTTGGTACATGGGGTTCACTAGAACCTAAATACTTAAAACTAGCCTTATTTAACATAATTGCAGGTTAACCGAATTGAAGATAAATGACTTAGACTATTATTTCCACTACTCAATTCTTTGAATGATTTGGACAACAGAAACTACTTTATGGAGATGACCTTCCTATTCTCACCTCCCTCTTCTGTCCAGGGAAGTGGGGGGTGGCGAAGCCAAGGGTCGGGACCGGATGAGATCCAGTTTCCAGCCCTGACTGAGATCGGGCCATGGGAGCGATGGGCCCAGGCTGCACCTGCAGGGCACAGGGCTGAGGGTGCCTGAGTCTGTCCTGGAGCACTGGGCAGGCTCTGGGAGAAGTGGAGGGTCCTGCCCTCACGGGACATGTCTCTTCACCTCCCATGTGGTCGCCGTGGCACGTGTCTCGTCCTTCCTACTGAGCGCTCCTGGAATAAGCACCTTGGGGACAGGACCTCATTATGAGCCATCACCGTAGGATCAGGGCTTAGTAGTGGTGATGTTCGACACATAATGCTTGTTTCCTGAATGGAAAAGACTTAACTCCACTTGGGGAAAGAAGCATTCAAATGACCCCGGGCCTTAGAAATCCAGACACAGCTGGACTTGCCTCCACCTTTGCTAGCTAAGTGACTGTCTTCAGTCAGTTTGGGCCGCTGTAACAAAAAAGCACAGATTGGGCAGCTTAAACAACAGAAATTTATTCCTCACAGTTTTAGGCTGGAAGTCCCATACCAACTAAAAACTGGCACTTGCCATCTGCCTCTACAAGGACTAAGTCACAAACCACTGCAGCCGCTGACCTTCAACACCCCCTGAAAGGAGCTCAGGGTGGAGAGCAAGAAGGAAGCCCTCTGGGCTCTGGGAAAAACTGGCAGAACAGGCCTTCAGATAGTTGGATATTTTCAGGACAAGATTTTATGAGCCCAATTCTTGCATCTCCTCGTATCTAGAAAAGCACTAAAATCATTAACGGAGACATCTGCTCCTCGTGACGAGCAGCCACCTTCTGCCAAAATGCGTGTTTGACTGCATGCACCCCCTTCACCAAAATCACATCTATACTGACCCTCCCCCCTGCCTCTTTGGAGCAGTTTCTCAGAGCTATCTAAGAGGCTGTCTCCCGGGCTATAGTCCTCATTTTGCCCCAAATAAAACTTAACTCACGACGCTCATGTTGTGCATTTTTTTTCAGTCAACACCCAGAACAGGGTGCCATACGGTCGGGTTCTAGGTCAAGGCTCCCTTCCTGTTCAGAGACAGTCATCTTCTCGCTGTGTCCTTGCATGGCGGGAAGGGAGCTGACCAGCACTCTGGCCTCTTCTTACAAGGGCACTAATTCCCCCTGAAGGCCCCACCTCCAAATGCCTTCACTTGGGGTTAGATTTCAACATCCCCAAACATCCTGTCCCTGACACGGACCATGCATTGAACTGATGCTCAGTGTAATCAGCGGTAAGTTGGGGACAACATACACCTTGTGACACTGAAGTGAGGGTGACAGTGACGTGTCCGGGAGAAGGCCTAGCGTGGAGCAGGCCCAGTGAGCAGCGCCTGTTACCATGTGAAAATAATACTAACACCCCTCTGTGGTATTGTCCTGGAAGTGAAAGTGACTGTTCAGAGGACATTTCTACAGCCCTGGCGCCTCCCAGGTGACCTGCAGCGCCAAGCCAGCCCTGGGCCAGAGAGGTGTCTGCTCCCAAGACACACAATGCTCCCGAGTCAGAGGCAGCAGCCAGTTTGAGAGTCCAGGGCTGTTGGCAGAGCCTGGCCTGAAGGAGAGGGAAGCAGCTTGGAGCCCTGAGCCTGACAGCGGCCCCAGGAAAAGAAACTTCCAGCATCCGAACAGCTAGGAAGGTGGATGGACACTTGTGTCTGAGTCTTTGGTGATGGGCAGCGGCCAAAAGTGCCTCCACTTTGGAACTGTCAGAAAGGACGGCCTGTGTTCCAGAAACCAGACAGACAGCACTGCGCCGGTGTTCCTTCTGAGCTGGCGGGGACAGTGATAAATGCCAGGTCGGCTGTCACAACACACCACCCAGCTGAACTGTTTACAGCAGGTCCTGACCCAGGCGCTGCTTTCCCTCATCTGAAAGACACATATACCTTCTCCAAAGAGCAGGAGCCTTGCCATACTGACGTCACTGCCCCTGCACTCCCAGGGGCCGGGTGCTAGCCCTAGCTGCCCCCTCCAGAGCAATCTAGCTAGATTCCCAGAGAAGGCCTCAATTTGTTCACGTTTGAATTCTGCTGACCAGCTCAAATGGATTTCACAGAACTCATTTCATTTGATCAAAACAAGCGTAAAACAAATGATCCTTATTTTACAGATTAAGAACCTGAAGCTCAGAGAGGTTAAGTGACTTGCCCAAGGTCACACAGATGTGAAGTAGCAGAATGGGACCGGAGGCCAGGTCCTCAGGTTCTAAAGCAGACACTTTCTGACTACATCATCTGGGGAAATAGGCTAGATACCCTTGAGAATGATTTCTAGCTTTAAAATGCAATGCTCCTCTGAATATTCACTCCCTGTGTATTAAGTAAAATGTCTCATTTGTTTTAGGAGGGCGATGCTAAAAAGGGGACATTCAGAAAAAATAAAAACAGAGGCTGATTTTTCTCTCTCCAATAGTTGCAGCTGATTTCTGACTTTTCAAAGTTTCTTTACAATAATATTTAATATTTTATGAAATTCTATGAAGAAATCATACTTCCCATTTTACAGAAAATATCTCTCAATAGAAGTTATGCCAAATTCTTAACTGCCTCTTCCATCTGCCAAATCATTCGTATCTTATTCAGACTTTGAAACACAGAGCCGTACGTTTATCTAGGTTTCTTTAAATGAAGTTACTTGCCTGTAGTATTAACATGAACCACAAAATGCTGATAATTTTGATTAAAAGGTACAGCCACTGACTTAGAGCTTCCATACCATTCACACCTAAGGGTTGCTTTCTAAATAAATATTCGTTTGATCTTGGGCAAGGCAATGAAATCAATGCTTTAGGAATTAACTTCAAAACAAAGAAACAAATGTAACAAAACAGAAACAGACTCAGATACAGGAAACAAACTAGAGTTGCTAGAGGCGAAGGGGGTGGGGGGATGGGCAAATAGGTGAAGGGGGGTAAGAGGGATGTTATAAAATAAGTCACAGGGATGCAATGTACAGCTCAAGGAGTAGAGTCAACAATATTGTAGTAACTTTGTATACCACGTAAAGTAGAAAGATACTGAATCACCATTTTGTACATCTGAAACTAATCCTTGAATGAAAAAACTAAGCCGCCCCTGGTTATCCCGTTTATTCAACACTGAATGAAAGCCTGGTGCCTGAAGGCTGCTGGGTCAGGTCCTGCATGGCTCCAGAAGCAACAGACACGTGCTTTCCTTCCTGGAACAGGTCACAACTGAAGACACAAGACATGCATATACAGAATCACCCAGAAGAAACAAAAGATAAATTAACACTGATGTCAATGTGAGCGAAAGAAGAAAAACAGACTTTACGTCTACTCTGTTATTGATGAAAAGCAATGTCTAAATCCCAAGCTAAAATATTTAGATGTTTATAACACTTCTGCTAAGATTAACGTGCAGCATTGGGTTAGCACATGCAGCCTGCTTCAGCCAAGTTTAGTCTCTTCTGAAGGCTGAGGGTTGTTTTTCAATCACTGGACTTTTGAGCACAATATTATTCAACTCCTGAATAATATTTATTTCTAAGAAAGGGAAAAAAACCCATAGAATAAAGAGGATACCTATGACTGTCTCAACTATACACCAAGCTAAGAGATAAAGCTTAAATTTATCTCCCAAAAACTATTATCAAAAGCATGTGAATTTCACTTAATCTCAAGCTTTTTCAAAACTACTTCATGAATACAAAACAATGCAGAATGCACTTATCCCTAATTTTAGGACATTAATACTGAAGACAGTAATGCATGTGTCTATCTCTATACACTCATTCCATTTGGGGAAGGGAGGTAGAGAAAAAACAAGTGAAAATGGGATTATAAAATAAATTACCTACAACATTAAAATAGTAATGATCTTGGTTGCTATTTTTATGTGCACAGAGATCTTTACCAAAATAATTTCTGATTAAAATAAGCCATCTCTTGTTGAACCATGTAGAAAAAGCATTTACCAGAGGAAGTGGTAATTTTTTTCGTCAGAAAATCTTATATATTACTCTCAAACATATTCAACTCCTAGTGTAGCAAACAAATGATTCTCTTGGAATTTTGTGTTCAATGATCTATTCATACAAACTTTTCTGGAGTATTTATGGCTCTATTTTTTTAAAAAGTATATTGAATAACCCACTTGGCTGATGTTTTTCCAAAGTCATCATCTCTCAGTGGTTTTATAGGTCATTCCAACTTCCTCTTTGTGACCTGGAAGCCAGAGCAGCAAGTCCTCAATCCTGTGACACGCTTCCTTTGTCTGCGGTGAGGCTGTCAGCGACCCTACACTGCAGAAACCTTCCAACCATACGTCCTAACCATGACCTTCCAAAGGGCTGAGATATGCCCCCATCAAGCACCACGGCCAATATGGAATAAGCCTAGTGCAGGGTTTTCTACATATCTGTCTCTACCGCAGAGCTGTGAACGCCTCTGAGGTCATGTTATGTCATCACCATGACTCACCAAATTCCCACAAAAAACTTTGTGTTGAGTAGGCCCTCAACCAAATAAGTAACCAAAGGTTTGTGCTGTAAACGTTCTCTTTTGAATGTAGACCCCAGTAGTACTATAACTTGCTGATTTTCCATCCCCTACTCAATACTACAATAAAAACCACAAAATGTTCATTCTTAAATACACTTTATTGTTCCAAAGTGTTTGGCCAAACCTCTGGCTTGAATGCTCTTGTCCTGGTGAATTCGATGTGGGATGAAGAGGGGAAGTGACAGGACAACTCCTGTGATCATCTTGGAACGATGACTCAGAAAATCCAACCCCCAGTGTTCTCTGCTGGCAAAGGAAATTGAATCTAATTCTAAAATAACACCTAAGTTTGTTTGTAGCAACATGGCATCTTGTGTTTTGGCTCGGTAACATTCAAACTTACTGTCAATCGTTGCCTATAAATACACACAATTGTCTTCAAGCAAACCTTAAATAAAGAGTTGGAAGAGGTTCCAGCCCCGCTGAGGCCACACTCCTGCATGTGTCAATGGGACAGCAAGCCCACATCGGGACAAAGCTAACGTTTCCCCAACATACGAGAGACATGCCCTTGGGTCCAGACCAGAGCAGTGTTCAGAGGTGTATGACTGAACTTCACGGGGGATGTTCATGGCTGCACCAACTGCCTACACGCAGAAGACACAACACTTGAAATGGTTATTCTTCAACTTTTACAGCTATTTTTATCACTTCAAATCCACTTAGGAGTTTCTAATTTCTGTTCAGTGTTGTCTGTGAGGGGTTTAAAATACAAAAAATAAAAACTGTTTTTAATCTATTTCTGGAAGGCACCCGAGGTGTCTTACTGTAATCTGTTAAAACCCATACCTGATCCTTTGGGAAGACCATGCATTGACCCTAGGACAACTCAATGACTGGTTTCCAGAGGGACCAAGAAAGTTGCTACTGGGTTAGTCTGTTCATCTTCTTAAGGAAAGAATAAATTATCTATCTGACACTTGGCGCTGGATTCATCTACATTAATTACACAATGAGAAAATAATTAACTAACTTTAAATGTGCATAAACTTTATGAGCATCTAAGATAATAATAAATCGAAAAGAACACAATAACCACATCAAAGCAACTTATTCTTCATGCCCTTCACCTCAGACCAGAAGGATTTCTCAGACTTGGAGGGCTCTGGCAGAGGTTATGGCGATAGCCTAACACAGAACCTTCATTTTACAAATGAGAAGACTGAAGGGAAAATTTTTTGTTTAAGGGTCAGGAGGTTTACCTGAGGTCACACAGTTGTCAAGTGGCAACTGATAGATCTGGCATCTCTCCTAACTCCTAATCCAGTTCCATGTTCCCTGATAAGCATTTTACTATCACGTATCATGATTTCAGAGCAGAACACAGGGTGCAACGGGCACCTACACAGGCCAATGTGGAACTGCACTGGATGAAACTTACTTCATTGTGATAAACATTTTCACCTTCAGTAGGCAGAATTCTAGCTTCCCAAAGTTGTCTACCTCCTAATTCCCAGAACCTATAAATACGTTACACTACATCACAAAGGGGAATTAGGGCAGCAGATGGAATTAATGTTCCCAATCCACTGACTTTAAAATGGAACATTATCCTGGATTATACCCGTGGGCCCAATGTAATCACAAGGGTCCTTAACTGTGGAAGAGGGAAGGAGAAGAGTCAGCGTCAGAGTGATGGGTTGTTGTTAGAAAGACTCTGCCTCGACTGTTGTTGGTTGTGAGGACGGAAGGGCCCACAAGCCCAGGAATGCGGCAGCCTAGCCTCTAGACGCTGAAGAAGGCAAGAAGACAGATTCTGTCCTGGAGTCACCCAAGGGAGAACCACCCTGCCCACACCTCGATTTGAGCCAACAGAAACCCGTGTCAGACTTCTGAGCTTCAGAATGTAAGATCATAAATTTGTATTATTTTAAGTCACTAAATTTGTGGTAACTGCTTACAGTAGCAATAGGAAATGAATGCACCATCTATCATGTTTCCTTTGGATGATTACCTGTTCTAATGGTCCACAACTCTGCCCTGGGGGCGGGACCTGAGAGTGTTGAGATAAACACCATGCCTCAAGAATGGAGAGGTTTCCAGGCCAGTGGTACACCTGCATCGCATCTTTCCAGCAGTGTGCAAAGACGAGAGATCGTGGTAGAAAATATCATTATTTTTACAGTCTGGTTGGGAGAGGTCTAAAAATATTTATATACGTGTCCACATCGGTGGGAAAAGTGGCAATCGTTTTCTCTCCATAAAAAGAACACTGAAAACAAAAGACCATAAAACAAACTCCATAAATAGTCTATGGCAGCAGGGTAAGAGATCATTCTCTACATTTCTTTGACTCTGTTATTTCCTGGATATGACTTTTTTTTTTTTTTTCTATCACTGAAGGTATTTGCGTGAAATTTGGAAACTTTCATCAGCACCTTTGAATAACCTGACTAATGTGCTTCCTGGATTTTTGAAGAGGAAATAATCACACTCAATAGTTCTTTCCATTCTTGGCTCTAAACAATATAATCAAAAGCTTCAGCTGTGCTGCAAAATGCAGTTAATTTATAAGAGTGATTAAGGGAGGCATCTCACAATTTTCCATTTCATTAATCATCACTAAGATGCCTTTTGCCAATAAAACTGTTCTTTGACAACAGAGTTTTGTCGTATTCATTTTTCCTATATTCTCTTATTTAGGTATCCAGAGAAAGCTATGTGCTCTACCAATAAAGAATGACAACAGGTGACAAAGACCTCTCCTCAACCAATCACTAGCCAGGGCCCTCTCCTCCCCTAGGCCTCAACCTCTGTCTCTTAAGGGCTTGAACAAACACTAAGAGAGTTTCCGACAGCTCAAGGCCGCATCACTAGGCTGACCCCGGCCCCCCATAAAGTGCCTGCCTGAGAAAACTCGATGTGGCCACTCTGGGGGTAGGAGCCAAAATCCCACAACTGCCAGCCTGCAGACGCAGCTGGCCTGCTGGCCCGCTGGCCCCTGCACTGACTGACCCTCACCATCTGTCACCTCCCTGACGACACGCAGCTCCCACACACGACTCCCTCCGTCTCCTTCCAAAACCTCCAGGCACCTCAGCACAAATCGAAGCTGAGTCCAGTCCACACTGACCCCTTTTCCTGCGGCAGGAATTATTACCGATGAGAACCTGCCCTGACCACTTTATCTAGTGTCTAGTTGTTTATCTCTGACACAGGTAAGTAAAGAGGAAACAGATGTAACCGTACTAATGACAACTACGCAGTCGTCGGAGGTGATCGCTGAATAGGCTGAAAACCAGTAGCAGCAGGTAGTGCCTCCCTATGAGATACTGGGATTAAAGAGAAGCTAAATCTCTCCTGGTCATTAAAACCAAAGCACCTTGACAGTTTGGACACACCTGTGACGTAGTTGGGTCCTCACTGCAAGCCCATCAGGGACGCTGCTCTGGACCGGTCCTCACTGGCTGAATGTTACTGTCTGGCCAAGACTCCGGTCTTACGGTTGCTATGCTCCTCTGGTTGCCAATCCCAACTTAGCCGAAGCCCATGCCTCCACCACCCACCCCCACCTATCCTGGACGTCATCCGCATCCAATCCACCCATCCACCAAAATCTACTGATTAGCGACTTCCCTGGAGGTCCAGTGGTTAGGACTCAGCACTCTCACTGCCGTGGGCCAGTTTTGATCCCTGGTCCGGGAACTAAGATCCTGCAAGACGTGCAGCACAGCCAAAAAAAAAAAAAGACCTAAAACCAAAAAAACTAAAACGTCCTGATTAAACCTGGCATTGACTAATGAATCTTTGTTTTTTGAAGTTAGTCACTGCCTTTATTATTTAACCCCATTAATTTCATTGGTGGAAAAGACAAACCTCTTAGAACAAAATAGGTAGTTATTTCTGTGCCTGTACTAAAAGGGTCCCAAAACAAATAAAATATTTTAGTCCACCCACATTCCCTCCCTCCCTGCAACACACACACACACACACACTGACATGGGCAGCTACTCAGGTGTGCTACGTATTCTCCCTTTGCCCCTTACAATTCACTTTACACCCTTCTCTACCTGCTCTTTGCCCCAGAAGGCGGACCTCGAGGGCCAGCCTCAACCTCGTTTCCTTGTGCTCTGGGTTTTAGTTGGGTTTGGCCCGTGGGAAGCTCTACCAGGAGATCAGAAAGTCAGGGAGAGAGATCAGGTTATCTATGGGCACAGTTCCTGCCCAGTGGCCTTCCTCTATGGCCGACCAACTTGCTGGGTCCAGCAACTGCTCCCTGGGCCATGGGGTGATGGTGTCCTCCCGCTGTTCCAGTCCCAGCATGTTTCCATCTTTCACTGCTTTCTCCTAGCCCTTCCCGTTCCTTTCTAAATTGTCACATCATTTATCTCTGCAAACACTCCTTTTGAATGTGCCATCTATTTCCTGGGGCTGTGACTCATATGATGTTATTTCAATCATTAAACAAATGTTTCCTGAGTGTCTACTACATGCTGGGCACTGGGGCCATTGTAATAAACACGATGCACACCAGTACTGTAATTAAATGGCTCGTTTCATTTCCCTGCTAATGATTTGTTTGACTGAACCCACTGGATTGGCCCAAAGCTTTGGGCACCATTTGAATGTGTTACTTTACAGTCCATACAGTACAAAGTCTTTAGACAGCCTGACAGGTAGATAATCCAGTCCAATTCCCTCTTTTTTACAAGGGTAGAAACTGACATTCAAAGATGAGAAATGACGTGTGAAGCCAGGTGACATACAAAGGCCAGAGCAATATCAGCCACATAAGCTGTAAGGTTCTATTCCTGCAGTGAACTAGCCCCTAGGCAGGGTCTGTAATTCTTCCAACCACGCTGAAAATTAGACCTTGTTATGTCCACTTACAGATGTGGAAACTGAGGGTGACAGCTGGTATAAGTAAGGTGTCTGACATCACATACTAGTAACAGGAAGAATCATTCTTCAAATCCTAGTTCCAGAGCCCATGAACTTTTACACAAATTGCTTCAGAATTCTAAGGCTCTTCTCTCTATACTAGAACACTCGCCCATTTTACAGACTGTAGTTGCCCTTTGGCTTCTGGTTCTAACCACTTCCAAGAGAAGACAAGAAAAGGAAGACAAGCCCAGAGCAGGACCAGGGGTGTGGGAGGGGTGCCCACCAGCAACCCCTCCATCTGAGACCCTACATGCAACTCTGAGAACAGCAAGAACATTCTCTGCCAGGACTTGGTTTTACCCAAGGCCACCTGGCTATCAAGCCACCAAGACAGGTGTGAAAAATGCAAACCCATCAGAACTAAGCTGGGAGCTATTTTTTTTTTTAAAAAAGTGAATCAACCATGAATGTAACTCCTGGAAGGATAACTATCTGTAAATAAAGGACATCCACAGTGTCTGAAATATAAACCTCAGATCTTCATTTAATACCAACGCATAGTCATTCTCACACAAACAGTGAGCAGGCATTTTACAAAGGTTAACCTTCCAATTTATTGATATAGACAAGCCCAACATCCCTTTAAGGCAACAGTGACATGGCACTGCATTTCAATTGTTTTTCTTTCATACTCTCACGACAACAGTCTGTGGATGAAGCCATAAGCTTTTCTGAAGATGATTTTTTAATTCTTTGAAACTCATATTCCATTCCAGCAGTCACTGCTACAACTACATTAAAGATTAATAAATGTTAGTTGTTGCCTGCAACTAGTGATATAATTTTCATTAACTTGCAACAATATGCCTAAAATACAGCCGACATTCTGACCTCAAGGAGCTGAAATTCACAGGCTCCGCCACAGTGGACTCGTGGTCAGAGGTGTTTGTACTACCTGGCCTCAAACATTAGACCTCACTTTTCTAGTGCTTGTTCGTTAATAAATTGATAGCAGAGCTGTGTGCCTTACTGATTCTCAGTCTCGTGTTCCTGTGGGAGCTGTCTCTCACAGTTATAAAGGGAATGAAAAATTACAGGAAAATAATCTTTAATATAAAATTCCCCAAGAGGGGTAGAAGAGATATAACCAGGTGGTAAAAAGCATGAGAAGTAAAGAGCAGGGAGAGGTATGGTTTCCCTACGATGTCACGGTTATTTCTTAAATGTCACCTACAGCTCCAGGATAAATCTGTGTTTCAGGGACATTTGACACCATCTCTCCCAGCCTTCCCTCTCTGCACCATTTATTATTTCATTATGTAGTGTCCTTTAATCTTTTCCACTCTCCTTTCATAAAATCTACTTTCAAGAAAAGAATCCAAGAAACCCATTCACTGAATTGATAAATTATTAAGCACGTCTTGTAAACAGGTTCCTGCACTAGCTGATTAAGGAGACAAAAAGGTTAATAAAACACAGTCTCCGTCATCCCAAATTTACAATCCAGTAAGAAGAACTAAACGAACAATACTAACAGAAGTAAAAGACCCTCCAAATGCTAGATGCTCTGGCGGGCGAGCTGGGGCTGCCTATCCTGACCTGGATCTCCACTGGTGGTGGAGCTGGGGAAGCCTTCGTGCAGAAGGTGGGGATTTAGGCAGAGCCTTGGAAGGTGAGCAGATTTCTGCAGGCTCTGTCATGGCATAGTGGAGGGGAGACTGTTACTGGCAAAGGCATGCCCTGTTCACGACAGGGTACATGTCCCAGTGTGACTGTGATGTGGCCATAACTGGTAACCAAACGGACCACATGAGCAAGGCTTTTGGTCATGGGAACCACTGAAAGTGTCTAAAGAGGAGAATCGATACTATTCCATCACTGCATTAGTAACAGCCCCCAGGCAGAGGGTGAAGAGTGAAGGAGAAGAGCAGAGGTGGCTTTCGCGCTGGTTGAAAAGGTTTAGGCAAGAGGTGATGAGGGGGGAGGTGAAGAAGGAAGGAGGAAGTGTAGGGGGGCACCGTGCAGCCGTCATCACAGGACCCAGTGGTGAGGGATGGGAAGGAGAGGAGATGAATGTAACTGCTAACTCGGAGGGTGCAGAGGTGGGTGGTGGGGCTATGGCCCAGACCAGACAGCAAGGAAGGTGATACCCACCTTTTCCTTCTTTGTTGTAGCTGTTGGGATTGTTTTGGGTTTTGTTGGTTTTTTTTGGATGGGGGGAGGAGGAGGGGTAGGGACAAACCAGAGGGAAAAATCATCGATTCAGGTCAGAGCACATGATACTTCAGGTGCTTGGGGCACTTCCATGGCTGGAGCCTGTGTGAGTGGTCTGTACTGCACATGTGATTTTCAATTAGCCAAGGGTCGGGTGCTATTTTTCTAGAGGTTTATGCATTCTAATACCTCCATGTATGGTACGGACTAGCAGGACATAGAGCCTTCACCCCGGATCTACGGAAACAAGATCTACATTCTAACAAGATCCCTGGGTGAATTCTATGCAGACAAATTTGGAAAAGCATTATAACCACAAAGACAGAAAAATATTCTAATTAAGGAATTTCAGGTGTCACTGAGCCCATTTGGAAGGTGACTGGTGGGGAGAGGCTCTCTGAGATCATCCTAAAATCAAACAGGCTAGGCACCTGGGCCTTGCTTCACTCACATCCTTGGCGAGAGGCCATGCATTCTGAAGACACATACTG
Organism: Eubalaena glacialis; assembly: GCF_028564815.1. NCBI lineage: Eukaryota > Metazoa > Chordata > Mammalia > Artiodactyla > Balaenidae > Eubalaena > Eubalaena glacialis. The sequence goes on along the minus strand of NC_083723.1, from coordinate 126,005,397 downwards.
AAAATGATCATGTAGGTCAGTTACCCATGATCTGAATGCATCATAACTTGACCTGGGTCATCAGGTAGATTGCAGACTTTTAATCTACAGCTAAAAGGGCCTTGGCAAGCAAGCTGATACTATATAAACATGATTTTAAGGAACCTGCTTAACCCACTTGAGAAATGAATTGCTTAAGAGATTTGGCATATTAATTGTTTGCATATAGAAAGAAAGGGGGGGACCATACACTTCCCAGAACCTCTATTTGGAAATGTTTCCTGATGTCCATGGAGGTTACTGCTTGCATTTGAAAGCAAGAAAACTGCATTTCTATCACCCAGTTGACCCTTATTTGTTCAAATTAGTAAGACTAACTATACGGACAGGCTAGAATTTAGTAGGAGTATAACCATGGGAATGTTTCTCCCAAAAGAGTTACGAAACTCCAAAACGAGGGCAGAGAGGGTCGGGGAGGGGTATATGTTCCATTTCAAGCCCATCCAATACACTTCCGGCCTTGCTTCGTCCAAAATCACCGTGGTGTTTGAATACTGCGGAGGAGCTGTCAAACCCAATCTGAAAGATGAGTATCTCTAATGGGGAAAATGGCTCATCATCTCCAATCCTGAGAACGTGCTTCTCTGGCCCAGCCAAGGAAAGGAATGTTCTAGATGACAGAAGGTTGCCCAATACCACCATTATTAGATTTACAGTTCTAAAAGGGTTCAACTACTAGGTTGAAACTTAATACTAAAATCATTCTGAATTTAATTTAATCTCCTTTACTTATTCAGAAGGGAATCAAGATTAGCACCTTGCGGTCAGGATCTTAATGCCACATTAAGATCTGCATTTGTGCCTCAGATCTCACAACCTAGAGAATTTGCAATATCAGACCAGTTTTCCAGAAAACTCAGCAATGTTGCATACACTTTCCATTCACACCAAATTTGAGCATGCTGGAAGCATGCAAATTAACTTCAGCCAAAGACAAAGGTCGTTGGAGGTTTTGAATATATTCTACGCAGCACATTTACCTTCTTAATTCTGAGTAATGAACATTAAGAAATCTACCACATGAAGTGTGTTCTAAGAGTTAGAACCTTGTCCTTGAATGATTTACCTGGGTATAACTTCTACGTGCAAAGACAACATACACTGCCTGATTGGTAAAGGTAATAATACGTGCTAAGGGGTTTCATTCCATCTAGGGTGGGTCAGGAAGGTCCACAGGGGCAAAGGGGTTTTCCTGTGCATGGGAGGAAGAGTGGAGAGGTGGGATGGGATCAGCACTGCTGGTGTGAGAAAAGGTTCTGAGGCAGCCAGCCTCCAAGACAGCCCTTGCAATCCACACTCTTGTTATTCGCTCCATTGTGGGTTCCCCCTTCCAAATTAAATCTGCACTGGCTCCGTGTGGCCTATAGAGAATGGTGGAAATGACAGCATTTAGCTTCTGAGGCTGGATTATAAAAGCCATCACAGCGTCCACCTTGGCCTTTTAGATCGTTTCATATGGAAGAGGCCACCTTGCCGTGAGAGTCCCAAGCAGCCCTGTGGAGAGAGGAACTGAGGCTTCCAGACAACAGCCAGGACTAACTTGCCAGCCATGCGAGTGAGCCAGGAGTGGGTCCTCCAGCCCCAGCCCAGCCCAGCCCAGCCCTGGCGAACATCTGCCTGCAACCTCAGAAGAGTCAGGTCAGACCAAGTAGCCAAGCTAATGTCACGTTAGTCTCCCATCTACATTTGTGCCTCAGATCTCACAATCGAGAGAATTTGCAATATCAAACAAGTTTCCCAGAAAACTTAGCAACATTGCAAACACTTTCCATTCACACCAAATTTCCTGACCCACAGAAAATACAAGCAATAATAAAGGACTAATGTTGTGTTAAGCCATCAAGTTTAGGGGTGATTTGTTTTGCAGCAATAGATAACTAACTAATCCAGGCTCTGAGGAATGACTGAGTCAGGCCTGGTATATACCTTGTAGGTTATTTGCAGCAGGGTATTTGTAAAGAGGAGCAGAGACAGACGATGAAAAGAAGTGTTAGGGGAGATGGAGTTCAGCTGAAGATGCTTTGAATTTCAAGATGGGAAATTTCTATTTTATTTTACAGGAAACTGAGAACCATTAAAGGGTTTATAAAGATGATTAAGTAAAGGGAGGCTTTGAGAAGACTGATCCAAACTACATATCTTACAAAGAAAAGTTTCCTTTTTATTTTTAATTAAATTATACCACATAACCAGCATGGGAGAGGAAACTCAAAGGTTGAAAAGCATTTCTTTCTGACGGAAAAGCTCTTCCTTCTATTTCTTTCAGGTGTATCTGAATTTTGGTAGTCTGAGCAGTAACAGTCCTGAGCAAAGTTCATATCAGCCGAAATTATAGACTTAAAAAATAGAAGCCAATATTAATGGTGGCAAATCAAAAGGCAGAGTTTTAAAGTGGCTCTTCGGCAAAAGTCACGAGATGCTGTAACACTATGCAGTCTGAAGACGTCAGGTACCAGAACTGTTTTCCTCTCAATGGAAATGATGGGCACAATGGCTTCAAAAATCCAGGCAATTTACAAATTGTATGCTTCATTTATTCTCATTGGTGTCTTTCAAAAAAATTCTATACGGCACTAATGCTGAAAGAACATGTTCTGCAAAGCATTTTGTGATTGTTAGATCATTACTTTTCATGAGAAAGCAGGCAATTTTTATTTGGGGGAATAAAGATGAGCATGCATTATTGGTGGGGGAAAAAAGAAAACTTTATACTCATTTTGATTTTCACTTAATTTTCAGTTATTCTAAATAATTGGTTATTGAATTTTTCAAGCAGTTGCAAGGAAAGCATTTGACTCACATCACCTTATTCATACATCTAAAACCCAATGATAAACAATGAAAAAAACTGAACAGAGAAGGGATTACTATCTGAAACACATATTTATAAAACCCTTTGTGTATTTAATACAAAGTAAATATCCAGAACTAAAAATACTTAAATTGTGGCTTCTGGTGAATGGATTCAAATACTATCCCCTATTTTTTTCTGTAGAAAATCAAAATGGTATATGAATAAAAGGTGGTAACGGTGAACAAAAATTTCCCAAACCAATGACTATTAGCTACCTTGCTATCTTTGTATTTCAACCTTGTGATTCACCAGAGATTACCTTACTATCAAAAAGATTCCTGCAATATGCAACAGGTTGCATAGAAACATATCTGTGATCTCTGAATAACTGAATAAAAAGCAAGTAGGTACAGAAACATCAGATACACTGTTTAGGGAAATGAGTTCCCTGAGGAAAAGCTGGGGTGACTAGGTTTACTTAAGCAAAGTACAAGAGAGTGAAGGGGAATTTAACTATAGCTCAAGTGGCTGGAAGTTGGGGTGGGTAGCTGTTTATTTTGTTTGTTTGGTTCTTAGAAATTTTTATTCAATGTGTTGACTCATTATAGTGAAACAATGCTTCGGCTTTGGATAGCCTTTTCTTTTTTTTTTATGTCTTTTATGTCTCTTTATACCATCATGATTTCCCTACTCTTTTTTTTTTTTTTAACATCTTTATTGGAGTATAATTGCTTTACAATGGTGTGTTAGTTTCTGCTTTATACCAAAGTGAATCAGTTATACATATACATATGTTCCCATATCTCTTCCCTCTTGCATCTCCCTCCCTCCCACCCTCCCTATCCCACCCCTCTAGGTGGTCACAAAGCACCGAGCTGGTCTCCCTGTGCTATGCGGCTGTGCGTAGGCGTTTTTTATTCATATCAAGGACCAATCTAGAGCAGTGTTTCTCAAACTTTAATATTCATGAGGAATCTTAATACTCATGAGGATTCATTGCATTAATATTAATGAGGAATGTTAATATTCGGGAGGTCTGGGTGGGGCCGGAGAGTCTGCATTTCTAATAAACTTTCAGGTGATGCTGCTGTTTCTCAGACTCCACTTGGAACATTCTAAAATGGCAACCAGAGGACTCAGATTAGGAAGGTGTTTATAACGAGGATCTGTGAGACACTGGACCAAGTTACCGAAGGTTTTAGGGCCGAGCAGGCTACCCCTGTGAGCATGTGGGATGCTTCATCTGCTCAGACAAGCATCCTTGGCAGGGCAGAAACCAGGAGAGGATCAAGTACAGCCAACAAGCGGGGAAATAAAGTCATCCTGATTAGGCAGCACTGAGTCAGTGGAGTACAGAAATGCAGACCTCCAAAACATTTCTTATGTAAAAAAATGTTGCTTCTCTTTCTCTGGAGCTGCTGGAAATTGGGGGATAAAGCTTTTACTGAGGAAACTGAAAATCCATGATTATGGACTGAATTGTGTCCCCCCGCAATTTCATGTTGAAGCCCTAACCCCCAGTGTGACTGTCTTCAAAGACAGGGACTTTAAGGATGTTATCACAGGTCCATCTCTGTGACATTTCTGCTGAACATCAACGAGTGTTCTCTTTATAAAGGTTACCTAGGAGTGGTTTCACTAAAGGTAGAGGACCATTCAAGGATCTATCCAGTCCTAAAAGTGTCTGATATAATGGGAATTTTTCACAGGATTGGGGCAGAAGATATTCTCAGGTCAAAACTACTTCAGGCAATTCTTGTGGACACATATTTCTTCATTCCTAAGAGTTAACCATAAAAGTTCATATTTTCTCAGGGAACCAAATGTGCACTTATTTCTTTATAAAAAGACAGAATTGTGACAGTGTGTTTTCCCATATGTTAAACCATGTTTTTAAATGCTTTTTAGTCTAGCAAGTGAATCAGGCTCTAAGGAAAAACACCAAACTTAATCTTTTAAAAGGAAAGAAACAAACTATCTCACACTAAGGGACTTTAATGCTTATTACCAGTAAAAATTTAAAAATCAACTGCAGTAATAATGCAGAATCCATTTTGCTCTTAACATCCACTGATTAAAGATCCTTAAGTGAAATATAATGTCTGGTTATTTAATTCCAACCAGCACTGCCTCTTGCCTCTCTCTCCAGAGATAAACTTACTAGGAAGACACAGTATATCACAATACTGGTTAACCAAAGATATGTACCATCAAACATATGTGCACAGAACAAGAAGAATTTTAAGATCTTGTATGCTTCAGTGATGGGGGGGAAAAAGCATTTATATCCAATGAAATACTGAATCTGAAACATTTTAATCCAAGTAGACATTTAAGCCAGCCTGCACCTGTTTATTAGTAGAGTTAGAAGAAAATTCTGTAAACCTCATTATTGCTTTCTCTGGAATCCACTAATCTTACCTGTCAGGAAATGCACCCATCTCAACTCAACCCTTCAAGCCACAGCTTAAGCACATTTCCTCTTGAACTGTCATCACTAAGACATGGTGTTAGGCAAATCTGAAATCATGTGATCTTTGTTCACATAACATCTTGGACAGTGCCTCATCATATTTTCTCTTTAAAGAGGCTCTCTTGTCCTCTTCAAGGGATGGATTTGCAAAGAAACAGGTACTACTCATTAAACTCTAAGATTCTGAATTTATTTCACCCAAGTGATATAGCTTCTTTCCTTTATTAGCTTCACAAATGTGAACAGAGAATGACTGTAACTGTGCTGAAATGTTATATTTTTACATGTTTTTCTCTCTTCCCCAGCACACGAAGAGCGTTTCATGATCAGTACCTTGGAGAGAGACATGTGTCCCACACAGAGAAATGGTTTGTCAGGCATGAGTCCGGGCTTTAGATGGTATTGCTCCAGAACCAGAACCAGAACCAGCTGCTGCCACAGGTCAAGAATCAAAACCTGGTACCACAGATCTTGGTTTCTAGATGCCATTTTAAAATAAAAGGAAACTGCATTCTTTGGGGGAAATGGCTGCTTCTAGGGCCAGGGTAAGGAAAATACATGATGAGCCTGGCTTATCTCGTGGTACCAGAACAGAAGTGCTCAAATATCAAAAGTATGGGACACGTCAAAGAAACACAGGGACCAACCTGAAAGAGATCCCAGTGGCCAAAGCTGGGACAATCTGAGCAATGATATAAACAACAGAGAATTGGATTTTAACAAAAAGTGTAAAATAAGCTTACATGAGTCCATACTCATATTAGTTCCCTAGGGTCGCCGTAACAAACACCACAGACTGAGTGACGTGAACAACAGAAATTCACTTCCTCAAGGTTCTGGAGTCTGGAAGTCAAAGGTCAAGGTGCCAGCAGGGCTGATTCCTTCTGAGGCCTCTCTCCCTGGGTTAGAGATGGCTGTCTTCTCCCTTTGTCTTCACATGGTTATCGATCTATGCATATCTGTGTCCCTACTTCTTCTTATAAGGACACCAGTTAGATTAGATGAAGCTCCCCCGCCCCACCTGACCTTATGTTAACTGAATTACCCCTTGTAAGACCCTGTCTCCAAACACAGTCACATTCTGAGGTCCAGGGGGTTAGGACCCCAGCATATAAATCTGGGGAGGCATGATTTAGCCTATAACGGTACTGATATAAATAAATGACTCATGGTCAGGAAAAACAAGGGAAAAGTGAGAAACAGTCACAGATCAGAGAACACTGGGGAGACATCACAGCCAAATGCAATGTGGTTCAGGACTGGATCCTGGAACAAAAAAGAGGGCATCAGGGGAAAAGCTGGTGAAATCCAAGTAAAGTCTGGGGTTTAATTAATGTAACTCACCAATCTCAGTTTCTCGGTTTTGACTAATGTGCATGGAAAAGTAAGCTGTTACCAATGTGGACACTGGGGGAGGGGTATACAAGAACTCTCTGTACCATCTCTGCCAACTTTCTGAAAACCTAAACTTATCCCCAGATAAAAAAAAAGATTACATTAAGAAAGATCAAACAAACAAACCCAGGGCTGGCTCTAGCTCAGCAGTTCCTTCGACTGAATCATGGTTCAACCACCTTGTCGAGAGTGGTTCAAGACCAGTGAGTGCTCTCCAGTCCTTCAAAAAAAGAAACAACAACAAAAAAACCAAACCACACAAACCGAATACTAGGATTTGGCTCAAGGAAATAAGAAACCAACCTGCTTTTCCAGCTTTAATCTAACAAAGACCAAAGCAGGTAATTGGTGAAATTGGCTTTTAGCCCCCTTCACACCGAATACTGTACCTCACATTAAATGTACAGGAGAATCCTTTACTTTTAAAGAGAAATGTGCTTTGTCTCATTTTTATTGAAAGACGGGACAAAGAACATGACTTTCTTGACCCATCTTTTGTTTTTCTACTTAGAAGAGAAACACTGGTAAATATCATTACTATTACTGCTGTCAATACTGGCCCTAAGAACGACGACAGTAATGTCAAACAAACACTTCTTGAGTGCTCAGTATGTGCCAGGCTTGTTGGAAGTATTTTAAATATATTAACGCATTGAATCCTCACAACCTATGAGTTAGGTACCACTACTATCCCCGATTCACAGAAGGGAAGCAGAGACAGAGGTTAAATATCTTGTGCCAGGTTGCTGAGATACAGCTGGTAAGGTGCAGAGCCAACAGTACAAGCCAGGCACTCCTTACAGAGAACCGTCTCCAACCTAAGAAAGTCACTGGTGCACCTGTGATGACTAACAGGTACTCAGTTCCCATATTGCACACAGTACAGGAAGTACTGGGGACTCTGAAACCCTGGAATTCACACCCTCCTCAGAGGGGCATAACCAGTAATCAACTCCTGTGGGAATGAAGATGTAGGCTCTACATCTTCTTTTATCTCAAAGAAAGACATAAGTTTTACTTTGTGCATGAAGTTTCCCAATTTTTAAGTTGAGGTTCAAAAGGAAAACCAACCATGAAGGCACCAAAGCAAAAGCACCTCCCATGAGCCACCCAACTGTGGCCTCTTGTTATAGAAGCAGTGCCAAGGAAATGCAGAGAGCAGAGAGGGACCAAGAGTGAATATACTTAATTACATCCTGGAAAAATCATGGCGAGGAAAAGCTATATTTACTTCAAGGGCATCAAAATAAACACCATAAATGATTACTTGCAGGCACTTGGCTGGACACTGAAATGATACAAAGACATGTTAGATGTGAGTCTTCCTCTATGAAACTTTTATCAATCAGATTGAGGCAGTCAAGATGTAACACACATAAAATGATTTTTTAAAAAATGACAAGTGATGGACCAAATAAATGCAGTAGAAAAGAAGAGTTATATGCCATTTGGAAAAGGGAACCCCTGGAGAAATCTCAAAGGATCTTAACTTAAATTGGAAATTTAAATGTGGGTAGGAATTCTAGTTGGAGGAGAAGGTTGGCAGCAGAGGCCTGAGATGGGGTCTGCTACATGGAGTTTGTCAGCTGCGTGGAGTGAGTAGAGAAAATTAATGGGACGTATGACACCAGATAAAGACTCAAGATTTGAGTTCATCTCAAAGATGAAGGGCTAGGATAAGAATGGCTGATTTGTGCACAGACAGGAAAGGTGACGTTAGCCTGAGCCTTTAGTAGACGGTCACGTGACACTGACGAGGAATGCACAGATGCATTGCGTTTGCACTATTCCTTCTTTTTCCCAGGAACAGACATGTTCTCATGGCCTGAAGAAGCCGCATCAGGCGTTCTATACTCTCGATCCCGACATCCATCTTGCTCTTTCTCTGACTGCCCTGAGCTCAAACAGAACCATGTTGTGAAAAGGCACTCGGGGATGACAATCCCCTAACTGACCCAGTAGGTCTGGGACAGGACCTGAGAATTCACTTTTCTAACGAGACACCAAGTGATGCTGATGGTGCCGGTCTGAAGCCCACACTTTGGGAACCACTGGCCTAGAGGTCTAAGGCTGATCTGTGACCCTCAGGGGGCTGTCTGGTTGAACAGCTAGTGTTCAATGTCAAGCCAAAGTGTGTGTGTGAGTGTGTGTGTCTGTGGAGCCTATGTGTGTGCGCATGTCTATGTGTGTGTCTGTATCTATGTGTATCTGTGTCTATGTGTGTATGTCTATGTGTGTGTGTCTGTGTGTGTGTGTCTGTGTGTGTGTCTGTGTCTATGTGTGTCTGTGTCTATGTGTGTGTGTGTCCACTGTCCACCCTTCCTCGTCCCCACAGGTTCATTGATAGAGCCAGCTCTCAGAGTTGTGAAACTGTGAAATAATTGAAGAAAAGACTGGCCTAAAAATCACAACAAACCTGTGAAATGCGTTTAATAAAAGAAAATGTTGGGCTTCCCTGGTGGCACAGTGGTTGAGAGTCTGCCTGCCAATGCAGGGGACACGGGTTCGAGCCCTGGTCTGGGAAGATCCCACATGCCGCGGAGCGACTAGGCCCGTGAGCCACGACTACTGAGCCTGCGCGTCTGGAGCCTGTGCTCCGCAACAAGAGAGGCCGCGATAGTGAGAGGCCCGCGCACCGAGATGAAGAGTGGTCCCCGCTCGCCGAAGCTAGAGGAAGCCCTCGCACAGAAACGAAGACCCAACACAGCCAAACATAAATAATAAATAAATAATAAATAAATTAAAAAGAAAATGTTTATCTGCCTTTAAGACCTTATGGAAATGACACTGTAGACTTATCTTTTCAAAATGTAAATATAATGGTTGACTGGTGAGCTTCTAGTTTCCTTTTTCAGAAGTGTGAGAATACCTAGTCTAACAACATGTGACATTCAGCCAGAATCTTCTCCATGGGCTTCCATGTACTGTGCAGACTTTACCACAGGCCTCTGGTTTCCCTCTACTCAGTATTAATATAAGATTTATTTGCACCTATTTCTTAGAAAACCCAGTAGCTAAGTTAACTTCACATTATGCATCATACTTCAAATATTTCTTCCTTGTGTGTAGCAGTCTTCACCAAAGGCTTCCTTAATCTACTGAGTTCCTTTGTGTGCAGGAGTATGAGCTCATTCACCAAGCACAAATCTTCACATTACCTTCCAGAAGTTCTCCAGTAGGTAAAGGGAAACGTTTTCATGTTCAGTTTGACAAGTAGGAAAGGTGAACTGAGTCATGCAAAGCCAGCGTGTGGATCCCAGGGTCACTGTGTGTCCCCCACGTCCTGCTGCCCAGAGCCCATTCAGGCTCCCTGCTCTGTCCACCCTCATGCGCCCTGCTGCTCACGCCCTCAGTCTGCCCAGCTCCGCTCAGACATTGCACAATTAAACCAAGCCTGCAAAACCCGAGTGGGGACCACTTCTGCCTCACATCACCTGACTCCCACATTGTAATGTGCATTTAATATATTCCTTTCTCAGCTTAGAAAACATTGCTGTTTTTTTAAGAGATGGCAAACAAGGGGGAAAGGTACCTCCTAAAGGAATTCATAATACTTTTATATTAACAAAGAAAATATTTTTATTTTCATCTGTAGCTAGAAGCAAAAGCAAGCAAGAACCTGTCACATACGCTTCACAAAGTGTTATTTAAAACTGAACATCTTTACTGAGCTGGGGCAACACTTATCCAAAAGCAAGCTACGGGGCTTCTACTTAACGTTGTCTGCTTTTTCAATGGAGCTGGGGTAAGAGCTATGTAATTCAATGGGTGCGTGACCTTGGGTGAGCTACTGAATTCTCAGATTCAGTCTCCACAACTATAAACTGCAAAACAATGGCTCCTACTTTATCGGGTTGGTTCTGAAAATTAAATGAGAACATGTATAAACACACACAGATGAATACAGCTGACCCTTGAAGAATGCAGGGGGTGGGGTCGCCAACCTTCCCCTCAGGCAGTCGACAATCCGAGAATATAACTATGAGTCAGTTCTCCGTGTCCATGAGCTCAACCAAGCTCGGATCACGTAGTGCTGCTAGACATATGTAGTGGAAAAATCCATGTGAGTGGACCCGCACAGTTCAAATGCGAGTTGTTCAAGCGTCCACTTACAAATACATGCATACGTGTACATATATAAACAGACATGTGCATGTACGTATACATACATGCATATATAAACATACACAAGCAGAGTGCCTGGCACGTAAGTGCAAAATAAATGTCTGCCATTACTATTAAACTTATTTTTAAATACAATTTTTAATGGACTTCCTTTTGAGTTATCTAAAAAATGCTACCATGAACATACTGGTGCATATTTTTGCACATCAGCTCCCTACATGATATTATTTACTTGGGATAAATTTCTAGAAGTGAAGTTTCTGGGTCAAAGCACCTGAGCCTTTTTAAGGCAGTTTCCTCTCTGGAACACGTCCATCCAATTTGCAGCCTCACCAAGGGTTAAGAGAGGGTGCCCATTTTACTGTGTCACTACTAGATTTGGAAATGATCTGTTTTTAAAACATTTACTAATTTTATAAGCAAAATATTTCCTTTCAATCTTCATTTGAATTTCCTTGCTTACTGGGGAGCTGACACTCTCACTAACCAGCAGTTCATGTTTTCTCTTTTGTCCATTCATCTGTTCGTGTCCAAGGCTCTTTATATATTTGGCCTTTGTAATTTTCTGTTTATTGATTCTTCTTCTTCTGAGTACTCCTGTAGCTCAAAGACATGATCCTTTTTCCTACTTGTTGTTACCATTTCCCAGAGCCTTTTTTTCTTTTCTGATTTCCTGTGTGGAACTTTGCAAAGTCTATGTTTTTGCCTTTGTTCAACGTGGATGGTCTTTGCCTTACGATTCCTTCCCTTGATTTGAGCACAGGAAGTCCCCACATGGCTTGCATGGCTTCTGACCATTACTGTCATTCACGTGATATGTGCTGTTACTATCACCCTTGTTGTTATCTCTTTGAATTCCTGCCTTCAGTTGCCGCCTTCTGCAGGGGAGGAATGGAGCTATGATTGGGAGTGACTTTGGTTCCAGTTTCTATCTGCATCCAATGAGAGGGATCACCCATGAGCTCCAAGTCCAATGAACTACATTATGGATGAACATTGTTACGACAACAAAGAAAAGGGAAGGTGGTCATTTTTATGGTGCTCTTAATGCACGGATAGTACAAGGCGTTTTCAGGTGTGTATATGACTCAACCCTATAAACCCTGATAGTTAGTTATTAGTACCACTGTTTTAGACATAATACAACTCCAGAATCCTGCAACCATGGGCAATGCCTCAACCCCCTGAGCCAAAGAACCAGAGTTGTTATTTGAACAAGACTTGCGTGTCTTTATAATTTCTACTCTTTCCACTTACATCACATCTAAATCTCTCCTACTATTCCTGATGGCTCTTTCCTCTCATCCAGCCTGTTCCCTTTCCGACAATGGTATTGGTAAACTATCTTTGAGTCTGACTCTTTAATCCCAGATTTTAGAAGGGAAGTGTGGGTTCAGCAGAAAGGACCTCGTGGAGAGGGTAAGGATCCTGCTTCTGGAGCGTCTCAAGAGCAAAAAGACGCATTAGTCAATAGTGTTGGGTTGCACTGAATGAAGTTAAACAATGAAATCCTGGATATTAGTTTCCAAAATTGTAATTATTTTAAAATGTCTCCTTTTCTTCTTTAAGGCATCCTCGATTTTTTCCTCTCCTTAGAATCATGCCCAGTATAATTTGGTGTATTGTTTTCAAAGAGGGTGACCGGTACCACATTTGAATTAACTTTGCAATACATTTTACATAATAGTCAATGCTTAATAAATACTTTTTAACTAGGACAATAACGGTAAGGTTAGGAAAGGACTGAATTAGCAGCAAGAGAAATTCATGGTTCTTTCCTACCATAAAATGTCATACAATTAATAACTAAATATTTATAAAATACGTAGAAAGTTATTTCAAAACAATGATCTGCAACTGTCTCTCTCTCTCTGAAGGTGTATTTTGCGTAGGTACGTGTGATTCCTTGCTTGCCCCTGTGGCTGATAGTTGGTTTTTTATTCTAAACCAGACCCACGCCATATACAATGGAAAACTTAGATTGGATTAAAGGATTCACTGGATGGCTCCAAAGAAAGGAGCAATGTAGTCGGACAAGGAGTGTGACGAGCAGCCTCTAGATGTCCCCAGTTCCCTCACCTACTGGAGTTCGCACCTGTCATGGTCTCCCCATATTGCACCTGGCTTGTGTGAGCAACGGAATACCAACAAAAGATGGTATACTAATTTCAAGATTAAATGATAAAAGACACTGTGGCTTCTGTTTTACTTGGACACTGTTGGATCACTCGCTCTGGGGGAAGCCAACCTTGTGAGTGAGCCTGGACTCATGACCCTCAGAACCTGGGAGACATGACACATCTCTCCTTTCAAGTTGCTTGCTAAGCTCTGGGATAATCTGTTAGGCAGCAATGGATAACAAATATTGATACATGGGGGAAAATGTTTTCAGAATCTGACCAGAGACTTCCAGTTTAGGATGGTATTTTAGATTTCAAATCATCAGTCAGGGACAATTAGGGATTAAGTGCCTTGTGAAGATCTCCAGACTCAACTGACTATTATTTTATTTTATTTTGTTTTGTTTTATTTTATTTATTTAATTATTTATTTCATTTTCTTTCCCTTCCTTTGCTTGAGAGGAGCCATGGAGTGTGTGGGAAATAGCAGCTTGATGTGTACATCTGTGGCGCGTGCGTATTTCCCTTAGAGGTCGTGATCCTTTCTTCCTAACCCTTCTTCTCTCACCGCACACTGTGTCCTAGGAACTCAAAAAGAGACACATCTCTTAAATGCTTGGAGGGCTTTTAAGACAATATTCCTAGTGACATGGTATGTGAGAAAGTTCACAGAATTCTTACTACTCACTTCCTCACAAAATTTAGCAATTAATATTATGATAATATGTAAATATTATCCCATTTACAGCCATTTATACTCAATATGCATTGGCGCACTGTGTTACTAAATGCAGAGGCTGTTATAAATACTTGCTCAAGGAAGTCATCAACTGGCTACTTTAATCAACCAAATTTACAAACTTCAGTTGTGACAAAGTCTCACTATACATGGACATGAATTGCTCAATACTAATTTCTAGTCTCATAATATTAGAGTTTTGTTTTGGTTTTTTTGGTTTGGTGTTTTTTTGTTTTGTGAGTGGTTGTTGTTAGGAATTAGTTGTGCATTTCTTCAGCATTCCAGTTAAATCCGCCTCCTTGTCTGTGAATACTAACCAGGAATAGTGATTACCAGCCTGCTTATATAGTATCCTTGGGGTGTTGGCAGGTGATTATCATTAAACATACATTAAGACTCTCAGAATATAAAAAAAAAGAATGGAGGAGGGGGCAAGATGGCGGAAGAGTAAAACGCGGAGATCACCTTCCTTCCCACAGATACAGTAGAAATACATCTACACGTGGAACTGCTCCTACAGAACACCCACTGAACGCTGGCAGAAGACGTCAGACCTCTGAAAAGGCAAGAAACTCCCCACGTACTTGGGTAGGGCAAAAGAAAAAAGAAATAACAGAGACAAAAGAATAGGGACGGGACCTGCACCAGTGGGAGGGAGCTGTGAAGGAGGAAAGGTTTCCACACACTAGGAAGCCCCTTCGCGGGCAGAGACTGCGGGTGGCAGAAGGGGGAAGCTTCAGAGCCACGGAGGAGAGCGCAGCCACAGGGGTGCGGAGGGCAAAGCGGAGAGATCCCCGCACAGAGGATCGGCGCCGAGCAGCACTCACCAGCCCGAGAGGCTTGTCTGCTCACCCGCCGGGGCGGGCGGGGGCTGGGAGCTGAGGCTCGGGCTTCGGTCGGATCGCAGGGAGAGGACTGGGGTTGGCTGCGTGAACACAGCCTGAAGAGGGCTAGCGCACCACAACTAGCCGGGAGGTAGCCCGAGAAAAAGTCTGCGGCTGCCGAAGAGGCAAGAGACTTTTTCTTGCCTCTTTGTTTCGCGGCGTGCAAGGAGAGGGGATTCAGAGCGCCACTTAAACGAACTCCAGAGACGGGCGCGAGCCGCGGCTATCAGCGCGGACCCCAGAGACGGGCATGAGACGCTAAGGCTGCTGCTGCCGCCACCAAACAGCCTGTGGGCGAGCACAGGTCATTCTCCACACCGCCCCTCCCGGGAGCCTGTGCAGCCCGCCACGGCCAGGCTCCCGTTCCGGGGACAACTTCCCCGGGAGAGCGCACGGCGCGCCTCAGGCTGCTGCAACGTCACGCCGGCTTCTGCCGCCGCAGGCTCGCCCCGCCTCCTCTGTACCGCTCCCTCCCCCCGGCCTGACTGAGCCGGAGCCCCCGAATCAGCTGCTCCTTTAACCCCGTTCTGTCTGGGCGGGAACAGACGCCCTCAGGCGACCTACATGCAGAGGCGGATCCAAGTGCAAAGCTGAACCCCGGGAGCTGTACGAACAAAGAAGAGAAAGGGAAATCTCTCCCAGCAGCCTCAGAAGCAGCGGATTAAAGCTCCACAAACAACTTGATGTGCCTGCATCTGTTGAATACCTGAATAGACAACGAATCATCCCAAATTTAGGAGGTGGACTTTGGGAGCAGGATATATTAACTTTTCCCCTTTTCCTTTTTTTGTGAGTGTATATGTGTATGCTTCTGGGTGAGATTTTGTCTGTATAGCTTTGCTCTCACCGTTAGTCCTAGGGTTAAGCCCGTCCTTTTTTTTTTTTTTTTTTTTTTTTAATTTTAATTTTTATTTTCTATTTTTTTTTACTTAAAAAATTTTTTTCTTTTTTCTCTAATAAATGTTTTCTTAATAATTTTTTCCTTATTTTCTATTTTTAAAATATTAAAAAAATTTTTAGTAAGTTTTTTCATATTTATTTTAAAAAATTAAAAAAAAATTTTTCTTAATAAATTTTTTTCTTAATAACTTTTTTCTTTTTCATTATAAAAAATTAATAAATCTATTTTAAAAATTAAAAAAAATTTTTTCTTAATAAATTTATTCTTAATTTTTTTCCTTATTTTTTATTAAAATAGCTTTATTTTATTTTTTATTTTATTTTATCCTCTTTCTTTCTTTCTTTCTTTCTATTTTTTCTCCCTTTTATTCTGAGCCGTGTGGATGAAAGGTTCTTGGTGCTGCAGCCAGGCATCAGGGCTGTGCCTCTGAGGTGGGAGAGCCAACTTCAGGACACTGGTCCACAAGAGACCTCCCAGCTCCATGTAATACCAAACGGCGAAAATATCTCAGAGATCTCCATCTCAACATCAAGACCCAGCTTCACTCAACAACCAGCAAGCTACAGTGCTGGACACCCTATTCCAAACAACTAGCAAGACAGGAACACAGCCCCATCCATTAACAGAGAGGCTGCCTAAAATCATAATAAGGCCACAGACACCCCAAAACACACCACCAGACGTGGACGAGCCCACCAGAAAGACAAGATCCACCCTCATCCACCAGAACACAGGCACTAGTTCCCTCCACCAGGAAACCTACACAACCCACTGAACCAACCTTAGCCACTGGGGACAGATACCAAAAACAACGGGAACTACGAACCTGCAGCCTGTAAAAGGAGACCCCAAACACAGTAAGATAAGCAAAATGAGAAGACAGAAAAACACACAGCAGATGAAGGAGCAGGGTCAAAACACACCAGACCTAACAAATGAAGAGGAAATAGGTAGTCTACCTGAAAAAGAATTCAGAATAATGATAGTAAGAATGATCCAAAATCTTGGAAATAGAATAGACAAAATGCAAGAAACATTTAACAAGGACGTAGAAGAACTAAAGAGGAACCAAGCAACGATGAAAAGCACAATAAATGAAATTAAAAATACTCTAGACGGGATCAATAGCAGAATAACTGAGGCAGAAGAACGGATAAGTGACCTGGAAGATAAAATGGTGGAAATAACTACTGCAGAGCAGAATAAAGAAAAAAGAATGAAAAGAACTGAGGACAGTCTCAGAGACCTCTGGGACAACATTAAACGCACCAACATTTGAATTATAGGGGTCCCAGAAGAAGAAGAGAAAAAGAAAGGGACTGAGAAAATATTTGAAGAGATTATAGTTGAAAACTTCCCTAATATGGGACAGGAAATAGTTAATCAAGTCCTGGAAGCACAGAGAGTCCCATACAGGATAAATCCAAGGAGAAACACACCAAGACACATATTAATCAAACTATCAAAAATTAAATATAAAGAAAACATATTAAAAGCAGCAAGGGAAAAACAACAAATAACACACAAGGGAATCCCCATAAGGTTAACAGCTGATCTTTCAGCAGAAACTCTGCAAGCCAGAAGGGAGTGGCAGGATATACTTAAAGTGATGAAGGAGAAAAACCTACAACCAAGGTTACTCTACCCAGCAAGGATCTCATTCAGATTTGATGGAGAAATTAAAACCTTTACAGACAAGCAAAAGCTGAGAGAGTTCAGCACCACCAAACCAGCTTTACAACAAATGCTAAAGGAACTTCTCTAGGCAAGAAACACAAGAGAAGGAAAACACATACAATAACAAACCCAAAACATTTAAGAAAATGGGAATAGGGACATACATATCGATAATTACCTTAAATGTAAATGGATTAAATGCTCCCACCAAAAGACACAGACTGGCTGAATGGATACAAAAACAAGACCCATATATATGCTGTCTACAAGAGACCCACTTCAGACCTAGAGACACATACAGACTGAAAGTGAGGGGATGGAAAAAGATATTCCATGCAAATGGAAATCGAAAGAAAGCTGGAGTAGCAATTCTCATATCAGACAAAATAGACTTTAAAATAAAGACTATTAGAAGAGACAAAGAAGGACACTATATACTGATCAAGGGATCGATCCAAGAGGAAGGTATAACAATTGTAAATATTTATGCACCCAACATAGGAGCACCTCAATACATAAGGCAAATACTAACAGCCATAAAAGGGGAAATCGACAGTAACACAATCATAGTAGGGGACTTTAACACCCCACTTTCACCAATGGACAGATCATCCAAAATGAAAATAAATAAGGAAACACAAGCTTTAAATGATACATTAAACAAGATGGACTTAATTGATATTTATAGGACATTCCACCCAAAAACAACAGAATACACATTCTTCTCAAGTGCTCATGGAACATTCTCCAGGATAGATCATATCTTGGGTCACAAATCAAGCCTTGGTAAATTTAGGAAAATTGAAATCGTATCAAGTATCTTTTCCGACCACAACGCTATGAGACTAGATATCAATTACAGGAAAAGATCTGTAAAAAATACAAACACATGGAGGCTACACAATACACTACTTAATAACGAAGTGATCACTGAAGAAATCAAAGGGGAAATCAAAAAATACCTAGAAACAAATGACAATGGAGACACGACGATCCAAAACCTATGGGACGCAGCAAAAGCAGTGCTAAGAGGGAAGTTTATAGCAATACAAGCCTACCTCAAGAAACAGGAAACATCTCGAATAAACAACCTAACCTTGCACCTGAAGCAATTAGAGAAAGAAGAACAAAAAAACCCCAAAGCTAGCAGAAGGAAAGAAATCATAAAGATCAGGTCAGAAATAAATGAAAAAGAAATGAAGGAAACAATAGCAAAAATCAATGAAACTAAAAGCTGGTTCTTTGCAAAGATAAACAAAATTGATAAACCATTAGCCAGACTCATCAAGAGAAAAAGGGAGAAGACTCAAATCAATAGAATTAGAAATGAAAAAGAAGAAGTAACCACTGACACCGCAGAAATACAAACGATCATGAGAGATTACTACAAGCAACTCTATGCTAATAAAATGGACAACCTGGAAGAAATGGACAGATTTTAGAAATGCACAACCTGCCGAGACTGAACCAGGAAGAAATAGAAAATATGAACAGACCAATCACAAGCACTGAAATTGAAACTGTGATTAAAAATCTTCCAACACACAAAAGCCCAGGACCAGATGGCTTCACAGGCGAATTCTATCAAACATTTAGAGAAGAGCTAACACCTATCCTTCTCAAACTCTTCCAAAATATTGCAGAGGGAGGAACACTCCCCAACTCATTCTACGAGGCCACCATCACCCTGATACCAAAACCAGACAAAGATGTCACAAAGAAAGAAAACTACAGGCCAATATCACTGATGAACATAGATGCAAAAATCCTCAACAAAATACTAGCAAACAGAATCCAACAGCACATTAAAAGGATTATACACCATGATCAAGTGGGGTTTATCCCAGGAATGCAAGGATTCTTCAATATACGCAAATCAATCAACGTGATACATCATATTAACAAATTGAAGGAGAAAAACCATATGATCATCTCAATAGATGCAGAGAAAGCTTTCAACAAAATTCAACACCCATTTATAATAAAAGCCCTGCAGAAAGTAGGCATAGAGGGAACCTTCCTCAACATAATAAAGGCCATATATGACAAACCCACAGCCAACATTGTCCTCAATGGTGAAAAACTGAAACCATTTCCACTAAGATCAGGAACAAGACAAGGTTGCCCACTCTCACCACTATTATTCAACATAGTTTTGGAAGTGTTAGCCACAGCAATCAGAGAAGAAAAAGAAATAAAAGGAATCCAAATCGGAAAAGAAGAAGTACAGCTGTCACTGTTTGCAGATGACATGATACTATACATAGAGAATCCTAAAGATGCTACCAGAAAACTACTAGAGCTAATCAATGAATTTGGTAAAGTAGCAGGATACAAAATTAATGCACAGAAATCTCTTGCATTTCTATATACTAATGATGAAAATCTGAAAGTGAAATTAAGAAAACACTCCCGTTTACCATTGCAACAAAAAGAATAAAATATCTAGGAATAAACCTACCTAAGGAGACAAAAGACCTGTATGCAGAAAATTATAGGACACTGATGAAAGAAATTAAAGATGATACAAATAGATGGAGAGATATACCATGTTCTTGGATTGGAAGAATCAACATTGTGAAAATGACTCTGCTACCCAAAGCAATCTACAGAGTCAATGCAATCCCTATCAAACTACCACTGGCATTTTTCACAGAACTAGAACAAAAAATTTCACAATTTGTATGGAAACACAAAAGACCCCGAATAGCCAAAGCAATCTTGAGAACGAAAAATGGAGCTGGAGGAATCAGGCTCCCTGACTTCAGACTATATTACAAAGCTACAGTAATCAAGACAGTTTGGTACTGGCACCAAAACAGAAATATAGATCAATGGAACAGGATAGAAAGCCCAGAGATAAGCCCACGCACATATGGTCACCTTATCTTTGATAAAGGAGGCAAGCATATACAGTGGAGAAAAGACAGCCTCTTCAATAAGTGGTGCTGGGAAAATTGGACAGGTACATGTAAAAGTATGAAATTAGAACACTCCCGACACCATACACAAAAATAAACTCAAAATGGATTAAAGACCTAAGTGTAAGGCCAGACACTATCAAACTCTTAGAGGAAAACATAGGCAGAACACTCTATGACATAAATCACAGCAAGATCCTTTTTGACTCAGCTCCTAGAGAAATGCAAATAAAAGCACAAATAAACAAATGGGACCTAATGAAACTCAAAAGCTTTTGCACAGCAAAGGAAACCATAAACAAGACCAAGAGACAACCCACAGAATGGGAGAAAATATTTGCAAATGAAGCAACTGACAAAGGATTAATCTCCAAGATTTACAAGCAGCTCATGCAGCTCAATAACAAAAAAACAAACAACCCAATCCAAAAATGGGCAGAAGACCTAAATAGACATTTCTCCAAAGAAGATATACAGATTGCCAACAGACACATGAAAGAATGCTCAACATCATTAATCATTAGAGAAATGCAAATCAAAACTACAATGAGGTATCATCTCACACCGGTCAGAATGGCCATCATCAAAAAATCTAGAAACAATAAATGCTGGAGAGGGTGTGGAGAAAAGGGAACACTCTTGCACTGTTGGTGGGAATGTAAATTGATACAGCCACTATGGAGAACAGTACGGAGGTTCCTTAAAAAACTAAAAATAGAACTACCATACGACCCAGCAATCCCACTACTGGGCATATACCCTGAGAAAACCATAATTCAGAAAGAGTCATGTACCAAAATATTCATTGCAGCTCTGTTTACAATAGCCAGGACATGGAAGCAACCTAGGTGTCCATCATCGGATGAATGGATAAAGAAGATGTGGCACATATATACAGTGGAACATTACTCAGCCATAAAAAGAAATGAAATGGAGGTATTTGTAATGAGGTGGATGGAGTTAGAGTCTGTAATACAGAGTGAAGTAAGTCAGAAAGAGAAAAAGAAATACAGTATGCTAACACATATATATGGAATCTAAGGGAAAAAAAAAAAAAAAAAGGTCATGAAGAACCTAGTGGCAAGTCGGGAATAAAGACACAGACCTACTAGAGAATGGGCTTGAGGATATGGGGAGGGGGAGGGGTGAGATGTGACAGGGTGAGAGAGTGTCATGGACATATATACACTACCAAATGTAAAATAGATAGCTAGTGGGAAGCAGCCGCATAGCACAGGGAGATCAGCTCGGTGCTTTGTGACCACCTAGAGGGGTGGGATAGGGAGGGTGGGAGGGAGGGAGATGCAAGAGGGAAGAGATATGGGAACATATGTATATGTATAACTGATTCATTTTGTTATAAAGCAGAAAGTAACACACCATTGTAAAGCAATTATACTTCAATAAAGATATTTAAAAAAAAAAAGAATGTACGTATATATATAGCTGATTCACTTTGCTGTACAGGAGAAATTAACACAACACTGTAAATCAACTGTACTTCAATAAAAAATACTGATAAATTAAGACTCTCAGACTGTGCTAGGAGCTTATGTTTTGGGCACCTGAGAGCTTTATCCTTTGTCACCTTCCCTAACCCGGGGGGCTTTGTGCCCTCACCTGAGCACATATGTCTCAAGTTGACGGGAAACGCAGGGCTGGCTGGCAGTCACTCCCCTCTCTGAGCTTGCTTCCTGATCTTTAAATTGAACAAGTGTGCC
Organism: Eubalaena glacialis; assembly: GCF_028564815.1. Lineage (NCBI taxonomy): Eukaryota > Metazoa > Chordata > Mammalia > Artiodactyla > Balaenidae > Eubalaena > Eubalaena glacialis. Next base: position 125,983,608 of record NC_083723.1, on the reverse strand, counting down.
AGACGACGTCTAAAATCCTTTCCAGCTCCAACAGCTTACGAGTCGATGAAACCTGCTTTCTGCAGATACTTGTAATTAAGGCATCCCCATCCTTCTGTGGAATTTGGTGAAGGGGAGAAATTCTCCTAGTGATGTGATCTTGGAAGACTTACAGACAAACCTGCACGAAGTGAGTTCCTTTAGAGAAGTCTCTCTTTTCTACTTTGATTTTGTAAAACAGAGTCCACAGGAGACCAAATGAATATTTATTTGCCCACTCAGATAAATCAATAAACACAAAATAAAAACCCTCTTTCTTCTACCACTTATCCAGCACTGGCCTAGCTTCCCTTGCACCAGGCCTGCTGGGGCCCCCAAGACGTGCTGCAGCTCCAGCGGGGACATGCTGACCCCCAGCTCTCCCCCCACCCCATATCCTCAAGCACGCGGCACTGGACACCTAGTTGCTCACCAACTCGGGAGGGCATCTCTTTCCAGCAGAGTTCTATCAATCTGTAGGAGCCAAGAGTTCAGGGAGCTCTTTTCCATGAAGAAAGAAATGCTCAGGAGGGTACAGAAGGAAATAAAACAAGCTCGATGAAATGGAGGTATCAAAATTGAACCTCAAATCTGGAGCATCACACCTCATTGCAAGTGCATCTCGATCAAACAGAAGCCCAAAGCTCCTACCTGTGAAATCTGAGCAGCTTTTCCCTTCTGACTCTCCTTGGCCACCTTGTGGCTGAAACTCTCACCTGCCCTGGGAGTGGGATGGCCGGCCCACCTCCCCTTCCTTTGCTGGCTCTGACCGTCTGTTTTCTGCCCTCTTCTCTTTCAAAGTTCTTTTCCTACGTGATCTCATTCAGGCCCATAATTTCAGCAATTACAAGAATCTTTGGTCCAGCACACTCCAAATTCATTCCACACACACTCCCAAAGCTGGAATTTACTCTTCACCATCCATTCCAAGTGGCTGCCTTGCCTACACTTAGAACACTGCTCAGGGTCATGCCCTCCTTCAAGACACCTCCACTCCACCTCCAGGAAGGGACGTCCACCTGTGCCTCTGATACTTCTCTTCACCAAACCTCCCTCATTTTGCCTTGGCCGGGGAGAACCAGGGAGAACCAGGGAGAACCAGGGAGAACCAGATGGCATTTTCCCGAACGAGGGCACTGGGCTTTGATTTTTCCAGGGCAAGTACAGCACGATCGGAAGTACTCTCCACACAATCATGCCACTCGCTGGCCTCCTTTACTCCCCATCACTTCCAGATAAGTTTCAGCAACATTCTCAGCCCCCTGCAAGCCCCCCGGATGTCCTTTTCTAGCAAAACTCTACACTACTCCTGTATACACCCTACACTCTCCCCAAGCTGCACCCCTCAGCCTTATCCAAACATGCCCACGCTTCTTCGCGTGTTTGGCCTTGGCATTCTCTCTTTCTTGAAGGCCCTTTCATTTGTATTATATTATATATTATATTATTATACTATATTATATAATATATTACATTGGCCCAAAAGTTCGTTCGGGTTTTTCCGTGAGATGGGAAAACCGGAACGAACTTTTAGGCCAGCCCAGGATTATATTATACTGACAGTATATTCCTACTGGAACACATGCACGTAGTGACTTACTAACTTACGTCTAGCATCCCAGGCCCAGTTAGAGCCCAACCTCGTCCACAAGGCACCCCAAGCCCCCACCTGGACAGAAGCTCCGCCCTTCTTTATGCCACTTGAAGTGCTCACCCCAGAGCCTGGCAGAACGGAAGGCCGTCGGCATCTGATGGCCTCCACCCCTCCATCCCGAGCCTCCCAGAGCATCGACCCGCCCCTCAGCGCCTATCACCCGCTACTGGGCTGTTTGTGTGCAAAGACAGACTCGCTGTTTCATTTTCTGCGACGAGACGAGCACACTCGTTTGCCCAGAGTAAGCCCTCAAGAGAAACGCTCAGAACAATCCCTTAGTATTTTGTCCGCAGCCAAAGTATAAACAAACTGACACCTGGCACTGAGTTTGGGCAGTTCCGAGTTCTGATACCCGAACAGTTTCATTTCATCTTTCCAACAATTCTGGGAAGTTAATAGGGAAGACCTGATTATCCCCATTTCAGAGAAATGACAGTGGAGCCTTGAAAAATTACAGGACTTAATCAGCAGAAGTGTAACCAAATGAGGAAAGTGTGAGAGAAATAACTGAGATGTCTGATTCAGGAACCATTTCACCACACGGCTGCATCTGAACAGGAGCACTATGCTGAAACAACATCAATGACACAAAGAATGCCACAACGGGCATTAGTGCCTGGGAAGTCAACTTTCCTTAGGAGAGAGGAGTCCTCCTCCTCCTCCTACAAAAAAGAAAGGTGCCGACTGCAGAAACAGTATGGCTTCTCTTCAATTTCCGGAATCCAAAGATTCATGATCACTGGTGCCTTGGTCTCACCCACCTAGCACGTGTCTGAAAGGACTGCCATTTATTTGAATTGGTTGCAATTTAAATATTCTGTTCACTGTTAATTATTGAAGCAGCTACTATTCATTAACAAAGCCCCACTGCACAGCTCACATCAATGCAGGGTTGTTGAGAGACAAGACCTCTCCAGGATTGGGTTGAAAAGTTTTACTCTGGAGAAACAATATCTTTCCTTCTAAAGAGAGCGCTTTTAAAATTTGTTTTCCTACGCAATCAAGTGTGCCATGTAAAAATGACCTTCAGTGTACCCAAGTCTTTCTGTGTTTGGGAAGGGAACTTAGGAGACAGAAGTGGTAAATGAACAAGGTACACAAGACCTAATTTACCCCCAAGAAAATTATGCCTCTGTGACACCAGAATTTGATACCCCGGTAGATGAGTGACATTCAGATGCACTGATGCACCTAATTTTCTGCCTATTGTGGGCGTTTCACTTTGCAAAATGAAAGCAGCGTAACCAGAATGCGGAGAGAATGAGAGAAATGCAGGCTGCCCATTCACTTGAGATGGAGAAAAAATTATCATCATAAAGTGGAAAGGACCAAGAAATATGAAGAGAGATTAATATTTTCTTCATAGCTTCATTTTGGTGCCTAAGTACAAGGGTGATCAGACAGGTCACGAAGGCACTTTGAAGTACAAATCAAAGAAGGAGACGCCATGCCAGCATCAACGTACAAATGCATCTCTAAGAGCAGGCTGGCAGTGTGACGGTCTAGCATGCCAATTCTGGAGTCAAATTCACCTGGGACTGGATCCAGGTTCTGATACTAATTAGCTGAAAGATCTTAGGCAAGCTATTTAAAGGATGTGCACCTCAGTTTCCTAAGTTGTTAAACTGGGGTTAAAAACCTCATGGAGGTATTGGGAAGATTGAGAAGTTACACATATGAAGTGTCTGGTGCCCTCCTGGCGATCACAGGTGTGCAACGTAGCATCTCAATACACGGCCGTTACCACCCTCAATTCTCACCCTCACACATTACACACGCCCACGGAGAGGGCACTGGTGGTTACTAACAGTGTTGCCATGCCCAGAATTACCATATGTTTTATAGCATCGCAATTGTTGTATATAAATCTAGAAATGTACATTCAGGGAAAGATTAAGTTGAAATGAATACTGCCCACCCCCCAATCTGTTCTATTTCAAAGACTGGCCAAAGGCACTGAGACCCAGAAAGATCTGGGGACCTAGCAGGAGAAAGAGGGATATTTCTTAGAAAAGATGCCTTTGCTGCTCTCCTCCCCGCACAGACGGCACAAAGCGAATGAACATATTGTACGCCTGCTGGCCAAACTTTTTCATCTGCATCTCAGGAGTGTTGAAAAGTAAACAAATATATTAGAACTCATCCCAAACCCGGCAACATCAACATTTCCATCGGAATGTGTGCAGCCTCCCCATCAGAAGAGAATTAATCTTGATATTAGCAGCCAGAAGCCATGGCATATGATCTATTATGGGTCATTCACTGATAATTTCTCCCACTGAAATAACATGGCACCCAACTTGGGTAATATTTTATTCAATAATGCAGGTGCAGCTTCATGACAAAGACATTACTTTTCAGGGGAAGAAAACATAATTTTCCATCAGTTTGCAGATTCTAGATTCTCTTTCCTTTTCTAATGAAGTTTATGAATGAGGAATAAAACTGAAACGTGGTTCTTTTATTCCTTTCTCAGCAGACTGTCCTCTCCATCACCATTTCCATAAGATGCAGGCTATACTTGCCAGCATGCACATTTCTCATCATTCTGGAGACCACTGTACCACTGTTCAGCTGATGCCCACTGCTAGACAGTCAAGGGAAAAGTCATCAGAAGTGGCTTCATTTTGTTCTAAAATAATTAGATGATTCTAAAAGTAGGTCCCATCTCACCCCTATTTCCTGCACATTTAGTCATTTATTATAATGTCCTGCCTCTCCTGACAAGTGGAAACTGTGTCATGAACATCTAGGAAATCAAGGTTATTTATGCTCCAGGCTCTTTGGTATACATGATGTCAGTTATTCATCACTACAATCCGTCAAGGGCTGCATTTTTATCCCTGCTCCAATATAAGCATCAGACAGCATCCCTTTGTGCCCAGGAAGGTGTGAGCTGATCAGTTTTTCTCCCAGAAGTTACAGGGAAAAGAGGAACATTTTCTTTCCTTCCCTACGTCTCTTCCTTCCCTGCCCCAAAGCAGAAGAACCTCCCTGGAGTGTCTGGGGACAAGTGTCTCTTCCACGGTCCTAGCACTGCGGTCACCAGTACAGGCTGGGAGTTAGATGACAGAGTTTGAATCCCAATTCTGCCCTTGCTGCCTTGTCACCTTGAGCATGTTACGGAACAGCTCTGAGCCTCAGTTCTTCACCTGGGGATACTGGTAACTCCTGCACAGAAGGTGTTCTGAGTATTAAGAAGATAATGCATATGGATTGTTTAGCAGGGCGCCATGCATATAGTAAGAACACACAAACATAGCCATTACTACTTTCATTTCTGCTATTATTTCAGTGCCTGGAGAATCAAATCAGGTCAATTTTTTAAAATTCAGCAGAGTATATTCTCACCTAAAGGTTATGAGAACTTTTCAAAGAGCAATCAATATAAAACCTAGAGTTATTGGGTCCAAAAGGAGAAACAAAAATGCAGGAGTTTCCTGTGTGCCGGCCAGTTCCAGAGCTTTCCCACAGCCTGCTCCCCAGCCCCAGCCCCAAGTCCCGTGGACAAAAATGGAAAAGACTAGATGACAATTATAAGCAACTCTTTATTGACTAAACACTCCCCCTGAGTAACCTGTAAGTGTTTTTATTGTCATAAATAGTACTTGGGGGCTTCCCTGGTGGCGCAGTGGTTGAGAATCTGCCTGCCAATGCAGGGGACACGGGTTCGAGCCCTGGTCTGGGAAGATCCCACATGCCGCGGAGCAACTAGGCCCATGAGCCACAACTACTGAGCCTGCGCGTCTGGAGCCTGTGCTCCGCAACAAGAGAGGCCGCAATAGTGAGAGGCCCGCGCATTGCGATGAAGAGTGGCCCTCGCTTGCCGCAACTACAGAAAGCCCTCGCACAGAAACGAAGACCCAACACAGCCAAAAATAAATAATAAATAACTAATAAATAAATTTTAAAAAAAATTGTGTTATTAAAAAAAAAAAAATAGTACTTGGTCCACAAACCAGAGTCAGTTTGCACTAGAACCTTCCAAGGCAAGGGCTATCATACAAACTCTAATTGTTTCCATGATAAGCTTTAAGCCCCAGTGTGGATCATTCAGATTGTAATTTGTTTCCTGGTGAAGGTTCTCCCATTGGGACAGTTAAAACTTTATCTTAAGACTGAAAATGTCCCACCTAAATCCCTCAGCCATTTAGACTTTTGGCCCCTCAAGAGTCTAGACTAGTCCTCCACGTTGTGTATTCCTAAATCAGTCCAGTGCACATAGTCTTCTACAGGAGACTATAGAAGAATGCAGATATTTGAGAGAAGAAAAACATTTACATTTTCAATGCAAATTAAAATCATCAAAATGACTCTAATTTAGGGTTTATGCTTTAGATTTATGTTCTTCTGATGAAGAGCGGAAGGCAACACTTCCACCTCCTGAGTTCTCCTTTAAATAGCTCTTGACCCACAGCTGGCATGCCCGAGGACTCAGACTCCGGCCCTGAATTCTCACAAAGCAATGCCTTGGCCATCGAACTGCCGCCTTGGAACTTTGCAAACTGTCTGCGGCTCCTTCGTCCCTCCACCCTCTAATTCTACACAATTATAACCCTGTGCCTCCTGGGGTCTTCTCTAACCCGAATACAGCAACACATCAATTAACCAGAAAGCTCTGGGAATGAGGCTTGTGGTTAATTTAATTTTCTAATTAACTGAGGACTAACAAGAAACACTGTTTAATTTCAATTCTCCATTGAAAGTTTCCCTATGATATATTGGTCCAGCTTTTTACCTTAGTGAAGTCAAACAAACAAAATCCATCTAAGACCTCACTGCCTCCCTGGAGCCCAGGACTACCCCTCACTGAATGGGAGTCTAGCCAGAGAGAATGTGAGGAAGGGCAGCGAATCCACTCTCCATCCGCACAAAATAGCTCACATGGGTTGCTTTATTGTCACTTGCTTCTTAGAAGTGGAGTTAACAAAGGAAAGAAAAGTTAATCAATGGAGGGTTTTGCTCAGTTAAATTACAGGCATCTACTTCTTAGCTGAATACCCATTGAAAGAGTTCCTTTTTCCATAGGGCATCTGAAGTGCTTTAACAACCAACCAGGCTTCCTTCTCCTGTGAGTATAATGTTACTGTAACAGGGAAGAACTAATCTGACTCCTATTAGATCTGTTCCTTTTCCTGTGCTTAGTCATGCTGGCTCTGCACCTTTTGTAAAATAATGTTGCCTATAGCCTGAAATATACATGTTAGCCTATTCTCAGGGCTCTGACCTTTAAGAGTCCATTCATATAGAGATAAAAAGTTGCAGAACAGAGAATAACATTTGTTTTATTGGAGGTTAACAGAAACATGTGACCTGACCTATGTGGACAAGAACAAAGGATTCTGACACCAAGAAGTTTGCAACAACTAACCAGGGCCCTCCCTCACCTTGCCTTTAAAAGTGCTTCGCTGAAACCCTTCAGGGAGCTTGGGGTTTCTGGGCATGAGTCACCCATCTCCATGCATGGCCCGAAACTCCATCGTTTCGGTTTGTCTGGCCTCACTGTGCATGGGGCACAGGAACTTGCGTTCAGTAACAATACCGAGAGGACCACTGTCATGAAGGGGGGACGCTGCTGGCTCCTCCGGCCACTGAGACCCTGGTCACGCCAAGGTGGCCTCTATGTGTGCTTCACTCAGAGAACCCCTAAATCAAGTCACCAACGTGCCCTCTGCAGCACCCACCCTTCACCCTCACCATTTTTAAGAACTGACGTCTTTGTTTATAAATATTCCCAGGCTGAGGCGTGCAAGGCGGGGGGGGGGGCAGTGAGTACCTAGGGGGATAGGTCAGGGGGGTGGTGAGTTTGTCCAGGTGGGATACAAGGAAAGTCTGAGGGAAGGGGAAGAATTACAGAGGTTTCTTGCCTGACTGACACAGATTAATAGAGGTCGTGCTCCCTGAAAGATGAATTCAGGAGAAATTGGCAGCAAGAGGAGGAACATTTGAGATGTACTAAATTTGAGTCTGGGAAGACATGCATCCAGAGAAGTGTCTGCAGATAATGAGACATGCCCAATAGGGGGCTGGAAGAGTCTGGAACAGGGGTCATCATTCAGCAGACATGAGTCTGGAGGTGATGCTGAGGCCGTGCAGGCTGGAGGGACCAGACGGAGAAGGCACAGGGGGCCGGGGTAGAGACGGCTGGTACACAGCAGCTGACCGGCCAGCGGAAGACGGAGGGCTCCACCGCCCTCCCAGTGGTCTGTGTGAAATACAGGAATTCTAAGCCCCAGCTCCTGCTCTTGAGAATTTTATGGCAGAACAGAACCAATACACATGATATTGCACGCAAAACAACAGCACCCATACGAATGAAATCGGGTGCAAACACAGGAGCGTGACGGCAGTAGCAACGTTCACAGAGCATCCCACAGTCAGCACACACCAACAGCTTTACAGCATCTTCTCACTTATCTGTCCATTGAGGTGGGTAGGCCTCTTGCCCCCATTTTACAGATGACGACACTTAAGTCTGAGGCATAAAGCAACCTGTTGAAGGTCATGTACTTAGAAAGCGCAGAACCGATCTCTGGTTGCACGAAAATCAATGACAGACTGTGTGTTTGCCTCCGGGCCCTGTACGTGAGGAGCTGAGAGGCAGGCTGGCCAGGGCAGGAGGAGTCACGGGGGGGCCATGTGTACGGCAGTTAGCAGGTCAAAAATAGGAGGCTCTAAGGGGGAAGCAGAGGGGGTGGTCGGCAGCCGAGACAGGATGGAGGCCAAGGACAGAGGAAGCCGTTCCCTGGTTCCCGCTTCTCCCAGCCCCACACCTGCAGGGTGAGCAAAGCTCACGGCACTTCTGAGGCTCCGTCCCGCCTTGGACATGATTCCCTCTTATGTTGCCTGGAGTTTTACAATTTATTGAGCACAGGCAGATCTTGTGGCTTCTCTGATCCAATGCCTCCCAGCTTCACTCAAAATAAAACACAAAGCCTTACACTGGTGAGCACGCTCTGGACCCAAGTGATCTCAGGGCCACCCTCCCCTAATTTAGGTAAGAGACCCACGCTGATCTCCCATGGATGTCACGCTTTAACCCCCTACCCTATTTTTCTTTATATCTCTACTTGATATTACATATTCACTCATTTATTATCTTCCCAACTTGGATCTAAATAACTGTAGAGTAACTGGTAAATAGTAGATACTCAATAAATTGTTTGCTGAATTAATAAATAGATGAATAAAGGAATGAAAGCCTCCAACATCATCTGATTAAAGATAAAAGTTCTCACTGAAGGTATGCATTTGAACATACCTTTGGGGATACAGTAAAAAAAAAAAAAAAAGACTACTTTAGAGTCATACATTGTAAACATATATATTTTCAATAAAAGCTATTCTTACAAGGCTACTTATAATGTCACTGTCACTGTCCAGAAATTCGGTCAAATTGTATTAATCTGGCTTTTGTAATAATCACCCATCCAGCTTCAAAGCTTAGATGTTTAATCCTTTCAGAGAAAATTCATTTGCTACATATGAAAGTTACCATGAGAATTTTAATTAAATGGATTTTGTCTAAGAATGAACTTGCCAATTATATTTTGGGAATGCCAGAATGCAAGGAAAATCAATATATTATGTCCCATATCTTCAAAATATTATCTAGCTCAAAACTTTGAAAATAAAAATCCCCCAATTCTCTTAGTTTTCTAAATATTTAGGTGCTGAAATAAATCACCATACAAATAGTATAAAATACATTATTGTTTGACACTAATTTCAGGACACAAAAGGCTTATTGCCAAGTGTAAAGAGACAATGAACTGAAAGCTACTTTATGAAATTATTAGAACACTGATCTCTGCAGTGAAAGAGAATTTAAGTAAAACATTCTAGAAATCATAAGCCCATCCTGGGTAGATGAAGTCATCTCAAATTTATTAATTTCTAACCAATTGTTTTCACCCTAAAATGAAACCTCTAAATTTCAAGGTATGATCACCGTGGAAGCAGTAACACATCTATTTAACCTCCTTATCTTATCCCTGTATGAGGTCCCTGGGTGAGTAGTCAGCATCGCCTGTGACTTTAAAAGTCCTCCCTCTGTTTTCCCCCAGTTGCTCTGGAATTGCTGAAATCAGCAAGAATGCCCTCCTAAATAATTTATCGACGTTCCTACATAAATTAGCTACTTCAGGTGAGGGTGCTGTGAACTCCGTAGAGGCTGCGTGCTCACTATGGGCACGATAATCCGTCAACATGAAGGACAGTTTTCAAAGCAGCTCACAGGCTGGCGGGCCCACCGCCTGGAGAGGAGGCAAGTGCTCAGGACTGACATGGGCTCTCGGGACGTCGCTGGCAGTAGGGAGCATGTCTGAGCAGGAAACACATCACCAAAAAGTAGGACAAAAGCCTTTGACAAATGGAAAACTATATTAAATTATCCAGGTCCTATGATCTTAACTCTACTTAAATGGCACCAGATGTATGTTTTCTTCACGTGGAATCAACTTCCCATTATCATTACTAGTCATAAACCTACATTTCCCTCAAGAGCCTACTTAAAACTCCATCCCCACTCACCTGTCGGGGGGACGACTCTCTCCAGGCTCGTGTTAGATGTGGACCAGGTTGCAGAGAACGGCGCTGGCTGCTGTGAGGGAAGGTGTTTTCTGTTTCTGAGCCAACTCTCTCCCTTGTCAAATAGGGAAGATAGACTCAAACCGTGGTTCCCAAGCCTGGATTGTCATCTGAATCAAAAATAAAACCCCCGGGGGGCTTCCCTGGTGGCGCAGTGGTTAAGAATCTGCCTGCCCGTGCAGGGGACGCGGGTTCGAGCCCTGGTCTGGGAAGATCCCACATGCCGTGGAGCAACTAGGCCCGTGAGCCACAACTACTGAGCCTGCGCGTCCGGAGCCTGTGCTCCGCAACAAGAGAGGCCGGGATAATGAGAGGCCTGCGCACCGCGATGAAGAGTGGCCCCCGCTTGCCACAACTAGAGAAAGCCCTCACACAGAAACGAAGACCCAACACAGCCATAAATAAATAAATAAATAAATAATTTTAAAAAAATAAAATAAAATAAATAAAATAAAATAAAACCCCCGGGTCCCACCTCCAGAAGTAATAACTCCCAGTGTCTTGGGGGAGACCTGGACATTTTTAAGGGCTCCCAGGAATTTGGATGATTATCTTAATTCAGAAACTATTGAATCCCAAGATTACCATTGTCTTCAAAGGCCGAAAAGAACTATCCTGAGAATATAAATATAGTAGGACAAGGTGTAGGGAATAATTGAGCATTACAATTCATTCATTCAGTAAATTTTTTTTGAGTGCCTGCTGCCTGCCATGCCCTCTTCTAGGTGCTGAGTACATTACAGTGGATACAAAAGGAGGCAATTCCTGCCCTGATGGAGCTTACCTACCGGTGTCAGACGGTGATAAGGGTAATGAAAAAATAGCGACAAAGAAAGATAGGAAAAGCGTGGTGCACTAGGGTACAGGCGGTTAGTGTTGGGCTGCTGACCCACGTAAAAGGGCGTCAAGAGCAGAGCCCAGAACATCCCAGCGCCAAGGGCGGTCTCCCGAGCGCTGGGGGCTGTGAGAGCTGGGATGGGAGAGGCAGGAAAGGGCCTGAAGGCGCACATTCTGCCCTCCTGCCATGACAACGAGGGGGCTGCCTCAGCTCTTACTACAAGGTAAGCGGTAGGAACCTACGTGCTACAAACAAGCGGAAGCCCTGCGTTCCGGGGGGACCACAAACCCTCCCGAGACGCTGTTCCCATGGGCACCTGGAGCTGCAGAGAAGGTCACCACGGGCCTGGCCGCGCTCACCTGCTAACCCTCTTTTGAGCCTTGGCTTAGATGCTCACACCTCTAGGAAGCCGTCCCAAACCCTCTCGAGATTCGGTTAGAAAGCCTTCCCTGGATGCTCGCAGCGTCCGTCCTCACCTTGTAGCAGTTGTGAGGGGTCAGATATCGGTGGCCTCCACTCCCTTCCCTCCTGGTCTCGCGGCTCCTTGAAGGCAGAGCTGTGTTCCTGCAGGTGGCCTGGAACCCAGTGTAACAGAGGCGGGGCGGGCGCGCGGCCATTAGCGCTGCACCCTCAGCTCCCGACAATTAACGCGAGACCCTCAGCTCCCGACAATTAACGCGAGACCCGCAGCTCGAGACCGTTAACGCGAGACAGACCCTCAGCTCGAGACCGTTAACGCGAGACAGACCCTCAGCTCGAGACACTTAACGCGAGACAGACCCTTAGTTGCAGACAGCGCGAGACAGACCCTTATAGCTCGAGACCGCTGGCGCAAAACCTGGATCTGGGCAGTTAGAGGTCGCGCTCCGCCGAGGATCAGCGTCGCAGCGGTCCTTGGGCGGAGAGTGTAGTGAGAGGCGTATCGCGCCTTCTCCCCGGGGCCCTCCAGGCCCTCCGGCCTCGGGCCGGTGGGTGGGCTGGGGGCCCAGGGACAGCCTGTGTCCTGCAGGGCCCGAGAGCCCTGGCGGAGGCCCGTATTGGGCCCAGGGCTCGAGGCGGCGGCGAACCTCTCTGCATCCCCAGCTCTGCGACCTGATGGCGGTGGCGGCAGTCTGCATGGGTCTGCGTCGCCCGGTCCACCGGACCCGCCCCTACCGTTTGGGCGGCCTGAGAAGCCTGAGGGCGGGATGGATCGTGGGCCTGGCTCCCTCAGTGATGATGGCTGGGCAGGGCCTGGGGACCTGGCTCTGAGGGCGCCGCCAGCTGAGAGCTGCCTCTTCAGCAGAGCCTGGGCACTGGCGGGAGGACGCAGCCTGGGTGCTGGATGAACGCTCCGGGCAGGGGGACTGGCCCGCGCAGGGACCCCCTCCTCTTAGCCGGGACGTGGACCTCGGAGGGTGAAAGTTGAGCCTTGGGACCTTGCCCTTTCTCGTCAGAACAGAGAGAACATTTGTTTTGGTGGAGATTTACAGGAACACTGTGACCTGCCGGTGACCTGACCTCAAGAACAAAGGATCTGACGCCAAGAAGTCTGCAGCGACTAACCACGCCCCTCCCTCACCTTTCCTGTAAAAGGGCTTTGCTGAAAGCTTTGGGGAGCGTTCAGGGTCTTTAAGGCATGAGCCACCCGTCTCCTTTTAGGGCCCGGCAGTAAACCTTTCTCTGCTCCAAATTCCGACGTTTTGGTATCCTTTGGCCTCCCTGTGCCTCGGGCACACAGACAGGCGTTAAGGTAACACCAGCACACACCAAGCGACCCACAGATGTTTGCTGAAATGAATGACTGCCGCCTTCTGCCTTTTGGTGAATGATGTACGTCACTTTCAGAAGTTGCCTGGGGTTCAAAGACCAAGAAAGACCTAACTCTAGAGCTAAGATGATGTGCTCGAAGTTTCTATAGGTTAGTTGTTTCTTTTCTTCTCACTCTTTCATCCTCTGACCATGTCCTCTCCCATGTCCACATCCTGGCCCCTGTAACATGGCCATTTCTCACCACTCCGGCTTCTACATTCTGAGTACTTGCTCACTCCACCCAGAACCCCATTCTTAAGTCTTCCTGTCTTTGGTCATCTGCTCGTTCCTCGGCGCTGTAATTACACAGGGAAGGTGCTGCTGCTTTTCTGTTAGGGTCGGCTTCCTTCAGTCCTGTCCCAGCTCCATGGAGGCGCCAATAAGCGTCATATATTTGGAACCACTGCCACTTTGATTCTCCTCTGCTTTCTCTAATTAGGTCAGGTTTTTGCATCTCTTCTCCTGAGTTAACCTACCTCTTATGCACTAAACAGAATGGTCTGGTGAAAATCTGGAGTCCCCTTTGTTTTATAAAAGTTGCCTACTCCTTGACCTTGGTTGTCAAGGGGGGTTTATGTAACTTCCACACTCATCTATGCAAAGTCTGAAGGCTGAAGCAATGCCAGTACTGCCATAACGTCCAGTGAGATCTGGATCTGGTGGAGCCGATGGGCAAGTATTCCATGGAGGAGACAGACGGAGACAACCGTGAACTTATCCCGGGATGAAGATGCTCCCAGGCAACGTGGGGCATCGGAAACACCAAGGCATCCTGGATTGTTGCAATGAAAGAAATGTTACATATATAAATACAGACTCTCGGAATATCTACTGTAGAGCTTAGAAAGGTGATGTGATCCTGTTTGCCACATCAGGGAAAACAGGGCAGAGACACCAAGAGAATCCACCAAGATTCGGTGCGTCAATCCAGTCCATCTCTTTAAAAATACCTCAGAAGGCCACAGAGACTGAAAAAGGCACTAGTAACACTTTTCACAAATATACCCTGTAATTCTGCTAGAAAGGATTGGCTTTCTGGAAGAATGATATCATGAAGACCAGCCCACAATCAGGGGAAATAAAAAATGTGATTCTGCGGTACTTCCTGCTTTCTATCTAAAAGTATCTGGTGAGCTCATCAAAGCTGTTGCTGTTCAAAGGCTGGGAGAGACCACCCTCCTGCCTGCCTACCCCCCACCCCCAGGGCCCCGTTTATTGGGTAATCAAACATCATCCTTTTAGCTTTCTCCATGAATGCTCCCTGACACCAGTTTCTGTGTCAGACTCTGTCACTGTTCCGAAGAATTCCTCTGTACACAGGTGCCATCCACAGGGAGCGAACCTCTACTGATGAATCTCAGCTGGGCAGAGTCGTAATTCTGGGCGTGTCATAGCCTGTGCCCACCAGGATCTCATCTGAACCTCACAACAGCCCAATGACATATTTAGCATGTCAACTGACACAGGAGGGAATTTTGTCTCGCAAAGATTAAATGACTTTCTCAGCAATTGGGGGAAGAATCTGATCTGGAATCCCACTCCCATCAGCTTTGCCTCCTTTCCCTGTAGAAGCTGATAAACATGGACCGATGGATGAGGTGGACGGGGGGAGCAGAGTGATGCCAGACCACTCACCTTGCGTGGAGTAGGCATGGAGCTAAATGTTTGATGGAAAATGTCTGGTTTAAAAAGTAACAATTTTATTTCTTGGAAATAAAACGCAGTTAATACGCTCATCTGATTCTCAGTGGTTTTCCCGAAAAAATGGATGATAATTTAGCAAGAGAGTGAGCCGACGTGATGTACAGTTGACCCTTGAACAACTTGGGGGGCTTAATCCGTGTATAATTTAGAGTCGACTCTCTGTATCTGCAGTTCCTCAAATTTAACCAATCATGGACCATGCAGTCCTGAAGTATTTACTGTTGAAAAATATCCACTTATAAGTGGACCCGCACAGTTCAAACCCACTTTGTTCAAGGGTCAACCGTAGTGTGAGAAGGTCTTTCGTCTTGTTTTCAGCGGCCCTGCGAGCTGGTCTTCCAGCCTCCTCCAGGCACTGCCCTCCCCTTGTCCGTACGTTCCCCCCTCTCAAATCCTCTCCAGCATTCAGGTGTCTGCCCAAGTTCAGGCTCCTCTGCAAGTCTTCCCTGAATGCTTCTGGACCCCAGGGACCTCCTTCTCCCAGAGGCACACATCTGCAGTCGTAAGGATGCCTTAAATTGTCCTCTACTGTTGATGCCTTTATGCCTCGTTTCCTGACATCAATTATAACCTTCCCGAAGGCCAGGGGATGCCACTCTCTCCATCCTTAGAGGGCACAGTCTTTGCCTTTACAAAGCCCTGCATTTGAGTCCTAGCAACACATACCAATGCCCTTGTTCAGCTCTCTGACCTCAACTGTCAAATGAAGACAACCACACAATACATGTGAGGGTTCAACGAGATCCATGTACAAAGTTCCCAGCTGAACGTCTTTGTAAAACAGCTGCTCAATGCTCATGGATTGAGAGTGACTGTAAGCCTATCACCCGGGGGTGTCGGGTGGTCCTAGGCCCTCGCCAAGGAGGTTTAAGAATCCTTTCACAGCTCTAAGAGACAGTGATTATTTTAAATAATTCACTAACATTTTTTAAACTGTTGAGTCATAAATCAGCTGGAGACAAAAAGCTCCACTGTATTTTTTCATATAATTATCAACAGTGCTTATAACTTCCATATATTAAAATATTTTGCATGTAGGAATAATCAACATGCCCTAGAAGGCAATCCACAGGAAACACTTCAGTATCAAATAATGTTTAAAAATAGGCACAAAGTGTGAGTGTTTCTATTAATGGGAGGATCCAAAAGGCAAATGGAGAGTGCGGGGCTACAAAGTGAGGGATAGGAAATTAGGGTATTTTGTGAGTCTGTAAGTGTTCAGTTCAGAAAGGCATAAGATAGGAATTCCAAGTATATGCTCATTTACCTTTCAACTTCAGCCTGAGAATGTATTAATAGTTTTCTGATTATTCACTCTGGGCCTTGCCAGAAATAGTCACATGTGTGACTACACCAGGTGTAGTCTGTGAATTATGTTCCATTTTATCACCAAGTTCATCGTGATATACTGAATCTGATCGGCTAATAATTCTCCCTCTGATATGGTTTGGCAGGTTTGAGTTTTTCAAGATGAATATTGAAATATATGCCACCAACCACATGTGGAAAAGAAGGGAAATGATGAAAGCATGTAACTATTGAGTTTACTCTCTACTAATGAATAAAGGAAAAAAATGCACAAAAGCACTTTGCACTGAGTTGAGCTCATAGTAAGAGTTTGTTGTTATTATTATTACCACTACTACTATTGCCATTGTTATTCTACTGATTGGAAAATTATACAGAACAAACCCTTGAACTTGGGAAAATGAAAATTCCTACCAAAGCAGGCATATCTGCTAGGCTGCCTCAATAGCTAATTAAAGTTCTGATGACACCTTGACAAGGACACCATCAGTCAGTGATCGTCATTTCAAAAGTAAGAAACTTGAAACACAAGTTGGCCATCCTTTGCCCAAGGACGCTCTGCACCGCCAGACCCAGACCCAGACTCAGAGCATCCCTGGCCGCAGCCCACGCTCTACGGAGAGAGCCACTGGTGAGCACGCCTGCAGTCCCGGCACACCGTAAATATGCACACGCTGCTGCTGTTTCCGCAAGATTAGTGCATGACAAATGGGCTCCCCAAAGCAGAGAGCCCCTCTCCTGGACATAAAAACCCAGTTTGCTTGTAATTGCACTGGGATGCAGGCTGTCCTCCAGATTCCCTTCCTGGCGCATCACGTAGCCACCCCGTCTCGGGTGAAGCACGGGGCCTCTCTGTGTCATTACATTACACTTAGGGAGAAATAAAGCAGAAGCTCAGGCACCAAGGACAAATTCACCCACAGCTTTGATAGGGCCTCACCCCAAAGAAGGAGAGAAACATGTACCAAGGGCACCAGGCTAACGGCTATACTGCATTCACTGCAAATACAAATGTAAATATATACACAGGCCGGCACATACACACACACACGAGCATACACACACACACACACAAACACATGCAAATACATATAAATGCACTTATCTAATGAAACACACACACTATACAGAATGGTTTCACACCCCTGTTCCACTATTTATTAGATTTTTTCATGTTATCCATGTTACTTAATCCACTTTTCAATCTGTAAATTGTGAAATCAACTTAGGAGGCCTCAACCAGCAACATCTCTTTAAAAAAGGAAGCATATTAATAAACATCAAAGAATAAGTGTAGGATAGGGGCAAGATGGCGGAAGAGTAAGACGCGGAGATCACCTTCCTTCCCACAGATGCAGTAGAAATACATCTACACGTGGAACTGCTCCTACAGAACACCCACTGAACGCTGGCAGAAGACGTCAGACCTCCCAAAAGGCAAGAAACTCCCCACGTACTTGGGTAGGGCAAAAGAAAAAAGAATAAGTGTAAGGCTTGTTTGATAAAACTTTTATATCATATATTTAAAAATACATAAACACACAGCGACACATACACATCTATAGGTCCCCCTGCACGCAGATATATATACACATACGTATATACACACACAAACCCACATACATGCATGGTTGTTATACAAAGATTTTTTTTTCATGTGGGTTCACTGTCAAAATTTTGAGATACTGACAACACTACCTGTTAGCTCCCTCCCTTCCTTTAAAACACTTATGCCTGCAAAGGAAGTGAAGGCACAGGAGGAGAGGCAGGCAGGGGACAGGATGCTGGATGCCTCTGAGTGGCAACGGTTCTCGGGTTTGCTCAGTGTCATTTGAGACCCAGAGTATGGAAGCACTGTGCTGTGAAAGTAAGATGCAAAGCCCGCTAGAAACGTTCACGTTTGTGCCCAAGCCCACCTTTCCAACGTCGCCTGTGACACACCCACAGCATCAGTGTTCCTCTCCCACACTCCTCCCGGGCAGACAGGTTTGGGCGAGGCTGGACACAGATGAGTGGGTGGACACTACTCTGCTGTGGACCCTGCACAGTGTGTGACTTCTGGGCGCCTTCACCCTCTCTGTCCACCTCCACCTCTGAAAGGTGTTGACCACAGTACCTACCCCATCTGCTCCCCTTGGAAAGAAGCTAAGATAAAACATGCTTCCCTAGAAAACACAGGGCCAGGTGTGCCCAGAAGTCAGAGATGCTGGCACCAGGCAGGGACTGACCCGGGGCCTGTGCCCCACACAGGACACAACTCGAGAAGAAGCTTCACAAATAGCCCACCACCCCTGCCAAACCCCTCCTCTGACCACTGGAGATTCACAGCTCAGAGAAAAGAAAAATCGCAAACGGATGCTCCCTCTGCGCCCCCAAAGCGATGAAACATATCCATCACCCAAGAAGAGGGTGTTTTAGAGGAGGCAGGTGATCCTACCAGGACCCAGCCTGACATTTTCCCACCGGCGGCCTCATCTACTCTGCACAGACATCACCTCCTGCCACCTGCCCCAACCCTTTTTCTTTTGAAGAATCATGAAGCTAGGGAAAAGGAGAATAAACAGTGCAATGAACACCTGTATAGACTTCACGGAGACATCACAGTTGTTACCATTTTATTGCATTTATGCTTGTGTACGCTCTCTATAAATACACATACATCTATCTGCAACATAAATGTGTAGGTACATACATACACACAGACTTTCCCTGCTAATTTGAAAGTCACTTACAAACACCACCCCCAAACAGTTCAGCATGAATTTCTTAACAAGGGCATTCTCCTACCCTATCACAGCCGATACCATCATCCCTACGTTATAACACTTAAAATATTTAGCAATAATATAGAGCCCTATTCAGATTCCCAAATTTTTTCAAAATGTCTTTTATATCTATTTCTTTTTATCAAGCAACCAATCACAGTTAATGTTTTGCCCTTGTTGTTTTTTCTATTTTATCTCTTTTAACTTAATATATCCTCTCCCCACCTCAGCACTTTTTAGTTTATTTTGTTTTTCATGATGACATTGTTTTTTGTTTTGTTTTGTTTTGTTTTTATGGATCCAGGCTTGTCATCTTTCAGAAAGTCCCACAATCTGGATTCATCCGATTATTTTCTCATGATTAGATTCACTTGAACATTCTTTTTTTTTAAACATCTTTATTGGAGTATAATTGCTTTACAATGGTGCATTAGTTTCTGCTGTATAACAAAGTGAATCAGCTATACGTATACATATAATCCCCATATCTCCTCCCTCTTGCATCTCCCTCCCACCCTCCCTATCCCACCCCCCTAGGTGGTCACAAAGCACCGAGCTGATCTCCCTGTGCTATGTCGCTGCTTCCCACTAGCTAGCTATTTTACATTTGGTAGTGTATATATGTCCATGCCACTCTCTCACTTCGTCTCAGCTTACCCTTCCCCCTCCCCGTGTCCTCAAGTCCATTCTTTATGTCTGCGTCTTTATTCCTGTCCTGCCTCTAAGTTCTTCAGAACCATTTTTTTTTTTATTTTTTAGATTCCATATATATGTGTTAGCATACGGTATTTGTTTTTCTCTTTCTGACTTACTTCACTCTGTATGACAGTCTCTAGGTCCACCCACCTCATTACAAATAACTCAGTTTCGTTTCTTTTTATGGCTAATATTCCATTGTATATATGTGCCACATCTTCTTTATCCATCACTTGAACATTCTTGGCAATAATATTACATGAGGAATGCTGTGGGTTGCTGACTGCATCATACCAAGAAGCACATATTTTGTTCCAACATTGGCAATACTGAGTTTGACCATTTGGTTAAGTGATATTCATTAGATCTCTCCATTAGAAAGGTAATTTCATTTTCCCATTTTTAATGAGTAAGAATCTATGGAATGATACTTCAAGAGTTTGTGGCTATCTTATTCCCCAACCTGTCACTGAATGATTTTTGCATTCACTGATGATTTTTGCCTGGATCAGTTATGGTATTGGGAACCACAAAATCATAATTTTCTAAATCCATAATGCTTTCTATATTTATTAGAGAACATTCTTCTGAAAAAGAGAGTTTTCATCCTCTTCATACTGCTCACATTTTTTAAGGTAAACTCTTAAAGCAAAATTTTAGATCTAAAAATTCACTGTTGCAACCCAGGGAGCTCTTTGTTCTGGGAGTCTGTGTGACCTTTGACTAGGGCACTGCTTGGAGCCAGGCTGTCACATCAACATGTTTTTCTCTAGGGCCTTAAATCCATCTCTTACTTTTTGATGGTAGTTTGATAGTACATCTATTTTTACATAACTACTTCCAATTTCTTTACTTCTCCCTCTGAAAAGATACATCAGCTTATTCTACTTTGCTGCTTCCACATGCTGAATAAAATATCAGTACTTAGAGAAAAATGTCTGGCAATAGGTAGAAAGTGTGTATAAAATCCTGCAGCTTTGAAAAATGGCTAACATTCACTCAAAAACATTTGAGTGCCCTCATCATTTTGCTGGGTCCTGGGAAGGAAAGAGTAAAGTAGACACAGCTTCTACCCTCAAAAAGACCTTACCATACCCTATTTCTATACACTAATAAGAAGTTTATTTAAAATTATTAAGAGGTACTTCTATTATGTCCAGAAGATACACCCTAAGATCCCAACCTAGAATTAAGATGAAGTTCCCCTTTTACAACAACGAGCGACGGGGTTGAGCTCTGCACCCAGACTTTCATAGCTGCTCGGCTCACCTGGAAATCCAATGCAGGTGCCCCAGTGGCTCAAGTGGTCAGGTCTACAAGGAATTCATTCAAATGCATGTTCTAGAAGCTAGATTGAATAATGATTGAGTGTCTGGACTGGCTTTTGTCCCAGCTCTGCCACTAACTGTTCAAATGAAACACAATCACTCAGGGCCTCAGTTCTTCAAATGCAAAATGTGGGTAAGAATACCTGTCCCCTATGGTTGTTATGAGAATTGTGAGTTAACACAATAAAACTGCTTATAACTCTCCTTAGCACATAATACGTATTCAATAGCTATTAGTTGTTATTATGATGGTTATGATTATTCTTATTTATTTGACTTCTTTGTCACAAAAAAGGTTTGCTATAAGACACAGTAAGACTCCCAATACAACTGAGGAGTCCTCCCCGCATCCCCCACCAGGTGAGGAATACAATATAGAATTACTGACTTTCTCAAAAAACAAAATGCGGGAAAACTATATACTATTCCAACCGTGCCACACAGTAAGAGGAGAAAATCCTCCAGTTAGGGGCCAAATTACAACATACTAATATAGGGGATTAGAGCCTATTGTATGGGCTTGAGTTCTCTGAATTAATGAGGCCCAAGCTGCAAGCTCTTAACCAGAGAGATTAGCTTTATGGGCCGGTGGTCAGGCAGAACGGCTCCAGTGAGAGCCATGATGTTGGAAGCAGGTGGACCACTGCATGCAAACCTGAAGCTACCTGTTGTAAGTCAGTTAACCCCGAGGGCTCACTGTATGCAAACAGAGCTGACTGAAGTTTCTTCTACAGGACGCACAAGTATTTTTTACATGCTTCACATATTCATGGGCATTGCTACATGCAATTTTAGCAGAGCTGCAAAATTTTAAGTCTCATAATGTTTAGTGTTTATCCACTGAGAAGGATAACCCGTCTCACTTTTAACCACATGATGATTAATCAGAGATGATGTATTTCTGAGTATTAGAAATAGTTGTTAAAACACAGGAGTGGTGAAACTGTCAGCATTTACTGACAGTGTGATATTTTATAGGCTAGTGCTGCCTCGTATATTGAATCATTTTCCGCTAAAAGTATTTTTTAAGTAGGGCCTAAGGACAGAACAAGCATCAACGGCCTCAGCCCTTCCAGCGCAGTTAAGCTTGGTCACACGTTGGCACCGGTAATGACCACCATCTGCTCAAGTCCACGGCCCAGCAGCCCTTCCCGCACATGGAAATCTCCACGTGTCCACCAAATTGCCCAATGCTGGCAGAGGCCCGAAAGTACCAGATGAGCAAGAAAGCTGCCCAGCATGAGTCTATGGTCGAGTGCAAATGCACACACTTCAGGAGGCTGGGGAGCCGAGCAGCTCTGGTCTGGGGGCTGGGGGAGGGGGCCAGTCACACCTGGGACCGACCTGGCTTCTCCTCAAGTGGGCAGGCAGGTGAGTGTATCTGTCCAGAAGTGGGAAGGTATTTGACTCTTCCTCACTTTAACACAGTGTCCACTTATCAAAAGGCAGGTATTTGTTTAAAAAGTTGGTGGGAATCATAGAGAAAGTGTGGGCCTCGGGACGTGATCTGAATCATTCAGAGAACAAAAGTCTTGTCCTAGTCAGCTCAGGCGGCCACAACAAAACACCAGAGGCTGGGGGGCTTAAACATCAGACGTTTACTTCTCATAACTCTGGAGGCTGGAATTCTAAGGTCAAGATGCTGGCAGATTTGGTTCCTGGTGAGAACTTTCCTCCTGGCTTGCAGATGGTGCCCAGAGAGAGAGCTCTCATCTAAGGACACTAATCCCATCCTGGGGCCCCACCCTCGTGACCTCACCTAACCCTAATTACCACCCAAAGGTCCATCTCCAAATCACCACATGGGGATTAGGGCTTCAACACGTGAATTTTGGGGGTGACACAAACATGCAATCTATAACAAGGCTCATAATAAAATGGGGTAAATGAAGGTCAATGGATAGAAATCCATGGCACATAAAGCTTTCCTGTGTCTGCCTAACTCCATTTGCTACACTCTGCCCAGTTCTTTATGGCCCAGCCATGTCATCTCCTTCCTACCCTGGGGAAGAGCCAAACCTACAGCCACCCAGGGGCTCTCGAGTTTGCTCTCCCCTCTGCTCAGAGCCCGTCCCCCAGGGCTCTTCATAATTTACCCCCTAATTTCATGCCAGTCCCTGCTCAAATGTCACCTCCTCAAAGCAGCATTTCTTGCACATCTGTCTGACTGTTCATTCTCTTATTCCTAATACTCCTATTGTGCTTTATTTTTCTTTAAAGTAACACCCCCACCTAAACACAGGTATACTGTTTGCAAGTTCATTGCCTTCAGGGCCAGGTCCCTATTGGTCATTGCTGTGTGTACAGGGCCTTCAGAGTATCTGGCGTGTGATAATTACTTAATACATGCTTGTGGAGAGAGTTAATTCAAACTATAATGCTGGCCCCTCTCTCACAATGGGAAGTGAAAAGACAAAGGACCAGTTAACCCTGTTCCCTGTTTAGAACAGGGGATGCGAAGTCCTTGCCTGGTCTGCATGTATCGACGCATTTGCGTAGCAGTTGTCATAAAACTATAATAAGGAACATACCCTGTTTTCTTAAAATGACTCCCAAACAGTGGCAATGATGACCCTCACACCACAAGGACAGCCAATACTTTGCAAGCCAAGCAAAGTGTTTTATGAACCTCTGCTCACGTGGGCCACGTGACACTTATGAGGTATTTACTAATATTATCCTGATTTTATAAACGTGAAACTAAAAGAGATCAAACAACTTCTCCAAGGTCACACAGCTAGTGGTCACGGGGCCAGGGATCCAACTCGTCTGTCTGACTCCAAAACCTGTGGTTTCTTCACCTGCCCCCATTAGGACAGATTCAGTCATACTTCTGGAAGCTCAAAGAATCTCCTGCATGAAAATAGGCTGGTTTCCAGAATTTCTGTTTACAAGTCAACCAGTTAAAAATAAGCCCTTACAGCTTTAAAAAGGAAGGAGATTCTGACACCTGCTACCGCATGGATGAACCCTGAAGACATTATGAAATAACCAGTCACAAAAGGAGGAACATTGTATGATCCCACGTATATGAGGGACCAGGAAGAATCAAATTCACAGAGACGGAAAGTAGATGGTGGGGGCCAGGGGCTGGGGGGAGGGGACGGGCAGTTAGTGTTTAACGGGGCAGAGTTTCACTTTTGCAGGGCGAAAGAGCTCTGGCTTTGGATGGCAGGGATGGTTGCACAACAACATGACTGTACTTCTTGCCACAGAACTGTACATTTAAACATGGTTATAGTGGCACATTTTATGTTATGTATGTTTTACCACAATGAACTTTTTTTTAAAAAAATGAGCACATACAGAAGTATGGTTTGAAAAATTTACAATCCACCTGCTGATTCCACACGGCTCCCAGTGAAGCACAAGTTGTGTCCCTTGACAGTGAGGAGCAGTTGATGAGGGAGGAGACGGCATCTGTGAAATGCACGTGTTCGATCAGGCGCCCATCATCGCGTGACAGACGCCTCGGAGCAGCCTAAACATCGTGACCTCCTCTTCCTTTTGGAGACACAGGGACCTGTCCTAGTAATTATCCATCAAATAAAAACAATCAAATCGAATAAGTTATTTTTACGTTTTCTTGAAGGCTGGTCCTACTGAGGGAGAGGCAGTGTACAGATACTGAATCTTTTGGTTCTGGCTCTCTCTTTTCTAAGTTTCCTCCCTTCAGGTGCACAACGAATACTATCGTTAATTTTATTAATTGCATGAAAAGTCATTTTTCTGCTCATCTTTGGAAGACAACAAGGTGAAAGAATGAGGAGAAAGAAAAGGAGAGAATGAAGGGATGGTGCAGGTAAAGGAGGAAAGGACTTTGCTGAGGGTGAGCAGGAGGTGGTGAGATGTGACCATGGCCAGCATCAGCCTAAGCGGCCCTGCTGATTTGGTGAGTCTGGTCCTGTCTGGAGCAGCTCAGCCTGCGAGGCAGGGGAAGAGGTCTGTCACCATGTGTGGAACGCCCTGTAAGAAATCCATCTATAAATGCCTCCGCCTCACGTGTGCCTGACCTCCACATCCCACAGTCACCTAGCAACGCCTTCACCTAACAGGATCCGCACCGTGGACCACCAGCTGTTCACAGCCCTCTCCTTCCTACTGTAATTACCCCCTTTCTAGGTTTAGCCATCTCCTTTGGCTTTTCTTTGTAAATTAAATTTGGACCACTTCAACTAACGTATGAATAACAACTCTTTTTTCTTCCCAGGAAGCAATTTTTTAAAAAGCACCTTTGGACCTCCACAGCATCATGGCTCCATGGCCCAACAGGTAAATCAGCAGGGTCAGCACTGTCTCTGCCACCAGTCAGGGAAATGGGCTGGAAATCGAATGCATGACCATTGCCATGCTCAGGTCAGGCCAGTAATTTCAGTGCCACAACGTGGGGGACGGCTGATACGTGTGTGGTCCGTGGTGGGGAGCAGCCAGCGCTGGACAAGTGACCTGGCGCTCACCTTCCCTTTCAGGAAGCTGTTCTCAGACTTCCCTGGTGGCGCAGTGGTTAAGAATCCGCCTGCCAATGCAGGGGACACGGGTTCAAGCCCTGGTCCGGGAAGATCCCACATGCCGCGGCACAACTAAGCCCGTGCGCCACAACTACTGAGCCTGAGCTCTAGAGCCCACGAGCCACAGCTGCTGAGCCCACGTGCCACAACTACCAAAGCCCACGCGCCTAGAGCCCGTGCTCCGCAACAAGAGAAGCCACCGCAAGGAGAAGCCCGCGCACCGCAACGAAGAGTAGCCCCCGCTCGCCGCAACTAGAGAAAGTCCGTGCGCAGCAACGAAGACCCAACGCAGCCAAAAATAAATAAATAAATAAATAAATAAATATTTTTTTAAAAAGGAAGCTGTTCTCTATGATGACCTCACTCCCAATAAGACGTCTTGTGGTCCCTTTTCAAATCACCCAGGAAGACGGCTCTAATCGGCCTGCGTTATGCTTGCACACACGTCTACGGTGGGGGAGTGCCAGCCTTCAAAGTCCAGGTTACTTGAAATGATTTCTGCCTGAAGAACGTGATCCAACAACATGAAAGCAAACAGAGGTCTCCACACGGGCTGACCCCGGGCCAGTCTCCAGTAAGAGGCTTTCTCTCTGACTCACCCCAAACCCTCCCCGACAGCTCTCCCTCCCAGGCACGTGGGTTCTCATCTGGGCTGAAGCATCCATCACTCTGGGGTGTGCTCATCTTCCTCCCCTCTACACCCTACCCCATACAATGTCCAATTAAAGCCTGTTTTCCGGAAGAGCTCGATAAGCGCGTCCCCACCGCAACTCAGCCAGGAGGGCCTGGCACCTCCGGCTTCTGGCAGGTCACATGCCTTCTCCGTGAACCACTGCGATTCACAGCAAAGGATGAACCTGCAACCAGTAGGGCCTCAGCTGGTCCGTGGGAGAGGTCTTGATTTGCAGATTTGTTTTGGCTCCTTTGTTTTTCTGTCACCCCTGCAGTCACGTGGTGTAGGTGTCTGCCCAGGTCCACACCTGGCTGTCTCCTCCCTGCCCTCCTTTAGAGAAGGGCAACCTGTCCCTAAATCCCACTCAGGCCTCCTTCTCAGGGACCCCCGGAGGGAATGTGTCCACCAGGCCTCTTCTAACTCACAGGCCTGCCAATCCCGGATGCCAGAACAGCTTGCCCGCACCTCGGCCATCACAGGTCAGGACCATCAAATCCTCATCTGTTCCCACCTTCTCTTCAGAAGCCTGAGCCTACTCAGGAGAACCACCGTTCCCCAAACAGGATGAGGCGATCTTTTTTCATTTCAGCATTTCATTTGAAGTTGAAAGAGGATTTCTTTTGTCAGACAGTTGAAACCTCCCCTGAATCAGAAGCAGACCTTTGGCTCCGACAAGCAGAAAATCTGAAAGTGTACAGGGAGAGCTTCGGCCCGCTCAGGTGAGCTCATTCAAGCTGCTTCATTATTCAAGTTTGAAAGATGCTTCGGTCCTTGGCGGGAGAAGAAACTACTCGTGCTGAAGTAATCAGATTTCTGCACTCAATTTCTTGAAGAACAACTTCTAGTGGGATGTGTTTACCGACATTAAGAATAGATGAAACACTGTCAGAAAAATTCTGCCAGTATTTCATCTGGTTCTGAGGTAAGAGTACTTGAAAGAATTGATGTCTAATATTTCTGCAAAGAAACAGATGAGTTCTAAGTGAGTCACATGCAAAAGTTAAAATGCTTTGGCTAAAGTTGCTGCACTAACATTTTTCAAAAGAGATGGGGGATACGGGAACAGGATATCGTACAGATGCAGATGGACAAAGGGTTTGAATTCAGCAAAGGACTGTAATGTCATATGTCACCACTCAAGACTTGACTGCCGGCTCTACCGTGTCACAAAAGCTGACCCAGCCTGAGACCCAGCAGAGAAAGCAATTATCCACCTGGGTTGATCTGACAAGCGTGAGAGCATCCTGCACTCCCCTCCAGCTCCCCATTGTCCCCCCACGTGACAAAGAAAACAAAATCCCTCCCAAGAGCCTGCCCGTGTGTCTAAGATTGCTGGCATCTACCTTCAGGCATGACACATTCAGACTGACTGCACGTACCTGCTTCACTATGAATACCCTACCTGGGTGGATGGATTGGATGATAGCAGTTGGGCACCTGGCTGCGTACGTGGGCATTTTGCAGAGGAGTTAGGGAGGCTGGGAGACACGGACTGTGAAGTGAGGCCAGAAAAGCCAGGCAGAGTGTAGGGTCTATGAGAAGCAGAGGAGCTCTGGAGGCCCAGGGCTGGGCTGAGAGCAGAGAGGCAGACGGGCAAACAGGATGACCAGGGCAACATCAGCTCAGGACTTCCAAATGTTGCTGAGGGCTGATTCAAGTAACCACTGGCACAACACCAATGACAAAATTTAGCTACAAAAATGAAAAGAAAAAAAAAAAACACTCCGCCAATAGATTAATTTGTAGACTTAAGTGCCTATGGAGCTTATTGATGTTGTATACCTATGGGTCTTCTGTAAGGGGTTAATGGACCATCTGCACACCTTGGCTGGCCAGGTGTTCCCACTGCAGCCACTTATCAGAAGAGCATCACCTGGACGGCTTGTGAAAACATACTTTGCTGAGCCCCACACCCAGAGCTTCTGACGCAGTAGATTCGGGAGAGGACCCCTGAGAACTGGCTCTTCCGAGTTTCCAAGTGATGCTGATGCTGCTGGTCCGGGGACTGCACTTTGAAAACCACCGGTCCAGCTACTCATCACGGAGTGAGATGGAATCAGGCTGCTCCTCCTTCCCCCGACTCCCGTGTCAGTCAGAACATACGAGAGAGTTTACTGACCTGGTGTCTGGTTTGGGCAAGGAGGTTACCGGAACTAATACAATGATCCAACAGTTTTCCAAAATTTTTTCATGTGCCACAATATAAAATAAACTTTACATGGCAGCCTAATTACATACACACACAATGGAAGTAAAGGTTTCAGGGGGCAATATTTACCCTTACTCCTGTTATGTCCTCTGATGTTTTCTATTATTTTCCCCCTTCTACTCAATTTCATTAAAAGAAAATGCTGAACGTGCTCCTCTCTGACTTTCTTTTAAATGGAATGCTACCAATAATTGGGGGAAAAAATCAAGAAAACAAAACTACATCATAAAAATAGACTTGTAGCTTTTAGATTCAATGAGAAATTAATATTTAAGAAGCACATAAGCATGCAACAGCCGTTGGTACTGATTTTTACAAGTTCATGGCTTTTCAAATTGTTAGAAGCAATGAAATTAGAAATGCCAGGAATATGAATGCAGAAATAATTTGTCAGAGTCAGTTGAGAAAGCCTAACTAGCAGACTTGAAATACGAAAGGAAGGAATTTTCCAACTTGGTAAATTACGCACTCCCACGTTACACTAACGATGGACACAATACGTTTTTTCCTTCCATCATGCTGTGGCTCAATGTTACGGCAATAAAGACTGAGTGACAGTGGAGCCTTGGCTGACGCTGGGATCGTGCGACATGCTGGGTCCCCTTTCAGGAAGGAGCCCAGGTCCCTGTCCACCTCTGTCACTGTCAGTCACCTTGGCAGTAACCCTGGGAAATCACTGCTGGGCTCCATGATGCGATTCTGTATGTTCTTATCTCTCACTTACTTCCATGGACCTAGGGAAACCTTTTCCTCTCAGGTGATGTGTCCTCCCCAGGAAAGGAAGAGTCCTCTCCTGTAACAGGACAGTACTGATAACACCCGTCCTCCTATTACACAGAAGCATGTCTCAAAGGCAAAATAATAAAATCAGCAAGTTTTCCACTCATGCCCACACTCCTTCTAGTCAATCTGACAATCTCATCAGACAACTCTGTTACTCAAGACAGTCCTGAGACATTTTTAAGGTTTCACAGGGGGTAAATTATATTAAGACTTGGCAAAACTGCGGATCTTGATGATTAGGAAGTAATACCTGCCTTCAGTTCTTTCAATGTTGTTTTTTTTCACTCTTTTAATTATTTTTAGTGGGTTCCGCCCCATCAAATTCCACAATCTCATACTCATGAAACCTGCTGATTTAAAAAATTCTGATGAAGATATATGTATATGTATAGCTGATTCACTTTGTTATAAAGCAGAAACTAACACACCATTGTAAAGCAATTATACTCCAATAAAGATGTTAAAAAAAAAAAAAATTCTGGGGAGGAACCAAGATGGCGGAGTAGAAGGACGTGCTCTCACTCCCTCTTGCGAGACCAAAATCACAACCAGCTGCTGGACAATCATCGACAGGAAGACACTGGAACTCACCAAAAAAGATACCCCACATCCAAAGACAAAGGAGAAGCCACAATGAGATGGTAGGAGGGGCGCAATCACAGTAAAATCAAATCCCATAACTGCTGGGTGGGTGACTCACAGACTGGAGAACACTTATACCACAGAAGTCCACCCACTGTAGTGAAGGTTCTGAGCCCCACGTCAGGCTTCCCAATGTGGGGGTCCGGCAATAGGAGGAGGAATTCCGAGAGAGTCAGAATTTGAAGCCTAGTGGGAATTGATTGCAGGACTTTGACAGGACGGGGGGAAACAGAGACTCCACTCTTGGAGGGCACACACAAAGTAGTGTGCACATCGGGACCCAGGGGAAGGAGCAGTGACCCCAGGGGAGATTGAACCAGACCTACCTGCTGGTGTTGGAGGGTCTCCTACAGAGGCGGGTGGGTGGGGGCTGTGGCTCACCGTGCGGATGTGGGCGCTGACAGCAGAAGTTCTGGGAGGTGATCCTTGGCGTGAGCCCTCCCAGAGTCTGTCATTAGCCCCACCAAGAAGCCCAGGTAGGCTCCAGTGTTGGGTTGCCTCAGGCCAAAGAACCAACAGGGAGGGAACCCAGCCCCACCCAGCCCCACCCAGCAACAGTCAAGTGGATTAAAGTTTTACTGAGCTCTGCCCACCAGAGCAACAGTCAGCTCTACCCACCACCAGTCCCTCCCATCAGGAAACTTGCACAAGCCTCTCAGATAGCTTCGTTCACCAGAGGTCAGACAGCAGAAGCAAGAAGAACTACAATCCTGCAGCCTGTGGAACAAAAACCACATTCACAGAAATATAGACAAGATGAAAAGGCAGCGGGCTATGTACCAGATGAAGGAACAAGATAAAACCAAAGAAAAACAACTAAATGAAGTGGAGATAGGCAACCTTCCAGAAAAAGAATTCAGAATAATGATAGTGAAGATGATCCAGGACCTCGGAAAAAGAATGGAGGCAAAGATCGAGAAGATGCAAGAAATGTTTAACAAAGACCTAGAAGAATTAAAGAACAAACAAACAGAGATGAACAATACAATAACTGAAATGAAAACTACACTAGAAGGAATCAATAGCAGAATAACTGAGGCAGAAGAACAGATAAGTGACCTGGAAGAAAGAATGGTGGAATTCACTGCTGCGGAACAGAATAAAGAAAAAAGAATGAAAAGAAATGAAGACAGCCTAAGAGACCTGTGGGACAACATTAAACGCAACAGCATTCGCATTATAGGGGTCCCAGAAGGAGAAGAGACAGAGAAAGGACCCGAGAAAATATTTGAAGAGATTATAATCGAAAACTTCCCTAACATGGGAAAGGAAATAGCCACCCAAGTCCAGGAAGTGCAGAGAGTCCCATACAGGATAAACCCAAGGAGAAACACGCCGAGACACATAGTAATCAAACCGGCAAAAATTAAAGACAAAGAAAAATTATTGAAAGCAGCAAGGGAAAAATGACAAATAACATACAAGGGAATTCCCATAAGGTTAACAGCTGATTTCTCAGCAGAAACTCTACAAGCCAGAAGGGAGTGGCATGATATACTTAACGTGATGAAAGGGAAAAACCTACAACCAAGATTACTCTACCCAGCTAGGATCTCATTCAGATTCGATGGAGAAATCAAAAGCTTTACAGACAAGCAAAGGCTAAGAGAATTCAGCACCACCAAATCAGCTCTACAACAAATGCTAAAGGAACTTCTCTAAGTGGGAAACACAAGAGAAGAAAAGGATCTACAAAAACAAACCCAAAACAATTAAGAAAATGGTCATAGGAACATACATATCGATAATTACCTTAAACGTGAATGGATTAAATGCTCCAACCAAAAGACACAGGCTTGATGAATGGATACAAAAACAAGATCCATATATATGCTGTCTACAAGAGACCCACTTCAGACTTAGAGACACATACAGACTGAAAGTGAGGGGATGGAAAAAGATATTCCATGCAAATGGAAATCAAAACAAAGCTGGAGTAGCTATACTCATATCAGATAAAATAGACTTTAAAATAAAGAATGTTACAAGAGACAAGGAAGGACACTACATAATGATCAAGGGATCAATCCAAGAAGAAGATATAACAATTATAAATATATATGCACCCAACACAGGAGCACCTCAATATATAAGGCAACTGCTAACAGCTATAAAAGAGGAAATCGACAGTAACACAATAATAGCAAGGGACTTTAACACCTCACTTACACCAATGGACAGATCATCCAAAATGAAAATAAATAAGGAAACAGAAGCTTTAAATGACACAATAGACCAGATATATTTAATTGATATTTATAGGACATTCCATCCAAAAACAGCAGATTACACTTTCTTCTCAAGTGCACATGGAACATTCTCCAGGATAGATCACATCTTGGGTCACAAATCAAGCCTCAGTAAATTTACGAAAATTGAAATCATATCAAGCATCTTTTCTGACCACAGTGCTATGAGATTAGAAATGAATTACAGGGAAAAAAACGTAAAAAACACAAACACATGGAGGCTAAACAATACGTTACTAAATAACCAAGAGATCACTGAAGAAATCAAAGAGGAAATCAAAAAATACCTAGAGACAAATGACAATGAAAACACGACGATCCAAAACCTATGGGATTCAGCAAAAGCAGTTCTAAGAGGGAAGTTTATAGCTATACAAGCCTACCTCAAGAAAAAATAAAAATCTCAAGTAAACAATCTAACCTTACACCTAAAGGAACTAGAGAAAGAAGAACAAACGAAACCCAACGTTAGCAGAAGGAAAGAAATCATAAAGATCAGACCAGAAATAAATGAAATAGAAACAAAGAAAACAATAGCAAAGATCAATAAAACTAAAAGCTGGTTCTTTGAGAAGATAAACAAAATTGATAAACCATTAGCCAGACTCATCAAGAAAAACAGGGAGAGGACTCAAATCAATAAAATTAGAAATGAAAAAGGAGAAGTTACAACAGACACTGCAGAAATACAAAGCATCCTAAGAGACTACTACAAGCAACTGTATGCCAATAAAATGGACAACCTGGAAGAAATGGACAAATTCTTAGAAAGGTATAACCTTCTAAGACTGAACCAGGAAGAAGCAGAAAATATGAACAGACCAATCACAAGTAATGAAATTGAAACTGTGATTTAAAATCTTCCAACAAACAAAAGTCCAGGACCAGATGGCTTCACAGGTGAATTCTATCAAACAGTTAGAGAAGAGCTAACACCCATCCTTCTCAAATTCTTCCAAAAAATTGCAGAGGAAGGAACACTCCCAAACTCATTCTATGAGGCCACCATCACCCTGATACCAAAACCAGATAAAGATATTACAGAAAAAGAAAATTACAGACCAATATCACTGATGAATATAGATGCAAAAATCCTCAACAAAATACTAGCAAACAGAATCCAGCAGCACATTAAAAGGATCATACACCACGATCAAGTGGGATTTATCCCAGGGATGCAAGGATTCTTCAATATACACAAATCAATCAATGTGATACACCATATTAACAAATTGAAGAATAAAAACCATATGATCATCTCAATAGATGCAGAAAAAGCTTTTGACAAAATTCAACACCCATTTATGATAAAAACTCTCCAGAAAGTGGGCATAGAGGGAACCTACCTCAACATAATAAAGGCCATATATGACAAACCCGCAGCAAACATCATTCTCAATGGTGAAAAACTGAAAGCATTTCCTCTAAGATCAGGAACGAGACAAGGATGTCCACTCTCACCACTATTATTCAACATCGTTTTGGAAGTCCTAGCCACGGCAATCAGAGAAGAAAAAGAAATAAAAGGAATAGAAATTGAAAAAGAAGAAGTAAAACTGTCACTGTTTGCAGATGACATATTACTATACATAGAGAATCCTAAAAATGCCACCAGAAAACTACTAGAGCTAATCAATGAATTTGGTAAAGTTGCAGGATACAAAATTAATGCACAGAAATCTCTTGCATTTCTATACACTAACGATGAAAAATCTGAAAGGGAAATTATGGAAACACTCCCATTTACCACTGCAACAAAAAGAATAAAATACCTAGGAATAAACCTACCTAGGGAGACAAAAGACCTGTATGCAGAAAACTATAAGACACTGACGAAAGAAATTAAAGATGATACCAACAGATGGAGAGATATACCATGTTCTTGGATTGGAAGAATCAATATTGTGAAAATGACTATACTACCCAAAGCAATCTACAGATTCAATGCAATCCCTATCAAATTACCAATGGCATTTTTTATGGAACTAGAACAAATCATCTCAAAATTTGTATGGAGACACAAAAGACCCCGAATAAAAAACGGAGGGAAAAAAACGGAGCTGGAGGAATCATACTCCCTGACTTCAGACTATACTACAAAGCTACAGTAATCAAGACAATATGGTACTGGCACAAAAACAGAAACATAGATCAATGGAACAAGATAGAAAGCCCAGAGATAAACCCACGCACCTATGGTCAACTAATCTATGACAAAGGAGGCAAAGATATACAATGGAGAAAAGACAGTCTCTTCAAAAAGTGGTGCTGGGAAAACTGGACAGCTACACGTAAAAGAATGAAATTAGAACACTCCCTAACACCATACACAAAAATAAACTCAAAATGGATTCGAGACCTAAATGTAAGACCGGACACTATAAAACTCTTAGAGGAAAACATAGGAAGAACACTCTTTGACATAAATCACAGCAAGATCTTTTTTGACCCACCTTCTAGAGTAATGGAAATAAAAACAAAAATAAACAAATGGGACCTAATGAAACTTCAAAGCTTTTGCACACAAAGGAAACCGTAAACAAGACGAAAAGACAAACCTCACAATGGGAGAAAATATATGCAAACGAATCAACGGACAAAGGATTAATCTCCAAAATATATAAACAGCTCATGCAGCTCAATATTAAAGAAACAAACAACCCAATCCAAAAATGGGCAGAAGACCTAAATAGACATTTCTCCAAAGAAGACATACAGATGGCCAAGAGGCACATGAAAAGCTGCTCAACATCACTAATTATTAGAGAAATGCAAATCAAAACTACAATGAGGTATCACCTCACACCAGTTAGAATGGGCATCATCAGAAAATCTACAAACAACAAATCCTGGAGAGGGTATGGAGAAAAGGGAACCCTCTTGCACTGTTGGTGGGAATGTAAATTGATACAGCCACTATGGAGAACAGTATGGAGGTTCCTTAAAAAACTAAAAATAGAATTACCATATGATCCAGCAATCCCACTACTGGGCATATACCCAGAGAAAACCACCATTCAAAAAGACACATGCACCCCAATGTTCATTGCAGCACTATTTACAAGAGCTAGGTCATGGAAGCAACCTAAATGCCCATCGACAGACGAATGGATAAAGAAGATGTGGTACATATATACAATGGAATATTACTCAGCCATAAAAAGGAACGAAATTGAGTCATTTGTTGAGATGTGGATGGATCCAGAGACTGTCATACAGAGTGAAGTAAGTCAGAAAGAGAAAAACAAATATATTAATGCATGTATGTGGAACCTAGAAAAACGGTACAGATGAACTGGTTTGCAGGGCAGAAGTTGAGACACAGATGTAGAGAACAAACATATGGACACCAAGGGGGGAAAACCACAGTGGGGTGGGGATGGTGGTGTGCTGAATTGGGCGATTGGGATTGACATGTATACACTGATGTGTATAAAATTGATGACTAATAAGAACCTGCAGTATAAAAAAACAAACAAACAAACAAAAAAACAATGAATACTAAACTTTCTTTGGGTTATTTGTATGGAAATATGTTAATATAAATGTTTCAGACATTACATGAAATTTCTAAAAACCTTTTATGTTCTGGTATAATGTTATAAGTCATAATTCTAGTTATTACTTTAAAATGTATATCTCAGAAATAACTAAATTTCCTTGTCAATTGCATTATTATGAACTATCATCAAATCTTTAACCATGGTCATTTTTAAGTCTTTTGTCATTTACAGACAGTTCTGTGTGTACTCTGATGCTTTCGCAAAAATGTTCCTATAAAAGGGCTTCATCTTCAAGGAATTCATGGAAAAGACTGTGACAGGTACAGGTTTCTGGTAACTGACTATACTGCTGAACTGAATGAATAAGCATTTCAGAACTCTAATGGAAAACTGATGAATTCATAAAAGTGCTAACAAAAGATCAAGATGAAAATAAAAATTAATTACATGGGACTGAGTGAACTGATGAGGATGATTATAATTTTTGTGACTTTCTGTTTGAATAAAAAAAAAAAAATCCCACAAGGACTCAGAGGCAAAAAATATACAAATCAATTTTCACTGCAAAGTAAAGGAGCTGTTACAGTGGAGGATTACTGGACTGAATGTCAATATTATGACATAGTATGAGTGTGTTTCGTGTTTGGTAATTGCAATCATTGTTGCTTTTGTTGTGGTCATCCATTTACAATGCTTGGTGTCAGTTTATTTATCTCTTGTAAAAATAAAATACAGTGTGTGTGTGTGAGTTGTGAAAAAAAAAAAGAAAAAAAAATTCTGATGAGGTCCTTCACCCTCATCAGACAAATACATATGATATCGCTTATATGTGGAATCTAAAAAAAATAATGGTACAAATGAACTTGAACACAAAACAGAAATAGACCCACAGACATAGAAAACAAACTTATGGTTACCAGAGGGGGGCAAGGGATATATTAGGAGTTTGGGATTAACATATACACACTACTATATATAAAATAAACAAAAAGGACCTACTGTATAGCACAGGGAACTATACTCAATATTTTGTAATAACCTATAAGGGAAAAGAATCTGAAAAAAATAGATACATACGCATGTATAACTAAATCACTATGCTGTACACCTGAAACTAACACAACATTGTAAATCAACTGTACTTTAATAAAAAAAATTCTGGTGAGGTCATTCCACTAAGGCAGTGGCTCCCATCTTGGTTGTATAGTAAAAATCACCTGGGGGAGTTTATGAATGACCAGCGCACGAATCCTGCCCCAGATCAACCGAATGCCAATCTCTGACGATGGAAACCAGCACCTGCATTTTTCGAGGCTCTTTCCATGATTTTACTGTGTATGCAAAGTTAACAACCATCGCTCTGTCCACGATGTAATCCCCGCCACCTGATGGAAGAGATTCTAACAAAAAAGTGGAGGCGCAGAGTCAACCTCCACTTGTAGAAGGAGTTTTCCCAACAGGAAAGAGAAGGGAGAGGTATATGGCTAGAGGTACAGAGAATCCTTTCCGGCGTTCCCCAGTCCTGTTCATTTGCACAGCTGGGTCATTAGATGGCCAACAGCTCTTGCCCACCTTGCACTTCTCCACTCTCTTCCTCCTTGGTGGTCCCCTCGGTGGGGACACAGTCACACCCGCAGCTGCACCACCATTCTCCTCCTGTCTCAACGGCATTGCTCAGAGCCAGGCTCCGGTTCAGCGCCTGTCTTGTCGCAGCCCCAGGTGCTGGAACAGGGTCTGCGACACCTGTCGGGGGCCCAGCAGTGCAGGCTCCCCCGGAAAACAGAGAAAAGGCTCTGACTTCAAGAGGGGCAGTGAGATGAACAGTGGGCCCGGGCCCAGCAATTAGGGGATCTGTGCTGTGAATTCTACATGAGTCGGAGACTCTGAGTGTAAGTGGGCCATGCTCTGCTCCTGTTTGAGTTGAACCTCACAGTTATATATGCTCCCATTCTGTCAGACCCAGTTACACACAAAGGGGATTTATCTCCCCAGAACATACGACACAGTAGAGGGCTCCCTCGGGGTTCTTTTGTTTCTTAGCTTCCATCAAACGCATGTGGATCACACTTTACCCTGTGAATTTTACATTCTCTGCTAAATCTATGAGTCATGATTCCCTTCTTTATTTTTTTTTGCCATGCCATGCGGTATGCAGGATCTTAGTTCCCCGACCAGGGGTCAAACCCCCGCCCCCCTACAGCGGAAGCACGGAATCCTAACCACTGGACCACCACGGAAGTCCCACGATCCCGTTCTTTAACATCAGCTCTGGTTCTACAAAGTTTATTTTTGTTTTTTTCCTTGTGCGGGGGAGCCTGACTGTCTAACTTGGCAAAATCCAATAATGCTCTGGCAGTGGCATGCCCTCTAATTCCTTGTGGCTGAACAGGAGTCTATGGTGTCACTAGTTCCTGGATTAACCCATTTCTTGAAAGGATGGTGAGTCAGGCTGCTTTCTCCCAGGCTGACACTGTGCCGAGTGGACTGGCCAGTCACTTAGCCCAGGCAAAGCAGCGGTTTGGGACTGCAAACCCAGTGTAAGTCATTGACAGACATCCCTGTTTCTGTCCTTGGGAGTGCATTGCACGAGCATGGGGCTCCTGAGTGAGGAGCCCATACTGGGGTGAAAACGTAATAGACGAAGGCCTGTCCTGTCACCTCATCCATCCTTTCAGAAGCGGGGAATGACCGCTGACCTTCCACTGTGACCACACTCGGGGGAAGGAGGAAAGGAGGTCCATGGAGGGGGCTTCCAGAATGGACTCTCCCGCCCACACATTGCCTGGTGGGTGTCAAGCAGCTTTACGGAGTACAGAGCATGAATTTCAGATCTTGTTTCTCTTGTGCTCATAGATAAACTGGGTAACTCAAGAAAGAATGTGATGATGCTGGGCTGGCAGGTCAGTGTCTAGACTTAAGCTGAATTACTGTTTCTCCACTTGGGCATAAGTGTGTCCTGTGCCCTAAGTGTGTCTCTGCCTATGTGGCCCTGTCCCTAAGAAACTGACAGAGAGAAAGACCAAATATGGAGATGGGGACATCATAAATGTGAGTATGGTGAATTTCAAATTATGCTCTGGATCACTATTTTTTTTTAAGGTTTAACACAATAAACTTTGCTGAAAGTTTATACTTCTGACTAGACTGATTAGTTTGTACTTACTGGTTACGTTTATACTTAGTCTTTAAGGTAAGAAGGTGACATTGAAGCAAGAACAGGTGCCTGAGGAGCCCCCAGACCACTCATTTCCCAAGCAACGGGGTTAGCTGATACAGCAGCCTCCCTTTTCACCCAAACTCCCTGCTTGCCAGCTGTTAAAGCAGGGTTTTTAAAAACAAGTAAATAGCCATTAATTAATAACATTTTAAAATATTAAAATCAAGCAGATAAAATGATTAAAAGAAGGCACAACATAGCTACAATTTAAAATATGTAATGAGCAGACTGAAATAAACATGATAATTTATAGGAAGTCAATGGTAAAACCAGGTTAAATAAAAATAAGAGTTGCATGTTAGCTAAAGAAAATGGTCAAAAGTTAAAGTGTTTATATGAGTAAATTCGGCTAAAATGTAATCTTAAAAATAGACGGTTATTTTAAAAACAAACAAATAAGCTAGCAGTTGTCAATATACAGAGCACAGGTTCACGGGTGCATGCTGAAACAGGGATGGTCAATCCAGGGGGGCCACAGACAAGGGCTGCTCCCCTTCCCCTCCCTGGAGACTCACAAGCCTGCCACTTAGAGGACAGGGAACTCTACTCGATACATTGTCATGGCCTATATGGGAAAAGATTCTAAAAAAAAAAAAGAGTGGATATATGTATATGTATAACTGATTCACTTTTGCTGTACACCTGAAACTAACACAACATTGTAAATCAACTGTACCCTAATAAAAATTTTTTTTTAAAAACCCATAAGGTAGAAACCTGTGACTCTTCTTGAACACTGGGTATGCTTCCTAACAATTGCCTTTCTTCTTAACCTAAACAACGTGCAAGAGGCTAAACGGAGCCCAGGGTATGAGCTCACGGTCCCCCCTCAGGAGGGTTGGGTGCTGTGGCCGGCTTCCATGGCCTTCGGCCAGGCTTCTCAAACTTGGCCGCATGACTGAACCACCTGGAGAGCTCTGAAAACCCTCGATGCTGAGGGCCCACCCCAGAGCAGTGTGGGAGGAGGAGGACCCAGACCTCAGTCTTCTGAAAGCTCCCTGGGGACCCTGATGTGCAGCCATGTGTGGGCATCCCGGTCCAAGGCTGTGGTCTCAAACGTGTGCACGCGAACCATCTGAGGCCCCGGAGACATGCGGCGCTAACCAGGGGTCCGTCTGCCTTTGGAAGGGGCTCCAATTACCGCTACTGCCGCTGCTGGGTGGGCTGCCCTCTGAGCAGCCAGGCCTCCACTGTGGTGGCTTTGAACCTGGTGCCTGGGGAGAGTGGCGTTGGCTCAGGGTGTCCTGTCCACCCCTTCTGTAAGAAGGAGTCAAAACTCTATCAGTCGGGAGGCAGCAGCACCTTCTTTTCATCTAATACCAAATAATCTCAGGGTTTTCCTGGTGCAGGAAGCACCCCTGCCCCAGGGCTCCTGCGAGGTGCTGCCTGGCCTCTTCCTGAGCTGAGCCTCAGATGCTATTTGGAAGTCTGGCAGCCCACGTCTCTCAAATTGAGATCGGTTTGCTTGGGACCAGCCAATATGTCAGTTCTTCCCACTGAGGCAAGAAAGGACAGTGTTGAGTCAGTTTACATGCTTTGCAAAGGTCATCACAGCACCTCCGTGACTCTGCTGTCCATCCTCTTTGACCATAGTTGTAGGATCCTCTGTGGACCCAATGGCTTCTAGGTTTTCAGGGCTCCCCACCGAATAACATGCTACTGAGGCTGACCCTACACTCCAGAGGTGGGGTAGTGACTGTGGAGGACAGCAAGGTGGGGAACCCTGGAGACGAACTGGGTTCAAAACCCAACACTGCAGGACAGGGCAAGTTACCTAATGCCTCTCACTGAGTTTTCTCATCTGTGATGCAGGATTAACAAGAGCATCTACTTCACAGGACATGTGTGTGAATTCAATGAGTCAATACATGTAAGCACACGTCTAGGACCTGCCACATAATGGTCAATTAATCAGCAATAATTTAATAATAGCTAATTGAGCAAATAATTAATATAATATTATTACTTT
This sequence comes from Eubalaena glacialis, assembly GCF_028564815.1. Lineage (NCBI taxonomy): Eukaryota > Metazoa > Chordata > Mammalia > Artiodactyla > Balaenidae > Eubalaena > Eubalaena glacialis. The sequence continues at coordinate 125,943,164 of NC_083723.1, read as the reverse complement.
GAGTTAATTAAGCAGAATGTCTCAAGATGGGGCCCATATGAAGCATGAGGTCAACTTGGACTCAAGGTGTTTTGTTTTGTTCTGTTTTGTTTTGCTAGCAAGTCTCTCTGCTCAGGTGTTCTCCAAATTGCTTTCTGTATCCCTGGTAGATTTTACCTTGCTGATTTTGATTTCCATCCCATATGCACGTTGTAACACAAACAAGGCAACACGGTTTCATAATGTCCTTACAAACACAGGCAAGAAGAAACCTAAAAAGTCCTTTCAGCTCACCCTGACCTTCAGGGTGAGCCATTCCAGAAACAGTGAGGAACAAATACACGTCATGTGGTGTCTTGAAGCCCACGGCATGGCAGCGCACTGTGACTCAGCTGGTTATCATTATTAAAACTAAATATTAGATCCTCAGTGGCAACTTGCATCCCATCAGATAACACTGAACAAGAGGCACAGTCAGAGGCTCTCAATCAGCCGCCAGCCCATGTGTCCAGCATCCCATACACACGAGTTCTCATCATGCTCAATAAGGGTTCCACACACAGCAGAAGGCAGACCCAGCCCAGGTCATCCGTGATGGATTCCCGGTGGGAGAGGACAATAATTATACTGCTTCCTGTTATTTTGAAGCTCCATGCCAACTCTCTAGTTATTTATGTCATATAATTTAATTTTTCTGGAATACAGTCATAAATCACGCAGGCTGGTCACTTAGCAAACAGCTCACTGTATGCCTAGCGAACTTTAAACAAGGCAATCATTCTCTACTGTGCTTTCAGCTTCTTTTTATAGAGCTGAACCAAGTGACATGTCACGTAAAGACTTTTGCTGCAAAGCACTGAATCCAGGCGTTTTCAGAGGAATCAACGCTTTGCATGCGATGTTCTATGCAGGTCCATTTTAGGTTATTTTTCTGGTCTTAAGAGTCTCTGTCTTTGAAAGATCATCTTATACTGGTTTTGGGCAGCTGGTCGCAGAAATAGAGAAACCCTGGGCCTGAAATTGGCAATGTGAAAAGAAGAAACAAAGGGAAGTCACTTAGGATCTTGGATCAAAGTCTGGAGACTTGAGAGATGAACAGGGTGTGGAATTAGGGGCCTGGAGATGGCCTCCATTCCCCGAGAATCCCATGTTTAGCAGCCCCTGGAAAGCTCCCTATCCAGGGCACCCAGATAAGATTTCAAGAATAAGTAAGTTAACATACTACACTGTTCCAACTGCTAAATGGCACCTTGAAATCAGACTCATGCCAGCTTCAATTCGTAAAGAAATAGGAAAAAAGAGGACCATTACTGGCATAGGAAAATGAGCCAGGAAGTGTCCCACGTCTAAATCTTCCATGTCAAAGCCAGGCGACGTTCAGAAAAAAAAAAAATTTCCTCTGCGCGGAGGCCTCCTGTATCCAGCCACTATGTCATTTCCACCTGCCCACAGAAAACCCTCCTACCCTCTGCACCTCCCTGCAGCTTTCCAGACATTCTAGGTTCAAGGCCAACATTTATGTTCTCTAGGAAGGCTTCCTTGATTAATCAGAACGTTTAGCTGCCATGGTGCTTTAGTGCCTATTTTTTTGGGTTACATCTGGGTGGACTCATTCGTCAAGGTGGGGATGCAGGCCCTGAAGTCAGATTCCCTAGGGTCAGGCCTGGGCTCTACCACCTACTAGTTACTAGTTAATATCTCTAGGTTACCCTTCTGTAAGACAGTTCCTAAAAGTAAGTGCTCACTAAATGGTACCTGCCATCATTATGATCAATAACCAAAGTAGTAGAGTCTATATAAGAAAACATTTTTTTATTGATTTCAAGAACTAGTCCATGGTTGTAAGAATGTGGGATGCAAACGTGAAGAATGTAAATATGTCCTTGGTAATGAATTCCACGCAGGAAAAGGCACTATTTGTACTATGTTTTATTCATCTGAGTCTATCACGATTATTTTAGGAAACTTTTAGGAAACCATTTTTAGGAAACTTTCTTTGAATTTCTCCCAGACTACCTCTCAAGAATGCCCATGTTTGAGGAAAGTTCAGTTTATACCTATATACTTCATGTGTTTATCGATTCATGAATTCATTCATTCCCTCAACAAACACTTTGGAGTCTTACTTTCCAGGCACTGTTCTCAGTGCTTGAAATACCTCAGAGGAAACAGGCGACAGAAAAGGACAAAACTCCCTGTTCTTAGGAGCTTGTGGGTTAGTGAGGGGGCCACACAGTGCACAACACAATCAAATGGAAGTCAGAAGGCAGGGAGGGCTCTGAAGATTGAGCCAGGGGAGGAGGGGGAGGAGGAAGGGAGGACACAGTAGTGAGCCCTTGCCCCACGTGGCTTCCCCCATCTGCCACCCTCACTAGGCTGTGAGCCCTCAGGGCACCAACACTGGCCTTCCTCTGCGTCTCCAGCACTGAGTGCCGTGCCAACGGCCTCAGCAAACAGGACATGGTAACTGGACGAATGCCAGTTAAGGTTGACACTGTCTATGCCATGCGCTGAGGTGAACCCTCCAAAACCCAGCACTGCTGCAGGGCTCCTCCAGGGAAGCACCAATGTTCCCGTCTGCCACCCTCCCTGCCCCCCTGCTGTGTAGTCCACGGTCCCTCTGGCCAAGTCTACCGGGGTGGGGAGCACACTTCCTGAGTTCACTGGCTACCAAAGGTCTTTCTGCTCAAAAACATAGATTCTTGAACTGTAGCATCAATACTTCAGTAAGTCAAACATACTGTAATAGTAATTGTGGCCTTATGTGGAGGCAAAGAGTAGAAAAAGTCAGTGTCATTCTTCACCGAGTCCCAGGTACCCGCCCGGCACATCTGGTCCCACTCTGGTGCCACCCCTCTGCCCCTGCCCTCGCGCCCGCTCTATCTGCCTCTTTCACTTGTCTTCGTTGTTTCCTGGCTTTCCTTGCTGTGTGCCTCGTGTAACATGTATGCCCATTGCTTCACACACACGTGCACGCACACACACACACACACACACGGCGTTGGTTTACAAATTGAGACGGTGAGAAAAATATGCACATTCAGGGATAAAACTTACTGAAGATTCAGTCAAGTCCTAAGAACTATGTCGGGTCTTCAGAATTCACGAGACGCCTGCGAGATCCTGATCCCCGGAGGCATCCAGGGCCCCTTCCCTTTATCACATGGCCCAGGCTGCCTGGCTCACCAAACCAGCCAGCTTTTACACCTCACACTGCAAAGAGAGTGGAATTGACTTGCAAACATTTACTGTTTGTGGCAAAGGAAGTTAAGGGAAAAGGGGTGACATGGTCCTGACTGATTATCACTAGAAGAAGTCAAAGTCCATCATCTGTATCGAGGTGTCTATCTGAGGGACACCACTGACATAGCAGTAACAAGGAGAACGTGTGAAGAAAGCGTCCGTTCTGAAGCTGCTTTGGTAATTCCAATGCCCCCAACCATTCTTTGAAAATGGAACACTTTCAAATCAGGTAATGAAAATCCTGATCCGGTAACAGTTCTCCTGCTACGAGTTGACCAAGCCTGAATTCATTACAGAGAAAAGGAGTTTATTTTCTGCCATTTTCAAGAGAGGATATAAAAAGGCAACATTTATTGACCTTACCTAAGCCTTTGATGCAATTAGCAGCAATTTGGCTAGAATAAAAACTGCATGCAATTGACCTTAGTTCATTAGTTTGAAGATTATTTTACAAATGGAGAGCAAAGTGCTGTGATTTAACAGATGAACTATGATAGCTGATTAAATGAAACTTACTTCAATTCCGACAAACTTGGACTATTTTCTAAAGATAATGCATTAATGAAAGAGGCACTGTGCTTGTTTGGTATAAGATCAAAGAGAATTAATGTGGTTTTTTAATTTTAATTTTAGATGAATTTCTTTTTACTTTAACCTCATGCTTTACATATTAAGGTCAGATATTCATTCTTCACTGTTCATTTAAAATATATCACATGAGGATGGTACAATGCAATATTAGGATTCTTTCATTTTAACAATGATTTTTCCATTAAATGATAGGTTTTGTCCAATACACTTTTATTTTTTTAATTTTTAAAATACAAGGTAATATTGTCTAGATGGTGAAACCTGGAGCTTCATGAAATTTAGCTGCTAATGTAGTAGCATCAAATTTCAACAAAATTTGCTAATCACCTTCCAATTTTTTACTCTTTATGTTTTTCTCTTATTTTATTCTTTTTGTTCTTTATTTTATGCACTCTCAATTTTACATTAATTCAACGAAAATTGAAACGGAGTACGACTGTATGGTTCTTCCCCCCTCCCAGGTCCTCCGCCTGCCTTTTGTCTGTGGAAAAACTTTAGCCAAAGAATAAGTTTAATTAGAGAAGTGAGAAAATGCAGAAGCAAAGGAAAAGCAGTCGAACAGGACAAAATAACAATAGTTGAGTCATTAAACAAAGTCAAGGACCTTCAGTTCCTCCTCAAGGGCTGTAGATAATATTCTGAGCCATGCCCTGGGAGCTGTTTTGTAGATACTGAAAGCCCCACCAGGCAGAAGAAGTTAACTACATGATGACCAGCCTGTAGCCATCACATAAGCTGCCACAATCCCAATAACTGGCCTCAAGGAAATGGGAACAAACTGACCCTGGAACTGAAGATTAACTGAATTTAAGACAATCAAGATGATGCTGATTAGACCACGACATGACCAACTGCAAGGTGACTGTCAGAGCTGCCTCGGCTGTTTCTGCATGTAGCCCCCTCCCTCCCTCTGTACACCCCTGAAACTCCCCTATCAAAGCTCTTGCTCCCTGATCGACTGGGGGGAGTTGGCCTTTGGACATGAGTCCACGCTCCTGCCATTGCCAGCCTCCGAAATAAAGCAAACTTTGTTTTCCACCAACCTTGCCTCTCGAGTACTGGCTTTTGAGCAGCAAGCAGCCAGACCCCACTTTTGGTAACAAAATGACCTTTAGCAAGATGACATGCAGTACAGAAACACTGTAGGAATATGCGCATATCTGATGTAAGAGGAGGTTATTTGTTTTAAAAATTGTAATTTACAAGATGATTGAGATGCCCATGGAATCTAGTTACATTTAACTTCTTAGATTTAGCTAAAATGGTGTGACCATTAAAGAACTCGTTTAATAAGTTATCGTGTTTTTGATATTGAGGAGCTCAATATCAAACAAACAAACAATCCAGTTAAGAAATGGACAGGAGACCTAAATAGACATTTCACCAAGGAAGGCATACAGATGGCCAAGAGGCACATGAAAAGATGCTCAACATCACTAATTATTAGAGAAATGCAAATCAAAACTACAATGAGGTATCACCTCACACCAGTCAGAATGGCCATCATCAAAAAATCTACAAACAATAAATGCTGGAGATGGTATGGAGAAAAGGGAACACTCTTGCACTGTTGGTGGGAATGTAAATGGATACAGCCACTATGGAGAACAGTATGGAGGTTCCTTAAAAAAACTAAAAATAGAACTACCATACGACCCAGCAATCCCACTACCGGGCATATACCCTGAGAAAACCATAATTCAAAAAGAGTCACGTACCACAATGTTCATTGCAGCTCTATTTACAGTAGCCAGGACATGGAAGCAACCTAAGTGTCCATCAACAGATGAATGGATAAAGAAGATGTGGCACATATATACAATGGAATATTACTCAGCCATAAAAAGAAATGAAATTGAGTTATTTGTAGTGAGGTGGATGGACCTAGAGTCTGTCATACAGAGTGAAGTAAGTCAGAAAGAGAAAAACAAATACCGTATGCTAACACATATATATAGACTCTAACAACAACAACAAAAATGGTTCTGATGAACCTAGGGGCAGGACAGGAATAAAGATGTAGACATAGAGAATGGACTTGAGGACATGGGGTGGGAGAGTGAAGCTGGGGCGAAGTGAGAGTAGCATCGACATATACACACTACTGAATGTAAAACAGATAGCTAGTGGGAAGCAGCGGCAAAGCACAGGGAGATCAGCTCGGTGCTTTGCGATGACCTAGAGGGGTGGGATAGGGAGGGTGGGAGGGAGGCTCCAGAGGGAGGGGATATGGGGACATAAGTATGCATGTGGCTGATTCACTTTGTTGTCCAACAGAAACTAACACAGTATTGTGAAGCACGTGTACTCCAATAAAGATCTATTAAAAATAAATAAATAAAATACTTGATAATAACTATAAATGGAGTATAACCTTTAAAAATTATGAATCACTATTGTACACCTGTAACTTGTACAATATTGTACATCAACTATGCTTCAATAAAAATAAATAAAAAGAAAAAAAAATAAGTTATCACTTTTAGAGTAACCAGAAAAGACTAAAGTTCCTTCACAAATCATCAGTCAACAAGTCAACAAGTAGTGAAACATTTATTTGGTCAATATTCAGCTAAGCACTGTGAGGATAAGAAATAAAAAATCCAAAATGTCTTCTTACCATAAATGGTAAGAATGAAAATTAAGATTACAAAACTGTAGAAAACAAATCACTGTTTTAAATGAGGACTAAGAAATGCAAAGTCAATATAAAATTAGTCTTATTTGTATTCCCATTTTACTAATATAAACAAATAGAAAGTGAATATAATAGAAATGAAATAGAAAAAATAGAGAAGAATAAAAGGATTTATATTAGATCAACAAGCCCCAAATACTTAGGAATCAATCTCATAAAAGTGTGCAAGACCTCGACACAGAAAACTTGAAGTTGTTATTGAGAGAAATTAAAGGTCTAGATAAACAGAGGGGTATATCACATTCATGGTTTGGAAATTTTCATATTGTAAATATGTAAATTCTCATCAATTTCGTCTTCTATAGATTGAAAGCAATCTCAACCCAAAATCCCGACTGTTGTGTGTGTATGTGCCCATGTGCACATGCCCATGTGTGTAATTTGACAAGCTGATTCTAAAATTTTTATGAAAATGTAAAGGGCAAAGAATAGTAAAGACAATCTAGTAAAGACAATCTCGACATCTGAAGCACAACCATCAGTTAACCAGACTTATTTAAAGGTACAGTAACTTAAACAATGTGATTTCAGTCTAAGGATAAACAAATAAACCAAGAGAACAGACAGATTGTCCAGAAATAGATCCACATGTCACCTAATTTTTAGTAAAGATGTAATAGCTTTACTATGGAGAAAGGATGGTGTTTTTACAAAATGGTGATGAAGTAATTCAATATCCACATGGAAGTAATGAATTATGACCCCTACCTCACACCATATTCAAAAATACATTGCGGAGCAATCATAGGCTTAAATGTTGAAGGTAAAATAATAAAGCTTCTAGACGATAACAAAGGAAAACATTTCATGTCCTTGAACAGGGCAAAAATTTCATTAGATGATAACAAAAGGAAAACATCAAACAAAAAGCAAAGATTAACAAATCAGGCTTCACTAAAAATTTAAAATACTGTTTTTCAGAAGACACTATTGTGAAAATCACTGTGTGAGAAGGCAAGCTGCGAACAGAGAGAGGATATCTGTCATAATCTATGTGATGGTCTCATATCCAGAATATATAAATAGCTTTTACAAATCAACAAGTGGGAGGGGGGAGTCAGGTTACCCAATGCAATAAAAAATAGACCAAAAAACTTGAATAGGCACTTAAGGAAAGCTATCCAAAATGGACTGCAAGCACATGAAAAGGTGCTCGAGCTCATTAGCCATCAGAGAAATGGAAATTAAAACGAAAATGAGATCCCATCACACACCCACAGATATGTCAGAAACAACCATGACTACAACCTAGCATAGCCTGAGCCATTCCGAGGGTTGGCGAGGAGAGATGGTGGTCTCTGCACTGCTGATGGGAGTATAAATTAGAAGGTCTACTTCGGAAAACTCTGGCAGAATCATATCCATAGTTTGCAATCCTCGGTATGAAAGCATGCATTCATGCACTGAAATAACATGCGATGACCACTGTGCAGAAGAGCCAAGTCAGGGAACAACATGCATGTCCGTGAACAGAAGAAGGAGTAAAGTGGTGCCGTGTTCATACAACGAAATACTTTACAGAAATGCAAGCGGGGACTTCAGCTGTGGCCCAGAGGACCCTCTTGGACATGATTTGGAGCAAATTAAATGTGGCGCAAAAGAATACGTGTTACACGATTCCATTCACATCAAGTTCAAAAGCAAGAAAAACAAAAGGATCGTGAAAGGTGTCAGAATGGTATTTGGCTGTGGGAGGACCCTGATTTAGGGATATTTCAGGGAGGAGATGGGCAGGGGGTGCTGGCAAGGGGCACCTTGGGATTAGGAGAGAAAGTTCACAAGCCATTGCAGTGGCCCAGGGTGAGGAGTGTCTGGATGGCGGTGAGGACAGAGGGCTGCGGTATTAAATGGCAAAGTGCACATAAAACACCTACAGTGCCTGTCACGTGACACAGTCAAGACATGTCAGCTATTATTATTATCATTATTATTATTATACTGATGAGAACTGTGGAAATGGAAAGGAAATGCCAACTACAAATTGGCACTTGCCATCTACCTCTACAAGGATTAAATCATGAACTGTTGCAGCTGTTGACCTTCAACGCCTCCTGAAAGGAGCTCAGGGTGGAGAGCAGGAAGGAGGCCCTCTGTGCTCTGGGAAAAACTGGCAGAACAGGCCTTCAGATAGTTAGATATTTCCAGGACAAGATTTTATGAGCCCAATTCTTGCATCTCCTCGTATCTAGAAAAGCACTAAAATCATTAACGGAGACATCTGCTCCTCGTGACTAGCAGCCACCTTCTGCCAAAATGTGTGTTTGACTGCATGTACCCCGCCCCCCCTTCACTAAAATCACATCTATACTGACCTCCCCCATGCCTCTTCGGAGCAATTTCTCATAGCTATCTAAGAGGCTGTCTCCCGGGCTATAGTCCTCATTTTGCCCCCAAATAAAACTCAACTCACAAGTCTCACGTTGTGCATTTTTTTCAGTCGATAGAAAGAACAACCTGGGAAGAGGTTTTGATAGAAAAGCGGACGTTCTGAGTGACTGGATATGGAAGATGGTTGGGGTGTTGGCAGCCAGGATAAGTGAGGGAGGAAACTTCCACAGACATGAACTTGGCAGTTGATTTGCTCCTGCTTTAGTGATTCCGCCGAGCCAGGGCTGGTGCACAGGACACACGACCATGACTCACTTCTAATCTCCTGTGTCCCCGCAGTGCTGGACACAGGGCTGAGGCTTAATAAATACATGATGAGTGAGTTAATTCCCATCCTCTTGGACGCTAGCGGGCAGAATAGAATGTGAAAGAAAACTTGACAATGGAATTTATTTTCTTAAAAAGTGTTCTCTTTGGGAAAGCCTTGCAACAGAAGTATATCATGTTTGTTCTGTGAACCCCAGAGATTTGCCTGTCATTTTCATATAAAGCTGGCTGTCCTCCAGCTTAATTTTAACTGCAGGCTTCCTGCCCCTAAATCAGTGTTAGGTCAGAGATGGCCTCCGTTTGCAGATTTATTGTATATGCAGCAGAGAACCATCGCTTATTTGACGAGAGCTCAATTCTAATAGGTTAGATGTCTGGTGTGTTTTCGTCTTTACATTAAAGACCCTGTAATCAGGGCTCATTACAAGGCCCGTCCACTTTGCCAAAAGAAACGCAGAGGGACAAGTTTAAAACTCCCCCATCACTCAATTGTCACGGAGAATTCCCGGATCATTTTAGAATTCTGGGCTGCATCTTCCTGATGCAGGAGATAAACTCAGCGTGTTCACCCCTCCACATGCCCTTACGTTTCCCAGAGGGGCGTTATTCTGGCTCTTGATTCACTGGCACACCTACTTGAATGCAGGTGTATCTTTCCTTCTACAGCAATTCAAAAATTTCATTAAAAATCTAGTCCAAACTCTTGTTACAAGAAGAGCAATGTAGGTCAACCAGAAAGAAAAAAGAAACTTTACTAAAAGTTTCACCAAATATACTATTAGGCAAATCCGCTCCTGTTTTCTTTAAACAGTGCTTCTCAAGGTGTATCCAGACCACTTGGGATCGTGTTAAAATGCAGATCCTGATTCAGTAGGTTGGAGCGGGGGGAAGGGGGCTGAGAGTCTGCAGGTCTGAGGTTCCCAGGTGATGCTGATGCGGCTTTGCCCAGGGCGAAGGGCACACGTCGAGCACCTCTGTCGGGGCGTCGTGTTGCTGACAGATCTTTGTAGTTTCTACTTCTAAGGAGGAAATCAGTGGAGGCAGAAGGAGGCTGTTCAGTCCCCTGGTTCTTGAAACACAAACAAACAAACAAAAGCACCGCTGGTAGTTAAATCCCTTCCTCAGCCCATAAACATCCAGATTTTTAAGGACAAACGAAGGTAGCTCTCAGCAGCTGCTCTGTAAATGCTTATTTCTCCTCCGCTTGAGGTCCGACGGGTCAGACTCTGAGGGCAGCTCCGCGGGGCCAGTGGGCAGCGCATCCGCCAGGGGTGACCGCGGAGCAGGCGGGGTCAGCAGGCGCCCCATGTGCTGATGTGTCACTGACACTCCCTGCGTCCAGCAGGCGTGGCCCACACCACGTGGGACCGGGGCCCCCTGCCGCGCCCCAGGTGAGGCGAGGGGCCACCCAGCATCCTCTATGCCTGCGACAACGGTGCTCAGCGTTAGCAGAGACGGGGCACCCTGTGGGAAAGCAAACTCCGAGTCTGCAGTCTCACTGGCTTCAAATCCCAACACTGTCACTTAACCTCTGTGCGGGGCAAGTGAGCCTCTTAACTCTCCCATCCTTCCTGCGGCCCCATTCACGTGGTCATCCCACAGGCCAGCTGAGCACAGGCCCAGGGCTCACCGGCCCAGACACTGCTCCTGTCCTGGGGCAGGCAGGTTCCTCCAGGTGCAGGGGGGGGCTGGCCCGGGAGGGGGTGGGCCTGCTGACCATCATCATTATTGTTCCAATCCTCTGATCTTCTGCTATTAGCAGGGATCTGCTGATGAACATTCATACCCAGGTGCTGATCTACACGGGTTTCTCCTGGAGGCCAGGTCTCCCCAGAGGAGAGAGGGTGGCAATGAACCCCACCTCTCCGTGATGACACTTGTTAATAACCTTAATCCCCCTCCTAAATGCAGGGCCAGCCCCGGAGCAGACTTCCCCAGTGAGGGTCCTGGGAGTGAGAGCAGAGAGGGCCGTGGAGATGCAGATGTGGGAAGGGGGTCCCCCTCCTGCAGGGCCTCAGCTACCTGATCCCACTGCCGACTGCAAACTGGCACCTGCCATCTCCCTCCACAAGGACTAAGCCACAAGCCGCTGTGACCCCTGCCCTTCAACACCCCCCGAAAGGAGCTCAGGGTGGAGAGCAGGAAGGAGGCCCTCTGGGCTCTGGGAAAAACCGGCAGAACAGGTCTTCAGATGGTTAGATATTCTCAGAAGAAGATTTTATGAGCCCAATTCTTGCATCTCCTCGTATCTAGAAAAGCACTAAAATCATTAACGGAGACATCTGTTCCTCGTGACGAGCAGCCACCTTCTGCCAAAATGCGTGTTTGACTGCATGCACCCCCTTCACCAAAATCACATCTATACTGACCCTCCCCCCTGCCTCTTCGGAGCAGTTTCTCAGAGCTCTCTGAAACGCTGTCTCCCGGGCTATAGTCCTCATTTTGCCCCAAATAAAAGTTAACTCACAATTCTCACGCTGTGCATCTTTTCCTTCAGGTGACACCACCCCCTGCAGCCAGATGCGCACCAGTTCACGCCTGCTCAGGCCTGGCCCCCTGAACTGAAGAGCACTGACCCCCACTCTGAATGACTGCGGAAGCCTGCTCTGTATTCACTGGGGGGAATCACCAGGGTCTCCTCTGGAGCCCTGGTTGCTAGTTTCGTCACAAGGTTCATCCGTCTGTCTCACATTTTACCTTCTACTTGCCCGCCAGGCCTGCCGAGGGCAGAGATGATGTCTTGCACACCCTGGCATCCTTAGCACCGTATTTTATTTCTGGCAAGTATTCAGTACCTGCCTGTCAAGTGGAAATGAATGCAGCTCTTGCCAGTTTCCTGACTCCAAGGTCTGTCCCCGTAAAAAATCCGTAAGTAAGTCTTTAAACATTTTTTTTTACTCTACTTCAGGGTAAATGGCCGAAATTCTAATTCTGACCTTTCCTCATGCGCATGTTTTTTCAGCACTTGTGTTGTGAGGGAGGACCCTTAGCAGAGGCCTCCGAAGCGTTAAAGCCTTGTAAGGCATCATTCCGCCGGGCACTCTGGCTGTAACCCACACAGCTGCAAGTCGCACTTGCTGAACATCTTATGAGAAGTTGATTATTTCCTAAAATCTGTATCTTTCACAACAGTCTCCTGGGGACAATCTACAAACACAATTCCATTTTTACTACGGCACTGACAATTCCTGGCTCAGCCTACGAAGCCCTTATAAGGCAAGTGTGTCCTTGAATCAAGGGTTTGTGGATTTAACTGAAAACTTCACCAACTCTTTCCTTGACATCAAAAAAGGAGCAAACATAAAACCCACAAGTCATCCCCTTGCTTGTGGCCTGGGTTTCACGGCATGTTTTCCAGATGCTTCCACTGATTGCTCTTAGCCTCTCTGTTCTCGAATCCTCTGCCGGCTTAGAGGACAGTATTAATGAGGTATGTCCTCTTGTACTGGGTACCTGATCGAAACAACTAACACTCTTCACGCCATGGAGACAGGCTGGGACCTGGGATCCTTGGCTGCAGCGCCTGCACCTGGACACACGTCTCCTCCAGCAACAAGATAAAAAGAAAGTACAAGGGACTAAAAATAACTGTGTGCATGCGCAGTTGAGCCAAACTATGGACAACAAGATAAAGACCAAAAAGCCCAACTGTCATTTCTGAAGAGCCGGGAGCACAAGCGGGGCACTGCGCATGCGCTCTGCACACGGCACCACCAAGGGCGTGGGCAGCCCACCTAAGCCACGCCTCTGGCCCGACCCCGGGACCCGGCCCTACCCTCGCCCGATGTAAGGAAGCAGCTCGCCCCCCCGCCTCAGCGAGTGAGCAAGGGAACCGGTTACTTGATCTCACTCCCCCCCTGCTGCAGCAGGGGCCCCAATAAAGCTTTGCCTGAATTTCCTGTCCGGCCTCTTATCAATTTCTACTGATTAAGGAGGCCAAGAAGCCTGGTCGGTAACACCATAACCTAACTATCATTCACTAGACGATGACATTTTCCTAAAATCCTGAAAAGATACAGCAGAGGACAGGTCACCCGTGTTGTCGATGGCATCCTAAGTACTAGTTGTATTTGCTAACTTTATCATAATCCCTTTACTCTGGGCACCCCTAGGGCCATCCAGCCCAGTGGCAAAATAAACAAGAGAGAGGATTCCAGAGGATGACCGCTTAACTCCTAGAGAAGAGAAAAGGGAGCTGACTGGGCCACAGGCAAAGGGGAATGCTTCTAGAAACTGCTATTGCAATCTTTAACAAATCATTAAGAATCTCTCTCCTCTTCAAATCTCCACTCCACAATTTTTAGAAATATTGTCAGAAGTAGTTATTTTGGAGAACATCCAATTATGCCAGACAATGCTGCATCGGAGAAGAGCGAGGTTAACAAAATGAAGAGGTCCTGGCACCAGAGTCTTCGTGAAAGGCGGGCTCTGTGCAAGCCTCTTTCATCTTCTACATGCCGTGAGTCTAAAATGATTTTTCACTTGCTTTGGGTTTGTTTCAATGATACTATCCTTTAAGTAATTGGCTATTTCACCACCTATATTCTGCTTTCATCATAGAGGATGTTCGGTGAGGATGAAAAATATTAGAAACCTCAGGCCTAGGAAGGAGCGTTTCAGGTTTAATTAAGACTTTCATTTCTTGAGGATTTTGATTAAAACCTGCAGTGCTTTTTAAAAGTAATACTTTAGTCCAATTATTTATACGCATAGAACTGAACTATTGGGAGGTCTGCCATTTAAATAAGGAAAACCTCTAGTTCGAGAACAGCATCCCATGACTTTCCGATCACTTTAAAAAATTAATACGGGGCTTCCCTGGTGGCGCAGTGGTTAAGAATCCGCCTGCCAATGCAGGGCACATGGGTTCGAGCCCTGGTCTGGGAAGATCCCACATGCTGCGGGGCAACTAGGCCCGTGCGCCACAACTACTGAGCCCGCGCTCTAGAGCCCTCGAGCCACCACTACTGAAACCTGAGCACTTAGAGCCTGTGCTCAGCAACAAGAGAAGCCACAGCAATGAGAAGCCCTCGCACCGCAACGAAGAGTAGCCCCTGCTCGCGGCAACCAGAGAAAGCCCGCGTGCAGCAACAAGGACCCAACACAGCCAATAAAAAAAAAAAAAAAAATTAATACGAACTTCTTTCACTTTCAGCAGCTCACAAAGGAAGATGATTTCATTACACCGCTTCGGGTGTGTTACATATGCCTCCTGTTTAAAGAACCTCTGCCAGGAGAACTCGGAGGCAACAGAACGTGTGGGTGAGAATTAAGAGATACCTCCTCTGCCTTGGGCTATAATTACTGCACCGTTCTTCAAACCCTAAAAAGGCGACACCCCCAAATACCACGCCTAACAAAGAGCAAGTGATGCTGAAGCTCTCAAAGGAACCGCAGAGGCTATCAGAGCCCATTCGCTGCAGGGGCTTTGCTATACCTATACATCTCCACGACCTGGCCAGGATTTATTGGCTGGGGTGGTTCACCCAGAAGTTGGCTCTCCTCTGGCTGACAACTGAGGTCGAGCCCGTGGGGAAAAAAAGAAAACAACTTAGTCATAAACACCCTATTCTGCTGCTAACAGGCACTTCTCTATCAGGCTCATAATCTACAAGCCATTGTTAGTAAAATGCCCCTTCTTCTCCTGTGGTTCTCTGTTTGGCAACATTTGAATGGGACAAAATAAAAATGGTAATTTATTTCTAGCAATGTTCCTGTAGAAGAGGAGATGGGCATATTTACATGTATACAGAGGAAACACCAAAACACTAATTAAGTAAATTTCATTTTCCCTTTAATCAGACTTCCAGGTAATTAGCTGTCAGAGAAGATAAATTACAGTTTATTCCACTTTTAGACCATGCTTTGGTCAAATAAAGATTATGCTTTAATGGCCAGATTTAGTTGCTAATTTTTCATGCCAATGAAAGGATTTGCAAATATTATCACTGGACTCTTTTAATGTTCTGAAAACTAATTTCTGCCTAAAACATCACTCTTTAAACAGTTTTATCCAAGACTAGGGATTATCTGTTGGATCTTTTTGATTTCATACACAACGATTAAGATTTTTTAAACCCCAGATCACAAGTTTATTCTCTCTGTGACTATGTCCTCAACCCAAGTCAAGTCTGGAAGGATAACGTTAAATATGTCTTCTGTTCTCCATGACTTGAACAGGAGGTGTAATTCAAATCCATTGGGTTTGGTCGAAGGCAACAATCTGACACAGAGTAACGTTACAAGGGTTCCTATATGTATAAATGATGCATATGGTGGTTTAAACGGGCTTTGCTTAACTGAAGGTGCTTCTTGCATTATCTCTGTATCAATCTCAAGAAGAGCTACAGGGAAGGAGAAGTGAGTGGAAAACATTTTACTGGAGGTGAAAGTTCAGAGATTACTAGATTTTCAGTTACTGGAAACCCAGAGTTGATATTGAATATGCCGTTGCTTTAATGTATGCCCAAGACACGTGTTGTTTTGCATTAAAAGAAAAATGACCACAAGGCACAGTAGTACATTTAAAGCCTTTCTAGCGACATTGCCGCAAACCTGAGTGCAAACTCAATGCTCCGAACAGGGTGATTCATGACAAAGCGGCTGAGTTGTAACATCACTCAGGGCCCCTCAGGACACAGGGGGTTTCCCATTAGAAGTGCGTGAGAAGGACACCCACACAGTAGGTTTGACGTACTTGAAAAGTCCTTTTTTTGGTCTTCACTCAGTGTGTGAAGACGCAATTTCCTTTACCCTGGGAATCTGAGCCGATGTCTGGGAAGGAGTGAGGTATGCTTCCCTTGCAAATAATTTCACCTTTAGGAAATTCAGAGGAGCTGGCAAATAGGATGTGATTGGAATCCCGATTCTCAAGTGCGGTGCACTTTCCAGTGTATTGGACAGTGGGGAGGAAGGCTTTTATCTCTCTGAGAAGACGTCCTTGGTGGCAGACAATGGAAAGCGGCTCTGCTCGCTCCTTGATCAGAATATTTCTATCACAAGCAAAAAGTATGTCTACTTTAAGGGCTTAATTTCCAAAAGAGACAAACAGCTCATACAACTCAATATCAGAAAAACAAACTCAACCAAAAAATGGGCAGAAAATCTAAATAATGTCTATTTTTTTCTGCCAATGTCTTCTTTGGAGAAGAAGACATCTGTATGTCTTCTCCAAAGAAGACATACAGATGGCCAACAGCCATATGAAAAGATGCTCAAAATCACAAATTATTAGAGAAATGCAAATCAAAAGTACAATGAGGTACCACCTCACACAGGTCAGAATGGCCATCATTAAAAAGTCTACAAATAATAAATGCTGGAGAGGGTGTGGAGAAAAGGGAACCCTCCTACACTGTTGGTGGGAATGTAAGTTGGTGCAGCCACTATGGAGAACAGTATGGAGGTTCGTCAAAAAACTAAAACTAGAGCTACTGTGTGATCCAGCAGTCCCACTGCTGGGCATAAACCTAGACAAAACTATAATTCAAAAAGACACACGCACCCCTGTGTTCATAGCAGCACTATTCACAATAGCCAAGACGTGGAAGCAACCTAAATGTCCGTCGACAGATGAATGGATAAGGAAGACGTGGTACATAGCTACAACGGAACATTACTCAGCCATAAGAAGGAATGAAATAATGCCATTTGCAGCAACATGGATGGACCTAGAGATTATCATAGTAAGTGAAGTAAGTCAGAGAAAGACAAATATCATATGATATCACTTATTTGTGGAATCTAAAAAAATGATACTTACATGAACTTATTTACAAAGCAGAGACAGGCTCACAGACATAGAAAACAATCTTATGGTTACCAAAGGGGAAAGTGGGGAGGGATAAATTAAGAGTTTGGGATTAACAGATACACACTACTATATATAAAAAAACAGATAACCAAGAAGGACCTACTGTATAGCACAGGGAACTATATTCAATATCTTGTAATAACCTAGAACAGAAAAGAATCTGAAAAAGATATAAATAACACTGACTCACTTCGCTGTACACCAGAAACTAACACAACGAAGTAAATCAACTATACTACAACAAAAATTTTTTTCGAAAGAAGTATGTCTATTTTAACTCACAGAAATGGTGACATTGAGAAGGTACTTTGCATACAAAAAAATGACGTATAGAAAGAGGGGCAGTAGGACTTGTCCTGATGACCAGAGCATCCTTTCTCCCTCAGCAGTTAGAAACCGTAGGAAAAGGGAGCAGAGGCAGGACACATGACCCCTGACTGAGGAACCACAACTGAGGGACCGACTGATGGGCTTCCGTGGACGCACACTGCGGGGTCCACACGGGTCGGAAAGGACAGCTGGTGACAAGAAACACCTCTGTAGGGAAGAAAGAACAGCAAAGCCCAAGCAGGTGGGGAAATGGTGACCACTCCCAGGACACGTCTGGGGAAATCCAGCCCTATCAGCATAACTCAAGTGACATAATCCAGAACGTACCATTTGCCCAGTGGCTACTTCACAGATTTCTCATTTATGTTTCTGTAGGTGCCAAGTATTAAGCACTTGAACCACAGTCTCTACTTTAGTCCCTACAATAGCCCTTTGGGGTTATTATTCACCTTTTACAAATGAGGACAAAGTGACACAGAGGCACTGATAATCAGCTAGAGGTGAGTAGCTACTGAGTCACGAAGGTGGGTTTGACCTCAGATCGTTCTTATGTGACTCCGAGTCCTTTATCCATGTTCCATGCTGGTCTAGCTGGCAGCAGGACTCATTTCAAAACCTTTCACTCATAGGAGGTTAACCTGAGGCATTTACAAACTCCGTGTGTTATTGAGAGAAAGCAGATCAAAGGCGGGGGTTAGAACACTGACGTAGGGATGAGCTTGAGAAAGACAATTGTGGGCATGGGGTTTGCCAGGGAAGTCGCCTTAATATGAATGACTGGTCTTAAGGAAGAAGAGAAGATGGGTCCAAGGACAGAGAAGTGGCCCTCCCACCCACCTTCCATCAGTCTTATCTCCTCCCATGCCATGTTGCTTTTAGAAAGACATTAGAAAAGTGAAGCCGTGTGACTTATTTATCAAACCTTTCCCTGCGGGGGCAGGAGAGAAGAGCCTCACATGTACAGTGGTGTGACTTCAGACCTGAGGCTGAGTTACAGGGCTGGTTGAGACCTGCATTGTCTCAAGATCAAGACACCATCAGCTGCCAATTTCAGGGCCGAGGACGGAAGATGCCTGTGCTTGGAGACACATAGCCTTTGTTTGGAACTTGGCTCCACTACTTACCAGCTACGTGCCCTTGGGGAATGTTCCTCCTCCGACTGACCCTACCAAGTGCATGGTGTTGTAGTGATCTAACGAAGCGATGACACACGGCCTTGCAGTCAGGCAATACTGAAGCAGTAGCTCTCTTCCTCTTTTCAGGGCATTCAAACCTGTATCATTTTAACAACTGACATTCCCTTTGCTTGATGCAAATATACCTTAAGTCACTTTCAGGGATGCCCCACAATCCAGCTGGGTCTCCATTAGCAGCAAGGTGAGTTTTGAACACTCCAAGTAAAACCCCTCCGATATGTCCATTCGATGCCCTCCGCCCCATTACTGCCTATCCTATTAGAAGCACGTCGATCATTTCAGTGCCCAGCTTACCCTAAGACTCCAACAGGGATTAGTCTGCCATTGCCGCACCAGTAACATCACTAGAGTCTACTGCCCTCAACGTTTAAGAAGTGGATGTTAATTCTGCTGTCAGCTGGGTCTCCCATGTGGAAGGAAAGAAGTGGTCTAATTCATTTATGTCTCCCTTAAATCAAAATGGTCACCACGTGGTTTCCGATTGAAAGGTACAGAGGCCGTCAGGTGTTCACATCAATTTCTGGATAAGCAACATTGACTGTTCTGTCCACTCCCAGGTAGACTGGTTTGCCTCCAGGATAACAGTACTTAGTGTGATGAATCTTTGAGCTACTCCCAAAGCCCCTCCTGCGAGGGGCATACACCAAGGGTCAGGGCCCACTTCGTCCCCACCTCAGTACAGACAAGGGGAAGCTTCAGGAAGCCACTCTGATGCTGCTCTTGCATCCTGGTTACTCCGCAAAGGGCAGAGCCTGGAGAACAGTCAGGCTAGACAGAGCCCATGGGCTCCACGCCCTCCCTCCTGGTCCCCCGCATGTGCGGAGCCTCAGCTCTGCCCTCCATCCAGTCACATCCCGGGCCCCGGCTCTAACCCTGGTGCACGTCCCCCGCTTCGGCATCACAGGGCTCGTGTGGTCATGGACTCAGCTACTACCCAGTCCACACCTTCTCTTTATACCGTCCACACGCTTCAGATCATCTGGGGTTGCCAACCCAACCTGCCCATCAGACTCTGCAGACCAGTCCTCGGGCCCTGGTGCTTGATCGACAGCCTCGCCATTCTCCACCTGAAGCATCCCACCTCCACCCGTCCCAGCTGTGATGTCTTTTCTTCATCAGTTTTAACGATTAGGCAACAATTAACGATATGTTTCTAGAGGATAACAAGAAAAGAACTACCGAGGATTCAGGTTCTGAGATGATTCCAACCCCAAAGGACCCAAGCACTGCCTCCAGTTCATACCCCTAATGCAGGTCAGCAGCCCCCGCTGTCCATGCAACACTCCCTGCTCCCGTGGACTCTAGTAAGTGCCGTGCCCTGCACTGAAATGTTTTCTATAACCAGTTCTAAAGTTACTGCCTTTTTAATTCAAAAATTGTTCTCCTATATGTATAACATAGGAGAAGGCAACTGAGGAATAGCCAGTCACTTTGGCAAGACCTACGATGCCCGGAATATGGAAATGCATGCAATTACATGTCATCAAGGGGAAAAAGTTAAACATACACACCTCAAGACCAAACATAAGGGACAAGAAATGGAATATGAAACAGGACGTTTTGCTACTTCAAAGGGATAATGCTGCTTCCAGGAAAGAATAAAGATCTCACGTCTGTCCTTTTTTATTCGGCAGGAGGTAAGAAGGCAAGAAGTGAATCCTGACCCTGGGGTGAGTGGTTTCTTTCTATTCTGCATGCCTCTGGCTTTTTTCATCAGATCTTTGAAAGACAGAATGTTAGAAAGGCACCTACAATTGTGGGTTTCATTTCTAAAAACGGAAGGAGTGGAAACTCAAAATGATCCATTTCCCCAAGGCCTATCTAATTACTCCCTCTTTCTGGACCACAGCCACCTGCAAGGTGAGAGGACAGAGCCGGGGAACATCCCCTGAACTCACGTGGGCATCCTGCCTCAAAAGGAAAGCTGTATAGACTCGCCGCTACCTATAACACCTTCATTGTTTAATCCCATCATTTTAAAACTCTATTTGACATATTTTATAAACATGTTTTTGTGTGTTTTCTAAACGCCAAAAGGGAGGTGGAGTCGCTTGTTACTCTTAGATCGAATGATATTTAAGTGTGATATATAACTCGTAACAAAATCGCTTAAAAATCTGGTGTCTACACTAACAGCCGTAAATCCGTTCATTAGAGAATGCTATCTACATGTTTATGCAACAAGAAATTGAAAGAAGTCCAAATATCAGAAGGAAAGGCGGCCTCAAGAAAAGTGTTCTTTGAAAAATTATACACACACCCTCAGCCCCCGAGAGCAGAACCACGTCCCCACAGTGGAGACGGGCTTTGCAGTCAGATTTCAGACCCACGTCTGCCACCTCGAACAAGAACGCAAACTACTTAAGCAGCATGTTTCTCAGTGGTGAAGTGGGTATAGTAATAATGACATGGACGAATCTTGTATTAATTGAGATAATACAGGTAAAATACTTTGTGAGCTACCTGGCACCTACTGTGTGATAAAGACATGTCAGTTCTTGCTGCTACGACCAATACTTCTCCATTCAATACCTAGAAAAGGAAAGGAAATATTTTTTAAAACACAGGTTTAAACAAAGAGATCATGTGACCTGCAGTCTGGGTCTCCAATTTTTAAAAACACAAGAAAATATACTGCATTAAAGTCAGAGGGATAAATTATTCACCACAGCCCGTGAACCAGGAAACCTGGATGAAGGTCAAGAGAACTGAGGACATGTCTGCAAGCTGGCTCCGTGACAGCACGTCAAAAGCTGGGAAAAGGAGAGAACGGAAGAGACCAAACAGGCATGTGTGGGCTGAGCTGACGGAGAAGTGTTTTGGGGATTCTTGATCTATTTCATTGTTAAACTGCTCACTCATTACAGTCGTTCACAGAATATAAATAGCATTAGTGATTACAGACTATCAATTGTTGTCCTGTCAAGGCATTAAGACTTTCTTGAAACTCTGTGTCTAAAACAGATTAATGAAATATTCACATTTACAGCAACATGGATGGACCTACAGATGATCATACTAAGTGAAGTAAGTCAGAAAAAGACAAATATCAGATGACATCACTTATACGTGGAATCTAAAATATTGTGCAAATGAACTTACTTACGAAACGGAAACAGACTCACACACATAGAAAACAAACTTATGGTTACCAAAGGGAAAAGGGGGGAGGAATAAATTAGGAGATTGGGATTAACAGACACAAGCTACTATGTATAAAATAGATAAACAACAAGGACCTACTGTATAGCACAGGGAACTATATTCAATATCCTATAATAACCTATAATGGAAAAGAATCTGAAAATATATATATAAAAAAATATATAAAAAGAATGTATATATATAACTGAATTGCTGTGCTGCACGCCTAAAACTAACACCTGGTAAATCAGTTATACTTCAATAAAAGATAAAAATAAATTTTAAAAATAAATAAAATCTATAGTGCATCCTCTTATAAGTGCCAAACCTAGCATCTGATCTTCGTGTATCAATCCTGATCAAATAAGATGGCTCTAAATTAATTCGATGTTGTGCTTATAATGGTCAACAAATTGCTGTCCGCCTAACAGTAGGGCAGATGTAACAGGTGCATTCCAAGGAATTTAAAACATTCCTTCTTTGTACAAAAGACTGGCTACTTCTATTGTACTTTACCAGATGCACATTTCCTAATCTACCACAGTGAAGAATACACACAAAGAATGGTGTGTCAAAGCAACCATTCATTGGACGGGAACTGTATTTTAGACGATCTATTCATATTAATTACTCGACAAATTATGGCTGAATTCAAATGGACTGTTATGTAGAACATGCCCAACGACTGCAAGAAGCTTCTTGGGAACTTGTAGGAAGTGAGGTTTGTCTATTCTGTGGGCTCTTTATGAAAAGCCACTTAGGAAACCTCAGTTCCACCAAGAGAGCTGCAAAGCCCCCTCCCCACTGGACAGGCAGCCGGCCATCAGCTCTTCCCCACTCCACATGCCCACTAACCAAACTACTGTATTAAAAATAAACCAGCCTGAAACCCCGCTCTACCGCCCTGTGACCCCGTCGTCTGTGTTGCTCTGCCCTCCTTCCTTTCCCTGTAAATTCCGAATGAGTAGCATTTTCAGTGCATAACACGTGCTGCTAACACCTCTCAAAGAAGAGAAGGCAGCAGAATGTTGGATGAAATCACATTTTCGTACACAGCCTAGGCACGTGTATTACATTGGCAGTGACCACCAAGGACCGACCCCGCAGCCCAACAAGCTAGCACTTTATTTAAAAGGAAACAAATCACCTGGCCTGTTCACATCCAGTCTGGGGCAAGTTTAGAAATCTGGGGTTTAAATAACAACTTTGGAGGTTTAATAACCTCGAGGAGGCATGCTGGCACCGGCCCTTTGCTGCAACAGTTCGGCCAGGCTCAGGAAAAAAGAGAGATGGATGGATGCTGAAGCGGAGGAGGGCAGGGCTTTGCCACTGCAGCAAAAGAGGACCCCGGCGTTGGTGTTTGCTTTCAGATCAGGTTCAGAAGAAGAAAGAAAACAAGGCAAGCGGGAGAGAGGGCGAGGAGCAGCCTTAGTGAGTGTGAAAGAGGACATTGTGTCGTGCACAGTGGTTTCAGGAGATTCAATGGGGGTCTGTTCCTTAAAGGGCGCAGACATTTGGAAAGATGGGATGCTGATGCAGGAGTACCACAGCCCCACTTTCTGATGCTAAAGGAAGAAGTAACGCGATGAATCCAAGCGCACTCACTCAAAAAGGTGTCCTTAAACAGACATCAGCACTGACCCTGAGTTAAACACCCTGACTCTCATAGTTAATCGGTTCTTCTTACACCTTTTCTTTTTTTGCTTTTGGCTTGAACCTTTCAGATACTGTAAGGGTCGGCCATTTTCAGTTCACTGTGTATGTTCAGATGCTAAATTTCTCAGAATCATGGCTTCTCTGAGTTCATTTCTTTTTTCTTGATGCTTTACAAAACTCTGTTATCCCACAGATATTTGCCTTCATAAGAAGCCTCTCAGAACACAGCATCCTTCACATGTTCAAAAAAGGCCTTTCGGGGACTTCCGTGGTGGTCCATTGGCTAAGACTCTGCACTCCCAATGCAGGGGGCCCGGGTTCGACCCCTGGTCAGGGAACTAGATTCCACATGCTGCAACTAAGGAGTCTACATGCTGCAACTAAAAGATCCCGCATGCCACAACTAAGACCCGGTGCAGCCAAATAAATAAATAAATAAAATATTTTTTTTAAAAAAAGGAAAGAGAAAAAGGCCTTTTGGGTAAATATCAGAGGGGCTCCGGGGCATCAAGACACTCAGAAGCAGGCTTCTCAGGCCAGGTGGAGAGTCAGGTTTGGGATGACGGTTCCATCAGAATAAAACTACGCTTCTAGAGCCCTTTGAAAAAAATGTAAGCGACTTCTAACTTTGTCATCCACCTTTCTCTGTGACATCTCGGCAAACAATCTCATCTTCTGAAGGAAACGATCTGAATCCAGGGTAAAAATAAGCAAAATGCCACATGGAAAAATATCTGCCAGAAGGCAGGACAAATACGTGCTTAGTTAGAAATGTCAAGAAGGAGCTGCCCAGACTCGCCCACCGCGGCCAGCCTGACACCCGGGGTCCAGCGCAGAGAGGTCGGTATTCAGTGTGGCACCATCTCAGGGGCACCAGACCAGAGTCCCCAAACAGCAAATCCTTCCAGGGCTCCAAAAGAGCCACCCTACAGCTGGTGCTTCAAGGTCCACCCTGTCTTCTTCCTCCCTGGGCATATCACCTTTGTCGCCTCTGACATGCAAGTGAGTTTCTCCATCTTTTACCTCTGGGGGGTGGTTTTACTGGATCGCTTCCTGAGCACAGGGCTTGATGAGACCCGCCTGGGAAGAAATCTGGCAGGTCCTGGGTATCTGCCTGGGTGGGAGGTACAGATGGGGCACCCCTGAGCCCTATCAAGGCTCAGGAATGCTGGGCTCCTTCGGACACCAACCTATTTCATAATTAGCCACTGAGCCTGGCAGGGGTGTGTCTGCTGTGTGGACAGCACCCTGCCAATGAGTCTAGATTTCAGAAGATGTTTTCTGAAAGCTCAGATCCTGGGCATATGCCATTATCATTCAAGAACTGACCCTTTTTTTTCTCTTTTTACAATAGTGAAAACTACTCCATGGTTTGACATGAAAACTTCTGGGTTTATTTTAACTTTACGTTTGCAAAGAGAACAGGAATTCTTTGGGAGAGGATAGAGGAAGTGACGTTCAGATATGGGAATATCATCTGTATGAACTAGGATCCTATTTACAGGAGACGGTAGAACGAGGGACTCAGCCACCCAGTTTGACGTCACTTGCAGCCCATTTTTCCTCCTCTGCCCCTGCAAGAGTTCACGTAGGGTCAACTTTGAAATGAGGAGAACTGATGAACTATATATCAGGAGTGATTTAACTTCTCACACCTGGGATATTTGAAAAGAGATCTGAGGCACTCTGACATTTAAGCGCTTCTTCTTTTCTACCCCAGCTCCTCCGGCCCCCAATCCGCAGTTAACACCGTCAGGCACCCACTGGGAACTCCCAGCCTTCCGATGCCCCTTCCGGCTAGTGGCTTCCCCGGCAGAGGAAGCTACAAAGCGCCCATCGGTTCAAGTGGGCAGAGCGTGTCTGGCCCTCCGTGATGCCCTCATGCATCCACGCTACCTGCCTCCTGCGGCTTTCTGCATCTTCAGCCACGGTCCTCCCCACATCCTTCCCATCTATCAGAATCCTACAAGGCCTCTCAGATGCCACACTCCGCTGACTCATCTGGCCCACGAGGTTTTGTTTTTTTCCACCACGCTGATGATTTTGGTATGTCAGTGAGAGATACTGATCTAGAGAGTGGGAAGAGGAGCTGGCAATCTCATCCTCATCAGGAAGACGGCACAGTTCCACGATCTGGGCTACGCCACAGGCATCCAAGCGCAAGGCAGGGATTGAGACCACAAGCCTCTCCAACTGAGGACCCTGCGGTTAGTTTGAGTCACGTACATATTGCAATTAACTACACACTCTATCTTGAATTGTACTCCAAAGCGTGGGGTGGGTGCTCTGTTCAACAGCCCTTGGAGGTCCCTGTCGCCCACACAAGCCTGCGTTCGGTGGGCAGGATGACTCCAACACCGAGTGTGCGCAGCCTGGACGGTCAGCGTCCTCTCTGCCAGGAGCAGCGCCCTCGGCCACCTCCTGCCTCCTGGGGGGCCCTGGAACTTGTCACTTCCCCACTCTCCCCACCCTTGTCACCAAAGCAACAAAGACGAGAGCCCTTCAGGCAGAACTGAAAAGGCATCCAGTCCCAGCTGCGCCATTTTGTCATCTTAGACCAGACACTGCACATCCTCCAGATGCAATTCCTACTCCTATCAGGTACAGGGCTGGGATACAGGTCACGTTGAGTTCCTATACTACTGCAGAATTTTATAACGTTAGCTCTATTTTATTTGGACACACAGGTATGGGTTCTCCATCTAAGCCAGTTGAGAAAAGAAAAACCCACATTCTGTTTTATTACATCCCGCAGAGCACCTCACTAAAAGCCCGTCAACGTTGTAAACTGCATACATTTTATTAACATATTGATTGGTACTTTTCCACAAATAACTGTAGAATTGCAAATTAGAATATAAAACAGGAACCCGCCTTCAGGAAGGCTGCATCCAGAATAGCGTACAACGTTTCAAAGGCAGTGTGGCAAAAGCACTGGGACTGCTGCAATTATCTGTACGCTGTACTTGGATTATGGTATCTAATTCCAATTTAGCAGCCTCCTGGATTGATTTTGTATTCTTAATCTACTACAGTCGTTGTCTGTTAAAGATGTACAACACTTCCCACCATGGGTGTGGCTTGGATTCCGAGTGTCACGGTTTACAGCCTGTATCTGCACATTGTTTGTAGGTTAACAACATGTGCTGTGTCCTACAAATCACCCTGATGGTCATTTATACAACCCATAAGTGGCAAAGTATTGAGAGCTCTTAGGTGAAATGATAGCTACTCACAATTCAGGCGTGTGGCACTGGGAGATTTTTTTTCTAAGAAATACTCCCATTTGATACGCTGAGCCAACAGTGAGGAGAAGCACCTGTCTTGCACCAGCGTCCAAGGGAAAAGCCATAACGGAAGAGTGATAATTCATACCTATTGCTTCTTACCCATGCGAGGAAACGTGACCATGTGACACAGCCAGTGCGTGGAGTCACCACTCATCTTGAGCTACTTCCCTTCGGGCAGTTCTCACTCTCCCCTTACACATCACAGATGCTTACCCATTTTCTCTGATTCAGTCTTGAAAAAAAAATGAAATAATCATTCAACCTCAAGAACGGGATTTCCTGACCAGAAACCTGAAGTAACAAATACAAGTTTAAAGAAACACTTTGGGGCAGAAATAAGCTTGGAGCTGAATGCAAGGACCATGTATAACTATACTTGTGATTCTGCAGGATGTTGCTGCATTGCGAGAGCTATTCCCACAGGCATTTATTGAGTAGCTACTACGCTCCAGACATCTTGGCTTTTTCCCTTAGCCAGTGAGCATCTGAGCTGGGATTCAAATCCTGGTCAGAATCTAACGTCTACAAACGTTCCATTATACACTCTGATGAGAGCTGTATATTTCAGGTGACAGACATGAGGCTTCGGTCTGAAATCTAGGGGCCTGAATTAGTATCCACGCCCCCCCCGCAAAAGCTGCAGAAGGGGTAACTTCATAAACAACGAGGTCCTACTGTATAGCACAGAGAACTATATTCAGTATCCTATGATAAACCATATGGAAAAGAATATTTTAAAAAAGGACGTCTATCTATGTATAACTGAATCGCTTTGCTGTACAGCAGAAATCAACACAACGTTGTAAACCAACTATACTTCCATCAAAAAAGTCATTTAAAAAAGCTGAAAATCATTGTTAAAAAAAAGAAGAGGTAACTTCACTCTCCACCAGACCTCAACATCAGCTCCTAAATCTCGCCTCCCCCAAGGTCAAAGGGGCAGAGAACGACCTGTGGCTTCTGTCTCCATGCTCCTCCTCCTCTCTCCTCCACCCCATCACAGGCACAAGTTTCTCAGGTTTACACGAAAATAAAACGTTCTTTACTGAGTTACTTATTCCTCCTTCAACGCACGCTGATGGGCTTCCTTCTGTGAACCGCTACTGTGAGAGGTTCTATGAAATGTAGACGGGCAGGCTCCCATCCCCCATGTCACTCATGGTCCAGCAGGAAAAACGTGGAGCAGACAAGTGAGGAGAACAGACAGGGATGTGTGTGTGGATGCAGGAAGCCCGGGCACCTTGAGAACCAGAGCAGTTTAAAGCTTCTGCCCACCCGGAGCCCCGTGAGGATGTAGGAATAACGTCTTCTGGCTGGTTCCTGGGCATCTTGTTCAGACACACATTCAGCAAATGTTTGTGATCCTTTCTGACGGATGGTTTCTTCTCCCTAGACACCGACCAGCAGCTCATTCTTTTTTATTTCAAGATGTCAACCTACTTCCTTAGATCTTCAGTCTTTAAACTGAGGAAACTGTCTGCTTGGGCTGCGGTTTGCAAAGTGACATTGGAGTTATTCTCTTCCTCCTTGAAACTCCAAGGATCAATTCCACCTTCGTTTGGTAGCAGTTATAAGGTGTAGCTTGTTCCTCCATCCCAGGCTCCAGGGAGAATCCGGGAAGGACATCGGAGGAACATCTAACACAACCTCTGCCCTCCTGTCTGTGCTCGTTGCTCCAAGTTTCCACTGAATTGTGACAAGGCCAACCTGGGTCTGAGGATGCTGTAGGGCACTGTGTATGTTGCCAAGTGTAAACTGAGGCTTTGCAAATTTGTAAGATCCTGTCTGCAAACGTTCTGTCCAAGTTTATGAACCCAGAAACAGTAGCAGTCTGCATAAAAAAGAAGCATCTAGTCAAAGCCTCTGCCACCTGGAGAAAGATCCCTTAGTTGTCCCATCCCCTCATTTCAAAAATAACAGGAGTCACTGTAGAGCATTTGGAAAGGACGGAAAAGCACAAAGGAAAAAATTAGATAAACACCATTTAATACCTGGAGACAAACCCCGATAAAAATGGATATATCTCTCCAGTCTTTTTTTCTAGGCGCTGTGTGCATGTGTTATGCTAATTTAGTTCCCTAAGTATTAGGTGAGGCCACCCTCCCTCTTCAGATTTAAAGTCAAGCTGGAGTTCGCCACCTGGGCCAATGACACTGCCATCTCCTCAGTTTTTCGTGATCCCTTCTGGCTCAAAGCTCCATGTCACCACAAGCCCATGGACCATGGATGGTCACTTCCCTAACATAAGGTAGAATGTTGCCTTTTCTTTGACTCCCCACAAAATTACTCAACAAGGCTAATGGGGAAATAACACGCTTCACTGAAGGCTCAGGCCTTAGAGAGGTTTATGCTGAAGACACAAACTTAAAATTTCACATCAGTCAGCCCCTTGCTTAAAAGGTTTTGGTTCTCGGCTCACCAGGAATTTCCCCTGGATTATCTGTCCTGCTTCTCATCACTGTTGTTTCTCATAAACTCAGTAACTTAGTCACACGTCTTCAAGGCTCCTCTCATCTTTGGGCTCGTCCTATTGGATGTTCGAAGAAACTCCACTCACTTCACCTTATTGTCGAGAGAAATCTAGCTCCCAAACCTCCTCGGCTCCGGGCCCACAAGGCATTTCCATTCTTCGGAGCTTGCCTTTAACCAGCTCAGGCCCCCTCCCGGTAAGTGGGAGGCAACAAGAGAAGAATTGGGAACATAAGAATCATACCACTGAACTCCCTTCTCCACTTCACCCCGCAAACCTAACCCCCAGCTGATGTAGGAACAATTAGTTTAATTTTTAACATGATTTTCAGCTCATTATACATACACACACACACACACACACACACACTTTGCAGAATACTGTCTATATCTTGTTTGTAATATTTTCTTAATATAGAAGAAGCATTTCCATATATCCCTAAGTACTTTTTTTTTTGGACATAATTTTTCATGGCTGCACAGGAAATGCTACCCTCTATTTTAACCATGTCTAATTCTTAAACTTTATGTAACATCCACCATGGATATTCACTTCCCTCAAACATAAGTAGAATGTTGCCCTTTCTAAACGTTCTTTATCTTTATACATATAAATGATGCTGCGATGAATACCCTTGCTTATGCATAAAAATTTGGCACACGTGTGATTACTTCCACAGCTTGCATAACTAGAAATGGAATTGCTGGTCAATGGAATCTTAATGTTAACGTGGTCAATAAGAAGTCTATCTGTGCAGAGCTAGGTTCTGGATCGATTTTATTGGACTTCTTTTGAAGATACACAGCCCCCCGGCAAGGCCTACCGTTACTATTAGAGAAGAACAGTTGTGATAAAGATTCAGAAAGGACTCCCCAGTTTAGTAATATTTTACTCCAGGCTTAAGAAGATAGGTTGGAAATCATTTGTTAGCTACTTAACAACTACAGAAATGAAACTACAGCCTCTGAAAATAAAGCACAAATCAAAGCCTTTATCAAAAACCAAACAATCCTTCAATATTTTTGTGACTTCCAAATTACGGGTGAAAAGACCAAGTGAAATAGCAAAGATACAATCTCTGTTGTCATTAATAAATAACACAGTAACTGGATTTGAATACAGTTATTTTGATAATGCTCTGAATTATTTGTACATGGTTTGAAAAGATTTCTCCATTTTCCATTCAGCCTTAATGCCCATTTTCCATTCAGCCTTAATGCAGATCTGCCCTCTAAGGGTGTCTCTACAGTCAGGGGTCCCCTCAAACATATCAGGGGTCCCCTCATCCTCCTCACATCTTCGAGAAGGGCGCCCACTCTCACCTCTGCCAGGGCCTGTTTCTCGCACTCACCAACAATGCCCCCACCTCACTGACCACCTGCCCAAAGAGAAGTCTGGCATTTGCTCTCAGCTCCTGGGATGTGATCTCCAAGCCCTTGGAATGTCCTGCCTGATAAGAATGTCTTTGTTTACCTGGTGATCTTGGGCTGCTAGATAGTATATGTTAACACCATTCAGGATGGGCCTTTGGGTCATGCGGTATCAGCCTGACCTCTGGAGGGGCTGGAGACCAAGGTCAGCATGTGGATGGTCAACCATGTCTACACGACCACGTCCCAACAAAAACTCTGACACCAAGGCTCAGGTGAGGTTCCCTGGTTGGCAATACTCTGTGTGTATTGTTGCTTGGAGCAGTTGGCATTGTCCACAACCCCACGGGGAGAGGTCAGCTGGCAGCCCCACACCTAGAACTTTCCTGGACTCGGCACGTGCGTCTCTTTCTTTGGCTGATTTTAATCTACATCTTCTCGCTGTAATAAACCACAACCATGAGTATAAGGCTTTCTCCGTTCTGTGAGTCCTTCTAATGAACTATGGAACCTAAGGGGACCCCGGAACTTGCAGCTGACGGCAGAAGGGAGAGTGGTCTTGGGAACTTCCAAATGTTGCAGTCTGGCATCAGGTGTGTTTGTTCCTGCACCACAAAGACAGGAACTGGTGACAGTTCCTATTATGGGCTCTGACATCACACCTCCTTTCAACTTTGCGTCACACTACTTCCCTCCCAAACTATCCGTTCTAGAGGGCGTGGTATGAGGGAAACAGCCCTGGAAGAAGAATCAGGATACCAAGGTGTGGGAAAAGCTAGCACACAGAAGAGAATTTGTGATAAAGTTTTTCTTTCTCTCCATCCCGCTTTTTAAAATAAGTAACAAAATACAAACTCTATACCAATTCAGTCAGTGCATGTGTAAAATCCTCTCTGAAGATGAAGTATTGATATTATGCCCGTGACCAGAATAATGTAAATAAGCACATAATAGAATGACAAGCTGAAATTCCCCCTCCTCACTAAAGTTAGTTCATACTTATTTCATTAAGTTATAAGAATGATTTGGGACTATATTATGGAAACAGTCTACTAAAAACCGTATTTCTAACTACAAAGGATGATATTAAGGAATTTGAATTCAGTTACTTCCTCTTGCATTCTCTAACAGTTTGCCCCCAAGAGTAAACATTTTTAAAAGGTTTGATAGACATCATTACAGAATATAATCTAACCCTAATGACTGACCTTACTAATTAAAATTATATAAAATCAGATGTTGAATAAACGGCCAAATATCAAACTGAATGTTGTTTTGGATCCTACATTCTTGACCTTAATGAGGAAGTTTTGTTTTTCTAATTTTAACAATGATTTGAAGCACTCTTCATATCCCTGGTGCATTTATAATAAAGAAAAACAATATGTTTCACCAATATTCGCTACTGCAAGCAACATGTGAGCTACAGAGATTAATCAATCTTCCTACATTTTTTGGGCATCCAATATCTTAAGAGTTGTCAGAGAGAAATCAATGCTTAAAGCATCTAACTGCAGCATGGGAGCTCAGCTTTGAAACTGTATACAGCAGTAATCTATATGACTAGCTGCTCGTGATTCAAGCACTAGAATTACACAAGAGTAACTGTCACTACATTGCTGTACTGGCAAGGCCAGTCTAGAGGTTTTAAAATCAGGAACATTTTCCAGGAAGTGGTAGAAAATAAATGCGTTTGTCTTTCACACTAAAGACTGCCTAGAAATCAAACATCGAAGTCTCAATTTAAAAAAATTAACCTGAGAAATATGCATATTTCCTCACAGAATCAAACGTATCATGTCTCTCCAAATGGGGTTATACAGTATAAGACAGATTTTTCTCAAAGACACTAGAAAATAAGGAAAAACAAATATGCTTGAAGCAGAAGTATTAAAACAGACAAAAAGGAACATATGCGATCATCCTATGCGGGCACAGAGCTCTCTTCTCTAACGAGACAGGGTTTGGCCACAACGGCATCCCTCATAGGCTTTCTGACGTCAGGTATTCCCCCCTGCAGGAGCAAGGCTGTTCCTGGGACACACAGCCAGCCTCCAGTCGCTCCTGCAATTCTCCAGTGCCCAAGGCCCAGACAAGCATCTAACTTCCAAGGCCAGAGTTTTCTACTGTTTCCAATTACGGTGCTGCCAGCGTTCTGTCAGAGACACTGGGAGGGCAGCTTGGGTGGGAATGGACCAAACACACACTCTCAAAAATGTATTTGCGATGAACAAATTATTCACAGAACTTGACAACGGAAGACTTCATTTTGCTTCTCTTTGGAAGAACCCCAGAATCCCAAAATGTCTGCACACTCTCTAAACCTGGGTCCGTGGATAAACAACTCCACTTATTTACTTCTCAGAGCCCACTGGTCCTAGAGCTTCAAATGCTAAGAGCCTCCTATCTAAACTCAGACAATTTCTTCACAGCAGACACACATATGAAGACCCAAAGACTTATCCATGGTCCGGCAGCAACCTCATCACAGGGGAGTTTGTTAGAAACACAGACTCTCAGGACTTGTGGCAAACCCACTGAATCAGAATCTGCATTTTGACAAAATCTCCAGGTGATTTGTATGCGCATGAAAGTTTGAAGATCACCAGATGAAGACATAATGGAAAAACAGAGCTACCATATGATCCAGCCATCCCACTCCTGGGTATATACCTGGAGAAAACTATAATTCAAAAGGATACATGCACCCCAATGCTCACAGCAGCACTATTCTCAATAGCCAAGGCATGGAAGCAACCTAAGTGTCCATCGACAGATGAATGGATAAAGATGTGGTACATATATACAATGGGATATTACTCAGCCATAAAAAGAATGAAATGCCATTTGCAGCAACATGGATGGACCTAGAGATTATCATACTAAGTGAAGTAAGCCACATAGAGAAATACAAATATCATATGATGTCACTTATATGTGGAATCTGGAAAAATGATACAAATGAACTTATTTCCAAAACAGAAACAGACTCACAGACATAGAAAACAAACTTATGGTTATCAGAGGTGAAAGGTGAGGGGGAGAGATAAATAAGGAGGTTGGGATTAACATATACATACGACTATATATAAAATAGATAATCAACAAGGGCCTACTGTACAGCACAGGAAACTCTACTCAATACTCTGTAATAACCTATATGAGAAAAGAATCTAATAAAGGATAGATATAGGTATATGTATGACTGAATCACTTTGCTGTACACCTGAAACTAACAGCATTGTAAATCAACTATATTCCAACATAAAATAAAAGTTAAAAAAATTAAAAAATAACTGAAAAAATTTTGAAAAGACATAATGGAGAATACATTTTTGACCCCTTCATGGGTTACTTTCCGTGATCCTTGGCCACAGACCCCATCATACAAATAGGTGAAAATAGGAAAGATATAGTATGTTCAGCCCATTCCCAGATAAACATATATGCCAGTGTAGGTATTTAGATATGCAAGCCATCCTAAAGAATCCTGGACTTTACTAGGCACATGTATAGTAACCCTATTGGGGGAAACTCAAAGAGCGTGTTTTTATGGACCCTGAGAACGTGGCTCTATTTTCAGCAGGCTGTTAATTTCACATCAGAGCTCCATATTTAACTACACCTGCTGAGTTAAGGATCATATCGCATGTGATACTCTGTCCACCTTTCGAGATGACAGGTACAAAACTCTCCGGGTGTGCTGCCGATGGGGAGGGCGCACAGGAACGGCAAATCGATGGGTATTCTCCCCCACGGGTATCTTTCAAAGCTGGGTCCTCCTCACCTGCCAGCAACGCCCACCTGCTCCATTTGTCATAAAATCCGCTTCCCTGCAGATTAGTGCAACCATCTCTGATGAAGAGAGAATTCAAGGGCCTCAGATCAAAAGCCTGAGAGGTTCATTTACAAAAGTGAGTTCTTTCTTCTCATCGATGCTCTTTTGGTCGACCAGTTATCCGTCTGCCTATTAGTACAGCTCAAGTGAGATCCCTCAGGGCTTGGGAGAGGCCTTTTGTACCTTGCCAGCAGGTAGGTCATGGAAAAAAGTAAATCTTTTGTTCTTCTCAGAAGAAGCCACACAGACAGCCCCTGTGTACTGAGTACTGTCAGTTGAGGTAAGGATAGATGAGTGATCCCCCAAATCACACCTCTGCCTGCCAGTTCCAAATACCATTCAAGCAGTCTTTACACAGGCTCCAGAGAGAGCATTTATCTTTGGGATCGAATACCTGAAGGGGAGGAAATAATGCAGCTACGAAACATGCATTCCAAGCATGAAAATGTTATGTTAGCTGGAAGAGATCAACCAGCATCCACAATTGGGGCAATCTGTTCAACTTTGAGGCATCTCTGGGAATCCTTGGTTAAATACCACGCAGCATCAAAGATGACACCAAGGACGTGTTCATAGTCTTGAGGGAAGGCCATCACAGGATCTTGTGCAGGCAGGGGCTACTCAGGGCCAATCAGAGTGAAGCTAATACTTGCTAGAGGTGGGAAGGAGTCACCCAACTGCTCCATCCCTGCCTCTGGCTTTGAGTTGTAACCCCTCATTTCCACAAGAGGAGTCTGAAGTCCAAACAGCAGATTGATTTGTCTGAGGTCACACTGCGACACTGCGTGTCATGGTAAAACAGGGGCTGAAACGTGCAGAATACTCTAGGGTGAGTTCTTTCCAGAACCATCTGCTAGTTCACCTCCCCAAAGAAGGAGGGACACACACACACACATACACACACACATATATATATATATAGAGAGAGAGAGAGAGAGGGAGAGAGGGAGACAGACAGAGAGAGAAGGAATTTCCAACAATGGGAAAATGAGTACAATTTAATGGTAATGTGAGAGAAGAGTCCAGAATTACTCTGGGTCCCTCTGCTCCTTCGAACCACTGTGAGTTTGTACACGTTGTCCCCATTGCTGAAAATTCCTTCCTCTTTCCATTCATCTCTGATGTCTGCCGTAGACTCGCCCTATCCATCAAGAGTCAAGTATCAGTTCTTTGCTGAAATTTCCCTGATGCTCTGCACCCTAAGGAAGAGTCCTGCCCTTTTTTCTGTGCTCCCACAGGACCTCATTCGAACTTGTAACAGAACACTGATCCCCTCTCTGGTGATGACTGTTTACCCATCTCTCCCCTCCCCCACCCCTAGAGGCTGCAAGTGCCTTGTAGTCAGGGTGATGATGCATCTTTTTTTCCCCCCACCCAATACCGGCACCTAGAACTGTGCTGTACAATATGATAGCCACTAGCCACATGTGGCTATTTCAATTTCATATAATTAGAACTAACTAAAATTAAAACTTCCATTTCTCAGTCACACTAACCACATTTTAAGAACTCAACAGTAACACACACCAGTGGCTACCATGCTGGACAAGGCAGGTACAGAACAATTCTATCTCAGTTCCAATGAACCATGCTGTTCTAGAAAATACTGTCTGGTGCACAGGAAAGATGTGTTGGAATCAGGAAGAAAATAAACGTGTACACCAAAGCTTTAATGGGGAACATCTAAGTAAATTCAGAAACAAACCATCCTCCTATCTATACTTGCCTAAGAGATATCCAAGTTCAAAACCAGTGGTTTCAACTTCTCACTCAAAATTGTTACAAGAAAAAAAAAAAAATTGTAGTTAGTCTTCGGAAGATGCAAGTTCATACTCACAGGGCTTTCCACATTTGGAAATATTTATTTTCAGGGTTTCTAAACAACACTGGCTGTGCTACCACAGGAAGTTAGAAAAACTGCTTGATGAGAAATAGGAAAAATAACCTAATGATAAATAACCTTTATCAATGTCTGTGAAACTCCTTCCCAAGGTTTTGGGTCTGGCCTTGCAGATACTGTGTCTCTGTCACAGGATGACCGCGGGGCCCCCTGCTCCTCTCTAGAAAAATGGGGCTGATGTCAGGGAGGGGGAGGGTGCATTGTAAACGTCGTTCCTGCCACTAATCACTAAAGAGTTACGTAAACCCTTTCCTTCTATGGGCTTGACTGTTTCTCATTTCACAATGAACGTAATGATCACCAAGGCTCCTTTCTACTTTCTTTATGATTTCTTGATACTAAACAGAAATCAATAGGACTCCCAAGGCTTGCCTGGCTATTTTAGACCCCAAAGGCGGGTCAGCAGAGAAGTTTCAGGGCCACAGCCATATCAAATTGATTGTTTCCTGTCCCTGTTCTCCCTTCATTCTACATCACCAATTAAATCCATCTTCAGAAGAGCACTTCAGTGAATGGTCCGCTAATTAAGCATCTCTGCCATGCCTTGCACTGCCAGGTGAGTTTACTTCCACTTTGGGATGTAACATCATGATGGTTCCAGGTCCCAGGTCTCCATGTGCCTTTTACTGTTTGGTTCCTGCCTCTCATCCCCTCATCTGGCCTCATCAGCTCTCATGGACTCTTTCTCCAAGAGCTCACATCCACCCAAAGCAACGCCTGACCCGCAGACCGCTTTCTGACCTTGAGCATATATAATACTCTGAGTGAGGCAAAGGGACATGGAGACTGGAGGAAATGACCTTTCCCTTTTCTTTCAGTCTCTGATGATTGGCACTCTATCGTTCTGAGACTGCCACCTCCCTGAGCTCGTGGACCTCATGAAGATTGTTCCAGCAAATATGAATAACAACCACCTCCTTCAGAGGGGTCCCAGGAAACAAACTCAAACAGCACTCCTGTTTCAAAAGCATTAGTGGTGGGCATTACTCATAGAAATACACATTCCAAGTGAAGGCAGAACAGAAATGTCGTAGCCTGGGCAAATGATCACAAGGCTTATAATATCTGTGTTTTTTTCTTTGCTGTCCTGGAAAACCAAATCACATAACCAGTGTAAATGGTGACAGTGAAGGGACACACTCGTAACAGAGGAAAGAAATGCTTACATTTCATACCGTATTATTTCTTTGCCTTTTTCCATTTCCCCCACGATATTGGAGTGTAAATTAGTACAGGCAATGAAGTGTTTGAGTTCTGAATTCCAGTCCCAACTTAGAAAGAAAATTTCACAACACCCTGAGCAAAGTTGTTTTTTTTTTTTTAAACCTTCACTTTTCCTCTAAGAAACATGGTCAATACTACTCCTCAAATAAAAATAGAAATTGACATAAATATCAGATGGTGGTGTAGTAAAAGGGGACCTCAAAATCAATTTCACCAAAATCTTCATCTCCAATCTGTTGCTATTTTCAAATACTAATTCCTCATCAATACATATGTTGACCATGTAACTTATTGCCCAAACAAGGACACCACTGAGAATAAAAGGGAATGATATTAAAACTCAAGCCAGGACATCGGCATAAACCAGGATTGTTCTAAGCAAATTGGAATATATGGTCACCCTACCTATAAAGCACTTTTTAAAAACCCATAAACTGCTTTTTATTCTCATAATGCTAATAACTACTGATTCTTCTATTTTCTCCTGATACTCATCATCCCATGTTTCTGCTTTTAATTCCCCACATTGCGTAGAAGCTTAATTTTTTTTTTCCAGAAGCATCCATCTTCACACAGACTCCAACAATGATACGCAGTAACCAAACCTCAAGCAAAATATTAAGATTGAACCAAAGACCCAGATCCATGTATTTCTTATCTCTTTAAAAATACATGAACTTCTTTTTTTTTAATTTAATTAATTTATTTTTTATACTGCAGGTTCTTATTAGTCATCCATTTTATACACATCAGTGTATACGTGTCAATCCCGATCTCCCAATTCATCCCACCACCACCACCCCCCCCTTCCCCCATGGTGTCCATACGTTTGTTCTTTACATCTGTGTCTCTATTTCTGCCTTGCAAACCGGTTCATCTGTACCATTTTTCTAGATTCCACATATATGCGTTAATATATGATATTTGTTTTTCTCTTTCTGACTTACTTCACTCTATACGACAGTCTCTAGATCCATCCACGTCTCTACAAATGACCCAATTTCGTTCCTTTTTATGGCTGAGTAATATTCCATTGTATATTTGTACCACATCTTCTTTATCCATTTGTCTGTCGATGGGCATTTAGGTTGCTTCCATGACCTGGCTATTGTAAATAGTGCTGCAATGAACACTGGGGTGCAAGTGTCTTTTTGAATTGTGGTTTTCTCAGGGTATATGCCCAGTAGTGGGCTTCCTGAGAACAGGAACTCTGGCACAAGTGCCTTCCTGTATCCTTAGCTATACCAACCCTCTGAGGACTCACTGGGTACTGTTTGCAGACCAAGGAGCCCAATCACCTCCCTTTCTTCATTCCTTCCTCATGGGAAATCAGATTATTTTATTTGTCATCTACCTCAGGAAAAGATATGAATCAGTGCTGAACAGCTAGCTCTCTAGAGAAAATCATGACGGGAAAACAAAGTGGTATTCTTTCTATGCAGCAACTACACAAATTATATGATGATGATTATAGCAGCCTGCAAATGCTGTAGAGTATTTCTATACTTACAGGCTAAAATTAACAAAAGAATATAATGCCAGAATTATGCATTCTTGATAAACATGTAACACTGAGCAAGCATGAGACTCTCTAGATCTGGGCAAATTCTACTAGGACAGCAAGAGATGCCACTGGTATCCCCCGGTATCAGGTAGAGTTTTCAGACCTTTCAAAAATTATGTTTCTAGGGTCATAGGTTCAGTTTTAATCATAATTATATCTGCATCTTTGTTTCATCAACATATAGGTTTTGAGCTCTGACTTTTATCCTCCAGGGATGACTTAAGACTATGAAAGAGTAGTCTCCCGTGAATTAGGACCCACCAAAAGATATGACCACATCATGTTTCCGAAAAGGGACCAGAGCCACACAAGGGTTACATCACCATGAATAGAACCCACAGCTCGAATGCCACAGAACATGGCTGATCCAGAGATGATAGTTTGATGAGCTGAACTGGACGCAATTCAGTTTCTTTCATTCCCTACAGCCGTTTCATGATAGATCTTTGGAGAGTTAATTGATCATTTTTTGCCAACAAGGATATGAGATACAAGGTTTTATTTTCTCCTTGAAACATGGAGATAAGGCCATCCACATCTGAGAGAGACTTCACCAATGAAGCATAGATTTATCAGCCTTTATGTATGAAAAACAACTTGAAATCCATTTTTTTCAATAAAAGTGTCAGGCTTAAGGTTCAACTAAACTGATGCATGCAAGTAATTTGGCAGTTCCTGACAATAAAACCTCCAAACAGGTAAGATATTCAGGTAACAGAAAGGCACAATTTATATTTGTTATTTGAATCCATTAAAAATGTGCCTCTGGCCTAAACATCTAGAGATGTGTGTATGACAGAAAATATAAGTGTCCTTCCTCTGATTATTAATAAAATTTATTGAATTCCGACAATCTCGCTGAAGTTCTGAATAAGTCATGAAAGCACTATCCAAATCTTTAGTTTATAATGAAAATAAAGCAAAGGGACCAAATGACTCTCTTTCTGAATCATTAGAATAAATACCTAATTAAGAAATATTGCTCTATTTCTTTGGGAATGGAATTCCCATCATGGAAGAGAGACTCCAGCTATAGTCAGATCGATTTTAAAAGTGATTCTTAGGGCAATGTGCAGAGATCAACTGTAACGGAGAATAATGAGGACCCAGTTTGCATCTGAAACAAAACTGAAAAGTCAGTCCTAGAAGCAAGGGTGGGCCATGGGGGCTCAAGATTACGCAGGCCACGCATGGATATTTTTTCTTGTTGTTGGAAAGAGGTTCCCTGGAAAGCGCTATTTGCTAGATAGGCCCTTAGCCCCTCCTAAGTGACGGGACACGGGATGAGGAACCCAGTCTGAGCGCTGCCTGCACATGCACCAGCCACGTGGTCTTGGGCACGTTCTCACTGAGCTCCTGTTTCCTCGTGTGGCAAATGGAGACGGTACAGCCCATCCCAAGACCTTGGGAGGACCAACCAAACAGCTGCCCGTGAGAGGCTGAGCAGCCCGCCAGGTTCCCTGCGATGTCACTTAGCAGCACGGTTTGGTTTCTAGATCTGTTAAAACTCAGAACATTCATAAAACGCACAACGCATAAAACGCCTGGGTGAACAAAGTGCCCACTGGACCAGAAAATACTCACAAAGCTGATATGGAGGATGGGGGCCTGGGGCAATGACCACGATGTTGGGATGACTCAGATGGGGAGAAGGGAGACAAATGGGTTCTACTTGCTAGAACCTGGAAGGGAAGGTCACACACTGGGATATCTGTGGTCAGGGGAAAAGACAAAGTCGAAGCTTAGTTCTGATAGGGACCAACGAAAAGTAAAGGAAAAAGGCAAACGGAAATACAGCCAGTATTAAGCTGTGCCTGCACTGAATGGGCGAAAAAGAGAGAACAATTCATAAGCAAAGATAATTTTTAAAAATTGAAGTATAGTTGATTTACAATATTATATTAGTTTTAAGTGTACCACACAGTCATTCAAAATTTTTAGATTATACTCCATTTAAAGTTATTATAAAATATTGACTATATTCCCTATTCTGTTCAATATATCTTTGTAGCTTATTTATTTTATATGTAGTAGTTTGCACCTCTTAATTCCCTACCCCTATCTTGCCCCTCCCCCCTTCCCTCTCTCCCCACTGATAACTACTAGTTTATTCTCTATTTCTGTGAGTCTGTTTCTATTGTGTTATATTCATTCAATTGTTTTATTCTTTTAGATTCTACATATAAGTGATAACATATGGTATTTGTCTGTCTGATTTATTTCACTAAGCATAATACCTTCCAGGTCTGTACACATTCTTGTAAATGGCTAAATTTCATTCTTTTTTATGGCTGAGTAGTATTCCATGAAAATAGAGTATTTTATCACACCATATACAAAAATTAACTCAAAATGGATTAAAGACCTAAATGTAAGACCAGAAACCATAAAACTCCTGGAAAAAAACATAGGCAGAACACTCTTTGATGTAAATTGTAGCAATATTTTTTGGATCTGTCTCCTAAGGCAAAGGAAACAAAAGCAAAAATAAACAAGTGGAACCTAATTAAATTTAAAAGCCTTTGCACAGCAAAGTAAACCATAAACAAAATGGAAAGACATCCTACTGAACGCGAGAAAATGTTTGCAAATGATATGACTGATACAGGGGTTAATATTCAAAATATACAAACAGCTCATACAAGTCAATATCAAAAAAACAAACGACCCTATTAAAAAATGGACAGAAAACCTAAATAGACATTTTTCCAAAGAAGACATACAGGTGGTCAACAGGCACATGAAAAGATGCTCAACGCTGGTAATCATCAGAGAAATGCAAATCAAAACCACAATGAGATACCACCTCACACCTGTCACTATCATCAAAAAGACTACAAACAACAAATGTCGGTGAGGATGTGGAGAAAAGGGAGCCCTTGTGCACTGCTGGTGGGAATGTAAATGAACGCAGCCACTTTGGAAAACTGTATGGAGGTTCCTCAAAAAACTAAAAATAGAACCACTGTATGATCCAGCAATTCCACTCTTAGGTATATATCTGAAGAAAACGAAAACACTAATTTGAAAAGACACATGCACCCCAACGTTCACAGCAGCGGTATTTACAGTTGCAAAGATATGGAAGCAACCTAAGTGTCTGTCAACAGATGAATGGATAAAGAAGAGGTGGTATATGTATATTATATATACACACACACACACAATAGCAAACAAGTTTTTATAAAGTATTTGAAACATAGTTAAACCAAGTAAAGAGGGACTGGGACGTTTAGGATAGAATAGATAGCTTCCCAAGTAACTTGCTGCACAAGTGGAAGGTAACTGTGACTGGGAAATTAAGCAGGAGTTGTTACAGAAGCCTAACTTAATCCCTAGGATATCTACAAATAAGAAAGAATATGTCCCATGTCTTTCATGGAACCCCACCCACTTAACCCTCCGTTCAAGACTCTGTCCTGATTGAAGAAA
Organism: Eubalaena glacialis; assembly: GCF_028564815.1. Classification (NCBI taxonomy): domain Eukaryota; kingdom Metazoa; phylum Chordata; class Mammalia; order Artiodactyla; family Balaenidae; genus Eubalaena; species Eubalaena glacialis. The sequence goes on along the minus strand of NC_083723.1, from coordinate 125,900,771 downwards.
TCACACACTGTACTTCGTTTTTTCTCCTGTCCTCACTCTCCTCTTTACTGTAAAAGGAAAATATGACGACGTATATATAAATGATGTGCGCTTGTTTTACTAGAGTTTCTGTAAACTTTTCACCTGTAATTATCTCACTTGTACCTCTCAGCAGCCTTCACTGATAGCAAACCCATCAAACTTTTGATCTAATGATCTCAAGTTGGTTTTATCTGTTTCAAACCTTAAGTAGCTCAGATCCAAATATTACTCACTCAGTTATCAGCTTAAAAAGGAAACTTTAGAACTGTTATGGAAATTCTACCAAAACTAAAGACAGCATGCCTCATGCCCTCCTCCCAATGGCCTACGGTTCACAGAAAAAGAAGAAAGGAGCTAACACTGAAATCTGTAAAAACGGCAGGCTCAAATGCTCGGAGACAAGTGTACTATTACTCTTGGAGTTTTCCCATCAAGAAAGATGATTCCATCCACTTACATGAGAGATGGCAAATGGGTCAATAAAACTTCACGGTTGGGGTACCAAAAGCAGCAAGTGCCAGAGAGAAGTTAGTTGATGATGAAAATGGACATGTACCTTTTGTGTAGAGCTTGACAAAACCCTCCATCACCAAGATCAGAGCTTGCCCCAAACGTGGGCCAAATGGCAGCTGGGACCCATACACGTGCAATCATCCAAACAAACGCTCTTTCCATGGAGCCCTCATTTCCTACAGCCTTTTGTGCAGAATAGCTTCCTTCCTTTCTTTCCTTTTTAAACAAACTATAGAGTTTTTGCTTTAGGTTAACTGTGCCGATTTAAAGAACTGTACATAAATTCCAAGAGAGTCTTTAACATTAGAACCATCTTGGAAAAGTGAGTCTAGGAAAGGAAGCAATATCCTTCGAGTTTATTGCCGCGCTTACAATAACCCTCCATGGTTAAATTACTTTATAAACTTTTTCAAGATGTGTATGGAATGGCATTTTATTTGGCTTTGAATTTTCTTCATTATTCCATTTATTTTTCCCAGAACAGGGTCAATGGGCTCATTCTTCTCTGCAAGCAGGCTGGCTTCCACAATGAACTATAAACCAGAAGGTATGATCACAGTAATACCATCTCGGTTTATACGGTATGAACTTTTATACACATCACCTGATTTTATTTTTGCGTGGCTATTGAAACCAGGTTGATAACTTCACAGTTATGTGACACAGTACAGGCATTTGAAGTAAGCTTATTTAGCTAATGTGAGCGTGTTTTATGTTTCAAACTTCTTGAAGACAAAGGCTGTAATGTTTACTGCCTATGAAAACCCCTCTCAGCATTTGATAATTTTTTCTTCATAGTAGATATCCAATAAATGCTGCTATCTTCCTGAGTACACGTGGAATTAGGAAGTTTGTTAGAGTCTAGTTTCTGTTCTATCCTATACTGCTATGGTTTCCTGAATCTATTCTAATTCCCCTGCCACAGAAACCTGAAGGTGGAGGTTAGGGTTCCTGGTGTTTGCAACCTTCCATGTTGCCTAACGCAGCTGAAAAATGAATTACTAAGCATGATGCTCTTCATGACACAGAATATCGCAGGTACAACCTTTTAGAACAAATGAAAATTGTCTGCCTTCTGTTGTTGACCTTTTTGCTGTGACAGTTTATTGTTAAAGTGTCAGAGCACGATGCGGGTGTGTGTAAGAAATGCAGATTTGGTCAGACCGTGTTGCTTCTGCCCGAAGAAGAGCTGAGGGGAAAACCATCTGCTGTGCTCTCCACAACTCCAATGCTTTTCCCTCCATAAACACACGCAATGCATGGTGTCATAATATACAGGAGCATTTGAAGTCTACTTCCTAACAGTTACGTAACCCGATTCAGTATGTGGAATCCTAGTACCTCTGTCCCAAGACAAGGTGACAGATCTGCAGATGGACATGTGACTTTGGCCAGACCAGGCAGAGACCTACCATGAACTTTTCCAGGCTGGGGATGGAGGGGATGGGAGTGCTCTCTTAGGGACGGAGCTAGGAGGTGTGGTGGTGGAAACTGCTGGCAGCCAGCCTCTCTGTGTGAGGGAGAAGAGGTTTGATTTTTCAGTCCTCTGCAATTCCGTATCTTCAATCCTGGTATCTTTACAATTAATACCCCTTTTGCTTAAAACAAACAAAAGTCCACAGGCCACTATCTGCAGGGGAGGGAAGAACAATGATTGAACCTCCTGATACATGGACATCTCCCACTTATAATCTTCAACAATCCCCAGTGAGCAGCGATAATGAAGTAACTGGGGAAAAAACAAAAAAACAAAAAAAAACCTTTACTGCTTCAAAGCCCTCTCCCAACCCCCTTCTCAGCTAGCTGAGGCTGCTGCCTTATCCTAGAGCCAGGATTCATCTTAAGGAGGGTAGAAAGGGACATAAGGAAAGCAAGTTTTGTAAAATCGTAACACATTTTCTTTGGTGAAAGCTAATCCAGGCTACAAGTGTACATTCTATCAATACAGAGAACAATGTCTAGCACATAATCAAAACTTGCTATATTTAATATGCTTATATTTCCTCTGGATCCGTTGTGTCCAGCAGTGTGCTTGACACCTAGTAGATGCCCAGTAAATACACCTATTGAATGAATCCTACCTTTTTCTCAGTTAGTTCTCAGTAAATATTTATACAGGAAGAAGACTACCTTTTCTGAAACTTCAGAAAATTACTACATTTGCCAATGTAAGTTCAAACAGAAACACAACAGTCTAATTTTCCTCTTCATAATAGGGACCTTAGATACAGTTTCTATTACCTGGGGATGAATCCTGCATTTTACTGTAGAATTGAAGATATTAGAGGATATGGGGTAATTTCTATGAAACCAAATACAGAATAGAGCTGCTATGCAAAAGCTAAACACTAGACACACCAGGAAATTTGGCACTTAAAAGTGGCTAGTCTGACTTGAGATGTGCTGTGGGCGCAAACTACACACCTAACTTCAAAGACTTAGTAAGTGGACAAAAAAGAATGAAAAGATTTGGCTAATATTATTTTATATTGGTTTCATGTTGGAATAATAAAACTTGGGGTTAAATAAAACATTATGAAGTTAATTCCATCTATTCCTTTTTAAGTTTTTAATGTGACTACCAAAAATTTTTTAATTGTATATGTGGCTTGTGCTACATTTTTATCAGCACTGGTGTTCAAATGTTATACAAATATACAACAGTATTATTACTCTATTCTAGATATTAAAATTATACAGAGAGAAATCAGGAGTTTTTTTTTTGGTTTTCTTTTTTTGATTTTTTTTTCTTTAATCAGTCATCAATTTTATACACATCAGTGTATACATGTCAATCTCAATCGCCCAATTCAGCACACCACCATCCCCACCCCACCGCGGTTTTCCTCCCTTGGTGTCCATATGTCCATTCTCCACATCTGTGTCTCAACTTCTGCCCTGCAAACCGGTTCATCTGTACCATTTTTCTAGGTTCCACATATATGCGTTTTATCTTTGTCTTTGGAAATAAAAATTTCACCTGATCTAGAGCAAAAACAATTTGAGGGCAAAAAAGTGATCCCTTTATTTTAATCCTTACATGAAAACAGTCTTTAGAATTTTACAGGAAATAGATAATCATCAGGTACAATTTTTGTTTCAAAAGATCAGTGAGACTGTTGAGGAAATTCACGATGACAAGTGCTCTAGAGAGACTGCATTTGGGCAATCCTTGGGAGTCTCTACTATATTATTTCCTCGGACATGACAGCCTCCTTCCCTAGCTTCAAGACTTGGGAATCAAGTAAACGTCAGCTGAGGGCTCCAAACTGATGTCCATCCAAGCCAGAGGGGCAGGAGAGGGCAGATGGATGGCAGAACAGACGTGCATGCATATGTTCCCATCTCCCACATCAGTGACTGTAACTGCCAACAGAGAGGTAAGAAAGAGCATACCTCTGAAATGACCAACTGCACTCAAGCCATTTCTTTTTTCTCTAACATATATGCCCCTGCATATGGCTGGGAACAAGTGGTACTGGATTGTTACTTAATCAGCCAGAGAAGAAATAAAATAATACCTCCTGATGAACAAAGGGACAGAAACACATCTCTCCATCCTCACCTTGCAGGTATAACTTATCTGCCAGTGAGTTCTAGTTTTGCTGCAATGGGCCTCAACTGGGGCCACTTCAACCTGCTCAACAAAAATCAGTCAAGGGATTTATCTTTCCAATAAGTTTTATCAGTGTACAAATAATGTTCAAGGGCCTTCAGTGAGGCAATCCCTCGTTTTCTGGTCCAGTGGTCAGGAGATCGGGGTGGGCGGGGGTGCTGGCAGAGATGTAAGGAGTACAGGAGAGAGTGTGGTTGATACGCATGTAATTGATTTGGGGCTTAAGAATCCCCCCAAATCTCTCTCATTATCTTTAAATTCATTACACCTCTTTACAGGATAATATTAGAAAATAACTGACATTCCCAAACATGGAAAGGGAGGATAAATATTGAGTCCTACATCATTTAAAATCTCTCACACTTTTCTAAATAAAACTATGTAATACACAGTCTCTGTGAATATTTTCAAATCCAACAAACATGTGATTTGAGGCTAGAACTGAGGATTCTCCAACAAAGGCACATTCATAGAATTTTTCTCTGTGTACTCCTAAAATTCAAGACATTGAGTCAGCTCAGAAGCTTCTACAGAATTAAAAGGTATTATAAGTTTTTTTCACAAAATTAAGATGAGTGAAAAATGCACATAAATTTAGTATTTCCTTTCCTTGGTATTCATTTGATGAGAACATTTTCTTCAAGCTTCACAAAAGGCACAAGCCAGCCTTTTGGTGCACAGCTATCTTTATTTTCTTTAGTATTTTTCTTGAATTCAATTACTGTCTGTTACTTTAAGTATGATTTCCTCATTCAAGCAATGACAACACAATTACATAAATCTAAAATTTTCAACAGGGATATTACAGCATAGAAGTAAACTAATAAAAAATTCTAATCATATACCCATTCATTACAAGGACCCATAATTCTTCAGAAACCAAGTCCAGTACTCTTAAAACCTGGCTACACTGTAAGATTTTAATAACTTTAAAATACAGAGTCGACTTTGCAGGCAAAGTTGCGTACATTAGCTGCTAACATCTCCGTGTTCATAGCAGGATCACTACAGAACCAAATTGGATAAACAACTAAGTTGCAAATACATTTCTGACAAGGAAAAAACCACAACTAAGTTTCAAGTACCCTAACATAACTATTCAAGCCACACCCACACGCCTAAGTGAATTTAATAGAGCCAAAAACTGCAGATTAACTGCTTCAAGGGCAATTTACTATCTATGCAATTTCAAACACAACAGCAGTTAAGGAAAAGTAAACTACTTCATTCAATGCAGCAAACACATTTCTGTGAAGTAAACCTTTGTGTCCATTTGGTTACTTCTTCCTACAGCTAGACTGTTCCGGGCCATGGAGACAATAAAAACCTTGACCCAGATCACATTACGCCATCATGTTTCTACTCCTTTACCTGGTGTGATACCGTAACCACCACACTGACAGTATTTGCAGCTATTATCTGTCTAGCATTTGCTCAACATAGAAACTGAGGTCACCCAAAGAGTCCAGTGCCACCGAGCTGGTGACAGAACTGGAATTTAAACTCAAACCCAAAGCTGGTACTCCTTCTCCTAAAGCACCCCTGCCTCACCACCTAGGCTCTATAAACCACGGCCTCACTGTTTCATTTCTTTCTTCTTAAGAAAGCATTGCATCCTGTTACCCATACCGGAAATCACTCTTGCACCTCTACGGCCTCATGAAAAAGTTAAACAAAATTGGCAATCACACCTCGCAGAGGGCAAATAGGGCGAACGTTCCAGACCTTGTCTTCTTGTTCATCTTGATCCACTTCCTTTCTTTCTTTTTCCCTGAAAGCACTTTTCCCAGCTGGTTTCAGAGGACCAGCTCAAATGTCCAAGTCAGCTCTCTTTGCATCTGGGGGAAGGTGGTTCAGTTTGGATCTTATCATCTTTTCATTTCAGCAAATCGCTTCCATGGAGGAAAAAGACTTGGTGCTTCTGCTTCAACAACAGCAAAGGGCTTTGGGGATGCACACTGTCCATTTTTCCACCAGTCGCCTTTTCTCACCCGTTGGTTTTCTTGTTTATCTACCCAGTTGGTAAATGAGAGAACATTTACTTACGTTACAGATATGAGTCATGCAAGACTGAATGTCAACGCCTGGCCTGTAACCGTGTCAAAGAGTTGATGCTTCTGTGGTGGAGAAACGGTTTCAGGCAGGTCTGGTGGAGGTGGGATTTGGGGAAAGGAAATCTGGCAGTGACACTTCAAACGTCAGGAACAGCAAGGTGAGCTGGTCATTCAGGGGGCTGGATTTTATTTTGCCCTAGGGCTCCAAAATTTTAATCTACTTGTTGAATGAAGCAAACCACAGACCTCTGAACTCTGTGGGCCATTCACTGCAGGGGCTTTAGAGAGGGCGATACCCTTCACTCCTTCACTGATTTCTTTTGCACACACATTCATAGGACGGGCATGGTGCATGGTGTTGGAGATACGTAAGGAACAGGGCATGTTTTGTGTCTGTCAGAGGCTCATAGCTGTGTGTCAGGGAAGGTATAATAGGTTTCACATTAGTCATGAGACCTTCAAGTAGAAGGGCCCTTCATCAAACTTGCCCCTATTGGAGGCCGATGGGCATCGTGTTTGTCCTGGTGATGAGAAGACGGCCAGCAAGTCACCCGTGACCTGCAGAGCACGGGCTGACCCTCAGCTAAAGCTGCCGTCCAGGGATCCATAGATCCCTAAATCCATAGATCCCATAGTTTTGCCTTTTAGAGTAACACAGAAAATAAAAAGATCAAATCATATCACTTCTTCTAACAGCTCTTCTATTTAACAGTTCCTCAAATATGAATTAAAGACATACTTTAGGTCTTCAGCTATACCATTGCCTTTCTTTAAACTTTCATCACCCACATGGCTCACAGGTCCTTCATCGACCACTTTCAGGGTGTCATAGCCACTCCTTCCTGACTCCTCGGCCTAGCCCCACTCCCTCCTACGTGCAGTGAGGGTCTCCACTGTGCCCAGCACAGCACCCAGATGTGACAGCCACCTAGTCAATATTTGCACAAGGTTTTGGCAGTGAGCACATTTCTATCCATGTATCTTAAGAAGATGCTAGGAGGAAATACAGCTCAGAGAGGTTACGTAAATCACCAAAATCACACAGCTGACAAATTCAGGGCACAAACCACATTAAGGGAACGAGATACTCAACTTGGAGTCTACAGACAGACATGAGGGCTTCTGCAAGCCTCAGGTAAGCAAGAGATTATGGGACTTTTTCTGGTGAGCAGATCTGTGGCTTTCATCAGACCCTCAAAGGGGATCTGTAATCCAAGGGTCGTGATCAACGCACTGTTGGTTCAGTTCAAGCTTGTGAACTGATAAAATTTCCAGATGTTTCAACATCAGAACTCCGGCTGTGCCGAGTCCCTGGTGTGTCCAGGTGCTTCGCTGGGAATCCTCTTTCTTTGACTTTCATCTCCCCACACCTGTTGTATAACTACTACCTTCAAAGCTATTCAAGTGTAAGGTGAGATTGAAAATTACCTACTGCCTACTTTCAAAGCAAGCAGAATTTATTAATTGTTGCTTATTTTTAAAAATTGGGGAGGAAAACATTTGTTATATCCTCATTTTTTCCCTAGTTTCAAAAGCAACTCATTAAATAACTAATTAAAAATGAAAAGTTGCCATGAAAAACCTAATGCCTCCAGGGACGGTGCAATAAAAAGAAGAAACAACTCTGTCTCTCACAGGACATGAAGACAAAGAATTGCCGTAAACCCCCTGCTGCGCTAAGTACATACCTTTTCTCAACTGATCTGCAGACAAGGATTTTTTCATGTATCTATAATACTAAATTCTTTTATTTCCTTTGCAGTTTCCAGCCAATATCAGTTTTTGTGTTAATTTTTATTATATATATATTTTTTACCATGTCTCACCTGGAATTGCTTGATTTGGAGCAAAAAATAAGGATTTGTGTCCTGAATCTGCAACTTGTTGGCTGTGTGATTTCGGTAATTTACTTAACCTCTCTGAGCCTTAATTCCCCCTGTGTAAAATCCTACTGCTGAATTAGGTATCTGGTTTGTAAGCTGTACTCCAGGTTGCTCCGGAGCTCTGATGACATGTCCCAGGGTCACTAGGGCAGTGCTTTCACCTCTTTTACATGTTGGATTTGGCTTATTTTCTTTGGGGAATAGGTTGCTGTTACTAAAACAAAAGTCCAAAAATCACTGGGCAAGATGGTCTACAAAATGCCTTAAAAGTCAAAATTCTATGATTTCACAGAACAACCCCTCTTGGAATGGACACACAAGCCCTCACCAAATGCTGAAAATCAGAAGATCCATTCAAATATCATTGTTATGCCAACACACAAAGTAAGTACTCATTCAACAGCACATTGAAATCTCAGTGCTAAGAACAGTATTCTGTGCTTAACAAATGTTTTCCTCACAGCAAGGGTGTGATGGGCATTATCTCCAGATGAGGAATCAGACCAGATTTGCCCAAGGTCCCTCAGCTAGGAGGGGGAAGAGCTGGGATCAGAAGTCAGAGATTTCCATGCCAAGGCACACGTGTTCTCCCAACTCCTGGAAAAGAGGGCTGTTGGCAAGGTCACGGTGAAATGGCCACTCCACATCCCCCCATCCCCCCATCCCGTCCTTGTAACTAGCAGGTAAAATTAACGAAATGCATTAAGGGAGTTTTGAGGCATTAAGGCTTTATGATTTTTGATGGCACAACAGTTTTTACCTGCTGAAGTTCTCTCACTGGTTAATCTCCTTTTCTGACTGTGCACCACAGGACTTGGTACTGGAGGAATGGAGGGTTTATTCTGCTTTCCAAAATCAGAGCCAGAAATTCTAATTGTCCTGAGTCCTAAAAATGTCTCAGTCTACTTTAAGAAATATGACATCTACCTATCTATCTATCTATACACATACACATATGTGTGTGTGTGTGTATGTACCATAAGGCCTTAAAACACCTTGTTGCTTCTAAGTGAACTTGAATTTTATTGGGACATCACACACCCCTTTAGCTCTCTGAAAACCAGAATCTTGCAGCGCCCTTTCCAGTCTATCGAGACACGCCTAGATGACATGACCCCCCCACCAACCAAGTATAATTTTATGTCCAAGTCACCCTTCCAGTTTCGTATATTCCCCCCAAATCCTGTTTTTTAAGCAGGGTTCTATCGTGTTAAGTTCAGGTTTCTTCCCTTTCTTCCAGAACCTGACTAATCCTTCACTGCTTCCCGTCCTTTCCAGACCACTGTGGCTTTGAAACCACCTCATGTAAGCGTGTCCTGTTTCCCCACACCACCTCCCTCCGACTGTAGAGGCTATCATACTAAGTGAAGTCAGAAAGAGAAAGACAAATACCCTATGATATCACTTATATGTGGAATCTCAAATATGATGCAAATGAACTTATCTAAGAAGCAGGCTCACAGACGTAGAGGACAGACTTGTGGCTGCCAAGAGGGAGGGGGGTGGGAGAGGGACGGAGTGGGAGATTGGGGTTATCAGATGTAAGCTATTATATATAGAATGGATGAACAACAAGGTCCTACTGTATAGCACAGGGAACTATATTCAGTATCCTATGATAAACCACAAAGGAAAAGAATATTAAAAAAGAATGTATACATATGTATAACTGAATCACTTTGCCGTACAGCAGAAATTAACACAACATTGTAAATCAACTACACTTCAATTTAAGAAAATAAAAAAATAAAAATCTTCCTCTGATCCAATAGTTGTCTAATAAGTGGATGGGGTATTAGGCAGCTATTAAAATTTAAAAAGATGTTTACTTGCCTCTCCCATCCAGGGATCCAATTTAAGAGACATAGTGTCATAATTTTAGAATTCCCTGCATGAACACTGTCACAACCTCAAATACTCTAACAAGAAAAATACAAATCTCCTCTTCAAAATAGAGAAGTAAAATTCTTTCATTAATTTTAACACATACATCACCACCATTCAAGGACATCTCTGTTGTATATTTCTAAGAGAAAAAAAATGGGGATACACTTCCGATTCTTTGGGTTGATGACCATCTTGCACTGGGTAAACGTACTTAAAGGGTGGACTCTATCCTTCCAAGGACATGGATGCCCATTACCTTCAAGAGGAATCACATGAGCGTGTCAGAAGACAGACTTTGACCTCTGAAAATGTTTTGAAACAGCTCCCCCACCCCAGACCATGCTGGCGCCTTTGGGTCCCTCATCTCCACCTCCACATGGGCGCACACACACATTTTTGAAAAGCCTGTGTTCCAAATTAACGACTTAACAGCTTGAGAAGATGCTCAGCGTCTCGTGCAGTTTCCAAGGGGGAAAGCAGTTTTTCCTGAGATCTAGCAGGAGAAGATAAATCTCTCTAAAAGTTGATCAGATACTAGTAAGGGAATAATATATACACTGTCATAGAAAATTCTATTATCAAGACTTTATTCTATCACTGATGTGTTTTGTAAAGTTGCTGGTGGAGGGCTGCATTCCAGATTCTAGCCACCACTGCTAAAAACAGACAGGCACCACTATGGATGCGGGCCAATGGCACTGACTCAATGTCTGTGCTTATGGCCATTTTTCCCAAGAAGCGATTGCTGAAAATTTCAATTCTATTACCATAAAATCCTCCTGGAATTGGAAGCTGAACACAGCAACAGTATCTGCTATCTGGTCCTTGCCTGATGATGCAGGACCTACTCCAATATAAATGCAGAATTCACAGCACTGATAAGATGCACACAACCCATCAGTGGTCTAAGGGGTGCCAAGACGGTCCTCACCGTGACCTGTCCTTAATTTTCCATGAATGATTGTGACTAAACACCATATTTTTTCTTGCATCAACTCTGCCATAACTTTGTGCCAGAAATTTCAACCACTAATAATTCAATTCAGTTTCACCACCAACAGCTATTGTTAAATTTATTTTTATTTTATTTGGAGTATAGTTGATTAACAATGTCGTGTTAGTTTCGGGTGTATAGCAAAGTGATTCAGTTATACATATACATGTATCTATTCTTTTTCAAATTCTTTTCCCATTTAGGTTATTACGGAATAATGAGCTGAGTTCCCTGTGCTATATAGTAGGTCTCTGTTGGTTATCTATTTTAAATATACACACTGCTATTGTTAAAATTACCAACTTTATATGTTTTTCGGTGATTGCATTTGTCTCAGTCATTTAGCGAGGCCAGGTGGAATACAGCACATGTGCAGGTTTGATAAAAAGAGTTGACTGTATTGGTAGTCTATAGGTACCAGAGGCGATTAAAGGCCTATCGGGGGCACGACAGTAAAGAGTTCTGAAAAGTAAATGGCAGATGGGGGAGGAGGACAGAGAAGAAACTTCGTGGACTTAATCACTTTCCCTGGGCTATTTTTAAAATTTTTTTCCACCCCCTCACCCCCTCCTCTCTTTCATTTATTTCCCCACTTTGAGAAACACAGGGTACCAGGTCAGGAAGGACCTGGGCATGTCAGTCCCATGAAGAATTACAATAAATGGGAGTTAGGCTGAAATTCCACCCAGTCCTATGGTTATCTCCTCCCATGCTTTTAAGGCCACAAGGTTTCCAAACCCAAATTTGAAATAAAAACATTTTAGTACATTCCGGGTTTCCAAACGATATCTGAAAGAAGAATATACACCTTCCACTGGTCTGATATTTTTAAAGCAAGGACTTCAAACCACCCTTGATCTTCAAAAGCTTCTAGAGATTTGCTTCTTCCCCCAATTATATTCTTGTCCTCAATTTTCAGGACTCGATCATCAGACTCATTCTGTCTTCTCTTTCTCAATGAGAGAGGGTGAATGATGTCTACTGCCAAACCAAAACCGAATCAGTTAGGGCCGAACACAGGCATGGCTCATTTGCCTAAAAGATAATGAAGCCACAATTCCCAACGAGCCGGAAACGTGGTGACTGTTCTTTCCTGTAAGAGGTTAGCGTCTTGGCATTTTTCACAGGCATGCTGGAGCTGAAGCTGTTTTGCTGAAGGTCAATGGAAAGCATTCTCCGACCCTCTAAGTCCCCCAGGTTTTCTCTGTGGAGCACCGGAAGGTCCTGGCGAAGCTTTCCGTGGCAACTCCAGGACGGAAGATGAAGGGCAGGACCAAGTTCAGTGGAATGTCAGTACAACACAATGAAATGTGCTCCATGCACAGAGGAAGCATTTTTTCAGAAAGAAAAGTCAGCTGCTTTCCATTTGTTTTGAATCTGAGCTGTGGATACGGCCCGTCTGGGGTTGCTGGGGCTTTTGTTTAGTCCCTTAAGTGACCAGAACACTCCTAGAGCTCATCCATGAATCTGGTAAGGTTGCAGGCTACAAAATTAACGCACAGAGATCTGTTGCATTTCTGTACGCTGACAATGAAAGATCAGAAAAAGAAATTAAGGGAACGCTCCCATTTACCATCACATCAAAGAGAATAAAATACCTTAGGAATAAACCTACCTAAGGAGGCAAAAGACCTGTACCCCCAAAACTATAAGACGCTGTTGAAAGAAATCGAAGATGACACAAACAGATGGAGAGATGCACCACGTTCTCGACTGGAAGAATCAATATTGTTAAGATAACTATACAACCCATGGCAATCTACAGATTCAGTGCAATCCCTATCAAATTACCAATGGCATTTTTCACAGAACTAGAACAAAAAAAACTTATATTTGTATGCAAACACAAAAGACCCCGAATAGCCAAAGCAATCTTGAGAAAGAAAAACGGAGCTGGTGGAATCAGGCTCCCTGACTTCAGACTACACTACAAACCTACAGTAATCCAAACAGTATGGTACTGGCACGAAAACAGAAATATAGATCAATGGAACAGGATAGAAAGCCCAGAAATAAACCTACGCACCTGTGGTCGATTAATCTATGACAAAGGAGGCCAGATTATACATTGGAGAAAAGACAGTCTCTTCAATAAGTGGTGCTGGAAAAACTGGACAGCTACATGTAAAAGAATGAAATTAGAACATTCTCTAACACCATTTACAAAAATACACTCAAAGTGGATTAAAGACCTAAATGTAAGATCAGCTACTATAAAACTCCTAGAGAGAAACATAGGCAAGAACACTCTTTGACATAAATTGCAGCAATATCTTTTTGAGCTGCTTTTAATGTAGCATGTGACTTGCATCCTAGAATACTGGGAACTACCTGTAGACACCAGAGCACACAGATTATGGCTTCAGGCTAGTGTCTGCCTCACTGCTACATTCTTCTCTCTGGTGATGAGACTAAACATCCCTCCTCTGAGAAAAGCACCACACCAGCCTGCCCTTCCTCTCCTCAGAGACGTCACACTGCTTTCGTCCTGGTCCCTCAGCTCCAGGAGCCACCCTGGCAAACCCAGGCCCTAAGCTTTTGTTCTGAACCTGCTCTTGCTAGGATACCCAGGGCTTCTGAATTCTCCCCCCAAATCGTTCACACATCAACCCATTTTGCAGCCAAAGTGCTTCTCTCTTTCTCCCTGCTCTGGAAGTTCACAAGTCCTAGAGGTATTTTGAGACAATCGTAAGAACCTGGTATCCCTATTCTTTGCCCAGTTCCTTCAAGTTCCCTTTCTTTTTTTTTAAATTTTATTTATTTATTTTTTATTATTATTTTTTTTTGGCTGTGTTGGGTCTTCGTTTCTGTGCGAGGGCTTTCTCTAGTTGCGGCGAGCGGGGGCCACTCCTCATCGCGGTGCGCGGGCCTCTCACTGCCGAGGCCTCTCTTGTTGCGGAGCACAGGCTCCAGACGCGCAGGCTCAGTAGTTGTGGCTCACGGGCCCAGTTGCTCCGCGGCATGTGGGATCCTCCCAGACCAGGGCTCGAACCCGTGTCCCCTGCATTGGCAGGCAGATTCTCAACCACTGTGCCACCAGGGAAGCCCCTCAAGTTCCCTTTTGATCCAGAGAGTCTTAGATAAGTCAGTCCATGGGCAGAACAGAATTTGATTTACACTAGTACAATGACTGCAGCCACTGGCACTTTCTGAGTCATAAAAGGACCACCTCTCCTACTGAGAAACTAATTTATAAGTCATGTTTGCACTTCCTAATACTGAATCTTGTTTCTCTGGTTCTTCTTCTTCCTCCTCTTCCTCACCCTCCCCTTCCCCCTTTCCTTCTCCTCTTCCCCTTCCCCTTTTCCTTCTTTTGGTAAGATTCCCTTACCACAGTTACATAAAAAATTTAACTCTCATGACTGTCAAAGCCAGATCCTCTGTTTCCGTATCTAATTTTACTACTGAAAGAAGCAACAGGATCTCATGCAAAGAGCACTGGGCAGGGAATGACAGAAGTCATCACCCATGTACCCTTGGGAAGGCCTACCCTCCATCAGAAGTCTCGGCTCCATGCATTTTAATGTTCACTTTAGAGCTGTTTGTAAAATTCTCTTCACGTCAGAAAACTCTTCTGTAATGGCATTATCATTATGAAGTTAATTATCAGATTAATAACTATCAGATAAATAATTTAACATATCAATCAACACTAGGTCCTGAGGCCCATCATTTAATAGGAGAAGAGACACATTGGGGCTATATATTAGGACTTGTGCGGATCAGAGAAAACTGAGAAGCAACAAAAAATAATCGTTACATCTAGTAGGACTATCAGACCCACTGGTTTTCAGATTGAGGGAAGTTACAGAGGTGACTGAACTTAACATACAGCAAAGGATACAAGTTAGCCCACAGAACACAGAATATTTCTATATGAAAAGAGACTTTCTTGAAGACCTTTAAAGAAAAAGCATATTCTCATTTATTTGTGAGACTCCTGAGCGAGAGAGGGTGGAACAGATCACGGGAGGCACTTTTCCAACTCTGTGATTTTGTGATGCATGAGGCCTGCCTCTGTGTGTGTGTGTGTGTGTGTGTATGTGTGTGTGTATATACATATCCACATACATACAGATACAGAATCTGCCACTCATCCCTGCTCAATATCTGAGAAACAATGTGTCATGGCTGACTGGAAACATGGAGAATGAAGCCTTCTTTCTCCTCTGCCTCTTAACAGCATCACTGACGACCACTTTTCAATTTTAAGTCATTTGAAATGAGGACAGTATAGTTTAAAATACATTTGTGCTTTTACTTATTTTGAAGGGGAAAAAATCCCTTAATTTTGTTCTCTAAGGAAGGATCTAGTTTGTTTGCAAGAATACACTAAATTTAAACCGAATTAGCCTCAGCTTTTTCTACTTCACCTCCGAGGCTGACCTCTGGGCACATGGTGCAGCGGGGTGCCGGCCAGGGCGGATTCTGTTTTCACCGACAAGCCTCTGTAACATCTGATTGGCTTCAGAGCCAAAGGACGGATTTAATTCCTTCAGCTAAAAAAATACATTGTTTCCAAACATCTCTGGGTTTTCATACTTCATTTAAAAATAATTTTTAGCATCTCCAAAGAGAAGGAAAGAGAGTCTTCTAGAAGTCTATTCTCCACTTTATTCCAACATGTTCATACAGTACCCTTAAAAAAAAAACTCTTTCCACATATTCATCTATTCTTAGTACATTTTTAGAAAACAAGTTGGAAAAACTCAGCAATCTCTAATTAATAAGTAAAATCAATTGGTTTTATGTCATTTCTTAGATTTTTTTCATTAATCTGCAGTAATCCTCGGCATACAAAAGTTATTTCCAGCTGCCACCCACGTGCCTTGGCTCCCAACTACCAAGGCAGATAAGAAACTGTACTGTGCCTCTGTTAGCCTGCTAAGAACTAAGTGGTCGTCTACTGCAACACCCCAAAAAAATTTAAGACTGTTGGAAATACGTATCATGCTACATTAAATCCAATTCCTCGGTAATGCTAAGGGTTTCAACCAAGAAATGAGGCTTGGTGATTTGAAGGCAGCCACGAAGTTGGTTAGTACAACCAAATGATCCCCAACCTAACAACCAAACCAAACCACAAACCAGCATCTATCTCTTTCTCCTACCAAAAATTGCAGCATATTCCTCCCAGCCTGGGTAAGGGGCCATCCCCTTCATTAATAACAAGGAAAAAACTGACACGAAGAATTAAAAGACTCATTAAGAGCTTTGCAGTCTAATCACGTAAATAGTTTAAATATCTTTTGAAAACTGACAATGCAAGAAGAAAGTCTTCATGAACTAAATATTTCATTTCCCTCTTTGTGTTTAGAGCAGGTAAAAGTTTAGCCAATGTCCCCTAAAGGTATATTTATGTTCGATGTGAGATCTCTGCCCTCCATCCCATTTTGCTTCTCCTCCTCTAGCCCTGCTGTTGACCTTCTCTTTATTGGACTGTGGGCTGTTCTGTGCATTCCTCAGGGTCAAGATGATGTCACTCTGAGAAGAGAGGAAAGGGCCCTCCCAAGTGCCTGGGATGGGACTGCCTCTTCTGGACGTCCTACCTGCTCCCCGAATCCACAGCCACCTGTGGTTTTCAGGTTATGCCAGCTGAAGTCTTCCATGATTCCAGCACGTTCAAGTATAAGGGATTTCCCATGATCAAAAAGTATAAAATCAAACAAGAGCTTATACCTCCTCCAAAACCCACACCCTAATTAACTAGTTCCAGTATTCTGGCATGTGAGGGTCTCAGGCAACATGAGAGCAAAACTGAACAGAAGCCATGGACCTGCTTTTACATAACATAGCCTGGGCTTCTGAGTGCCCACCCTTGGGTTTAGACCTATGAACAGCAAAGTCTTCTCTCCATAATTATTGTCCCATGGTCCGAGATGCTACCTAAGTCCTTGCTGGAGCCTGTAAGCCCAGGGCATGTTTATTTTATAGCTAGTGAGGAGGAGATCTGTGATAAAAGGAAGCCCAGTCACAGGATGTTAATTCAGGGTGGACCTATTTCTTTATTGAACAAATATCCTGGAAGAGGAGGGCCTGGCTTGCCTCTTGTGAACCTCTGTGTTCATGCTACACTGAGCATTAACCCTAACACAAGCTCGCCCACTGCATACAAGAATTCCTAGACTTCCATATTTACAAAATCTCCTTCCCGGAAGAAATCAAACTGTACTTAAGTTCTTTAGATGATGATGAGGAGGAGGATGATGATGATACAGCTAATAAGATGGTCTCATTTTTAATGGAAAAATGGGATTTGAGGAAATGACCACAAGTATGCAGCTTGCACTAAATACAGATCCAAAGTTGTCTTCATAAGGTCTCTGAATAGTTGATGACGGGCTGGTCACAGTGTCCCCAAAGAGGCTCTTTGTCTTCCTGAACTTTAGAGGGATCCCCTTTCTTTGCCCCAATCCTAGCAAGTGAAAGCTAACAACACCCCTAAAATAAATAGGGAAAATCAGCTTATGCTATTGATTTACCAAGCCTGAGCGAGTTGCTTTGATAATCTACTGGTGTCTCCCAGGATCTATTTTAATGATCTGCCAGAGGAGAACTAAGCAGTGATTAAAAGATAAGAACCCTCAAGATCTTTTGAGAAGGGAATTACAATATAACAGAGTGCTGGTTCCCCTTTACTTCCTGAGCCTCTGCAGATGCTGGGCCTCTTCAGGGCAGGGTGAGCCGTGGTGGTCCGCTGCTATCTGGGGACACCAATGCAGTTCTGAACACCTTCGTCAGCCCTTTAAGACCTGCTACTTCTCAGCTGAGGCCCCTCTTGATCCTAACCGTGCATCCTCTGGCTTTTCTAGCTGGGAGAGTCTGCACTCTCTAAATGCCAGGATGAACAGCAGAGATTTGTTAGTACCTTCAGAGATACTGGGAAAAAAGCAGGAAAAAGAGACACAGGTATCCAGAAAAAGTCCTTTAAACAGAGCTCGTATGTCTTCTTTTGCGTTGTGTTAGAACCAAAGCAAAGTCCTGTTGGAGAGTCAGAATAAGCTGATTTATTTGGGGGGGGGGTGGGTTGGCACTAGCCACTTCCTCCATCACCCCCTCCCCACCCCCAGATTACAAAGTATTATAGCTGGAAACCTTCACAACTGACATGCTAAATTTGGCAGCTCTGAGAGTGGCCTTTGTCCTCAGGTCCCTACACATCAAGTTTACCTCTCCAGATGTTCCCCGCGCACATGCATTATTGATGGACCAGGGATCGCTCAAAAATAGAAGTGGGGGAGAGGACAAAGGCAGACCCCAGCACACACGCTCGGCACTTTATCTCAGGGGCCAGCTCCGGCGGCTCAGGTGGCTACAGTGGTGCAAATACAAAATCATTCAAGAGACACAATCCCCCCCCCGACTCCCTCACACGCACACGCACACCGAGACGCGGGCACACTCCGGAAAGCAGCGTTACCTGCTCCTGCTGTTGCATGGATTTCCCTGAAGCATTTGGCTCCTTGGCCGTAGTCATGATTTCCTGTTCAGGGGGCACACCGGCACAGGGGCAGGTGCGATCTGCCCGGGAGTTTGGGGCCACCGGAGTCCACTGGGCGGGAGGAATGGGATTTAGTCCATGCTTCCCAAATCACACGGCTACTGGGGCAGGGTGGGGGAGGACCAGTGGGCAGAGCAGCCTAGTTTTCTTTTTAAATGCAAAGAGCAGAGAGCAGCTCCGAAAGCGGAGATGCTGCGGCTTAGCGGGGCTTCTCCAGTTAGCAACAGCCTCTGCAATCGCCACAGAAACAACGACAACTGCTTAGCAACCGGCAAGTGGCGGCGCGGTGCAGGAAGGGGACCCGAGTGATGCGCGCCGCTCCCACCCGCCTCCCGTGGCGCACGGCGCATGCTCGGGCCGTGGCCGCGGGGAGGGGAGGGGGCTGGGCAGGGGGCGCCGGCGGGGGGAGGGGACCCCGGCGCGGCGCGGCCGCAGGCCCGGGAGCTTGTCGCCAACCTGCCCAGGTGGCCGGACCTGCGTCCCCGCGGCAGCGCTGCCGGCAGGTCCCACCGGGGCGGAGCCACGAAGGGGCCACACGCGAGGTGCCTTGTTTTTCCGTCTGCCAAGCGCAGGGCGTTTGGGGAGGAAGGTGGCCTGTGGGCACCAGAGAATGGCTTCTTTTCTGTTTGCCCGGTGGGTTTGTTTTTTTTTTTTTTTCATGGATCGCTAGCTATGGAAATCTTGGCCTTTATTTTCCTTAAAATTCAGAAAACTTATTATGTTCCATCTTTTAACTCAAAGAATCCTCTGTTTCTCTGTGAACATCAACCAGGACCTCAAGGGTGTCTGTTGCTTAAAAGAAGCAAAGAAAGAAAGAAGCCCATGGGGTGACCTTCCAGGAACGCAAGGGCTCCCTGCCGAGTCCTAGCTCATGGAGAAAGCGGGGGCAGAGACGGCCGTCCTGCTCTTCCGGCCTGATGTCCTTGAGCTTGGTACTGCCCCTGGGCGGACGGAGCCGCTGGTGGAGGAGAAAGCGCCGTGGGACTCCCAGCTTGATGAGCCAATAGCTTGCAGGTGGGGATACCTGGGCCTTCCAGAAACTCCAGCCAGCTCCCAGGGCTCTGCCGCTGCCCTGTGTGTGCCGTGTCCCCTGTTAGTACTTGTCTGTCTCCTCCCTGCCTCGAGCCTCTGCCTCCGCCAAAGGGCTTCTGGCCACAGACACTCACCGGCCCGGGGGAGCGTCGCCCTCACCCCACCCGGCCCTGACCAGCGCTCTCAGTAAGGATGTCCTTCCCGAGCCGCTGGTCTGTCTTGCCTTTGCCCCTGCGAAGCCTGTGCAGTTCCCTGTAGAGAGAAGGCGAGGTAGGTCTGTATCCAGTTGAAAGGTGTTTCATAGAAGACTTCCCTTTGTCCTGCTCCTTCCCTGACCCCCTGACCCCAGTCATTTGACAAGAACAGACACACCCCGGCAAGATCCAAGGCACTGTGTCCGTCCCTAGAGTTGACAGTTGAGTCCAGATAGCGCAGAGTTGCCTGCCCCTTCCACGACGGCCTGGGCACAGATACCGAAAGGTCAGGATGGGCGGCTGGAGCTTGCCTGGTTTGGCCGAGCGCACGAAAAGGAAAACCCCGTGTAAGAGCCTTGCCCCACAGCCAGGCTTTGCTTTGTGTCGTGTTTGCCTTTCATTTAGACGTCCCTGCAGGATGGGGAGCTTCCGGGATGGGAACAGCAGTGGCGTGGACCCCTGTGTTTGTGGCCTGCTCCCAGGGTGTCTGGAACATAGGTTATCACCAGTGTGGGCTGGAGGGAGTGTGCCAGGCCACACAAACCCTCAGGGGAGTCATTGCCCAATTACGGGTTTCTAAGGAGGGAAAGCTGGGGTCACTGCGGTGTGAGGTCCCCAAGCAAACCTGACATCGAGGCCCCAGCAGCAAAGACTCAGAAAGGAGACCTGGGCAGTGAGGTGAGCAGCCACCCTCCCCTCGCACACCTGGACCACAGCAGCCCCGGGGGGGACCTCGGTGATGGGTGAGACCAGCAGCCCTTGCGGCAAAATGGTTCACTGCTGAGCATCTCAGAACTGGTCTGTCCTCCAGAGTCTCCCCTTAAATCAAAACCCCTGGGGTGGGTCAAATCTTAAACCACCATCTGTTAACATCTCCAAAAGCATCCACCGCTAACTCTTGGGGGCCATGAACGCCACCCAGGACTGATATCCAAGGACAGGGACACCAACGGGGGGCAGGGAGAAGCAAAAGGAGCCAGGACCTGCCTCCTCTTCACGGTTTCCAGAACCCTGGGTCTAACGCACTCGGTGGTACCCCAGGGTGCTCAGCTGTGTCTGGTGGGGACTGACATGAAACCCTTCGGGCACTTCTATTTTATTTCTCAATAACGACCTTAAATGTTATTTTACATCTAAAATGAATATGGATGTAATGCAAAGTTCACGCACATTTGTAAGATTATACCTGATACTTCAACGAAGTCTCCTGCTGGCATCAGATCATCGGATCACTTGGGCACTTGCCCTCCCAGCCCCTCCCACGCCCCCCCCACCCCTCCTTCAGCTGCTCTCTCTTCAAGAGCCACTGGGTGGTACAGCTCGCGAATGGCTGGTGGATGGACAGGCCAGGTGGTGCCACTCGGAACCTTTCCATGGGCTTTTCTGGCACCAGGTGTCCAGTGGCCAACTCTTCTGCCTACTTGACTTCGACTGCTTTTAAAAGAGAAAGGGCAGAACTTCCTAATAAGCCAGACAACACAGATGAACTTGAAGGACCTTCTGCTGAGTGACATGTGCCAGTAACAGAAGGACAAATACTGCATGATTCCACTTATACAGAGGAATCTAAAATCGTCAGACTCATAGAAGCAGAGAGAACAATTAACATAGAATGGTTCTGCCAGGGGCTGGGGGGCGAGGGAAGCGGGGAGTGGCTATTCAACGTGGATAAACTTTCCATTCTGCCAGATGACAAAGTTCTAGAGCTGCTGTAAACATCACAACTCTAGTGAACAATGCTGCATTGTACACTTAAAAATCTGTTACCTGAAATAAGTCACAGAAGAACAAATACCGTATCATTTCAGTCAAGTGTGGAGGATAGCAAACAATCAAAAATAAATCAACAAACCAAACAAAAACAAATACATAGATGCCGAGAACAGAGTAGTGGTTACCAGAGTGGAAGGGGGAGGGGCAAAATGGATGGAAGCTAAATTTCTGGTGGAGAGCACACTGCAGGGGACACAGAAGTCGAAATATGTTATACACATGAAACATATCGTGTTATAAACCCATGTTACCTCAATAAAAAATAAATCTATTGGGATTAACAGATACACACTACTATATAAAAAATAGATAACCGACAAGGACCTACTGTATAGCACAGGGATCTATACTCAATCTTTTGTAATAACCTATAAGGGAAAAGAATCTGAAAAATATATATATATGTATGTATAATTGAATCACTGCTGTACACTTGAAACTAACACATTGTAAATCAACTATACTCCCACTAAAACAGCAACAACAACAAAAATAAATCTAAAAAACAATCTGTTAAGAGGGTAGATCCTTGAGAGAAAGGGCCGCCTTTTTTCCATGTTTTAAATTTAATCAGTATCCCTCTAGAAGAAAAACACCCTGCCCAAGTTTATCCTTTAAGCTTAAGTGTGTCCTGCACCCTTCTCTCCGAGCCTCAGTGAACATTCAGTTGATAGCATCCATCCTTAGGAAAGGGAGAAAGTCAACGCTTAGCTACTTCATAATAATGACGGTAAGAGTGGCTGCCTGGTACTGCCCTGTGCTATGCACCCAAGCCCAGCATCTCTGTGAGGCAGGCCCTGCGATTCCCCCATTTTACAAAAGAAAATTGACATTTAGAGAATTTATGAAACCCACGGTTACCCAACAAGTAAGTGCCCAACCTAAACCTGGGCATGCAGGCCAGGGGCCACCATACCACACTGCCTTGAAATGCCTGCAGAGTAGAGTATTGAAAATACTGAGCTAGTCTGTGCCAGGAAGGACACTGAGCATTTGATACCTATTATCTTAATTGATCCTTAAAAATCTCTTAGATACCCATGGCATTAGGTCGCTAGGGCCGCCACAACAAAGTACCACTAGAAGTCCAAGGTCAAAGTGTTGGCCTCTCTCTTTGGTCTGGAGATGGTGGTCCCTCTGTGTGTGTGTCTGTCCTGATCTTCTCTTCTCTTCACAAGGACACCAGTCCTATGGGATTAGGGGCCACCCAGTGGTCTCATTTTACCTTAATCACATTTTAAAAGATCCTGTCTCCAAATACAGTCACGTTCTGAGGTCCTGGGGGTTAGGACTTCAAGTTATAAAGGTGGGGGGGACACAATTCATCTCCTAAGACCTATTGTTACCCCATTTCACTGATGAGGAAACTGAGGCTTGAAACAATTAAGCAGCTCTTCCAAAGTCACACAGTCAGTAGTAAATGGCAGAGTTACTCAAAACAAGAGGAAGGCTCCCAAACATCCCAGCATCTTCAGAGCGGCAGGCAGCTAAAGTGGTCTCACTAAGGCCTCACTCTGGGCGAGTCCCTCGTGTGGCTCTAGGGAGGACCTGGAGAGCAGTACGGACCTAGCCCTTCCCAGGTGAGTGCTGCCTGGACCAAGGGGGCAGAGACGGGCCAGCGCAAGCGGGGCATCTTCCTGGAGCACCGAGCAGGGGCTACCCGGACGCCTGCTTCTCAGCGCCGCCAGCTCTTCACTGCACTTGCTGGACACAGGCAGCTGAGCCTGGCAGAGCGTGGCAGCCTGCCTGCCAAGGAGGCTGCCACCAGATGCTCACCCTGCCATGTAGCCACCTCCCATTCCCACTGGCGCCATTGCCCGGTGCTACTAGAAACCTCTCAGAGGCTGCAGTCAGCCTCCCTGCGTGGACCCAAAGCACAGCAGTCCTGAGCAGGTGCACCTGGATGGAGGCTTGTTCACGTGGGCGCGATTCCGCCTTCATCCTTCTCTCCCATCCAGGTGTGTCCAAGATGGGCGGCTGGCACAGGCTCGGCTAGTTAGGTTTGTTTGTGGATGTGCAAGCCTGGGTCCCGCTGCAGCTCCAGGCCATTTCTCACTCCTCTGATTTCCGCTCACCTTGCCCAGAGTAGCCAATCCGCTACATAGCTTTGCTTCATGACTCGCTCCATCAGCAGGTCTTCATCAAGCACCTACTATGTGCAGACAGCAAAACTGCCAAGAGACAGGCACGCTGGCTGCCTCGCTGCTGTGAGGTAGGGATGAAAATGTCCTTAGAGTAGGATCCCTGAAGATTTTGAATTTTTTTTAGCATTAACCATCTGCAACAGAAGCCACTTCTAACTTACTTACAGTTCCCTGAAAATAAAAGCGAATATGGGCAGAAAGGTAAGATTCTCTGGAGAGTTCAGCCAGGATCTGAAGAAGCAAGTTTAGAAAAAGAGCTTATATAGATACATACTGAAAATTACCAAGGGGGAGGAAAAGTGGATAAGTTTCCTGAAGACTGGGTTTCTCTAGAGAAACAGGACGAATAGGATGTGTGCGTGCGTGTGTGTGCGCGTGTGCGTGCGCGTGCGCGCGCGTGTGTGCGCGTGCGCGCGTTGCGTGTGTGCGTGCGTGTGCGCGCATGTGTGTGCGTGCGTGCGTGTGCGTGTGCGTGCGTGCGCGTGTGCGTGCGTTGCGTGTTGCGTGCGTGTGCGCGTGTGTGTGCGTGTGCGTGCGTGCGTTGCATGTGTGCGTGCGTGTGCGCGCATGTGTGTGCGTGCGTGTGCGTATGTGTGCGTGTGCGTGCGTGCGCGTGTGTGCGTGCGTGTGCGTGCGTGTGCGTGCGTGTGTGTGTGCGTGCGTGTGTGCGTGTGTGTGTGTGTGTAGCGAGAAAGAGAGATTGAGTATTTTAAGGAATTTAAGGAATTGGCTCATTTGATTGCAGGGGCTTGCAAATATGAAAGCTGCAGGGTAGGGCCATGTAGGCCAGAAGGCTGGAAACCCAGGGAAAAGGCCGTCTGGAGGCAGAATTCCCTCTTCCTCCAAGGAGGTTGGTCTTTTTTCTCTTAACGCCTTCAACTGATGGGACGAAGCCCACGCATATTATGGAGGGCAATCTGTTTTACTCAGGAGTCTACTGATTTAAATGTTAATCACATTAAAAAACCCCAATCCTCCTCAGCAACATCTAGTTTGACCAAAAGCTGGGTACCATGGCCTAGCCACACTGACACATAAACTCAACTATGACAGGCTATGAGTAGAAGTGACTGGTAGAGCATCTGTCAGGGTGAATATTCTTAATTTACTATTCTTCTCCTCCCCTTTTTTCCCATCTGTCTACCTGGGATGCTTGCTGCAATCTTGAATCATGAAACCAAGACCATTCACGGGAGAAAATAGAATAGCCATCAGATTCTTGGGCTGTTTACCTCCAAATTGTATATACAGGAGAGAGAAAGAAACTTCTCTCTTACATAAACCACCATTACTTAGGCTTTCTGTCATGTACAACCAAGCTCAGCTCAAATGAATACAGTACAAATTCCTCTTCTGTCTTCCCTTTGCGTTACTCCTAACGGTTTTGCTAAGAGTACCCCCCTAAAATTATAGCCAATTAAATTAGGAAGAAACAGGAGCTGATCTGTCTTAACAGACCTGCTATATTTATGTTGTTGTCTAGATGTAGCAAATGAGTGAGTTTCCAAATCAGGATCCAACTATGGCCCCTGGGCCAAATCCGATCCACTTCTTGTTTTTTAAAATAAAGTTTTATTGGAACACAGCTGAGCCCATTCACTTACACATTATCTAATGAGAGCTTTTGCACTACAGTGGCAGAGTTGAACTTGTGACCAAGGCCAGGTGGCCTGTAAAGTATAACATATTTACTATCTGGTCCTTTGCAGAAAAAGTTTGCAGACCCCAGGTCTGGAGTGACTCTGTTGCATGTCAATTACAGTTATGTTGACTCACTCAGAATCACAAAATCAATAGAAAAAAGAATCTTGTATCAAGGTAGACCATTCCTCCCACCCCCGAAAGGAAAGACCATAGGAAAAAAGTCCTAACGGTTTTTACCATCAGCCTAGAAGACATACCTCGCAGGAAGACAAGTGTTTCCACTAATTATGAAACAGTTCACCTCCCACTGTTTTCAGGGTGTCTCCTTTTCTGGAGGGAGACTGGGGCTTGACCCAGGAGCCTCCACACACCCTCCCCTGTGTGCATCCTCACAGCATCCTCTCCAAATGCCACCCCAGTTCCATCGAATGGGGGGTCGGTGTCCTGGAAGCGGGAATCACCCGTGGATTTGGGAGTCCTGAAAGCATTCAAATGGTTTGCATAATTCATACCTCCATTACTTAGAGTAAGTGCTCAAAATTATTTGTTTGGATAAATGCATAATATCGGGTATTCAAAGGAATTCAATGACAAGCCCCATTTGAATGATTTTCATCTTTTCCTAAAAGATGCTTCTCTGGTTGATCATAAACCTTTATCAGGTAAAGTAATACTAATCACTCTTCCTGGGGATGAGGCCACAGGAGGTTTGGCCTGAGCCAATGTGTCCAGCTGCCCGAGAAGCCAACGGCCCCATGTTTACTGAGATACTACTATATGCTAGGTGCTTTGTATAAAAGTCAGGAAATCTGCTCTCATGGACTCTCAGCCTAATAGGAGAGGGAAACTTGGAACAAAGAAATGCCTTTTGGTCCTGCCTTAGGAAGTACAAGGAGAAAGATGTGATGGTGGTGGTAGGGAGGGGGTTTGGAGGCAACCTGGGTGCCCACCCTCGTGGAGGGCTACGTAGAATGCTCTGGAGACACACCGTGCAGTGCACACTATGCAGAGCTAAGCAGTGATGAGCAGCAAGGTAATGTGTACACAGAGCAGCATGGAAGGATTATAAACACAGAGCTTAGGGCAAAAAATAAGCAACATAAATACATATTTACACACGTATACATATACATATATATGTAAATATATATTTACATAAATATGTGTACACAAAACACATAAGCATATACACATAAACTCAAACCTTTTAACAAATAAAAATACATTCGTACAAAATACGTGTTTTGCAAAAATACATACAAACTAAAAGCTACCCACCAGACGTGGTATAATGTTTGCTGATGGTGGGAGGGAAAGGGGAATAAATTACAAGCTGAATAAGGAAAAAAGAGGGTAGGAGGAAGGAAGAGAGGTGGGGAGGGAGCACAGGACCAAGGAAAAGAAGGAAGGAGGAAGACAGGGGTGGGCTTTGCTTGGACCACTGATGATAACGTGATGTCAACTTCACCTCCATAAACCTCAGTTTCCTCACCTGTAAATAGGCTGGAGAAAAGTCAAAATAAAATGTGTCGAGAGCCCTCGGTAGCCCTGCATGATCACTTATACCATCATACTTAACTCTCCCAATAATCCTAGGAAATAACTGTCTAATTCTTAATTTACAGATAAGAAAATGGGGGCTTCGAGAGAGGATCATTTGCCCAAGGTCACACAGGTAGTTGTTTGATTGACGGGCCTGGTGTGAATCTACATCTAAGTCCAACTCTCTGCTCTCTGTGTAGATGGACCACACTCTCTAAATTACATATTCCCTAAATACTTTCCAGCTGGAAAATTCTATTCTGTGAGTCCAGGTAGATATTCCAAGGTTGATAATCAAATTTCTGAAAATTGCCATTATGCAAAAAACTTTGAAACCATCCCACATTTATGTTCACACTCAGCTATTAGATGGCAGCCTCAACTCAACGGTCACGGGGACCAGATGCAATACAAACTCTGTGGCATTTTGAAAACCTCATTTAAAAATGTGTATGTTTCATCGCGAAGTAGCTTAATTCCATTCCAGTTGCTTTGCCTTTCACATCTCCCCCTGACCCATCTCTCACCTTGAAACCCGACCAGAGAGCAAGGGCACCCTGGCACCCAGGCAGGTCGGCCACCTGAGCTGGCAGGTCATGGCTGGGCACCGCCTGCTCCTCCTTGAGTGCCTCATACCGCCAGGATGACCTGGGCAACAGCAGCTCGACAGATGCCTTGTTGACGGCCCCAGTCGATCTTTCTGGGGCTGTTCACAAGGCCAGCTGTGAACAAGTTCTCCTGTTATTTGGGTAACACCAGATGTGGCGGGGGACTCAGATATTCCTGCTGTCAGGTTGTCATCAATGGTGTCTCAGGACACATGTCCTCAGAGGAGCCTCTGGGTCATCCTCCTGGCATGCGTTTCACATCCTCCCTGGTTTCCCAGGACCTCTGCTCACCCCCCTTGCCTTCTGGCCCAGGTGTGGCTGTGTAGCAATAGGATCCAGGTCAGGAAGAGTTTTCATACCCATATAGGAGAATATGTCTTATATAACATGTCCCTCCAAGCCTCCAAGTTCTCCTGCTTCGTTTTCAACATCAAAGAAAGAAATAAGCAGATTCCTGCAGACAATTCCCAGAGAAGCATCCGTCAGTGAAATCACTATTGTCCAACTTTGCAAAACACATTCGACTTGGCTTTGGAGTTGAGTGTAAATGACGGGGTACATGACACCCAAACGGGCCACTTCAAATTGGAGATGCATATAAAAAATGGCAATCTAAGACACTTGGTATTTTCTCTTGGAAGGTAATATCAAAGCGTGGGCATGAAAAAGGAGGGTCAAAGAAAACATGTCTTCCACCAAAGAAGGAGCACTAGTTCCACCCCAACCCCTCCTATCTGATGAGCTCCTATACATCCTTCAATGCCCAGTTCAAATGCCACCTCCTACCTCCCCCTAGACTTCATCCCTTGCCTCTTGTTCTCCCATTACACTTTTTATGTCCCACACTTGTGTGAAGTCTTGTTACATCACAGCACCACCATCCACTTCCCTTCCTGGCTTCCTAGCCCCACTGTGGGTTTCTCCAGGGCAAGGCCAAGGTAAAATGAAGGGCTGCATATCAGTTAAAGGAATGAGCTTTAACGTCAGAATAATTTCTTATTTGCAAATCCCAGGTCTGTTCACTTGCTGTCTGTGTGCAAGCCACTGAGTCCAGGTTTCAGCCGTTAAATGCACACAACAGTGGGTGGCTTATAGAGTATGGTCAGAACTAAATTAGGTCAACTCTGTAAACCAGTGGACACAGAGGAGGGGCTAAATCAGCGGCTCTTCTCATTGCTGGACTGAAGTCACCTTAAGGACATGTCTTCTTCTTTGTATCCTCAGTGCATAGCGCACAGGAAACAACAGAAAAATGGGTGTGTTAGGGAGAGAACTTTGGGAAAACCTGAGTGTCATCTCCACTGAAATTCAGAGGACAAGAGTGTTTCTTCACATCAGCACCAGGAGAGGTCAGAACCAGATCATTCATTTTAGGCAACTCGTTATCAGCAAAGACGTTCAGACAGAATCACAGCACAGAGTTCCTGCTGGAGCCTCACGGGGTAGTATGGACACAGTTCACAGATGACTGAGAGATGGAAACGTGGATGTAGACCGCCCTGGGAGGATGGAACCGCATCCACAGGAGGAAATGTCAGGTGGGATGGCTGCCAAGGTGACGAGGTTGGGAGAAGAGGCTTCCCGAGAACTTGGGGCTCCATCCTGCCCCACCCCCGTTTCAGCATCCAGCCAGGGCACTTGTCCTCCACACACCCCCCGACGAGAGCCACATGTCATTGAAACGAAGGGCTCCCCGGCTTAAAACACAGGATCCACCGAGTCCCTCACTACAGATGACCACTTTTCAAGGAGAAAGAATGAAAAGGGAAGAACAATGACCACTAAAGAGAAAAAAATCTTACATTTTAGAAATCAACAATGAAACACACAAGGAAGATATATTTCCTCGATTCATCAGACAAGCTTAAAAGTTTCCACGTGCCTCATTACGTCTTTTTTAAGAGTCTCTTTTGCTGAAAATTAGAACTAAGCAGCAGTCCTTAAGAATTAGAGCCCAGCCTATCAAATAAGAATAAGAATAAGAATATCTGCCATTGAGTACTGACTGGGAGTCAGACTCTCCACCAGCCCCCAAGAAACAGAAAAGATAACTACTTGTTGGGCAACACAGAAACAACTTCATGAAGACAACTGCCCTCCTAAGAAAATGAAAAACAAGATTTCTATTGTGAAATTTATTGTCACTTATTGTGTCAACCAGCAATGAAAGAGAGGAAGTAGAATAAAATAGAAAATATAAGCGGATATGGCTCTTAGTAAGGGTATTATTTTGTGAAACTTTTGTGAAATGGGGTCACCTGTGAAATATGAGAAAGCCACTGTTCTAAGATCTATAAGAGAAACTGTGCCTGTCCATGGGCCCACGATTCCCTTTTATTCCAAGTCTTTCTCTCCCTTTCTGGGAGTGCTCTGACCCTGTAGCTTCTCCAGGAAGCCTTCAGAAACTGACACCAGAGCCACATCCTTAAGTAGCCTCAGGCTCCAACACAAGTAATTTCCCCTTTTCAACATGTCCATTTACAAAACATGCCACTATCCCAAAAGGGTCTGCATGCGATGGAGAAAAAGCACGCCTGAATGAATGAATGATGTCTCTTACAAAGATGCTCAGATGAATACTGAATAGAAAGATCGCCCTTGTGATGAACATATTACACCAGGAAATTAGCTGAGTTTGAGCCACATCTCAGACAGGATGCAAGATTGAAACCTACATGACTGATGATTTCTCAAAGCCCATCCCGAGTAGGATGACAGGCAGGAAAGAGTACAGTGGATGTGGTAAAATTCACAGGGACCAGAAAGGCTCCAATTTTAAAGGATTTTCCTCATTGAGACTTCAAAATCACAATTATGTTTTTATCCTTTGTGGTTGCTATCATTCATAAACTTATTGATAACAGATACAGTTGACAGAGACGTTAAGACACCCCATATCTCTACATTAACCAAGTATTGAGATCATGTCAGTGGATCAAGTTAACAGACCTACCCCACCAGAAGCACTAACTTGAAGAAACTCGGGAAAATCATTTCTTGATTCAGGGCTACCTTCTTCCCTGGCTCTTTTCAGCAGCTTTCAGAAACCCTCCTCATCCTTCAGATGAAGTATGGTCTTCTGATGGGTACAGATTTTTGCTATACCTCTAAAAAGGAATGGAGTCAAATATTACTCACTGATACTGGAGTATTAAGAAAGGAATATGTTTTCCTTCTCTTGAGGGTTTATGTTCTAATAGAAAATACCCATATGTCCATCATTAGGTTCATTCTGGATGGAAATCCCCCTCTGAGTATCCCTCTTAGGACGAGACAAGAATACCACGTCATGTAGGACGAGACAAGAATACCATGTCATGGGTGATAGGACCAGGGTCTGTGGCCTGACCCAAGGACAGCCAATGTACAGCCATATAACCCATGTGAAGAGTCAGGCCAATCTGATTCTCCTTTTCAGGAACTTGAATTCATACAAACTCAGAAGCCTTCTTTTCAAGCCCAAGTTGGTTTCCAATTTATCATTTGGTGGTAGTGATGAGCAAGTGAAAGGTCCCCGTACAGACTGATGCGTAAGGATGCCCAAGGCTAGTCCTACCCCACTGACCCTCTTGTCCTGGGGGTCAGATGGAATTCACACAGGTTTTTTAGGGAAGGAGTGACTGCAAACTAGTTCAGGTTCCCAAAGCCCAACATTAGTTTTCAACTTGCTGAGAGTTTTGATTCTATTCAAAACAAGAGATTATTATTGGATAACCCTGATTTGTCACTTTTTTTGTCTCTCTCATTTAATTCCCAGACGTTCATTGAGCATCTACTATATACCAGGGCTTATTGGGACAGTGGGGAAACACAGATACAGAAAAAGCACAACCTCGGCTTTGAAGGACACCCAGTCTAGTGGGAAGGCAGACAAACAAACAGTATCACGAGATGAATGTGAAGGCAAGTGTGTACAGAGGTAGAGCAATGGACCTGTGGTCCTCAAAGGTTTTTGTAGGATGTCCCACTGGAGTGATAGGGGGCCAGGTAGACTAGTGGAGAAGCGACAGAGCAGTGGGGCCCATGTACAAATAAAGGGTGGCAATGCACAAGAATGTCCTTTGAGGGGCTGTAGGGAAGCTACCGTGCTGGGGTACAGTGTGGGTGAGGCAGCACGGACTGGGCAAGGCTCGGATTATGATGACCCTCTTCATTAAAGGGACAAGCTCCACCCTGCAGACAACTGGAAAAAAAATGTAGGCAATAAAATGTCATGAGCACATTTGCCATTTAGAAATGTCTCTTTTCAGCATGTGGAAAATGAACTAGGACAGAGATAGCAGTTTAGGAAGTTTTTGGAGCTGTCCAAGCAAGAAAAAAGGAGTGCCTGAAGTAAAACGGTGGGGATGGATAAAAAAGAAAAGTTAAAATTGCATATCAGGGTCGACTTGAAAGAACACGTTGGCCAGTTAAGAGTTGATCCATTTTCTCTGGACACATTTAGCTGCAGCAACACAAATAATTCTCTGGAAGGCCCAAAGCAAGGTACTGCCAACGTTAGAAACATTTGTCACTTATTTTCACCTTCTGTTTGTACCACGTGGAACTTACTAATAAGCAATTCTGTAATGATGGGGATAAATTGTAATGATCACACCTCATTTATTTTTCAATGTCCTCCCCATCTGGTCATTCTACCAAGGGTTCTATTTTCTCCAACCATTGTATTTCAACCCGAGGATTCCTTGGTTCCTTATTTTGATTAATCTGGTCAGTATGGCTCAAGGAACAAGAGCAGCTCAGGAGTCAGGACACTTAGATTCAGTGCCTGCTAGGGGATGGACATTTGTGTCCCCCAAAATTCATGTGTTAAAACCTAAGTCCAATGTGCTAGCATTTGGAGGTGGCCCTTTTGGGAGGTGATTAGGTCATGAGGGTGGAGTGGGATTAGTGCCCTTTTATAAGAGACCCTGGGGGCCCCTTCCACCACCTGAGAACACACTGAGAAACTGCCATCTATGAACTGGGAAGCTGGCCCCCACCAGACACGGACTATGCCACAGCCTTGATCTTGGACTTCCAGCTTCCAGAACTGTGAGAAAAACATTTCCGTTGTTTATTTGCTACCCAGTCCATGGCATTTTTGTTATAGCAGCCCAAATGGACCAAGTACCCTGCACACTGCACAAATGCAGGGTCCCAATTCACACTGTGTTCTATGGACTCTGGACTGGGGTTGCTGGGCAAAAGTAAATACCTACAAACTCAATGTCAATGATGCTCTCTGAAGTCATGTAAGAACATGATGCTCCCTGATGTCCAGGCAGGGTCTGCCACCTGCACAGGCTGTGTGAGTCTGGGCAGGTCACTGCCACCTTCCAGTTTTGTTCACCCCAGCGTGGGTCCCGCAGAGGCAGCGGCCTGCCAGCCCTGCTGCCATTCTTGTGCCACCACACCTAGTACTTAGCATACAGTAGGTGCTCCCTAAATGTCGGTGGCCCTTGAGGCAATGAGAGGACTGAGCCAGCACAAGGGGGCGCAGTGCCTCTGACTGTCACTGTGAATTAGGTACCGTCAGTGCCCTGCAAGCCACTGGTCCAAAGATGGAACTCAGAGGGGAAGGACTCTTTGTCATTGGCCTGGTGACCATTAGCCTGCATTTGCAATGCATCCCACACAGAGAGCTTCATCCTACATCCAGGAGTTGGGAGCCAGCGTCTGGATGATTTATTAAGTCTATGAAATAGTCTTCTGCCTCGGTTGATGACAGCGTTTTATTTTTCACCCAGATATTCTATTGTAAGCCATCTCTCCATCCCTTCTCTGTCACCAGGCTCTGCTTTCTCTCGTGGTGTATTTTTCTCCTTCTTTCATCAGCTTCTGCCCTGAAATGCCTTTTTCTGCCATTCTACAAGCCTCCTTCTTCAAATAGGTCTGCACTCCTGACACATTTTATTCATTGAATTTTACAAGTACAAAGAGAGAGAGACAAGAGTCTGTCGGTCTCAGAGTGGCAGAGCCTGGGAACACTACACTCATTTAAAAAATCAGTCTTTCCTGAATGGCCCATGATTTTCATGTTCTGCGTATAACTTTTCCCGTCATTTCACTCTATGTGGAACCAGATTTAAGTATGCATTAGAATGCCAACTCCAAAAGGGCAAAAATTTGAAAGCTGCTTTATTCACTAACACAGGCGCTTCAAACAGTAGGTGCTCGATAAATAACCGTTGAAACATTCATTGTTACAGAGGCTTTTTTTTCCTGCCACTTGCAGGGAGCAAAACGTGGAGGGATTCATCATCTAGATGAAATTGCTTTAGACAAATCATGGCTCCCGTGGAGAGAACTTATGATATGCCTTTATCTACGACGTCATCATCATTCAAACCGGCCTTAAAAAGTGGGCAAGGCATAAATCGTCTCCCCTCTCAAGAAGAACGGTTGTTGAAGGCGGCAGGTGCACAGGGAGGTGGCAGTCCTGGTCTAAGGTCCCTCAGCGAGTCCGCAGCAGAGCGCGGGCCACCCCAGTGCCTCCACTCTGAGTCTTCTGGGCGTGGCTTCGGTCCCTACAATGGAAACAGGTGGCTGGTGCATCTGGGGGAGGGGTGATGCAGAGTCACTGCTTCACGCTGCCAGGTGGGCATGGCGGCACCCCGACCCCAAGACCAGTTCATCGGTCCTGCCTTCCCAGGTCTTGTCCTCTGCTTGTCCACCACCGCTGTTCACACCCCTTCCTCACCTCTGGGCAGGAGGTTCACACAGCACAGCTCACTTGCTGGGTTGCCTCGAGTAAGGGCAACGGATGAAAATCACACCCCTTGATAAGTCTCGGAGAAGCAAAGTCCCGAAGTCAGAGGAAAATTCTCCTGGCTCCAGAGATCACGAGCTCAAGACTGGCGGGGGCGGGGGGGCAGTGTGTGGCCAGGAGGAGGACCAGATCTTCTCGGATGCACAGTGGCCAGGGCATCCAGGGGAGACCCGTCATGCTCCTCTGGGTGGCAGGGGCTTTGCCCCATTTTTACCAGACTCATTTTCTGTAGAAGAAAATCTCTGCTATGGTGGTGGCCAAATCCTCTATAACTATCCAGACGTCTTCAGGATGGATCCTGCCTGCCACCTTTAATAGCCTCAGTCATTCGGGGACAAAAAGAGCAGGAACGTCTCTGGACAGCCTTCCTTACAAAAGGCAGGGCTCGACCCACCGCCCCTGCTCACAGCTGACCTCGCTTTTCCCGCTCTGCCAGATGCTGCTGTTTAATTAAGGAAGGTGGCAAGTGACAAGAGCCCCTTCTGCTGGCCCTTCGGGGAGTCTGGTTCCAGCAGTGTGGCTGGGCCACGGTCTGAGCCAGCCACGCAGGGGGACCCAGTGGGAAGCAGACGATGCGCCTGGTCCCTCTGCTACTCCCGGCTCCTCCTCACTCCTCAGCCCCCTGTTTATTCTTTTTTCTTCTCTTGGGGACGGAATTCTTGGAAAATAGATGACAATGGCAGAGAACAGGTCGCCATGAGATTTGTCCAGATGCATTACAACATGGCATTTACCTAAACCAGTGACATAAACTATTAACTTGGGAGGCTTTTTGCACTAAGTAGGATTTGTCCAAACCTAAGACAACCAACCCAGCCATCAGGAATGAACAATGAGACTGTGGCCTTGGGGAGGCCAGGGAGCGTCAGAAGAGGAGAGCTGCTTCCTCGACACTGTAGCTGGATGGTCCCCAAGGCCACAGTGAAGCTCCACCAGGAAGGCACAGACAGACTGGGGAGAGGGACAGCGCCATGTGAGGGCTGAGCTCGAAGGCCACTTGGCCACTGACTCTGGACATTTGGGAGCCTTGCCTTAAAATTCAGGTCCTGTCAATAATTCCCTCGCCTGGAGGAGAATGTGCTTTTTGAAGTCACTTGACAGATGAAGGCCATCTCCTTGCAAGGCCATCAGATGACCCTGCTGCCTACCTAAGGGAACTCTAGTGCATTGTCTGGTCTACGTTCCATAATGGTCCGAGGCACCCATGACCTGTATGGTCCCAAGGACCCCAAGGCTCAGTCTCTGTCCTGAACATGCAGGCCGGGGGTTAAGCATCACAACCATTTTACTCATGGCTGCTTCGAAGTGCAGAGAGGATGAAATTGCCCCAGGCTGTTGATGAAGCTGGAGGCTGACTGGAGACCTGGATCTGGGGATCACTTCCTCTTTTCCCCATCACTAGACAAAACTGTCTCCCATCTCAGTGACTCCTCCTGCCCTTTCTGTAAAAGGGCTCTTTTCAGTTCCACGGTTTTGGAAAATTGAATCTATTCTTTTCCAACCTACGGCATACAAACTATGAAATATTTAGCACGCTGATCAAGAGCAGATATATTTAAAAAACAATATGGAGGAATTAGCTATATTTTCTTTGAGGTGTATTTCAGTATGACAGGGAAAAACAGATGACAAATGGTTCTTGAGAATGTAAGGATAAACGAGTTTACAAAAGACCCCACATCTTTCTTATCGCCAGTTGATTTGTCACAGTGAAAAACACGCCAGAGTTTTCTTGCAAAAAGTTAAATTGTTATCTCTTTAGAGACTTTGCCTTTTTCTATATTCTACACACATCGATGCTCTGCATATGTTTCATAAATGCACAGAAAGAATAATCAGTCTTAAAATGAAACTAAGATCACCTCTGTATTGTGATATCAATGCTTTTTCTCATGAAAAATATAAGAACCTACCATGCTTCTCAAAAATTATAATATTCATTGTGTTGCCATCTCTTCACTTTTTAAAAACATTTCCTCACAAAAAGTTACTATAGCTGTGTTTTTAAACACACACACTCACTCCCCGCCCCACACACACGGCACATGGGCATACCTCGGAGATACTACGGGTTTATTAGTTCCAGACCACCACAACAAAGTGAATATTGCAATAAAGCAAGTTACATGAAATTTTTGGTTTCCCAGTGCATATGAAAGTTATGTTTACAGTCTACTGTAGTCTATTAAGTGTGCAATAGCATTATGTCTAAATAAACAAGATACATACCTTAATTTTAAAATACTTTATTGCCAATTTTCTGGTGGTGTCTTTAGGATTTTCTATGTATAGTATCATGTCATCTGCCAACAGTGACAGTTTTACTTCTTCCTTTACCATTTGGATTACTTTTATTTCTTTTCCTTGTCTGATTGCTGTGGCTGGGTCTTCCAATACTATGTTGAATAAAAGTGGCAGGAGTGGACATCCTTGTCTTGTTCCTGATCTTAGAGGAAAAGCTTTCAGCTTTTCACCCTTGAGTATGATGTTAGCTGTAGGTTTGTCATATGTGGCCTTTATTATGTTGAGGTATGTTCCCTCTATGCCCGCTTTCTGGAGAGTTTTTTATCATAAATGGGTGTTGAATTTTGTCAAAAGCTTTTTCTGCATCTATTGAGATGATCATATGGTTTCTAGTCTCCAATTTGTTGATGTGCTGTATCACACTGATTGATTGGTGGATACTGAAAAATCCTTGCATCCCTGGGAAAAATCCCACTTGTTCACGGTGTATTATTCTTTTAATGTATTGTTGAATTCAGTTTGCTAATTTTTTTTGAGGATTTTTGCATCTGTGTTCATCAGTGATACTGACCTGTAATTTTCTTTTACTGTGATATCTTTGTCCGGTTTTGGTATCAGGGTGATGCTGGCCTCATAGAATGAGTTTAGAAGTGTTCCTCCCTCTGCAATTTCTTGAAATAGTTTGAGAAGGACAAGTGTTAACTATCTCTAAATGTTTGATAGAATTCACCTGTGAAGCCATCTGGTCCTGGACTTCTGTTTGTTGGGAGTTTTAAAATCACTGTTTCAATTTCAGTACTGGTTATTGGTCTGTTCATATTATCTTTTTCTTTCTGTTTCAGTCTTGGGAGATTGTACCTTTCTAAGAATGTGTCCATTTCTTCTAGGTTGTCTATTTTATGGGCATATGGTTGTTCATAGTAGTCTCTTATGATCTTTTGTGTATCTGCGATGTTGGTTGTAACTTCTTTTTCATTTCTGATTTTATTGATTTGTCTAAACGCCATCTGAGCCTTCAGTGAGTTGAAATCTTTTTGCTGGTGGAGGGTTTCAAATATTTTGCGATTTACCAAAATGTGACACAGAAACACTAAGTGAGCAAATGCTTTTGGAAAAATGGTGCCAATAGACTTGCTTGATGCAGGGTTGCTACAAGCCTTCAATTGGTAAAAAAAAAAATGCAATCACTGTGAAGCACAATAAACGGAAGCATAGTAAAATGAGGTCTGCCTGAGTGTGTGTGTGTATAGATACAGATATTTACATATAAAATATAAAATTTGCCAGTTTAACCAGTTTTAAGTCTATAATTCAGTGGCAGTAAGTACATTCACAATGTTGTACAACCATCACTACTATCTATATTCAAAAGTTTTTCATCACTGCAAAGTGAAAATCCCTAACCACTAAGCAATAAGTCCCTTTTCCTCGCCCCAAAGCCCATGGCAACCTCTAACTACTTTCTCTCTCAATGAATTTGCCTATTCTACATATTTCAGATAAGCAGAATCATAGAACATCTGTCCTTTCTGCCTGGCCTATTTCACTTAGTATAATTTTTCAAACTTATCCACATTGTAGGATATATCAGAACTTCACTCTTTTTTATGTCTCAGTGACATTCCTTTGTATGTATAGACTGCATTTTATTTATCCATTCAACTACTGATGGACACTTGAGCTGTTTCCACCTTTTGGCTATTGTGAGTAACGCTGCAATGAAAATTGCACACTCATTGTCTGTGTACTGCATACTCAAGTCCCTGTATTTAATACTTTGGGGTACTTTAGCTGTTTTTTATTTCAGAAGTACAATTAATTGGTTGAAATTTGCACGACTTATCCACTTTTTAAAAAAAAAAATGTATTTATTTATTTTCGGCTGCATTGGGTCTTCGTTGCTGCGTGCGGGCTTTCTCTAGTTGCGGCGAGCGGGGGCTACTCTTCGTTGTGGTGCGCGGGCTTCTCATTGAGGTGACTTCTCTTGTTGTGGAGCACGGGCTCTAGGCACGCGGGCTTCAGTAGTTTTGGCTCGCGGGCTCTAGAGCACAGGCTCAGTAGTTGTGGCGGATGGGCTCAGTTGCTCCGCGGCATGTGGGATCTTCCCGGACCAGGGCTCGAACCTGTGTGCCCTGCATTGGCAGGCGGATTCTTAACCACTGCGCCACCAGGGAAGCCCTATCCACTTCTTATGTCTTGCAAATCATCTCATAGTCTTGGCAGAACCCAGTAACAATTACCCCATTGGTCTATAAATCAGCTAAGACCCGCCTACAACAGGCACCTCTCAGCCCCATAGACCACAGGCTGACCAGGAAGGGTTCCAGGACTCACTCCCCCATTCTCCAGTGACCATGATCAGGTGTCTTCTTGTGACTCAGTCTGCATTTGTCAAACAGGGCAAATAATACTTTGTGTATCTAATGTGATTGTCATGAGGATCAAATGAGGCAATGTTTGGAAAACCTTTGAAATGCAAAAAGCTCTATGTAGCACAATATGCTATTTTTGAATTCGAAAACAGCTGTTTTCATGCATCTGCAAAGAGGACTGAAATGATTTGGGTCCAGAAGCACCTGTTCCCTTGTCCTCATGGTGTCAGAATCACGAGCCCACGACAAACATCCCCAGGATAGTACAGTATCGAGTTTACCCCAGGTAGACGGTGGGCATCTGATGTCTGCTCATCACGCTCTCATATACCTGGGGTTGCATGGAGCTCACTCTGAGTCCTTCCTACTTGACCATCTGAGCTTCTACCTGGAAAGATACCAGGATCATCAAGGATGCTCAAGGTCTGTCTATACAGGCCTACTTCCCAGGCATCCTCTTTGTTCTTGGAATTCCCACAGTACCATGTGCTACATGAGCTTCATAACAAAGACTATTTGTGTTTTCTGTTATTATTATTACTGTTTGCCTGGAATGGAGAGTGAGTTCCTTGAGTAAAGGAGCCATGCCTAGCCTACTGTTGTATATACCCCACGCATGTTGCTTTGCCTTCATAGGTACTCATTAAGTTCCTGTTGGTGATGATGGTGGTCTTGTTGACGATGGCAGTGCCGATGGCTAACCCTTAGTAACAAATACCAAGTTCCCAGCATTCTTACAATTCCTGTGTATTAACTCAGTTATCCTTAAAAGAACCCTGTGAGGTAGATCATTTCTATCTTCCTCTTACAGATGGTAAACCTAGGCAGAGAAAGTTGAAACCGACTGCTCCAGATCACACAACTGTGTCAAGTCCAGGATTCAAAGCAGGCACCCCTTGCAGATCTCATGCTTGGAGCATCTACGCTAGTCTTGTCTCAGATGAGTGGTCTAGGGCAATGCAAGAGAGATTCTAGGCTTCAGAAGCTGAGCAGATCATATTAGTGGGGCCAGTGGGGTAGGTGGAAATGAACCCAGTCCCAATTCAGAGAGGGCTACGGTGAACATCACCGCCTGCCCCCTGACGAGGGAGGGACTGGAGACAGGATGTGGGTACCCTGACCCTTCAGGTACGCACAGGTATTGCCCCTGAGACCAGAGTGAGACATCAGATGTGTTCCAACTCTGGCCTGAGCAGGATGCCCCGGGAAGTTCTGGCATTCGGGGGCGGGGGACAGGGAGGGCTCCAGAGTCACCACCTCTCATTTGACCTCCTGTTATATATGGACCAATTATGATTGCTTCCAATCTCCTTAGAAACCACTGGATATTTCTCTGCCCAAACACACAATAGAGTTTTTGGTTTGTTTTGTTTTGTTTTCTCGTGGACGGTCTTCATTTCGATGCCTAGCTACTATAAACAAGCCATTATGTGTGAATTCTTTCCAATAAACATACACCTTGATAACAACTCCGAGGAAACCGCCCCTAAGAGAAGGCCCTGGCACAGCCTTCTGTCACGGGCCGCTCACTCCGGTCCCAGTTTTGAGTCTAAAGCCAGGGCTATGCCCAAGGTCAGGGGCACACTTGTTTCAGCCTGCAGCTTCCTCCTGAGGGATGTGGGGAACAAAGGGAAAGAAAGGCCCAGGAGGAGAAGACAGTGTAAAAATTATCCACGAGGGATGCAAACCAAGACCCGAGGGGTGGCTGCCTCTGCCTTGTTTCCCATGTGCTGTTGGAAGAAGGCGTTTGTGTGGACCGCTGGGTGTACTGTGTCTGGGAGGAAAACCCTCAGAACAGCTTCAGTGAAAGAGCAGTTATTGGATCGGACAACTGAGCAAAGATTACCTGGCAAAGTACCAGCATCAAAGGCAAGCGAGGGATCTGCACCTTCCTGATGGGGCCACAGGCAGAGCGGGAGATGGAGGGACAAGGAGGCCACCTACTTGCTGAGAATATGCCCGGCTCTGTCCCAGCCCCCGCCAAAACTCCTATTACATGGAATTCTCAAGAAGACTCGCTTAAGGGGAGCTGACTCTTCCTTTGACAGTGAAGAAACTGAGACATGAGGTTAAGTCACTGAGATAAAGTCACAGAGACCCACATCTCAAATCAGTTCGTGACTCCAAACCCCACACCAGTCCGTCTTTGCTGCGCTCGACACCGAGGATTATGGGAAGCTCTTTTCAAGCAGGAAGAAGATGGTTCGCATTTTTCTCAGGTAGCAGGATGCAGGCCACTGCATCAGAGAGAGTTCAAATTCCTCAATATGCAATATGACTCTAAAAAAGGGGCCACTGATATAAACATGTTCTGGTGCTAAAATCCATC
Organism: Eubalaena glacialis; assembly: GCF_028564815.1. Classification (NCBI taxonomy): domain Eukaryota; kingdom Metazoa; phylum Chordata; class Mammalia; order Artiodactyla; family Balaenidae; genus Eubalaena; species Eubalaena glacialis. The sequence continues at coordinate 125,859,669 of NC_083723.1, read as the reverse complement.
TGTGCAGCCAATTGCAAAGCATTGCACGCTTATTCCAGAGATATTATATCCAGACGCAAGATGCATTTGAAATACCACTTAGCATGATATCCTAAGATCTCCTGGGTACACAATGGTGGTAAATCTTTGGACTTGGTGACACCTTTGATTTTTTAAAAAAATTAGTCAAGCTACGTAGATTTACAATTGAACAATGCTTGTGTTAAATCATATAATACTATTTGGATCTATCACTCAGTTATGATAATGAACATAGAGATCCAAGTGTGACTCATATGATTCTGAACACAATTCCCAGGGGAGAGCAGCCCCAGCAGAGGGAGAGCCTGCCACATGCCAACTCTGGTACCAGATGCAGCATCTTTAGATGCTGGCACCTAAAACTGTATAAATCCTGGCATTTAAAACTGTATTCTTGTTACATAATAGTTACATGTCTCCCGCTTACTAGCTGTGTGCCTTTAGTCAAGTTTCTTAACTGCCTCAGTTTCCTGACATGTAAAAATGAAGTGGTGACTGTCCTAACCTCACAGGATGAATGACACGTTAATACGTATAAAATGGTTCAAACAGGGCTGGATGCAGAGCGTGTTACCAGCTCAGGTCGGCTCTTACGTTGCATTATTGGAACAAGGAGGTGTGAGGAAATAGAAAAGTGTCGATACTGTGATCTTCCTAGGAAGGTTTTTTAACCTGCAAATATGTTGTTATTGGAGTGGTAATGAACTCACTCATTACCATTATTAATTAAGTTCCAACGTGAATTGACTTAGTAACTAATTAACGAATAGGCGTAACCATGGCCATCGTGTACGGAACAGCAACAGGAGACCACGTCCAGTGTTGGGCACATCGTGCTGCGTCCCTGCAGCAGCCCTGCCCTGATGACGCTGGCTCCTGAATAAAGGAACCAACGTGACACGTCTAAGGTCATGGGCAGAGTACATGGAGGGCAGCTCCCACCCAGGGCCTGCTGTCCCCAAAGCCAGAGCTTCCCGCATTCACGCCACAGGCAGGCCTGTATTTCAGCCTCGGAAGTGGGGCCGGTCTTAAGAGATGCTTCCCCAGAAAGATGCGCTCCTTGAGTCCTTAGCTCAAGTTTGTGAAAGTCAAGGGAATAAATTTACGATGTACATTTGCATTTAGTCTAACCCTCAAGAGCTCTGTGATGGAACCTTTAAAAAAATCCACTAATACTAAAATAACAGTAAGAGGGACCACCGTGTTGCTTCCAGCAATGACAGGCCAGCTGCACTTCCACCATCTCACAGCGGTTCCTCCCACTGTTGGACCATTTGCATGCAGTGGTGGAGGATGGACAATTATTTCACTTTTCTCTACACTAAATGTAACTTTTCTTTCAATATCCTGCTGACTGTTCTCCACATCTGCTGAGAGTTATAAAATGTTCTCAGCTTTGAATAGGACACAAGCATAACAATGGCCTAATATGCTTATTATCTCAATAGGAAAAAACAGGATCTTTTCTAGGGTTTTAGAACTGTTTTTTTTTTTTCTCCAAAGGCTCATCCCCTGTGCAGTTAGTGCGTGAGGGTTCTTTATGGAAAGCTAAATCCATCTGAGGACAGTCTAAGAGTCAAACCTAATCAAAGGAGTTGCCCACATGCTCATCAATAAGCAAGACCCTCAAATAGGCAACGTGTACCTCCCCCAACGCGATTAAATGTCACGTTTCATTCAGCTCCTTCCCAGCGCTCAATAGCTTTTTCTAGGAGTTTACCTGGATTCAGAAATCAAACTAATGAGACTCTGCAATCTAAACACAATTATCATCAGTACCACAGTAAGGCGGCTCCAGTTAACACGACACTGGTTTTTAAATCCACACACACGCATGGCGCATTACTCTAAATACTGCTGTATTCACACGTCTGTCTCAGTAAGTGATGCCCTTCGAAGCTACCACCTCAGAAAGCCAGGTTCTCACCCCCATGATCCTGCCACTGATGGCAACCTAGGAATATCCTGACGAGGGTCAGTTTTGGGACCACAGCTGAAAATCAGTCACAAAATTTCATAATCATTTTTTAACCCTACAGAAAACATCTAGATTGATCAACCATGGTATTCTCCACACGTGCCTCCAAATGATTAGATCTATGCCCCCGCACCCAGACACAGATCACACACACACACACACACACAACACACATAGCATGCGTGCACCACAAGCACACACTCATACACACCACATATACACACTGCACGCACATACACACACAGGCACACACATGTCTTTCCTTAAACGACTGTGATTTAATATCATCCAACATTTTCAAAAAATGTGGTGAAGATGCTCAAACACTTCCAAACATATTTGGAACAAGAGTACCCTTCATAGGATGAGGCTCTTACTTCACAGGGGCCCCTCTGAAGGCGAAAGCACGTATTCGGATGGATAAGTTTTATCACGACTGCTCCAAACTCACATCACCTCACAGTCGAAGGTTTTTCCTTGTCCCTACTTTTCATGTGAGGAAACAGATGTAAGTGCTATATTCCTGATGGATAGGACTGTATATGACCGTATATTTATAGCAGTAAAATGCAGGTTCTACGAGTAGCTTGGGTCCCACTGTTCCTGTCTGAGTTTTCCCCAAGCTGCTTATGAAAATAAGGCAGTAAGTGAATTCTTCATGGAGGTCGCCTGATCCAACAGCAAACGAAGGCTATTTAGAATTTTTTGGAGTTTAAAAACTGTTTCTCCAAGTATTCTGAGTTAATTTTTTTAACTTAGCAAGTTGATAAGTGGCCAAGATATTCCTGTGCTTGTGCTTGGTATGCGCGGGGTCGGGACCCCTCTGCCCCTCCACGTCTGGAGAACAGACTGTCTGCATCTCCCTCACTTAGTGAAAAAAAGTCCTCACTTAACTCGGCTACAGGGAGAGTCTGGCGCTTTCCCTGAGTCGTCCGAGCCATACCCATCACCTGCACAGGGGGATGGTCAACCCCCTTCCTCACGGTTACCCAGCAAACATGAGAGAAGACTCTAGTTGGTCTGGGCAGCTGTGTCCCCCAGCACGTCACCTGCCAACAAGGCTGTTCCACGTTGTACGGGAAAAGCAAACACATCAACAGACTATGACAATTCAGAACAGCTAGACAAGGATAGAGATGAATGCTTTGCTCTTTGCCACCTTTAAAATTTTACCATTTAAAACAAAGGAACAAATAGATCTCCCTAAGCTAATCACACCTTCGGTTTGTCCAGGAACGGGTATTACCTAGTCTGATTTTTTTTGCAGTTCAGAAGAATTATGAGGATTTGCAAGATGGACAACGCTCTGATGCAAAGAGCTGATCCTTGTCATTCAGACTCCTTATTGGCCAACTCACCTGTTTGCTGACATTTATTTGTAACCCCCCAAATCAACACTCGTGGCACTTTTGTGGTCATTCATGGACATGCATAGAGTGGAAACAAATTTGTTGCCTGATGTGCACGTTCCCAGCTGAGGTCCACAAGACATCCCTCTGCCATCTTGTTTCAGCTCATACTGGAAACGAGGGTCCTGCCCATGGTCTACTTAGTGCCACATTTCCCACATCTTTGTGCTATTTGGTGATGATTTCATGGTTTAAAATGGCCCCTAAACATCGCACTGAAGGGCTACCTAGTGCTGCTAAGTGCAAGAATGCTGCGATGCACCTAAGTAGAAAAATGCATGTGTTACATGAGCTTCATTCAGGCATGGATTACAGTGTGTTGGCCGTGACTTCAATGTGAATGAATAAACGATACTCAATAAGGTGGCCTTTAAACAGAAACACTGTTTCATCTACTGAAACATTTCATTTCTGAAAGGCTTAAGGGTCATGAACATCAGGTAGACCCAAATTGGAATGACCTGGGTGACCCTAGGAAAAATCAGTTAGCAATTCTGAGTCAGTTGCCTCGTTTCTAAAGTGGGAATAATAACTGCCCATGGGGTTTTGGTCTGTATCTCTAAGATGACATCCATAAGTTTGGGAAAAAAACATGACCAACAATAGGTTATCAATAGGAAGTGCTCATCTTATACCTCCATGCTGACCCCCATTCCAGGTTAAACATTGACTTCCTAGACACCAGCAAAGGCTGACAAATCTCAAATATCAGAGCTACAGCAGCAGAGTCTGTATTCCTAAGAGTTTTCAAACTGTGCTCTGAATTCAGAGCTATTAGCTGTGGAGAGGGCGGACCGGGGCAGTGAGATGGGGAGGAAGAAGGGCCGTGATCACAGACCGAGGCCTTCACAAGACGAGGGGAGCAGCCTCACTGGCTTGATCATTCTTAACAATTTTAACATTTACTATGAAGGAGCAATTAATTTATTTACAGTGTAACAAGCCCCAAAACAAATGGCTCAGGGCAGAAAGGTCCAAATCAATAGGTCTCCTAGAAAACAAATCAGGCGATTTACCCGTGTGAGGACCACAGACGAACGTGACCTCTGAGATCTCCACGTCTGGAGACACAGCTGCTAGCCTTGGTCGTGAGCACGCACCTGGGGCAGGTGAGCACGCACCTGGGGCAGGTGTGCCCAGAGACAATCAGGGGAACCGAAGGCCTGGGGGAGAGTGGTCAGAGTCTATCTCCATCTTTTTTTTTTTTTTAATTTTTATTTATTTGTTTTTATTTATTTATGGCTTGTGTTGGGTCTTCGTTTCCGTGCGAGGGCTTTCTCTAGTTGCGGCAAGTGGGGGCCACTCTTCATCGCGGTGCGCGGGCCTCTCACTATCGCGGCCTCTCTTGTTGCGGAGCACAGGCTCCAGACGCGCAGGCTCAGTAATTGTGGCTCACGGGCCTAGCTGCTCCGCGGCACGTGGGATCCTCCCAGACCAGGGCTCGAACCCGTGTCCCCTGCATTGGCAGGCAGATTCTCAACCACTGCACCACCAGGGAAGCCCTATCTCCATCTTTGACCACAACCCTCGGATGATCACGTTTGCCAGAAATGTGGCTCAGTGGCCTGGGATGATGCTAAAGCACGGTAACGGTGATGGAGATAAAGCACTGTGTATCACCAAAAAAAATGGTCAGTTTTAATTTAAAAAAATTTATTCCTAACATTTTGTAATAAAATACAAGAAAAGCAGTGACTTCAGAACTCACTAGGGTTAAAATTATAGCCATGATTTCCCAGAGCCAGGTTTGGAATCTAACGTACATGTAGGCACTGAGATGCTTTTACAATGAAGTTAAGTGAAAAATCAAGACAGTCTCACAGGTTTTGGTAACTAGTGTCTGAGGACAGGAAAAAAAAATCTTAGTTTGCATGTCCGCATTTAATTCATTGAAGAATTAGATCTTTTTCTTATGTGTATGGAAGAATCCCAATTCAGTAAATACTAAAATTTAGGGCCTAATGCTTCCGGGTGCCAAGAGGTCAAAGCTGGCCCTCGACCGCAGGTTGGAGCTGTCGGTAGGCGTGCAGATGGTCAAGGGCCGAGTGGATGGATCTCCTCTCATAGGGCAGCTGGCCTGCGCGCAAGACCAGCTCCAGGTGGAAATGGCTCCTGCATCCCTGCAGTGGGAAACTGGCTGCCTTGCTTGCGTGTGATAATTTTACTGGTGTTGCCCAGACTGGAGAAGAGGGTTCTGTTTGAGGAACCATGGAATCCCGTGGACATGCCGATCGGAACTTAGGAACCTGGCAAGAAGGTTTCCATTTCACAGTGAGGAGCTTTGGATGAAGGAAAGGGACGGGGCCACGACCACAGGATTCTGCAGTTGAAAAGGTGCTGGGAGATGACAAAGCAGCCTGTACATTTCCTGCCGAGGACCCTGAATTCTCAGGGCTTCTGGGCATCAGCGAGGGAGCTAGCGCCTCAGCCACCGCGGCCTCTATCACCACGCGGCACCGCTCACCCTTAACGAGACCTTCTTGTTATCTGGCTTCCTCGCTTCCTGAAAGGAGCAGTGGAGGCAGGGACAGACATTTATAGAGAAGCACCTAGGATTGTTCCATGGAGAGTGCAGTTTTTCTCCTAATTGTTAGTGCTGCTATAAGTACGTTTATCTACTTGTGATGAATTGACTGTACTATCCAGGCTACATCTCGAGAGAAATCATGCTAAAGAACAAGCCATCCCACTCCCCCAATCTCTTCTACATCAAAAAGCCCAAAGTTTATACTTCACTTTCAAATTGTTGTTTAAAACATGCTGCTTATTAATAAAAGTGGATGTAATCAGATAATCCACAAAAGGTGAACACAATGACTTGTTCTCTTTCCTTTCTGTAATCTTCCATAATGAGGTGCATTGTTCCACAGATCATTATCCACCGATAAGACTGTATTTCGCTTCAGTATAAAAAGAGCACTGCCCCCCGGTTTGGGTAACGGCCACTTGACAGATGTTAAGCTAACAGTCATCACAGCAGGGAGAGAAGCCCTTGCCTTGCTGCACAGCCTGGATGGCTCGCTGGCACAGCTGGCTGTGACACAAGCCGCGTCTCGTCATGAACTTCTGTTGTCTTTGGGGGCGGGGGCTGGCTCCTCTAGCCCTGATCTTCCACCTAAAGCTCTTCCCTGCACATCTGGGGGCCCCCCACCGTGCCCCGTTCTCTGTTCTGCTTCCTTCACTGTACTGTTGGGCATCCCAGCTCATGGCAGAGAGGCTGAGCTGAACAGGGAGGACCCTCCAGGACTGGGAATTTCAAGGTGACTGGACAAAGAACGATACAGATCAAAAGTCCTTGGGACAAAGGAAGTGGGAGAGATAAACAGCACCAAATAGTTGTTGTGGCCACAGATCAGTGGAACTCCTGTATATTCTATAGACAAATGAGGTTAAATTAATTCACAATAGCCAACACACGGAAGCAACCTAAGTGTCCATTGACGGATGGGTAAAGAAGATGTGGTGTATATATATAAACAATGGAATATTACTCAGCCATGAAAAGAACGAAATAATGCCATCTGCAGCAACACGAATGGACCTAGAGATTATCATACTGAGTGAAGTAAGTCAGACAGAGAAAGACAAATATCATATGATATCACTTATATGTGGAATCTAAAATATGACACAAATGAACTTATTTCCAAAATAGAAACAGACTCACAGACTTAGAAAACAAACTTGTGGTTACCAGAGGTGAAAGGTGGTGGGGAGGAGGGATAAATTATGAGCTTGGGATTGACATATACACACTACTCTATTTAAAAGAGATCACCAACAAGGACCTACTGTATAGCACAGGGAACTCTACTCAATACTCTGTAATGACCTGTATGGGAAAAGAACCTGAAAAAGAATAGATACATGTATATGTATAACTAAATCACTTTGCTGTACACCTGAAACTAATACATTGTAAATCAAATATACTCCAATATAAAAAATAAATAAATGAAAACAAAGAAAATCAATCCCCCCCCCCCAAAAAAAGAAGTCCTTTGTGAGGAAAATGGTAAAAGAGCCTTGGTGGGGACAAAATGAAAAGGGTTCATTTGCTTGATGGCAAGTGATTCTCTGTGCTTCTGCTTTGGAGAGCTAGGTCTTACAAAGCAGAAGTTCTGGGGGCTCCATGAACAGAAACCTCTGCAGACCTGAGGGCGGGTGGGCTTCAGGGCTGGGTGTCGGGGCAGCAGAGGCTTGTGATGGGAGTAGCTTGGCTGCAGCATCAGGACACTGGAGGAACACCTGCCAGCTCCTTGTTCTGTTACCCACGTAGGTCCAGGGGAGGTCACTGTCAAGGTCACCTCTCACCCGTCTATGGCTCTTTCTCCGGCTCTTTCCTGAGCACTTCAAACACCTATGTATGTTTCCCCTCATTAACACTCCTCATGCCCCCATCCCCCACACTGCTCACCGACAATGGGGATTTTGAAATGAACATCAATGAAATTCTGGAGATCCCCAAATTTCTAAAATCCAATTCCAAATAAGAAAAGGGAAAGTTGGCTGCGTGCTTAGCAATGAATCTTCAGGTGAAACTGAAGTAGCCAGCACACTACTGGTCAGACCACCTCCGTGGAGTTTTTACCCAGGCAGTGTTCAAAATGCTTCCCTTTGGATTAATGTCCCTTTTGATTAGACTAATAAAGGATATGAAACTAAATCCCCAGCTGTCCCAAAAGGGCCATAAGAAGTAACAGAGGTGCGTTCTCTGTGGTCTGAGGTAATGTACTAAGTGAAGCATGTTTTTCACTTTGATGAACATTCCATTTAATTAAAAGTAAATATTAGGAGAGCCCTGTCAAGAATGGATGGAGCATGCAGGCCTATTTCAGCAGAAGATATGGAACACTTATGTAGACCTTTAGATCAGTTCAAGGCCCTGTGCTAGCAGCTGGGGATTTGCAGGTGAATAAATCAGGCTGTTTCTTCTCCAGAAGCTACTCATCTGTCCAGGGAGAGAGATATATAGAGTCTATCAAGATGCTGGATGTAGAGGGAGTTTTCAAGAACATTTTACTTCAAACCAGGAAACTCACTACGGTGGTCCTTCGATTTCACCTAAGGGTTTTGATTACAGACTTTATCCAAAGCATCACATTAATAAGTCAATCTTTCCGGAAGGCAAGTCTATGCAGTGATCCCGAACACAGAAGTATCTCCAGGCCGCACTGAATCATACCGTCCGCCTTTGTTAGATTCCTTTCTTTCAGGGGATGCTGACTGTACTTTCAGATCCAACGTTTGAGACATTTTTGTGTCATTTTAAGGGAATGGCAGCCTGATGTCTCGTGTCTAGTGCTGGCCCTGTGGCTTTTTCTGGGACCCTCTTATAAATGCCAAGGAAGGAGTTTCTCTGTCTCAGTGGTGGTCATGGCACTTGCTAGCCCCACTGAGCAGGTGCATTCCCTGTAAATAGGAAAGCCTGTCTGATTGGTCTCCAGCACCCACGGTAAGTGGAGGGAGTCGGGTTGTCGAAATGATAAGGGTCTCCCTTATCATTTATTATTTATCATTTATCGTTTACTTATCATTAAATTTATTATTTAAATTATTTATCATTTATCAAGGTGTCCCTCAAGGCCTTGTCTTGAGGCCTCCTGGTCACTGCTGGCCTCTTTGCGTCCTCTCGCTCTCCTAGCTTGTTCTGTATCCTGACTAAAGGGAATCCCATTCCACCCCCTGCCCATTCCAATTTCAACACGTTTCCTGCTTGTTGCAACCAGTGGCACCACTTCATCTTTGCCCCCTCCCAGTCTGCTACCCCAGGAAGAGGCAGCCCTGGCCCGTCTCGCTGGATTGATAGATAAGCGGGGTGTCGCTGAATCCTTAAACTCAGTAGACACAAAATAAACGGACAATAAGCCATGTACATAGACTGGAGCTTCAATCTTTGAGCTGTGTGTCTTCCCTCTGATCAGAGGAGCTGTACCTTCTGAGTTGGGAAAACAGAAACAGACATCCGGGGACCATGGAAACTTCCCAGGAAAGTGCTTAAGAGGAGAGGATGACCATGAACCCAGTCCTTAATCACAGCTCATTATTGCCGCAGTGAATCTTGTCCACTTCATAACCCCCCTATCTTTTGGAAATGGAGGTTTTCAGTAAAAGGAGAGACGGTCCACAGGGGTTGGGGCAGTGTTCAGGATGAAGAAGGAAACCCACGTGCTGAAGCGTTGAAGGGCCCCATTCTTCCGAGTTTTGTGTGTTGGGATTAGGATGAGCTCCGGAGCCAGGGTGGAATTCCTCAACAGGTACACAAAGAGTGGGGACACCAGCACCCTTGTTTACACGGAGGCAAAACCATCCCCTCCCCTGCATCAGCATGCCTTCACTTGACTTCCCCTTTTGATGTCTTAGTGCAAACTTTGCCATAGCAAGGCTGGTCTCAGCTTCTTCCTCTCCCAGGGAAAAAACCTCATGTGCCTTTGACCCGGAACTTACTGGACGTTTCCGTCTGACCTGAGCAGCTCTGGGAGCTGGGTGATTGGACCAGCCATTCCCCTCCAGGTACTTGGAAGGCCTGGATGGATGGTTCTCAGGCCTCCCCAGCTTCTAGATTCCATGATTCTGAGTTCTTACTTGATAGCCTACATGTATTGTATTTCACTTTTCTTTAGGAAAGTGATTTTTTCCTTCTATCCATTCAAAATGGGTTCTCCTGTATTATCAGTTCATAAACAGTAATGATCAGATTTTCTAAGTTGATGGAAAACATTATTCCTGTATAGGAACCTGGCCTGATCAGATTGACAACAACAGCACAGGCTGGGTGATGACACTTCGTCTTTAACTGAATAACAACAGGATTAAATACACTTAATAGTTACATAACATGGTGAATATGGTAAGAGCAAAACATGTTCCTCTTTCAACATGAATTTAATCTTCCCTCTTTAATTTGAAGGGAAAATGAGACTTAGATAATCATAAAAAGAAGCATGAAATGAAAAGCCTTTGTGGTTAGCCTGCGGTTGAAAACATACCCAAATAACGGCTGTTAGGACAGTCATTCTTTCTATTTACTAACAGGAAACATATTTCCTTTGTATTATTTCTCATTATTTAGGGTTTGACACTGGAGGAAGTCATTTTTATAGCATCAATTTTTTTTTTCTCATATGCCTAGGAATTGTGAAAGAACAGATGTATCTTACTGCTTTTCTTACACATCACATTTCCCTAATTGCAATGCAGATTTCCAATATTACCTCTGGGATTTGGGGAGTGCATTCAAATACTAAAACACCATTACTTCTGGGAACTTCTAAGTTTGTTAAAAAGTTGAGCAATAGTACAACACAGACTTGGCTAGGTTGTATAGATCTGTATAGATCTTAGGGTAAATTTGTCCAAACTCATACTTTTAAAGAAAAGAAAATCAAAGCCCAGAGAAATTGAGGAAGTTGTCCCTGACCTCACCACAGGAAAGTTAATAGCAAGTCCCTAACTGTAAATTAATCAGCAAATGTGCATCGAGCATTCTAAAAGCTAGAATCCACTGCATCCATGCAAACTTGTTCTCTTGGGTTCTATGTGGCTAAACCTACTCTGATGGTACCACCTGATTCTACAAAGTAGTGTGACCAGGAGAAGGGCAGGGCATGGGAACTAAGACTGACTGAGCACCTTTGAAAATGTGTACAAGCCCCTGGGTCCCAGTCCTTTGAAGTAAAATGCTTTTGCTTTAGTCTCCCAGGCCTCCCTTGAGTCTTAAAAGTCTGGTTCAAGAGTTAATGATTAGGAATGTGAAGACGTACAATAGAAACAAAGAATAGCTGTTGGGCTGGGAAACTGGTAACAATTTAGACTATAAACCAGCCACATAGCAGAGTCACTGAACTCCCAGTTCCCTGAAAGATGTAGATAAAGGCCTGACACACGTTCCTAAGTTGTTTTTACAGGAAGCAGAACCAGATGAAAACTGTGACTGCAAGAATATAGACCCTAGGCTGGTTGAAACCAGAAGGTTGATGATGCTTGAAACTTCACCTTGATGCCAACCAATCTGAGGATTGTGCACAAGCTGATGATGCACCCTGCAGCCCCCTCCCTCACACTGCATTTAAAACCCCTTCCCTGAAAGCCATCGGGGAGTTCGGGTCTTTTGAGCATGAGCTGCCCATTCTCCTTGCTTGGCGCCTGCAATAAATGCTGTACTTTCCTTCACCACAGCCTGGTGTCAGTAGACTGGCTTTACTGCGTGTGGGCGAGTGGACCCAAGTTTGGTTTGGTAACACCCACTATGACCCTGGCATTGTACTGGGCTCTTTGCAAGCATTGCTTTATTCAATTATCCCAAGAACTCTAGAAGGTGACCATTGGAATGAGTTCAGCATAGGGAAAAAAATCACAAGCTTTAGGATCAGACAGCTTGGATTGAAACACTAGCCTCTCCGCTTACCAACTGTGTGGTTTTAGCCCTAATTCTCTAATCTTCACTTTCCCCATTTGTAGAATGAGGATCACAGTGTTACCTTAGTGGGGTGTTTTTGAGAATTAACACATTAACTCACACAAAGTATCTTTTAGAGCAAAAGGAATATTGTAGGGGATTTAAAAATGTTAGTTAACATCCCCAAATTACAGACTTTTTAAAAAGACTCATGGAATAGAAGATTTGCTGAGAATCCTGTAGATAGAAGAGGTTGGGTCAGCTGTCACCCCAGGTCTGACTGTCTCGAAGGCTCAACTTTTCACCTGCTAATCTGCCTTGTCTAGTGCTATGACCCAGTCTTGTGTCAAAATAATCAACAAACAAGGTGATTTCAAAAGTTCTAATGTAGCTAATTCATGTCACCAGGTCCAGCATTGTGAGTTTAAATAAGATTATTGAGATAATAATTGGCGCCAATAGAAAGTTTCTTAATAAAATATAGATGCATTTTGTGGAACATACACTGTTCAGAGCATAGTGTGTCATCACAGAGAAAATCACTGAGATAAAGGGAAAAGCCACTTTCCCCAAACCCTCTTCTGACAGTTCCCTGAGTCTGAACCGCACAATTTAGGCCTTGATGCTGGGCTGTCTACTTTACCACCTTCGTGTAGATGCTCATCTCCCTAACAATGTCGAGGCAACACTGAGGGCAAAGACAATCACTTCTATTCCTCATAGAGCACAGCAGGGTCTGGGCATTTTTAAGAACCAAAAAAACTTTCAGGCTGGAAAAGGACTATAGAGTTAATCATCTAATCCAGTGGTTTTCAAAAATTTTCTAATCAGGACCTCTTTACACTTTGAGAAGTTACTGAGAACATCAAAGAGCTTTTGGTTACGTGTTTTGTTTATGTGTTTATATTCTGGTTACACATATAAAAGTTAAATAAGAAATTTAATATATATTTGTTGATTTATTTAAAATAAAACCTATTATGTATCAAAATAATTAAAATATTTTATGAAAAATAGGTATATCTTCCAAGACAAAAAATAAATTAGTAGAATGGCATTGTTTTAAAGTTTTGCAAATCTCAATAGTATCTGCCTTTATAAAAGAAAACTGGATTCTGACATCTGCTTTTGCCTTCAATTTGTTACAATGTATTATTTTGGTTTAAGTATATGAAGGAAATCTGCTTCGTGCATTTATGTAGTTGGAAAAGGGGGGCACTATTTTAATTGCCTTTTAAAATAATTGCAGACACTCTTCTTTGATACTACATCAAAACTTGACAAGGTTATTTGCAATGTGGACTCTAAAACTAAATTAATGAATTATTCATATGCATGAAAGAATGAAAGGGTAAAAGGTAAATAAAATCTTGGTATTATTATGAAAATAGTTTTGACCTTTCAGACCTCCTATTAAAGGTTGGGGGTGCCCCCAGGGTCCTCAGAAACACTTTGAGAACTTCTGGTTGAATCTACTTATTCAACAAATGTGAAATTAGGCTCCGACATGCTGAATGACTTCTGCAGACTCTCAGGGTGAGTTGTTTTAAACATAAAACCTAGCAAGTACTGTTGGTTAACCAATGGTCTTGCAGTCAAAGACATCTTTGACCCAGTGTCCAGAAAGGACAAATAATCTTCCATGTTCCTTCTTTCAGAGCCTGAGCCTTGGTGAACAAGACCTTGACTCTTCCAAGCTCCTCCAAAGGACAGACTGATTTCAAGGACATCTCCATACTGAAGGCATGCCCATGATTGTCTCATTTGTTCTTTTATACCTTCATTCCTGCAACCAGCCTGCATTGAATAGCACCACTGAGGAGCTCCAAGTCAGGTCTGCTTTAGTGAATCACCCACAGATGCCCAAGGAGGAAAAAGAGTATCATTTCTCCTGAAATTTCATCCCAGCCAGCTCCCCACAGGCATGGGGTGGGCGGGGGCACAAGTCTGTAACTTCTCTTCATGGTTTGGCAGTTACAGAGACATACCTCACATGTGGCCACCCAAGTTACCTCTAGACCATGCCACTGTGTATGTTGCACTTTCAGGGAATGGTCTTTGTTTTTGCCCTTTATCTTTTCTTATCTCTTGCTAAACATAGGATCAAAATAAGGCCAAGCAATCAAAGTAACGATGAGAAGCCAGAGTGAAAAAGTTTGAGGTTTGAAAGACTATTCACTTGTACATATTTTTAAAAAGAAATACAAAAAACCCCCTAAGAAATACACTATAATAGAATCAAATATTTTTCTTTTTCTTATCTCCCTTTTCTGATCCAAGAAATTCCCCTGGGCAAAGCAGTAATTTTAAGCTGATTTTCTGTAAGTGGGCTACATTATCACTTAAGGTTTTGTTGGTACTTGCTAATACCATCTATGGTACAGTAATAATGAATATGTTGATCCAACAAATTTACTAAAAGTTACAACACAATTGTCTACACCTCTATTTCTTGGCCTTATATTATGTGAGGGAATATGAGATGGTGCATTTCTGTAAAATGAATTTAAGTAACTTCTCTTTCTTATTAGAAAGCATACCAAGGACTTGAGTGGCACAAGCCACAGCAGGGACATGTCCTAAGAGGGCCTTCTATGTGCCTAGTGATATGAAAAGGCAGCACTATATTTCATTTCAGAGAAATTTGTTCAGTTAAAGATCATCATCATCACATCGTCATCATCACCACCACCAGCGTCATCATCATAATCGTGTCATGACCATCATATCATCACAATTAACATCACATCATCATCATATTATTATTTTCATCATTATCACCACTCATAATCTTCATCATCATCACATCATCTTCTTTATCATCATCATCATCACCAGGTTCATCATCACCATCATCATCTTCATCATCATCACCAGCATCACAGAAACCAAATTGTGCCCTCTTTACTCTATGCCAGGCAGCATGCTAAGCTTTTGATAATACAATTTGCATCTTCACAACAACCTTACTAGACAAATTTTGTTATTTCCCATTTTTCAAATGGAAATAGGGTTAGGGAGATAGATAACTTGTCCAAGGTAACAGCTAATTAGAGGTTGAACAAGGATTAAACTCAGATCTTTGTGACTCTGAAGCTGAGTCTTAACCACCATGTGACACAAAAGAACTCTGTGTTCTGACTTAAAGGGTGCTTCTCTGTCCTACCACAAAATAAGATTTCAGAGTTTGAAAACTATGTTATAGATTTTATACACGGCATGTTTTGGCTTCTTCATTAGTAAATGCATTATACATAATGAAACTTAGGCATATCAGTACTCAGTGCAAAAATATGTACCGGCAGACCTCACTCTATTGTGCTTTGCTTTCTTGCACTTCACAGATATTGCATTTTTTTTACAAATTAAAGGGCTGTGGCAACCCTGCATCGAGCAAGTCTATTGGCGTCATTTTTCCAACAGCATCTCCTCACTTTATGTCTTTGTGTCACATTTTGGTAATACTTGCATTATTTCAAACTAGTTCATTATTATTATATTTGTTATGGTGATCTGTGATCACTGATCTTTGATGTTACTACTACAATACACTGAAGGCTCAGATGATGGCTAGCATTTTTTAGCACTGAAGTCTTTTAAATTAAGGTATGGATATTGTTTTTTTAGACATAATGCTATTGCACACTTATCAGACTACGGTATAGTGTAAACATAACTTTTATATGCACTGAGAAACCAAAAAATTCGTGTGACTAGTCTTTTTGTGATACTCTCTTTATTGGGGTCTGGAACGGAACCTGCAATATCTCCGAGATGTGCCTGTAAATAAAGTGCACATCTCACACTCCTTGAAGAGGCCATTTTTCAGCATGACATAACCTGAATGAGCCTTAATTGTGACAAAGAGCAGGGCTTCTTGGGAGCTCTAGTTGGTCATGCAAGTTATTTTCTTTATTTTTATAGCACAAAGTCCCCACAGACCTCCAAAAACGGAACATCACAGGACTGCTTGGAAAGCCATAAGTACTTGGTCTGAGGCTAGCACAGGGGAGGCATTGTAGGAGGAGGTGCAGAAATAGACGTGTAGAATTAATGACACACCCACATACAGTGGAAACCTATTAGTCCAAATGTCATGTGACCGCACATCTTGGTGTCTATTTCCTTCCATCCCATCTTCCAAAGCTGCAAGCTTGTGGGAGGCTGATCTAGCTTCTATCATTGAGGTGACAAGTACTCAGATTGTTTCCCCCAAACAGGTATGGAATTCAAAATTGGTCATGTATAAAAAGAATTGAATCTGTTTTGACCAGCTTCCTAATCTGACCTTTGCAGGTGAAGACTTTATCCTGGTAAGAGGAAAACGTGCTGATTGACTCATGTGCTGACCTTCTTCATTCCCTTGAGGGGACCCACTCTGTGTCACATCACAGTGTCTATGGAATCCTCTACCTTTTGTTCTTCCAATAATTCTTATTATTCCAATGACCTTTCTCCTGTAACAGACAATAACTGCAAGAAAGGCAGAGGGACTGGTTTCTTATCCTAGACTGTCTATTGGTTGTCAACATCAGGACTATTTTCTTTCTTTTTTTCCCCCATGTTTTAATGGTAGCTCTTTAATAGTCTTTATTTTTAATTTAATTTAATTTTTTTAAACTTTTAATTTTATAGTGGATTATAGTTGATTTACAATGTTGTGTTAGTTTCAGGTGTACAGCAAAGTGATTCAGTTATACATATACATGTATCTATTTTTTTCAAATTCTTTTCCTATTTTGGTTGTTACATAATATTGAGCAGAGGACTATTTTCTTTAAACAGGTTCCTGTGTTTGCCTGACTCCTTCCCAAACTGAAAAGAGAGCTTATAGAAATGAGGTGCTGTGGAGTCAACAAGGCCATAGTTCCTGGCTATATACCTCCCGACTGGTTGAGCAGATTCTTGGACCAGACTATTCGAGGGGGAATTTTTCCCACGGTTGATACCTAACAAGACAGAAACTTTCATAAACCACAATTTCTCTTTTGCTACATTGATCTTAGCCTGTGTCAATGGGTGAAAAATACAGTTAAACCACAAGGATATACTGAGGAGTTAAGTAGGGCTCCAAGAAAATAACTGAAGATATTTAGTACTAAATCAGAAAAACTGCATCGCTGCCTACAAATATGACTTTTGATTCCCAATAAAATGACTTGCTCTGGTTAGGTCTCATGTCAGCTTAACCTATAGTTTGTTTTTTTTTTTTTCCCTTGAGTTTCACTGGTTACCTTTTTAATATATTTAAAAGAGGGCCCTGGATTTCCCTCTTCCTGTTCCCAAACTATCCGTATTAGTTTGCTCAGGTTGCCATGACAACATACCACAGACTGGGCGGCTGAAGCAAAAGAAATTTGTTAATTTGTTTTCTCACAGCTCTGAAGGCTGGAAGTCCAAAACCAAGGTGCTGGCAGCTTTGGTTTCTCCTGAGGCCCCTCTCCCTGGCTTGCAGGTGGCTACCTTCTTGCTGCGTTGTCACATGGTCTTTTCTCTCAAAGTGTGCATTCCTGGGGTTTCATTGGGTGTCTAAACTTCTTCTTCTTCTTCTTCTTTTTAAAATTTCTTCTTCTTATAAGAACATCATTGACATTGGATTATGGCTTACTTTAATGGCCTTATTTTACCTAATCACCTCTTTAAAGGCTCTATCTCCAAATACAGTCACATCCTGAAGTACTGGGGTTCGGCTTCCATTTTGAGGGGACAAAACTGAGCCTGTGACACTATTTCTCTAACAGTCACCCACATCAAAGGAAACCAGACTACATCTACTTAGTGGCTGGGGGGAAGAGGGAGCTTAAGTGATCCTTGACTTACACTTTCTTTCATATTTCACATCCAATCTATGAGTACATTCTGAAGGCTTTCATTTCAAAACATCCCCTGAATCCAACTCTCTCTTTTCGTTCCTTCCTCCTCTCCCTCCTTTAACCTCACTTAATATCTACTACCCTGGTCCAAGTCACCAACACCTTGCCCCTACCTGGTTGTTGCGATTCCAGTTTTACCCCCTGAAAGCTATTCTCCATGTACAAACACAATGATCTTTTAAAAAATGTGAATCAGATCATGACAAACTCCTGCTTAAAAGGATCCAGTGGCTTCTCATGAAACTTAGAATAAAACCCTAACTCCCTACCATGAACTCCAGTCCCCTCCGGGGTGTGGCCCCTCCTAGTCCAACATCCTCTCACACTGTTTCCCTCTCCCCATCCCCAGCCCCACTCGACTGTCTGCCTCCAATGTCTAAGGATCTTTACTTTCGATGTTTCCTCTGCCTGGACCAACGTTTCTGGACCTGATCCCCACTCCACATGGGCCACGTACTATTCAAATGTCCATACCTTAGAGAAGAGGTTTCTGGTCGCCTGCTCTCAAATAGCCACCTTCGCAAACAAACCATCATTACCACTCCCCTTATTCTGCTTCACTGACTCGCAAGCCCTTAATTCTATTTGACATTGCGCTGTTTGTTTCCTTGCTTTGTTGTTGTTTGTCTCCTCTTCCAGGACGTAAGCTCCTTAGGGCAGATATTTTGCCTTCCATGTTTACAGCCGTGTCCTCAGCTGTGAACACTGCCTGGCACTTAGCAGGAACTCAACAAAGACTGTTGAAATGACCAAGATGAGCTAAAGAAGACAGAATGATGGCATGAATTCTGCAAATATTCCTCCCTCAGTCCGTGCAGAAGACTCCACGCGTTCCCACACTCTTAAACCTACATCCTTTATCGTGATGCTCAAGGTCACCATGGCCACTCTAGCTTTGCCCAAATCTCTCATTTCCCATTTGTCCCCGAGCAGATCTCTCTTCCGAAAACTCCCCTGACTGATCCTTCCCTGGCCGAGACACCTGTGCATTCAGCTTGGCACTTCGTAATTCAGCCTTTCTTCTTTATCCACATTTTATTCTGAACAGGTTCGTAAACTCCTCAGAGGGAGGACCTACATGCGATCAGTTCTGTTAAAATGCTTGTTTCGAAAACGTGACTTTGTTCCAATGCAATTGATGTATTAGGGAACGATCTGAGCATAACACTAATTTCATGTTTGCTCATGTGTGACTTTGTTGGTGAGAATTGCTAGATGAATGTAGAAAACTGTGTGCAGCTGCATCGAGGCTGAAGGAACACACGAAACACACACACACAGCCCCAAACGGCGCTGCTACCCCAGTCCGCCACCTGTCGTGAACCACACCCACCGATGACCTGTGTCACGGTCTTCCATCTGATTTCAGATAATGCTCTGTCCATCTCCACGGTAACTCACAAGCTACCACCCTCCCAGTGCCCACTTCCCCAGACAAGCTCCTGGTCTTTCTCAAGGTCAAATACCATATAGACTATAGTTTGCATGTCCTTTTTAACCATTTAACATGTATAAAACCGTTCTACCATTTTTAGTAGGTTCCTGTCTTTCTGTGTCACTGGCAGAGTATTTGCGTGTTTTGTCCACAACCCCATTTTCCCCATAAATCCTGTAGCTTTTATTGTGTGATTGCGTATAATGTGCTGATTTTTAGGAATGCACATTATTTGTTACAGCAAAACATCTGCACGTTTCTTAACTACGTGCCCCATTCTACGTACTTTAAAGGGATGGGCATCATCAAACACTCTTTCTTGAATATATGATACAAATGAACTTATCTATGAAACAGAAACAGACTCACAGACATAGAGAACAATCTTGTGGTTGCCAAGGCGGCAGGTGGGGGGGCAGGGAGGGAGGGACTGGGAGTTTGGGATTAGCAGATGCAAACTATTATGTATAGGATGGATAGACAACAAGGACCTACTGTATAGCACAGGGAACTATATTCAATATCCTGTAGTAAACCATAATGGAGGCACTTCCCTGGTGGTCCAGTGGTTAAGACTCCGTGCTCCCAATGCAGGGTGCCTGGGTTCGATCCCTGGTCAGGGAACTAGATCCCACACGCCGCAACTAAAAGATCCCGCGTGCCACAACTAAGATCTGGCGCAGCCAAATAAATAAATAATATTTTAAAATAAAAACATAATGGAAAAGAATATGAAAAAGAATATATATATGTATGTATGTATAACTGAATCACTTTGCTGTAAAACGGAAACTAACAGAACATTGTAAATCAACTATACTTCAATAAAATAAATCAAGAAAAAGAAAAATTGAAAAAAAACGACTTGAATGTGTTTCTATTCATTTGCATTGTACAAATACCATATATTTGTAGCTTTTGCTATTCCTTATAAAGCACGATACAAAAAAACTTGAAGTAATAGGTAAAACGCACCTATTCCTATAACCAAGTGCAGCTCCCTGACCTGCGCTCTTTCTGCTGGACCTCAGTTACTATCCAAGTTCCATGATGAATCAGCTTTTGCAGGGATTTTTGGTGGGTGGCATGAATCTTGCTTAGTCTCTGTTTTCTCATTTCTCAAATGGGGATGATAAAAACAGAAACTGCATTGTTAGGAAAATAAAACAAGATATCTATTAAAGCAATTTAACGTCTAATTTATTATTTCATTGCATTTCCCTATAACACGATCTGAATTTACTTCGAAGCTGGAGGAATCATCTGGATAGATGCCAAAAGTGGGGCAGTTCTTGACCACACTTTATCCCTGCTCTTAACCTCTTTCCAACCCGTTCTTGTTCTAAGTTCCACTTCTGCCCAATAATATGTGTAATTTCCAGCGATGCTTTGGCTTCTCAGCCTTTAAAAAGGGTGCATTAGGAAATGACAACCAGACATGCTGTCAAGTGGTTTGCCCTTTAACATTTGTTCTCGAGAACAAAGGAGAGAAAAAGCTAAGATTCAAGAAAACAATTGGATTGGGTTGATGTCAAGGGTCTCTTCTAACCAAGAGCAGCCAGACAAGGTTGTTGGCTTTGCCATTTATTCCATTAAACTACACGAACCGTTGGCCAATGCCCGGCTTCCTTACTCAAGGGGTGGAAATTATCACCTCATACCTGATTTGACTTCTTCCCCATTTGTGCTCGTTGTTGAATTTGAGTGTCCCGAGTGGGAGATGTGCCTTCTGAGGACAGAGTGAGTTCAAGCCAGAACAGGCAGGTAACCCCAGGCGGATGAAACAATGCTGCTAGGGGAGGGTGGTGGCCGGAGAGGAGGACCTGGCCAAGCGCCAATAGAGGAGATTCATGAGAAAGGGTGAGAATATCCTCAGGTGTCTTCTGTTAAAGAAATGCCTGGCATTTTCTAAATACACTTGCCTTGCATAAAGTGAGGCTGAGAAGGAAACATGGTGGCAATTCCAGCCTGGTACCCTTCCAAAGATCCTACCAGAACCTCACAAAACGTTGCTACACTAAGGGATTGATTGGGGGTGAGCAGGTGTCAATCAAGGGCAACCCAAGGGCAAGAGAACCCAGATTCTAATTTTCTCTTCTTTCGACAGTGATGACTCTAACAGGGGTCCTACCATGATGTGACAGCCTCACACTTCTTTTCTGTTATTTGGTTATGGACTGAGCTGATAGAAAAGTAAATGCAGGAGCAAGACAAGGCAAAGCCGTTGGGGACCAAACCCCAAATCTGTACTGACTTGCTTTGTCATCTGGAGGATATAGATACATAGGTGAGTCTGGTTCAAGAGGTTTTCAAGATCTTGGGAGGAAATGTGTCTTCAAATATCACACTTCATTTCTCTGCACCAGTTCTGCAGACTGACCATAAAATCCAGCACCTGTTCGTCCCGAGACTGTGATGCAACACTTCAAGCAGAGGAGCAAAGGATGCCTAGCTTGTGCCGAGCGGGCAGCTCAGCGCCCTTATGGAGAGGATCAATGTTCTGCATATTATAGTTTGTGAAACCTTTCTGCTAATCAAGATAAATTATTACCACTATAGGACTTTAAAAAAAAAAAAGTCCAATCATTTATTCCATAAATCAGGTCTCATAATTCATCAGGAAGTGATTTCTCTTCTCTTAGTCAGACTTTAATTATACTACGTTAGAGTTCACCACAGAATACATCTTTCCTTTATCAATTTGTAGATCTCAGACACAATTAGTTTTGCTTGAGCCTTATGAAAATAACACCGTGCTTTTCACAATATGTTTTCATATACTTATCTCATGGGCTCCTTAGGGAAACTGGTAAAGAGAGCAGATAATACCATTCTGATTTTGCAGATTGGTATTTGCGATTTTGCAGGTGGTGAAACAAACATGGAGAAGTTAAGAGGAATAAAATAATACCACAAGCTTTCATCAGGTATAGAAACCAGGTGTTCTAACTCACATGACAATCGTTTTTTCTGTATTATTTTAAGGGTTTACCACGTTGTCTCTTAAGTGTGAAAGCATCATGAAACCAAAGAATTTGCAAGCACTGTGCTGTAAAAATTCTGGAAACATCTAGTTTCTGTTCTGGAAACTATGATGGGACTGAACAAGCATGCTCTAGTCAGGGAGGGCAGGTGGAAGGTGAAAAGAAACAAAAAGATGAAAGGGGCGCGTTCTCCCCAGAGGACACAAGAAAGTGGGCGATGAGGCTCCCTTGGCGCTCCCAGCCCTGCCTGACTCGAGGTGCAGGCCTGTGCCCAGCACCCAGACACCTGCTCTGTCCTCTGTCTCCTGACCCACGGGGCTGGGGAGTGGCTAAAAGTTTGTCTATAGAGAAAGCATAACAGATCCGATTAAGGGTCAGAAGGATTTGTGTAGACCAGAGACCAGCAATTCTAAACAACAAGAGGGCTCAAATGCCCTCCCTGCCTGGGCAGAGGTCTCCCTCGCCTCTGTGCCCAGCCCTGCCTCACCATTGAATGGAAGGAATTTTATCAAAGCTTAATCTGATCTCAAACATCCTTACTGTATTTCCACCACACACACACACACACGCACACACGCACGACTGTGAAATACAAGGGCCCTGATTTTCAATTTATCTGGAGTAGATAAATCTGCTCACCCTGTTATAAATATAGATACAGATGCAATAAAACCTATTAGCTGGGGGTTCCCTGGTGGTGCAGTGGTTAAGAATCCGCCTGCCAATGCAGGGGACATGGGTTTGAGCCCTGGTCCGGGAAGATCCCACATGCCGCGGAGCAACTAAGCCCGTGCGCCACAACTACTGAGCCTGCGCTCTAGAGTCCGCGAGCCACAACTACTGAGCCCGCGTGCCGCAACTACTGAAGCCCGTGTGCCTAGAGCCCATGCTCTGCAACAAGAGAAGCCATCGCAGTGAGAGGCCCGTGCACCACAACGAAGAGTAGCCGTTGCTCTCCGCAACTAGAGAAAGCCCGCATGCAGCAACGAAGACCCAACGCAGCCAAAAATAAATAAATAAATTTATTTTAAAAACCCACAACCTATTAGCTGACATTTGCATTTTTATCCAAGAATAAGTCCCGCTGAAATCCCACTGTAGATGGGCCAGTGCCAGGCTGTACACTGCAAGCCTTGACTATACATATTTTACTTCAGAAGCACTCTTATTCTTATTTAGATGACACTATCTCCACCTCGTGTTCCTAGGAAACCTGCAGAGCTCTCAGCCGATAGGTGATCGGATCCATAACCCCCTCATGACTTGCTCTTTCCTTTCCTGCCCTTTCTTCCATCCCAGTGCATCACCTTCCAAACCATCTGTAGATTTCCCTATGAAATACATAGCTCTTGTGAAACATCCATCTGTTAATTGGGGCAGCAACCTATACCTTTTTCTGGGTCTTTCTCCTTTGCTGCCAGAAGGCTTTCTGCAGCTCAACTTTGTGTTAAGGGAAGAGAAACTAACAATTAGCAGCCTTCCTGCAGTAAGTCAGACTCTCACGAATATTTTCACATTGACTCTGAAAAACACCTCGTGTAATTAATCTACAAATGGAGAAACTGAGGCTCAGACAGGTAACGTACATCCCTGAATCCACCCAGTTCGTGAGCCTCGTCTTTTTGAGTCTCAGCATCCCCCACGTGGCCTCTGAACACTCCTGGGTCGAGATCCTCAATGTCCCAGCTTTAGACTTCCAGAACCGACGTGCTGACTGCTGGGCTTCCTGGCAATAACCACCCTCAGCCGCCCTCTCCCTGCCTTTTCCTTCCTTTATCTTTTCTCCCGTCCTGCGTCTTGACAAAGACTTGTTTCAGGCAAGAGACTAATTTTTCTTTTTGCCAGGTAGAAGCCACCAGGGAAGGCTGCATTTAGAGGCAGACAAGACATTTTTTCCATTAAATAAAGCTGTTTGAATTCATCTTTGGGAAAGGCGTTTCTTTCTAACTAGGTAGAAACACCGTTTTTCTGTAGCTCCCACACAGGATCAGAAAGGGAAGAAATCCACTTGTCGCCTACTTGAATTCACAGGCAGAGAATGAGGCCAAGAGAGATATTTTCAAGGGCTTGTGAGATAAACTCTCCGGGCAACCCCATTACCTGCCCAGAGCTGAGCAAGCGAGCACATGCATACACCCTCCTCAGTGCAGACCCACGATCCAGATGCCACCACAGTAGCCCGGTCTGGGATTCTTTAGAGGCAACTGCATGAGAAATGAGAAACAGCGCTCCTACTCCAGAATACAGTAAGCCCCTAGAGGATACCAGATAAAATTCTAGGGAGTCTACAAAGCTTCCGAAACCATCTAGAAAATTGTGTGTATGCGTGTACTCATAAAGTATCTGTGGACAGTGCCTTGGCATTCATGCAGCTGCAACCCAGGAAAGGCTCTGAGGCAGCAGACCAATGCTTGGATCAGGCAGAAGCTCCCCTCCTCCACTGCTAAGACAAATACAAAACAAAATCTTTGAAACACAGACATATAATCTTCTACAAGCTGAAGGAAACATTCAGGAAAGAATCAGGATTGTCTGATATACAAATTTTCTCAAATATCTCAGAGGGAAAGTAGGAACACCGGATGTTGGCAGAAGTAATTATTTGTGCAGTTTGTCTGTTGTCAGGTAATCTTTTCAAAAGCAATTTGATGATCTCCCTGGCTAATAGTTGCTCTGGGTTAATTAATAGGTTAATTGATATTTTTCATTCTCTATCAGATGAAAGCTTCTGTCCTATAAAAAGCTGGATTTGGTTTCCTAAAATGAATTGTATGCTTGTCTTCGAAGCACAAAACCAGAAAATGGGCTCTTTTAAAGTGTCTGAAGAGAGAAAGCCTCATTTCTCATTAGCTATCGATCTGTACTCACATGCTGTTCTGGGTGAACACCAACGTTGTATGTAAGAATCTGAGATGGTAACAACAGCTAATGATCATTTTGAGCTTCACCATGGGACTTTCAACACCCTCGGGCACCCTATGAATCTTAGGGTGACCCTACACATGGCTATGCTCTAGGATCTGAGTAACCCAGTTTTATCATTAATGTGCTTAAATAACGGAGGCACATATCAAGACATGCCTCCTTGGGAATTCCTTGGCCATCCACTGGTTAGGATTCTGTGCTTCCACTGCAGGGGGCATGGGTTCGATCCCTGGTTGGGGAACTAAAAAAAAAAAAAAAAAAAATGCCCCCCTTTTTCCACTGAGATGAAATTTAGATACAACAAAATGCACAGATCTTAAGTATACATTTCATTGAGTTTTGACAAATGTATATACTTATTTGGGTATATACAGTCAAATGTATATAAGCAAATCAAGATTTAGGACATTTTCAGCATCCCCCAAATTTCCTTTGTTTCCCCTTCCAAGTCAATTCCACCCTGACTTTCCTATAAGCAACCACTGTTTTGATTTCTTTCACTGTTCTTGAACTTCTTATATACCAACTTATGAGCATGTACCTTTTCGTCTGGCTTCATCCATGCCAGACATGAGCTTCATGTCTGAGATTCACCCTCAGTGCAGTATGCATTGAACATTGCTTACCAATAGTAGTTCATTGGATGAATATAGCACAATTTATTTTTCCATTATCTTCTTGAAGGATATTTGGGCTCTTTCCAGTTTTGGGGTACTATGAATAAGACTGTTATAAACACTCCTGTACAAGTCTTTTCAAGGACTTGGGTTTTCACTGCTGTTGGGTATATACCTAGGAGTGCAATAGATTTCAGTTGGGAGCTATGTACTTAGCTTTAGAAGAAACTTTCAGACTGTTCTCCAAAGTAGTCATACCTACTGTATACTTCCACCAACAATGTATGGGAGTTTGTGTCATTTCACATTCCTGCTAACATTTGTCATTGTCAATCTTTTTGATTATAGCAATTCCAGTGGGTTGAGAAATGGTATCTCAACATGGTTTCAACTGCCACTTCTTAATGACTGATGACATGGAGCACCATTCCATGTGCTTCTTAACCATTTGTATATCTTCTTTTATAAAGTGCCTATTCAAATCTCTCGTCCATTTTTTTTTTTTAATTTTTATTTATTTATTTATTTATTTTTGGCTGTGTTGGGTCTTCGTTTCTGTGCGAGGGCTTCCTCTAGTTGCGGCAAGTGGGGGCCACTCTTCATCGCGGTGCGCGGTCCTCTCACTATCGCGGCCTCTCTTGCTGCGGAGCACAGGCTCCGGACGCGCAGGCCCAGCAATTGCGGCTCACAGGCCCAGCCGCTCCGCGGCATGCGGGATCTTCCCAGGCCAGGGCTCCTACCTATGAAGTCTTTACTAACTCCAAAGTTAGGGTATTTCCCATGATTCTATATGCATCATCATGTTAGCTTTTATGGCTAGGCATATGATCCACCTAAAACTGATTATTGTTTATGATGAGAGGTACAGGTTAAAGTTCATCTTTCCCCATAATTTTATCCAGGCCTTTCCACCTTATCAAAAATTAATTGGTTGCATATGTGTGTGTCTAATTCAGGAGCCTCCACAGATAAGTTCCATTGATTATTTGTCTTTCCTTATGCTAATACCACACTCTATTGCTGTAACTTTATACTAATCTTGAAAACAGGTAATAGGAATTCTTAAAATATGTACTTCTTTTTCAAATTTTTTTTAGCTAGTCTAGGTTCTTAGAATTCATATGCTTGTCAATTTCTACTATCTGTTTCAAATTTTCATTGAGCTTGTATTAAACTCATAAATCAATCTGGGTTAACTGACATTTTAACATTATTGATTCTCCTCATTTATGTAAGTTGTCATATTACTTGTCAGTTTTCTACTTTATTATTTTTTTCTGTATTTTTCCATATTTCTACTTACTTGAGGTTCATTTGGGATTTACTATTTGTTTCTCTATTCCTTCTTTTCTACTTTCTTTAGAGTTGATCAAATGTTTTTAGTATTCCATTTTTAATGCCCTTATTGGCTTTTTAGGTATACCACTTTGTATTATTTTTTTGTTTGCTCCTTTAGGGATTACAATGTGCATCCTTATTTTCCCAGTCTACATAAAGTCAGTATTACACCAATTCACATAAAAGAAAATTTTAACAATCTACCTCCATTTAATTCCATACCCTTTATGCTATAATGGTCATACATTTCATAGTCAGTCTTTCAAGGAAATCAAGAGATAAAACACATAAAGTATTTTAGATTTACTCACATATTTACTATTTCTGGTGTTCTTCATTTCATCCTGCAAATACAATTTTCTGGTCTCATTTTCCTTGAACCTGAAAACTTCCTGTAACATACCATGTAGTGTAGGTATGTTGGCTCTTAATTCTCTCAGTTTTCACTTATCTGAAAACCTCTCTATTTTATGCTCGTTGTAGAGGATATTTTTGCTTCATATAGAATTCAAGGTTAAGAAAATTTTTTGTTTGTTTATTTGTTTTTTTCCTTTCAACATTCTAAAATGTTATTTTATCCTCTTCTGGAAAGAAATCAACTGTTAATTGGATCATTATTTCCCTATATATAATGTGCTTTTCCCTCTAGATGCTTTGAAGATTTCTATATTAGATGTTCAGTAATTTGGTCATCATAGATATAGGAG
The DNA here is from genome assembly GCF_028564815.1 of Eubalaena glacialis. Lineage (NCBI taxonomy): Eukaryota > Metazoa > Chordata > Mammalia > Artiodactyla > Balaenidae > Eubalaena > Eubalaena glacialis. The sequence continues at coordinate 125,831,984 of NC_083723.1, read as the reverse complement.
TGATTCTCCTAGTTTTTATCCCACTTGGGATTTCTTGAACCTCTTAAGTCATTATTTTCATTTTTTTCACCAAATATTGGCAAGTTTAAGTCATTATTTTAAAAACTTTTTTTCTCTTTTATGTCTTTTTGAGACTCAAATTACATGTATTTTCGACCACTTGGATGTTGTCCTGATGGTCACTGAGACACATTTCATTATATTTTCCCATGTCTGTATCTGTTCTTCAAGTCAGATATTGCTGTTGAACTGAGTTCAAATTGACTAGCTTTTCTTCTGTTCTTCTCAATGTGCTATTCAGTCCGCCCACTGAATTTTTATCACACATATTATATTTTCAGTTCTACAAATGTTTTTATACTTTTAATCTCTCTGTTGCAACTGTCCTTTTGTTCACTCATTAGGACAATGTTTTCCTCTAATTTTTCGAATATATTTATAATACCTTTTTTTAAAGTCCTTGTTTGAAAAAATCCAACATCAAGGTCATCTCAGAATTTGTTTTTATTGACTGCTATTTTCCTTGATCATGGGTCACCTATTTGTATTTCTTTACAACCCTAGTAACTGTTTAAAATTTTTTACACTGGACACTACAGATGAAATATCTCAGGAATTCTAAGAATGTCTATCTGTGTATAACTGAGTCACTTTGCTGTATAGCAGAGACTGGCACAACATTGTAAATCAACTATACTTCAATTAAAAAGATTGAACTATCTCAGGAATTCTAAATAGTGTCTTCTTAAAGTATAAGTGTGTTGCGTTTTTTTCTGGCAGCAGGAAAATTACCAATGGATTATTTTGTTCATATCAGGTTTAATATTTTCTTTGTTAGACATGAACCTAGTTCATGATAAGACCCTTATGGTAAGGTGTGACTTTTACTTTTAAGGCATAGACTTTCTGAGGTTTCAGCTGAAGCCTGGGATGCTCAGTGAGGGCTCCTAATTCTGGCTGGGCTGGAGGTCCAATGTCCCCAGCAGTGCATGATCTCTTATACCTTCACTCACATTCCCTGCAGCAGGTAATCACTGCCAGGTCCTGTGCATAGCCATCCCAGCTTTCAACCAAGAGACTGTGGTCAGTCCTCACCAAGACTTCTGGCAACCCCTCTGCCTAGCTTCCTCTTCTCTTGTACCCTGCTCCACAAATCCCAGCTGCTTCTCAGGCAAGAATTCCAATCTCCTTCTTCTCAGGTCAGTGAGGCCATAGTTCTACTGGAGGTTCACCTTCCTGCCCCTCTGCTGGAAAGTGCTCCAGGTAGGGCACTAGGGCAGCCATGAGTCTCACCCCCTGTGCTTCCTTTCTCTCAAGGGTTGTGGCTCTGCACTGCTTGTGTTCAATTCCTTAGAACAATCGCCTTACACATTTTACCATTTTGATAGCTGATGCCAGGAGGGACTGTTTGCTGCCAGTTACTCTATCATCGCTAGAAGTAAAGTTCACTGGTTGCTTTTATGCAATAGCCCAAGTGAACATGCAAAGGCACACATGCTTCTCAAAGCTAGTGTCATCAGAGCTTAAAAACTACAAAGTCAGTAGTCAACTTTGTCTCTGCTTCACACTCTTAGTTATTTATGGAGCACTGCGGATGTACGTAGAACTTCACAAAGCCTGAGTGAGATCAAGATGCCTGCTGCAGGGTGCTTACCTGTCGATGTCATGCTAGTCAGAAAGAGCAGGTGAAAGGGCTAGATACTGTTTGAAAGGTTTCAGTCTGGGGAGATGCAGAAATGACAGACCCCTTTGTTGATTCAGAGAACTCAAAGACGGAAATGGTAGCAGATTCTAAGGGATGAAACACAAATACTGAAAAGTCAAGACTGACTTCTGGGCCTCTGAATAGCTGTTTTCTTTGTTCAAGTGATTGCCTTCCCCTTTCCAAGGTAAAAAAAAACTAAGGAATCAAGCATAAAGAATTTAATGAATATCTATCAGAAACTCAGTTCTCTGTAAATTCTGGAAGATAAATAGCGTGGAATGTGTGTGGGAGGAGCCAGGGGAGGGTCCACTGTTATGTTACAGATAAATGGGACAGATGGCTCCTATCTTAGGTTTTCAGATAGACTTTTCAGTCAATGGATTTTTTTTTTTTTAACTTTTGGCTGCGTTGGGTCTTCGTTGCTGTGCACGGGCTTTTCTCTAGTTGTGGTGAGCAGGGGCTACTCTTTGTTGTGGTGCGCGGGCGATGGCTTCTCTTGTTGTGGAGCAAGGGCTCTAGGCACGCAGGCTTCAGTAGATGTGGCATGCGGGCTCAGTAGTTGTGGCTCGCGGGCTCTAGAGCGCAGGCTCAGTAGTTGTGGCATATGGGCTTAGTTGCTCCGCGGCATGTGGGATCTTCCCGGACCAGGGCTCGAACCCGTGTCCCCTGCATTGGCAGGCGGATTCTTAACCACTGCACCACCAGGGAAGCCCTGGATTTTTTTTTTTAAACTTAAAACCTAACATTAGAGGTAGGTTAAACATAATGCTTCCTTTTGGGGAAAATTAAGTAGAATATAGGATAATCAAGTGCCAATAGTGTGATATTGAGTCAAAAGCATTATAATAGAATCTTGAGGAGGAATGAAGTAATGGATAAAAGGATGATTGAGGAAGGGTTTTTGGAGTAGATGGGAGTGTGGGATATTTTAAAATATCAATGCTTTGGATAAAATAGGGAAAGGCAGGAAGGCACGCCTATTAATTACATTTAAAGGAAACATCATTTTGAATATGTTTGTTTTCTCCAATGGACAACCTGTATATATACAAGTTCATTGAATTACCTGCTACTTTGTAACACGTTTTCTTTGTACCACACCAATGGTGCAAAACAGTTTGTGCTTAACTCATAAAAAAGGAAATTTTAACCCATATCTTTAAGAGTGAAACACCTGAGTATCCTACCAATAAATAAAGAAATGACCTGAGAATGAGCTGGTCTGTTGTTCTGAGGTTGAGTTCACTAAAGTCACAGCCTTTTACCCAAAGGTGTATTGGTCCAAGCCCAGGACAATGTGGAAATACCAAATATATGACATCATTTCTAGATGGAAACATTGCCCATTTCAAATTAATTGGATGGTTGAAACTCACTGTCATCATGCATAAAATCCACTGACACCAATTAAACAACTGTCACTGTTGATTTGCTAATAAGAAAATATTGGAATAATCATTATACAAATTAGCAGCACTTGATGAAATAGAGTTAGTCCCTAAAGAAATCAGGTGGAAAATTGAACATGAATATCAGGTCAGATGCTTTACCCGTGCAGCTATAGCCTGAATCTTGGAACAAAGAGGAAATATTCATACGAAAGTATATCAACCAGTAAACATTGGGGAACACAGGATCTGAACACCTCTAACTTATGGTATGATGTTTTATGATTTTACAGGAGACAGAAGTTTCTAATATTCTAGGGAGTATTTCATTCTATGCCATCTTGCCTTGGGGTAGGCGTAAGATGGAAGTTGGTCATTTTCTATTCCTGTTCTCAATATAGAAAGAAAGCTCATCAAAAGACAAATGCCTGTGGATTGTATTCAGATGAAATCAGCCCGCACCGTTAACAGGCCTGCCCAGTTAAAGAAAGTGTAGGTCATCTCATCCTCACTGCTCGATGCATGGAATAAATGTCTTCTAAAAAGTGGCATTCAGCGGTAACAGTGAGAATCTACATAGGGGATATCTTAAAATATTACTAGAATTACATCACTGGACATAAACTCTGCTAAATATAGAGATGAAAATATCACAGTTGATGCTTTTTCTTTTAAAACCTATGAGATGAATGAACACTAAATGGAGTTCTGGAATATTTTTCACCGTAGCAAAATGCATATATAAAGAGGAAATTGAGAGCTTGACACTATAAAAGTAGGTATGGGGGGGTGGTTTTGTCGTTTCCCTTGAAAATACAGAGCCTCAGTTCCACTTGGGAAATCAGATACCAACTGTATTCTCTAGGGGAAGAGAATTGGTCTTTGGGATCAGAGCTCAAGCTCAATCCTGTGAGAGGATGAGTTTGAGGATCCTTCTCACCAATAGGTAGAGTAATGGGTTCCAATGATCCCTCCCCACACCTCTCCCCCCCACCCCAAAAAAAAGAAAAACCTCAATTGAAACATTCGTCCAAAGCTCGTCAGCAAAGACCTGGCTAGACTTCCTGCACTTATGCCTTTCACCAGCCCAATCATCCAGAGAAACGCACAGCTTATCTTCTCTTTTAAATGTAACCAGAGTAGCTATCAATAATGACAGTAAAGGTAATAATTTTGTGTTGCTCAAATCAAAGAGATACATGAATTGGAGTGAGGTAATCTGCTGTTAACTACAACATGGCATTGGAGAAATCCTTTAATATCTCTGGGCCTCAGGTTTTTAACTTGAAAGATGGGGATAATGATATTTGCCCTGTGCACGTCAAAGGAGTTTTGTAAAAATCAAGGGAGAGAGAGAAAAAACGCAAACGTGTGAAATGAAATACTGAAGATACTGAGAGCATAATAATACAAGAGTTACACCTACACATATAGGTGTAACTATACATAGAGCACGGGGTCGCACAGTAGGGGCTCTGCAGCCAGTGTGCCGGGGTTCAAACCCCAGCTCTGCCCCTCAGTAGCCACGGGGCAGCGGGCACCTTGCTTCACGTTGGTTTGTTCTTCTAAGTTATAAGCATGGTACTTCCTTTTGAGACTGTCGTAAGGCTTAAATCAGATACCCTAACCTGACTCAAAGGTAGGGCTTAATAAATATCAACCAGCCTTGCTATGGTCAACTCATATTTTCCTCTGTTTAATGCAAAAACAGAAAATTTTTACACCGCCTTTGAATCGTTAAGCTTTCAGAGTAAATCGTACCCTCTGATACATGTCAATAGTATTTCAGAACTCAGGATTCAGACCTCAGGAAAAGTACACATCTTCCTATTGGATAAGAAATGATGTTCCTGGGCTCGGCCATCAAACACAACCTGAAGGCGATAACAGAGCAAATGAAAACATTATTTATAATCCTAAATATCAAACTGTTCCCCGAAGTGACAAGATCAATTCTGCAACTCAGAGCTTTCCCCTCCCTGACAGATGGTGCTATTAAAAATAGCAACTCACACATCTCTTTGGTGAAGAAAAGCCTGCCTTAGGCAGCGATAGTGACCTCATGAAGTCTTCTTTCCCACTTAGCGGGGAAAGGCCATCAGGAGGGTCCCTGGGATTCTCAGACAGGAGCTTCTAAAGGGCGGTGGCCACTCAGTGTTTACCACCCTCTAGAGGACCCCTCAGACAAGTCCCTTCTCTCTGCTTTAACAGCTGCGTCTCTGACCAGGGCCCCTGCCCTTCACTGAGCCCATGAGCTCCTAGGGCCGTCCTGAACCTGGACATGACATTTGCTACAAAGCACTATCCCGGTGCCTACTGAGGTCCTCGGCCCAGACCCAGTGCTTTATTTCTCTCGAGATTCCCTCCCGGGAGCTCAGAGCCCTGAGGCGTCTGCTGGGCCAGGACCACACTGACCCCTGTTGTACAGAGAGAGGCTTGTCCAGAGCCACTCAGCCGCAAGGAGAAGAGAGAACACAGCAAAGAAGAATGAAGATGGGGGTTTCAGGAGAACTGATTCCCTGGAGCAGAAGAGGCTGAGCCCAGGCACAGCAGTAAATTGGGTTCCAGGTGAGGTCAGGTGACCGGGCACCTGGCTGCAGATCTGCCGTCACTAACACGGCCGTTTCCCAAGCCCAGGGGAGTCCGGATGGATGGCCCGCAGCATAATACAAATCTGACACTGAGGAGACAGACACAAAGGTGGAGGGCACATCTCCACTCCCCACACTTGGGATTTAATTTCAAGGGCTTTTTCTATCAAGAGTTGAACTGGCCACTAAAAGCTGTCAACGGTGTTACCTTGAGGCGGTTTGGTTAATTTCTCCCTTCACCCTACTTTCTGATGAACACGTTTGTGGTACTCCGGGTAAACTAGGGTACGGAGGAAGCAGTCAAGATGCCCTGGAGGGCTCCCAGGCGTGGACTCTGAAATCCGACTGTGTGAAGGGCAGGTGACAACAGCTGCAGGAGGAAATGCTGCCTCCAAACCAGACCCCTCCTGACCCCTGGCTGCCATCTGAAATTCCGCCACCAGCATCAGCTGTAAGCTTTGTGCCCAGGAGCACAGTCCTGTCACCTCTCCCTCCCAGTTGTGATATTTTAAGTCATCACCAGTCATTGAACCTCACTGGGAATGAATCTGGGGGTCTATAGGCACAGGTTGGAAGGAGAGGAAAGTGGAGGAGACCAGCCAGGTGTCAGGAGTGCTGAGGGATGCAGAGGAGACCCCATACGGGGATGGGGGGGTGAGGAGGTCTCCAGGGAAGAATGTGGTCCTGTGCTGGCCTCCAGCTTGCTGGCCTGAGGTCTTTCCATCTTCTCTGCCATAGGGCCTTTGTATAAGTACAAGAACGTGACAACAGAAGAGACAGCAAAGCATTAGAGATGCCAGTCTCTAATAACACCAATAACGTCCACCAGTGCAGACGTCAGGGAGACGCACACGGCCACACGTCTCTTTCCTCCTGGGGAGATGCTGAGGCTCTCCTGAATCCACGTGAAGATAGCTCAGCCGAACATGCAGACTAGCCACGAACCACCTCCCCATTCAGAGTAAAGGCTTCTAAGAAAAAAGGCTGTATCTCCCCCCAGACTCTTCTGATCTTTTTAAAGAAGAAAGTGAATCTTTCATTGAAGACTAAAAAATTATTCTAGGAATTGAAACTACTTTGAGATTGTTGGTACAGATCTCAATTTTTGCTGCATGAAATTATAAGGGAAATTGTTTGCTTTAGCTGTATAGCTAGTTGGATTCATAAGAAGTTGAAGTATATCAGGGGTCCTGGGGGGACCCCCTGCCCCAGGGCAGGTCAGCTGGCCCGTGGGGACCTCAGACTCCTTGTCTGTAAAACAAAGAGATGGATTAGCTATTCTCCAAAGTGTTGTGTGTTTCCAAATGTCTGGTTTCTCTAGGCTTAAATGTGTCATTTTGTTTGTCTCTAGTGGGCTTCTGGAATGATCCTTTCAATAAATTGTTTATAATTTCATCCTCTAGGAAATGAAGGAGGAAAGGTGATGCTGCCTTTAATTGCCGCCTGGGAAGGCTACGTCTCCAGAGAACCGTCTCTTTTCATGTGTGAGGGCGGGGGTAGAATTGGATGGTTTGTCCATTTAAGTGATAACATTTAAGCCTCTCAAGAGCACGCCCAGAGGTGGGCTCAGGACCCAGAAGAGAGGCTCAGGGTGAAATATCCTGAGAGACAGTCTGGCTGCTGGACCCAGAAGGAAACACTGATCCTGGCTGTTCTGGGGGTAAGTGCTCAGAAAGTTAAAAATACAGAAAGATGTTACAGGTCAACAGCTGTCAGGGGCATTTTCTGTGAAGCACCTGGCTCAGAGCTGGATTTTTTTTCACATGATGGTGGAGTTTCACCATCCCCGAGGTCTGACTCTCCTCCACATCCCAGACAGCAAATACTGTGGGATGCGATTGCCAGGAAAGCCCCACCTAACGAGTGGCTGGAGCGCCCAGGCGACCTCCGTCCCGGTACAGCCTTTGGTGGGGGGTGGTTCGTTTCCAAACCCTCACCTTTGTTCCTCCTGTTGCCTCTGGAAGCTCCTTCCTGTTGAAAGGCTACATCTCTGCATTGTCCAATCTTGGTTCACTGTTGCATCACCTAGCAGGGCACCTGGCACCCCTGCCACCTGAACTAAGCTTTGATGGAGACTAACTAGTAAAAATGCTAAAAGAATTTATCCCCTTTTCTTGCCTTTATCCTCCCAGACCAACCCCACACTCCCTTATAAATTCAGTTCAATTTTTCTGGGAGGCTTTTCAGAGTAATCCCAAGCCACCACCTTTTCTCATGTCATAGATTTAGGAATATCATAGTATTGGTTCTCTACACATGTTCTGCTTTGCATTGCTTTTTTAGTTTTTCTCAGGTACTGTATTAGTTTTTTTAGAGCTGCTGTAACAAAGTACCACAAACGGGGTGCTTTGAACAACAGAAAATTATTTTCTTAGTTCTGGAGACCAGAAGTCCCAAATCAAGGTATCAGCCAGGTTGGTTCCTTCTGAGGCTGGGAGGGAGAATTGGTCCCAGGCCTCCCTCCCAGCTTCTGGTGGGTTTCTGGCCATCTTGGGAGTATCCTTGGCTTGTCAACACATCACCCTGATTTCTGCCTTCATCTTCACACAACGATGCTCTCCCTACATGTGTGGGTGCTCAAATTTCTTCCCCTTTTTATATGGTTGGGAACTAAAATATTGCCTGCCATCTCAGTAAGCAAAGGATGTTGCAGTTATCAAACCATCACATTATAGCTACCAGGACGGTGAGCCCTGAGGGAACTCAGGATGGAGACAAACAGGCTGCCCACTGCCAAGCCCATCAAGCCCTCAGCTGCTGCAGCCCCCCCAAACAGTACACCCTGAGGACACTCAGGATGAGAAAACACAGGATACTGGCCCCAGATAGCTGAGGTGCATATCAAAGGAATGACTTCAGCGAGCCCAGACTCTTGCATCTTCCCATACACAGAAAAGCAATAAATTCCTTAACTTGAGATGTCTGGTTTTCTTTTATTAACAGTAATCTTTTGATGTTCCGACTACCTGGTCTTTTTTTGCCAAAACTCCTCTATGTCCTGACTTCTCCCTTGCCCCTTCAGAACAGTTTTCTCAGCGTTATCTGAGATGCTGTGTCCCGGATTTGAAGTCCTCAGAAAGTCTGCCAAATAAAACATAACTCTCAACTTTTTAGGTTGTGCATTTTTTTCAGTCGACAAGGTATATAAGTCACATGGGATTAGGGGCCCAATCTACTCCAGTGTGACTTCATCTTAACTAATTACATCTGCAATGACCCTCGTTCCAAATAAGACCACACTCTGAGGTGCTGGAGGTTAGGACTTCAACCTATGAATTTTTGGTGGACTCTATTCAACCCTGACAATCATGCTAAACATTTCATTAACATAGAAGCTCCTTAGCCACAGGTGCTGTGTTATCTAAATATTTTGTATCACTGCAGTGATGAATAAATTATCATTGAATCAACAAACAAATTAATGCTTGCAGAACCCTCCTCTCCCCAACTGCCTATAATTCACAACTACATCCCGTCCGCCAGCAAAAGGGTTTCCCTCTCTAGCCCAGCTTTTCTCAAGAAAATAATTCTTGAATTCAAACTCTCAGAGATGACTCCAGTTCACAACAGATAGGACCTACTCTCTACACAGATTGCCTCCCTGTATTCCACAGTTTTATTCTTGGGCTTCTACGTGAAACCCTTAAAACCGTGTTTCTTTCTTCGGAACACATAAACCGGCAATTACTTATTTTTGACACCCGCAGGAAACTTAGTGATCTGTAACATAAATAATGGGATGAGTCTGAGAGCATCCTTGCAGATTTTAGTACTTCGTGGGTTCTTGCTTCTCAAACGCTTATGCCATCTATTTCCATCCGCATTCCTCCTGCGTTGTATGTAATTCATCTCAGCTGTTCTCTGCTGACTTCTGGCAGAAGCCTGCCTGTCCTACGCTTGGTAGCATCGAGATACAAATACAGATATAGCTGGAGAAACAGATATAAATACCTTGATCTGAGCTGGGCAGGGACACCCTGTGAAGACTGTTACGTGACTGGACACAAGGATTTTTACTAAATGTCAAAGAATCAGAGCAGGAATAATTATTGAGTCCCCCTTAACACTGGTCCATCCTGGACATAACGTTCTAGTTCTGATGATGCCCGTCTTCTTCCCAGGGATTGGGAACCTGACCTTAAACCCCTGCTCCATGTCTGGATTTTGCTATCAGTGGATAATCACTCCACACCAGGACACGACCTACCTGAACGCCCAGGTGTGTCAGCCTTAGATTCTGTTTCTGGGCTCTGTCATTTGCTACCAGTTACCCTTGATGGCTGGTTCTCTGCCTGCACCTGACTGGATATCAGCTGACCCACTGAAGAGCACGCTTCTTAGAGAGTTTATTTCAGTACCTGACCCTCCCCGTGCCCACCCCATCATCCTGTCCTACCTGTCAGGTCCCTTCCAGCTCCTAATTTTTTTCCACTTATCCTGAAGTAAGTGTTTGCCCCTGCGATGCTGCATCATGAAAGACCACATTGTTTAGGTAATTCTTATCACGTAGCAAACCTGTAGCTTCATCTACCTCTGTAAGAAAAATGGAAATTATGATGCTGGGCACTGCCATGTTCCTTCCTGGTGGGAGGTATGGGAGGATGGTTATCTTCAAGGATGTCTGCTGACCTCAAAGGCCATGAATATGCTCCAATATTCAAAACTCATAAATAAGCTATTGACAACCTTTCGGGGGTAGACATATGGGCAGCTCTCAGTGAGGGTGATTTCTGGTACCTTTTAGGATGTGATGAGTCACGGATACATTATCTCGCATCAGTGATTGGAAAATGATCTAGAAGAAAGGGGACCAGGTGGTTTTGTAAAGGTAAAGAAGAGAGAAGCAGAGAGACACAGAAGGGACACGGGGTAGGAGTGAGATGGGGAGGGACCAGGCAGTCACCCTGGAGGAGGGGAGCAGAGGCTCGTCATATAGGGGCAGGAGTCAAGGAGGCCACCAGATTCAGAAGGGCCACCGGCGCCTTCATCTTGGAAAGTCATTTATCACACGTCAGCGTCTGTCCTTGCCCTGCCCCACACTCTGCTGCAAGGATGCGCAGACTCACTGAGTCCATCCATTTCCTTGTCCCTCCCCGAGCTGATCTCAGACAGCCCACCTCCTTCCTAAAGTTGGTTCCTGCTTTCTGATAGAGGCAGAAGTCACCTCTTTTAAGGTCATGAGTGGCTCATGGAGACTGTTTTGGTTCACTGCGTGGCCTGGACTTCTAGCAGCATAAGTTTAAAAGTTATAGAAACCAAGGCAAAGTAACCAACATTTGAAACATTCAGGAAAATTGTCGTAAAATCTTATTGTCTATAAATGTAAGACAAAACATGAACTTTCCATCAGGTCACTTATTAACAACAGCAAAAGAAAAGTTTTGTTCCACTTGGGATGCTGGTAGGTTGGCAAGACAGCCCAGCATGTTGCTGAGGTGGCCGGAGATGACCAAGCAAATCCGAATAATCCAGAAAGATCGGGAAGCACTCTCTCCTTCCCGTCTCCCACTGAACAATGTAGACCCGCTATGGAGAAAACCCCAAATGAAAACCTCTGTCCCAGGAGGGCTAGTAGATGTAACTTGGTAGTGTAAGGAAAAAGGAATTTGCCTTTACATGCAAACCCCTAAATGTATCGTACTTTTTGTTAATGGAACTGATTAATAAACTCTGTCCTGCCTTTCATGCTCTTCAGAGCACCATGAACACACCGTTGGGAAACTGCCCACGATAATACAATGTTACAGTAACAGTGACCTGAGTGAAGAATTTGATGGCGTGTCTTCACAAGCACAATCTTGTTTCGAGATGTCCACAAGCCTGTGATACCACCAGGGTCGAGCCCTACTCGCTCCTGTCCCTTGTGAACCTAGGACAACATCTTGAGTGTCTTACTTAAAATTAAGGGAAATAGATCCTCTTCCAATCTCCATTTCTCTCTCTTTTCTTCAGCCTGCTGAACTGTCTATCTTCTGACACTATTTAAACTAAGGAGGCATCTCTGCCATTTAACTATCAAAACAAAATAATGACTTATTTGAAACAAAAGTTGTGTGTCTTCTACTTTTATCCCTAACTTAAATGAAGGACGCAGCATCTTTTCACATGTCTTCGTAGTGGAAATTAAATAAATAAGCACTTCAAAGTGGTTTGATGAGTCAAGGACCCCTGTGAAATGCAGAAAAAGAATTGACTATCTGCAGAAAGAGAAAAACAAAATACCGTATGCTAACACATATATATGGAATCTAAAAAAAAAAAAAAGAGGTTCTGATGAACCTAAGGGCAGGACAGGAATAAAAACACAAACGTAGAGCATGGACTTGAGGACACAGGGAGGGGGAAGGGTAAGCTGGGATGAAGTGAGAGAGTGGCATGGACATATATACACTACCAAATGTAAAATAGATAGCTAGTGGGAAGCAGCCGCATAGCACAGGGAGATCAGCTCGGTGCTTTGTGACGACCTAGAGGGGTGGGATAAGGCGGGTGGGAGGGAGACGCGAGAGGGAGGGGATATGCGGATATACGTATGCATATAGCTGATTCCCTTTGTTATGCAGCAGAAACTAACACAACACTGTAAAGCAATTATACTCCAATAAAGATGTTAAAAAAAAAATTGTCTGATTGTACACTGCCTCTTCAGTGTTGGGTTTAAACTATCAATCTTTTCAACTATCAATCTGGCATCTTTCATAGGAATAAAAGTCACTCCAACTTGTTTTTAAAATAAGACTGTCAGATTCAGTCTGAAGGATTCACTGGGAATTACTGGACCACACAAAACAATTTGAGAATTATTGATCTGAAGATCCCATTTGATTATTAATTCTATTAAGCTTGGGTTCTTGAGTTTATAATGACATCATCTTTTAAATTTGCTGTTACTAGTGGGATAGAGAAAAAGAATCCCTAATGATATTTCTGAGTGGGAGATTGTTCATTCTTATTGATTTCGCATCCACTTATTTTCCTCCTGAAATTTCTAAGCAGGTTAAATAAATCGTAGCTACAGTGAGGGAGAGAGAGCAGGAAACATGGGCTTAAAGACAGATGTCGAAAAATACTCCGCACGTCCTAGGTGTGCCCGATGGGCCACTCAAATAAATGCTGACGACAATAATGACAGTGCCTGGCACTGACCCCAATGCAGGGGAGCATGATGAACGAAAACCCCACCCACATTCAGCCTCACAGCCTGTAAACCTCTCCTAGGATGCGAGTCAAGAGAAGTCCCAGAGGATACTGAGCAACGCAGGGGAGCATGATGGAATGGAGGATGCCCCTTAGGTACATCTGGGAGGGCACTTTCAACTGTTTTTTATTGTGGGAAAGTCAGATAACCTTAGCAAAATTTCAAGTGTTCAGAACAGTATTGTTAGCTATAAGCACAGTGGCGTAGGACGGATTTCTAAAACGTACTGACCCTGCGTAAGTGAAACGTTATACCCCTTGAACAGCAACTCCTCATGTTCTCTGCCCCCAGCCCCTGGCAACCACCATTCTATTTTCGGATTCAACCAGTTTGACTATTTTAGATTCCTCCTATGAATGGACAAGCATATAAAGTGTCCTGTGATTGGCTTATTTCACTTAGCTTATATAATGTCCTCCAGGTTCATCCATTTTTGTAGCATGCATCAGAATTCCTCTCACTTTTAAGGCTGAATAATATTCCATTGTATGTATGGACCACGTTTTCTTTATCAGTTCATCCATCAAGGGACACTCAGATTGCTTCCATCTCTTGGTCACTGTGAAAAATGCTGCTATGAGCATGAGCGTGTAAGTATCTCTTTGAGATGCTGTTTTCAATTCTTTGGGATAAATGCTCAGAGAAACAGGATGGCTTCATCATATGGTAGTTCTAGTCTTCATTTTTAAAGGAAGCTCCATGTTGCTTTCCATAGCAGTGGCACCATTTTACATTCTCACCAACAGTGCCCAAGTGTTTGCTTTCTCATCTGTTATCTTATTGGTGCCCTGAAATCAGTTGAAGGGCATTGTTACCTCATCCTTCGGGTGCAAAAGGGAGATCCAGGGAGATTAAGTGACCTTCTAAAAGTCAGGGGCAGACTGTGGACAGCTGACAGCTAAACCGAAGTCTTATCATCCTTTGCCCCTAGAGATCACACACCACCATGAATAAACAAAGGAGTCCAACTGTTATTCCTCTCTACAGATTGGCACACATGACTTGATACATGATAAAACAACATTAATTATAGACTTTTGTGAGCAGAGACTACCGAGGATGCCTACGTGGGGTCAATCCCGCGACAAATTGGAAGTAGGAACCTGTATTTCCTGCCATATAGTCTGGAACTCGGCCAAGCTCCTATGCCTCATAGGGTGAAATACAGTGAGAGATGCTTAAATTTTTAACACCTGTGAAGACACTGGAAGGACCTACCAGCCAGATCTCTGTGTCTCTGCCGTAAGTTATTGGCAAGAACGAGCACAGGGTCCCCTCCCTTGCTGATATCTTTCTCCGCCTATGAACTGAGATGTGCCTTCCTTTTCTCTGCTCTTCTGTGATCGTCTGCAACCCTGATGCTCAATCCTTGAATCATCATTTTACATTGATCAACTCGTGCTCGACACAAGACAGAATTTCCCCAGTTTCAATATTTCAAATGACTTCTAATTTCACCTGCAAGACACCTGTGGCTCTTAGAATTTCTTGAAGAGTATCTTGCAACATATAATGCGATTTGGTGCAAGGTTCTCTGTCTTCTCTCTGGCCTTTCTCCAGCCCCTGATGCCATACAGCCCACGGCGCCCACTGTTCTTCCTCCCCAATTTCTCTTCCTTCCCCCTCTGGGGCCATTTCCTGAGAGTCTCAGGGGCCTCCCTGTGCAACTGGGAAATGCACTACGTAGAAGACATGGTTCCAGTTGTGTCTGTCACTCAACAGCTGTTGCCTAATCATTTCATTTGCTAATTCATGAGACATGGGTAATAACAACTGCCTTCCAAATGTAAGGGCTAATGGGACAAAAATTGTGAGGTTGCTTTAAAACATTACTTGCTAATCAAAGTTAAAGTATTACTGGCGCCACTGAGAGAGGGTGGGTGAGGTCTGCTGGGAAATGAGGGATTCCAATGGCCTGGGGAAAGAAATGTGCCTTTGAAGCCAGACAATCCTGTGTTTAAATCCTGCCTCAAGTAACAGCAGAGGGGTTAATAAATATCTTTGTTCCTTAAATATCAGTTTATTTATTCATAGATTGGGTAAAATGAAACCTTCCATACACAGATGTTACAGGTGCTGTGATTACTAATGAGATTTTACACACACACACACACACACACACACACACAGCCTGTCACACAGTAACTCATAGTAACTCTCGAACCAATAAGATTTTCCTTTCCCTCCCCAATTTTTCTTATAGTAAAGGGAAAAATATCAATCAACATTCTTTTATTTTATTGCTGGGTAGAGCAGTGACATTAAAATAGTGGAATTAAAAAATCTGGAAAGCTAAAGAAAACTTAGATAACATACAATCTAAGTACTCCATCATGAAAGAAGGTGAGGTCAAGAGAGGTAATGGGATTTGCTCAGAGTCATGTACCTATTATACATGCATATATATAATATGAACATTATCTGTATATATATATGCTATATATATTCTCTGGAAGGAAACTCTTATTTTCTTAATTTTTTGCAGACTATTTTTGGAAAGCTGCACATACGAATGCATTTTTTGAAAAACCACAAAGAGGATGAAAGGTTGGTGTCATTTCTTGTTCATGATACACTTATTCTGAAATCAAAATCTTTGTAAAATGCTAACAATTAAGGAACTGATCGGACATTGCAAAAGGCCTCTTATGCCATCAAATTGTGTGGCTGATGTTAATTTCCTCTGGCTATTAGTAGGAATCTTTTGTGTAGTTGATTAATTTTGGTAAATTCTGAAATCTAACCCTGTACATTGGGGACAGCTGTGATTTCCATTTTGAAAAAGAAAACTATTGAAGTTGTCAGAGTGAAACAAGGAATCTGGAAATGTTCATTTTCAGATTATTCATTATGTGGTTCAACATACAAGGCAAATCTAAAAAGTTAGGTCTTAATGTCATGCTTTATGGAAGATGAAGCTTTGCAGTCGATGGGAGTAGCCCAGGGACCAATTCAGAAACATTTAAAGTGTACCATTTCATCAGACTTTGGTTGTACTGTTACCTTGGGGCACAAAACTTAGCAGTCATCCTAGATGCCTCCCTTTTTCTAACTCCCAACACCTTGTCACGTGAATGTTCCATCACAGTATCTCTCAGCACTGCCTGTTTCTCTCCACCTAAACCATCACCATCAAGAGCCAAGCTGTCTGTGTCCCTGGTCAGGGTACTGAAGTGACTGCTGAGCTCTTTTATCACCTCCATGCTGACTCCCCTCCCAACTGTTCTCCACTCCCGAGAGAAAGGGTTTTTTTCCTGTTTGCAGATGTGGTATCATCCCCACCCTATTCTAATCCCCCAAGCCCTTGTCACGGGTTCCCACTGGTCGTAGGATGATGTCAAGCTCTGTAACGTGGCCCATGGAACCTGACCGGGCTGCACACATCACCCGGCCCATCCGGTCCCTCTTCTCTCTTCCCTGGCAACACTCAGCCTGATCCCACCCGCACGGGGCTTTGCTGCTTCTTTCTGCCTTGAATATTCCTCCCACCCTCTTCGCTTATCTTACTCACCCTTCAGGTCTCAGCCTTAGCTTGGATCCTCAGGGAAGTCAGGTTAAATTTGTGATCACAGGGCCTTACCAGCATCTCACCACTCTTGGGACACTGGTCTCAGTTACGATTTTGCATTTGTTTATGCAGTTACGTTTGATTCTTACCTATCTCTCTGACTCTACATCATTAATTCTAGTTCTGCTCACCACTGAACACCTGGTGCCTAGCACAGGTGGATGCTCAAGAAATATTTGTGAAATGTACAAATGGATGAATGGATGGGTAGCATGTACATCTGTTTATCGTCTACAATCAGTGCATGATGCCCTGGTGAACTGCGCTTCTGCTAGTGGAGAAGGTCTGCATACACTCTGCTTGTCCTTGGTCATCTCCTCTCGTTGACCAAGAGAAGCATCTCTTTAATGCTTAGCTTGAGGCTGGGGGTCTGTCATGGGAGGAGGGGCAGACTCTGAGTAGGCAAACACATCCAAAGCCTACAGAAACGGAAACCACGACTCTTCTCATTAGCCCTCAACTCTAGCTCCCCAATTTTCACCTTGGGTTCCACAACCTCACTGGACTGCTTCCAGCTTTCTCAAAGATTATCATTTGATGAATAATTACATAGTACACTATTTATGGAAGTGGTGTAAAGTCCTAGCTGACGGACAACAGCAACAAACAAAACCCTTTTCAAGACCTGCAAGGTTAGGGCATCGTAGCTCTCGCCAACCAAGCCGTCAAAGTTTCCCAGTTGAGCACCTGTGCCTTTAACCCCAGCCTGGAGCTGATCAACAAAGACCCAGAGGTAAGTGAGGCAGGTGATGACAAGGCAGATAAAAAAAAAGCAGGAAATGGTCTTCCTGATCTGGAAAAATTCACTGAAAGATTTCCCTCTATGGCAGGGTACACTGTTCTATTTCATTTCAGGTCTTTCAGTCCTTTTATCCCCAACTCAGCTCTGAAGAGCAGAACCACAGAGCAATGGGATGGATGTTGGCCTGGGGAGCTGGAGAAAGCACGGAGAAGGTGGAATTTGAGTTATGCTCTGGAAATGTGTACAATTTGGTTTGTGGGAAGAAGTGGAGGGTCTACAGTGATAGACCAGGAGTGGGGGCTTAGAGATGAAAATGCATAGACAGCAAACGCCCGTCTGAGAAGAGACTGAGCCATGTAGGTGCTGGGGTGGGGGTGCGAGATTCATGGAGAAGAGAATGAGGGGGTCACGTGACATGTGGCAGAGTCTCTCCCCGCAAAGATTTTCTGTCCCTGTGGCCACCGAATTAAGCATAGTAAAGATGCTTCCTTTTTTCCTAACTAATTTAAGGAAAATTAAATGACATTCTCAGTTTACCATGAATTCATATGCCTTTAAAAAAAAATAATGCCAAAGAGTTATATTTAAACTGGGGACACTATAATATGACCATTATCTCTGAAAAGGGCTTGGCCAGCTTCCAACATTGTTCATCCACCTCTATGTTTAATTCAGCAGAGGTTAATAGCAATTCTCAGATGCCTTTGCATGGCCGGCTTCCCTGGAATGAACAGAAGATCTGGAAATCTAAGAGGGTAATGACATCATTATCATAACCATTTAAATAAAATTTTCAATAGTTAAGCCACCTTTCTATGATTTACTGTTGAAAAAAAGCTAAGACACTGAGTCAGAGGCTTGAAAAGGTCAGGGAATAGGCTGTTTAACAAAAGTAATAAAAGAAGAAAGAGGATGGATGGGGGAGGAAGGAAGCCCGAGTGATGGTGTTAGGGGAACCACTACCCAAAACGGCCCTCCATGGCCAGGCACCATAGTAACCACTTGCATGAGTTACCTTAAACAGGAGGTCCTGGTGAGGAATGCGGAACTAACAAGCTACCACTAACCAGAATTCAGGAAATGTCCAAAGGAGAGAGGAGACGCCAGTCCATAGGCCCTACCAACCTCCCAGAATCCTCCTCGCTGGAATCCATCTTGGCTGAGCGATGCGCGCGCCACCAGGAAGGACCCTGAGTCAGAGTGATTGGCCAGAGACACCCCGGAAACTAACCCCATCGCCATAAAACCCGAGACTGCGAGCCACATGGCAAAGCAGTCCCCCCTGGGCTCCCTTACCCTTCTGATCTCCACCCAGGTGCCCCTTCCCAATAAAGTCTCTTGTTTTGTCAGCACGCGTGTCTCTTCGGACAATTCATTTCTGAGTGTTAGACAAGAGCCCACTCTCACGCCCTGGAAGGGGTCTGCCTTCCTGCAACAATAGCAGGGACCCCTGTGTCCACGCTGGGCAAATGGCCAACGCTCTTCACAGACCAGTTTCAACTGAGACGTGCATGCACTGTCTGCATATAAGCTAAGACCCTATTGACCTGGAGATCATGAATTCAAGAGCAACCACGCGTAAGGACCAAGCGCCCACCACCACACCCTAACAAAGAGCCCCTGGGATCTCAAGGAGCTAAGACAAGACTCATTCACGGAAGCCTTCACGCTGGACACTGTAGGAAGGGGCTTGGGCATTTCTTCAGGACTTACCAGCTCTTACTATATAAAACAAGCCTGGCAAACTGGTGCTTGGAATGTACCCCCTAGAAGACCCAGATACAAGGCCAGGTGAGCTTCGACGCAGGTACCTGACGGTCTACAGCGAGACCCATGTCGTCATAACAATTCCCAGCAGAAGCAAAGAAGGAAACAGAACTGTGATGAGTGCCCTTTACTTAAGAAAGTAGGCAAGCAAATCATAATAAATAACAGTTTCGAAAGATTCCGATAAAACAGTGGAAAGGTTAAACAAAAAAACTCTTCAATGAGTAAGCATCAGTTACCTGGGAAGTTCTCCCATCTTGAGAACGCCAGATAAAGGAGGTGTTCAAGTGCATGTGCATATGTGGGCAAGTTTACATGTTCTCCACAGTCTCAGTGAAATCAGCGGGTACCAAAGTTTCAAGGACTGCAGTGCCAGGATTAGGTTTGTTTGCTGGGCAGAGAAGGAGTTGCTGGTGAAATTTTTTCTGAAATATCTAAATCCCTTTCCTTAGCAGTAAGCAGGTTTGGTGAACTGAATTTTAATCTTTGTTGGGAGATTAAGAGCACTGCCATGTCTGGGGGCATCATTCTGAACTACTGGCTTCACTGGCCTGGGGATGAAGGTCAAGGAGATGGAAGACACTGGCTTCACAGCACAACGAAGCTCAGAATTTAAGCAGATCTTTTATTTTCCTGCCATTCAACTGTCTTCTAACACTTACTGAGTGAAAAATCTTAGGACGTAAAATTTCAGAACAATAAAGATTTAGTGTACCAAGAATTCTACAAGAGACACAGTCCCCAAACATAGACCCATCTGGGAAATCTATAAATGTACATCTCTTCTGTATGTGTATAGAGATGCAAATTTCTGATACCCTAAAGTCAAAGAATTCATTCATTCAATTCTAACACCTTTTCTGGGGACAATCCTTTAGTTTTGGCTCATCTACTGGGAATTAGAGATGGCTACATATATTTAAAGTACATATGTTTGCCTTTTTAGCCCTGCTGTTTAATAGAAAAGTGATTTATAATGCTGGATTGGCAGAGACAGATTCTGTGGTGGTGCAGTGGAGTGCTTCCAGATGAGTTGAAAGATGGTTTCTGAGCATGAATTATATGTCCGCATGTAAACAGGAAGACAAGGAAAATGATGAATCATCTCCTACCATCTCTTAGTGCAAAACTGCAGACTATATAATTTAAAATTTACTGCCAGCAATACCCATATGATGCAATCTTACACAAAGAACCTACCAAATACATTAGGAAACAAAAGCTGTATTAAGGTTTCCTGCAACCCAAAAACAGCCCATGAATAATCCACATTTCCATGAATACCTATGCAATGGCCTCAACCCTGAAGGAAACTGATGACTTAGCTGAACAATTCGATTTAATATTAATATGATATTTCAGTTACCTTGGAAGATAAAGTTGCCCTGTCACATCTCTTTGAAGGTAAACTGTAAGTGTGGGCAGTGTAGTTGACACTGTAGTTGCTATCAGGCTCTTTGACTTGGGCGGGGTGGGTGGGGAGGACACCCGGTGTGTGAATTAGGAAACTAGGAGCCTCGCAATAATGATGCTTTCTGCATCTCTTCTGCTGCCTGTGATAAAAGCAAGTGGCTGGCTTGCCCAGGATCCCAACTGACCCTCCAGCCAAAGGCAGTATACATGCCAAATCCATCTCAGCATGCGGCCCGGGGTAATTTGTTTTCTGTTGATAAAATGGGAAAACCGATGTTGGACGGACTTTACATGTGAAGTGCTTCACCATTCCTTGCTTTATTCTGCTTCTTTTTTCTATACTAATTACATTCCGGGTGCTCAGAGAAATAAGCTTTAATGAATCACAGGGATTCCTTCCCCTCCGGCCTCTCCTGACTCCCTCTGAACCCATGTGTCTTCCGTTCATCAGCCCGGACTCTGAGATTGATCACCTGGTAGGCAGCTTGTGGATGACCTGTGCCCCCCTCCCATCCTTTCTTTCTCCTCTGTGGTCACATTGGTGCTTCCTAGCTTCGCTCTCCTGAGCTGGCAGAAGAAAATGGAAATGATAAAGGACGTCACTGGCCCCACTGTCCGTGTAAGGGAGGGATGAGGTGGGAACTCAGGCCCCTTGAAAGTCTGGGCATCCATGACCTCCGTGTTTCCTTAATAGACCTCTCCTAGCTCACACTAGCCTCGATAAGTACAAATTGGCTATAGACACACTCATTTTTAAAGAGCAATATATCTGTTTACAGCCTAAAGGCTTTTATTTTCTTTTAGAAAATGTAACTTTCTAAATATAATTTCCTAAAAAAATTGAGGATAATTCTAGTGGTCAAAATGGAATCTTGTTGGCCCATGTATACGATAACATTTCAGAGACGTTACTTTCAGTTGGCAAAAGCTCTTAATACTTTGAGTTTCTGTTCCACCCCATTCTACCCTTTTTGTGTGGATGGGGGTCAAATAATTTGCAATTCCGCAGAAAGCAACGTTTGGAAGCTCCCAGGACCAATCTCACTTAAACGTGCTGACACGGCTTTAGAGCCCAGTGTTTGTTGGATGAAATAACCTGGTAATCAAGGAAGGGCTGATGTGAACAGGTGCAAACCTCAAGCCGTTAGTTAGTCCCGGGGACCATCACGCCTTCCTTTATCTGTTTATGTTTATGCTTTTGCTAAAAGGAATCTACCTGGAGTATTCACCAAATTATAATTTGAGAGTTGTTTTTTATTTTTTTTAATTCAATTTCCTTGAGGTGAGGCTGGTGTTTCAGTCTTCACAAGGCAAGTATTTTTATTCCCATTTTGTGGGAAGGGTAACTTCTTAAATATGGAACATGGATCCAGATTAGTATAGGTCTCATATATTCTCAAATGCTTCCTTGAGCCTTTTTCCTGTTTCTCTTTCTGAGAGGGTTTTCGCCTCCATGGTTAAATCACAAAGTCAGATTGAATTTAGCTGAAGTGTGAAGCCCTAACGCGTGTGAAGTCTGTAATTCAGCAAAAACAAGTGTGACAAAAACTTGAACTCTGCTAAAACGTGGTCGCAGTCACGTTACCCAGGGACACGACCTCGTGCGCGGAGGGCAGTTTGTGAGAGCAGGGACACACTTTCTCCAGGGAGTCGGCGCCCGCGTGGGGACCTTGTGTTGCTTTACTGGGTGACAGGAGACGAGAATGACTCCCAGCTGTCCTGTAATTTGAAAAGAACCCCCCTTTTTAAAAAAGGGTCATCATAACCCCTTCCTCTGGATGGAGATGGATTTGTAAGACTCTCTGGGCCTCTGCCACAGATTCCCCCACCCCTCCCCCAAACCAGGGGCTTCTGCAGCCCCTTCCCCGGTTCCTGGACCAAGTGTGGCCTTTGTCCCCGGAGGCCGGCCCTTCTGAATACCTCGGACCTTCCAAAACACTATCTTAGGATCTTTACGTGGCAACAAACTTGACTCCGTGTTCTAAAAAAAGAGTCGTTGCCCATTACTTCTCCAGAAAAAGATTTTGTGTTACTAGACAGCAAGATGGGTGGTTGCCAAAAGCTGCAGGCAGAGAGGGTCCAGTGGCCTCTGTGGAGGGTGAAGCCCAAGAGGCTCCCCCTTTCCCTGAGGTTCCAGAGGTTTCCTATGTTTATGCCCCCCTACTCCTGTAGTTAGCTGCATCCCTGGTGGCCCCCGTGAGGTCCCTGGCTACAAGCAACGTTGTGTTCTGCCATCCAGATGCTCAGAGACAAACTGGCTGCCGAGTGGGCGAGTCCCTACAGGCCCTTGGCACTGTTAGCATTTCTGGCAGGAGGAGGAGAAAAGAGAGGGCCCGGGAAATGCATCTGTCTACAGGGCCCAGGACCAGTTCCTTTGTTGTCCCTTATAAGAGCAGCAGGTTGTTTTATTGGCAGGTTGAACAATTCAGTCTCATAGTCAGAAAAATCTCCACGAGGGCCCTCCTTCTTCACATCACTCAGCTAGAGACTTAATCAAGGAACCCAGTAAACCAGAGGTGGCTGCGGTGTATGGGCCAGTGTTTCCTTTCAAAGTGCAAGTGAATCATCTGGGACCTCGTTAAACGTAGATTCCAAGTGAGCCTGCCTGGGGTTGGAGCTGGGATGCTGTGTTTCTGAAAGGCTCTCAGGTGATGCCGAGACGCCGGTCCACAGACCACACTTGTGAGAAGCAAGGCTACTGGCAAAAGAAGGAGGGGCTACTTCCCTCCTGCCGTGACCAACCGACTGGGAGAGACAAGACCTTGACAGTGAAGAGCAGACCTCAACTGGCTCCGGAGAAAGGAGATCTGGTTCCGACTCTTCTTGTTTTTTGTTTGCTTGTTTTTTTTTTTAATCGAAGTATAGTTGATTTACAATGTCGTTACTTTCAGCTGTACAGCACAGTGATTCAATTATATATACACATATGTATTCTTTTTCAGATTCTTTTCCCTTATAGGTTATTACAAAATATTGAATATAGTCCCCTGTGCTATACAGTAGGTCCTTGTTGTTTATCTATTTTATATACAACAGTTTGTATCCGTTAATCCCATTCTCCTACTTTATCCCTCCCCCCCTCCCTTTCCCTTTGGTAACCATAAATTTGTTTTCTATGTCTGTGGGTCTATTTCTGTTTTGTAAATAAGTTCATTTGTATCTTTTTTTTTTTTTCAGATTCCACATATAAGTGATATCATATGATGTTTGTATTTCTCTGTCTGGCTTACTTCACTTAGTATGATAAACTCTAGGTCCATCCATGTTGCTAATTCAAAAAGATACATGCACCCCAATGTTCATAGCAGCCCTATTCACAATGGCCAAGACATGGAAGCAACCTAAGTGTCCACTGACAGAGGAATGGATAAAGAGGACGTGACGCATATATACAATGGAATATTACTCAGCCATACTCTGTTCAACCTCTAGGAGCATTCACACACCAAACTGTCTCATTTCTATAGGTGTCCTTAAAATTACCCAAGTCTCCTCACCATCCCCCTCCAAATGTAAAGGCCACTGATGGGGCTAACACTTACTAAACTGCTCTGTACACCAGGAAAGAGCTCATTTGAGCCCCACAACGACACTACGAGGTACATATTCCATCCCGACCTCACAGATAAGGAAACAGAGGCTCTGAGTTTAAGTAATTTGCTAACAAAGTCACAGGTGGACATGGCATCTGAACCTGGGTGTGTCTGACTCAAAAGGCTGCACTCTTTCCTCTACCCATCAAAGTGGTTATTTGTCCATTCCATGATCCCTGTTTTTTCCATTCACCTATCTACTGAGTACCTGTCACGTGCCAGGCGCGGCCGAGGCTGGTTTAATAATCTACAGAAAAGTCCTCGGGGGTTGTGAGAATTCTCAAGCATAGGAAGTCTTTTTCTGGAGGCCCTACAGCAAGAGCACATTTCTCAAATCTCCATTTCAAATGGTCTGATGTAAAATAGATGCTGGCTTAAGGCTTTGGTGGATAAATTGGGTGGCTGGAATTTTCAGAAAGCCTTTGGTCTCAAAATCCCTGTCCTTTAGAACCTAAACACATATTTGAAATGTGTTAAGCGTGCTGACAGCTTCCAGGGCTGTGTCACCATTTCAAATAAGCGGTGACTCGGTTCCTCATTAGTGACGGGGCCTGCAAAGCTCGGACTGTTTGAAGCCACCTGTCCTCGGGCGCTTCAGTTGGCTACCAACTGCCCCTTAGAGGCACAATTGAGTTGCAGGGAAAGGAGGAAGTCAGCGACCCTCAAAGGCCACGCTCCGGGAATAGAGCTGCTTCTGCCTGGAAATGCAGCCCATTCCCTGGCAAGTTGAGGTCTTCTGTCTCGCGGGTTTTCCAAAGGGCCTCCACCTGGGCTTGTGCTCACATTGTCAGGTGTCATCGAGGACCGATGGCATCAGTTTCCTCAGAGGGTCTGGAGGGGCCACGGCAGCCACGTGATGACCAGACAGATTCATCGGACAAGACAGGAGGGTGTGGAGAGCAGCCAGGGGGAGGTTCCGATTCCTGACTTCTGACTGTGCCCCACGGGACACACGACTGATGGAGATGAACAGAATGTCCCTCCCAGGCAGGCAGGGCGGTCGGTCTCAGCAAGTCGGCCGCCTCCTCTGAGTCTTGGCAACTGTCCCTGTGTTGGGAGGCTGGTGGCGGTGTCCTATTCCTCTCTGCTCTCTAGCCTGGCACTGTCCTGAGGGAGAGACATGAGGGTCTCACAAGTGGGAAATGGGGATGGCCTCAGGCACGTCGCGTTGAGTGTACGTAAACCAGCGGCCAGATGGCAGGGTCTCAGATGTCCCTTGAGCCCTGCATGAAGGGCATCTTGCCCGCACGTTTCCAAGGGCACTGGGGAAGTCAAGTTATTGGGGTCTTTCGTATCCGCATTGCACGTGGCTCCATCTCTTCCTGCAAAAATCCCTCACTGAACACTAGAGCTGCGGTGACAGAAAATGAAAAGGATGGGCATAAAGGACAGCCATGGGCTTGGAAACACATGCCTGGGCTCCAGGGCAGAGAAACAATAGTTTGCAGCCATCATTACCTGAAACACCTACAGGAATTTTGTGGTTCCACTCAGCCCGTCCTCTCCCTGGACACAGCCCCATCTTCAGGCCTCTCTTTCCCCCTGCCCTCCGCAAAGCTCTTTCCCCAGGGCCACAGTCCAGGAAACTTAAAGTAACTAGTTCCTGTGAGCTGCTTTTTGCTGTGTCTTCCAGTTGCTAGACAGGGCACCAAGGTCACATAAAAATAACTAGCTTTACTGCATGCTTATAACATGTCAAGCATTATTTAAGATCTTTACAGGCATTAATTCACACCATCCTCCCAACGCCATTATCAGATAGGTACTCCCACTATCACTGTTTTACATTTTCCTCTAAGTCATTGGGTTATTAAGAAGTAAATCCAGTAATTTCCAAAATATACAAACAGCTCATACAACTCAATAACAAAAAAACAACCTAATCAAAAAATGGGTAGAAGACCTAAATAGACATTTCTCCAAAGAAGACATACAGATGGCCAACAGGCACATGAAAAGATGCTCAATATCATTAATTATTAGAGAAATGCAAATCAAACTACAGTGAGGTACCACCTCACACTGGTCAGAATGGCCATCATGAAAAATCTACAAACAATAAATGCTGGAGAGGGTGCGGAGAAAAGGGAACCCTCCTACACTGTTGGTGGGAATGTAAATTGGTGCAGCCACTACAGAGAACAGTATGGAGGTTCCTTAAAAAAACTAAAAATAGAGCCACCATATGATTCAGCAATCCCACTTCTGGGCATATATCCAGAGAAAACTATAATTCAAAAAGATACATGCACCCCTATGTTCATAGCAGCAGTATTTGCAATAGCCAAGACATGGAAACAACCCAAATGTTCATCAACAGATGAATGGATAGAGAAGATGTGGTACACATATACAATGGAATGCTACTCAGCCATAAAAAAGAATGAAATATTGCCATCTGCAGCAACATGGATGGACCTAGAGATTATCATATGGAGTGAAGTAAGTCAGACAGAGAAAGACAAATACCATATGATATCACTTATATGTGGAATCTAAAATGACAAAAATGAACCTATCTATGAAACAGAAACAGACTCACGGACATGGAGAACAGACTTGTGGTTGCCAAGGGGAGGAGGGCAAGGTGAGGGATGGATTGAGAGTTTGGGATTAGCAGAGGCAAACTATTATATATAGAATGGATAAACAACAAGGTCCTACTATATAGCACAGGGAGCTATATTCAATATCCTGTAATAAACCATAATGGAAAAGAATTTAAAAAAAGAGAACTCAGCTCTGCAGCCTCATCCAGGGCTCAAGCTCTTCACCAGCACAGTGACAGGTTACAGGCATTCAGGCACCATGGCAGGCCTCTGGCAGAGGTGGATTTGCTCAGGGAAGACCCCTGCAGCACCTCAGAACACGATGTCCACTGCAGTTACCTGTAGGCCCCGTCCCAGATGACAGGACATCTTTCCATTTGGACATGGGAGGCTTGAGGGAGGGCAGGCTTTTGAGCAACCACGCTGGGCCAATGAGGCATTTGTTAGTACTGAGGCTTCTCAAGTCTATCTCCCTGTCACGATGACCTTTCTTACACCAACTGGGAAAATGGAAGGTTACAGGAAAAGAGAGTTAATGAAAGGCCGCTATTGATCTCTTCAACTCCTCTTCACCATCATTTGGTTCAAAATTTGGAATCATGTTGCTTGCTGTGAGGTTTTCTCAACCCAACCAAAGAGGGTAAAGTCTGAAGCTGTGGGTATCCCCAAGGCAGAATTCTGCAGCCTCCCTGAAAAGTCCTGTTGCATTAGAGATGTGTGCGCTGAGGTCTAAATGCACATCTTTTAATGTTTTCAATCAGTGGCCAAAGGTCAATGCCATCGGACTGTCTAGCCCCACCCTTTGGCAAGAAAGAAATGAGAAGCACAATCTTAATGTTTCCATTCCGGAACCAATGGCACCATTAGCCTCACAATGACGCCTGATGCCTGTGGTGGAGCACTGAGCTGGCTTTCAGGGCAGGCAAGAGGCGAAAAGCCCTTTCTGAACTCACTGTGAGAAGCGATGGTCATAATTCATGGTGGCTTTCACTGGGCTTCTCTATACTTTCTATCTATGAGGATAGAAAACTAAGTACAGTTTGTATCACTGGATCCTTTTCAATCAGATCTGAAGAAGGGTTTTCTGGTTTGAACTTCAATGTGCTCACAATATCTGGGAATTCCTAGGGGATTTTAATTTCCCACCACAGATAGCACTATTCACTCATTTTGTAAACTGGCAGATGGTGATCAGAGACAGAAAGGAAAGCCACAGAAAGACACACCCACTGAGGTTAAATTCTGCAGATCAGAAGGGCCTTGACAGAACCCTGGACAGCCTTTTGTAAATGTAGGCACCTAAAGGAATGATAAAGAGAGCGAAAGTTCTAGAAGGCAGACTCTGGCTGGAGTTCACTACTGCGACAACGTCTGCAGGAAATGGAGCACGCCTCTGGAATCTAACAGTTCTCTCTGGGAACCAGATTTATCCAAGACCACTTCCCATTGTCTGAAGCTCACTATCCATATCTCACTGGAACACAGGCAGGGCACTACATTTACTTTCCACCTGAGGGGATGTGACAGCCTTAATTTCCTGCTAGGAATTCTCTTAATATTTTTGGGAAATCACCGTTATAAAATGCTCTTACTCAGTCCAAATCAGTTCCATGAGGCTTTGCTAGATTTCCATTTCCTTCAACTTAAATGGTAGATACCCAACACAACCAAGATCGTGTGTGTGTGTATTACTCTGAAATTGAACAATTCTCTAGATTTGAATAAATTATTTAGGCAAGGAAAGAATCTTTAAAATCTGCATATTTGACAGGTTCTAAATTCTGATTTAGGAGGTAGACAGGAAGAGGAAGATTACATTCTGGTGAGGCGCTTATCCAGACGGAGGCTGCCCCATTTTTTTTTCACTTCAGTTCAAGGACCTGATTTTTTAATGGCCAAAAATGAAAACTTATTTCCCTGACTGTGCTATCTGGACTGTCCCCTCAAACTGTAATCATTTTATAATAGGTTTCCAATGCACGAGTGCCAATTAAACTGTGCATTTAACCTTTGCACAAAGCACTCCATTTTCTTCTGTGAGGGAATCAAGCTTTTAAGTCAGCCGATCAATTCTGTAAATTATGTAAGTACATAGCACTTGCTTAATATTTATTATGTTGGGCAGAGAGGAATCTGATTACAGTAGTGATAGATAGCCCATCTCGCGCTCCAGACGGGATGAGTCAGCCGGAGCTCTCTGGGTATTGCAGGGTGCGGGACATCTTTGGTTACCTGGGGCTCTTCAAATACGGAGGAGAAATAAGTATGCAGTGAGATCTCAGTGACTATGAGGGGCAGAGCTCAGCTCTATTTTTGTCCAAGGAAATGCTTCACTTTCTCTAGCCAACTCTTACCTCATAATAAGATTTTTGGCTCCATTTCTGGACCCCTGTAAATGCCATGAGGAGTGCCGGTAGTACAAGTTTTTGATGTTCTGAGGCCACAAGTACTCGGGGCCTCTTTTCTCTCCAAGGAACCACCAGAAATGGAGGCTTGATTAGATATACCGAGAGTAACCACTTATGGAGGTGGATGATTTATGTTTCTTCCCATTTTTAAATAATGAGGAATTATTCACCAATGCCTGTTTTCTGTGTCAGACCACCGGAATAAAAAATCAAAATGATTTGTAATTAGAGGAATTCAATTACGTGTAAAAATCAGAATACAAAGCCTCTTCAAAATAGATGCTACTTAAAAAAGTATTTTGTCTTCAAAATTCCTACTCAGAAGACGATTCTCTGGGTTCTGTTTCTTCATTTATAAACTGAGAGTCTGAACTCAAAGGCCTATTCTGAGTCTTAACTCTGCACATGGCTCTAGGTTTGTTTCAAAGTAAACTTGTTTTGTTCTATGAAATAAAATTCATTTTATGGCAAGATAAGAAAAATTTAAACAAAAAATCTTCTTTGCTGTTTGGCCTCCTCTCTCCCCACTGTGCACTGAGTATCTGCATCATGCATGGACCAAACCTCCCCCATCAGCAGAAATACCTGCTCAGAGAAAAAGGGCAACATTCTCCCAGCATCAACAAGGCAACATTCTCCCAGCATCAACAAGACAACTCCTTAAAAGATAACTTTCCTCCTTGATCTTCTAAGGGGTCACATGACCCACCAGGATGGTGCTTAGATGTGGATCATGTAAATGGTCAATAACACGTCATTTGATGTACAGCCCTCTCTCTCAAAAAACTTCTATAACTGTGCCTTGACTTATAACAGGTGGAACAGTCCTCAGAGCTTTCTGAGATGCTCTTCCCGGGTTATAACCCTCAAATCTGGCTCGAATAAAACTTTCTTTCTTAGATTGATTGATTAATTTTTCGTCAACAGTAGTTGGAAATCACCTTACTCCACAGTCATATCTGATTAACTGCAAAGTACAAATCACTGTGATCCAGATTTTTGGGGTTCTGCTTTTTGGAGATGCTTTTTATCCTGATGTGTCTGGATTTAACTGTGAACAGGCTGTGAAGAAGGGAGCATGGAAACCGATTTAGCAGCATCGACATAATTACAACATTTGTATATATTTGGTGTTAATGTTACATATTGTTTTTTCAAAATCATGCAAATTGATAAATATACTATAGAAAATCTAAAAGTAAAATGTACCTCCTTCCAAACACTGCAACTCTTTTACTACATAGAAACAAATGACATTACACTTGCAAATTCAAAATGTCAGGAAACGCATATGATTCGATTTTCACAGTTAGAATGATTAACTGGAGTTGCCTGTATTAAACCCTGGATTTTAAAGTATCAGACAGTCATTGGCAACTGTTACATATGTGCCACGTGGGTGTGTTAATGCTGCTTTGCCAACAACATATTTCAGATTTTCATCTTGATATTTCCCCCATAAAATTCTTCCAATCTGAATATAGAAAGCTCCCATTTTTGAGTCTTTAATTACGTGCCATTTTAAAGAGCTGACACTGAGAAGAAGAGCGACTTTGGGCCCCTTTTTCCTTTTTCACTCTATGGCTCCCCTAAGTTTTTGCTTGAATATGTTCAAGAATGTTCTATCTATACCCCTGTAGATAATAGGAGTATCTGTCTATTGAGAGAAGACTGGGGACTTCACCTCTGAAGTGCCATCATATACATTAAAAAGAGTAATTTACCCAAGTGAAATTCACATAATGTTAAATTAACCACTTTAAAGTAAACGGTTCAGTGGTATCTAGTACAGTCCCCATCTTGTACAACCACCACCTCTATTTCTAAAATATTTCCGTCACTCTAAAATAAAACCCTTATCACATACATTTTCCTAGGACATTTCAACGGTTTCGGATACACGGATGAGAAAAGAATGAATTGAAACAAGGGTTAGTTCAATAAAATCTCCCTCTCATTGTTTGGATGGATTGGTGGGGCTGTGCAGTGTGTAAGGAGCACAGCTAAGAAAGACGTCAACTGACTTAGTCATATTAGTTTAAACACATTTGGAATGTTTCAAATACATATTAAAAGGTAACTTTGTTATACGTTAACCCCAAACTCCTAATTTACCCCTCCTCCCTTCCTCCTTGGTAACAAGTTTATTTTCTATGTCTGTGGGTCTGTTTCTGTTTTGTATATAAGTTCATCTAACCCTAACATATACGCACTACTATATATAAAACAGATAACCAACAAGGACCTACTGTATAGCACAGGGAACTCTACTCAATATGTAATAACCTATAAGGGAGAAGTTATACATATTATACATGTATATAACCAGATCACTTTGCTGTACACCTGAAACTAGCACAACATTGTAAATCAACTGTACTCTAATTAAAAATTAATTAACTAATGATTTAATTTTATAACAGTAACTTTTTAAGCTGTTAAGACCCCGAAATTAGCAAAGTATCTGGGACAGGAATACATTCAAGGATATGTACTTAAGGCTTCTCCCTCTCTCACTTTATCTTGCAGAGCTCACCTCTGTGCTGTTTTGTACTACCAGACAAGGGGCAGGGGTGGCTACCAGGCTGGGGGCTCCAAAGGAAGTCTGTGGATTTCTATCAGAGCACAGAGGTGCCCAGAGAGTGGAGCGGAGAGAGATGGGGGTGGTGAGAGGTCCTGGCTGGTCCTGGTCTGAAACGGTCAAGGAACGGAGGTGTGCGAACCTTGTAGGGTGGAATGTTCTTGCAGAGGAAAGAAAAGAGCAAGACGAGGTGGAATGGCCCGCTGGGGGAGGGCTAAGACTTTAGCCAGAGAAAAGGCAAGGAAGATGTTTTATTTCGTCTTGTGAAATGTCATGGCCTTTTGCTGCTTAAGGACTTTCCCTCCAAACAAAATGTTTACAGATCAAACTCGACAAAGCATTAGAGGAGATGCATTTCTTTTGATTGCAGTCATCAAGCAAGAGGAGAGGAGACCCAGGATGGCCTGGAGGACGCCAGTACGAGGTCTACGAGCTGGGTAACAGAGGTCACGGCCTCGCTGGTGACCAGGAAGGTGGGGTGGCCAAGAACCCCTGCGGGGAAGCAGTAACAGGGCATCTTTACACCTCTTCTTACAATTCCAGTTATGGCAAAAGTAAAGAGGTTTGTACTCAGCTGTAAATAATCTCTCCATGACAGACGACTTCTCTGAGCCTCCATCACTCAGGGAGGGATGTCCTACAGCGCCGGTGTCCTTGGATCTTGACTCTAGGATTTCAGACTTGGGATTCTTTCAAGATGAAACCACATGAGTGTATATAAATAATCTCCAGAGAAATATGCTGAGTGGAAAAAGCCACTCCCAAAGGTTACATACTGTGTGATTCCATTTATATAACATTCTGGAAATGAAAAAATTACCAAGCTGGAGAACAGATTAGTGGATGCCAGGGTTAAGGAGGGTGGAGGCGGGAGGGGGAGAGAGTGGCTATAAAAGGGCACCATGAGTGGCCCTTGTGGGGACAGAATGCCCTGTATTCTGTCTGCACCGGCACCCATATCCTGGTTGTGATGTTGTCCTCTGGTCCTGCAGGATGGCACCACAGGGGGAACCTAGCTGCACAGTACTCGAGATCTTTCTGTGTTATTTCCTATACGTGCATGTGAATCTACGATTACCGCAAAATAAAAAGCTTAATTCAATAAAAGGATGAAACCATTGAGTATTGAGGTTGTTCTTCATAAAGGAAGGTAAACACTTGGAGAAGAAAAATCAGTGATGGTTAACGAAGGACAGTGTGTTGTCTCAAGGTGGCATTGCAAAAGTGTGCTTATTAAAATATAAATATTAGAGCAGGCACACGACCTGAGCCATAATCTAATGCCTGTGACAGAGAAAATGGAGTTCAGCACAGGAGAGAGTTACCCGAATTCAGTTTGTGATTAAACAATTGTTTATATATGTGTGTGTGTGTGTGTGTGTGTGTGTGTGTATTCATTATATACATTCATTCCTTATATATGTGTGTGTATATATACATATAAAGAATTCCAGGGAATGAATATATACATATCAAACATGCACACACACACCTACGCACACCTACACACACACACACACACACATATGTGTGCACAAGGCCACTAAGCCAATTAGTAACAGAAGTAAAACCACAGATGTAAAGTCCGGGTTATTGCTCCTTCCAGACCAAGCTCTCCAAGACAATCAGTCAGGCCAGAGAAAACAAATGCCCTTCTCCCCACTTAACCTTGATAATGACCTGCCACACAGGTGTCCTTAGCCATCTGATTTCTGCTTGTCCAGGGAGATCAGAGCTTGCACGTGTGAGCAGCATCCTTTCAAAGAAGACTCATCAGGGTCTGTCATCTGTTCCTATGGGGGAAGGGGAAGGCTAATGATGATAATTAACTCTCCTTCATTAAAAGCACCCGGAAGTCATTGAAGAATCAGTCCTCTTGGCGTCACTCTGGGCAGGGCCCAAGGCTCCCCACGCTGTCCGAGGCCGGACAGAGAAGCCAGGATCTCGAGTGAGAAACAGGACAAAAGCCCCCAGGACTCCCTCCCGCGCATGTCCCATCAAGGAGCCGCCTGCCCTGCTGAAGCAGTTTATTTCCTGGGTGATGCACGTTTGGCCCATTTAAAGCAGTTTCCAAGGACTGGGCAACAGAACGGCCATGACGCCCAAGGCTCTCCACGCTGTTCCTGGAGGCCCAGGTGGCAGGGCCCTGCGGGGCGATCAGACAGGTAAATGCACACAGGAGGGACCACAGCTCGACCGTTAGAGAAGAGCGAGAGTCATTAAGTGAAATGAACATCGTTCCAGGGCTCATGTGCGGGGACACAGCCTCCACAAAGGACCACGCCGCTTGGACATACTAACAGCCCCTCCGACACGAGCTAACTTACACTCAGAGCAACCATTTACTCAGCACTTCTGTTTAATTGGCCCTTCCCATATCGTGTCACTTTCATAAGAGCACACTCAGGTGGCTACGGTGACCTCTATTTTCTTGCAAGGCCGGAAGACCGCACTGCGCGTGGAGAGGCCGCAGGGTCACAGGTGTGGGGCGGCAGCTTGAGCAGAGGCTGGTCCGCCTGGCTGTGGGCAGGTGCTGCCTCCATGACACACGCGTCACAGATCGTGAGACAGGGGGCCTATCTTCAACTGTCCCATGTCTTCTGAGCTCTCTCCCCCTGGTCCCCTCTGTGCTCCGGTACCCACAGTGCACAGATGTACTTGGATTTGTCCTTGTTTACGACTCACCCAGCTGCCTCTGTCCTTGTTATGCCTCGTCCCTACTGTGGTTTTTGCAAGCCCCCGGGGTGGAGGTGGGGGGATGTTTCTGTGACGGCCACGCAGAGCCCAGGCCACGTGCACCGGCGAACTTCTGACCAGGGGTCAGGAAGCCAAAGAAGGACATCTGATGGCCAGGCCACACCATGCCACTTGAAAACAGCCTCAACTTTGGGCAGTGGTCCTGCCCGTGGTGTGTAGACGACAGCGTTCCTTCAGGGATGGGGCTTGGGGCCTACTTTATCCCAAAAATTATTGCCACATTCCACTGTCTACTTGTATTTGTACAACGTCAATATCAAAACAGCAGCCAAAACATATACTCTGAATGTTAACTGCAAATTTTCTGTTCTAGGCATGAGCTAACTTTATCTCATTCCCATAGTTGATGCTCTCGATAACTATTGTGAATATATTATTACTATTATTATTCCTATTTTCAAGAGGAAGGAAACATAGCATAAGTAATTTAGTCAAGTTTGTCAGCTAGTAAGTGATAAAATCAGAACCTAAAGCCAGGTTTTTTGAACTTTAATGTCCTTATTTCCAATCTTTATGCTCTACTGTTAAAGTCAAAACCCTGCCCTGTGTCCAGAGCAAGGAAGAAAGAAATTGGGGTTTGTGTGTCTGTGTGTCTGTATTAGTTGATGTTTGTGAACAGTTCAAAAGCCTGCTATAGGTTCTAAGCTAAGTTCAGGGATCCAGAGATAAAATGAGACCTGTTACCTGCTTTCAGAAAGCTCACTGCACAGAAGGGGGAAATGTTAAAAACAAAACCCAAAACCCAAAAACCAAAACCTTCTGTGGGAGGGAGCAGTCTATGATGGAGGAAAATTCCAGGGAACAGAGGGAGGTGGCAAGGGGGCAACATGAGAGTCTACATGACGATGCAACCACCGGTGTCCAACTCGGAGGGTGAGGGCTTCCCGGAGGGAGGAGCAGGAAAGGTGTCAGGAATGGGGAAATGAGAGCGAGGAGGTTTGGGGTGAGGCTCAAGTGTAGGGTGGCAGGAAATGGGGGAGGGGAGCTATTACTGACCATAACAAGATTAAAACACACACACATGGAAATAGGCAAACGCGTTCTCAGTAATCATCACTGTTCCAGTAAGGGTCACGTGCAGTTGTTTTCTTCTACATCCCCACATCATCACTTTAATTAAAAGGTTTTTTCTAACTTTATTGAGATATAATTGACATACAACATTGTGTAAGTTTAAGGTGTATGTGACGATTTGATATACATACATATGGAGAGATGATTACCACAATATGGTTAGTTAACACAGTGACACCTCACATAGTTACTAGGGTGTGTGTGTGTGTTGAGACCATTTAAGACCTACTCTCTCAGCAGCTCTCATATCAATACTTTGGTGCTCTCTATTTCAATCAATCCATTCGTGACTACGCTGTCCTCGGCTGAATGCAAAGTCTCTAAGGATGGGAACACCTGTCATTCCCAGGACACCTCAGGGGTCCGGAACACATCAGTCACCCCAGGAACATTTGAGGAATGCATGCACATTTTTATATAGTGCTTTAGAATGCCCAAACTCTATCAAACCATTAACTTATTTAAATCTTCCAAACTCAATCCAAGAGAACTAGTCCTAACTTCCATTTCAGATAATAGTAACTACAGTGAGGGAATAAGGCACCAATTTTTTGAAAACCTGATACTTACCAAGTGTTTGATACGGATTGACTTATAATTTTGACAGCAACTCTGTGATGTAAGTATTATTACAAGTATTTAAAGAAAAAAATAGACCCAGGAAGTGTAAGTAATTAGATTAAGACCTCAAAGTTATGTGATGGCCTAGGACGTGAGTTTAGATTTTTCTCATTTGAAAAGCTCTTTTCAGTTGTGTGTCCTCTCACTTACAGAGTTTAAATTTTTCCCTTTCAATAGAACTGTGGCACATGGATTTACTAATTACTATTCCTGGAGTCACCAAGAGCAATAGACCCATCGATAGCCACGTCTCACACAGAGTCAGAGAGGACAGAAACGATTTATAATTGTTGCATGGAGCCAGCCTCAAAGCTCCGTACTGTGACCTGCTGTCCCAGTGCCTTCCTATTTAGAGGAGTGTCCCAGAAAAGCATTGGAAGGGTTTTCAGAATCTAAACGTAGATGACGCCCTAATGGCAATGAATGTTCTTGGTAGACATGAGCCTAGACCGGCATTCAACAGACTTTGAGTGCCTGGAAAAATCCATTTTTAAAATGGA
Source organism: Eubalaena glacialis (assembly GCF_028564815.1). Lineage (NCBI taxonomy): Eukaryota > Metazoa > Chordata > Mammalia > Artiodactyla > Balaenidae > Eubalaena > Eubalaena glacialis. Next base: position 125,795,529 of record NC_083723.1, on the reverse strand, counting down.
AATCCTCTCCCCACCACCTGCAACTATGACTCAAGTTTTTCTTTTTACTGCTGATTATGAAACCTGAACACATCAGAAGATCCAGCTAGAACTGCAGGGCCATATCCAGGGCACCCTTCACTAATCTCAAAGGGATACCCTCTGTTGGGGGAAGGGAAGGTCACAAAACTTTAAGCCAATTCTAAACAGATCCTGCCAATGTCTTGTATCAGGACTGTCCAAAGGAGCTTACGAAGTTTTCTACCTTGGACTGCATTTGTTCAATTAACACAGAGCTTCACGGCCTGTGCCAAAGGGGGACTAATGTTCCAAGTGATAAACATTTTGCAACCTGGTGTTTTCCAGGTACTAAAATAATAATGGCATTGTTTTGTTTTTCTTTTAATCGCTCGCCATTCTTCCGAAGAAAACTCGGGAGGAAAAAGATAAATGATACTTGCAACCTAATTCAGGAGACAGTGAGCTTCTCGTAAGAGTTTTTACAGGAGACAGAAACCACTAGGTTCTACCTGTTTTAAAATTTTCTGAGATGAAAATGCTCCAGAATGTCCTCAGTAGTTTTTGGCCCTGACTTTTAGAATCTGCATGATCAAAGCCTCCCAAACTTTTCCGCAGTGTCTCAAGTGATTTTTAAAGACCCAGGTGTCTTCCAAGCTCTGCCCCAGCGGTTCTCATCCCTGGCCGCACATCAGAACCAGTTGTGGACCTTTAATAACCCCACAGCCCGGGCCATGCCCTAAAGTGATTAAATCAGAACCCTGGCATGTGACCTATAAGGGAATTCCTACTTGGAAAAGCACCCCTGGGGGATTCCACTGTGCAGCCCCACTAGAGGAGACCGCCTAGCAGTCTGAGGTGTGCCAGGTGTTACAGAAGGGGCTCCTCACAATCAGGACGAATACAGCTGTTTGTTTCTCAAATGCAGCTGCCGAGGGCAGAGATGGCCCATGATTCATTTTTCTATCACTAACACAGTGCTAGGCTCGTATGCAAATTCTTCACAGATAACCCATAAAGGAATAAATAAATGAGTGAGATGTGTAATTCTAACTCAGCTACCAATCAGCTTTGTCCAAAATCAATGGTTCATCAAAAAAAAAAAAAAGAGTCCTGTCTAATTAACAAAGGATAGTAGGCTGAAAAGTTTACAAATAACCAAGAAGCCTTCTCTAAATGCAGCTGAACACCTGAAACAACCAAAGAGTCAAAATTTGGGGGGCAGGGAATGGAAGGGGGGAGGGGGATGAGGTCATGACTCAGGAGGCAACAAGCAACTTCAGATGAACCCCAGCTGGTGTCTCCAGCCAGGCCTCCCTACACGGGGGCAAAGCCTATAAAACTTCCCTGCAAACCAACAGCCCAGGTGAGTAGGTTGTGACAGGATCTGGGAGGACCAGGATGATGACCAACAGAAAGTGTGGTTGAGCTCACCAGGGGCTCTGTCAGGGAGAGCCAGGGAAGGCAGCTGGGGAGTCAGAAGGGTGGGAGTGTAGAATAAACACCACGTCTCACCAACTCACTCCATCATCTAATGCCAAGACTCATTCCGGAGCTCAGAGGCTGAAGGTCACGTCACACAACAAAGGAAAGGACAGAGGCCTTTGGAATCTTCTGACGTCCAGATCCACTGTGATGGCTAATTTTATGTCAACTTGACTGGACCAGGGGGTGCCCAGACATTTGGTCAAACGTTATTCTGGGTGTGTCTGTGAGGGCATTTCTGGATGAGATTAACATTGGAATCCGTACGCTGAGCAAAGCAGATTGCCCTTCCTGATCTGGGTGGGCCTCATCCAATCAGTTGAAGGCCCGAAGAGAACAAAAATGCTGACTGTCCCACAGGTCAGAGGGAACGCCTCCCGCCTGATTGCTTTTGGTTGGGACATCGGTCTTTTCTGACCTTTGGACGAGACGTGACACCATCAGTGTTCCTGGTTCTCAGGCCTTGGGACTCAGACTGGAGCTACCCCATCAGCTCTCCTGGGTCCCCAGCCTGCCAACTCACCTGCCGACTCACCTGCCAATCTTGGGACTTGTCAGTCTCCATAAACATGTGAGCAAATTCCTTATAATAAATACATACATATGTCCTATATATGTCCTATTGGTTCTGTTCCTTGGGAGAACCCTAACACATGTGTGCATCTGACATCTGCATAACTAAAGGTGACGTCCTTAAGATCTGTAACCTTTTTGGTGTAGACTTATCTTTGTTATATAATCAAAGTCGTATAATGCTTAGGCTGGTGGAGTAATTTTAAAATATAAGAAGTGAAAATTACACTAAGCACCAATTTGTCCACTCTCCCACCCCCCCACAGGAGTCAGAGAGAACAGGTGAAAGATGACATTAGGTCACAAACAACCCTGTCTATATGTGAGGAAAAGGAAAGAGCTCAGGAAGAACAGCAGTGCAATACGCAGACACAAAGCATAGCCCACATTACATGAGGGCTCTGTGCTCCCGATGTTCATTAATTTCGAACATCTACAGCTGTCTGGTCCACACTACAAGCCCGCAGTGGTGAGTGCTGATTCCAGCTGTAAATCCCCAGATGGCTTCGCTCCCTGCCCAGGAAGCCAGTGATGTCATCAGAGAGTGATTCATCTCTTTTCTCCTCCTGGGGAGGGAGGCCACAGGCTGGGTGTGCTGCTCCTGTCGGAATGAAATTCTAGGTCTGGGAGGAGGAGAGATTAGTTTCTCTGCCCTTTTCCGTCCTGGTGGTGTGGCCTTCTAGGTGGATGTCACTAGGCTCAGTTAGGTCAGGATATGAGTTGCGAAGAAATGACAAGCTAAATTAGCTGCTTGGTGACATAATCTATATTAATTGAACGTTACTGATTCTTATCCAGAACAAGTGGGCACCGTGGCATGGACACAGCGATATGTCAGAAGGGCTTCATTATAGGACCTCATTGTCCATAGATAAAGCTGCTGAATTGGGTCAGTGGGTACCACCTCCCCTGTCCTTTTGACATGATATCACAGAACCAAGAGTGGAGAAGAAGAGGCAGACTTCAGGGAATCCTTCATTTTTTTCCATCTAGGCTACCTCCTGCTCGGAAGAGTACAGACCAGGACTGTCCTCTGATGAGGAAGGCTTCCTCCTGAACGTCAGTGAGGAAGAAGGCTTCTGTCTAGTTGTTTCCACTGCACCATCTACGGTTTTCAAGGCTGAGCTGGGCTGGGCTGGGGGCTTGGGTGGGGAGAGGCACCACACAAAGGTGTCTGAAAGCTTCTTGTCCAAAAGGAAGCTATGGTCTGGTTATTCCCTGTGGATTCTGTTATTTCTTCCAATGAATCCTCACTCTCTATAGTCATGGCTTTATCCGTGTTGTGCTTGACGACCCTCAATAAACTCTTTCCTCAGACCCACGTTCACCACCATCATAAAATCAAGGAAGAGGTGCTGCCATGCACCATGTTAGACTCTGCCGGGGTTACGGAAACATACATAAATCTACTTGTACCGCCAAGCTTGATAACAACACAAAACAGGTTCTGGTTAGACACTGAACTGCAGCATAGGCTGGAAGTTCAGAAGGGGAGACCTCATGGAGGACAAGACTCAAACGGGGCCCCCAAATATAGAAACTTGGAGGTGAGAGAGGAAAAGGGAGATTTTACTTGAACCCCAGGGAATTTCCAGGCTAAAATCACGGAGGTGGGAATCTCCAGGACTATTTGGGGAGCAAGCTGAACTTCAATGAAGAGCCGTAGTCCCCGAGTAGATTAAGTAGGGATGGGAGAGGGGACCCACTACGAGAGGACTTCCAAAGCTTGCCGGGAGGTGGGCGTGTGTCCTGACAGAGCCCGGCCTCCTGCAGCTTTCTGACGGACGGACGCATGGTGAAAGCAATGTTTTCAGACTAATCTAAGTCCAACGCCTTGGGGCAGACTTGGCGCTTGGCCACAAAGCCCAGGTGTTCCTTGAAAGCAGGCAGGGTGAAGTACTCCACAGCTGAAAGGTAATTATCTTCCTAAAAACCAACATTCAACAGAGAAATAAAGGCACGCCAAGAAATTCAGATGAGTCTGAATAACACAAAAATGTGCTAACTTCATTTACTCATTCATTAAATGAACAAGAAGGAGGAACACAGGGATATGCTTAGGGGTGACGGTCTGTTCATTACACATCTGGATTGCGGGGTTGGTTTCTGGATGTGTACACATGCCAACGCTTATCAAATTACACACTTTAAATGTGTGCGGTTGATTGTATGTCCTTTAGGTCAATAAAGCTGTTCAAAAAGATCATCAGAATTATATGCATATGCTCCATGCCTTTCCATCTTGAATTTTATGATAATTCCCTTTTATTTCACCCTCTGATTGTATTCTACTGACATCTTGATTTCCCTGTCTCTTTACCTTGTACCTGCAAACACACATAAGCTGCCTTTATCATAAGAAAATTATACATTGATTTTTCAGACAACACTAGCAGTGACAGCACCCGGAAATGGGATGGCTTTCTACGTTTCATATGAAAAATGTTTAAGAAAAAATGGATCTCATCAAGGTGAAAGATATATTGTGGCTACAGACAGCTTTTCTCTGCAGTTAAGCAGCTTCCCTGATGAGTATCCCTTCTTCCTAGACTTCCCCAGAGCTAACTCAACCTGGGCACAGTCTTTTTCCAGGGAAATTGCTGTGTTACAAATTGACGGCAACCAGACTTCAGAGGCTAGAAGGCTTATGCTTGTCTTTTGCCCTTGAGGCCGGTCCCTGCCTCTGTGGTGCATCCAGACAGAGCAGGGTGAGCTAGGATGCTGGGATTTGCATAACCCTGCTCGCAGGGAGAAACAAATAATCTTGCTTTCCTCTTTTTTTAATATTTCTGCTTGGACTTGAGACTGTTACTACAGTGAAGTAACTCTTTCCCCCTTCTTTCACAGGTCCTAGTTAACCCTGCCCACTACAAATTGGCACCTGCCATCTGCCTTTATAAGGACTGTCACTAGCTGCTGCAGCCACTCACCTTCAACACCCCCTGAAAGGAGCTCAGGGTGGAGAGCAGGAAGGAGGCCCTCTGTGCTCTGGGAAAAACTGGCAGAAAAGGTCTTCAGATAGTTAGATATTTTCAGAAGATTTTATGAGCCCAATTCTTGCATTTCCTTGTATCTAGAAAAGCACTAAAATCCTTCATGGTGACATCTGCTCCTCGTGACTAGCAGTAACCAGCTAATGCTTGATTGCATGTACTCCCCCTTCACCAAAATCACATCTATACTGACCTGCCCCCTGCCTCTTTGGAGCAGTTTCTCAGAGCTATCTGAAACGCTGTCTCCCGGGCTATAGTCCTCATTTTGCCCCAAATAAAACAACTCACAACTCTCCCATTGTGTGCTTATTTTTCAGGGGACAACCCCAGTCATGGAGGCTTTGTCCCCGTGCGGATGGCCTCCCATTGTAAAGGGAGACATCAAGTAGGCGAGAGCATCAGTAAGAAGAATAAAGGGTTTTAAGATCTCCCATACTCATGTCTCAGCCCAACAGTTCAAAGGGGTTGGCTATCTTGCTGACATGTAACTCGCATCCTCTGTTTCAGCTGTACCATCCCCAGACTTAGGCTTTCCTTTCCTGTCCCTCCATTCAACCCGGTTCCTCATATCCCCTCAACCAAATTTCTCCGTTTATTAAAACGCTACCCACCATTCAGGTTTCAGTCTGAACTTAGTGCCTCTATTTAAATTTTACCCAAATACAGCTCTAACAAATATCCAACGCTTCCTTCTCCGTGAAAAATACAAGAGAGCATAATATCAAATGGCAAATATATAAAAAATGGTATGTAAATTAGGAGTCTATTTATCGCACACATGAATGGCAATTTTTCCCGTTTCTTCCATCGCCCCCAAGATTTCTAGCACGTGTCTGTACACACAGGTAATGCTCAATAACAGACCTGAAGGGAGTCTCAAAGTATAAGGTACTTTTGATTTACAGCAAAGTCATCCCAACGTTTTCTATCTGGTATTGAAATGTACATGTAAATAGCCACGAACGACAGCTCCTGCAACCCAACCCAGAGTTGGTTAGCTGTTCCACAAAAGATAAAAATGCCTAAGAACCTCTAATTTGCTCCCCTAAATATATGTAAATATAGGAGGAATTATCTCCAAGTGTTATTTACTGAACGCTCTGAACAGAAAATGCCTTAACTTCTAGGTTTCCTATTTGAAATAATTCCTGGCCTCAGCTCAATGACTCTCGACTTCCTCACCCTCCCTGACATGGATGTGTCCCTACCTGGTCCTAAGTCTATTCAGTCACCCCTGGGCCCCAATTCCCACCCTGGACACCTAACTCACTAGCTGGAAGGGAATAGTCTTCTTTGCGTATGTTTCTATAAAGGTTCATGTTTTGATGCCTTGGATCGCGCAGTTTTCTCTGCTTGGACTCCGTTTGGTCCATATGGGAATTTTTTCTTTACTTATTTTTAAACATCTGATTGAAATATCTCCTCTTTGGGGCCTTCCTCCAAGCTCCCTGCCTTCCAGATGACATGAATGGCCCTGTTTGGGTATTTCAAGAGCACTTTATCCCTGTCTGTCTCTGGTACTTCACACACTGTGCTCTGCATTCTTAGGCTAGATTCCTGAATTCGTCCTGCAGAGGCTACACGATGCCAGGTACCTAGAAACAGTCAAGGAGTTGAAATGTCTATTCGATTCATTAATTGGTAACTAGGTATTAGCTAACTTTTGCAGGAATCAAATTTGGGCATTTTAGAGGTAGGAGAAGTTTGTTGTTTGTAGGTGAGGTCACCAAGTAAGAATTAAGAGTTTTAGTAAAGGAATAGATGATGCTATCAACCAGTTCAACGGAAAGAAAAAAAAAAGGAAATTCAATGTTAAAAAGAAATTCAAGGATTACTGCCTACTCAGCTGAAGACTTTGTTTTTAAAATCTTTGCAAAGACAAGGTCTCATGATCTAAAAGTCTGCTTCTTTCAATCTGTCTTTACCTCCCTCTCAGCATTCCTGCAGCTTAAGACAGAAGATACTCAAGCATCAAGAGACAGAAATTCACCAACATTTGCCCCCTAAAAGGCTTAGGTTAAATGGCTGGGTTTTTTTTCTGCCTTCCTTTCCTAACTAATACATGTAGAGTAGAAATACTCTCCTTCCTAGTCCAAAATGCTATCTTAAATTCAAAGGTAAATACCAAACAATGCATGGATAATGTCTATAGGTAAAGGCTAATAGACAAACTACCTAATAATGTTAATAATTCTAAAGAGAACCGGGCAAGAACCAAAACAGCAGAGGAAAGGAATCTTTTCTGATGTTTTCGGATCATATGGTAATGTTAACACCAGCAGTGAGGCTGGAGTTCATGCAAACTGATTAAAAATAGACTTGATGAATTCCTAAGTGATTCATACTCAATCATAAATTTTAATGTAGACATAAATTGGATGTAAGTTAGCTCCATCTATCCATCCATCCATCCATCCATCCTTCCATTCAAGGATACTCACTTAGCACATACACCCTCGATCTACAAGCTGTAGTTAAAGATTAAACATGGGTTTGTGCCCACAGAAGGAGAAAAGAGAAACCAGTACTTGTTAATGAGGGACAGGCCCCATACTTGCTCATTACATTTGTAATCTCATTCATTTCTCACAAAATCTTATGGAATACATAATCTGATCACTATTTTACTGATAAGGCAACTGAGGTAAGGTGATTAAAGAACCACTCAATTTACCCTAAGTCCATCTGCCTACAAAAGTGGGTTCCTCTACCTACTCATTGTCAAGGATAATTATCAGTCTTTTCTTCATTAAGAGGCTGGTAACCATGTTTACATCGTAACCCTCTAAAATCTTACAGGTATGTTTGTATCTCACACGATCGTCTTTCCAATCAGTGACTTGGCTCAGACATGTGCAGAAAATAGCATCAACAATCAAAGCATAGAATCTGCATCCAGCAAAGTACTGCCTAATAATAAAATATCAACAGACTTCCCAGTCCCTAAGTTTGTTCACTGGGTTTCTCTGCAACCATATCAGTTGCTTTTTGGTTATTAGCTATCAAACACATTATCTGACCAGTCACACCTCATACATGAATTTTTCCCCTTGTAAATATTCCGCATATTTCCTCTTAAAATGCCTGAAAATAGAAATTTTCTAGGTTCCTACAGGAGCACAAGGCAGTGTAGGCTTCTTCTTCGTTTTTGTTTTTTTTTTAATATTTATTTATTTATTTGGTTGCACCGGGTCTCAGTTGCGGCAGGTGGGCTCCTTAGTTGTGGCATGTGAACTCTTAGTTGCGGCATGCGAACTCTTAGTTGCGGCATGTGGGATCTAGTTCCCTGACCAGGGATCGAACCTGGGCCCCCTGCATTGGGAGTGTGGAGTCTTATCCGCTGTGCCACCAGGGAAGTTCCCAGTGTAGGCTTCTTAAGGATTTCATTGGTTAGGAATAATTCTTTGAAAGACCATCCCATGAAAAACCTATTTGATGCTCTTTTTTCTTCAAGAAGTAACAGCTCTTGCCAGCACACAAAGTGAATTTATGTGATTTTTAGACCTTTGGAAAAAATTGGCCCTATATATCCTACTTCCGTTCTTTTAGCCCATCAGAAACGTCCATCCACCTGTTTAATCGATAGCAAACCCAAAGAATCTGCTCTGGTTCACTAGGGGTAGGGAGAAAAATCTTTAAAGAAAACCAACACTGCAGCTGAGTTCCTGAACATATTTGCAGAAGAAATGACACAGTAAGAACTAAATGTATACTTAAGCTCTTTTTATACTGGCAACGAATACAGAGACAGAAAGAATTGTCTGTTGATTATTTCAAGACTAATTTCTGATTTTCAAAAATACATTCCAGCCCAGGAACCCATCACCTTTTGAGAAGGAAGAGCCATTATATATTTCTTTGAAGTCTTGACATTACCAGATTAATTGATGGTGTCGCTATCAGCTCTATCTGCCTCCCTTGGGAATTCCAGCCACCTTCACCTGCAAGAGAAGGCAGAGGTGTGATGCTCTAACTACCTGGAGACCTCCCAAGGGCAACGCCAGTGTTTCCAGGCAGCACCGTTCCATCAGAGACCTCCTGCTCCTGCCGATGTTAGTTACACACTCGGTAGGTTAGTGAAAGCCCACTTTGCATTGATTTTGCAAGTTCTGGAAAGAGGAGGCCTTTTTCCTGCTCTCCATTCTTCGTCCTTCAATATCAATCAGATATGCATTTTAGCCTCAGGATCATAAAATATTTACTAACTTCCAGCTTTTAATGTTCATGAATAAAGAGTCAAATTAATAATTTTTGAGTGTTGGTTAAAAAGAAAAGAAGAACTTTCTCTAAAGGGACAGGATTCAAGGCCAAATAAAGAGCCGTGACTGGGTCTAACTGACATCCAGATGCCTGGCTGTGAAACCAGCCATTTCACTGGTTATATGAATCCTAGAGACTTTGAGAAATAGAATGGTTCAAATGTCTTCTATTTTGTTTTTCCTCCAAGAGCTGAAAGCAGTTGATCTGGTTTGTGTGGAAAGATACACACTAAACTAAAAGGCAGAATGCAAAGAGAAATTCAAATACAAGGACAGCTTCATTGGTCTCAACACAGAGATGCACGGGAGAAGGGAGAAAGGAGAACTGGCTGATGGAAACCTATGTCATGGTATCATTTACTCCACTATCTTGGGAGGTTAGGATGTAGTATTAATATTTTCCTTCTGCAAAGTCACCACTACCCTAGGACCTCTCCCACATCATGGAGCAAACATCCTGCTGGGATAAGTGCACTCAGCCTCCCTCCACAGTGAGCCATATCCTGGACATCACTAACTGAGCACCTACTATGTGCCAGTACTTTCACAGGTGTTGTATAGATATCATCCAATTTAATCTTCACCCCCAAACACTAAGAGTATGACACTAGTTAATTACCAGCTTCATCTTACATAGGAGGAAATTTGGGTTCAGACAGCTTGACACCTACCTCACATCATACAGATAGGTTGTGGAAGAATCCAAATTCAAATTCTGATTTGTCTGCAATGCTGATGACTTTTCTACTAAACTACACTGGTAGGTTGGTGGATTGGTTAGTCCCTGGAGGAGAAGGAATCGCTATCCCGTTTGACTCCCTCTTTGGATTACCAGCTTTAAAATAGTCTTTCTGACTTCCTAACAACCTGAAGAAAATGCTTCAGGTAGAATCACAGGACGTTAGGAAAAGACCTATGGAAATCTAGTCTAACCCCATCCTATCACAGATAAGACACAAAAATGCACAGAGAGGAAACGGCTTCCCTACTAAACCCAACCCCTAGAGGCAAAGCTACAATTAGATCCCAAGTATTCAGACTATTTTCTCTCTGAGACCTGAAGTAAATTTGACTGACAGTTAGATACTGAGGCCAACCTTAAACAGAGACTCAATATCATGACATGGGAGCTGCCTCAAACCTTCCAGGGAAAGAATCAAACATTGACAAGTGTTTTTAATTGGTGTTCATGCTTGTGTCATGACTTAGGAAATACCCCACTGTATTTTCTTCTTCTTTTTTTTTGGCCGCGTGGCTTGTGGGGTCTTAGTTCCCCGACCAGGGATCGAACCTGGGGCCCTCGGCAGTGAAAGCGTGGAGTACTAACCACTGGACCGCCAGGGAAGCCCCTGTATTTTCTTCTTTTACTGAAATGCATAAATGTAGGTTTGCACATTTAAATGCATAAATGTTTGCTGAACATCAGAATAAACGCTTTGTGCTTTCAGAGTATCTGTGGGTATAGATCTGGAAGTGTGTGTGCTTATTAGACATCTGTGTATCCCAGAGAAATGTGGACAGAATAATAAAATGTTTACCCCCAAACTCAACTACCTTTAAATGGGCAAATGATAGGGGTGGAGGAGTCTTCCTTCTAGTTCTGAATGCATCAGCAAAGTTTCTGAGACTGGAAAATTGCACAGCCGACCAACATCAGATTTAGATACCCCCAAACCACACATCCACTATTTCTTTTTCACTCACCTCCAATGGATTGTAAATTAATTAAAGCAAGGACTGTGTCTTCTTAATCTTTGTATACCTAACACCTGCTTATACTTCTGTGACAACAAAGACAAACTTATCTTTGGGGTAAAGTATTATTGTCACTGGTTTTATTCTCTTGCAATTAGAGTTCACTGCTCTTAGGACCAAAAATATCCCATTAGGGAATTAAAAATTCAGATGGCCGTTAGATGCTTTGTCCACACCAAGGATATTCAAAGTCTTTAGCCTGAAAAGCCACTTGGGGTGGGGTGGGGGTGTGGGGTTGAAGTCCTTTGTAAATTTCACTCCACCACTGTCAACTCATTGTCTCTTGAAATGACCAGAATATTAAGAAGAACCACCACAACCACAATATAAACTGTGTCGTGCTTTCACCTTGAGAAATAACCATTAGAATTTTTTTTTAATATATATATATTTTTTTTTTATTTATTTAATTCATTTATTTTTGGCTGTGTTGGCTCTTCGTTGCTGCACGCGGGCTTTCTCTAGTTGCGGCGAGTGGGGGCTACTCTTCATTGCGGTGCGCGGGCTTCTCATTGCAGTGGCTTCTCTTGTTGCGGAACACGGGCTCTAGGCGCGCGGGCTCAGTAGTTGTGGCTCGCGGGTTCTAGAGCGCAGGCTCAGTAGTTGTGGCACACGGGCTTAGTTGCTCCGCGGCATGTGGGATCTTCCTGGACCAGGACTCGAACCCGTGTCCCCTGCATTGGCAGTCGGATTCTTAACCACTGCACCACCAGGGAACCCCCACCATTAGAATCTTAGTATATAGAACGTGAGAGCTTGGAAGGGACCTTCAGATGATAAAATTGTTCTTGATTCTGGCTGCCCATTAGAATGACCTGGGGAACTTGAAAAGATATATTGACATCATGGGCCCCACCTACTATGACTCTGAGTTAATTGGAGTTGGGTAGAGACTGGGCATAGACAGTTTAAAAAAAAAAGCTTTTGGGGAGATTATATTATACTACCCATATGGAGAATCTGATTTGATCTACACTGATTTGATCTACACTCTTCTCCCAGTTTTATAGGTGAGAAAACCAACACATAGGGAGGTAAAGCAACCTTTTGGGCAAAACCATGGGAAAGATGGGCTTGCACCAGGATGTCTTGCATCCTACTTCCTGCTCTATGAAATCGCACTTCCTCTCTTGAGTGTGGCTATGCTTAAATGTTCAAGTTTGGGTTGTGTCCTGTCACTGTCATCAACAATAGAAACTCCACAGAGGAAAAAAACAAACAACCTGTTTTGCTTCCTCTGGTCAACTTGGACTAGCTTTCCTGGTACACAGATGTCTGTCATCAAACATCGGTTGAATCGAACGTCTTCACTCGGCATCCAATAACTGGATTTACAGATTTTCTGGGTGAAACCAAATTGTCGTTTGGCTATTGCATGCATGCGGTCTACATAGCAGAGCCATTTAAAGCAGTGATTCCAAAACCTTTCTGTTTCCGACTACTGCAGGTGGACCAGTCCTGGGTTTGTTTAAACAACCCCCTTCTTATTTCCACTTGCTACCAATAACAAAATACAAATATACAGAAGCTACATAAATCACGGGAAGACTGCCATTGACACTGACTGCAGACCACAGACATGCTTCCTTCAAAGTTGCCCGGATCGTGTGGAGGAGTTTCCACTGGAGCAGGTGATGGCACTGGTTGCAGGGGGAGGGTACTCCATCCAGCCCACGACTTGAGAGTGAGCTGACTCAGGAAGTGAGACAGGCTGGCAGAGTGGAAGAAGCCAGACAATTGGCTTTGCTGTTTGCCTGTGATGCTGCAAGGCCACTCACCATTCCGGGTCTTCTCAATCCTTTCTTTGAAACTGTTTTCAAATCTATCTCTGATTTTTAAAAATTGTATTAACAGTAGTCTGGAGTTATCAGCATAAAATCACCATGAAAAGGGGGATAAATAATTCAGAATTGAGACTACAGAGTAATTACATCACCCGTTTAAATTCCCAGCCCTAAATAATGAAGGAGGTCCTCAGATTATTTAGAATATGCTTCCTTATCTGGACTGTGCTGTTGGCTAGTGAAATCCTGGGTGTCTTTTTATATCGATCTGAGGCCTCCTTCCAGTGAAGAGGGCCAATGTAGCTGCTGTTAGTTTGAGAGTCTGTGCGCATCACAGAGGATGCCAAGGGGCCCTGGGGTCTCTGTTCCAGACATAGCTTACTGAGGGGTTCATCTGAAGCTCTGGGGCATCATATGTCATGTTTTTAGATCACTGGAGGTGCTAATGGCTAAAAATGAAGCTTAGTCTGTGAAAGAGAAAATGACACTCAACCATCAGCCTTTCTCAGACACAGTCTAGACAGATATTTGGTGAACCGGGAGCACAGAGTGATCTGTTTTCCATGTGCTCAGATTAAATCTCAGAGCTGGGAGGAAGCACTCTCTCTACAGATGGGAAATGAAGGGCCCTAAGCACTTTTGTCCAAGATCAAGAGACTAATCCCAGAAAATGGTTGGTTGTCGGACCTTCCGCCCAGGGCTGTGCGAGCAGCATATGCTGCTTCTGTAGTTTCATTTAAATATTTTCAATATGTTCTTCTTTACTCAGATGAAATACACACACACACACACGCATATATGTGTATATTATATATATATATATAGTACCTATGCTTCCATTTGGGAAGGAATTGTTTTAGCTCTACCCCGTTGAATGTAGATCCTTGCTTAAGAAGTAGTTTCACAATTACTGGCAAACTCACATTATCTGATCATTCCAAGTTCAGAAAAAGAGATATTATGACTCACTAAGTAATTGACTAAGCACATCTATAACCCCAGGCCCCTCTCAAATGACTTAGAGCATCACACAGAACGCAGAGCAGTTCACCTACAGTCAGAGGTGCATTCGATGCACGAACTACCTGTTATTTATTCATCTAATAAAGTGATTTCTATTAGGGCACTAATACGAGCACACACCCAAAAATCATGGAATCAAATAACGTTGGGGTAAGATGGAAACTTACCCACAATTTTATTCCAGCTCTGCCTTTTATATTAAGAGATCATTGAAAATCACCTTCAGGGTCATTTGTTCCTTCCTAGGTCCTAAACACGCAAGGGTTTTGACTGACTGACGTGAGAAGTGAACATTTCCCATCTCCCTGAATCCCATGCTGCACTACCATACTACTCAGGAAAGAATTCTTTACTTGTTGCTCGGAATCCAGATTCTGACAACCGAAAAAAAAAAAGCAATGATTTCCATAGGTGTTTCATCATTCTGTGAGGAGAGGCAAAAGTTGGAATTCCAGGAGCCATCTGCTATTAGGCTGGATTGACGCTGATCTCACTACAAAGGAGTATGGTAAAAATAGTCTACAGTGCGCATCACACGTTTGAATGGTTTGTGATTACAATTGCCTTTTACTTTCTAACGCTTTAATCCTGCAATACAAAGCTCGAAAATTTCTTAGCTTTTCTCTTTCTAGTCACTCAAGGCTTCTGATAGACTCTACAGTTGGAAAGGAAACACATACAGACCTTATTTTCAGGGTTTTATCTATTAACCATCACATTCCACACTATTCCCAGAGGCTAAGATCAGAATATGCCGCTTGATACACGGGTGGCAGTAAATACACTCAGCCATCACACAGCGGCTCAGATGCTGAACTGCCTTTGCTAGAGAACTTTTGCTGGGAGTAAATACCCAACGCGGAACTAGCTGCTGATTGCATCTGCTGCAGATTAGTTAAAATTACATTCAAAACCTTGGGCAAGACATCAAATATGCACGGTTGAATCTCCCCACGTGAGTTTTGGAAGATAACGCATCTCACAGCACATCTCCAAAAGCAGCTTAGCTTTTTCCTTTTCTTTTCAGAAATTAAATTTTTTTCCCCCCGGTAAGTTGATGCGTGTCTTTTTACTCACCCTCCAAAACTGTTTTAATCTGCTCACTTTGGGCAGCCTGGAAGTGTTCATCTCTGCCGGCCGCAGGTCAGAAGTGTACCCTTTGCAGCTACCAGGAAGTCGGTGGGACTCCCACGGCTGATGTGAAGCAGAGGAGGAGGGCTGATGACCAGGGATTCTTGCAACCAGAGACGCTCCCTGGCTTTTAAAGCTGCTTTCCAACAGCCACAGAGTCCTCTGCTCAGCACAAAGCAACCAATAGACGCACACGACATTCTCAGCCTCTAAGGCTCAGAGGGGAGCGGAGAGGCCCCGCGATAAGCCGATGGGGGCAGAGGGAAGACTTGGGTGTCAGCAAATGTCCCCAGAGCAGCCTCCCTGGTGAAAAACTGGAGGTGCTCTCCCCATGGCCCTGTTTTCCTCTTCCTACTTCACCTGGGCTAAATCAAAGATCAGATTCTGCTCTGGAAAAGACAGACATGAATTTGGCTCAGCTCCAAATGATGAGCCTGCCTAAGGCTGAGGGTCCCCATGGTGCCCGGCTGGTCCTTCCTTCTTGTTGTGGGTTCTGACCAGGGGGCAGGTGTGTGTCTATGGGGGGACAGGGCTTTCTAGCCATAATTCCTGATAAAGTGTAAATGCTGAGTGCTAGGTTGGCTGCATCTGTTCAGAGAAATAGAGATTTGGTCCTTATCCACTTAATCATATGCAGAGACAGCAGGTATCTCAGAGCAGTACTAAGCAGTGTTCTGGATACTGAGGGATATATCTACAGATGCCCCCCTCCCCAAACATCTCAGTGCCCCCATTAGAGAGAAGCCTTAGGCAGATGGTCAGAGTTCGTCATGCTCACCTCTACTACGGTCCTGTAATGTATTCATTCAAGACGTGTTCTGTGAGCACCAACTCCGTGCTGAGTACTGAGGGTAGGTTCTGGGGTTAAAAGCGTGAGCCACGAAACAGCCAGCTCTGTGCTTGTACCAGAACTCTGCCGGTCGTCAGGGCAATACACTGGATCAGAGGGCACTGAGAGACACAGGGTAAAACCTCTTTGTAATCACAGAATACCAGGGGTGCCTCATTTCTGGAAGTTGGCTGAAGGCTTGTCTTTCCAGCGAACCTCATAGGATTATCCATTGCACGGGTGTAGTGCTGGTTGCCAAATATTTTAGGCTCACCACCTCTGGGCACACATTATAGGATCAGTCCTGGTCCCTTGTGATTGGCAGGAACCATGTGACAGCTCTGGTCAGTAAGCTCTGGAAAGAAGCAACGTGCCATTTCAGCATCAGCTCCTGGCATTGCCAGTGCAAAACGCTCTCACTCGGCATGGCGACGGGGGTGAGGAAGTGTAGACCAGCGATGGACATGTGGCTTTGCTTCTTTGAGCCTCAGAGTTCTTGGACGTGTTTGTTGCTGAAGCATAACCTAGCCTAGCCTGGCTGTTACAACTTGTAAAGTTATTTCCTCAGTTTGTCTTCTCCTGAAGCAATCAGCAATTACCGGAAAACAAAATTTTCAGGGTTTCGGTGTGTGATGGTACTTTACAGTTTTGGAAGTGAGAAGAGCAGCTTGTTCATCTTCCTGAACACAGGCAGGATCACACCTCGACAGCTAGACTGATAGTCACGAGGCTGAGCCCAGAGATCATTAGAAGATACACATTCATGAATGCTCCACACCTCAAGAAAAGAATGAAATAATGCCATTTGAAGCAACATGGATGGACCTACAGATGATCATACTAAGTGAAGTAAGTCAGACAAATATCATATGATATCACCTATATGTGGAATCTAAAAAAATGATACAGGGCTTCCCTGGTGGTGCAGTGGTTGAGAATCTGCCTGCCAGTGCAGGGGACACGGGTTCGAGCCCTGGTCTGGGAAGATCCCACATGCCGCAGAGCAACTAGGTCCGTGAGCCACAACTACTGAGCCTGCGCGTCTGGAGCCTGTGCTCCGCAACAAGAGAGGCCGCGATAGTGAGAGGCCCGCGCATCGCGATGAAGAGTGGCCCCCGCTCGCCGCAACTAGAGAAAGCCCTCGCACAGAAACGAAGACCCAACACAGCCAAAAATAAATAATAAATAAATAATAAATAAATTTTAGAAAAATGATACAAATGAACCTATTTACAAAACAGAAATAGACTCACAGACATAGAAAATAAACTTATGGTTACCAAAGGGGAAGGAGGGGAGGGATAAATTAGGAATTTGGTATTAACAGGTACACACTATTATATATATCATAGATAACCAACAAGGACCTACTGTATAGCACAGGGAACTATACTCAATATCTTGTAATAACCTATGATGGAAAAGAATCTGAAAAAGAATATATATATATATATATATGTATAAACATACATATATATAACTGAATCACTTTGCTGTATACCTGAAACTAACACAACATTGTAAATCAACTATACTTCAATAAAAATCAAAATTAAAAATTAAATGGCAAAAGGCACGATTTAAGTCCATATACAGATGTAAGGGATCCAAATGAGGGCTTATAAGCTAAATTATAGCACCTTAATACTAAGTATATTCATAAAAGAAGCTATACATTGTCTGCTGTTGGTGTAAAGGAAAAGTCTAGGTTTGGTGAGTTTGGCTTCTCCTCCACCACTGAAAGGAGAGGACAGAGGGCTCAGAATCTTAACTTTCAACTGCCACTGGTGGGCCATCGCTGTTTAGGTCATTCATATTCTAGACGGTGATGCCTCACTCAAATCCAACACTGGGAAATTTCTGGCACCAGAGCGGGTAAGTGCAAAGAGTTACCGCAGGGGTGGGGTGGAATGGGGAGACTTCTAGTGCCTCTCAAATTATGCCAAGTCACCAGCATGGTCTGGACAGCAGCATCCCCTTCCTATCTGAAAGACAGTAGTACGTTATTTTATTTGGAAGGACAACCAAGATAAAGAAATGGTCATAATCTTATGAGCTTAAAGGTTTACTGGAATGCAGAACCTCTCACAAGCTATTTTCAAGGGTTGTGTGCCTATATTTGGGAATCGAAATGCACAGGATCTGTATGTAGTCTATAGATCATGTCAATATGGAAACGGAGCAAGTTAATACTCTCAGGGCTCTTCAGCATTCCACTTACGAGAAGTCGTAAGTTAAGCAACACAGATAGCTACAGGAACCGGTATTGCTGACAAAATGATTCCAAGCCAAGGGATGTGACCTGATGGGGCTTCTCGTGCTTCCCCTTCAAAGACTCTTTTAAGTAAGACCTGTGGGCTAAGGACCAAGAAAAGCTGATTAATATTTCATTTCTGGCCGATAAAAATAATGTGAACTTGAATTTATATGATTTGGAAAGGTAGGCATGATGGATTTGTAACCCTGGAAACAGACCATGGAGAACCTTAGCATCAGGAAAACTTTTAATCACTGAAAACTCTGGGTAAGAAAATGTAGGTTTCATTCTTCATTATGCAAAGCTTTAAAAAATGAGATTCTGTCATGCTTATTATATTTTTTTTGAGTCATTTGTAGTTTTATTATTCATGTCACTGCTAAGAAAAGGATATTCATGAACCTCAGTATTTGGGGCAAAAGGGAAGTTGTTGAAGACTTTTAAAAAAATGACGTTAACTCAAAAAAATTTTTTTTTATTTTGGCTGTGCCGGGTCTAAGTTGCGGCATGTATGTGGGATCTAGTTCCCTGACCAGGGATCGAACTCGGGTCCCCTGCATTGGGAGTGCACAGTCTTACCCATGGGACCACCAGGGAAGTCCCTCAAATATTTTGTTAATAAGCCATATTTTAAAGTGTACCTTGCACTTCCTTACATTTCTATAGAAAAAGATTTTTTTTCAGCGTTTTAAATCAGAACCCTCTTGTGAGATTCCAGATCTTAATGACATTGTAAGCAAACCAAGAATTGCAATGTCATTTTTAGCTTAAATTTTCTCAAACATAACATGAATGATGTATTGATTTTTAAATAAATGAGTCTGTCTTCACTTAAATTTTTGCCTTATTAAAAGGGTCTAAAGTGAATATCCTCAAAGTGTTCACAAAGTAGTGTGCAATACCACCAGTTGAGAGACAACATAGAAAATTAACAACTATGAATGTAGTTTTATACTTTCAAAAGATGAAAGTGACATAAAATCAGGCCAGCTTCCCAGAGCAAGTCAGTGATTCCTGGCATGAATAAGACCCAATAAGTCTTACAACAAAACTAGGGCTTTGATTTGGGGGGAAAGGAAGTGACAGCCATGACTGATGCTGGTTTGATGGTGGAGGAGTTGGACGTCATGTTTAACCTCCAAGCTTTACAGTTTCCCCTGAGTTATGGATAATTACAGATAACTTATTATCTGATTTTCAGGACAGTCATGAAGTAATCACTTGTATTTAGAAGGGCTGAATTTTGGGTAGTCAAGAATTTACCTCCAGATTACCAACACCCAGGACTACTGCTTCTAATGTAAATAACCATTTCAAGACACACATTTTTGAATCTGATTCCAGTGGCCACTTAAATACTCTTTACTCAAAGGTTACATAAACACGTTGCATTACCCTCTTGGACCCTCCTTTTGTCTTCTCCTTGTTCTGTATGGAATCCACAAATGCAGGTGTGCAAGAATATCACATTTCCTTATTTTCTTTATCGTATCTGATGTTCTGTCCGATGGAATGACAGGCAGCTCAGTCTCGGTCACCACTGGGGCATTCCCCCAGGATTGGTCCTGGTCTGTGGGTTTATGCAGTGCCAAAGCCCAGGGAGGGGCCTTCTGACCATTTGCCATTGGTTATAGGATGTTATTTCGTTTTGCATCATTCCTGTAAGTGTGTGAACCCTGCTGCTTTTGGGCTGCCTTGGGGCACAGAACACCTTGGAGAGGCTGGGGGCCAACAGCCTAGGACCCAGCTTCCAAAAGGGCACCATCGAGCCTTCCCCTTGGGGTCTTGCCTCTTCCCTTGGGTTCCATCTTGAAGCAGCACACAGACTGTGCTCCAGGAGGTCATGCCAACTTCTCTTTTCTTCTTGGTGATGTCTTCTCTTACTGCTTCCAAGGCTCCCCAACCTCCCCTTCCCAGACTGGGATCCTGGACATAAACTGAAAAGGGCTGTCACAGAATGTGACAGAGATCTTTCCAAATTGCAGAATTCTGTATAAATGTTCACTGTACATTTAAGATAAAGCCATAGCTGGTGACTTCCTTCACGTCTACAGAGACCTGGGTGTGAAGTTCTGCATTCAGCAGAGCGCTTTTTCACTACTCGTGTCCCCCTTACGGGGCACTGAAACAGAGCCTTCACCTAGAGTTAGTATTTTCCAGAGCATTCCCTTTTGCAAGTACCTATGACTTATTAAAACTACGATATGCCTGCTTGGGTTGGGTAGAGAAAGCCCATTTATTGTACTTTTCTCCCTTCCTGTGGTTTTTGGCTTTGTGGTCAGAGACTAAAGAGATGAACCAAAGAAAAAAATAATAATGATGGTCAGCATGAAAGCATTTTAAAAGGGGCATGGGGATCCTTGAGGTCCCGGGTATTTCAGAGTCTGCTCAACACGACTTCTCTACTTCCTGATCAAATGGTGAAGGCTAACCTCTCTGTAGTAATTGCAGGATGTTGTCTCTACAAAGGTTTTAACTCCAAATTGGCAATGACCTTTTGTTCTTCAAAGCTCATTGAACAGAAATGTGCAAATTCCACCTTCTGTAGGGATGAAGTCTCACTAAGACTTAAAATTTACTCTAAGGATTGGACCCTCAGTGGTCTGTGAAGGGCCATGGCTGGTCAGAGGAGTGGGATGCTTGGATGCAGGCAGCGGGGTTTCCTGGAAAGAGCCCTGGACCAGAAGTCAAGGCTTCAGTTTTCCTGCCTCAGCTCTGACAATTACGATTACGGTGTGCTCACCTTACCTCTCCAAGCCTCACTTTTCTCTATTGCTAAATGTCAAAGATAATATTTTCTGTGTGTCTGTGGGTATAAGTACTCCACCTGGTACTCGAGTACCACTGTCATTACCATCATGGCTGGCAATGCAGGCAAAGTTGGGTAAGGGGAGGGCTCTTCATTTCAAAATCAATCTCAATTATTCATACCAGAGATGATTCTTTTAAAAAAGTATAAACAAACAAATGTCCCCTTTTCTGGGGAAAATCATTAGCAAATTGTATTCCAGTGACTCCAAACCACGCTCACTCAAGCACAGGGTTCTTGGTAAGGGGCCCCAGGCGTATCTGCAAACACTTTTCAGCTCGAATCCCCCTCTGCCTTTCCCTCATGTTGTTTCATCCTTTCTATTACTTTATCAATATTTCCATTTTAAAAAACTATATAGGCATTTGCTTTTATCACTGTCTTTCTCTGAAACCTAAATATTTAAGGTAGCATATCACTTTAACTTTCATCGTTGTTTAAACTTCCTTTCTCACCATCTCTCACTGTTGAAGCTAATTTTGAAGAGACTTCTTTCCTTACTTGGCATGATTGCTCTGCATCAATCAACAGCTTATCCTATAAGGAAGACATCCACTTCTACACATCTACAGCCAGCTTCCTATATTTAATATGTATATATCTCTGGGAAATGCTCGAAGGAACTTTATTCTTCACTGAACACAGTAAATGTTTCCCATCGACATGTTTAACAGGTCCCCAAATAGAAGGAAATGTGTCACTGAGAGCCTCTACCATGGCTGGTAAAGTTCCTTCCATGCCCTGTCTGCATTGTTCTTTACAAAATAGCCCTGTAACACACGGGTCCCCAACCCCCAGGCTGGTACCAGTCGGTGGCCTGTTAGGAAGTGGGTGACAGAGCAGGAGGTGAGCGGCGGTTGAGCGAGCGAAGCTTCATCTGTATTTACAGCCGCTCCCCATCACCTGCATTACCGCCTGAGCTCCACCTCCTGTTGGATCAGCGGCGGCATTAGATTCTCATAGGAGCACGAACGCTACTGTGAACTGCACACGCAAGGAGTCTAGGTTGCATGCTCCTCATGAGAATCTAATGCCTGATGATCTGAGGTGGAGCTGAGGCGGTGATGTTAGTGCTGGGGAGCAGCGGCAAATACAGATTATCATTAGCAGAGAGGCTTGACTGCACAGAGACCATAATAAATCAACTGCTTGCAGACTCATATCAAAACCCTATCAGTGAGTGGCAAGTGACAATTAAGCTGCATCTTACGGAGTAGACCGGACATAAGCAACACACTTCCGGTGTCACTGTCTCCCATCCCCCCCAGATGGGACCATCCAGTTGCAGAAAACCAAGCTCAGGGTTCCCACTGATTCTGCATTATGGTGAGTTGTATAATTGTTTCATTATATATTACAATGCAATAATAATAGAAATAAAGGGCACAATAAATGTAATGCGCTTGAATCATCCCCTCCACCCCCGCCCTGGTCCGTGGAAAAATTGCCTTCCACGAAACTGGTCCCTGGTGCCAAAAAGGCTGGGGACCACTGTTGTACCAGGCAGGCCAAGTAAGCAGACAGTAAGTATTTGTAGAGGAGCCTCAGTTCATTGGAGACTACCAGACAAAGGTTTGGAATTCACAGGATCAGATTAGAGCTGTGTTTCTCAAATATCTGTGATCTTTGTGATCCTTTTACATGGTGACCTGTATGCACACATGTGAAAATGCAGGCATGCGCACACACAGACACAGAAACAAAACTTTCACCAAACATACTTATCCTTATTGCTTTGCAAGGCATTCTGATATTTTTTTTTCCATTCACTTCTATTTTTTTTAAAGATGGTCTCTTATACTGATTTCATGATCCACTGGGTCTCAACCAGCTGTTTCGATCACTGAGTACAGCACTGGTTTTCAAATGCTGGTGGCAGAAGAACTGCCTGAGTACTCCTCAAAACAGCACATTCCCTACCCATATCTGGGGAGATTCTGAGTCAACAAATGTGAATTGATCCACAGAATTCTGTACTTTTAACTTATTTCCCAGGGAATGCAGTTGGTTTCCAAATAGTCCTTTGGTACCAGCACTGAATCGGAACATACGCTTTCACTCAATTCACTTGGTGAGGGCATATTTCTAAGAAAGAACAGTGTCACGTACTTCTGTAATGTCAATTAATTTCATCCTATGCCACGGAAACAGAATACATATTTACCTCAGCTAGGGATCCTGTCCATGGACATGGTTGGTCAGAAAGAGGCTGAGACAAAAAGTTGCAGTGAGATCAACACAAGTCTCTCCTTTACAAGAGAAAACAGCCACAACCATAAGCCAATGACCTGCCAGTGAAAGGTGCGTGTATTAGTCTTCTGTTGCTGCTGTAACGAGTTGCCGCAAACTTAGTGGTTTAAAGTGAGACTCATTTATCATCCTGTAGTTCTGTAGGGCAGAAGTCCAGCACTGTGTGGCTGGATTCCCTGTTTAGGGTCTGACAAGGCGGAAATCAAAATATTGGCAGGACCAGGTTTCCTTTGGAGGCTCTGAGGAAGAACGTTCTTCCAAGCTCATTCCCTGGGCGGGATCCCCTTTTGCTGTTAAGGGCTCATGTGCTTACATTGTGCCCACCCAGATAATTCAAGATAACCTCCCTGTCTTAAGGTCCACTGGTTAGTAAACTTAATTCCATCTGCAAACTCCCTTTGCCATGTACTGTAATATAGCCATGGGTGTGACACCAGGGGACAGAGCTCATGGGAGCCAAAATTCTGCCTACCTCAGTGGGCCAGGAACATCACTTTTTGTGTGGAAGGCAGTATTAAATATTAAGAATAATTCGAGCATAAGAAATTTTAACTGGGAAATAACTCCATATGATGTGATATTTAAAATAAATAGAAATTAAATTAATGAGGTTTTGCCCTATTGAACATCAATTCATCCAGAAGTCTTTCCACAGGCAAATAAATGACTCAAACATAGTGTTTGGTTATAGTTTCAGAGGTTGGGAGCCAGCAAGAATCCTCTGAAACTTTCTTGAATACTTTATTTCCATAGCTGATTTTGCTGAAAGGCAGCTCGGAGATGTAGTTATGTGGACAAAAGCACTCCTTAGCCATGAATGTCAACTTCCTTTGTTCCCCAGCTACCACTGGGGAACACTGCTGTGCATCCCCCTTGGCTTTGTCATGGCTCAATACTGGTTTTGCTTGAAAATCAAGCTCTAAGTATGTCCAACTGGCCAAATCACCATCAATTACAACCTCATTGAATTGAACATGAAGCAGTGGGTTGAAGAAGGGATTCTAGAAGAAATGAGAGGAGAAGGGAGGAGAGAGAAGAAAAAAATACACAAGAGAAATCGGGGGAAGGAGTTACAAGGAGATAACAAAGAGGGTAGGAGAGGGGAGGGGAGGGGAGGGGAGGAGAGAGGAGGGGAGGGGATGAGAGGGGAAGGGAGGAGTGAGGGGGGAGGGGATGGGGGAAAGGATGGGAAGGGGAAGACAGATCTTGAGAAGCTGGAAATTAACAACTTGTAATCATTATAGAGATCAAAATCTCCACTGAAATTTATATGTATAAAAAAGTTATTTAAATTTGGGGATACTGACTTATCTACAAAGAGCCAGGTTTACGGTAATGAAGAAATGGTGATAAAAGAAAATTCTAAGCAAAACACAACATTTCCAGGGAGGTCTGTGAACGTGGGCAGGCTAACTCTTAGATGCTAACATGTCTTGGTCTTAATATCCTAATTAGTGATAAGAGACTGTTTCTCAACATGTCTAAATACCAAAGGTTAATTTCTAACATAGGTCTCTACATTATGAACATGTGCCATGCACTGGAGATCTGTTTCAAAACAACGTGAATATACTCAACACTACCGAATGGTAGGCACACGTACCATGGTTAAGATGGTTAATTTTATGTTGTGTGTTTTTTACCACAGTTTTTAAAATGTGCCGTTCACTATAAATGGATCAACTCATCTAATTCTCCCCAACCATGTAAGATTGGCACTCTTACTATTTCCTTTTTCCAGTGGGAAAACTAAAACTTCAGGGAAGTAAGAGACTTGTCCAAAAAGATCTGGCATTCAAAACAAAATAGTGTGATCCAAGTCCCTTGGTCATAACCATTTTACTCTTCTCTCATGCCAAAAAAAAAAAATTAAATAAAAAGGGAAAAAAATATGTATTTTAAAAATAACCTATGACCAGAAGGATGATAAAGAGGTATGTGTAGGAAACAGCATTTTAGGCTACAAATCCATGTCTCTAGGAAAACAAAAAGTAGAAGGTCATCATGTAAGAGGATGCATACCTGGAGTTTTAAATGTTAGATTTACACAAGATACACAGAACAACTTTTTACAGCTAATGTGGGTGGGTAGGAGAGCCCTGCCACCCTGAAGCAGCCTTAGTAGACCTGGGTGGGTATTCCTCAGTGAGCCCAAAGGGAGGGTAAGCCTGCATTCGCTAAAATGTGAATTCTGTTTCTGTCTCCTTCAGTGATGCAGACATAAAAACCGAAGAATGAAAACAAAGAACAAAATTCCTGTCTGCCTATTTCATTTAGAATTTTTCACTCATTCTTCTAAATCTCCATTCCTTAAAACTAATTCTGATGTCTTTCATTTCATCCATGCTGGCACAGTCAGAAACAATTTTTGTTATACAAATACTGTAATGTCACTGTTATTGGGACAAATTAACCTGGACTTCAATTGGGCCAAAAAACAAACTCTATTTGCCAAAATTCCTCTGAAAGAAATTAAAGTACTTAGGATTTGAGATTCATTCTCACATAACCCACCAGGAAATCTATTTACTCCAAACAAGTTTTAAATGCAAAACTAGCCTGTTCTTTGCTACAGTTCCTTTCCCATTATGGATTTTTAAGAAACAAAATAGATTCTTGACGAGGACACACTTGTAAATAATGTTTTCTGTTAAAGCCTTCAACCACAATGGTCTCAAAACTTTGGCAGCGTCAATCACAGCTGCCTCTACTAATTTCCTAAGCTGTGGTCCAAGACTTAGAAACGCACTTTATTCAAGGCAAGGAGTGAGAGTTATGGTTAAATATTCTGGTGTGCAGATCTATAAAGCTGATAACAGCATGCAAAGATAAAAACAGTACAATATTCTCTTCCTGGAATGTTCTTTATCTAGTTCTTGACATAGTAAGCTGCTCAAATAACACTTGCTTTCTTAATTTCTCTCTCATGAGGTCATTTGCAATATCACCACTAAAAAAAAATTTTTTTTTTAAACAGGGCTCTTACCACTCCTTGATACTTTCTTATTTATGTATTTGTTTATTTACTCTTTCCTTGCATTACTCCCCAAAAACTCCACAGTCCCTGGTACATGTTTGGTGCTCATTAAATATCTGCAGAATAAATGAATGAAGGAAAGGAGGGAGGGAAGGAAGGAAGGAGGGAGGGAAAGAAGGAAGGAGCATGGTGTCTGTATAAAATATTGGAAGGCAGCTCATTTAGAGGGAGGCATATCCTTTTTCACGGGAGACAGAAACCAAAGGAGACTTGACCTTGGGCTCTCTTTGGGTAATATAACCTTTCTGAATCCCACTGTGTGCATTTATCAAATGAGAATAATAGTGCTAGCCCTGTTTCACTCATTATATTAGTGAGAAAAAATAGAAAATAATTCATCAGTGTAAGAGAAAAATTACCATCCTAGAGGCTCTGCATTTTAAGTAATCAGGGACAATGTTTGTTTCAATTATATATAATTCAATATATAATATATTCAATTTTATTTATTTATATATATATATAGTCAGGGCAGGAGGGGAAGAATAGGCAATGATGGGGGTTGTTCTGGATGTCACAGGTTTTGGTGGGGACTCTTGGACTCTTTTTTTTTTTTAATTAATTTATTTTTGGCTGCACTGGGTTTTTGTTGCTGGGCACGGGCTTTCTTTAGTTGTGGCGAGCAGGGGCTACTCTTCATTGCTGTGCGTGGGGTTCTCATTGCAGTGGCTTCTCTTGTTGCGGAGCATGGGCTCTAGGTGGGTGGGCTTCAGTAGTTGTGGCACACGGTCTCAGTAGTTGTGGCTCACGGGCTCTAGAGCGCAGGCTCAGTAGTTGTGGCACACGGGCTTAGTTGCTCTGCGGCATGTGGGATCTTCCCAGACCAGGGCTCGAACCCATGTGCCCTGCATTGGCAGGCGGATTCTTAACCACTGTGCCACCAGGGAAGTCCCAACTCTTGGACTCTTCTGGGGGGTTATAAAGGTAAACAGTGAGGCTAGAGAATGTTCCAGCGCCCTCTCCACTGGGATGTGGACTGTCACACAGTTCTCAGCTAAGGCCAACCTTTGTTGTGCTTGCATCTTATGTGCCTCTTGGGCCTAGGGTTGGAGTTGGAAGATGGTAACGGGCTTCAAGCAGAGGCCAGATTTATACATGAGTTCTTGAAACTGATACATATATGAGTAGTTGAACCTCAAACTCAATTAGCCCCTTACCCATCAAGCAGGGTCTTATAAAGGAAGCAGCACTAAGATATGCAGAGAACAAAAGCCAATTCTCTCAGGGCTTTTTCTAGGCTATGACTATAAACACCTTACTCTATCATCTCAGCTCAGGAAGTGAAAGGCCATGGCCATATGGTCATCCAGTGTGCATTTATTAAATAACTGCCACATGCCAGGCACTAGGATGGAGGTACAGCAGTGCACAAGGATACACCACAGTTTCTGCTCTCAGAGCTCCCAAGGGTACGACATCATGCAAACTACTCGCGGCTTTGCTGGGATGTACATTTGGCAACACAGCTGTCTTATTCCATATTGGATACTGGAGCCATAAAAGACCATCAAGTCCAATCCTTTATTTGACAGAGGAGAATGAGGAGTCCCAAGAATCCAGACAACTAGCCCAAGGTCAAAGAATCCAAGTCATAAGAACAAAAGCTCAATTAGAAATTCACCTACAAACTCAGGGAACATGGCTCTTGCTTTAAGCCAATAAATAAATTGACTTGGTTTTCTGTGCACACACCAGCTAGGAACAGAAAGAGAAGGAGGCAGTGGAGGTACCAAGAGAGCTGTACTGTGATCACAAAAGTGTTACCATCCCTTCTTGACATAAATTAACCATTGATGGAATATTACAGTTCAGTCATATTGGTAAATTAATTCTCCAAGGTAGAAAGTGACTTTGGGCAATGTAAATACAGCCTTTAGAAAAAAAAAAAAGTTGCTAACCTAGTGATAGAGGATGAACCAATCCACAGAGTCTAGTCTAGAAGGACACATTTTAGTAGGTCCTATACCGTGACTTGCTCATTTGTACACTTAGGCTCTTCCTACTTCCCTTCCCTTGACCATGGTCACTTTCTTTGTATCAGTCATTGTGGAAAGGGTGAGGTTTTAGGCAAAGGTCAGCCGTGGGCATCCAGGTCTTGTCAAAGACCTAGGCAGATACCTAGGATAATAAATTCTAATAAATACGGAATCTCTATATAGGTCCTGAGAACAATGGTCATGTCTGATCCCTCTGATGAATAAAAGCCTGGTCAAGCTAATGGACACAACCTCCATACACAGAACAAAATGGACCTATAGAAGGGTTGGTTTCCAGCAGCAAGGGACAGTCCAAAACATCATGTCCAAGGTGGGGGCAGAGAAGGAAATTAGGATTAACAACTAAGGAGTAAAGGGTAATAGACAAAACTTAGGAATTTCAGCAGAAGGAACCTGTAAAGTTCCCTTCAGGCAATGGCTCACAAAAGGTAGATACTTTCAGGATGGCCTACAGCCATGCCCATGGTCTGGATAGAGCTGGATCAACTGGGACAAAGATGGTTGTGATCAGAGCGTCATGATGATGGCTGTTGAGTGTGGCTCCATTGAGGATATCAGTGCAATCTATGAAATGGAGGGTTGCAGGAATTATGGGCCTAGGGCATTCTGAGGAGGAGGAGATCATGATACAATGTGCCCCATTTCGACCTTGATAAAAATCCTGGCTCTAACTTTTACTTATTAGCTGTTAGAGGGACCTTGGACAAGATATTTAGCTCCTCATAATAACAGTGGTGATGAGGAGGAGGAGGAGGAGGATGTGATGATGATGATATGATAACGTGATGATGACGATGATGTGATGATGATGATGATATGATAATGTGATGATGATGATGATGTGATGATGATGATAATGACATGATGACGATGATGTGAAGATGTGATGATGATGATGATGATGTGACGATGATGTGAAGATGTGATGATGATGATGATGATGTGATGATGATGATAATGACATGATGATGATGATGTGAAGATGTGATGATGATGATGTGATGATGATGACTATATTAGCCGACATTAATGAAGACCTACTTGGTACTAGGCATGACTAATGTACTAATTCATTTAACTCACCCAGTAATCCTGTGAGCTAGATGCTGTCATCATCATTTTAAAGTAAAGGAAATTGAGACACACAGAGAGAAAAATATAATCTTTCTACAGTTACAGAGCTAATAGGTATTGACACTGGGACTTGAACTCAGGTGCCCTGAATCAGGCTTAGCAACCAGCCAGTTGTGTCTGACATAGAAGTGGAGACCAGAGTGACTGCATGACTCACACCAGCTCTCTCTGTGCTCACGTGTCCTATGTCTTCCCTCTTCTGACGATGGATTGCACCCCATCACACCCCTGCCATAGGGTGCTCCAGTTACTCAGGACTCATCTGAGTACCTCATTTACCTACTACAGGACTGTTTCAAGGAGGTGGGCGTAGAATCTATGCCAGGCCAATAGGATGCTTGCCTGAGATTCTCCAAATTGGGGCTGGAGAAGAGTATCCTCCTTTCCCCTTTACACAGAGACCTGAGGTGAAGACTCCAGGATAGCAGGTGGTCACCTCCTCTCGTTCCCTAAGAGGAGAAGCCAGCCAACGAAGCGGGGGTGTGGGGGTGAGTGAGGGGGTCTCAGCTGCACCCGGGCCTCTGTCCAGCCATCCCCATCCAGCCCTGCTCTTGCTCAATCCAGAGCTTTTGCTTTTTCTCAACTTGAGGTTCACCATTTGCTACAGAAATACACCTCTGCTCACGTATCTAAACTTTAACTTTCTCATCTAAAAATGGGGACAATAACACCCATGTCATTGGGAAGTGGTGAGATTTTAATCTAATGCTTGGAGAGTGCTTGGTATAGCTCCTGGTTCCTGGTGAGTTCCCTATCACTAGTATCTTTATTTTTAGAGAAATACATTTCACATTCCTCTACAAGTCACTATAAACCCCTAACATCTGACCAGCCCTGATGTCAACAGAACACACATCAAGTTAGACTCAATAATTAAGAGACTCTTAATTACTGGACAGATTACTGGACTGAATGTCAATATTATGACATAGTATGAGTGTGTTTCATGTTTGGTAATTGCAATCATTGTTGCTTTTGTTGTGGTCATCCATGTACAATGCTTGGTGTCAGTCTATTTATCTCTTGTAAAAATAAAATACAGTGTGTGTGTGTGAAAAAAAAAAAGTAAAAATAAATAAATAAATAAATAAATTTATAAGAATTTTTATGAATACAAAAAAAAGATTATTATATTGTAACATTCACTTACTCATTCAATAAAATACTGAAAATTAAAAAAAAAAAAAAAAGAGACTCTTGACTCTAAAGACCTGCATAAAGGCCCACGTCAAGCATCTCTGTTGGAAGTTGGAGCCTCAGCCTTGGCCTGGGGACCTGCCGTTTGCTGGTAACACATTGGCCTTGGTTCCAATCACTGCCTCTGCCTGTGTTGTCAAGGACGGATCACAGTGCGTACAGCCCTGCCTCAGAGTCAAGGAGGCAAAGTGTGGCCCAGAACTACATACGGTGTATTTTCTTCACCACCCACATTTTCCATGGAGGGCAGATCAGCAGGTTCTACTGGGGTGATCAATGTGTTTACGTGTCTGTCTCTGCGTCCCTGGGTCAGAATGGTTGCCCTGGATAAAACAGGTCATTTATTTTATTGATCCTGTGTCTCTACCTAGAGCAGGAATAATAAAGTCTTCTGGGCTGTTCCTGTCTCGCCTCTGTCTGGGCTGCCACAGTCTCAGAGTCTCGGGACCCGGAGCTGATTTTCTGTTGACTCCACAAGCTCTAGAGAGAGCGAAAGTTTTAATTGCAGTGGTTCTGTTCCTTCCTTGGAAGCTGATTTCCCTGGTGTTATCTCCAGCATCCATCTGTCTCCAGTGGCTGCCTCTGCCTCAACTGAATCTGACAGAAAGAAACAGATTTGCTCACTGATAAAGGCTCCAAATGAGATTGGACAGGGGCCCAGAAAGCAGCAGCGTCAGGAGGAAAAGTGCCTGACAGGTGTGGGACAGGCCCGTCTGTCCTGGGTAAAAACAGCAGCCTATGCTGCTGTGCCTTCAGCCCTGGGAGTAGACTCTGTGCCTTCAGCCCTGGGAGTCCGACAGGCTTTGGAAAGTCAAGGCTGGCAGACGCAGGCAAGCATCTATCTCTTCTGGTTACAGGCTCTCTGACTTCAAAGCCACACATTTAATCTCACTTGAAGCTCAGTTTACTCCCCTGAAAACCAGGGATAATAATAACTGTCTTACAGGCATTTTGCAGAGATTAAGGGATGTCACTTGCGCTGAACAGTTGGCAAACAGGAGTGCTGTTCAGCAAAATGACAAAGTCATCAAATTAACTGAAAAATCTGAATTCTTGCTAAATCAATACAGAGCTGATGTTGCAGGGCCTGGAGCTCAAATGCCCCTTGAAAACAGCTACCAAATGCCCCAAGGGTCCCGGCCCCAGAAAGGATCCATGTTTATTGGGAAATAGCAGATTTCAACCCAGTAAGAAAGCTCTCCTGGGAAGCACCAGGTTCCAGGAGCTCGTGCGACCCTTCTGGACAACAGTTAGTTTTGGAAGCTGTAAAATGCTTATGCAAAGGAGTTGAGCTCATCAAATCTCAAGATCTGGCTGAAAATATGAAAGCCTTTCCAAGTGATCATTTGCCTTGGGCAGAATGCATGACCTCAGCAAGTAGGCTCCTGTTAAGAAGTGGAAACATCAGCTGAAAACATTCTGAACGTGGCTTTGCTCAGAACTCACCTGCATTCATGCAGGAGTTTGGCACTAATTTGGGAAGCTCCCTAGAAAATGCCACTTGCTAAGCATTTGTTTTTCTATGCGGCTTAGCCCTGAAATCTGCGGTGACTTCTTTTCTGGTACTTACGTTTTTCATTTACCTGCCCACTCTCCCCTCAGTGCCTTATACACCACTCCTGTTCCCTTCAGACGATCGTATGGTTTCTAGCTGTTAATCACCTGATGGGAAGGCAGGGCTGACACCAAGATAAACTGGGGGCAAAGGGTGGTCTCCCAGTTGGTGGTTTTCCTGAAGACCACATCCATAGTTTGGACAGACACAGGGGTACATGGGAAGAGATTACCCCGCACAAATATGCTCATGAACACACATATGCTTGCAATTTAATTTTAAGCTCTTTCATGAAAAATACCTCCCTCTTTGCTTCTATGTCCCAAACGTCCAGAACAGGGTTGGATTTTGACTAGATACTTAATAGATCCTTGCTGGCTAGCGGAGGAAGAGGCAAGGCTGCCTTCCAAGACAAACAGGTGAGTAACTTACTTTCAATTAGTAAAGAAAGAAGGATTTATTTTATCTTATGCAAATTGGGGACTTGAAAGTAGAAATCAGTTCCCACATATTTGCATCTGCATGCAGGGGCTGCCCAGCTGAGCCGGTGGGAGTGAATCTTGAGAAAAATCATAGAATCTCCCATGAACTATACTTTTTCCAGGACCCCAGTGTTCTTCCAGGCCAATGTGTCAGAGTCTATGGCACAATAACCTGGCCATGCTCCTGGTACCTGGAATCTGAGAGATAATCTCAGATTTCACTGGCTCTTGGCAGGGGAAGAAGTGATGGTGAGAAAAAGTCAGGACATGTCTCCTTTTTTGGAGACTGGAAACCATTTTACTATCTTTACAGTGGCCAGAGTTATATGGTTGCCTGTGGAGTACCTTCCAGCTTTCTTTTTCTCCAAACATAATGACACATATATTACTTCATGTTTACATTTTTTCTTTTAAAGTCATCCATTGTCAGTCTTACTCAAAGTTACAGCAACAAACATTGAAGAAAAGAGGAGAGACACATAGGATGGATAAGAGTTAACAAATAGAAAGAACTAGACAGGCCAAGGGGCCAGGAAGGCGGTATTAAAGAAGAGTTGGCAGCAGAAAAAGGAATAAAGAGAGAAATCAGAAAGGCAAGGCTCTCGGTGATCTGGAAAACTCTTGCCCATTGTTCAAATCCACACTGAAGTGTAAACCTTCTCTGGGGAAGCTGGTAGATGATCCTTCCTTCAGGGACACATAGCTCTTTGCTGTGATGTCTATGACAGCAAAGTAAACAAGAAAAACTACAAGACATTGATTCATGCCCCCGTCAGACTGTGGGCGCATTGAAGAGATCAGGTATCTCTGGGACCCAATACAGTGCCTGGCAAACAGGCAGTGGTCCATGTACATTGACTTGTTGAATAAATGAATGAATGAATTGGACATGAAAGAGGAAGATGTAGAGAAGAAATAGGATGATGCACCAGATCTGTATTAGAGAGAAGAATCCTTTAAGTGCAAGCTCATAGCCAACCTTTCACACTAAGACTTCTTAACAGCTGGGTCTTCAGACCCCCCTTTCCTACCTATAATCACCTACAGAACTCAATGTGTATCCTGTCCTTTGACACTTTCCTTGTATAGCCTCATATCTCTAACTGGTATATGCTCTTCCCTGACCAACAAGATTGTATGCAATGCGAGGGCAGGTACTTACTGCCAAAACACTTGCTCTTTTTCATGTAAAGCCTCACCTTTGACCTCTAGCTGGGGCGAGCATGCCAAGGCTTGTGTAAAGTGGTAGATGCTTAACCTTCAGACTCATGATCCTAAACAATTCCCACTCTCAAGAAAAGAGGCTCCCAACCAACTCTGGCAACCTGTGGAGCTCCTTAAAAACCCACATCCCTACGATCCACCACTGAGGTTTTGGACTCAGTAGATCAGGAAAGGTGTCCTAGATCTGCATTCTCAAAAGTTCTTCTGATGAGGATTGGTGCTACAGTCCATTCCTTGGTATACCAGAACTCCCTGCCACTTGCCCATGTTTAATTGTTTCTCTTTTCCCCCTAGGATGCCTGAATGTTCCCTCTCAGCTCCTGAGCTCCCACTCCACTCTCTTGGTTCCCAACCCTACTAATCCTCATCTGATGTGATCCAGGACAACCCCTCCAAGGGGACCTCACACACAGCCCTCCCTCCCCAGCACACTGCAACTCCTAGGGAAGATCTGAGTTGTGATTCAGTGATTCAGATCCTGCTTTGAATTTCCCTCAGCACCTAGCAGGGGGCTTTGCACAGAGCTGCTGTTTAGCAGTGATCTATTGACTGACAAATCCAAAACTTATAATGCCAAAATCTCCAACTGGAGGAGTTGAATAAGGCTGTAGACTTTAAACTGTAATTAAAAATGGGAAGAAGGGACGAAATCCCAGTTAGGAGACAAAGCTTCTTTTAAATATTGCAGGATATATTGCTCTGGGGATGCCAAGGACAGAGGAAATTGTAAGACACACAAAAAAATAAACTGAACAAAAAAGAAGGAAGAAAAAAAACTAGAGGAAAGGCATCAGTTAGAGAAAAACCAAATATCTTGAAATTGCTTATTTTAATTGAGTGCTTGATGCCTGGAGGAGGTGGCTCCAATATTTTCAAACACAATTTACTTTTAGAATTAAAAAAGTTCTCTCTCTGAGTAATAAAATACCCAATTTCATTTAAAAATATCGAAATGGCTAATTAAAGTATTACTGGAACCCAAGAAAGTGCCTGGAAAATAGTGCTCATTGTTTACTGACTGAGTAGGTGAATGAATGAGTTGGACAAGAAGAAAGAAGGTAAAGAGGAAATAAAATGTTTCACAGAATCTTTAAGAGAGAGAACAGTCCTTCAAGTGCAAGCTCAATGCTGACCTCTCATACCAAGACTTCTTGACCTCTGGACCTCCAGACTGCCCATTATAAAATTTAATGGTCATATCCTCAAAAAGACTTGTACACGATTGTTCATGGTAGCCTTATTCATAATAGACAAAGTACAGAAACCACCCAAACACCCACCAAATGATCAATGGATAAATAAAATGTGGTGTTATGTCCGTACAATAGGATATATTTCATCCATAAATAGGAATGAGGTTCTGATGTGTGGTACAACATGGATGAATCTTTACAAAACATTATCCTAAGTGAAAGAAGCTGTATACACCAGAGCACATGTTATATAATTCCATTTACATGACATGACCAGAATAGGCAAATAGAGACCAATAAATAATAATAATAATTAGAGGTTGCCAGAAGCTGGGCTAGGGATGGATGAGAAGTGACTGCTAATGGATATAGGGTGTCTTTTTGGGGTGATGAAAATGCTCTAAAATTAGATTAACATGATTGTTGCACAATTTTGTGAATATACTAAAAACCATTGAATTGTACTCTTTAAAAGGGTGGATTTTATGTTCTGTAAATTATGGCTCAGTGAAGCTGTAAAACAAATGTCATGGTCAATGCAAAGTACCATATTAAGTCAAACACAATGGTGATGTTTTAAACAGGACTGTGGAGATAACTGCACAGTCATTTGTTGGTTTTCTGGCAGTTTTAGAAAAATCATGGATGTGAGATGGAATGTTGATTGTATTAATTCCTGCAGGAAGAGAGAGAGAGAGAGAGAGAGAGAGAGAGAGAGAGAGAGAGAGAGAGAGAGAAACCCTTAAGGGCCTTATATTAGAAGACAGTCAGAAAAATCTAGGTACCTACAACCTATACTGGGAAGGGAAATCCATGGATGGTCCAGGACCTGTCAGTCTGAATAGTGACAGAGGCCACACCACAGGTGCCAGTAAGAGGTTGGGCTTAGACAGTCAGAGATGATGCTTTGTGGTGGTAGCCAAGCCAGGCAAGTGGATGGGGAAAGCGATGAGGAATCTTGGGGCTATTCCCACTTGGAAGTCCAGATAGAAGGGTCAGTTCCAAGCCCCAGGCTGGAGTCCAGGGAAGACACCTGTCTCTGAGGACAGCTGGCAGGAAGGTGAACCCTGGTGCAGGAGGGAGAAACCAAAGGTGGCAGAAGCAGGACGGGGGCCAGAGTACTGTCTTCCTCACTGCACTTCTGTGGCCCAGCTGTATCCCACCTGCACGTCCTGCAGCTCCATGGAGCCATTTGAAATCCACAGATCCTTTCCAGTGGCCAATAACCCTTTCTGCCCACAGCTCTCATAGGACAAATAACATCCAAACCCACCTACCAACCAATCCCACTGGAAAAAGAATTCACTGAAATCAGAAAGCATCACTGTCTAGCACATTTGTAGATCTCATTATTACATCTGCCTTACTAATCGGGACATTTAAGATTTACATTCGAACTACAATGCATACAAATCTTATGAATTAGTTTCGGGAAAACTAGAGATGAAAAGTATTTTGGGAACAGACCTGGATTTCTAATACGTTGTTGTGGATTATTTGGTTCAGTCAAAGAAAGAAAGGGTGATTTCAAATGGAAACGAAACAAAGACAAAAGCAAAAATAACTGCAACAAAAAGCCACGACCAAGTCGAAACACGGGAATTACAGGAAGACCAGCTGCTGAGCTTGACTTTGTTGGCAGGTGGGGAGCCGAAGCTCCGCGGCCTCACCAGGCACTCGATGAGAGGCAGACTCAGCGGACCAGAGATGAGTCCTCGGCAAAATGCAGCAGTGAGCTGATTTTAGCCTGTATATTCAAGAGTTCAATTGCCTTTAATAACTCACTTAGTAACCCTTACATGTAAATAAAAGTAAATCTCTATGGAATTGTGGGTCATTCATTCCATAAGGACCAAAGAGTGGGACTTCATCTTCGGATGAGTTTGTTAACCCATCTACAGGACACTCAGTCTACAAAGCAGACGGTGAGGACACTATTTGGTGA
This sequence comes from Eubalaena glacialis, assembly GCF_028564815.1. Taxonomy (NCBI): domain Eukaryota; kingdom Metazoa; phylum Chordata; class Mammalia; order Artiodactyla; family Balaenidae; genus Eubalaena; species Eubalaena glacialis. The sequence continues at coordinate 125,758,620 of NC_083723.1, read as the reverse complement.
ATCACAGATCTTGACCAAACCGTCACTTTACACCAGGGAGGCTTAACCCCAACATAGGTCTCGTACCTTCTTTGCACTTGATCACATTCGCTCTGAGCTTTTTGATTAACCCCAGTATATTTTTGGAAGAGATAGAGAACAACAACAACAACAAAATGTATTTATAATTAAATGAATCCTTCTTTAGAATATATTTTAAACCAGAGTATGTTTGCTAATACTCAGGATAAATGTTCAGAGATAAAATCATATACTTTTAATTTTCTGGTTATTTTGTCCCTTGAGTAGATTCACTCAACTGAGATTTGAATGCATCAGTTCAGTTCTCTCTTTCTTCTCATGAAGCAACCTATAGTCTCTAATTCTCTACTCTTTGGCTTTTCAGTGGTGACCAAGAGAACAGACAACTTTCCCATCACATGAGTTCTCTGGGAAGCTTTGTATCAACTCTGGCTCTGGCCTTTAGCCTAGAAGATCAAGTAAAATGCCCCCCTCTAAAAGAAGCCTGAAGCCTAAAGGTTTGGCCTCTATTTCTACCTCTCCCCATAGCAAAACGTGTGACTGTGAGCCTCTGGGCCTCCACCTCCTCATTGTCACCCAGGGGGGCAGGGGGCGCAGAGAGCTCTTTCCAAACCCACAGAGCTGGGCCGTGTGTGTGTGTCTGCGTGTGTGTGTGTGTGTGTGTGCGCACGTGCACACTTGGATCAGATACACCTGCTCTACAAGCATATTGTATTCTTATCAGCAGCAAAGATCTTAACCTAAACATTAACAACCAACACTAAAACAACAGGATAAACCCGACAAGGATGTGGCTTTATCTACTGCTTTTTTTAATCTCCTCTGAATTTTTAGGGTGTGTCTACTATAATTAAAAAAAAAAAAATCCTTCCAGAGGAAAAATAAAGAATGTGGGGATTTCAGTTAGCAGTAGGGCTAGGTGTCATCTGCATCCTCCAGGGCTCACAATCACACGTCACTGTCACCACAGATCCGCTAACAGGGGATTCCAAATGGCATCTCATGCCCACTCAGGAAAGAAGGCTCTGCATTTGCTAGGCAGTGTTTTTTAAGAAGAGCTATCAAATGTGCCCTGTTTTTTGGTAAATAAGAACATGCTTTTTGGTGTTCATAGGAAACCACCTTGTGGGCAGTTATATCATCTTATCTGTTCTTAGAAAGAGAGGTAAAGGAAATGGGGCCATGGAGCCCTGCTGGCTGACTCAAGGCTTCCTGAGCCCAAGACTGGCTCTGAGCAAACACCACCATCAGAACCACGGTTGCTCCCAGGGGAAGCCCTGCTGTTAAGTACACCAGCGATGGGACCTCCCTCTGTGCTGGGACATGAGCACATCCCTTTCTTTTCTCAGGCTCCATCTCCCAAGAACTTACCCTCTGTGATTTATCCTTGGACCCTAACTGATAGAACTTGGGAAAGGGTGGGAGCAGAGACCCTGTAAATCTCAGGGTCTCCTCCTCCAGGTACTTACAGATTACAAGCCACCCAGGACAGCCTGGGTGGTCTCCTCCTCCAGGTACTTACAGATTACAAGCCACCCAGGACAGCCTGGGAAGGGGAAGTGGAATGCCCTGGGTTGCAGAGTCTAGTTCATAAGCAAAGCATCTTCTAGAAAAACCAAGGTCACATACTAGGTAAAGAGCAAAGAACACCAAGTCCTGGACAGAAAGGAAACCTAGTGTTAAAGGATCACCCAAGGCTGCTCTGAGCTCAAAAGGCCGAGCAAAAGAAATAGAAAGGAACAGTGGGTCCATTGAAAGATATGGTGCAGCGTTGGGCTGTGGCATTTCTAGGTGGCTTTTGACTGCTCCCTGGCAGAATGGCCGCCATTGGTTTTAAAACAATGAGTATTTTAATTTTGGGAATTGTAGGCACTTAATTATTTATGATTATTTTCAAAAGAACAGGAACTTCTTGAGGTCAGATGACTTACATGTTTTTGGCGTTCCTCCACTCCAGCCTACTGGGGTTAAGTAGAATGTTAGCAAGTCCTCTATTGAATTGTATTAGGATAGTAATTTCATTGCCAAGATGATAAAGAGAGGTGGGTTTAGGATTAATTAACTCTCTGCCTTTAAGATATTTTCCAAATCATCTCTCTCTACCTTCTGGAAATGAGTCTAACTCACTCAGCTTAGAAATGCCTATGTCTCGATCTACACCAAAGTTTGGTGTACACTGGATCTGGGGGATGACCTCCATAAATGTTCCCACATTCTCCATCACAATCTATCAGGGACAGCCAGCCAAGTGACGGATGGAGTGTCTATGAGACTGGTCCCATCTTGGCTGTTTCTATTCCTGATAACCCACGGCATCCCCTGACCTGATATTTCTATGACAGTGTACACAGCATAAACCAGAGAGGAACCCCTTACTCCTTTAAAGATAGTTTGTCAGAGAAAAATCAATGACTTTTCAACTCAGAGTTTACAAAGCCTAAGATGGGGAAAAGCTTGTAGAAATAGGTTGCCTGTTTTAGCATAACAAAATAAGGCACTAAATAACATATAACGGCCTAAAAGAAGTTAATGTATGTCCTTGAGGACTGTGGCATCCTTTATAGGTGATCATTTGACTCTTGACTCAGAATGGAGTAAAGCACACTGAACACAAGTGAGAAGACTGGGTTCAAGACCTGTTTTTACTACATAGACCTCTGGATTGGGGAACCACTTAACCTCTCCACATATGGTTTACCATCTGATACAACCAACTAATGGCATGTTTGTGGGGATAGGTATAAGCAGTCTGTACAGAGTTCTCAGTATTTGTAGCACTTTACCCATTCTTTACACCAGGTAGAGTTGTTTAAGTGGTAGTGATGTGCACAATCTCTCTCTGACTTCTTTGTGACCAAGTTCATGTTTGCCAAGTAGACTGAATAAGGTAAAGAGTAGAGATTTTATTTTTGTTGGAGGAAAGGGTAGATCTTAGTATCTCATAAATATTGCCTTTTGATTTAAGTCATCTCATTCATTTGATCTGAAAAAGCAGAAAGGATCAAAGACTGCCACAGAAACCTTCTGGATTTTGTTTCTGACACAGGAAAAAGGCAAAGAAACACCCAGGTTGATGGTGAGGATGATGGCCCAGCTAGAAGCTATGCACCCAGCTTACAGAGCGCTAATTCACTCGGAATTAGAGATGGGAGCCTCCAGAGAGCTCATCTCCAGGAGGAAAACTGAGCTATTTAAATACTGTTAATCCTGGGAGGAAAAGCTATATAAAAAGGACACGCAGTAATATTAAACCTCTTGTTCAGCAACAATGCAATCATCACATAATGGTTTAATCAAAAGGGTGAAATGACTAAGTGGGAGTATGGTAGAAGGTGAAGTTGGGTGAAAGTAATACAGAAGAGTTAATCTTCATCTATTATAATAGGAAAGTAATAGATAATGTCTAAATAAATAAATACAAATATTTTAGTACATTTTTGAGAAATATTAAAGTAGGTGTCGGAAAAAATAGCAAAAAGAATTGAAAATGTTAGCCTTTGGGGATCAAGACTTGGGGTGAGGAGGAGGGGACAGAGAACTATTCTTTTAGTCAGTATGAGCCTTGATGTACTACATAGTTGTACAAAATCTGTGTGTAAATTACTTTGAGAAAGATAAAAACGAAAAATGGTTTTAAAAGCAAAACAGACACAAAGCAGAAAAACAATTAGAGAATCAATTCCCATTCACAGAGAGAATCTCTTCTTGTTTGTATTCAGTCTCTCATAGGCTTTGTAGAAACAGAAACTGGGTGGGGAAATGGAACTCTGTGTAGGGTTACTGGCTCTAAATTCATCCAAGTTTTCTCACACGAGTTGGGTAGAGAGAATGCATGGCAGCTTAAATCACTGAGTTAGCATTATCTGAATCCTTCTTGACTTTAGGCTCAGAAAATTCAGATGAGGGTATTTCATACATATGCAAAAATACATACGCCCTGAAGTTTTGCAACTCTGTGTGTATTAAGTAAAAATGTTCAGAATAACCAAAATGTGAATACCTAAAAGAGGTCTTCTACCCGAGAAATAGAAAGAACCACACATATCAAGACTTAATTATCCCAATGAAGGTATACCTCTTAAATTAAATTTCTCTGCAGATATTACAAAGATAACTTGTTCTTTGCCAGCACTAAAACAACACAGACCTATATAAAGATCAGCATCAATACATAGCTCCCCTACCTACCATTCTTTTAAAAAGTGTGTTCCCCTTAAGAACAAGTTTAGTAGATCACTTTGGTCTCTTTTGGCTAAATTTGATACAGATGGACCCCTTTGATATTCAAGGGTCATCTGTATATGTAAGCCCTATTAAGTTCAAGGTCTAAATTTGATCAAGAAACCAAACTATGCATGGTTCTGTCAACTTACTAAAAGGTATTGGTCAGGAAGGAGATTTTATTAAACAAGAGAGAAACTGTATGTGAGTTTCCTGTGAAATGCATATGTATATACACTTGTGAAATTTACTTTCAGTAAGGGTTATGTAGCTCACTGCCTCAATTTCTCTTCTTACCATGTGCCACCAAAGAGGGCTAGCTTTATCCAATAAAGATCAATGTTTCTCTCGCTAGTCTAAATGCCTAGTATTAATGATTTCTCAAGACCACTGAGAACAGTCTAAAAGAGATTATTGTCTTTGGCAGATGATTCATCAATGTTTCCCTGGTCAAAGTCACCACTATGGTGTTCTGGGCCTGGCCAAGTATTATTTACAGAAGTGATTTGGGCCCTGCCTGGCCATGGGGCCTCAGGGCGACCCTGCAGGTAAAAGTCCCTGAGTTCCTTGGGGCATCCGGTTGACCCATGCCCAGGGCAAGTGGGTAGAAGGTTAAAGAAGACCCAAAATGGAAAGAGGAAATGGAGTCCAGGATGAGTTTGGGGGACTGAGGGCTGAACAGGCCCAGACACTGAAGATGTAAAACTTTGGAGGAAGGTACAGCAGAGCATGGGGCCACTTGGGGTTGAAAGGTGACAATGTCCCTGGTTTGCTAAGACAAACATTGGAAAATACTCAATGAACACATGACTTTGCCAACATGTGAGTGAACATTTAAAGGCCACGGCCTTCTGTTCCTTGGGGACAGAGTTAACAATCTGAAGTTCAATGGACATGCAGGTTATCAACTACCCAGGAATGTTGCAGCAGCGACATGGGGGATTATACACGATTTGAAATGTATGGGCTCCTATCATACAAACTGAAGCGTGTAGTCCTGGCAGTGAGTATGATGTTTTCAGAAGAGACTGCTCCCCTAGCACACGGCTATTGGACCATTCCAGCAACTTCCCAGGAACACTCTAACCATTAGGGCATATGGTTTACATCTTTGCATGCAGAGCTCCCAGGATGGAAGGCAACGCTGAAGGTAACAGTTTAGAGTTCTAGGCATTATCTCTGCATCCTGGACCCTCGCTAACTGACTCAGCCTGTGGCCTGCTGGGTCTACAGAGAGGGATGCTCATTTAACCCTTAATGCCTAACTGGTGCTAAAGGACCCCATTCACACAGGAGAGAAAAGGCAGGGTAAAGCAACCTCCCAATCCTGACCCTGCCAGCGGCTGTCATATACGCTTCAGGACAAGGGTCTAAAGTCATGGGACAGGCGTGGGAAACCCCAGGGGGCTTAGGAGAGAAGCTGTGAAGAGGAAATGGGAGGACTCCCAAGACATTCCTGCTCCTGGTGCTTCTCAAGAGGAGCCTTCTAGTCAGGGTGGCATTAAGGACCTAGGAACTTGGACCAAACCCTGACTACGGAGAGTTAATTATGCAGGAAGATGGAACAATCGTGAATGTGGCATGAGCACGGCTGCACTGGCCTGGTCAACCCAGCCCTGCTGCGGAGCACCGGGGGGCTCAGCTGTTAGCAGTTCAGAGGAAGCATCGGGGCAGCTTAACTGTCTCCATAATGTCACCGGCCCACCTGCCGTGGCCCTGCAAAGGGACTGAGCCAGGTGTGTCATCATTATTTGTGAGCTTTATGACCGTCAGAGGAGATCCTGAGCTTGTGAGCTGAAATGGCTCCAGACTTTGAGACGGGGGGAGGGTGTGCACATGTGCACCTTAAGGTTTCTTTTAAAAGAAATCTAACACATTCTATCGCTATTTCTTAGAAGACACTAGAAAGTCGGCAAATCACATCTCCATGAACCTCAGTCAATCGGCTATAAATAAGGGTTTGGACTAGAAGAATTCTTGGGTTCCATCTGTAGTTTTGTTCTCTGAATTTAAATGATATCCTGGTCACACCATGCACAGGCTTTAGGGATTAAAGTGAGTAAATTTGGGGGACTGTCTTAGTCTGTTTCTTAGGTCGCCTCAGTCATGTTTTACTGAAAGCACCAGTCTGTTTTGAGGAGCATCAGACATGCGAAGATGGGAAAGCCTGGGTGGGTTTCATCAAGATCTCCGGCAGGTTAATCGTCACTGTAACCATCCAGAGATCTCGTGAGCCCAAATAGCCCATAAACACACACAACTGGTTAGCACCCAGCAATCAAAATGCTTACTTGGATACATTCTATCAAGACTTTATAGTCAGAGAAATTGCTCTGACTATAAATCAGTTCAAAAAGACTTCAGTGAAATGGCCCAGCAAAGTATGGACAGAATGAATGAAAAGCCACCCTAAGACCCTTCTTTTTGATTATAGTTATGACCCTTCTCCATGGATAATGCCAACCAAGATGGTAAGTGCAGTAGCTGAGTTCAAACTTGTCCTCATGCCTGACATCTACCAAGAGCTGATTCCTCCATCACTTCCTTGCTAATAGGGACTGGGGGGGGGGGGAATTATATGATGTGCTAGGGCTGACCAATGAATAGTCAACTGCCAATGAAATTATGGCTGAAACTCTAAATGACTCAGCCAAAGAAACAATTGGTGTCATCAAGTTCAAGAGGATATGCCACCCTCATCTGAGCCCTTACTTTTTTTTAAAAAAAAAGTTTATTAATTTATTTGGTTGCGCTGGGTCTTAGTTGTAGCAGGCAGGTTCCTTTGTTGCGGCATGCGAACTCTTAGTTGCGGCATGCATGTGAGATCTAGTTCCCTGACCAGGGATCGAACCTGGGCCCCCTGCATGGGGAGTATGGAGTCTTAACCACTGCGCTACCAGGGAAGTCCCTGAGCCCTTACTTCTGAGCTCCTCTGCAGGCTACACTCTGGAACAGGTGTCAGCAAACTGCAGCCTGTGGGCCTGTTGTTTGCTTTTATAAATAAAGTTTTATTGGTACACCACCACACACACAAATTTGTGTATGTGTTGTCAATGGCGGCTTTTACAATACAACAGGAAACAGGAGAGTTGAAAAACTGATGAGACTGAATGGCTCACAGAGGCTAATTCCCCTGACCCCTGCTGAGCTGAGGCCACCTCGAAAGGTCACACATATTTATCGATGGATGTGAGATGCCTGATGTGACAAGGGGCTTTCATCTACAAGTAGTAACGTTCCTCTTGTTCAAGCAAGATGGAGTTGAGATCATTTACTTTCTTTCTACAATTCCACAGAGCAGAAGTTCGTTTGACCCCAAAGGAAGAGACTAGTTGGAAGACCAAGATCTGGACCAGAACAGGTGCAGCTGCCTTCACTGGCAGGCAGGCCACTTCCTCGTGTTTTTTACTCTTTATGCAGGCTCCGAAAATTATCTTAGCTCATCCAGCCATGAAACTTTCAGTGGAACCACAGGGGGAGGGAAGGCATACTTGTAATTATGTCTATAACAGGAAGCTTCTCTGTTTACGATCAAATGGTGGCTTTGGGTGGACATGTGGGCAGGAACTAACATGAAAGCTGGGGGACCAAATTAACAGAAGACACTGAGGGCATGGATAAAGAGCTTGGACCTGATGCATGCAGTACTCCTTTTGAGCCTAGCTCTTGAAAGTACCAGCACTGATTTATATTTATGAGAAAAAAACAGGGAATACTTTGGGTGCTGTTGAGATCTGCTGCCCCTCCCCCTTCAGGACTGAGGTCCCCGGTGCCCCCAAAGCTGGGAGCTGGTGGCTCTTAGGTGGAACCAGCAGGGCGCTGGAGACAGCCCGTCCCAGCTCCCAGGAGCCGACCGACTGTATCTCATCCTAAGTCCACACTCAGCGGATGCCAGAGCGAGCGAAGGTTATAAAGACCTGGGCTTCTTGCCTCAAGGGCAGAGAATTCTGAAGAGTCACTCCCGCTCCAAGCTCCCCGTGGATCAGCCGAGACCGCCACAGACCCCGCACGGCACTTCAGCTCTTCCCTCTGCCCTTCCTACTCCCATAGGGGTTGGTCCCAAGAGCTCCCTAATAAAATCCCTGCACACGAATCACCATCCAGGGTTTTCACTGTCCCAGAGATTCTCAACCTAAGACAGACACCAAAAAGCACTGAGATTTTTGAAAAAAAACAATAAGAAAAAATAAAGTACCTATGGAGAGCATGGAATAATCAAACACGGGGTCTGAAGGACAGTTAGCAAAAATGTGAGGGGGAAACACCACTAAAAAGTGAGATGACCGGAGGAAATATTTACAGTGGGTCACGGACCAGAAGGATGTGCTCTGGAGACAGAAACCCTGCTCTGAAGTCCAGGGAAATGTGTCTGAACAGGGAGGACGGACTCAGGGGGCGAGTTTCTTCTTCCCGAGAACTGAACTGGGGAAGTGAGATGGGAGGTGAGAAGTAGGCAGAACTATTCAGGGATCATCTGAACCGTGAACAGCAGCCACGTGCGTCCCAGTGCAGTGGGGAGAGTCGGGAGGAGTCAGGGATTCTCCTGCTCACGCTGGCCGACGGCACGGACGTTAGCAGCATCACCTGAAAACCCAGACAGGTCTGGGGAGAGGATGGGACACCCTCATCCAAGTTGCAGAGTCAAGCTCAATACGTGAGTCAGCTGTTGGAGACATGGGTTTGGGTGATAGTCTAGGCCAGAGATAAGATCCTGGTGGAGAAGCTGTCACCCAGGGAGCATTCTTCTGGCAGAAGAGAGGCAGCCTTGCCTTCTTCCTCTTCTTGGCCGTCAAGGGCAGGGCAAGGAGGAAAAGCCTCCAATGAGGCCAGAGGAAGGTGACGTGTAGGGAAAGCACGTAGGCAGAGCCTCCCAACTTGAGTCACTGGGGTCCTGAACGTGCCATCAAATTCTGTTATTTGCATGAATATATACTTAGATATGAAAGTGAGGAGCTTGGGGAACCCTTCTGGGCCAGCCTTCCAGGAGGATGACAGAGTGAGCCTCAGATGCTGGGATGGCGAGGACCCAGGCGCAGAGGGGGCTCATGGAAGCTGCCCGAGATGAAATTCTTAGCTGGTTCCTGGCATCACAGAGGATCTCCTTCTTCGAGGACGTTGGACTTTGTGGGGTACAGGAGCCAGCCGGGAGGAGAGCAGGATGCCGTGATGATTAGAGGGAAAAGATCATAGCCCTGGAAAAGGCTGGGTGTTCTGACCACGCTGTGTGCCTGCAGGGTTCAAAAGGATGCACTGCACATGCGTGTAACACCGGGATAAACATCAGTAACAACATCGACGAGGCTCCAAGTCTTCAGGTGTCCTGTTAGACTAAATGCCTCTCTCTTTCCAGCGCCCAGACTATAGGATGCTGTAATTTGGGAGCACTGCCATGCTTTTGAGATTTAATCATCATGACCTTCTGCAAATGTGCTGGGCTTCCTCCTTTCCTGGTGCTGACTCTGCTCTCAGGGCAAACCCTTCCCCAGTTGCTTTCTTTTTCACACGCCCTCCCAGAAAAAGCCCTGTCTCCACCTTCCCTTGGTGTGTTGGCCCCAGAGATTGGCAGATTGGTGGACGAGTCCCAGGGCTGTTATCAGGCGTCCTCAGCGACTTCCATGTTTCTCTCCGTCAGCCGAGGTGAGTGGTACCTAAGAGCCCAGTACAAAAGTGGGTCTTGTCAGAGGAGAAAGGTAGCTCTCAAAAATTCTATTTAATCTCTGTTGACAAACTACATATTTTCAAAAGAAAGGCTCCAAATTGAAGATGAGATGTCCTAATGTCTAGGTAGCGCATTTGTTCTTAGGACAGCACAACAAAAGCATGAAGATGGGTTTGTGTCCTAATAAGGAATCAGATTTCCATGAGCAGAACTTCTCTGGAGATTTTGCTGTAGGTTCAAGAGATACAAGAAAAAGACCCATCCATTTTTTTTTAACATGTTTATTGGTTTTTCTTTGGTAATAATAACAATACAAATCAAATTTCCCCCCCACCTATTCCTGTCAGGAGAGCAGGGGTATCCGTCTGCCTAGAAGTTCGGGGGCCTGAACTGCCGACCCCTCCCCATTTTCCCCATTTCCTCTCATCACTGGCTTAAGGGGAGCCTTCACTCTGTTCTCTCTTCCCTTGATCCTAGAACTCCCTCATACACTTGGGATTACTAGCTCAGCAGTTAAAAAATAAATAGTTTTCCATTTCTCTACAATCTTTTCTGTTTCTGCCCCCATGTATTTCCTTCCAAATGCCTGAAGCATCATCCAGACTTAAATAAGCCTTTTTTTAAATTGTTTTTTATTGAGGTATAGTTGCTTTACAATGTTGGGTTAGTTTCTGCTGCAGCACGAAGTGAATCAGCTATATGTATACATATATCCCCTCCCTCTTGGACCTCCCTCCCAGCTGCCCACCCATGTCACCCATCTAGGTCACCACAGAGCACCGAGCTGATCTCCCTGTGCTATACAGCAGGTTCCCACTAGCCATCTATTTTACACATGGTAGTGTATTTATGTCAATCCCAATCTCCCAGTTCATCCCACCACCCCTCCTCACCCCGTGTCCACACGTCCGTTCTCTACGTCTGCGTCTCTATTCCTGCCCTGCAAATAGGTTCATCTGTACCGGTTCTGCATGGGGCTGAAATGCTCTCCGTGGGGCCTCCAAGAAGAGTAGTTGAAGATCTGCCATCATGCTTGTAAACCGGTTAGCCCTGCCCGATGTTACACTTCCGAGGTCTCATCAGTCACTCCGAACACGTTCTCCTGGTGCTGGAGGACCAACTCCAGATGCTTCACCAGACAGAGCTTTGGAGGCAAGAATCTCAATGCAATTCCCCATCCAGCAGCCAGAAGGCAGGGTAGGCGCGAAAGGACGGGCTGAGCATCACGCTGCCGGGTGGGCTTCTGCTGTGGGTCCTCCAGCAGCCCCCGAGAGCCGGGCTGGGCGCTCTGCACTGGGCCAGGAGGGCTGCAGGCTATGCTGGGACCTGCAGGGTTCTAGACAGAACTGACAGCAGAATTCATGTCGCCTTATTATAAAAGGCACAGCAAATGTTCTGCTGATACAGGGCTGCTGCCGTGGGTGGTTTACAGGCTGCAGGCAATGGCCCTGGGAAGGACTTGAGGCCAGTGGGACACAGGGAGGGCCACCAGGCCATTGACCTGCCATTGGACAGCACTGTGGCATTTCTGCCAGCTGGACTTCTAGAGAAGATGCACCATTTCTTCTGTCGCTTGCTTTCCAAATTCACTTTGCAATGCCTTTTGCTTTCTAGCTAAATCCCCCCATCTTGTGGCTGGTTTCTGTTTCCTCACAGCAATATGATATCCACGTGAACGTGCACAGAGGCTGGGTTAACTGCAAGCCCAGGGCATCACAGTCAGAACCGTGACTGACTTCCCGATTCTGTCCCACCCACGGCATTGCTCCACGCTCCCCTGGAGCCCACAGCACATTCCGTGAACCCTGCCCCCGTCCGTAGGGGACTCTGTGGGCAGAGCTTCAGAAAGTCCTGAGAACCACTAGCACACGCTCTAAATGAGGAGGAGAAGGGTGAGGTATTTTGGAAGCATTTTAAATGCATGCCCTAAAAATAGCATGTCTCCTTTAACAGCATTTGAAATTTCAAAATAAATTAAGTATCATTGCTTCAAAAAATTAAAGCTCTTATAGTAATGAGCAAGCATTTACCATCATCAGTGATTGATATAGTGAAGCCCGAACGGCACCTGCGGCAGCACCCGGCACGCGTGAGCTCTGTTTCAACTCATTGAATTCTCATCACGTCTATGGTTGCTAATATTATGACTGCATTTTCAAGATGAGGCAAGACTGACTTAGGACACATCATGTGTCCTGTGAGGAGCAGAACCGGGCCCCAAATCCTGTGCTCACAGCCAGGTAACTATTCCCTCGCATACCTCTCCCCCCACCGCCTCTTCCCTAAGGATAGTCAGCAGACATCAACGAGTTGGAAGGCAGTCCCTCAGTCCAGTCTTAGTTCGTAGGTCACTGCTGGTGGCCAGAGATGGGACGGCCCCGACAGGCAGGGTGTTAGGGACTGAATGTTTGTGTCCCTCCAAAATACACATGTTGAAGCCCTAACCCCCAAAGGGATACTATTTGGAGACAGGCCTTTGGGAAATAATTAGGTTTAGATGAGATCATGAGGGTGGGGCCCCCAGGACGGGATTAGTGTCCTTATAAGAAGAGGAAGAGACCAGTGTCCCCTGGCTCTGTCATGTGAGGACACGGGGAGAAGAAGGTGGCTGTCGGTAAACGAGGAAGAGGGTCCTCACCAGACACCAGATCTTTCAGAATTCCCAGCCTCCAGAATTGTGAGAAATAAACCCTTGTTCTTGAAGCCACTCAGTCCATGGTACTTTGTTTTAGCAGCGCCCAAAGGGCAGAGACTCAGGGGGAAGTCAGGCAGGGGACCTCCCACTGTTCACCAGAGTTCATCTATGTTCATGTGAAGGAGACTTCTGCGCAGCCCTGTCAAATGCTGCAGGACTTGGGCTGTCAGGACACCTCTAGGAACTTTTCTGGCTCTTAGGAAACTTGGGGAGCTAGTCTCAAATGTGATACATATGGGAGGGGGTACGATGCGGGGGAAGCTTAATAACTATGAGACTTGGGTTCATTTAGGAAAGAGGAACCTGAGGTACAGATAACACTGTACCTGTCTTTGCTTTTTTAAAAAAAATTGTAAGAGAATTTCATGTTTGTTGTGAAAAAAAATCAAACACAGAAAATAAGTAAAAAGTCAAAGCTCCCACACCCAACCTGCAGTTAACCGTTTGATAGATTTCCCTTCAAACTTTTGCTTTATTCCTATGCTTATGTGCATCTTCATTCTCAGAAAGAGAAAGAAAAGAGTGAGAAGGAGGGAAAGAGACATATAGACAATACTCCCAGAGTCTCTTCATACATTTCATGGCTTTGTAGGTAGTCGCCATTTCAACCAGTCTTTCTCCAATACAAGCCAATCTGGTTGGTCTACCCAGCATATTTATAGGAACAATGGGGGCCGGATACAGAGGTGATGTGAAATTCTTAGATATGGGTATTCAATTATGGCCATGGATTTCCACACTGAGCACCTGCTGTACAAAAGACATCCCCCACCACGTGCTGCAGGTTGGGGGAGTGGACAAGTAAGGTGTGAACTTCTCTGGGGGCGTGGAGCCTCTTCCAGGCTCACTGGTGGTTGGCAGGATTCATATCCTGTAGTTGTAGGACTGAGGTCACCCAGGATAGCTCTCAGCTCTCAGAGGCACCCACATTTCCTGCCATGTGGCCTTGCTTGTGGCCCCCACAGGCAGCTCATGACAAGGAAGTGTGCTTTCTCCCAGGCCATCCGGAGCATCTCTCTAACTCCTCTTCTGCAAGCAGTCAGAGAAAACTGCCTTTAAAGGGCTCATGTGATTACATCACCCTACCCAGATTATCTCCCTATTTGAAGGTCAACTGACTGGGGACCTTAATTACATCAGCAAAATCCCTTTACAGCAGCACGTAGATTTGTGCTTCACTGAATAACTGGGAGTGGGTGTGGGTAAAACAGGAAGCGGAAATTATAGTTGCCGGGGGGTTGTCTTAGAATTCCACTTACCACAGTTGGTAACTGCATCATTGCCTGGGACTCAACTTTGCCTTCCTTCTAAAATATTTCAATTTTGAATATTAAAAGACTCTCTACCCATATTTCATTGACCCTCGCTGCAAATGAAATCATCATGGCTTTAGGAGGCGCAATGTCAAATCCAGCACTGTTTTTCAGCTTAAATATCCTGGTGAAAAAATGAATTCACAGAGATTCCAAATATTTAAGGTCAGTAATCGTAATGGAAAAGATTGGTGAATTTGGCTACATAAAAATGAAAGATTTCTGTATGTCGTAAAATACAAATAAAATTAAAAGACATATAATAAACTAAAGATGGGGGTGGGATGTGATTGCAACATCTATGAAAAAAAGAGATGCACCACAGTAAATAAACAAACACACAAACAAATAAGTGACTAGCAGAGCAATAAGAAAAAATCACATCAAATTGCAGGAATAATGACATGAAGAGGCAAAAGAAACAAAAAACAATAGTCAATAAACATGAAAAAAATTCAATCTTACTTATTAATCAACAAAATGCAAATTAAGTCACCAGTTATCCGACTGGCAACAATTAAAAAGAATGATAACACCTTGTGTTGAGGAGTGTCTGATTAGAAAGGCTCTTTTATATACAGCTGGTGAGTAAATCAACTGAACTTTTCCAAAAGAAAAATTTCTAGCACATATCAAATGTATTAAAAACATAACTCTGACCTAGCAATTCTATTTCTGAAAATCTTTTCCTAAGGAAACTAGTTAACAAATGTGCAGAGGTGTGTACTAGAAGGCTAGTTGCACTGCAGTTAATAGCTGGAGACTGCCTGGTGCTGAAATCTACCAAGGTTTAGCCCAAGAAAAGAATGTCAAGCAGCCATTAAAAATGACAAATGTGTGATTAGTGACATGAAAACATGTTCCTAATTAGTTTCTATGCAAAAAGACAGCTGACAGAAAAAAGTGACACCACTTTTGTAAAGTAAACATATTTATATGCATAAATAGATGTGGTATAGATAGATGGAGATCTAAACAGAACCATAGATGCCTGGAAAATTACAGAAGGAATATTTGCCAAACTCTTTACAGTGATATCTTTGAGTGATTAGATTATGGGTCACTTTTGTATTCCTTTTTCTGCTTGTTTTTAATTTACTTGATATGACAAACCCACAGCTAACATCATACTCAATGGTGAAAAGCTGAAAGCATTTCTTCTAAGATCAGGAACAAGACAAGGATGCCCACTCTTGCCACTTTTATTCAACATAGTTTTGGAAGTCCCAGCCACGGCAGTCAGAGAAGAAAAAGAAATAAAAGGAATCCAAATTGGAAAAGAAGTAATGAAACTGTCACTGTTTGCAGATGACATAATGCTATACATGGAAGACACTACCAGAAAACTGCTAGAGCTCATCATTGAATTCGGTAAAGTTGCAGGATCCAAAGTTAGTACACAGAAATCTGCTGCATTTCTATAACACTAAAAACAAAAGATCAGAAAGAGAAATTAAGAAAACAATCCCATCTACCATTGCATCAAAAAGAATAAAATACTTAGGAATAAACCTACCTAAGGAGGCAAAAGACCTGTACTCAGAAAACTATAAGAAGCTGATGAAAGAAACTGAAGATGACACAAACAGATGGAAAGATATACCGTGTTCATGGATTGGAAGAATCAATATTGTTAAAATGACCATACCACCCAAGGCAATCTACAGATTCAATGCAATCCCTATCAAATTACCAGTGGCATTTTCACAGAACTAGAACAAAAATTTTTTAATTTGTGTTTTCATTTTTCTTCCTTAAACATCTACTGCTTATTCAAAAATAAAACGTTGAACTGCTTTGAAGCTTATTTGAGAGCTAAACTTATATTCCCCAGTTACATCACTCAAAGACTTTGAAATCTACTAACAGCATTGCAATTTCTGATTGGGTCAACGTGTTACATCACTTCAAAGACTTAATACCAAGGAGTCTCGATTTAGAACTTTGAAGAAGTGTGATCAGTGGGGGAAGATCTACCTGGCACCCTACAACACATTCTGTATTGGTTGCCTGTTTACTTCTGGGTTAGCAAACTCTGCTTCTTCTGGCTTCTTTCCCGAGTACAACAAGAGCTCTACACACAGGAAACAGTCGTGAGACTGCCCTGTAGTCATCACAGCCTACAGACATTGCACCGCAGATGACCACAAGATCCCAGACTACTTTCCACAGCTTTCTTACACCCGTGGGTGTCTTAATACTGCCATTTAGCATAGGACACTAGAAAAGAATACATTTTGGAGGGTCATTTGACCTTGGAACAATCTGCTCTTTGAGCCTTATGTGCTGGCTTATGGAAGGCTGTTGAGGTGTCGAATTTGGAACTGTGTTCATTGCTGGCACATGAACATTTGCTGTGATGCTGTTTGCCTGACAGCAGGTCAGTTTGGGCATCATCTAGGTTTTTTTCTCCCCCACATAAGTGTTTGTGTGATTTTTATTTTCACATTTTGCTCTTTTTTTTTTTTCTTGGTAAAAATGAGTAGAAAAATGCAAAAATGATAGTAGTGATTCCAATGATACGAGGCACAGATCATATTAACTTAATTTCCATAGTTTGCTGAATTATATGAATAGAATTTTTTACAATGAAAGTCCAACCAAATTCAGTCAACTGTATAAAGAACAAAAGTAAATAATGTGTAAATACTACAAATATATTAATATTTTATCTTAAAGATGAGATGTAATGAGGGATTATTTAATACCTTCTAGCTTTCAGAACTACCCCTAATCTCATAACATAGAATGTTATTATTTATCATTTTCACATCCCACGTTTGTACATATTTTGGGGAACATTATAAACAATAAACATGGGACTGTCTTTATATCTGTGTTCACTGTCATCTGCCCACTGATTTATGCATTCAGTTTATAACCCCAAATCTAAAACCAAGTAAGTTATCTAATGCCAACCAAACAGTAGTTTCTTATCCATTATTCAGCACATTGTGTTAATCTCACTTAAACTCAAATATTCTACTAATATGCTTATAAATAACAACCTCTATCACTATTTAAACCGTTTAACTGAGAACGTGTAGGATGAATGAAGGATGAGGTCATTATCAATTTATCTTGTGGTAATCTTTGTACCTTTCTCGGGAATATGGTATCTTTCAATTCTAAGCCACAAATAAGAAGAGTACTCTGAATAGGTGATGCTTAATTAATTGTGTGTACTCCAGCTGATGTCTCTTTCTGGGTATTAGGTTTAGGTCTTTTTTATTTGCTCTGCTGCAATTAAGCAGTTGGCATTACCTGCAAGGCAGTACCTGATATCCAAATCCATTTTCAACATGAGTCCATTGATAAGTTAAATCCATGGTTACTAATTTCTCCAATCCTTTGTTCATCTCTAGTTACTCTTTTCTCAGGATTGCCACGAATGTGGGTCATTCCATCTATTGTTTATTCCGGGACCACTGAGAAATATTTCCTTGAGGGTTTCTTTTCATGACATAAAGGACAAGACACCTACTTCACATGAGTTTGGACAGAAACTCTAATTTGGTGCCAATGTAATTGCTTCTCAATCAGCAGGGGCTGTGGAGGTGATTCTGGCAATCAGGTTTATAAAGGGTCCCTCTAATAGAAGCAGAAGCAATGGAATGTTGCAAAACACATCCAGGACCCAAAGGGATTTAGGAACATGCACCAAATTTATTCGTTCATTTATTTTCTTATTCATTCATTCACTCATTCATTCATTCATTCATTCACTCATTCATTCATTCAAATAATATCCATTGAGCAGCTTCTGTGTGCCAAAGCACAGTGCAAAGTCATAAAATTCTTATGTTTCCAGAAACTCAGGTAAGCAAGGCAGAACCCTCAACGTCTCCAGGTGTACAACGAGGGAACTCACTGCAGAGGCTCAAGAGAAAGAAGCATCATGAAGCACATTTGATGCTTTTACCTTCTTCAGTAGAGAAAGAAAATAAACTATTAATTATGACTTGCCTAAACTGATTATCATTGTCGCAGTACGCAGGTGCTGTAGCCAACAATGGCCCACATGTCCGCACTCTCCAAAATTTGAGGGTTTGTCTCTGGATGACCCCAGAGCCCTTTAATGTTGGGACACGAACTTGGCAGGAAAGTGGACTCTTTTACCAGAGACTATCATCAAAGTCAAAAGCCAAATGGCCTTCAACTTAACCTGGGAGTCACAGAAAACCCATAGAATTCTACATCCATGGGACTTTAGAGATATCTTAGTGGGTTCCATGTCTAATTTGATATATAGAAATCTGAGGACCGTAAGGTCACAAAGCTTCAGTGGTCTGAGAAATCTGAGGACCGGAAGGTCACAAAGCTTCTTTATATCCTTCTTATTTACATATTAGCTGATTTATTTATACTCTGCCTACTTCCAAAAAGGTTTTGAGGCAATTCTCCAATCGTTGTGGTCAATCACTGTGCTATTTTTAGAAGTGAACCTTCCTTTTTAAATTATGTTTCTAAAACTCCATGGATTTAGATAGTGCTAGGTAAATAATTCAGGTTATTGTGTATATGCTGGCATTTTGAAAGAGACACTAACAAGCTGAATCCTCCTGGTATTTCAAAGGATTCCTAAAATCAGCTCCTTGGGTTTGTACAGGGCGAGTGGCATGAACTATAAGATAGTGAAGAGTTACCCACGTTTACGTGATTATCTTATGAAATCTACAGAGCAAACGTGGTGTGAATAAGATTAATTACTCTGGGATATTTGGCCTCTCTTTATAATATGTGGGTTGATGTGTGCTAACAGAATGATGGTGGTTTAATCAGATCTGGCCCTTTTCTTAAAAATGCATATAAATAAAGAGATCACTGATTGGGGTAAACAAAGCATAAATGTGGGCTTTGAATTTGGAGTCGGCGCCTCGGGTGCACACTGAAGATCAAAGAAGAGTGGCGTAGGGGGCAGGGTAAGAAGCATACGGTGCAAGATGGGGCAGCCCGTCGCTGGACCACTCCCATCAGATCTAAGTCACATGCTGGAAGAATCTGATGGGCATCTTCCCATGGGCTACTCTTTGACACTTTCACTTAGCAGGGCTCTTTGTCACCGCTCACTCCCAGAACTCAGGAAAATTGGAACCAGAAGCAGGAACGGGAAACCAGGGTAAACTTGGTCTGCACGTAGAGACAGCACTATGACTCGAAGGTCATGTAGATACGAGAGCAATGGAGCATCTTGATTGGTCTCTTTTGTGCTGAAGGGCAATGCCATCGTTTCTCTCTCTTTCCAGCCAGCTGGCTGTGGGACTCCTGTCCGGAGCCTCGTGTACCGCTGGAAGCAGGAAGGGGATGCAAAGGAGACTTCCGTGTCGTTGTGGTCCAGCGTAAACTATAGACAGAATGATGGGTATCAAGTGGGAGAGAGCAGGCCAATGCACAGTGGTGGAGCGCCTCACTGGACCCCTGAGGGTACATGGGACTTAGGGGGCGTAGTGCCCCTTCCCACCCTGTCCCACTGCCTGAGAATCTCATCTGAGTCTGGCCAGGCCCGTTTCCTCTGTTCTTAAGAGAAAGGAGGGGCCCTTTCTGTTATACGCAGATAGATGGGGGTCATAGTACTTCAGGCTGCCCCTGCTGTGACAGGAAGTGTTTCGGGTCCAGGTGTTTCTCAGGTAACTGACGTGTTCCCTTGTCTGGCCTGAGCTGCTATGGTATTTATTTGCTAAGTGATGTTGTCCATTCACATCAGTCTCTTGACAGGCCTAGATGCCCTTTGTGTTGAATTGGCTTCACATCAATGGTTACCGTGTTCAATTAATATTTAAAAAACAATCGATTTAGAAAAATAATCACTCAGACTCATTGTTGGGCAGCAGATTTGCCCTCCTCCCAACCAAACACATGGTGGCATTTTTCTCTGTATTTCACCTGTGCAGTCACAGGTCTAGGCTGTGACAATATTGGTTTCATGGTTGATCCAGTATGCTGGTGCCCATAGAGGATCAGTATAAATCCTCATGATGAAAGAACTCACGTGACAATCAAAGTCCACGGTCAACAAGTTCAAGGGTTCCGCCTGGCATCTCACTTGTGGATCTATACCTTCCAGGTGAGCCGTGCTGACACAGAATAAGCTTCTCTATCCATGTCTATTCCAGGGAGTTACCTGCCTGATCCAGGCTTTCCTCAAGCTTTTGAGCATCTTGAGGTTTTCCAATAATATCTTCATTCCAAAAAGCATCTTCAACGCCATAATCTAGCATTTCCAATTTGCTATTTTCATTCACTTGAATGAAGTATCTTCTTCACATAAATAGTACTGGTTCCTTCTGGAGAAGTGTGTTTACTGGCACCCTACACACGAAACATCTTGACTGTGTCTCATAAAGAGCCGTGATTGGTGTGTAGGCAAGCTTTCAATGAACTTCTGAGAGAGTAAGCCAAGCAGTAAAGTCCACGAATTTTCTGTTCATAAAAACACCTCGTTTGCAAAGGAGAGGTGTGGATTCCAAGGAAACAGACAGGGAGCAGAAGCCAGCCTAGTGATTTATGAAAATTGGTCTATTTCTTTCCTTCCAGAGACCCTGGGCTTGGATAGACTAACCCCAGATCCCAGGAATTACGTCAGCTAAGGCTTTGGGGGCAACACCAGGACAACAGTGCATTATAAATTGAGGGAAGGAGGCAAAAAAGGCCCTATACTTTTGGAGGAAGAAGCGGCATTGATCACGCCCTGCAGACCACAATCACTTTCAATTGAAATCACTGAAGACGTTGCGTGTGGTGTGTGTTGGCTCAGTGCCCCGCGAGAGGGGAAATGAAGGTCATGGCAACCAGCCGGGGGCCACGATCATCCCCTGAGCACCCTTTTCAACAGGAAAGGTATGTGTTAATCCAAGGGGCTTGGGCCCTTTCCAATACGATAATTATATTCCACCCACGCACTGCCCCTGTGGCTGCCCCTCCCCCAGCACTGTTCTCCTGCGTCCAATGCACCACAGGCCCTTGGCAAAGAATCTGACACCAGCCAACTGGCTCTTTCCTGCTCTGTGATGTATGTATTTCTCCCCGTAACCCCATCCTTCAGAGATTTCAATTCGGTGTAGAAATACCCTATTTCATCACTGGAATGGGGTGTGGGGAGGAGCCACTGACAGACTCACACATCACTAAGATCCCTCCATGTTCCAAGGGATCATATGCTTCTACGATTCTGCTTTTGTATGATCGCTCTAGAGCAGGGTACCCGGAGGGTCTGAATGCACTGGAAAGAAGAAGGCCTGCATAGGCTGCGAGAGAGATGGGTTACGATGGGAGGAGGGTTCATTTCCAGCACGGACTTCACTCCTCGAAGGACTATTCAGGGGGATGGGATGAGACAGCCTCCAACTGGACAGGCCAGAGGCAGGTGCAGCTGAGTTCAGAGAGTTGGCATAAAAGAAGGCTTAAGAAGTGGGGGTGGAAACAAAGAAGTTGTCTGGTCATTTCTCTACCTTAATAAACAATTGGGCTCCTAAGCATGTCTCCCAAGGGTTCTCTTCTCAGGTTCCCGCAGTGTCCTGAGTGGATTTACACTGAGATAAGACAGAGCAGTTCTACCACCTCTGTCTATAGGTAAACTGTATTTTCACTGAGCACAGTTCTGCAATGAGACTGTACTATAATTTTTAGGGGCTGGCTTTTTGTGGGCCATGTTCACCAGTGGGAATAATATTATGTTTGCTGTCATTTTTGCAAATCTTCTACTATCAGGCATCTATTAGTAGACGAATGTTTTTTCAGAGCTCTGCCTAAATTGACATCATCTTTTCAACAGGTTCCAAAGTTTTGGTAATAACATTTTACGGTACTTTACCTTCCTTAAGAAAACTGTCTTGGAGGAATTATGAGTCAAGATTTCCAAAAGCCACCCTCCAGATCTGAAGTGTCTGAGTAATGAGGGAGAAGCAAGGTGTTGAAGAGTTTGTGAGAGCATTTCAGGAGTTAGGAGATTCACAAGTGATGTGTGTCTGAAAATGTACTGACAAAAGGGTACAAAGTACGGCTACCCATCTAAATGAAACTAAATGAAACCTACTCTCCACCTTTCCAAAAATCTGGAATAAAGATTCTGTAACATGCTCAGAAGTATGTCAGATTACAGAAAAATCAATGGGTCCTATGTGGTAACACAAATTTCCCTGGTATAAGAGGCATACTAAAAATACCCCAAGCCTATAATTTAAATTTAATTATGACTCCTAAGGAGACAAATCTCAGCTGTAATATATCCATTCAGTTAAGAAACACTTGGTGAAGGTCAGGGATGGCTGACCCTGGAGATTCTGTGAAGAACAATGTCGACTTAGTTCTGCTACTTGCCATTTAGCCGGGGAAGACATCAACTGTCATTAAATAATGATCCTTCTCAATAAATGCCACCAAGAAAAAAAACACAGGTCTCAACAAAAGCACACCACAGGGAGACCAACAGTGTTTCAGGAGAGATCTGGATGATGAACTGGTACTGGGAGAAAAAGAGAGGTAAGAGTCTGAGAGAGCAACGGGTCCCAAAGGTCTGGGGTAGAAAGGGATCCTGCGTGTCTGGAGTGAGTGTGCAGGTAAGTGTGCACACAGAAAGCACAAACAAAGGAGTACACACTCACAGGAAGTGTGCACACACAGGAATGAAATGTCACTCGCTCCCAGGGAGGGGAAGCTGGCGATACTGCAGGGACCAGATCACAGGAGATTCCTTGAGGAAGAGAAACAGCCCTGGATTCACACACCACTTGGGTTCTACATGTAACTCACCCCGTGAAGTGTGGGCGTGGAGGAGCCCAGATGTGACCTGGGATCCAATGGAATCAGGGCCACGAGGAAGGGAGCCCGTGGGAACAAGCAGATCTGGGAATCTGGCCATTTTCTCACAGTATCTCTTTCCTTCTCCCCAGACCACATGCTCAGGGTCTCCCCTCTCTACCACCTCTCTCTGAAAGTATCAGTGGACAAATCTAATAACATGACTATCAAGAGGACAAGGGAATGGGCAAGAGATCACAGTTCCAGAGACTTCTATCCCAAAATTCCGATTCCTCTCTGGATTTCTCTGCTAGAAAGACTAGTCTTAGTCCCAAGTGGGGAGGAGAGTCCAGTGGATATGAAGCCAAGGAAGAATTAGCCTTGTTTTGTTGCATCCTTGAGGTTCCCCTGGGTGATACCTAGAAACTACACATCTCACGGATTCAGAACCAAACTGTCTACTGAGTGAGGAACTGTTTCTAAATACAGAGATGGTACTGAGTTGCCACACTGCTCTGTGTGACACTGAATAAGGCTTTTTGGACCTTCAGGCATGAGTTTCCACCACTGGAAGCTGCCTGGAAGCTCTTCAGCGTGGGGTGTGTCTCGTCCCATCGGCAGGCTGCCGAGCAGGGTGTGGACCTGATCGGCAGAGGCCATGGGAGGGGCATGGAGCCTGTGGGAAGGCTGGCATGGTCCCACGGGCACCACTGTGTTGGTTCTCTGCCTCCTGGGGATAAGGCCAAGGCAGTGCCAGGAGGATGAGTCATTGAGCTCACAGAAGCAAGAGGTCAAGTGCACCCCATAGATTCAAAAGCCACTACTGAAAATAACTTCTGTCCCAGATACGGCGGAGAACATGACACCCCAGATTTAGAACAGCCCTGCCCTTGTCATTTTCCCTCTTGAAGACCCACATTTTTCTCACTTCATCTATTCTTTGAAGGAGCCCAAGTTGTAACAAAACTATGAAGTTAGGAAGTTGAAAGAGGATAACTATTCTGTGTTTTCCCAGCCACATTACGTTTCATGCGTGACCGGTGTCATCGTGTGTCTGCTTGTAAAGAACCTCTCTCTGGCTTGGGAGCCCCCTGAGGACGAGCATCCTATCTGCTCCCTCCTTGGAGTGCCTTTATATCCTGACACAGGACACTTCTCCTGACAGAAAGCTCTTCAGTTCTACTCGAAAACACTTCTGTAGCCACGAAGTACATTGGCCAATCTCTGGAAAGACACACATGATTGGGCAGGATGGCCCTGGAGAAGGAGCAGGAAGTGATTAAACCTCAGAGCTTTGGCTGACTAGCTGTGTGGACTCGGGGACTGTATTTCACGTCTGAGAATCCACTTCTTTATCTGTGAGGTGTGATATTTTAAAGGTGAAATAAGATACCATTTTTAAGGCACCTAATATATTCCTGGCCTTTTCTTCGTAATTATGAGGATAATTACGACTATGATTAATGATTATATTCTCTGTCTCTCTCTGTCTCTCTCTTTCTCTCTCTCTCTCTCTCTGTCCAGGGTTCACAAACCAGGGAAAGACAGAAGATGCCTGAGTCCAGTGCCCAGTACTGTACACAGTAGGGTACAGGGCACAGAGGAGGGGATCATCGTTTCACAGAGTAGAAAAGCATTCCAGGGGAGCCAACATGAGCTGGGACTTGAATGATGAGCAATGCTTCTGCTAGCAGAGACGTGTGGGAAAATCATCCTGGGAAAAGAGAATAAACGTGGAACAAAGGTCAAAGATGTGCGAATGCATGGTACATCCAGGGAGTGATAAGCCACGTCACGTGGTTGACGTGTGGCGTGCCCAGGTGGCACCATGGGGTACAAGGCCACATGATGGCAGTCTCTTTGTCCTGGACCCAGGAGTGCAGACTTTATCACTGAAGACGTGAAAAATCCTTTTTTGCTGCCAAGTATGAAATGCATTTGCAGAAGGAGTAGGAAGATGCCTCTTACAAGATTAGTGGAATGGAGGGAGGGCCTGAGGCAGGGCCATGGCCACAGGAAAGGGGGAGAAAGAAGGGGATGAAAGGGGTCCTGTCGAGGTGGGGACGGTGGCGAGGGCTCCGGAGGGAACGGAAAGGGAGGGTGGGGCGAGAAGCACATCTACAGTTGGTAGTCTGAGAGGTGGAGAGGACGGTGACCCTCTGTATCTTCTCGGTGGGCTAAGCCCAGCTGAGGACTGGCTCTCAGGCAATAACTGTAGTCCCATTTGCTTTTAAGACATCAAACACCCGACGCGAAAGAGGAATACTCAGATCAAGGACGAGCCAGCAGTACGACCAGCAAATCAATCGGCCGCCCGACAGGTTTCTCTGATAATGAGGGTTGGTGGAGACTTGAGTTTAGTGATTTGCTTTCCTTTTTTTTGTTTTTAGGTTTTAAACTAGTAAAGTGAGTTTGGTGTTTTATTTGAGAATATTCAATTCTGCTACAGAAAATGAGAAATCAAATGGGAGAAGTGAAACTTGTAAGATGTGCTAAGTATAGATAAGTAACTTATGAGACATTAGGCATAAATAAAATACATAGACGTGCTGAACATAGAAAGGGATGGAAATGCTGAATAAACACTAAAATTGTCACTAAGCGTTAAATACACATGAGGTATTAAAACTGTCACTATACATTACATATACATGATATATCTGAGTCACTCAATATTTATGAAGTCTTGAATTGGTTACACCCATTCCAGCTCCGCAGATACTCTGTCAGATAAAATCCATAGCTGCTCATAGACTCATTGGTGAGCGTACAATTGTGACCAAGTGATTTCCTTTTCAATACGTATTGTGACCAGCTAGAACGCCAAGATCTAGGATTCAACGTGTAGAAACTGAAAATATTTCTCCCGCCAAGCTTAAATTTAGGAAGAAGGGAACAAGGCCTGACCCTAATTTGCAAAACGCTTCGGCTTGCCATGTTATCCTTCAAGGATATCATGTTTTACTTAGTGGAAGAAAAAAAAAAGGTGTGTGTGTATGTAAAAATGCAAGATCCAACTTATTTTTGTATTTTCAGGCTAATATTTAACTTTTCAGAGGAGTACACAATTTATGAATTGAACTCATTTCTATTATAATTAGACTTTATATAAAGGTTCATGAGACGGTTTATTCCTTCTTGAGTATTTCTCCATTAGCCATATCTCAGCCAGAATCCAAAGGGCACCTTTTCAAAACATGTTTCTTTTCCTTAAGTTATCTTCATTTACATAATGAACAAAGCTTCACATTTGCTCCCCACAGACATTAGTTCTTCTAGATGTAATTAGTGCAAGAAAAGTCCCTTACCATTCCAGTTATTGATTTAATCAAACATTCTGCTAATCCAATATTCTCCAAATAGGATTTTGATAATTTTCCTGATGCACCTTATAATTACAGAACAAAAGACAGAAAGCAGCTGAAGATGACCTATTTCCACATGGGCCTTGCTAATCGCACAGAGCTCTGTTGGATCTGGCAGTGAGGACCCTTGACACGAAACCCTCATTTTCGACTTCTCTATATGCAACCACAGCTGCAGAGTATCATTAGGGAAAAAGCCTTTCAGATCATCTATTCCATTCTCCCAACATGGGTCTGGAAATCATCAGCCACAACGGATACTCCTTGAAAAAAAGGTGTCATGGTGGTTAAGTCTGGGCTCTGCTGCCTGCTACCCTCACTTCTGGAAGCTTTCACATCAGCTTAAAATAGGTTCTAAGTCTTACCATAAATAAGGAAATGTCATTGCAGAGAATCTAGAACACTTATTTGATCACCTTTTCCCCTCATAACACGTGTGACCATCCTGCTGAACTGATAGTAAATAGAGATCTCATCCACCCCGATGCCCACACTTAAAGATAAGACCCAGGAATTGAGCTGTTTGTCCCAGTTCCCTCAGTTAAGACACTGGCTTCTGATTCTGAATCTGCTACCTGCTGACTCCTACCTCACTGCTCTGTTTATTCAAACATGCTGCCTCTTTTATGTTCATATTGATGCTTGCTACACTTGACAAAAAGAATCATTCCTCTACTGGCAAAGTGTTCCAGAAAGACCTGAAAACATCCGTCCCAGGCATCTTCCATGGGTCTTTGCCACATCTCAGATAGCCGATTCTTGCTGTATCTCATTTGCATTGTGAATTCATATTTATATTTATACTTTATATTTACACTTACATTTATACAGGCACACCTCAGAGATATTGTGGGTTTGGTTCCAGATCACCACAATAAAGGGAATATTGCAGTAAAGTGAGTCACATAAAATTTTTGGTTTCCTAGGGCATATGAAAGTTATGTTTACTATACTATAGTCTATTAAGTGTGCGACAGCATTGTGTCTAAAAAACAATGCACATATCTTAATTAAAAAATACTTTATTGCTAAAAAATGCTAGCCATCATCTGAGCCTTCAGTGAGTCCTAATAGTAACATCAAAGGTCACTGATTACAGATCCCCATTACAAATACAATAATAATGAAAAAGTTTGAAATACTGGAAGAATTACCAAAACGTGACAGAGACATGAAGTGAGCAAATGCAGTTGGAAAAATGGCGCTGACAGACTTGCTTGATGCACAGTGGCCACAAACATTCAATTTGTAAAACAAAAAAGTAAAACACCACAATATCTTTGAAGTGCAATAAAGCAAAGCGCAATAAAACATGGTCTGCCTATATTTACAATGGAAGTTAAAACGATGTCCTCTTTGAACATGATTGTGATTTCAAGTTAAGGTAGCAGAAGGAGGGAGAGGAGGAGGGTTGAGGTTTGGCCACCTGTCACTTTTGGTTTAGCAGCTTTGTCTTCTAGAAGAATTCTAGATCCCAGGTCCAGCATCAAAGCAAACAAATCACCAGAACTCTAGTCCGGAATTTGGACATGAACCATCCCGGGTTATAAGGGAGCCACCATCTAGAACCGCTAAGTAGTAGAGTAGCTCTCAAGCCGAGGTGCACACCGGGCTCTGGCCAGAGATGTCTTCTTATAGAAGCCACCTTCCTATCTAGCATCTTAGTTACTCGAAGTCCAATGAAGAGAATGCAGGAAATGTCGGCTAAGATCCCTTCCAGCTTCCACCACCTCTCTCTCTTTCATGCCCAGGTTTAGATGACCACCACTCGCCAAGCTTGAGTATCTAAAGACAGCAAGTTGGGAGAAAGAAATCTCCAAGTTTGGGGGGGATAGGGGTGACGGGATGAATTTTTAAAGATCCATGATGAAGATAAGATGTCCTCAACAGGTAGAGAAGAAGCAGAACTTAACTGCCACTGCTCACTACTCTCTTTCTGGCCCAGAGAGGAATTTCTGGCTGCATCTTGGGTTACTTAGCTAAAGCCAGATACTCTAGAAGATGATCATCTGGCAAATCACTTAACAGTGCATGAACGATTCTGCAGCTATACTTCCCAGGCTTGAGAAGACGGAGCAGTAAAAATCTGACTTAGGTCCCTGCTAAGGTTGCCTTTGGCAAAACGCCTGGAGGCATGGCCGCTAGCAGGCATACCAACTCGCTTTTTTATTTTTTTATAACATCTTTATTGGAGTATAATTGCTTTACAATGGTGTGTTAGTTTCTGCTTTATAACAAAGTGAATCAGTTATACATATACATATGTTCCCATATCTCTTCCCTCTTGCGTCTCCCTCCCTCCCACCCTCCCTATCCCACCCCTCTAGGTGGTCACAAAGCACCGAGCTGATCTCCCTGTGCTATGCGGCTGCTTCCCACTAGCTATCTATTTTACGTTTGGGAGTGTATATATGTCCATGCCACTCTCTCACTTTGTCACAGCTTACCCTTCCCCCTCCCCATATCCTCAAGTCCATTCTCTAGTAGGTCTGTGTCTTTATTCCCGTCTTGCCACTAGGTTCTTCATGACTTTTTTTTTTTTCCTTAGATTCCATATATATGTGTTAGCATACTGTATTTGTTTTTCTCTTTCTGACTTACTCCAACTCACTTTTAATTGTAAAAGTCCAACAGCCATAGTCTACACGACACACGAGCGACAGATCACTGACGACACAGCTCCAGAGCCTCTTCCAGGAGGAAAAGTTCATGCACGTAAATAAATGTCAGGGATGCATGCAGTCATGCATGGAATATCAAGGTCAGCTGACCAGGGGTGGTGAGGGCCAATCACACTGTAAAGGTGGCCAAATGGCCCTGTTTACACACTGCTGGGGGCCCCTCTCTGGATCAGTTCTCTGGCTCCTGCTCCACCATCTCGACCCCCCCTCTCTCTTCTCTCCCCTCTCTCATGCCTTCACGCACACTTTTGAGCCCTTATCTTTGTGTTCATGGGAACAAAGACTTGAGCTTCTTCCTATAAAGTAGACCTGAATTGGTGTCCTTCCGAAGGACAGGTGTAGCTCAGCCCACTGCTTGGAAAGCACAGAAGTCAGAGCTGGAGCACCTTGTAGGGTCAGGGTCCAACCAAGAACAGCCTCAGAAAGTGAATACCTATCTATGTTCTTGGACAAAGAGATCCCAAGCTGGCCCATGGTAGACGACCACACCAAGGGAAGGAACAACGTCTTCCCACCCTCAGAAACAGCTGTTTCTTGTGATGCTGCACCATCCTCACTTTTGTCTACCACCCCTCTCCCCCCAGCACAATAGGAGGGGCAGAAAGAGGCAGCAAACTGCAGGCCCTGGAAACAGAGCTTGACTGCATGGGGTCACCTGCGTCCCCTCCCCACACACAGCAGGCAGCTCAGCGAGTGACGTGCTGGGGACCTCCTCCAACGTGAGTCAAGCCCTTGTTTATGATTCCATTTCCTCACCAAAGATGGTAGTTCTTTTTTTTTATCTGTACCTGAAATAAACATAATGTATTTCTGGCATAAGAAAAAAATTGTTATATTTGATGTCCCCTTTCTCTTGGCAAGTGTTTTCCTAAAACGTCCACAGCAATCATTGTTTTCTTAAAATGTCCACAGCGATCATTGGAATTAGCTTCTATTTTTGGTTTTGGCTTTGAGATATTAATTTAATTGCTTTAAAACAACATAACTCAGTGCCTACCAAATGCCCAAACCGTATCAATTATAGTTGACCTGATGGTAAAAATTAACATTATGTTTAACTTTTCAGCAATACAGAAAGCATTAAAAAAAAAGCAGTGAAATTCCGAAGGAAAATAAGAAGAGGGGACACAACTGACTAAAGTTAATTAGTTTAAATCTAACCCCAGGATCCCAGTCTCAGAATCCCCCAAGGAGCTAGAGGAAGGGTAGAGAGAGTAGAAGACTTTGGGAAATATCACCTAAGGCAGCTTGGGGTTTAGACGTAAAGAAAATCGGTATGACTCGAGAGGAAAAATGGGGGTTTTTAAAATTCAAATGATAAAGTCTTCAAGGATAGCAAAATTAGTGTGTTTAGAAGGCAAAGTGGAGTTGGCCTCATAAACTAGGGCATACAAATTCTCTTTTTTATATATCCTCAATTTTTCAGCCAGCTTTGACATATCCTAGTTCTGCACCAAATACATTGTAACCACATTTCCAGGCATAAATTCACACAGAGACTGGAGTGTGTAGCAACAAGAGGGAAAAAACAGCAGAACCTTTTAAAATTTGTGCATAAAATTACAATGCAAGCTCCTAAAACTACACTTGTGATAATCTTGGGAACAAAATCCAGAGAACATGTTTAGCTGATCTACCAAGAGGGTATCTCCTGGTCTCTTCTCTTTCCTGTCAGGGAAGGGTATACCCAAAATGTTCCTAGCCAATGAGAACCCTCTATAAGGTGACAATTTATCCTGGCTTCCCCCAAGGCTGACCGAGGTGATGTCTGTTGTCTTGACACGAATGCTAAGAACTCCCCTTTCCCCTTTCTGAGGTTCCCCATTTGGATGATAAATGATAATGGTCACCTTACTTATAGGTCAATTTCCCCTCATACCAATTCAGCTTAACTTGATTTCACTGTTGGATATTTAGTCAGTCAAAATGTAAATTCTGTTTTACATATTTTTTTGGTAAATTGACAGTTTCTAGATTTGTTACCTCTCCGGAAACCAAAAGAATTTCAAAGAAGTTGCAAATTTCTAGGTGATAGACTTAATGCCCCCCCTTCCAAGTTCAATGACCCCAGACAGAAAGAGTCCCTGAATTCCTGAAGCGACGGCATAACTCATAGGACCCTAGCAATCAAGTCCCGCAAACCGGTGCACATTTACATCTAAGTGGAAATGAAATATGCAGGAAGACAATTTATGGTTCTGCTCAGGAGTCTAGAGGATGATTTTTTGGTGGCCTGTTAATTCTAGGCTTTTGCCAACAGAACAAAGACCATCTCTGTTTTAATCTCTGTACTGCGAGCTCATTATCCTCATTATGGTCTCTAGCCCCACACATCACTCCTGAACCCAGGGAGCAGCCACACCTGACGTGTACGAGCAAAAGAAAGTAACACTGCAAACCCATTTTTGTCCACTGGCAAAATAACCAAAGCACGTGCCCTACTGATGGTGGGTCAGAGTTAGCACTTTGCCGTAAAAGGCCATGCTACGTGGGTAGATTGTCCATTTCACGTTTATCGTTTTCTCTAGACCTGCCAGTGTGTTTCATGCCTTCCCTCCAATGTGCATGGCCCTTTCACGGTCACCCTAGGATTCCTGCACATCATTTTCATTATGTTTTACAGCTATGCTTCTCTATAACGTGACTATAGCTTATTTAATAGAAGTAAAGCCAAGTTATAATTCCACACGTACACTGTGGCTTGGCAGTAGAATTTTCAGAAATTCGGGCAGTATATAAAGAGAGGCAAGTCAAATTCGGAAAGGACTTCTGGGAATTCGAGTTCATGTCCTCACTTGGTCCTGGGAAAGCCTCTGCCTCATTCCTGGCTCAGAATCACCTCTGCATTACAGTGTCTCTCCTCCTTACGTCCTGTCACCCTTTAGCAAACTCTCATCTGGCTCTGACTTCCACTCTTCCTGGTGAAGTGTCCGTAAGTTGTTCCTCTCAGGGTCTCCAAAGACTTCCGTGCTGCGTAACCAGTGGACATATTTCTGTCCTCACGTTAGCTTTTGGAACGTAACATTTTTTCTCTGTCCTCCAACCTCACCTGACATACCTCCTCGGTCTCCTCCGTTGGAATTCTTAAGGATCCTCTCTTTTTATCTGCCTTTCCTTCCTAGCTGTGAGCAGTCACTACTTGCCTCTGCACATTATCTATTGCTAACTACTCCCACATTTTCCTCCTGCCTGATCTTTGCCCCCTCAGTGCCCCAGCCAGAGAGCTGACGTCGCTGCCTGGACATCTCACAGGTGTCCCAGCTCCGCAGGCACTGAGCCCTCACCCCAAGGAGCCTGTCCTTGGCTTACTCTTCTCAGTTAGAGAAAACGGTGTCAATATTCAACTGGTCGCTCAAAGAGCAAAACACACAGACACCGTCGTAATTTCTTCCCCACCACCCTGCCTGCAAACCAAATCCATCGGCAAATTCTGTATTTATTTTTGCTTGCTTTGAGTATGTCTTGGAAACATCTACTCCTTCCTACCTGCCCTGCCAGCACCCTTGCCATTCAGAGTAAAATGCTAACTCCTCGCCCGGGTTTGGATCTGGTTACCCCTTTCAATGCTGATGTGTCGCTGTGCCCTGTCACTCCTCCTGCTGCAGCCACCCTGGCCTTCTCACGTGTCCCATAACCAGCCTTGCACCTGCCCATCTCAGGCTCCTTGGAGATGCCTCTCTCTTGACGACTCAGCCCCCCTCCCATCTCTGTCTTCTCCCCCCCTCTGGCCCCCAGCTCTTCACAGGGTCAGCAGTCCCTTCTCATCCCCTCAACCTCAGCAGAAGCATCAGCCTAAGAGGGGTCTTCCCCACGGACCCCATGAAAGAGCATTTCTCCCAGCTCATCGCTCCACAACTATATTTCCTCCTCATGATATAAAACACTGAAGACAGTGGGAGAGACAAGTAAATAACAAGCAAACAAGCAAATGAGTGAGAGGGTGCGCCCCTGAGGCCAGGCCCCAGGTCCGACTCCTGGGTCCCTGGTGCCAAGCTCGGGTGACCAGCACACAGAGGGCACCCAGCAACGTCTGCTGGGGGAAGGCACACTTGGTCATAGGCCACTCTTCAGTTTAACCCTGATGCGTCCCGCACTGCCCTGTCTGTGGGCCATAAGGAAAGAAGAGCCTTGGGTCTGGGACAAGGCAGCTCTGAGAAAGGAAGAAAGAAATCGATCGCGCAGCCTGCTTTTGTAAAATGTCAGTTATTCTCGCTGGGAAAGAATGAGCTGTATCCCTAACCATCTTAAGAGCGAATGCCTCTGTGTAAATGTTGATCAAATGTGTAAGCAAGAGTTTTAAGACTGAGCTTCCACTGAATTTAGACGAAATCAGACCAATTCACAGGACGCCTCAAAGAGAGCCCCGGAGTGCACTCTGAAGGAAGAAGCCGCGCTGGCCGGGAGGGGTGCGGGGTGGGGTCGGGCAGAAGCTCCACGAGCGGATAGATATTCGCTGATGTAACTGCTTGATGTGGCTCAGGCACAGAAGGCTTTGTTAGGGGAGGGCGGACAGCAGGTCAGTCCATTCGAGTTCATGTTCTTTGTTAACAATTGGTTTCCCCCTGAGACTCCTTTTCCTTGTTATAAACAACCCCAGTGTGTCTGTCAGCTCAACTCCTGGCACTTGGACGCGGTGCTGATTGTTTGGAAAAACACCCAAAGGGTCTGTCCCTGAGTGCTGCTGGTTGCTTGCTTCAGACCCACTCGATGGCTGCTGGGGGCGGGGGGAGCGGTGGAGGGGGAGAAAGCAAGGAGGGTCTGATGGTCAGGGGGAGGAGGGTCTGATGGTCAGAGGGAGGAGGGCCTGATGGTCAGAGGGGGGAGGGTCTGATGGTCAGAAGGGGGAGGGTCTTATGGTCAGAGGGGGAGGGTCTGATGGTCAGAGGGGGGAGGGCCTGATGGTCAGAGGGGTGAGGGTCTGATGGTCAGAGGGGGGAGGGTCTGAATGGTCAGAGGGGGAGGGTCTGATGGTCAGAGGGGGGAGGGTCTGATGGTCAGAAGGGGGAGGGTCTTATGGTCAGAGGGGGAGGGTCTGATGGTCAGAGGGGGGAGGGTCTGATGGTCAGAAGGGGGAGGGTCTTATGGTCAGAGGGGGAGGGTCTGATGGTCAGAGGGGGGAGGGCCTGATGGTCAGAGGGGCGAGGGTCTGATGGTCAGAGGGGGGAGGGCCTGATGGTCAGAGGGGCGAGGGTCTGATGGTCAGAAGGGGGAGGGTCTTATGGTCAGAGGGGGAGGGTCTGATGGTCAGAGGGGGGAGGGTCTGATGGTCAGAAGGGGGAGGGTCTTATGGTCAGAGGGCGAGGGTCTGATGGTCAGAGGGGGGAGGGCCTGATGGTCAGAGGGGCGAGGGTCTGATGGTCAGAGGGGGGAGGGCCTGATGGTCAGAGGGGCGAGGGTCTGATGGTCAGAGGGGGGAGGGTCTGATGGTCAGAGAGGGGAGGGCCTGATGGTCAGAGGGGGGAGGGTCTGATGGTCAGAAGGGGGAGGGTCTTATGGTCAGAGGGGGAGGGTCTGATGGTCAGAGGGGGGAGGGCCTGATGGTCAGAGGGGCGAGGGTCTGATGGTCAGAGGGGGGAGGGCCTGATGGTCAGAGGGGCGAGGGTCTGATGGTCAGAGGGGGGAGGGTCTGATGGTCAGAGAGGGGAGGGCCTGATGGTCAGAGGGGGGAGGGTCTGATGGTCAGAAGGGGGAGGGTCTTATGGTCAGAGGGGGAGGGTCTGATGGTCAGAGGGGGGAGGGCCTGATGGTCAGAGGGGCGAGGGTCTGATGGTCAGAGGGGGGAGGGCCTGATGGTCAGAGGGCGGAGGGCCTGATGGTCAGAGGGGTGAGGGTCTGATGGTCAGAGGGGGGAGGGTCTGAATGGTCAGAGGGGGAGGGTCTGATGGTCAGAGGGGGGAGGGTCTGATGGTCAGAAGGGGGAGGGTCTTATGGTCAGAGGGGGAGGGTCTGATGGTCAGAGGGGGGAGGGTCTGATGGTCAGAAGGGGGAGGGTCTTATGGTCAGAGGGGGAGGGTCTGATGGTCAGAGGGGGGAGGGCCTGATGGTCAGAGGGGCGAGGGTCTGATGGTCAGAGGGGGGAGGGCCTGATGGTCAGAGGGGCGAGGGTCTGATGGTCAGAGGGGGGAGGGTCTGAATGGTCAGAGGGGGGAGGGCCTGATGGTCAGAGTGGGGAGGGTCTGATGGTCAGAGGGAGGAGAACCTGATGGTCAGGGCCCAAAGTTCATAAGCAAGTCTCACAACCTAAAAGAATAGCTTTTAACAGTGGTAAAAATACAACTCTAAAGGTGCTAAAGGTACATTATATACCAGGTACTAGAACGGTACTTTAAGATATTGTTGCTAATGATTACAGCAAATCGCTGAAGCAGGTGTCATTATCACTGCCAATGCACACATGAAGGCATGAAGGCTCGCAGAGTCTAAGAAGCATGCCCAATGTCACTGAGCTAGAAAGTGATAGACAATTTAATCCCACATCTCTTTCCAATAATCTTTATTTATTTTATATAATACACGGGGAGGCATATATGTTAAAAGATGTTATTTCAAGATCACATCTTATGTGTGTTGGCCATCTCTTGATTTATTTTCCTTGGTTTTACATGGTTTCCGTTGCAATTTACACTTTAGTAGGTTCTGGATCTTAAGTTCATCGAATGCTTTATGTTTCCATGTCATAGTCTCATCCTCCACACCCTACCACCTCTGGTCAGTAAAGAAACACACAAGTGTGAGCTGCTCTCTGCAACTCAGGGATGGTGTGGTAAAGGGTCAGTGATGGGAATAATCATTTCTAATCATTATGTTTTACTTTGGGCTCCCAGAAGGTAATTACCTTTGAGCCAACCTACACAGACACCCTGAGAGAAGTCCAGTGTCTCCTGCAGCTGTGTTCTTCCTTAGCTTTATGTGCAAATTTCTAAATTGTATTAAATGGAAAATAAGATAAAATGATATTTCAGTTGAACAGAATAGTCACATGTGGTTATTTTCAGTAATTACTAGAATTGTGAGAAATACAGTCAGTTGAATGGTCTCTGGGATGACAGGTCACTTTAAATAGCAGACAGCCAAAATAATATATGTTTATATTTGAATTTGGCATCTACAACATGGCTTTACAAATAGAAAAAGAAGAATTGAATTTTGTGTGTGTGTTATGTTGAGCTGACACCGCACTTGGCATATTCTGGCCTGTGTTAGAAACTGTGGTCCGTTACGAATTATTACAAAATTTCTACAGAGCCCTCCACCCAACAGCAGCAGAACACACATTCCCCTCAAGCACACATGGAACATTATCCAGGACAGACCATATGTTAGTCCACAAAACAAGTCTTAAAATACATTTTAAAAGATTAGAAGCATACAAAGTATCTTTCCTGATCACAGTGGAATGAATCTAGAAATCAATAACAGATGGAAAGTCATGAAACCCACACAAATATGTGGAAATTAAACAGCACACACATAAACAACCAGTAGATTAAAAGAAGAAACCACAAGGGAAATTAAAAATACTTTGAGCTGAATGAAAATGAAAACACAACATACCAAAACTTATGGGATGCAGTGAAAGCAGTGCTTAGAGGGAAAATCATAGCTGTGAACTATATTAAGAAAAAACATCTCAAACAGTAACCTAATATTCCACCTTAAGAAGCTCATGAAAAAAGAGCAAACTAACCCAAAGCAAGCAGAAGGAAGGAAAGAAGAACAGAGCAAAATATATAAAATAGAGAATAGAAAAATAATAAGTTAACGAAGTCAAAAGTGGATTCTTTGAAAACCAATGAAGTTGACAAACCTTTAGCTAGACTGACCATTATGAATTTTAATTCCAGGATGACTTCCTACAACTTCCCATCAAGCTAGAGTTTCTTATGCATACTGATTCTAATCAACCATATATTAGTCTTTTAGAAACTTATTTGATAAGGATAGGCTTCTGTAATTCTTATAAAGCACAGGGATTTCTATAGATGACGAATTTCCAGCATTACAACCAACTCTTCACTTTTTAGTTCAAGGCACTAAGTTTTAGGAAAATCTCTTTAAAAATGAACATGTACAATGTAGAAAGGATGTTGAAGAAAGGAGACATCTTAACACAGTAGGATGCAGTGAGAGAATGGACCAAATCAAGAGTTGTATCAGTGAGAGTTCAAGTTTGGGAGTGAAACTCTGAGTATTATAGAGTAATATCTATTATAGGAATTAGACCTTCCACATTTGTGGGGGCAGACGGGGAAGTAAAGGTCTGTAGAAGGGAGCTTGAAAGCATCTGGTGGGGACGCTGGGGTCTGGCAATTGGGAAAGAGAGCTGGGTGTTGGGCAGCGAAGAGCAGACAAACTGGAGCCTTCTCGTAGCTCCACGTCTGTGTCTCAGCATCTCTAACTGCTACTTCGCTTTACCTCCCAAATCTCTCACAACTTCACTTTTGGCCAACTCTAACTCAGAACCACATACACACGGAAGGAGATCTGGGAAATTCCCAACATCACAGGTTGATGCTACAACAACCCATCACAGGTAAATACTTAATATTTCTGCATTTCCATCTCCTCACCTGTTAAAAGGCTACGAATGATATTATCTATCTCACAGCTTTGCTGTGTCACATGAGATAATATAAAACTGTAAGTGTTCACAGTTGGTTTTTATTTTAGAGGAGCTAGATCAGAACCTGTGTGTGTATATTTTGATGGATGTGTTATAAGATCAGACGAGGAACTGGAGCAGACCCAACTCTACTTTGAGGGCACCATGAAGGCTTTCCTGCCTGATGTGGGATTTGTCTGGGAAACATGCATTGAACAAACCTTGGAAGAGTTCTGCCTTCTTTGCTAGCTGACGAAAGCCCCTTCTGCCCTGCTTCCCCTAACTCCCATCATTGATCCACACGTTTGGTTTGCATGAATATCACTGGAGGGGACCAAGTCTTGGCTGGCTGGCCACTACTCATCCTGATGACCACTGGCATAGGTCTCTCCCTTCACCCAGGGCAGGCATTCATGGTGTTCCCACCGTATACAACAGTATGTGTCCACGTGTCTATTAAATTGTCAAAAGTCACACGATGCCCTCCACAAAAGGTTCATGACCGCCACAGGCCTATTGCCCCTCCCTATTACCTGTGGACCAGTAACCTTCAGGAAAGTATTCATTATTATAAAAATACCAGTGATCCTCGGGAAACAAGACACCCAGATTTCACAGCATCTCTGGAGACTTTCCATCCTCTGCCAGAAATCAATGCATTGTCATCTTCCTGCTGTCTCAGATGTAGAGTTGAAGACATTTCATGGAGATGCCATTTCAGATGTGAAGAAGGAAGAGATTTATAGTTGCCTGATAAACTACTTGTATTTCCTTGTTGCTTATTCTGAAACTGCCAGATCTCTAAGAAGAGCTGTATGTCAGTAACACAGGTGACACTAGACACACTCGCCTTACAGGTTTTGTTTTTTTCTTCCTGCCTCTCAGCTTCCATACGACATTCTTGACATTTAGACACAAGCATCTCCTCTTTGGTCCCATTATCTGTGCCAAGCTCAGTCTCATCGAGATGACTATTTTTCTCCGTATGCACGATCCCAGCAGGCTTAGCCCCTAAAGCAGACTGGCAGAGATATGGATGTCACCTCCGTGTCTCAGTCCCAGAACTCGGCACTGGGCTCTATCAGGATGGAAAAACCCGTCTGTCAGGGGAGCTATGGGGCCATGCCATATTCCTCACTCGGAAACACTGTACGGGGCTCTGCTACTTGTCTGCTCACCTGTACCTTCTACATCCTATCCAGTCTTCTCCCATCCGCCCCACTGGGCAGATCAGATTTAGCATATGCTCAGTTAATTTAAGCTCATTAAGCAGCAGTCTCTAGTATGAATCCCTCCAAAGCGCAAGGCGTTTGACATTCGTTTTGCAAGTCATTATGTCGCATAGTAGTGAATTGGCAGGTTCCAAGTCACACTGAACAATGAAGAAAATAAAGGTTTGCAAGAGAAGCTAAAGGGAAGGACAAAAGGAATCCGAGTCTCAACTAGAATTGAGGTAAGAGTGGTTTTTGTCCTACTTTAGTCCAAAACCTAGATTCCCTTCCCCTAAAGGACAGATAAAGACACCAATGTGCTAAGTGTGT
The DNA here is from genome assembly GCF_028564815.1 of Eubalaena glacialis. Taxonomy (NCBI): domain Eukaryota; kingdom Metazoa; phylum Chordata; class Mammalia; order Artiodactyla; family Balaenidae; genus Eubalaena; species Eubalaena glacialis. The sequence continues at coordinate 125,719,786 of NC_083723.1, read as the reverse complement.
CAACAAAATATATGAGAAGAAAAAGACAAGGGCTATAGTACTTAGTCCTTAAAAAGGATGGATTAAAGATAGGCAAAAAGATAATTCCTTGAAGGTAATATATATGCCTCGAGGACAAAAAGCAGGGTGTCTTGTACATAGATCCTTCCAATAAATTATTTTGAGTGACCACTGTGTGACTCTCATGTGAAACTGTAATCTTTATAAATTTATCTTTTATGCAATAACAGACTGTCTTAATAGATCTAGTAAATGAAGTGCTTGGGAAATGAGTGGAATAAATTAAGTTTCTGATAGTCTGAGCAAGCAATCCCTTTAATGTATATTTTAGGTTAAGCATGCATTAATTCCCATGGATTCACCTTGCTGCTACAGAAAGCAAAAACCTGTGAAGAGAGGTCTTTTTGATGCCTCAGGATCTTAGGGAACCTTGAGGTCCTCATTCTGAGGAAGCCACTTCACCAACTTAAACTGAGCTGATGAAGAATGAGGATTTCATTTGCCCTGGGCTCAGTCAGAGCTTGGGATTTGCTTTTTTTCTTTTTTCAATTCCTACTACCTTATTTTCATACAATTGTTTTCCAAGTTCACCTTCTCAGAAAAGAGAGAGGTCTTGAACAATTTTGATATCTGGATAAACAAAAGCTTGGCTGGATTAATAAGTAAACAAAAAGTCAAGAGAGATGGATCAGAAATGATGCGAGAAGAAACCACTGCTTCATAAAGGTGGGCTCGTCCAACAGTTCAAGAGAGGTTGAGATGAAGGAATGTCTGAATCTCAAACAAACACGGAGAAGATAATTCTCAGACATCTGCTGAAGCACAAATGCCTCAGGTTTTGTTTTATGGAGAAAAGTACAAGTAGAACCGGTTGCTTCTCAGTTGACTTTCGGGAGAATTAGCAAATCGAATCATAAATGAATTGCTTCAGGTCAAATTTACCGAGAGGCCCTTGCGGAGCAGCAGAGGCCAGAACATGGATGCTTCATGTCCCTTCAACAAGGGAATATTCAAGAGGGACCCTGATTTCTAAAGGCCAATCAGAAATAAGTAGTTTGAATCAAGTATTTTATGCATTCTTTTGCAAAACAAAGTTGAATATACAGGTTTTATTCAAGAGAGTAAATACCCATCCATCCATCCATCCATCCATCCATCCGTCTATCCATCTACCCATCCATGCATCTGTTTATTCAACCATTATTTATTAAATTCTTATTTGGATGAGAATTTTTTTTTAAATTTAACTATAGTTGATTTTTTACCAACAGTGTAGGAGGGTTCCCTCTTCTGGAGGAGAAAATTTAAATGAAGCAAAAGACAGTCCCAATTATTTATTTATTTATTCATTCATTCATTCATTTATGGCCATGTTGGGTCTTCGTTGCCGCACGCGGGCTTTCTCTAGTTGTGGCGAGCGGGGGCTACTCTTCATTGTGGAGCACGGGCTCTAGGCGCGCAGGCTTCAGTAGTTGTGGCACATGGGCTCCAGCAGTTGTGGCTCGCGGGCTCTAGAGTGCAGGCTCAGTAGTTGTGGCGCACGGGCTTAGTTGCTCCGCAGCATGTGGGATCTTCCCGGACCAAGGCTCGAACCCGTGTCCCCTGCATTGGCAGGTGGATTCTCAACCACTGTGCCACCCAGGAAGCCCCAGTCCCAAATTTTAAAAGTTTATAATCTACTTGAGTAACTTAAGTGTGTAAGTCTTAGCTAGCATACCCAGCACATGCCCATATAAGAGTGGGTGTGTGAAGGAATTATGACCACGGAATGTTTTGTAAAAGGTAAGAATTTGACCATTTGCCACACAAACACACATTCAGCTTTATATTTGACTTTATAACTAAGTTGTTCGTAACTGGAGTGAGATCCTTTCCTTCTGCTTAGAATTTGAACTCTCACGTAAGGTTACCTTTGCCTGGAGGACCGAATCCTGGTGTCCACCTCATCCCTCATCACTCCAGCACGTCAGTGAGCCTGTGGAGGCAGCCAGCAGTGCAGGACCAGTACTGAGGAATAATTCTTACCCTCTCCACCAAGCACACCTGCCTCAGCCCTCATATTTCCAGGCAAACTCGTCTCAGAAACAGACCCGTGGCTTCAGGTTAGCATTCAGCACAAACCTAAACACCCAGTGTCACAGGATGTTCACGTACCTCCGGGCAGACCTTCTGGCAGCAGAAAAGACTGCGGACGCCTCCTGGGCACAGGTGGAAACATCTAGAAAACTGAAACTCTAGGAGAGGGTTCACTGAGATGCAAGATTATTTGTATCATTAATACTGAAAGTACTGTCCCTGACTCGACTCTATTTCTGCTGCGGGGCACCTGGGATTTTGGCAGGTAGGTTGGGAGTTTGGCAATGAAATTAATGTCTTGGCTCTCTGGGTGCCCAGGGAGAGGGTGTGAGACCGTGCAGTTAAGGCCCTCCTTCTTAGGAAGATAAAACTCATGGGGAGTTTTTGAAGCTCACTGGGAAATAATCTCTGTGCTGTGGTCCTCCACGGTCTCCTCCTTCCTCTACCTCAACAACTGAACAGAAGTTTTGTTATTATGTGTCGAGCTCTCGATCTCATTTGATCTTTATAATACCCCTGTGGCGTAGGCACTGTTATCCCCATTTTGCAGATAACCAAACTGAGACTCAGAAAGTTTAACTCGCTCAAGGGAACTCAGCTGGTGCACAACAGGGTCAGGATCATCTGAAAGGGATGGTCCTGCTGTGGATAACTGAGAGTTTGCCATGAATCTGGAAATGGTCCGGCATTTGCTGAGACCTTGTACTGCGTCCAGGGCTGTGCTAAACGAGACCCCGGCAGGAGCACCTCGTTACTGGCCAGAGAGAGAAATGATCCGAATTCCTCTTCCAGGAGTGCAACTCTTGCACAATATTCTCGCAAAGTATTTTGTGAAGATCAGAAAGTTTATAGGAACTTTCCCCAACACTTACTGAAGGATTCCTTTTATCTATTGTCAATGCATTCCTTGCTAAAAAGCATCACAGATTTCTTCATTCTTCCTTTGTTGACAATGTCATATTTGATTTAAATTCATCAGCTGGTTGGTCTCTCTTTGACAGCAAGTTCCCTGGTGCCTGATGGGAATTATGATGTAAATGTTGGTGACGGTTTCATCGTGACACTTGAGAGATACTTACCGTCCACATTGTGTACGTCCCAAGTGCATTTCAGTTCAAGGATGTTGGACATTTCTAATTACTCCATCTTTGAGCATCCTTCCCAGCCTCTGTGGTGCATTATGGCCAACATGCAAGGAGAATTTTTCGGAGTAGAGGAGGGTAAATTGGAAAACATGGGTTCTTTCACCCAATCCCTGCCTATTTGGGCCTCAATGAAATTTCAGCAAAACTTTTTAAAAAATTTAGAAATATATGTGTTTCCCCATTTTTCTGTTAAAGAAAAGGATCCTGTCTTATGCCTAAACATATTTTAATGATGTGGGAAACTTCCCCTTAATTATACAACCTGCCTGCCATCAACCCAGTATCCGTGTGGGGTTAGTCATATGCTCCCATCTTGACACTCCACGGAGGTTTTCTTTAGTTATATTTAGGTGAGATTTTACGGTCCAGTGTGAGGACAAAGAAAAACAGATCAGAAGAGACATCCAATTTCATCAACTAAATCATGCTTGCAAACAAAGAAAAAGCATACCTGCTTGTTGTTATTTTTACTGTCCCCTCTGGCACTACCCAGACAAGAAAATAACTGAAATAAGTATTTCCATTAGCCACTGGCATAAATCACGATTCACTCTGACAGGTGCCTCAGCAGTATAAACACCTGTGACAATAACCTTGGCTAATGTTTCTTGAGTGTGTATTGTGTGCCAGGCACGGTTAGAAGAGCCTGGCGTAGGTTTTCTTGTTTGAGGCTCACAACGTGGTTACAAGTCAGACACAATTCTCAGCTTGTGTTACAGGTAAGGACACCGAGTCACAGCAGGGTGAAGCAGTTGGGCCGATGAGTTCTCCTACCAATTCAACTCAATTCCGCTGGCCTGCTCTCTGTTCCCTGGAGCCCTGCGAGTCTGATGGGAGAGCCCTGCTCAAAAAATATGCTCAGCTCCACCGGTGATGGAGATGATGATCATTGCACATCACAACCAACGCAAGTGTCTGCCCCTCCAACCGAGCCTCATACATTGTCCAACCCCTTCTTCTGGACCCATCCAAATTCTGTTTTCATACTTGGAACCCCCATTCTGAACGGGATGGATCTCCTTCTGGCCCCAAACAGCAGCTCCCTCAAATGGCCACTCCCCTCCACCCCTCCTCACTCTTCTCTTGCTCTCCTTTATCCTAAAACTGCTCTCCCCAAGCCCTCCAGCCCACAGTGATCTCCCACTTTCTCCGGTTGCTTCTCCTCTATCCAGGCTCAGATGCCCCAGACCCTGAAAGGTTTTCTAACTTTGAATAGAATAGCAATTTCCAGATCCTGGGGCCATGTCTGTCTGTTCCACCACCTCCAGACTATGGAGATCTCCCTACCCTTTCCTCCTGGTGGGATGAGACTAACAGCGGAACCTTCCAAGAATCACTTACGTACAAGTCAAGGCCGGCTATCCCTGTGGAAACCCCACTCAACACCGCCAAAGCCCCACCACTCTTTGGCCCACCCCGTATATTATGGACAAGCACCATCTCTCTTCTGTTGGTTCCATACAGTATATTACGGACACGCGCCCTCTCTCCTCTCAGGTTGTGCACGTTTATGAGAAGGGCCTGACGTCCCGTCGTGGTTTCCTCTCCCCTTTCTGTCCTCGTCTACCCGCCAGTCTCTGGCTATTACTGCACATCCACGTGGTAGCAAACACCAGATTCAAGGGACAGCAGAGCTTCCTTCCTGACTGCGCAATCAGCAGAGAGATTCACCCATGGAGTTTTCTGTTTCAGGTAACTCAACCCCTCAGTAAAATACGAGGTAGGCACCACGTCTCCGTGTTTCCCACAGCTGCACAAGATGAGCTAAGTTGGTACCCAACAGCACAGACACTTGAGTTGGATTGAATGGAAGAAACTCACTGAATTGAATATTTCTGCATCTGAAACCTCAAGGGGAGAGCAACAGGATGCTAATCTGGTCCCCCCTCCCCACCCACGTGTAGCCTGAAAACCACACTCGATAAACGCACAGCTTTAGAAAGCCAGCAAAACAGAGCTTCCATCCCTCCTACTTTGACTTCTTTGATCACCTACACTTCTCTTTAGATCCATGTGAAACCTTCTGGTCAATTTTTGTCAAAGCATTAAGTGCTGTGTTTTACCTTTTTTGAAGCCCACTTCTCCTCCCCATCACAATTTCAGTTCACCCTCTCACCCTCCCTTGGCGTGGACCCTCCAGGTATCTGAGGCTACCGGTCTTGCAGACCAACCCCCCATCCCCATGAGGATCCTGAGCTCTGAAGGGTCCCCTCTCCTTGTTCTGCCATCCAAACATGGCCATCAGGGCCTTAATCCTCCAGGGGTTCAGTGTCCTGATGGCTGACAATGGGTGGTTAATGGATTGTTAATCAAATCAATTAATTCCTACCATCTTTACCCTCTAAGAAGAATAACATCCTACCAGAGATAAAATGTGCATACCACCAATAAAGCTCTGCAGGCAACTTTAAAAAAAATTATGTTGGTTAAAAAACATTTAGAAAAGTAGACAGCACAGTCGGGCATAATTAATTTTCCTATTCCCATCATCCAGATTCTGACAATTGTTCCTCATTTTGCACATTACTCTTTACCCACTTTAAAAAATTATTTCAAGTGAATACAACATTAAGACATCTTCCCTAGCACGCATCTTAAAAAAAAATCTGTGCGGGGCAACTCTTAAGAATGGAGACCCTAAGCCCTGTATATTTTGCCATATAACTAATTTAAAACATTTCACACTTTCAAAAAATGAGTATAATTTCTGAATGTCATCTAACTCTCACCCAAGAACTTCCCTAAATTATTCAAGAATGCTTTGTGGAGCTGGTTGGTATGAATAAGGATTTAACCAAGGCTCACATGTTGCCCTTGGTGGCTATGTGTGTTTTAATAGAGAATGTGCCCACCCTAGCGGCTCCCAGCTCCCAGCACATCATGGGGCTGTTGAAAAGAATAGGCCAGTTGTCTACCTGTGGATTCTTCTGGTTGTCTCCTCCTGGTGTCCATATAGATACCCTGTATCCATATCTCCTAAGAACTGAAAGTGAGACCTAAAAGCTTGATTACATTCAGCTTAAACTCTGTCCCTTCTTGGCACATGTGATGCTGGCCCCTTCATGCCGCATCACAGAATGTGTCTGTCCTGCTGTTGGGGATGTGAAGCTTGATAACTGGGTCAAGGTGGTGACGGTCAGCTCTCTCCAGTATAAGCTCACCCTTCTGCCCCTGCAACCAGCAGGTGACCCCTAGGGTGATGCTGTAGCGCCATGTAAACACCCTGATCTACTCTTTCTATAGCCATACCTGACATTTGTCTAAATCAATTGTTTTAGTAAAGGTTCCTACATTGTACATGCAGGGAAACAAGGGCTCAGAGAGAACTGTTGGGCCATTTGGAGAATTGGTGACCGAGAGTCGGATGGGCAGTGGGCAGGCTGGCCTGCAGGTCGGGGAGGAGGGAGCACGTGCCCATCTCTGGCTCAATCCCAGGCCCACGGAAGTCCTGTGGTGTCTGTCCTGAGTGTCCTGAAAGAGTGAAGGCACCCTCCCACCCCCGGGGTCTCGTGAATCTGCCCAGAAGCAAGCTGGCTTGCCGATCGCAGAAGTAGGGCTGAGGTACAAGGTGCCCCTTATAAGTTTGGGAGAATACATTTCTTTATTTTCCTTTTCCTTTCATTTCCCAGCCTTCATGAATTATTTATTTGTTATTAAGTTCAACTGAATGAGATTTCAAAGGCAATGAAATCCGCTGAAGTTCAAATGAAATCAAATTATCACTATGAGCGCCAGTGGGTGTTGGAGGGCATGGAAACTCTGCCTGATTTTGTGAAGGGCCTTCAAGTGGGTTTTCTGAGCCTGGATCTGGGATGTCACCAGGCGTGGAAGGTCCCCAGTCAGCATTGGGATCACAGACCCCCAGAGCCGGAGCATCTCCATACCAGAGCCTGGCACTACGTCTGGCTTCCTGCCCCCTGGCCTGAATGCCACCAAGAAAGCACCAGCCCCTGCTTCGTCACACATGCTGCCAAGGTGCGTGCCCCCCAATCTCCACATCCATTCTTACAGTAGATCCAACTCCAGGGCTCCCCTGCTCCCATGTTGAGTCTGTGCTCACAGACTCTCCTCTCCAGGCCCCTGACGCGGCCCCTGCATCCACACCCTCCCCTGCACCCGTTCCCCCCCATCCACACCAGCCCCATGTCCGTCCCATCAGTGGTCCAGAGGTCCAGGTCCCCTGTAGGTAAAGCATTCACCTCTCCCTGGGTGACAGGCTGGTTCCGTCTTATCCTTCGGTCTCAGCTCATGGGGCATCTTCTCAGAGAAGGGACCTCCCAACCGCCCCCCGCAATCAAAGGGCTCTCCCACCCAACAGTCACTCTTCATGCACCTCCTGAAAGTCACCATCACTTGATCATTATTTTTTTCTCATTCATCTACCACCTCCTACAGCGATTAGAACACAAAGTGAATGAATGACTAGGGAATCGCCAGCACCCAGTCCGCTACAGGGAACACAGCAGGATCCCTCCAAAACCATACATCGTATAAAAAGGTCAAAGAAAAGGACTCTGCAGAGTATGAAGAGCTCCGTGTTGGTGGCCCCCGACACCGCTCAGGGCTTGATCCTCACAGCCCATGCTATGAGGTGGCTATAGAGCAAAAGCATGCATGATGCTGGGGTTTTGTTTTTCCCTTTGTGACAATGACCACAATTTTTAATATGTTTAATGGTGTTTGTTTGATCTTTAGCCAGAATATAAATCACATCTGTCCTGTTCACCCCTGAAAAGCCACTGTCCCCCAGCATGTTCAATAAATGCACACCCTAAAAAGCAGCTGGAGATACAGACAGAGCAGACCAGTCTCTCTGTTCCTATTCTGAAGGGAGTGAGCCCCTACCAGGGAAGACAGACCGGCAGAAAAACATGACTTGCACAATAGAAACAGCTTAAAGGGTGATATGCTCTGGGAGCAAAGAAGGAACGGACTGATGGAGCCTGGGTTGCTCACGATGTTTTCTGAACGAAATTATCTCCGAGTGCGTCCCAAGGACGGGCAAACACAGAGTGAGATGTTCCCATCTCTCTTCTTCATGGGGCAGTAGAAATGGAACGTGCAGAGGCACAGACCCGCGGGAGCTTCGTATGTTCGGGGGTGTATGGGATCGATAGGTTATAGCTGGATCTCAAGGTGCCTGTGAGGGAGGGGCGAAGGTAACATCAGAAAGGGAGTCGGCCACGTGCCAAAGAACAAATGGCCTGTGGTGAGCAAAGAGGGCTCATCCTGGAGATTCAGCCTCTGGAAACTATGAGTGCAGAGGACCTCAACCTGGGCCCTGGTCTTTGCTGGGTTGTCCTGAGCAAGGGCTGAGTGTCGCTTGTAGCCACGCCTCTGTCGCGCTGAACCAGAGCTGAGGCTCAGCCACCAACGGACTGGCCAGGACCGGGACGCCCAGAGGCAGAGCCTCCTTTGATTAGATCCCCTCTCGCTTTGGATTTTCTGGCCAACCCTCTCCATGTGAATGATCAAACAAGGAGGGGGCAGTGACCCATCGCCCGGGCCTCACCCCCCGACTTGCCTTCTTTTATACAAGCACTTCTGACTCCTTAGATTATTTGTCAGAGAAGAAGGGTGGACCAGAATTTGATCTTCTTTTGGGTGTTTATCCTCATTCTTGATTATGCTTGGAATGAATTATTCATAGGTTAAGAGCTACACATACAGAAGCAGATATATGTCCAGCAGAGACCCGGAGGCATCTGTAAAAGCGGAAAGATCTCTGAGGAAAGTCCCAAATGGGTCCCCTATCAAAGCCACCAAATAAATTCATGGTAGCAGCCTGTTTCAGAGGTCACAGTAGCTTTGAAATATGAACATTGTGCCTTCACAGTCATCAGAAGACATTCACTGGTGTCACTAAACCAGGTTCCACCCCGGGCACCGCACCTGACTTTGACAGAATGTAGAAGGAAGAGCTCATTAGTCCTCCCCGGCCACACATCATGCATGTCCAATTTTCCTAGCCACTGACAAATGATCTTCGTAAAATATGACTAAATTGTCCAGGAAGCAACATTTCTCAAGGTCTAGCCGACAAATATCAAGAAAGCACAACCCCTTCCTTGCTCTTCCAGCCGGGTGCCTTTTCGAACGGCCATCCATCAGCTGGAGTGATGGATCTCCATGCAGAGGGGCAGACCCAGCATGAGGAAACTGTGATTCTAGGAAGGCAAGGCAATATGGAATCCCTAAGGCCACATGGTCGTGTAGGGGCCAACGGAGGGACAAACAGGACGGTCAATGCACTGGGCAAGCAACGTACTGAAACTCAGAGAGGAAGGAGCCGGGGTGGTGGGAGCTCTGCAAACCCAAGGATGAGGGGCAACATGTTTAAATCCCCGGCATTATAAATGCTTTTCCCCATATGGTCAATCAGGTCCTCATGCAGATGTTTACGGAGTGAATGAGTGAATGAGTGAATGAATGAATGGGTAAGCAGCAGGGTGAGAACAAAAGTGTTCAGATTCTTTACACACAGCTCCCAAGCAATGTCCCAATCATGAACTCTAATGACATTTTCTGACCGCACATTTCTGGCCTTTGTTATACAGTAACCGTCGCTGATCACTGTTTTATCTGCTTTGCCCGCCTCCTTTTGCTCTTACATCCTCCCTTCTAAGCATCTCGTTTTGTTTAATTCTTCTCCTTCCACTGTTTGGAGTTATACCTGTGTGTGCTGAAAGAAAAAAAAAAGGAAAGAAGGAAGGAACAGCGGATGGGGTGGGAGGGAAGAGAGAAGAAGAAAAAGAATGAAGTTACTAATACTTACTGAGCTCTGGCTGGGTAGGAAAAGGCAGTTTGTTCTCGTTTGATTTTTCTGGACCACATAGAAAACTACGCAGACAATTCTTAATACAGAGTTATGTGCTGTGGTAGAAATAAGCACAGGATGTTACTGGGCTCACAGGATGAACAATTAATCTGAATTCGAAGTGCCAGAGGAAGTTTTCCAGAAAAGGACACCCAAGCTAAGACCTGAAGGATGGGCAGGATGTGCCCTGTGATGGGGGAAGGGTGGGCAGAGATTCAGCTAAGCAGTCAGTGGGTACAAAGACCCAGCGACAAGAGATGGCTGAAGGTGTGCAAGGCAGAAGAGGTAAACACGCAACCAACCACAACACAACCAGACATGCTCTCACAAGGATGACTACAGTACTGCAGAACCACACAAGGGTAGACCAGTCATGGGTCCTGATGGAGGGTCAGGCACAAGGCGGAAAGGTAATAGGAGCCATGGTGGGCTTCACGGAGGTTGGAGAAGGTGTGTATTGAAGACCCAGCAGGCTTTTTCTCAACCAGTGAGCAGAGACAGGAGGGAAAGTCCATGTCAGAGAAAGCAGATAATCATCAGCAGAGAAACAAAGGCTTGTCTTGCCTACTCTGCCTTGGAATCCCACCGAGTGGGTCTCGAGTCACTTGCTGGGTGTGGTGAGTGATGAGGCTGTGAAGCGACACTGGGACCAGATAGAGAATGACCACTAGACCACTCTAGGGAACGCAAAGGTGATTCTGTCACCAAAGAGCAACTGCTAAAAGTCTAGTCTGATTTAGTTGAAACGTTCCCCTGAAATCTAGACTCATCCACTGACATGAATACTCAACAGTATCTCAAAACTGTACGATCCCAAACCTACCCCTAAACCTGGTCCTCCCACAGTGTCCTCATCTCAGAAATGGCAATTCCATACTTCTAGGGCCACAGCCAAAAACATGACTTCTATCTTCCCTTGGACCCCTCCCCCCCCCTCCATGGAGTCTGTCAGCAAATCTTGGCAAGTTTAGTTACAAAATTTATCCTCAGTATGGCCACTGCCAAAACCCTGGGAAAGTCACCACCAAATCTTACCTAGATTCCTAACCATCACCCTTCTCCCAGGGTACCAGAGGGATCTTAGTAAATACTTGTCAGATTAGATCCCTCTTCCCTCCCACTCTGCAGCAGCTGCCGATTCACTGTGGTTAAAGCCAAATTCCTTAAATAATGGCCAAAAAGACATGACCTGACCAGGATCCTCCTTGTGCCCCTGACCTTCATCCAGCCATGATGGCCTCGTAATAGAACAGACCCCGCTGGCCTCAGGACCTTTGCACCTGCTCTGCTCTATTCTTGGAATTGTCTCCCCTCAGGGAGCCCATGGTTCGCTCTCTTGCTTTTATTCAGCTCTTTGGGCAAATGTCAACTTCTCAGTGCGACTTCCTTGGCCACACTTTTTATAATTTTGAGCCATTCCTCTCAAACCCCCTATATTCTTTCCTTATTTTTTTCCTTAGAGTTCATCACCAGATAATATACAATAATTTTTACTGAATTACTTTTTTGTTTTGTTTTGGTTTTTTTTGGTTTCTACATATTAGACTATAAGCCCAATGAAGGCAAGGATTTTGGTTGTTCACCGCTGTACCCAAGCGATTAATGTAGTGTCTGGCACATACTTAGGACTCAGTATTTACTGATGAATAAACGGCTTATTTTATTGCTAACATAAGTTGATATTGCTATAATTTGTAGACAGGCAGATAATGGAGTAGATTGTTTTCTTTTCTCCTCTGAGTCAAATAAGCCCCTCCCTTACAGGCAGCAAACTTCTACTTTATTTCACTGGATATACATTTTACTCTGTGCAAAATATGTGCTTCTGTTTTGCCATTCTCCCTAATCATCATAACTCTTTGATCTATATCAGTATATTAGAACAAGGGCTGATGTTAAGTGTTTGCAAAGCAAACCTAAAGGCTGTTTACAGTTTCTGTCTCTACGTCCAGCCTTGCATGATTTACTTTCCGAGTATAGAAATTTTATGGGGCAAGAATGAGTTTAGAGGCTTGTTTTGTTTATACACATGTTGCGAAGTGGACAAGTTTACTGGTGCAAGTGTCATTACCAATTCCCTGTGAGGAAAAGCTAAGGAACTATATACATCGTTGCCCAATGAAGCAGCCTAGCGGTGGTTCCCATAACAGGGCCGACCTTCTCCTTCTCCTTCTCCTTCTGGAGCTGGATGGCGAGATGCAGGTGAACTACAGACATCTGCTGTCCTTCTACCCTCAGCATCACAAAGACGGAGGAGACCCATGCTGTGGTAAACTGAGCCGTTCTTCCTGGAGCCGAATGCCCTAAGCGAGAGGTAGGCGGCGCCCCCTAGAGGTTTGTCTCCACAACACAGTACATTAACAAGGCCATGTCTGTGTTAGTGCTCAGAACCCCAACAGACACCAGCACCTCGAACGACTTACCTAAACTTCAGTCCTGCTTAATTGAACCTCCTGAAACTTGGTGGTGATTTTAAAAGTATGACCACCAATTCTCTGAGACCTCTCCTTTCGAGGGGTGGCAACTTGTGCGTGGCCTGGAGCTTGTGACTTGCTTCCAATGAATAAAGACAAGTGACCGAGAACAACTTTGGGGACTAGGTCATCAAAAAGCACTGCACTTCTGTCTTGGTCAGTCTCTCCCCTCCTCCCCCTCCCCTCTCTCCGATCTCTTATTCTGGAAGAAGCCAGATGCCACGTCATGAGGAAGGGCCCACGTGATCCCCAGCGGAGGCCCCCTGATGACAGCCATGTGGATGGGCTTAAAACGGGGATCCCCCCACCCACCCCAGTCGGGCCTTCAGACCATGCTGCCCATCCAGCATCTGGGCTGTTCACTCCTCCCAGCTAAACTTTCAAATTCCTGGTCTCCAGACACTGTGAAAGAATAAATGCTTGTTTTTGTAAGTAACTAAGTACTGGGGTGATTTGTTACAGATCCGTGACTATCTAACTCAATCTTCAAATAGAGATAGTGCTATATTTTAAAAACATAATGATTCTGCTAAGCACAATCATCTAGTTTACAGAGGAACTTGATTGGTGCATTAAATACAGTTTTATATTTCAAAGTTTAGCGAGCACGTCCTGGGTCGGAAGCATCCTGCTAAGGCACCCTGGAGCTATGGAGTTGACTTGCATGTGGTCCTGCCCTCAAAGTGCGTACAGCAGAGCAGGAGAGTGGAGATGTGCCTCCTGCACAGGGCTTTCTGGATAAATGACTGCAGTTATCACTGCCGTTCTGTTGCTGCTGTCAGACACCACCCCTTCTCTCCTGGGAGACCAAAGTGAGCCCACCTCTGCAGGTGTCTGAAGGACGGGAGCTCGTGAGAGGTCTGCTAGGCGGCTGGGCAGCTGTCTGGAAGTGGGGAATGACTGGCTGGCTCCAGGTGTACCTAGGCTTCGGGGAAGTGGACCTGGAGCCAACAGAGGGCCATGAAGGGAAGGGTCACATCACATGGAAAATGGACAAGACTCCTAAGAGGCCAGAGGGGAAAGGCCTGGCGTTCCCTGGAGCGAGCCACGGATGTGGAGGCCTGTAGCTGTGGTAGAATCATCAACTCTGGACCCACCCCATCACTTCCACCCAAGGAGGGCGGTGTACTGTGAAAGCCTCACAAACCATCACATCCTCTCAGAGGTGACCTATTTCCCAAGCCAGTCTTGCCATATAACCATAACTACTAATACCTGCTGGTTTGTCTTTTCAATTAAGCATGTTGGGGTTCTTGGGGGGGGTGTTATAAATGTAACTGATGCTTATCGTAAAGTATCTGTAAGAACATAGAATAAAACAGAATTACTATTTAATCATAATCTCACCCTCAGAGACAGCCAGTATCAGAGAGTCACTATGTTATTTTTTCCCAGTATTTTTACAATATTTGGACTCTAGCTTCAGATTTTATTTCCCCACTGTTTCCACTTACTGTTGTAATATAGAGATTTTCTTCTGTAATGAACAATGCTTCCAAAATATGATTTTAAGGATGACATAATATTTTATTATATGGACAGAGCACAAATACCAAGAGTTACCGTATTTTACTTTGAAATCCAACAAGCGCAAATGATTGCCCCGTAGTAATTCACCCACATTAACGATTTCATTTTGCCAACTTGCTTAACTGATACACAGATATTCTTATATAAACACCCAATGTTGGTGTTCAATTCTTATCATTTTCTAGAACTAGAAGTACTGGGTCAATAATCAGAGAACTTGATCAAGTCATTCAAGTCTCTGGGAATTTTTCTTTTCTGTCAAAGGGGGTATGAAATGATTTATAACTTTTCACTCAAATACATACAACCGAATAGATCTCATGGTGCATAAATTTCCGTGCACACAAAATGGCACAGTAAGGCTTTGACCCAAATCCCCTTCACTTTCCACCACGCCCCTGCCTTCTCATTCTAATTAATATACGTGTCATTAAAGGTCTCTGGAGAAGCTTTAACTATCACCTCTGACTTCAGGACAACCTCTGCCGTAACCAGGAAGGGCAACTACAAGCAGCATCCCAAGACAGCCGGGGGTTCCACCTGCCTGCACTCACCCTAACCCTAACCTGGGAATCAGGGGATTGGTCCAGGGGATGCACTGCTGGGGTGAATCACTCACTGACTCTCCCAGCCTCCCTGGTAAATCTGTTTCCACGTGCAGTTCCCTAACCATCTCTCTCCTCTGCTGCTGAATACAACCTGCCACTACAGCAGACCTTTCGGACGGAGCCAGACACACCAGAGAAAAACAGAGCATCAGAGCCGTGCCTCATCAGAGGGGTTTTGGGGACAGGCGAGGGCTGCCTTCCAGGAAAAGACGTTGTGAGGAACTCTTATTTCCCCTCAAGGTATTGTCTCTTGCTTCGGCTCCTATCAAGTTGGGGGTTTCTTGGAGGACAGGTGACCACCCAGGTGCTGAGGGTTCCCCTTCTACTGTTTTTCTATTATTTAATGAGAATTGACTATGAATTTGAAAAAATATATATATTATTTAAGAACAAAGAGGTTGTTCTTTGCTCTGATTCTCCAAGTGAAGAATCTCTCCAAGTGGAGAGATTCAAAAGAAAAAGCTTGGTGAGCCCCCCTCACTCAGGATACGTTTCAATCTTGTGCCATCACTCCTGGCAAGCTGTTATGGAAAAGCCTTCTTACCAGATGTTACATCCTGAATTTCTGCCACATGCTCAGGTAATGAAGGCATATCCCACACCCATGAGAAAGTGTGGACCTTAGATCCCAAAGCCCCATTCCTGACTCTGGTCTTGGGTGTGTGATTTAAGCAGTGGGGGCCTTGGTTTCCTCACCCACAGATTTGCATCATGGGAGTTATCTTTAGACTCGTAGAGATGAATGAATGTCTAAATCACTTAATGCCACGCCTGACACATGAAAGGCCAGTTCTCTCCCCTCCACGGGGACAGATGCCAGATACAGGCCAGTCCTGGGCAGGCTCACTCTCACTGGAATTGTGTTTCCATCAGAACGGACTCAGAATGGAGCTGCCCTTGAAGTCCTGGCGGACTTCGACAGGTCAAGAGAGGTGAGGGAGTCCTCTCTGAGGGAGGAAGGATGCCCTATTGAACAGAGGTCCCCGTGGGTGAGGTTGTGAGGACATCACCCTCATGGGTCCTGCCACCAACTCACCCTCAACCAGGAGGTCCCCTGCAGGAAGGCCACAGGCTGGGTCACATGGCACCTCCCTGCCTGGTGGCGTGGCTGGTGTGGGTGTCAGAGGTCAGCCGCACGGGGATACTGCTGACCCCAGAAGATGACCTTGACAAAGACCCACCCACAAGCAGCTTGTCTGCTTCCCCCAGGGGACGGTACGGCACCAGGATTTCACACCCCCTCCAGGTCTACCAAGTCCTCTCAGCCACACCCCCTCCTCCACACCCTGGAGATCATTATAAAAATAATTCACAACACAGAGCCCAAATCCTTATTTCCGGATAACATGAGCAGAAACACAGTTTTTCTGAGAACCGAACTGAGCCCCACTGACTGTGCAATACGACAGCAAGTCAGGGGAAATCGCACATGAGCAGAAAACTCTGCCGGGGCTGACATCTCCTCCAGAAGAAGTCACCTGCCGCATGGCAACCGTCTGGCTGAGCTGCATTTTGATGGCAATGTCCCCCTCGGCCCTCCCCAGCTTAAATCAAGGTTTATGGATTTGTATTCTAAAGCACCCCAGGAAAACGCACACTAACAGGCCAGAGAATGATCCTGCATCTATTATGATGCAAATGGCCCATTCCTCAAGGAGGACTCCTCTAAAGGGATTATATAGAGATATATAAATACAAACATTTATATTATATACAGATTTATATATATAAATTATATATATATTTTATATATATATAAAATTTTTCTGTCTTTTCAACATTCTCATCCCCAGAATCTCATTTTCCAAACTTAGAAACTGCTTGGGATAAACTCATTCTTTCACGCCAAGAGGGATTAAAGGAAATGACCTTGGCCAAAGCATGAAGAGCACTTTAATATGAGACACAATGAGATGGGAAAAATTGAGCTAGGAGTTAGGAGGGTCTCATGCTACCCAGCTGTGTGAATTTAGGCCAATGACATAAATAATCTGAGCTACAAACTTCCTCACCTCTAAAATAAAGGAGATTAAACTTTAGTCTGTACCTCAGTTTCGCCATCTGTTAAACGGGGACAGTTATATCTAATTCACAGGATTGTCATTAATTGTCATGAACGAGAGTAATCCAGGCAGAGCTCCTAGAACAATCCTGGAAACGGTGTAAAAAACATCAGGAAACAGAAACGTCAATTAAATAGAGCGGGGAGACCAGCAGGGGGAGCTCTCACGCGCTGCGACAACAGCAGAGGCCAATCAGGAAGAAGAAAGCCCCCTGTTCTTTCCCGGCCAGGACTCCGCCCATGAAAAGCCATGGGCTCTGTTTGCTGCGTCTTCCCCACTTCCTCTTCCTGTGCCCTGCTGGGATGTGCGTGTGACTTGCCATGGTTACAGACCCTGAATTGCAGTTCTCTGCTAATCCCGCATAAACCCATTTTTGCTGGGAAAATAACTGGCAGTCTGTTTATTTCAGGTCAGCAGTAGCAAAGCTGTCAGTAATCACAGAAATGATGATGACGATAGCAACTACGCTATGGCTGTCGTGAAATACACTGAAAGTGGTATCACCTGGGTATTAAGAGAAAGATCAGTCTGTGGCAAAATCGCAAGGGCGAACCCCCCTCCCCTTTTCCACACACTTCCGCTGTCCTTTGCCATGACACCCCTTTGCCTGGGAGTTACCCAAAGCAGGATCAGAAGAGGGAAACAAACATCTGCTAAACTCATTCACACTATCCTGTGAATCCAAGAGGCCCAAAGAGAGAGAGAATAGGGGACCCTAACTTGGGATCTGACGCATTTGAAACAGGACACGCTTTCCCGCATTAGCATCTGTGTGGTGTCCTCAAATCTCAACAAAAGGATAGTCGCCCTCTTTACTGATCCTGAGTGTCGGGCCTGAAAATACTACCTATGTTCGGAAGAGACAGAAAGAGAAGAGTGGTTCCCCTGCAATCAAGAGGGGAGCCCCACGTGTGTTTCCAGAAGAGTCTGTCAGGAGCAGTGGTGGAAGCTGAGCTTTCGGGAAGCTAAGAAAGAGGATCCACCCTAGCATCAAGACAGAACAAGCCATCACTGTCTACAGAGTGGCCAGCCAGCCTGCTAAGTGTTTGGTTTCAGCAGAAATTGAGTGATTATAAGGTGAGAAGAGATGGGCAGGAGGTGCGCCCGGAAAGGGAGACCGTGCAGCACAAATTCCCCCACAGAGGACCTGTGGCGTCTGTCTGGCCCCACTGACGGGTCTGTCTGGCCAAAATTCTAATTATGAGGAACCATCAGACAAATCACATTGATGGGCATGGTACAAAAAAACTCAAAACTGTAAAGGTCGTGAAAGATAAGAAAGACAGATGGAGGAAACGTTCCAGTTGAAAGGAGATTAAAGAAACAACAACTAAATACACCCGTGATCCTGGATTGGATCCTGGAACAGAGGGAACCATGGATACCGGTAGCAGCACCACCATGGAACAACTGAAATTAGCATACTGATGGTGGATTAGATAATACTGCATCGACTGTAAATATCCTGATTTGGGGGATTGCACTGTGCCTCTTCGGCCTTTCTTACGAAATTTACAACTAAACACTCTGGTCTCAGTTAAGTCCCCCAGCGAATAAGCACATGGAACCTTACACACATAAACCTTATTGGAAGCACTGTGATGCCCCCAAGTTGGACAGGCCTGGGACCCACCTCGCACGGTGGTTCTCAGCTTCTGTGTCACAGCATTTGATAACTGTGCAGTGCCCGGTAACTAATCTCCTTCTAATAATGATAAATCATTAAAGTAATGATTCTGTAAATAGTTTATTTTTAAAATACATCAGAAAGGATTAAGGGTTATCCCTATAATAGCATCACCATCACCCTCATTTCCTCGCATTTCCATGCGATTTCTTGAGCGGGGTGGAGTTTTGGGGAGTGCACGGGACTTGCCCTAGGAATGAACTGCCTGTGAGGCTGTGTCTGTCCAGTGCAGCCAGGACCAGCTGATTAGGGGGGAGGACAGAAGACAGGTGGACTGAGCACCTACTGTGCATGATGCTCTGTATTTGCCCTTGATGCCCTATATTTGCTCTATATTTGTTGTCTCACTGAATACCCCAAGTGGCATTTTAAGACAATTATCATTACTGTCTCCATTTTATTTAGGTGAATCCTGAGGGGTCTAGTGAGCCCAGCATTTGGCTGGAAAGTGACAGTACTGGGATTTGGGCCAAACTTACCTGATTCTAAAATTCCTGTTCTTTTGCAAGACACGGCACTACCTCTGTCGGGGCAGGAATACCACCCCTCCCCCCCAACCCCAGTATCTCCAGTAACTGCACACCAGTCTATTTGAACATCTTGAATGAAAGAACAATCACAGTTCCTGGGGACATCACTCATTCTGCTTTCTCAACAGTTCTGACTAAAATGTTGTACTTACGTTGCGCTAAAACCTACTCTTTTTACATTCCTTCTGTTAGTCTGAATTAAGGTCTCTTGAGCCACCGTTGAGAAATCCAATCCGTTTCCATCGCAAAGACCCTGGATCGTTGGGGACAATCGCTCAGGGTAAACAGCTTTAGTTTTTCAAGCGCTGCACGCCCCATGCGATTTCAGACTCCCCACCATCCTGGCTGGATATTCTCTAGAGGAGCACTGCTCAGTACATCTTTCCGAGAAGAAGGAAATGCTCTGTAGCTATGCTGCCTATTTCTCCAGCCACCAGGCCCGTACGGCTCTTGAGCGTTTGAAATATGGCCAATGCTAGAGGATCTGAGCGTTCAGTTTTATTTAATTTTAATGACTGAAAATGTAAATGTCCACGAGTGGTTAGTTGCTATCCTATTACACATCACAGCTGTGGGGTTCCCCAGGCAAGTACAAGTTTCTCTTAAAAAGGGGTCTCCTAGAACTGAACACCGTGCTCCAGATGAGATGGGCAGTTGCCACATTGTACCCGTTCAGACTTGGCTGTGTCACCAGATGGCTTGTCTTGCACTGAGAATCAACTAAAACCTGTAGAACTTTTCATAAAGTCTCATCTCTCCCAATCTTACTGGACTTCCCCAGACAGCATCCTCGGGGCTGACTTACCTCAGTGAGCAGGGAATGAGACGACCACACGTCACGCTGTTTTTAAGCCAATAACCCTTGAAGGAAGGAGTTTGCCAAGCAGCAGTTACGGGAACTACCTCAGAACAAACGGCGCATAACATGTCAGAGAAGACAGCATCCATCGCGGCAGCGTCACTGTGCAGTGGGTCAGGATGTAACGCAGCCAGCAGCCCAGGGCCAGGGAGCAAGTATTCTGGACGGGCAGTGAGGGTATTAGGCAGGCGGCGAGCACAGATCTTCCAAGGGCAAAGGCCTAAGAGAGAGTCCGGGGCTCTGCTGAGCCACCCAGATGGCTGTTTCAGGTTCAGCCAGTGGTGCCGGCGCAAGCTCTGTGCCACGGGAGGTCTCCTACCACCCCGGATGAGCGGTCACCAGACTGGCCAAGAAGGCAGATCCCAGCAAAGGGCACAGAACCCTGGCTCTGGGCAGAGCACACGTGAAAAGACTAATGGGGACAGGGACCGGGCTTCCCAGCAAGTCTGTGCATTCAGCGAATGCCCACTGAATTCTCCACCACTGCGATGAGCGAATCATGGAGACTCAATGTTAGTAGAAGGAGGTCCCTGTCCTCAGGTAAGGATGTCAATCCAGCCACATTGTGCGTGTGTGTGTGTGTGTGTGTGTGTGTGTGTATGCATGTTTAGTAATACCCAAATGTGATATCTTTGAGTCATAGACACCATTGAGCTTCTTTGGTTACCACCCGTTTATACTTAACCACTGAGCTCCAAAATTAACTGATTGCCAACAATTTATGTTCAGAGAACCAAGACCTTGTGAGAAAAGCAAGAAAAGACAGCAGAAGTCCAGGGAGCCTTTCAAACTGAAGAGTTCTCATGCTCTCCGAGTCTGCCTTAGGGACGGACAGCAGAGAAACACTAAAGACAAATGACTATTCACTTTGAAGACCATTCACCTGTGTGCCACCTGCAGTCAGGATTCTCCCTTCAGGGCCCCCCACATGGCTCCCCCCTCTGCTCACGTCTCTCCATGTTTACTCCCAATTTTTACCCTTGCTCTCACCTATACAATAGGCACCCTCCACACTGAAGACAGTAGCCAGAGTCCTCTTGTGAAAGCACGTTTCAGATCTTTCCTGTTTAAACTCTTCAGTACAGCAATGGTTAATTCTATGTGTGAACTTGACTGGCTACCAGTGCCCAGGTAAACACTGTTTCTGGGTGTACCTGTGAGAGTGTTTTCAGACAAGGCGCACATTTGCATCAGTGGCCTTGGTAGACTAGATGGCCCTCCCCGCTGCAGGTGGCCACCATCCCATCTGTTGAGGGCTGAACAGGACAAAAGTCAGAGGAAGGAGGAGCTCGCCCTCTTCTTCCGCCTAACTGTTGAGATGGGACATCTCATCTCATCTTTTCCTGCCCTCAGACTGGGACTCACACCGTCAGCTCCCCTGGTTCTCAGGCGTTTGGACTCAGGCTGAATTACACCCCCGGCTGTCACGAGGCCTCCAGTTTGCAGACAGGAGATCGTGGTGATCGTGGTGATTCACCAGAGCTCACAGGAGTCACCCTTCTCTTCCCTTCTTTGTAAAGCTAATCACATGAGAGCCAGTACAGAATTAAAGCCAAGGAAAAATACACCTGTAACCCTTCCACACACCCTGTCCACCAAGCCATGTTTTCCTCCCCCATCACTCATGCTTCAAAGTCCTCCCGTGCCCAGAATGTCTCCCCACGTTGTCCAAACGTGCTTACCCTTGGTCTTTCTGAGATTCTGATTCACTATGAGATTCTCATATTTATATTCACTGCATCTCAATCTGTCTCATATCACCTGGATTCCAGGTTCTTTGGGACAAGAAATCACAGAGACTCTATGTATCTATTTCCAAATAACTCGCACAATGCAATGTTCTCTTAAAGCTTTAATCAAATATCTGTATTTTGCTTTGCTTAGCAACAAATGCTAAGCAGAATATGAAAGTTAGAATAGAAAGCCATGCCGAAATAGAGACACAGATGTAGAGAACAAACTTATGGACACAAAGGGGGGAAAGTGGCGGGGGGTGGTGGTGGTGGGATGAATTGGGAGATCGGGATTGACATGTTTACACTGATGTGTATAAAATGGATGACGAATACGAACCTGCTGTATAAAAAATAAAATAAAATTCAAAAAAAAAAAAAAGAATAGAAAGCCATGGCTTTTTTTTTTTTAAAACTTTCTGATTTTTAACTATGCCATACATTGAGGCCAGTTTCTCAATTCCTCTCTGCTTTAACTTATGTAATGAAACAATATAATTCAATCTAATTAAACAACACAGTTCTGGAGAACAGGAAGTACATCACAGAACGTAGCCTATTCATTCAACAAACTCTCAAAGCTTACTTAGGAGGTAGCATTTGATAAAAATGATAGAAATTAAAAGGAGATGTAAAATGCTCATGATTTCGTTGGCAAGACACAGTGAAGATTAATCACTATATAAGAGATGCCACGAAGATCATTTGGGTCAAGTTGACAAGAAGAACAGAAGAGGTGGACCCTGTGAAATATCTGGGAAGGCTTCAGAGTGGGGAAGGGGCATGCTTGGGGATGGGAAGGAATGTTAGAATTTGGATAAAATGAAATATGAAAGAACATTCCAGACAGAGAAATATTATCAACCCAGTGTGAACTGAGTCAGTGACTCCTAAATGCCTGTCCGTGGATCGCTTGTCCTTAGGATGTTGTCTCAACAGGTGGTAAAATTTTAAAAGGAGAGAGAGAGAGAGAATGTGTGTTTTGTAAAGACAGGATTTTTTTCCATTTAAAACCACGGTATTTATTTGGAAAATATGTTCTTCCTGCATGCTTTTTTATGTTAAAACACCCTTTCTTTTATAAAATTATGGTGATAAAAGACAGCAGTTTGGGTTTCTTTCCGAGTCAGCTGATCAGGAACCAGTTGGTAATGCCAGGTGAGGTCTACCCTCGCATAGAGTCTGGAAAGCACTCCGGGGGGCCCCATGGCTGGGGGCTGGGGGCGGAGGGCATTCATGGAGCTGGGTCTTTGGATGAGGAAGCTGGAAAGGCAGGGTGGGAGGAAGCTGGGGGCCAGGCTCTGAAGAGCTGGACCGAGCTTTCCCCTTCACTCCAGGATTACAGAAATGCTTTTGAGAAGGGAGTCACATGATGAAAACGGAGTTTGGGAGAAACCCACGGTCTCCTTGGAAGACATCACTTTCACATAAATCTTGTTGATGACCCTCGTAAGCCAAACAAATAGGTTTAGACAAAACAAATGTGTTTTGTCTGTTCCGTGTTATCTTTCCCATTTTCCTCTTGTGAAATGGAAACCAGCCTCCCTCTCCACCCTCATCAAAGGGTCCAACCCAAGCCCCCGCCCCCCTTGGCACTTCCTCTGGTGCTTCAAAGAGCCCTGCACTTGGTTACAAGGTTAAAGATTCAACTCCACCATATTTTCTAGCTACATGATAAGATGCAGTTCCGCCAACTTCAAATGGGAGAGAATCAGGTGATGTATCTTTTACAAAGCACAGAAAAGCACACCATGAACTCTACACCACCATATTGATTACAGTACTTCTCTTCCTCGGAACACAGCCCGTTCTCAGTTCTGGCTCCTGGGGTCCAGGTAAACCGCCCAAGGTGTGAGGCTGCATATCTCCCATCCCCTCCCCATCCCTGCAAACCTTTGATTGAAGAACCTCATAGAAATATCCAGGCCAGTGTGAATGGAGGAAGCTAACTGGCCCGGGAAAGGAAAGGCTGGAGGGGTTGCCTGACACCTGGACTGTCGCCAATGTGAAGATGCTTGCGTGACTGGAGAGAGAAGATTAGGTGTATTGCCTTATTCTTCCTTCACTGAAAACTTCCCAAGCCAAATCCTTGAGATGTTATATAGATATCCATCTACGCCTGGATCTTAGAAAACTTGAAGACAAACAGTGCTCAGAATTTTGAGCTGTGGCTTTGAGTATTAGAAAAAGAGGAAGAGAGAGGAAGGGGGGCTGATGGAGACCTGGGTGATAGAAACCAAAGACTGAGAGTTGGGGAAAGAGGCTGGGAATGTTATCTGCTCCAGAAGGTCCGTGTTTATAGGCCTCTCTCTCCATTTCCTGGCACCTGAAGAGAGATGTGCAGGAGGGTGCTTTTTCAGAGCCTACCTACCTGAGCGATTGGGCTACCTCTCCTCTAAGGAGGGCCTCCTGGGCCCCATCACTCAGAGTAGGTAGTAAGGCTCAGATCAGTGCAGCAGCCGAGTACATTGGGGAGAGGCACGAAACTAACCAACCCTTCGCTGTTCAAACTAGCCGGTCACAAATACACACGTGGCAAACTAGCCAGTCACAAGTACACACGTGGCAAAATCCTCAACAGACAGGAGCTTTTCATTTCAGGGCTCTTCCTCCCCAGGTTTGTGGAGGCTAGTCCTCACGAAGGAGGAGCTCTGATGGCAGCAGGACCAGGCCTGAGCAAAGTGGATTAGATCAGCGTTTGATCGTGAGCTGACCTGGGGAGGGTGTGCCAACCTTGAGTGGCCTGCGTGGGTTGGGCACATCCTGCCCCTCTCGCCACTTACAGGAGCAGAGCACATGCTATTCTTCCCGTTCCCCAGCTTCCTGCCCCTCCTCTCTGGAATCACTGGGATTTGAACGCCCACGGGATGATTCCAAAAGCCACGTTCTTCTCTCCGTCCCATGAACTCGGTACGCAACACCGGATCAATTTCCCAAACGTCCCGGGATTCAGTTTTCTCCTCTATCCATTTGGAAGTACTGAGAATATCAAAACTAGCCCTACCACAAAACTGCAGCGAAGATGAACGTAGAAGAGACAAAAAGGACTGTTCGCAGAGTTCTACAATCCAAGCAGGTGCTAAATGTACACTGACTAAGGTGTGTTCATTCCTTCACTCTTTCAGCGCGAGTCCAGGGTCAGAGGCTCTTTGGGGGGTTGGGTTCCCACTCTGACAGCACCCTCCCCGTGAGGCAGTCACTTATCTCCTGTGCCACTCCGTCTGCACCGGCAGAGGAAGGTCTGTGCCGTGTGGACAGGCTCCGAGGGGCAGACGTCACCTGAACCCACTGTACATCCGGGACCGCCTCTAATGTGTTTCGTGGAAAGGCCACACCTCGAGCTGATTTCTAATATGAGGTGATGGGGAGCCCCGTCCAGGAAAGGTGACCCCAGGAAGCCTTCAGGGACAATCTTGAAAGTAAACATCCGTTTTGCGGTACGTGTACCTGCAGGATACAGGACATGCAACCATATTTGCTCACCTCCAGAGCTGTCACTTTCTACAACAAACTAGAGCCACAGAAAGATGCATTCCCTCTCAAACTAGCAGGCACTGAAAGGCGCTTTCTGAAGGTTTTGGGATGTCGCTCAATAGCACATTTAGCAGACCTGTTTGCTTCTCTCCAGGTAGTAAGAAGTTAGTATTTGCTCCTGGCATAGCCTGATTTTCACTCTTGCCTCACCGAATCCCACCACTCAGCACACCAGAGCGTGCCTTTTCTAGAATGTTCGATGGCCAGTCTATCCCATGCCACATCGACTGCTCCACCCTCCAGCTTCTGATGGCACACGTGGTGGGGAAACTGTGATTGGGGCGGGTGGGGAAGGGAGGCAGAGAGAAGGGTGACCATATGTTCCCACTTTGCTAGTCTAGCTTATGTCTGGCTGGTATAATGATTCATAGCACATCTGCCCTCATAAGTGTCCCAATCAGGACACTAAGTTCCGCGGGTTTCCCCGGCACCAGGCTGAGGGGTGCTGCAGAGGCTCAAACCTTTCCAGGTTCATGTGCACTGTTGCCCTGCATAGGGAAAGAGAGGCACAGTTTAACCGGCTGCCAAGCTCCGTGTGTCCCCAGCACGGGGTCCTCACCAGATGAGAGTCACAGCTCCTCCTGGTCCCAGCCCCAGCAGGTGGTGCCCTTGGACCACATCCACAGCCCACCTCGCTCCCCGGCTTCCACGGGACGTCACGTGACGTGATGTGAGCCAAGGGTCGGGCATCAGGAACCCAACCGTGAAGGCAGGTGTCCACGTCCCAGCCCCCTCCCTGCAGGGCTGCCCTCACTGCCTGCAGCCCTTCTCCCTCTGGCTTCTGATGACAGCCCTCTCACTTGTCCCGTCTACCTGGGGTGGCAAGAGACCCAGCGTCCTGCACCATCCCTTGTGGCTCCCCTGCACCCTACGACCACTTTGTGCCTTTGAGAAACTCTCCTTGAATCGCCCTGCTGTGGGTGCCCCGTCTGTCTCCCCCGGGACCCTGATGGATGAGCCACATCGCAGACTATTCCCCGCGCCTGGCACTTTCTCCACGTCTTATGTTGGCGGCACAATTGTCAGCTCCCAGGAACCAAGCTACCTTGAGCGATGCTGGATGTGACTGTGGTCTGGGGTTGGGGGGGTAGTGGAGGGCGCAGGGGTGAGGGCAGCACTGGATCGTCAGGGCAACAGGAGCCACATCACGGGGACAGGTGCTCCTGACCTCACCGTCAGAGAAGCTGCTGCTGTCACTGACCCCCGTGCCAGCCTTGGACCCTGAAGTCACCGACACACTCCCACCTTAGCCTCCAGTCTCTGCCCACATTTTCCCAGCCCCACTCTCCACCCTGCCACGCGGGTCTCCTTCTCCACCCTTCGTGGGCCATGCTTCTGCCTCTCACTGGGCACTACCCTGTCCCCGTCCTGCAATCACCCATGCCTACCTTCTCTAGAATCCCGTCAATGGAGAATTCAGCCTCCACCAGCCTTCTCACTTTGAGCCTTCTTTTCTAAGCCATATTCGTTCTCCCTTTAATCGCTCGTACTCTCCATTTGCTGACTATTTGAATTTTCTCCAAGGGTTCCCAAGAGCTGTTGATATGTAGTCAACTGTACAGTAACCTCTTGAGACCAAGGCCACGTGATGCATCTTCTTTAAAAGCAACTGCTGACTAGATAAAGGTACTTAATGAATAGCTGTTAGTTGGCCTTTAAGGACAGCTACCCTCAAAACAGCTTCCGGGGCAATTTTGTGGGGCGCACAATTTCGTGGTAGGTGTGGACAGAGGGCTGGCACTTTGACATGGAATGAAACTGTCTTCGTTTCCTTTGGATTTCCAGTTAGTGTTTTGAATTTTAAAAAAGCAAGAAAACGCTTTTTTCCCCCCCTATAATCATTTTAAAGGAAAAATTGAGTTTGTTTTATAAATCATTTTGGGCGAATTTCTCTCTCCAAAATTAAAGTTGAAAACCAGGTGGCTTCCTTTGATTCCAATCCTTTTCATGTTCTTCCGTGTGTCATGTGAAAGCACAGTTACTATGGCAACCACTCATTATTTTTCAGGAGTTGGCTAGATATTTTAACAACAACCAAAAAAAAAGAAAATCCCCAAATCTTTCTAGCCTCCAGATAGTCTTAATTTATATCCTATACCAGTTTCTAATTTTTACAATTCCTTAACTAAGCCCTTTGCGGCAGCTTTAACAAGCCTAACCAACCTACAACTTTGTCCCTAAATGAGCTTTGGGGAATAATTCAGCCGCTTGACTTTTCCCCAATATTGGTCAGAATCTAAGAGAATTTTAAATCTTTCTTACATTTTGGAGTCTTTCTCTGTCTTCAAGGTAGAAGATGTATGTAGGTTTAATGAAGCCTAAAGAGTGTGGAGTGTGTGTGTGTGTGTGTGTGTGTGTGTGTGTGTGTGTGTGTGTGTGTTTCTGCAGGTACCCTTCAGATGGAGAGAATTGCAACATAAATTAAGGAAGAAAGAATTTTTTCTTTAATCATTCTACCTACATACTCTTTTTCAGAGCATTTATCATATTCTCAGCACAGTGCTAGAACCTCTAAAGGATTCAAGAGAAGCAGGTGATGCCATTCCTATCCTCAGCATAATTAATATCTGGATGGAAAAAGTATATCAAAATATTCCTTCACAATACAGAGAGATGAGATAGACAGTAAGGCCAGGAACTATTCAGATGTAAATTTCAGAAATAGCAGCAATAACTAAGGGAGGAAGTGGATGCTGTCAGTGTCTGTAAAGGAGTAACAGGAGAGTGAGATCCATGGTCTATTCGGGGGTCTCAGGGGGAAGGTCTGCATTCTCAGCAAATGTTCCCTGAGCCCCGGTTATCTGCTAGGCAGGTGCATTTAAAGGAGATACATCACATGACCTTTGCTCTCATGTGGTTACTGCCCAGTTGATGAAATAAAAACAACTCTTGGAGAAAAACGAAATACTCAGCAAATGAAAAGGCATTTTTGAAACGAGGAGCATTTTCAGTCATCACAAGGAGGGCAAGACTCAGCTGGCATTTCGAGTAGAGGCCGGGGGGGGGGGTGGTGTCTCCATCTCAGCACCATGAGAGGCCATGTGGCTCATGGGGTCAACTCACAGAAGGATAAATCAGTGGTACTTCAGTGCATAATGATACTGAAAGATTTTATAAGAAAATAAAGGGCCCAAGGACTAAACAAGCTAGTTATGAAGACAGAAGCTGGTTTCCTGGCCCTGTACATCCTGTCTGGTTAGTATATTGTGGCAGATCCAACTACAAAGGGAGAAGCTACAGCTCAGATGCCCAGTTACCACACAATGAAACCACCTAAAGGGATTTTAAATCACCTTGGTTACACGTGAACATCCTTAGAACCAAACATCACTCTCAACTGAAGCACACGAAATGTAGAAGTCTCAATAATTTTGTTAGGAAGGTTGTTTAAAAATATTTCATAGTGTTTCCTCCTATATGTTTGAAAATTATAGCACAGGGATAAATCTACATTGTAAAAATTACATATTGAAGTTATTTCTTGGAGAGGGCGAGTTGTCTCTTGTTTTTCAGTCTTTCTCTGATAGGGTCCTTTGGGTTGATCACACAACTGCTCTGTTTATTTGTTTCTTTTTCCAATCCATGATGTGTTCCCCACTGGGTGGCAAAGGATGCCGTCTCCAAGGCCTTATTAAGTGCCACAGACAGAATGTACACCCTGACAGGTGGTGAGATCCCAGGGAGACGGCCTCTCCACCCATCTATGCCATAAACACAGAAGACATTGGTTTGACACCACGCTTAAGAATAAGACCTGATCATCGTTGAGATTCTCAGACCCCACTTTCTCCACCCTGATAACATGTAACTGTCTCGCGAAGCAGCCCTTACTTCAACAGACTACATCCCTCTTTTTTTTTCACATACAAATAAAACAAGTGTATCATTACTTATCCTGACACTTTTCTTATTCTAGGGTTCATCTGTATTATCTGCTCTTTCCTTTTCCCGACTTCTTATGATTTCTGATCTTCTTTCTTTTCAACCCAGATTTATTCTTTATATGCAGGATTAAGCTGTGACTTCCTCACCATAGCCGTTAGTGCTGTAGCAGGACACCACTGGCATCTAGGGCCTGAACACTTACATGTTGAAGCACATATTACTTTACTATAAATTATTTTATTTTATATCACCTATATTGAATTTTGGGGGAAAATGGTGTAGTTTTATTATCTATGCACTAATTTAAGTTAGGAAAGGGGCATTAAAATCATTTCCCATAGCAAGGGGAGCATGGACTCAGATAGAGCTCTCCATTCCGACACATACATCTCCAGATTTGCATTTCTTTTCAAGAAAATAGACCTATTTGCTCAGGGCTACTCTCTAATTATAGGACGAGGGGGAAATAGCCCCGGTTCCTAGCTCTCGACCCTCCCCTCCCTCCTTGGCTGGTTTCTTTTGAGCATCAGGCCCTTGGAGAAGCCACTGTATGAGGCCCTGATACATACAGCAAGCTTGTCCCCAGTAACCTGAAGGGGAAAATGATGCAATGGCAGGCTGCCAGAACTGAGAAGCTCTGGTCAGTGTCTCAAGTGCCAAGGCTGCTTCACTTCAGGAGGGTCCCTGCTGGTCAAGGGCATCCCCTTCACATTGCACACGGCCCTCTGCACACACACCACCCTGGACAAGGGACATTTCCCTCTTCTCCTTGAAACCAACAGTACTTGACATGAAGATTACTGTATTTCTTTAAAAACTCACCTTCACTCTTTTAAAATTATAAAATAGAAAATTATATTTCATATGTGGAACAATACAACATACATGTGGTTTAGCATGCTATCACTTGGTTGTAGTTAAAATAATATTTTAAAAATAAAACTCTGTGAAACAGTTGAAGCTCAGTACCAGCCACAATGCTCCTCCCTTTTCCCTCCCCAATAACCTGTAGCCTGGAGCTGGTGTGCATCTTTTTATCCTGTGTTTTTACACTTTACCTTCGTATGTCGGCAACAATAAACAATAACTGTTCTGTATGAGTTACGTTTGACCTAGGTGATATCATACTATATCTGTAATCTTTATCATAAGGCAAAGCGTTGTTTTTGAGATTTATCTATGGTGAATCAAAATATCTAGTTCATTCATTTGATTACGGTATAGTATTCCATTTTGTGAATATGCTACTATGACTTACACTTTCCCTATTTACAAACATTAAATTGTTTTGTCTTCTGTTATTACTAATAAATATTTCTATGCATTAATTCTTGCTTGTGCATATCAGTTTATTCTAGGGACTATATCTGGAGGAAGAATTGCTGGGTATAGCATATAAACAACTTCAACTCTTATTATACAGAATCCTAATTAGAGAGAATTCTAAATTACTTTCAAGAGTAGCTGTACCAACTTCTTCTATGACCAACAATGTGTGTGAATTCATTTTTCTCCATATTATCACATTTTATCAAACTTTTAGATGATATATATATCATCTATATATCTATATCTATATATAGATATAGATATAGATATATATAGATATATATATCCCCTGGTCTATTTATATGCATTTTAATCAAAGTATAAGCACATTTACACAATTTTTTGTTTACTCATATAATCTTTTTTTTTCCCCAAGGACTTGCTACCTTGATTTAGAATCAGCTGAAGTTCTATGAGAAAAAAAAAAAATCAATTGAAATTTTTATTGAGAAAATTCAACTTGATCAAATTGGTATAGAACTGGATGGCATATTTTAAAAATAACATATTTTTAATAAATTAAATAATAACACATTTTCCCATCCACGAACACCAGTTTCTCCTTAGGATCCTTGTCTAACACCAGGAGCGTAGATCTAACGGATGTCGGGAAATGTGAAGCCAAGAGCTAAAGGTCTTATTCCTAATACTGGCCTTCCCATGATAGGGCTTTGACTGAATTCCACTCATTTATTCATCACAAGGTGTACTGGGGACCAAATTTGTGCAAAAATAAGTACGAAATAGTCTTTATCCTTGAGATTCTCAAGGGCTGGTGGGCATGGCTGATATTTAAGAAAATAATTGTCCACACAGACAATAAATGTTCTCATGAAACAACTCAGAGATTGTGGGACAGAGGAGGCAGAGAGCCTGAGAATACTTTCTAGGGGGTACAGATCTAGGGGAGAAGGATGTGGGCCAGTAGGAGCTCACCAAAGGAAGGACACTCAGGGCAGAGGGGCAGGAGACCATGGCAGGTACCGGAACAGGGATGGGAGCCTGGCAGCGTCGAGTGCCCAGGCTGGGAAGAACATGCTGGCCACACTTAACACTTCCACATCTGAGCTCTTCCTTGTATGGAACTGAGGGTCTTGGCAGAGAGTATGAAGCTGACGGGCTGCCACACTGCAGTCTCCAGGTCAGCAGATACGACCCAGGGATGGTCACAAACTGGAGACCGGAGGATCGTCAGGAAGGGAGACAGACACTCCCTGTGTCCTCCTGGTCATCAGGCCTGTCACCGGCAGGGCCTGTGTGAGTGAGGGGGCCCAGGGTTCTCCCCTCCAAGCCTGGGGTCCCCTGAGAACAGCACTGAGCACGGCGCAGACCAGAGTCAGGGCTAGTCTGGCTTCTGACAGATGTGTTTGTCCATCCGTACGGATCAGCTACCAGGGGAGCAAATCCACGCCCTTGAGCCCATGAGCCTGGCGCTGGGGCAGGTCCCCAGGTAAGTGAGTGCAGGTGACGGCTATTCTTCCTTACCTCGGACTCAGTGCAGCCTAACAACCCTCGGTGGACGGTGAGAAAAACCAGTATACTTGCCAGCAAGAGGCTACTGATAACCAATAACACTGGGGCAGGCAACTACCTGCCCCTTTCCAACACTGGCTGTTGGGTAAGATGTGACAAAGTGAGAGAGTGGCATGGACATACACTACCAAACGTAAAACAGATAGCTAGTGGGAAGCAACCGCATAGCACAGGGAGATCAGCTCTGTGCTTTGTGACCACCTAGAGGGGTGGGATAGGGAGGGTGGGAGGGAGGGAGACGCAAGAGGCAGGAGATATGGGGATATATGTGTATGTATAACTGATTCACTTTGTTATAAAGCAGAAACTAACACACCATTGTAAAGCAATTATACTCCAATAAAGATGTTAAAAAAAAAAAAACATATTGGAAATAATGACACAACTCTGCGATGTCACCTGGAAGCAGGGCAGACCTGCACGTCACAAATGCACAGCCAGGGAGTGTTCTCACGACTTAACAGAGTCAAATCCTGCCTGTTACGCGTGACTATTCTGTCGGGTACGCAGTGAAGCTGGGAGATTTCTCAAAACACCTCGCTCAGCTCAGCTGAAGCACGCCCCCACCCTCCCTCCTGATGCTGTGAGCACAGCTGGGGGCGGGGGCAGGCCTCTGGACAGGGGCTTTTGTTTATCACAAACTAAACAAACAACAGTAAGAAACATTTGATTCTCCAAAGAAGAGCCCCTCTCATGAAAATCCCCAAATAATGTACAGAATTTAAAGGAAATGAACAGAAATGCAACCTGATTCAAGCCCTTCCAGCTTGCTAGTTTTCCCTGACATAACAATTTCTCTCTCTTGGCCTAGGGAACAATTTTTGATACACGGCTGTTTTTGCCTCCTCAAGCCTCAGCCACGAAAACAGAATCTAATCAGTAAACTCTGCCCTCTGCCGTCCACACTTAAAAAGTGCATAACCCCATTTTTCCCCAGCATGCATACTGGGCGTATGGTAAGCTACCAAGGGGATTATATGTGTTTCCTTAAAACCGCTGATTTTTCTGTTTTCAAGGGATTGAGGTTTTTAGGCTAATTTCACTGGCTGGATTTTTCCCTGCAATGCCAAGAGAAGTTGAAGAAAGAAGAACCCCGCCGCTCCCGCCCACCCCTTTCCCCCAGAATCTGTTTATCATTAACAAGAACCGTTTTGCACTCTCACATGAAGACATTCTAGAACACAGTCTGTGTCAAGGCTTAGCATAAAATGGGACACAAACAGGACCAGAGCCACCAATGTAATGAAATATTTTCAGTGGAAACTACATGGTATCTCGGATTTGCCTTACAATATTAGTAGTGGTGAAATGGATGAAGCAAGATTGACTGAGAGATGCTTGCTACAAAGCTGGATACTGGATGTGATGAGTTTATTATATAATTCCCTCTGCTTTTACATATGTTTGTAAATTTCCATAAGTTTATTGCCCCCATCTTACTTTGATGACAACTCAGCAACTGGAGCTGAAGGATGAAGATGTGATGTTCTGATGTAGGAACCAGGGAAGTGGGAGAAACATGGGTTTTAAAATCAGAAAGTTCTGGGTTCTCACCGTGCTTCTGCCTCTTGCTAACTGGGAGGCCTTGAGCAGGTCACTTAATCTAAGATTCAGTTTCCATGTTTGAAAAATGAGAGTAATAAACCCTACCACATGGGGTTATTATGAGGACAGAGTAAGAGAATGTACTAAACTACAGATCATTCACTAATTTTCAGAGATTGGTCCATGGATAATTCACTTCATTAGAAAGGCTTTGAGTGAACATTACAAATACAGTTTGCCATACCCTCAACTAACCAAACTACTTGAAGAATGCTCCATGCTACCAATTTTAATTTTCTGTTAAACGGAGGGCCATTCTTGTTTAAAATGGA
Organism: Eubalaena glacialis; assembly: GCF_028564815.1. Classification (NCBI taxonomy): domain Eukaryota; kingdom Metazoa; phylum Chordata; class Mammalia; order Artiodactyla; family Balaenidae; genus Eubalaena; species Eubalaena glacialis. The sequence goes on along the minus strand of NC_083723.1, from coordinate 125,686,106 downwards.
TTTTAATGAAGAAAACTGACCTGGTTATTTTCTTTAACAATTTTGTATGACCTCAATAATTAAATATGTCATTCAGGAAACTAAATGCAAATGTAAAAGTTGAAGGAAAACCTGAAGGCACATGTATCAGATCTAAGACATCCACCTACTAGCGTGTCATAGAACTGATCATGTAAAACACCCAGAAGTTTTCTGGTCCGTCTCCCAAGGCAGTAGAAATCAAAGCAAAAATAACCAAATGGGACCTAATCAAACTTACAAACTTTTGCACAGCAAAGGAAACCATAAACAAAAAGAAAAGACAACCTACTGAAGGCAAATGATGCGACCGACAAAGGGCTTAATTTCCAAAACACACAAACAACTCAAACACAAAAAAACAAACAACCCAATCGAAAAATGGGCAGAGGAACTATACTACAGACATTTCCCCAAAGAGGACGTACAGATGGCCAACAGGCACGTGAAAAGATGCTCAACATCGCTAATCATTAGAGACACGCAAATCAAAACTACCACGAGGTATCACCTCATGCCCATCAGAATGGCCATCATTAAAAAGTCTACAAATAACAAATGCTGGGGAGGGTGTGGAGAAAAGGGAACCCTCCTCCACTGTGGCTGGGAATGTAAATTGGTGTAGCCGCTATGGAAAACAGTATGGAGGCTCCTCAGAAAACTGAAACTAGAGTTGTCATGTGATCCAGCAATCCCACTCCTGGGCATATATCCAGACAAAACTATAATTTAAAAAGATACATGCACCCCTATGTTCATAGCAGCACTATTCACAATAGCCAGGACATGGAAACAACCTAAATGTTCATTGACAGATAGATGGTTAAAGAAGATGTGGTACATACATACAACAGAATATTACTCAGCCATAAAAAAGGAACAAAATAATGCCATTTGCAGCAACATGGATGCAACTAGAGATTATCATACTAAGTGAAGTAAGTCAGAAAGAAAAAGACAAATACCATAGGATATCACTTACATGTGGAATCTAAAATATGATACAAATGAACTTATCTACCAAACAGAAACAGACTCACAGACACAGAGAACAGACCTGTGGTTGCCAAGTGGGAGGGAGGTGGTGGAGGGATGGATTAGGAGTTTGGGGTTAGCAGATGTAAACTATTGTATATAGAATGGATAAACAACAAGGTTCTACTGTACAGCACAGGGAACTATATTCAGTATCTTGTGATAAACCATTATGGAAAAGAATATAAAAAAAGAATGTATATATATGTATAACTGAATCACTTTGCTGTACAGCAGAAATTAACACATTGTAAATCAACTAAACTTCAACAAATAATAATAATATTTTTAAAAAGAGAAATCTCATAAATTAATAGATATATCACAACTTCCCTCTGAGGAATGCATGTATTAACTGGTCTCATTTTATAAAGGACAGAAATGAACTGAGGCTTAAAGATTTTCTTCCGTATAATACATTTGTGGTAGAGCTGGGATTTGAACCCGGGATTGGACCTGTCTGACCAGCCCTCTTCCTCTCTCACCTGTGCAGAGTTAGAAGTCCGATGCATGATGGGCAGGTGATCACCTGTTCCCCAGGCAGGGAATGCTGGGGGCATTTTTTCTTCATTTTTGCTGCTTCACTTAAATTCCTGATATCAGCTTAGTTGAAGTATTATCGGAATCTACAGATGCACACTGCATTTGAGAAAACCAGATATTTTTTAAGTCCTCCAACTTATTGGGCATTTGGCAACGCTATATTTCTATTTTTTTAAAGGCCTCTTTAAGGAGGAATAAAGTAAATGCTGACTTAATTCATCTGACTATTAAACATAGGACCATTTGTATATTATTAAATATTATTAAAAGAAAAGAAAATAACCAATAGTCCGTGACCATCCAGCTGTCAACCAGGTTTAAATGCTTTAAAAACAAAATAATACTCTGAGTTCCAAGTGAGTATTTAAAATATAAATAATGGCCAAATACTTTCATAAATATCATCTGAATATTTCCAAAAATTGTACTCTTCCCCTCAGACTCTGGGGTTTAGCTATTGGGTTGGCCAAAAAATTTGTTCGGGTTTTTCAGTACCAGCTTATGGAAAAACCCGAACGAACTTTTTGGCCAGCCCAATATTAACCCTTTATAAGTGTCATAACAGAGGAAAACCCAAGTAAGTTAGTCATCTTCTTTGAGTTCTCTATTTTTATAGTTTTATTTCTATTTCAAGATATGTCAAAAATAAATTCTGTGTGTTTTCAATGCAGAATATGGAAATAATCCAGAATTTGATTTTAAGTAACCATCTCTTCACTATTTTTCAATCTAATTCTTGACTCTGGCACATGGACCATAGCCCAGTGCCTTACTTATAGGACGGGCTCTGAGATGCTTAGGGTGTGCATATTTGCCATGGCTGATTTTTGTTCTCTCTCTTAAAAGAGGGGTGGTTGCACGCACATACACATAGTACGCACCTGTGTAAGTGCGGGGAAGACCAAAATTCCTTGTTATTTGACAATTCTCGTTGGTTCATTTCCAATCAAGAGACTGTACAGTGGTGAATTAAGTCTCTGGTGACCTAATTTACTAAATTTCCAACTGTCAACAGTCTGGTCTCGTGCCCCTTGGACCAAGGAGGTCCTCTGTACCACACAGTTGAATGTGTCCTCAATCCCTTTCTTTATTTAATGGCATCTTCCTGGCGTCTGCAGGCTCTCACCAGAAGCTGCTGTCTGCGCATGAGGACGTCCCTCCCAGTTCATTGCAAGAAAATCCAGTCTGCTCCAATTGCTCCAGCTTTGGCTCACCCCGCTCCTCAGGTTTTTATCAATCCCCCTCATTTTCCGGTTAGTGAGGTACTAACTACTAACCGAGCCCTGTTCCTTGTTCGAGCCATGGCTGCCTCCCCAGCCCCCGTGCTCCTAAAACCAGTCTGGCTGTGGCCACCAATGACGCCCACATGCCGAATCCACCGGGCATTTCCTGCTTTCAAGGGACTTGCCCGGTGTGAAGCTGCCTTCTTATCCAAGAGGCTCTTTTTCCCTGGGGTTCCCTGACGCTGGTCTCTCCTTCTTTTCCTCTTCAGCTGCTCCTGCTCTATCGGATGCCTTTGAACACCTTCCAACATCTTGACTTGGTCACCTGCCGCCTTTTCCACCCGTTTCTCCTGGGCAACGTCCTCAAGCCCCACAGCTTGAAACATCCCCAGCAGAGTAATGACTTCAAAATGCAAACTTCTCCCTCTCAGGTCTTTCACCGCATCAGACTCTTTATACCCCAAACCGATTACTCTTGTCTCTTCCACTGGTTCTGCCCCCACAGTCCCTCTTTCAGCACAGATGTCACACCCTGAAGCCCTCCTACCGTCTCCCTTTTCCTGGCTGTGTTAGTCCACTGTGGCTGCTATAACAAAATACCGCAGACTGGGCAGCTTAAACAACAGACTTTCATTTTCTCACAGTTCTGAAGGCTGGAAGTCCAAGATCAGGGTGCTCATGGTCGGGTTCTGGCAAGAACCCTCTTCCCAGCTGGCAGACGGCCTCCTTCGTGCCGTGTCCTCACGTGGCAGAGAGGGCAGGAACACAAGCTATCTGATGTCTCTTCCTACAAGGACGCTAATCTCATCATAAGGGCCCCACCCTCATGGCCTCATCTAACCCTAACTACCTCCCCATGGCCCATCTCCAAATACCATCACATTGGCAGGCAGGGCTTCAACATATGAATTTGGGGGGGAATCACACATTCAGTCCATAACACTGACCAACCTCACCTTTCAAACCTAGTCTATCACCACTCAGCCTCTTAAGAATCTCTTTCACTTGCCCCCCTTCTTTCCAAGGTTGCTTCTGCTATTTGGAAAATACCGAAATGGAAACGGAAAAACAGAAATCCACGCGACGTCACAAGCAGAGCTAACCTGCACTTGTAGTGTGCGTAATGCCTTCCACTTGCTGCTCAACTTAGCGCTTTTGTAGGAGGCGACCATAGCCGTCTTGGCAAGACCTCCTGGCCGACTGTCCCCAGACTTCCTCTCTCCCTCAACCAAACATCCCCGGTCCATTCTCCAGCATGAACTCAGGATGACTGGTTAAAAAAACCTCAAGAGGACTTTGCCACGTGTGTACTTCACATCTTCCCATGGCTTCCCATCACCTTGAAAAGGGCCATCTAAGGTCTGAACTCCATGCAGGAGCCCCATGACCCCTACCCATCTCTCTGCTCACTTCCCATCACTTGGTCCCACAGACACTATTCTTCAGGCTCACCTAAGTACTGGAATGCTCTGAGCTCACTTCATGTCACTGGGCCTTTGAAGGGGCTGTTACCTCAGCCGGGAATATCTTTCTCCTTCTTCCCATGGTTACCTCCTATTAATCTGTCAAGAATCATCACAAGCACTCATGTCTCCCAGGAAACTCTCCCTGACACCCTGGTGAGGGAATTAAGTGTCTCTCCTCTTGCTCCCATAGGGCCTTTGCATATTCTATCAGATAATAATAAGGTCATGTGTTCAACTTGAGGGCAATGACTGTTTTATTGATGGAGTGCCACATACTGAACTCCTTGTACTGGAAAAGAGATTAATATAGGGGTTTTCAAACAAATGAATAAATCAACACATCTTCCTATTACTTGAATACAAATTTCTCACCCTGATCCCACAGGCCTGTGCTATCCAAGATGGTAGCCACTATCCACCTGTGGCTATTTAAATAGGTTAAGATTAAATAAAATTTAAAACTCAGTGGCACAAGCCACATTCCAAGTGCTCCGCAGCCACAGCTGGCTATTGGCTACAGGACTGGACAGCACAGATGTCAAGTATTTCCAGCATCACACAAAGTTCTCTGAGATGGTGTGGCTCGGGACTCTTCTTAGGATGTGCCCAAGCCACTTCCTTGTGTGTCTGTCCCTCCCACCAGAATGAGATGCTCAAGCACTTCTGTATTCCATGGCACCAGCCGTGCACTGGGCTGCAGCTGGTGTTCAGTAAAAGTCTGTTATACGAATAAATGATCTCTCCTCCACAATCTCTGCTGTGTATTATCTGGTCAGGGAAATTTCCTCACCACCCGGCCTGTGATGCTCTTTTTCCTATTCTTGGATAGGCGAGGATGCTCATTTGCTACTATTCTTGCCCGTATGGAGCCAAACTCTACCTGGAGGGTGGACCTGCTCAAGGACCCCCTTCTCTTGAGCTCTCCCACCTCTTTCCACCTGAATGCAGGTAGGTTTTAATCCAGCATCTCCTGGTCAGCGGGCTTCACAGCTGCAAGAACAAACGTGCCGACCTGGCCCTAGAGCAGACCAGCAGAGGGCTCTGCTCTGAAGGACCAGTCCATGTAATTCCATTGTGGTGTGATTACAAGGAAATCGGAACCTAGTTAGGGCTGACATTTGCTTCAGTAATTACAGAAATATTAAGATGAGGCTTAGAAAAGGATGAGGGTTTCCAACATCGAAAATGTGATATTCTGGATATGCTTACAGCCCCTGGGACACAGGAGGGCTGCACAAGAGGATAAAAGACAACCCTCGTTCTGCAGCCCTCACGCAGGCTTCAGGGGAAGAGATCCTTACCCCCGGGCTCTTACCACCCCCTGAGCAGAGCCTGGCCCGACTCAAGCCTCTGTCCCATCTGATGTCCGCGGGGCAGCAAGGCAGGGGCCTCTGAGGAGGTACGGGGGTTGAGTGAGGACAGGCAGGCTTATTTTGTTTACCGCCCTGACCTGGTCCTAATGTGCACCCTTTCTCATCACGCCTCGGGTGCTAACACACTTACAAATATTAGTCTGCAGAGGGCAAGGGGGCCAATCGTGTAAGTATTTAATTCCTGGTACACAGTGGGGTCTGCCCTGTGCTTCCCAAGGTAGTGAGAAGCATGGAACATTCAGGAGGGGCTGCATTTTACTGCTGGTTCTGTGTCCTTCAGGCCCTTCCTGTTTTTTTCTCACTCAAGGAATATCACGGGAACGGGGCTCTGGGAACTCGTATGTTTTTTTCATTCTGTACCGTGACCAGGGATGTGAGGCATCCCCCCCATCTCCCGATGCCCTCACAGCCTTTCTCCCCTTCTTTATTCGAATTCATTTCTGCCTAATTTGGGTTTGTTGTTAAATAGCAGTGGTGGCTGCCCTCAGCTGCCGCTCACACAAAGATCTGTGGTTCAAGGCAAAATGGTAAGAAAAGAGAGAGTGACAGTCTTAGCAGGGCTGTGGGAACTCGGGCACAGGAACCATCACACATTCAGGAGGCAAGACAGGCCAATGAGATCATCATTTTGGAGCCGACAGCATTAGAACAGGACCTGAGAGGATGGGTGATTTTGAGAGAAAGACATTATAATGACATGCCATTCAAGGTGCTGATAAGTCCTGAGAACTGTGTGTCCCGATGGAGCGCTACTGCTGGCCAGTCCCCCTGTCTACAGGGTAAACTCATGACACAAGCTTGACAACAAGACCGATTCCCAGTTCCTGGGACATGGGACCAAAGCTGGCTCCATCAGAAACCTGAAAAGAGATTGTACACGTAGTCATCAGGAAAGAGCAAAAGTTTACCAGTCCCTGGACCAGACCGATGATCTGGAAGTCAGTTTTATCTAGATCTCTCCTAGTTTTATTGATGATTTCCTGTTTCAGAAAACAGAGAGGTGCTGACATTTTAGAAATAATCCAAAGAAAGGTGTCTCTTTCACCAATTCACATGTTCTGCCTACACTCAAACACGTATTTGATACGTGCTCTGTTTCAAGCACTAGGTATTCCCAAATGAAAAGACATGCCCTTGCCTTTAAAGAGCTCTGACCTAGTGGCAATATTCAGTGTGTGAAGGAATCATCCATCGCAGTGAGGATACTTCTTGTTTTGTGCTTGTTTTATGGAGTGGTATCCTAGGGGCAGAGGGGAGGGAATTTCTGATTGTCCCATCCCCACCTCCACACCCAGCAGACAATGTGACACTTGTGCTGTCTTGAAGGATGTCTAGACTTTGTCCAGAAATGGAAAGGGGCAGAGGGGCAGTGGATAAGCCTGTGTACCAAGGCATGGAGCCTCCGTGAGATGCGGGATATTGGTGGAAAGGTCAAGGGTCAGGCAGTTGAGATGCAGGGCTCAGAGAAGGAGGCGTCAGGTGAAGGAGTGGCTGCATGGGAAAGACACCAAGCTGCGAGCCAGGGCACACAGATGAAACTCGAGTCCCAACCAGGGCAGAAATGGGTCATCTTGGAAAGCAGACTTGTGGCAGTGATACATCCCTTGAGGTGACACTGAGTCACTTGACAGATGGCACAGAAAGGGCAGCAGAGGCCATGCTGCTTTTAATAGCTTGTGACATTTGCATGTCTTTCTTTCCCAGCTAATCCCTCCCCTTTTATCATTCATCCCAGGCAGGGATTTTACCCGCTGCCCTGGAAGGAACTGGAAACGCCAAGGGAGAGGTGGCCACTGCTTTCGGAAAGGACACATCTTAAAAATAACCTCATTTCTTTTCAATTGGGCACAGCATGTGAGGAGGCATCTGGGAAGGAAATAATGAATAATGGAGAAATGTCAGCTGCGGGGCGCCCATGGACCAGGCTGCTGGAGAGCTTCCTGCCTCTTCTTCATGTTCAGCCTCGGGAATTCATCGTTTCCCATCCTGGACTGCTTGTTGGCAAACTAATGAATATACGGCCTGACAAGCAGGACAGACAACACAAATTCTTAGTCATGACCACATCACCAGCGCAGGGCTGGACCTCGGAGGCCCCTGGAGCATTAGGCTCGGCCCCTGACCTACAGACGCTCAAATTCCAGTGGAAAAGAAAGAAAAACTGGCCATTTCCTCTGTGGTGTGATAAGCGCTCCCCCAGCTGTGTGCAGAAGGCATTCCGGGAGCCTGTCGCAGTGGCATTAAACCCAGATTGGGGATTAGGGGTAGGAAGAGGGGCCATAAAATGAGGTTCCCTTCCCTAAAGATTCTACCAAAAGAGCAGAGTCTGAGCTGTAACCCAATGAGCCAGGGAAGAGGGCAAATTGTCGCTCAACAAAGAAACCTCTACCCACATACTTGCAGCACTAGAAACTTTGCAGGGACACTGCGATTAGCCACAATGGGACAGCAGTGACATATGGTCAGGCCCATGGAGAGAGGCCTGGGTGGTGCCGGTGGGAGCAGGTAAAAGCATCTCCCTGCAGCCCTAAGAACCCCTCCTCACCATGGTTCTCACCAGAGTTCCCGGCGTTTCAACTCCAACCCTAACCCAACACGGCATCAGGGCTAAAACTAGGGGTGGCATCTGTCATCACCAGCCACTCGTCTGCACGTAGGTTTGGAACAGATAGGTTAGGAATGGCTTCCTAGGAACCGCCACTGCTCACGTGACTGGTCAGTACACACCTGTCTCCTCCGGCTCCCGGGAGCCCATGCCCCACTCTTGAGGGGCAGGAGAAGAAATAATGAGGCCAACAACTTGGCCCCCAAGGACGCCAATCCTGGTTCTAGGCAGTGATAAGGTGGTTGGATATCTTCAAAGCACCAGGATCTAGACACCTTCCTGTTCTCACAGCACAGAATACACAGCAGTTTTCTATTCACAGTCTGGCAACTCTCTACGTTTATTTTCTAATTTCCACTACTCATGTTTGCAATCTATTTGGGGTAGGAAGAAAGAAATAAGGAATATAAATACAGCCAAGCGTCTTCCGCCAACAGTGATCCTGCCAGAGGCTGGCTTGCTGGTTCTCGGAACAGGATGACAGAAACAGGTGTGTATGTCCCGGGGTTTCACTGTTACAAAATTAGCTGTGCCTTGGTTCCCAGACCAACGGGCATGCAGCATTCTAGAACAGGACCAATCAGAAGTCTCTGTGGAGTGAGTGAGTCATCTGGAGAAGAGAATGGTTTCCACTCCTCTGGGTTTGGACCATCCTGATGCCATTCTCTGGAGTCTAGTGGCACCAGCTAACCGGTGATTATCCCTTTCCTGTTTAATTTATCCAGCCGTGATATGTCCCTGTTTGACCACATATCCCCCAAAGCACAATGCACGATATTCAGTATCTCATCATTTTGGCTTTCCTAACTATTTACATCAGAATCAGTTTCCTCTCTTCCTCCCCCAATTGCTTTCCCCAAAGGAAAAGTCACCAAGAACAGTAAGCACCAATAAATTGGCAATAATGATTGAATAATGGATCCACTACACAGAGAAGATGAGTCAAATTTAGTGACAAATACACTGTTCCTTAAAATTCCAATAAGCCAGCCAGTAACCCTCCCAATAGTTTAAAATAAGCAAAAAGCTACTTGCTTTGAGAAAATCATCAGTAAGTCAGTGTTAAGAGTTGGAGTTGGGTTCCCCAAAGAAGATATGCTGTCCTAACCCCCAGTATCTCAGACTGTGACCCTATTTAAAAATAGGGTTGTTGGAGATGTAATTAGTTAAGATAGAGTCGTGCTGGGGTATAGTGGCTCTACATCCAATATAACTGATGTCCTTAGAAGAAGAAGGGAAGGGACACACAGAGAGAAGAAAGTCATGAGAATGAGGCAGAGATAAAAGTGGGCCACCAGAAGCTGCAAGAGACCAGGAAGGATCCTCCCCCATAGGTTTTGGAGGAGGGTGGCCCTGCCAACACCATGATTTCGAGCTTTTGGCCTCCAGAATTCAATACGTCTCTGTTGGTCTAAGCCACGGGATTTGAGGTGTTTTGTTACAGCAGCCCTGGGAAATGAACAGGATCCGAGATAAACTGATTTCTTAACCTGGATGTGATGCAAAGTAACCAGAAGAGTCTGCAGGAGATTTCCTCCTCCTGCCCCCAAAATACTGCCATTCCAAAAACTGACATAAAGAGGGAGAAATCCTGCCATAAATACATCTACTTAACATGCTCATATTCACTGTGAAGCTCTTATTTAAAGCAAATAAGATGACCTTTAGTAATTCAATGTTTTACTGATGGCCTACAGACACATGAAAAGATGCTCAACATCACTAATTATTAGAGAAATGCAAATCAAAACTACAATGAGGTACCACGTCACACCCATCAGAATGGCCATCATTAAAAAGTCTACAAACAATACATGCTGGAGAGGGTGTGGAGAAAAGGGAACCCTCCTATATTGCTGGTAGGAATGTAAATTGGTACAGCCACTATGGAGAACAGTACGGAGGTTGGTTAAAAATCTAAAAATAGAGCTACCATATGATCCTGCAACCCCACTCCTGGGCATATACCCAGAGAAAATTCTTATTTGAAAAGATACATGCACCCCAACGTTCATAGCAGCACTAGTTACAATAGCCAAGACGTGGAAGCAACCTAAATGTCCATCAACAGATGAATGGATAAAGAAGATGTGATATATATATGCAGTGGAATATTACTCAGCCATGAAAAAGAATGAAATAATGCCATTTGCGGCAACATGGATGGACCTAGAGATTATCATACTAAGTGAAGGAAGTCAGACAGAGAAAGACAAATATTATACGATATCACTTATATGTGGAATCTAAAAAAAATGATACAAATGAACTTATTTACAAAACAGAAACAGACTCACAGACATAGAAAACAAATGTATGGTTAACCAAAGGGGAAAGGGGGGAGGGATAAATTGCATCTCCCTCCCACCCTCCCTATCCCACCCCTCTAGGTGGTCACAAAGCACCGAGCTCATCTCCCTGTGCTATGCAGCTGCTTCCCATTAGCTATCTATTTTACATTTGGTAGTATATATAAGTCCATGCCACTCTCTCACTTCGTCCCAGCTTACCCTTTCCCCTTCCCGTGTCCTCAAGTCCATTCTCTACGTCTGCGTCCTTTTTCCTGCCCTGCCCCTAGGTTCTTCATAGCCTTTTTTTTTTTTAGATTCCATATATATGTGTTAGCGTATGGTATTTGTTTTTCTCTTTCTGACTTACTTCACTCTGTATGACAGACTCTAGGTCCATCCACCTCACTACAAATAACTCAATTTCGTTTCCTTTTAAGGCTGAGTAATATTCCACTGTATATATGTGCCGCATCTCCTTTATCCATTCATCCGATGGTGGACATTTAGGTTGCTTCCATGTCCTGGCTATTGTAAATAGAGCTGCAATGAATATTTTGGTACATGACTCTTTCTGAATTATGGTTTTCTCAGGGTGTATGCCCAGTAGTGGGATCGCTGGGTCATATGGTAGTTCTATTTTTAGTTTTTTAAGGAACCTCCATACTGTTCTCCATAGTGGCTGTATCAATTTACATTCCCACCAACAGCGCAAGAGGGTTTCCTTTTCTCCACACCCTCACCAGTCAGAATGGCCATCATCAAAAAATCAACTATATTTCAATTGAAAAAAGAATTCAATGTTTCCCAAATTTTTTGACCAAGAACTCTTTTCTGCACAAGGAGACATTTAAAAAGGACAGCTTGGAAGGTGTCCCTGCACAGTGTCCCCTGAGCTCTGTCAACAAGGACCCAAGCTTATTGCAAAGGAACTGCAAAGCTGACAGTTAAATATATACACACTCAATGATGTGAAAAGAATTAGATTAAATTAGATTCTTCATAAATGTATTTTTAAGCAAAATTTTATATGTTACTAGTCAACAGATTTTATTTGAACTCAATGAGTATGAGACCAGGTCAGTCCTGGAGCCATAAAGACCAGGAAAAATGCCAGGAGCTGCTGATTATTCCAAACAATCAGATGTGCTCTGACTTTTCGACACTGGACTAGAATCATGTCATTAAAAAGTGCTCTTCCCCAAAGCAAGGCTTTCAGAGCTATTGGGAGCTTTTCTAAAAATGGACACAGATTTTCCCTTCCATTCTGGCCTGGCTTCACTAAAATTTGCATCTTGCCTCTCACTTGAGCTGGGCTAATTAGAGATTTTCCTTCCGTATTTCCCTAGATGTGTTTCTGCTCTCATAGTATTTTGATGTGTGCCCCCTTGGGAAGGCCCTTCTTTGTAACCATGAGCACTTGGGAGGCACTGAGCTTTGAGAAACACTGACGCAGACAGCAAGTCAGGTGCCCAGAGATGTTACTAGGTCCTCCTGACTTTCTACGTTACACCTGCCGCATATCAACCCCAGTAAGGTGGGTGGTCATGGAACCACTGATGCCCACAAGCCAACCTCAAGATGTTTTAGGCAACACGGTTGACCATCAGGTATTTCAGGTACATGATACCTTTCCAAGGTTTTCACTGAGCCACTGAGTCAATTTTGGAGGATTTTGATCTTGAAGGGTTTTGAGTTTGTAGAAAACTCTCCAAGGTCTCCTTGAATACAATGCTGGCTGTGATTCATTTTGGGAAAGCCTTCCATTCATATTCTCTCTCCCCCACCCCTTCCAGTCTCCAGCGGTGTTGCATTCTCTGGCACATCTCCTGGTGAGCTTTCTGAGATCAGCAAGCTCATGGGGGCGGCTGCCTACGTCCAAGAGAGATTCGGCACCTTGACATTGAGTCTCTCTCTTCACACCATGGGTTGAGTTCTGGGAAATCAGGCAGGTCTTGTGTGCTCTGGACCACAGCGGGGACCAACCAGAGTCTGGGTGCACGAGTACAGCCTTCCTCACCTCCGAGAAGATGAAAGTCTAGACAAGCCCTGGTTTAAAGGGTAGCACATCTATTGCCTGGGTTAATCACTGTGCTGGACATTCCTCTGTCTCTGTGCTTGGTGTGTGTGTGTGTGTGTGTGTGTGTGTGTGTGTGTGAGAGAGAGAGAGAGAGAGAGAGAGAGAGACAGAGAGACAGAGAGTTAGAGAGACAGAGACAGAGAGAGACACGAGAAACCTGAAATTGACTAGATAAGCTCAACGTGAGTGAAAGAAATATAATGGCTTCCTTGGTTTGTTCTTGACCAAGAAACATCACCACCGAACCCCCGAATCTCTAAATACCCCTCCAACTGCTGAGGGTCATGACAGTCTCCCTGCTGGGGGTGATGAGGACACTTCTCCAACCATATAAAGCAGCAGAAACCACTTCAAAGGCACATACGCCTTCTGTTCTGACAATTCGATGATACACCCAGGTCCCCATCCACCTGCTTCTGAAGCCCGAGTGAAGAGACTTCTGGAAGATTTTAAATGAAAAGAAAATGTGCCGACATATTTGCTAACAGAGAGAGAGGTAATTAAGAGGCAGGGATTACGCTAAAGTGAAATTTTATAAGAATCATAAAGAGAAGTGGGTTCAATACTTTTGTTTACAGTTACAACACTTTTTTATTTTAATTACTGTAGTCAAATCCATATCTGGCCAATTTTCCACTAGTTTCCTAAACAGCTCCTCTGATTCCATACTTTTTTTCATTCTGTTTTAGACGGCCATGTTTGCTAGCCTGTCCTCTTATAATAAACCCTCAAGTTGAATCCCCTGTGTTTATGCTTCCCCTTCCCTAGAAGCTAGTCCCTCAGTAATATTTTCTGTGTCTTTCAGTTGGACCTATTCTGACCACTGCTGGGGAAAATCTATTTATTGAGCGTAATATTTCAAATTCTCAATCACAGGATGGTCTTCAAGAGAAGTCATGTTTTTCAACCACCGTTTTCTAGTTTAGTTTTGAGGCATCAGGCTCCAGACGGTCGCCATGAACATCTTTGTCGAGATGACACCATCCCAGGAATTAATCCAGGGTCAGAATGTACTTCCTCGTTTGTTCTCCTCTCAGGAGGGGAGCCTGACCCAGGACCTATGGCTCCAGCCTCCACGTTTCCTGCACGGAAGTCGGGGCAGGGGTGTGAGGGGCACAAACCCACCCCAAGGGGGATCCTGATTAGCTCTGATTAACTCTGGCATCACTGGCTCCTCCTAAAACCATGGAGCCCATTGGTCCAGCTCTCTCATAACCAAACCACTCAAATAACCCACATATTGGGATTACGGTTTAGTCACAAATACAAGGGATTACAATTAAGTAATCAGAGCCTATGTGATCACTGGGGGTTTATCACATTCCCTTCCTTTCCACAGTTCCAGCCCCAAGAAGCTCCGCCGAAGGGCGTACCAGAGTCCTCCACCCTTCCTTCTCAGAACAATTAGATCTTGTAATAAGGACTTCATGATAAAACTGCATTTATTTACAGCGTGCTGGGCCCTGTCCTAAGTGTTTTACATGTATGAACTAGAACGTCAAAATAAACCAATGAGAACAATACCACAGTATAATATTTTCCCCTGAACTTTATAAATGAGGAAATTGAAGTCCAAGAAGAGTTAAGTAACTTTTTAAGGCTAAACTACAAGTAAATGGTCAGTAGGGTCAACGTTCAAGCTCAGGTGGTCCAGACCCAGCACATCACCCACTGCAGTGCCCTGCCTACACCATGGACCATCAAGCGACAGTCCAGCCCTGTGCCCTGCGATAATGGTGTTGGGTGGACACATGATTGATTCTATGTGCAGCGCTTTCATAAACCACAGCAAGAACAGGTCATGAGGAAATCCTGCCAACATCTGTGAGTTTCTTGGATAACTGGGCTGTTACTCCAGAGCTCAGTAACACCCACATCCCCTTTTTCACGTGAAATTGTACGTACAAGTAAAATATTTTAAAAGCACAATTGCTCTAAGGAGGGGATCAAGTTCTGGTGGCTCCATCCCACCCCTTGGTGGCTCCAATCAGGAACCCATTACTCAGGGAAGCAGAGTTTGAAAACCACAACAAATCCAAACTAAAGCCTGGGGTCTGGCTTCCATGAGCCAGTTAAGGGGGACATCCTCTGGCTGACAAGGCACCAAAATGATGCTCTGCCACGTAGACCTTTGACGTCCCTGGCTGAATCTTATTCACCCCAAGTTGCCAGAACCTCCTGTCTGCGGGCCGGGCTGGGCTCTGCTGTCTTCTCTGAGGTTTCCCTCTCTAGACCCCTGCCCACATACCCAGTGGCCTCATTCCTCCTCCTTCTCGGGCCATCTGTGTGTCCTGGACCACTGGCATCTGGCGGTGCTCTGACAGTGACTGGCTGATGTGGTCGGTCCGGGATCATCCCTAGTCCCTGCAATCATACACCTGATGCTCAGAGACAGAGGGAGGGTGGCGGATCCGCGGGGTGGAGCCCCTGCCCGGGCTGCTCTGCGGGCGGGTCTGCATGGGTCCAGGGCTCCCTGGGTCCTCTCAGGTACAGAGAGCCAGGAGGTGTGTGGGTGAGATGGCTTTTCATATGCGGTGTACACCCCTCTGGCTCCCTGGACTTGAACCAGGGTGCTGAGCTTTGAAACGGTGTGACATTAACTCACTTTCCTATTCTTCATGAAATGATAGCAGAAAACATGCTTTTGTGAGTTTTTTGGCCTTAACTGTACAGAGGCACTACTTAAATCCAGTGGTCAGAGAGCTGACTGTCCAAGGTTATGCATCTCCTTATTATCTGCTGCATTATCTTTATCTAATTTCCTGCACTCTGGCACCATTTGACAAGTCAGGAACTACACATGCTATTAGCACGTCTTTAGATGAAGGATGGAGTCCCCCTGCTGGTCCCTGATTACCCGTTCAAAGTGCTGCCCGTGACACAGACGGTATTCCAAAAGGAGGGTCTGATGGGATTTCTCCAGCGTTGTTAAAAGTGCAGCCCAGTATGATGTGGGTATAAGAACCCTCACAACATATATTCGCATTCCAACCCTGTCTGGCCACAGAAAAAACAAAACTGCAAATCTTTATTTCGCATAATTTATTTAAGGAGTCTTGAATCAGTCTTACTGCAGCCTTGAGACAGCCTCTGGAGGGCAGTGTTGCCAGACCAGATTGTAGACGGGCAGAAAAAGAAGGTAAATCAGGGTCAAACCTAAAGATCTCAGCTGCCTGTTCCAGCTCCATCCTAAGTGCCAGGTACCTCTGACTGTGTTATCATAAAAATGTATGCTGTAGGTAGCTAAAGCGCCTGTGGCAGTTTCAACTAGATTATCGAATCCAGGAATATTTTTTTTCTGTCAGAATCTGTGCATTTTGGTCTGGGAACTTTAGTTTTCCTCTAATGATATACAGTTCAAAAACATTCTGATTTGACTTTCTACCTGCCAGATAAAAAGACGATCATAGTATCACAGAAAAAGAAGCTGTGATCTTTTTCTTTCACTTAAATTGAGAATTAGGTAATGCAAACTTCTAATCAAAAACAACTTATCGCATTGCTGTATTTATAAGAATCTCTTCTTCTCAAAGATTTGCATTTTCCCTAATGGGACTACTTCCTTTGATAACCACAAAAAGAAGAGAGAAAAAGGTCAGCAGAAACAGTTATATATAGAAGATTTAACTCATACTTTTTTACTGAATGATTCTTTAAATTCTATAGTGCTTTACAATTTTCAAAACTTTCATGTACATGATTTCATATAATCTCATAAAACCCCCTTTTTAAAATCCCCTTCCCCTCACTGGTAACCACTAGTTTGTTCTCTATATCTGTGTCTGCTTTTTTTGTTTTGTTCACTAGTTTGTTGTATTTTTTAGATTCCACATATAAGTGATATCATGCACTATTTGTCTCTGACTTATTTTTAACTCGCACTTATTTTTAAACTCAGACAAAATATTACAAATGCTAAATATTACCCATCTTAAGCAGGTCCTACAAAAGTAACTCCTACTGTTTCCTTAATAACTATTTTGTCTTCTCAACTGTTGCTCAGAATCAAACAATAAATGAAATCCTGAAAAGAAGAGAATTCATTTGCAGCCACTTGTAAGCGGCCACGCAGGAGGTCCAGAGTTCTAATTTCAGAACTCTTTCAATTAAAAAAAAAAAGGCTGGAGAAGTGTGATTATTCAAATAGATGCGAGCAGAGAGTTTTTTCAGGTGAGATGCCAATCCTTCACCCATTCCTTCAACAGACTTATTGAGCACTTTGGCTGTACCAGACACTGTACCAGGCAACTGGATACAGCAGCAAACAAATCAGCCAGAGATCCTGACATCAGTCAGCTGATATTCTACAATGGGGGGAGACAAAAATAAAACAGGCATAATAAGAAAATTATATAATATATCAGCAGGTGATAAATGCCATGGTAAAAGAAAAGCAAAGCAGAGCAGGGTGGGGAACATCGGGAGTGATGGGCGGGGGAACTGCAACTTTAAGTAGGGTGGGCAGCGTGGACCACTGAAAAAGTGATGCTGAAGCAGAGACGTGAAGGGCAGGAAGGAAGGACGTTCTGGCAGAGGGAACAGCCAATGCGGTGCCTTCCGGTCGTGACAGGGACCTTGGCATTTGCCGAAGGAAGTGAGGATCCTGTGCACAGTTCCCAGCCTAGAAGCAGCCGGAGCAGCTCTGAGCCGGGGCAGGGACACCCAGAAGGGCAACTGTCTGGAGCGAGGTCAGAAGACAAGGGCGTGGAGTGGCCTCGCGGCAGGATGAATCGGATGGGGGCAAGAGGAGGCACAGCCTGGACGATGGTGGGAAACCTCTTCCTGGGTGTCTGTCAAGGTAGGAACATGATTCTCAGGTGTCCGTAAGAGGGAGTGACAGATACCAGGGGCCAAAACTGACCCCTCAAGCACCCCCCTGCTTCAGAGACACTGCAATGAACCCCAGGAGCAGCCAAAGGCTAAAGAACAAGACTGTGCTCTTCCTATGGTCGTGATGAAATGAAAGACCCACTGGAGGAGAAGCAGGAGTATTAAAGATCATGGAAGGCAGGAGCAGGGACATCAGGATTCTGCTCAGGTGCGCTCCCTGTACCCGTGGAAACAAAAGCCTCCGGGTGATAGGATCTCCCCAGAGCTGCAGGACAGCCATGAGGAAGCGTATCAATGATCGCATGTCCAGTAAGGAGAGCGCCAGACAAGGAAACCAGACATCCCCGCTTATCACAGTCAGCTCCTGTTGCTATAGAAACAGTGCCCCATCTTTGACAGCATCCCCCTCTCCCTTTAATAGATAACCAGTCATTTAGGGGCTGAATTTTCTGTCCATTCAGAGGAACTAAAAATCTGGAAAAAAAGAAAGAGAAACTAATGACACCTTTCTACGTAGAAAATGGAGATGAACTGATCACGGGCAGGACAGGAATTGGGGGAGAAAGAGAATCGTGCTAGAGCTGGGTGTTTCTGATGACATTTCCTATTATTTAGATGAAAACATGCCCTCTTCAGTTCTACATTGTAAATAGAGGCTCCGTGTAAAATGGATTCCAGAATCCATGTAAAATGAGGAGCAGAGCATACACCAAAGACAGAGCCTCAGGATGTCAAGGCTTCCCTGTGTGAACCTCTGATCCCCGACTTTTCCAACTTGAAAGGTCTCCAGTCAAAAGCCCAAAAAGCTCATTTCTAAGGCTGACCCTTAGCAACATCTTGAAGGCTGCAATGTCTGCTTTCATCATTATTATCTCAGAACCTGTCTGTCCACTCCTACTGCCCAGTCCCTCCCTCCCCACCCCTACACCCACCACGAATGCACACACTGTCTTTAGGAAATGGGTCCCTTCTTATCCTTTCCCATCACCCAAGGAACATGCTCCCAAAGACAGGAAATGAGGGAACTGATAAGACTCAGGCACTCCAACATCTGTTGCCCTCTCAGGGGAATTTCCATTTCAGTCTTTTTGAGAACTAACAAGTTTTAAGTGAGATGCAGGAAGGTAGAACGAAACTTTCTGTAGAAGTTTAGAAAGTGCTGATTTTGCCCAGAGATGACAATGCAGTCAAGGTCCAGAAACGATGAATGGTGGCTTGTCCACATGAACACGGATTGCCCTGTGCCCCTCAGCTCAGGCTAGGTGACACTGTCCTAACATAATCTCAGTGGTTTACAAACAGAAGTTTATATCTTTCCCACTGAACGGCCACTACCTGGAATATTGCTCGTTTCTATGGCAAAAGGAAAGAGAAAGCACAGCAACTCAGGTGCCGGCTCGTAAAGCGTCCACTTAGGAGAGCTAGCCTCACTTCCACTCCATTCCAGCAGCCAAAGTCAACCACATGGCCACACGCAACTCTAAGGGGGGAGAGGAGGACAATCCCACAGGTGCCTGTGAGACCCATAAACACGTGCAGAGCAGCACCAACGACCCTCCCCCCACCAGGAACACTTAGCTTGAAGTCCAGTTCGAAAACTCTGAGCCCAACTTGACTTCCCTGCTCCATCCCTCCACTTGCACCCACGGGTGACTCCTCCGCATCCTTCCACCTAAAGAACCACTGTCCTCATGTAAGTTTCAGCTGAGCCTCTGTTCCTTCCGAAGGGCTGTTCTCGCCAGCAGTGCGCTCTGGGGTGAGGCTGTGAACAGATGGGTTCACTGTGGATTCAGCGATTCACCTGCAGCACACTTCCCTCAAACCCGGCACGGGGAACACACATTTGCAAATCGTTAAAGATGAAATGAACGTGATGGAGAAGACCTAAAAGTTCACCTGGGAAACTAGCTAGGTGTCCTATAACGTAGCCAAGCGTTCCAGAAAATGGCATCCATTCTCTTCGTGAATATTCCCGAGACCATGAGGCAACGTGAGCGGGGACGAAAGTCTAACATTTGAGGCAGCCTGAAGAATAAGAAGGGGCACGGGACCACATGTCTCCATCGACTTCAGATACCCGGAGGCAGCAGTCTTTCCTCAGAAGCCGTGGAGATGCTGAGGAAGGGTGCACAGAAGCAACAAGGGGCCCTGAACAAGCAATGCATCTCTAGGGCTTAGAGCCGTTCACATGGGGTTCGGCTACCTTGTGTGGTTGCAAATATCTCACAATTCTAAAAGCAGATGAGATAACTTCACCTCTCAGGACTTTTAAAGAGGTTTCTCATTTTTGTTTTTAATTTGTAAACTACTGGATGGCATGTTGCATGAAGCATAGGAAGGGTTTGAGTACAGTTTAGAAAATTGAACGTTTTGGGGAAAATGATTAGGGAGACTGGAAGCCCGTGATTGTCTCCTGCATTCCTCTACCTCTAGTTTCTGCTTTACCCTCCCCCCGCTTCCCTTGTACAACTTCTTTTATTCCGAGTTCTTCAATGCTCCCTTACTCCATTCCTGCTCCCCTTCTGGCTGATGTCACCTTAAAATATATTAGGTGCACCATATATAAAATATAATGGACATATACAACCCTATAAATATATCACAGATAATATAACGAAGAGCCCATTGCTGTATGAAAGTGGCTGCATTAATTCCAGTAGTTCTGTCTTTAAAATAGACCTTCCCAAATAGTAAACAACAGGAGATAGAAAGGATTAATTGGTCTTCTCAATTCCAAATTGGGGAAGATAATAATATCACCTGTTCCATTTTTTTTTTAACAGAGGCATATTAAAACTGACCCCAGATCATCTAAGGTAAAAGGTGACATCAAATGAAATCTGTACACTAGAGAAAGTTAAAAATTGATTTTGACAATGACTGTGATGCCCTGGAAAATCCTTAAGTTCCTTTTGAATTAAAAACCGTGTGTGTGTGTGTATGTTTTTTTTTTTTTTTTTCCATTTCCATTGCGCATGGTGCTAGGATGCTTTTAATGCATTCTAAATGCCTTCAAGGTGTTTATCTACACACTGAAGGGATGAGTGAAAGTAAATTTGTTTGTCTTTTTTGAGGGAACAACTGTTCCAGGACGGAGTCTCCCTCTTTCCTGCATCCTTATAAGAGCCCAATCCCTGCCAGGTGCTCATCTACAGCATCCAGCCCCCAACGCCTGCTGCTGTCAACTGAGATGTTCCCTAATCTGTGAGGCAGGGTGTTCACCACCTGGAATTCCACCATCTGGACCTTGTGGGCTTTACTGGTTTCTAGTCTTCTGAAAAATTACCTATATACATTCCTCCATCATGGGACAAAAGTGAACATCTCCTGTGCTTCAGATGGATCTGGATGTTGTTAGAAAACACAGAAAGAAATACAGGGAGGAAAAAGAGTAAAACTATTGGGGAAACCCATTCAGGGCAAAAATCGTATACTACTGTGGCAAAACTGTTTTTTCCTTTGGCAATTAGCACATCCATTTAGAACCAAAATAAGTTAGACCGTTAGATTTCATAATGTTCATACTTTTGAAATTCAGTGATATAATTAAGTTAATTCCTCCACTCAATTACGGTACCACAGAGGATACTGAGAAGAACACAGGAGAGAAGGGAAGGCTGAGTTTCTCTGAGGTCCAGAGAACACAGGCGATTTGTGGAATATTATTCACATAATCACTTGTAGTCTTCTCATTTGTAAAATGAGATGTTATCAAATTTTTAAATGTTCTATTTCAGATAATTTCACGATGCTAGATCCTTCTAAAGATAAATGTTCCGAAAGTCATTAACCAGAAAGGCTGAGTGCGTTTTTTTTTTTAATGTACATAAAATCAAACCAATGTGCTTAAAATGAAAGAAAATCAAAACATGGCACATGGGCACTCAATGCCCTTAAAGCTAAATTTATTAGGCAGAATTTAATTTTAAAAGGGTTACTGTACATATTATTTTTATAGGCAATGCTCTATGAAAGGGATCAATATTGTATGTTGCAGAGAAGCATTCCATATGCACTTGACAAATGCATTGTTAACATCAGAGTAATTAAAAGGAACAGGGTTATATACAATAAGATTGTACATCTTACTCAGCAATTCCTGCCAGTTGCTTGCAA
This sequence comes from Eubalaena glacialis, assembly GCF_028564815.1. Classification (NCBI taxonomy): domain Eukaryota; kingdom Metazoa; phylum Chordata; class Mammalia; order Artiodactyla; family Balaenidae; genus Eubalaena; species Eubalaena glacialis. Next base: position 125,664,529 of record NC_083723.1, on the reverse strand, counting down.
AAATTAAACTCATTAATCATTCTGACTCTATTAAAGGAGAAAAAGCTTGGGGTATGAAATAAAAAGCTCTATTTTATGAAGGAAAAATGTCCAAAGCCAACATCTAGAGAAATTCCTGTCTACAGAGTGATACTAGGATATTAATCTCATGTGGGAAAATGAGTTGATTCCATTGTCAAAAATATAAATCGATATTATGCTATTCTAATACTCCAGACATCCTTAAATCTACAGTTAACATATACAAGTAAATTATTTAAAAGTGCTCACTGGCAGGAATAAAGAAAAGCATGCCATATAAAATAGGTTGCTGTGCCCACTTCAACATATCTTACTGCTACACAGAACTCAAATCCACTGAGAAGGCAGAATGCTCATTTTTCACAAATTCGGCTTTAAGCAAACCTGTACGTTTTTGGCTGACTCTACAGAGCAAAGGCTTGTTAACAGATTGAAATTTATTTGCTATAATTCACAGTGGACAATTGACTCATCCAAATGAAAAAAATTAGGCTTACCCTGATTAATTTTTCAAACCAACAGATTACTCTTTGTTATGGTTCTCCCCAAGCCAAGGTAACTATGGAGGTGAAATGAGGTACACGTAGTGGTGCTTTAAAAAATACAAGGTGCAGTGCAGAGGCAAGGTATTTTTGATGCTATACTTGGTTTCACTCATCAGTCAACTAGCACTTAATCCTTGTTTATGTCACCATTCTTACTTCCTTGTAACACAGAGAACTTCCCAATGATGACTACATGCTCTGTGCTGAGACAGTAAGCAAAATTTTGTACAATTTTGTTATATATACTTTACCAAAACATTCACAGAGAGACTGTCTTAGACAGTAAACACTTCTCATGTGTTTAACATTGTTCTGGAGTGCAGAAAATAAACTTTTCATGAGGACAACTGTTGTGTCCAGCAGAGCATTATGATATGGTGTTATAGGGCATTAAACCCATAAGGATACCTCAAAGCTTATCTAGTGAAATACTTAATGTTATAAGAAAGAAATCAAGATAGTGGGAAAATGTAACTGTACAAGCTTCTGTATATTGTATGCCACGCTCAGGGGTGGAAGGGATGGCAGTACTAGAAGTAGAAATAAGGAGATTAGGCAGAACGTAATTTAGAATAAGGAGTTGTAAAGAGAGGGGAATGACAAGGTTAGGGATACATTCTACACGGATATCTTGTCAACACCACAGAAACGGTCTAGCGCCCAGCTGCTTGACATGTGGAACAAGAGCTGGGAAGAGAAATCAAGATGGTGATTGCCAAGGTCCTTCCAATTCTCCAGTTCTCCAATTCTGTAAAACAGGAAAGCAAATGATCTCCACAAGAAATGCTAGGACATGTATACCAGAGGAATAAAGCTACTTTAGCCATCTGCTAATACAGAAGCTGCGAAATATACTCAGCTCCCTTTATCTTCATTCTAATTTATCCCATAACTGATTTATCTTAAAAAGAAAGCATGGAAGGGAAAGAATAGAATAGTGGAGACCAAAACCTTGGAGTGTAGGTTCTCCCAACCTCCTGCATGAAAGGGAGGAGGAAAAAATGATTTACCAAAGAATTCAAAGGCCAAGGTCAGAGAGAGACAGGACATGAATTCATGTGGCATCATGAAAGACATATGATGCAAAAGTTTGAAGTGCAGGGTGATGGTCAACAGGAGCAAAAGCGATAAAAACAAAGACTGAAGAGGAGCCAGGCCATTATATCAAGTAATTAAGAGGACACTGATGACATTTTGTGTGCAGTTTCTGCAGTGAAGACAGTACGAACGTGAGTCTGCCGTCAAGCTAAATAAGGAAAAGAGGACCCTCGGAACAAGTTAGTGGATTCAGTTTTAGACCACTCGATTGAGAAGATGAAACCTCCAAACAACCCTATGACATCCCATAGCTGTTCTGTAGGTGAGTTACACTGAGCATTGTCAAATTAGTCATGAAAACAATGGGATCAAGCAGGTGGTTGAAAGTTTTAGCCTTTTTCTCAATATGTTAGGAAGATAATATGAACCTAAATATTTTTAAAAGCATTTGAAATTGGAGCAGAAGAAAGTAAGAGGGGATATAAACATTTCTGTGGAGCCAAGCTGCTTAAAAAACTTAAAGTTGATAGACTCCAAGGAGAAATTAACAGGATATTGGCATCATACCGGTGAAAAATCAAGGTGGAGAGGAAGAAGAAGGGCTAGTTGTTGCAGACATACAGGAAGATGAAATACATCAGAAGCAGTGACATCATAAGCTGATACACAGCATAAGCAGTGATTTTCGCTCAATCCCTGTTTTGGCCAAATTGCTGTTTTAAAATCCTGTTGTCATCACATTTGTATTATTAGGAAATCATGTGTCACCAAAAATGAAGAACACGGGAACATGGTGATGTGGCCCCAACAAGACTACTGCCCTGAAAGTTATCCATGTCCTCCTAAAGTCCTTTAAGAAATCAAAAGGAAATGCTCAAGCAGGGGCATGACAAAGTTCAGTATTTTAAAAATAATTGAAGTTAATTCCTATCGGAAGTTACTAAATTCCATTAAAAGTCACTTCCAGCAACATTCCCTTTAAGAGTCAACTTATTTTTAAACCTACAAAATGAATTTTAAACCAAAATAGCTATTGATTCCTCAGAGGGGTTTCCCAAGTCATTGACTTTATACTTAAATAAATCTAAGATTGATGAGGAAACTCTAATAGAAAAAGCGCTCTGGCTTTCCTTCTTTTTCAAAGTTAAACTTCACATTTTAAAACTGACCCACCCCAAGCAGGCTTTTATGTAGTGCTACACAGCAGAGAGGTCCCTTACATGTGTAGTTGGTGCAGATAGGTAATGCATTCCCAGTCACCCGCCCCGCAACTTCAGCATTTGACATATCTCTTCTAGACCTGATAACTACCTTCAATTTTATTTTGTGAAGAATTGCCCGTTCTCAGTCATATTCAGGCATGTGTGTGTACACACATAAAGAGGTCAAGAACTACCTTTTATTTCCCCGTTTCTGGATGGAAGGACGAGGCACAAAGTTCATTGGATTTTTAAGGTATGGTGTTTACCATCATCTCAGTGACCAAGGTGGGAAAGCTGTTTCTGTTCCATGGAACAGACAAGCCACAGAAGGGCAATGACCCACCAGCCTTAGTGTTGGGACTCCCAAACAGAAGTGCTGAAGATTTCCTGTGCGCTGATGCAAAGGACTCTTCAGAACCTCGGACAGCTCCCACCTGGGCCCATCAGACGCCCAAACTGCTAAAGTACATGTTTACGTGGCCGCCCCAAGATACACAGAATGATACGTAATGTGTGCCTAATCAGTTGTATATCTTCAGGTTTAAATTTGAGTAGCAGGATGATTACTCAAGATTGTTTAATCTTGACAGGGGCTGGTATCAGAAAAGCAGTTCTTATATCTACTTTCTTTAGCTAGTGCTCTTACCTTCAGCAAACAGCAGCCACTGTGCCTGGAGGAAAAGTAATGTTTAATGTGCACTCCTATCATTTAGCACATTTTTAGACATAGTTTTTTCAATTCCGAATATTTTTTCTGAGAAAGGCACATAAAAGTTTTCAAGAAATTGATGCTACGTTTAGCCGTGTGTCATTGTTTAATTGTACATTTTAAACATGATATATATATCTCATAAGGATACGACATACACATACACTATATTTATACCTACACCTACACCTACACACACACACCCTTTTTTGTGTTTTCCAGGAAACAAAAAATTGATGTCAGGAGTTAATGAATTTAAATTACAAATACTGTTCAGAGCCATTTCAGCAGAAATCATTTGCAAATGTTAAATTCATAATTTGCTCCTCGGTTCAACCCTTTTGCTTATCTGAGAAACAGTTCTAGACATATGTCAAATGGAAAAGGCAGAATATGTGCTCAAAGCTAAGATGAGGAGAAAAAAAAAAAAAAGATGGGTGGAGATGATCTAAAACAAAATGCAGAAACTCTCCCCTTTCCTTTCCCCTAGCGACACCTAGAGCCTATTAGGAAGAAATCGCTCATGGTTTTAACTTCAAGCATAACACAATCCAACAGTTTTAAGTCAGATTTGAGGCAAAAAGTGCATCATTTCTTTCTGCATTGCAACTCAGTGGTCTTCCCCAACATTCTCAGGAGTTTAATCCTCCAGAATTTTTCAACTGCCCCAATGAAACTGCTCCTCAAAGATTCTAGCTCCTTGAACCTGAGAATTCATGCATTTCCCTCAGGACCTGACCCACTGAAGTGAGGGACATCTCTCTGCTAGCTCTCTTTTAACCAGGGGAGTCTAGAAATAACCCAAAATAAGAAAATCTCATGCAAGATCCGATACAGGGTGTGTGTGCACACGCGCACACACACACACACACATGAACCACATCTCCCACAAACTCTTGCCATGTCTATTACACTCTCCACATCCTCCACTGATAAAACAAAACAAAAACAACCAGTGATCCCAGGCAGGACATGCTGAATGACCACAGCCTCCTGCTCAGGGCAGGGACATGAACTGCCCGGGGTATGTCGGGGTAGGCCGTCTGAGAGGCTTGTGTGAGGACCTGTGCCCAGGTGCCCCCAGGTGGGAAACTCTCAAAGCTACACACAGTGAGCTCTAGGACCCAACACAGCCAGCCAGGGGCTGTACCAGCCAAGCCAGCTCTGCCTGCCTGCCTGAGAGCTTGTCTGGGATTTTTCTCTTTTTTTCTGGGAAGAGAGGGTCTCAGAAACATCACTTGCCACTCCGTGGCCTTCCCTGGCCCTCTGAACAGATGGACAGGATCAATAGAGGTGGTTGAACTCATCCACCTCTGCAGCCGGCTGGTGTCCTGCCTGAGTCATCAGTTACTAAGGTGATATGCAAATCCAACCTTTGAAACCCAAGCTGCCAGCTCCGAGAAGAGTAAAAAACGTGCTCCCGGAGAAGTTTTCAGCTCACAAAGCCTAAGGCTGTTGCTAGTCCAAGGCTAGGTGTGGGCACAGGCAGGGCCTGACTCCCACCAGCAAAAATTGGGCTGGGCCCTGGGACAAGGGCTTGGGCCTCGGATGCTAGTGCTTTTATTTCGTTTTTTGGAAAAGAAAACCACCACCACCAGCACTGGGGGCGGGGAGGGCGAGGTGTTGGAGAAGTGAGTGAAGGGACAGCGCCCCGAGGTGAGGATGCCAGTGACAGGTGAGAGGGGGAGAAAAAGAGCCTGGGACAGTCTCCTCGAGTCTTAAAGCAGAAGAAAAAAGAAAGAAAGGAAAGAAAAGAGAAACCAACTTGTAAGCACAGACAGATCGAATTCCCTCCTTGGGATCCACAGCACCGAGCAGTTAACACGAGGCATCCCCACATCCGTGAACCCCCAGACCATTCCACGCCCCAGCAGCGCAGCGCCACCAACGCTGCTCTCTCAGCGCCACCAACTCCTGGCCGCCGCCGCCGCTGCAGACAAGGACCCGCTCCAGGACGGCGGTGACCGAGATCCGCGCAAGGAGTGTATTTGCGGGCGCTCCCGGGAGGGGTGGGGGAGGGGTGGGGAAGGAGGGCGCCCCAAGACCATCGCAGACGCGGCGCGGGCGCGTCTCCCCCGGGCCGCCCGGAGCCCCGCGCGCCCACCCACCCACCCACCCACCCAGATGCTCTTACGTCCTCGTCGTCACAGTCGCTCTGCGCCTGGTACTGGAACCGGGGCCGGCCGCCCGCGCCGCCGCCGCCGCCGCCGCCGCGCTCCGGGGGCGCCGCAGCGGGCGCCTGGGCTCCGAGGGGCTTGGGCCCCGCGCCGTCCTCCTCGGGCCCCTGGCCGCCCAGGAGGCGGCTCGCCTCCGGGGGCGCCGGGAAGGACCGCGAGGTGTTGATCTTGCCCGTGAACCTCTGGTACAGCGAAGCCATCGGTCTCCGCGCGCTCTCGCCGGCTGTCTTTGGGGCGTTTTGATAATGGCTTTCCCCCTTTCGGGTTCCCGCTCCCCACCCCCGCCGGGGGAGAAGGGGGAGAAGAAGAAGAGGAGGAGGAGGAAAAGGAAGGACTGCGGCCGCGCGGCCGCTCCTCCCGCGCGCCACTCTCAAGTCGCCGCTGGGCGACTGGCTCAGCCTCCTCCGCCCCCTCCCCCGGCGGCTCGGCGAAGCCGGGGTCTGGGGGTGTGTTCTCTTTCGCTCTTCTTTTCTGCTTTTCAACTCCTTGCCGTGGCCGCGAACGGCCTGATCAAAGCCATCGACAGAAAGAAAAACAACAACAAAAAACCATAAAGGGAGGGAAGATGCCTAGGCCCCGGAATTCGGCACCCCGCCTAGAGACCGGCGAGCATCCAGAGCGCCTCTCCGCGCCCCGCCCCCGGGCCCCCGCGCGGCTCCTCCTCCCCTCCTCTCCCCACGTGGCCCCTTCACCCCACCCCCCACCCCCGGGAACTGCGCCCGGGTGGCCAGGGCTGGCAGCGAGGAGGCGGCGGGGCCACGCAGGTCTTGGGTGCGGGCTGGGCGCGGAGGCGCGCTGGGGGCTCGGGGGCTCCGGGCCACCGGGAGGGCGCACCCCGCGATACGCGGGGAGAGGGCGTGCGAGAAGAGGCCCTCGATGGGGAGGGGGCGTCGGGGGCACGGAGGGAGGGGGCTGCCCCCGAGACGCCTGTCCTCGGCTCGGCGCGGGGCTGCGCTCCGCGTCCACGCGCTCGCACCGCGCGCAGCTGCAGCCCGGTCGCCCTCCGAGACGCTCCCCCTCGTGTTTCCTTCCCAGCTTTTCTTGCCTCACGTGAAACAGCCACGGCCGAGACCCCCGGCGGACCTGGGGGTGCGCACGGGGGTGATGGAGAGCAAACTGCGGGGCTTCCAGGGAGGGGGCTCGGGGGTCACTGTCTCTGACGAGCCCCCTTCCCCCCCAACCAAGCTCTTCTCCAAAAACAGATTCCTTTTCCTTCACCCGGTCTCAAAAAGAAGGCAAGGAAAAGGTCACGGAAGGCAAGCGGGGGCCGGCCTGGTGGATGCCTTCAGAGCAACTCAAACGCTTCTCCCCGGACACCCCACGCATTTGTCTATATCGCGAACTCCATTTTCATTTTCAATAAATGCATAACCGCCAGCGGAGGCTAAAGCATTTGTGAGGCCAGCCACTTCTCCAAAGCTCGCTCCGCGCCGCCCCCAGCCCCTCCCCTGAGAGGAACTGGGGGCGGAGATACGACACCAAATGGGGCGCACGGGCCAGGGTGCGCATTCACTCCTCTTGCTGCAGTCAAACGTGCTCCAGCGCCCCTGTGTGGAAAGACACCAACGGAGCCTCGACGCCGGGCTCCGACTCCAGCCCGCAGGCGGCCTGTCTGCTTTCTCCTCTCCCTTTCCCGGGGTGCATTCCTCCCTCCTGGCCTCCGGGGACTCTCTGTCCTGCCGGAACCCGCGCCTCCGTCTTTCTTGAGGAATCTGGGCCTTCTTCCTTCTAGTCTCCTCGTCCCCCCACCCCCCATTCTCCTTGCGCTGCCCTTTCCCTCTTGTTTGCAGCGCTTCCGGCTGGGATGCACCTGTCCCATCCTGAGCGCACTAGGAGCCCAGACTCCGGAGGGAGGGGCCGAGTGGAGAGCTCGCACCTGCCCCGGCGCTTCGCTGCTCCTTCCACTCGAGGTCGACGTGGGCATCTTCGCCTTTACCTTCCAGGGGTGCTCCCGCTCCGCCATGGTTTCCGTGACCATTGCAGAAAAACAGGCGAGGCCTCGGACGCTCAGAGGGCCCTACTGCAGGCTGCCAGCCTTTGTTGGATCTGAGTCCAAGGCCATCTCCTGGCACCACTGTCCAAGCCCAGAAATCCCAGAGAAAGAGACCCTGCTGTTCCTGGTCCTACAAATATTGCCTCTTACCGCTGTGTCCTTAAGCTGGGGGGAGAAACTGAATGCAGGTGAATAAGTCACCTGGGAGAGGACCCCTTCCAATCTTTTCCACACTCTTCCCAAGCTCTCAACCTAGCAGGTAGTCTTGTTTTAATTACAATTTATACCACGCCACCCTCTGTTTAATCCACTGTGGTCTCCTTCCGCTAAGAAGAAAAGTGCATCTTAACCGTAGTTCGAAAACGTTTCCTTTACAGAAACTATAAAAACACGTAAAATCAGTATCTCGATAGCTGGGAGGCTCCCCGCACCACCAAAAGGCCTGTTACACAGGCAGATGTGCCAGCCACAGATCTGGGGGTGCCAGAGCATCGCTGAGCCGCTTGACTTTGAAGACAGAGGCAACAATTACAAGGACCATGAAGCTAAACTTTAAAAGTCATCACATTTAGATAAATAGGAAACCTTGCTCTCATCCCCCCTCCCCTGCCCAGCTGTGCTTTAGATCCTTGAAGCTGCCTTTCCAAACCGACTTAAAAGGAAAGCCCCCCCTGCCCGCTCTGGCATCTAGATCTGACATTTCACTAAATATAGATGCTGTTAGGGTCTTACTTATGTACTAAACATACACACATATATATGAAATGTGCATGTATATATTTACACAAATTCTAAGAAGAAGCATGATAAAACTATTTCTTGTACCAATATAGTTTATACAAAATAGAGTATTTATATGGAAATAGTTTAGATCTCATACACAATACTTTATAGATGTGTGTGTATCAAGGAGAATAGATTGAAGAAGGGAGATAAGAAAGGCACACATATCCCTCACTTTTGAAATTATATTCTCAAGCGAGCCTGTAGGTCTTCAAATTACAATCTGGTCAAAGTTAAAAACCCTAACTAAAGGATTCAGACAAGATGAGAGGCAGTTTTTATTTAAAATTATTTGTAAAGTGAAAAAAAGCTATAAAACTCATAAACAATTGGGGGAAGAGCTGCGGTACAGATCTGTGTTAACGGAAGCATATCTGAAAATTAAACAGGACAAATGGAGGGCAGGGGGCTGTCAGGGTGCACAGAGCCCCTCAGAGGCCAGTGTGAAGGGAAGGAGACACGACACTAATAAAACAACCATCCGCACATGCAAAGCTTCTCGGGTGCCGTCTAGATCCAGGGCCCATCAACTGACTTAAAAAGAATCGGGCTGCTTTGCTCCACCTGCACACCGAACACAACTCATTTTAAAGAATGCTCTAGACTTTTGAGTGTGAGTCTGTGCGCCCATGTTTGCAAGCGTGTATGCGCTCACACATCCAAATTTGCCTTAAACTCTGATACACACATTGCGGTGTCTCTTTGGATAGACTGTCAGGACTCTGAAGTCCCAAATGCAAAGAGGAAACTAGCTAATATTTTAGGATGAATGAAGTCACGCAATTGCAGAGAATCGCAAGCAGTGGCACTCATTGTATGGTGCATAATTAATTCACTTATTGCCTTCAATAATCTTTTCAGAACCCCATTCTCTAAATGAGGAAAAAGGCCCTGAAGAGTAACAAAACTTCCCAAGGGGCATGTAAATCGAGGCGTAGCACTGCAGAAGGAAACCTGTCAATCCTAACCCTAACCCTTCACTCAACCTTTAATACCTGAACATCTCGACTGCGCTCTATTGAAGCAGATTTCCATTCCTGCTCATTGGTTAAGTATGGGAAACTATTTTTGAAAATATTTTGTGGGTCATTTCATATTAAGATTTTAATTCCTCCATATGGCTTAAAACCCTGTTCACCGACCCATTTTTCCATCTAGTTTCATATGATTATTTCTTCCCTGTTTATTAAATAAAGGTGGGAGTGTGTGTGTTTAGTTTCCCTGAAACCAGTTTACAAAACAAATATGATAAGTCACTGGCATTAGGCAGATGCTGCAAAATATAGCAGATAGTCATTTTTTTAATGACAATAAAGGGAACTTTTTGGTCTATATGCAAGCTAAGCATTGTAAAAATACCCAAAGTATATTGAGCCCAGCAGCCTAAGCATGATTTTTATTACCCAAGAGGTTTTCTTATTTCTAGGAGAGAATTATGTCCTATAGTTTACTTCCCCTTTCTCTTGGAGGAGAAGGAGGAGGGCAGAACCCTGTTTAAGATATTTATTCTTTTCCAAACACTGATATTTGGAGAAATGAAATGGCCAATTTAGCATACTCTGACAGAAAGGCTTCCCTAAAACACTGGGCATCAGTGTTTTTTAAAATATTATCACATTGCATTCATACAAATGGGGAGAACTAAAGCAAGTATTTAGGTAGCTTGAGAAAATACAGTACTAACTACATAAATACAGAGCAAAAACTCTCTCTTGCTCTCTTTAAAATAATTCTTTCTTTGCAAGATGACTACCAATACGGGTCCACGTGTAAGACTTCTTTACAAACAGGAAACGTCCAGCACAAGAAAAAGGAATTGCCACTCCTGGCTTTAACACAAAGTTAAAGTACGAATTAACTTGGAGCTTTTCAAATTGATACTTACAGATTAATGTGCTTTAAAGAAAAATATTTATTTTAACCCAAACAAAAGGCTTATGCTAAAATTAATACAGTTAAATGTGAATTTCCAGCAGCACACTTCCCTGCATTTTAGTACTGACGTTAACGCATTTGCCTGGTTTTTACACACAGTTTGAAACACACGTACAGCTACCTGCCCCAGCAGTGGCTGCTCACACGGACGTGGTCATCAACACACGTGGTAAAGCTGATCTGATCGCCAAGTATGTAAAACAACCACGGATTCAACTGAGCAAGCATTTTCTTCTTAGCCCACTGGGGCTGTGGGAACCCACCCTCCCTTCCTTTAGGGATCCCCTCTCATTTGTCACCTCCGCCCGTGGACGCTGGACCGTGACCCCCTTCCTCTTTCCTCCCATTTCTCACCCTCCTTTCTTCCCTTCCTCTTTCTGTTCCTCCATGGCGTCTTGCTCTGGATCAATATCAGGAGAATGTCTATTGTTTTTCTCTAAAAATTCCTTGCTGCTCTCTGAATATTTAGAAGACCTCACCTTCCACTACCAATGATGCCTCAGAAATTATCTAAATAATCACTTTCTAGAGGAGGCACCAACCTCTGTCTGTTCCCATTTTCTGGTTATTCAATTATAGCTTGCACCATGCTTTCCAAGGCTCCTAAGATTTTTAGAGCATGAGATACAGAAGAGAGTCTGTTGTTTCTGTCTGTCCCTGGTGATCACTGGAGAGCATCCATGTCATCGGCTGAAATGTCTTCATTCGTATATCACACGTTATTAGATTAAAAGGGAAGCGACTCCTGCTCTGAAATGCCCCCAGAGCTTCTTGCCTTTCACACCAGGCACTTCCCTGGGTCCAGTGAATTAAGCTGAATCTGCTTCCCTTTAAAAAAAGTGACATTAACGAGCCTCTGCAATTCAGTGCTTCCCTTTCTTTAACCAACAGAGGTGACGGCTGTGTTCTGGAAGAAAAGAAAGCCTTTATCTGCTCTCTCTTGTGACCGATGGTGGGCATTTCAAAGGACCAATTCTGGTTTGGCCATAACACTGATTGTAAAACAGGCCTGGAAGTACAGGGCTTAGACCCTCACTTGTTTTAGGTTTTGCTTTTTTTTTCTTCCATCATGTCCTAAGAATCCAAAGGGATTCTTAGGTTTTCACTGGAAAGGATCAATGCAATAGAAAAGAAGAGATAGAAGCAGGGTCATTCAAATGCAGGGTCTTATTCAGATAGTAGAAAACAGAGCTAGTGATGATTCATTCATCCTGCCATGTAAATTCTACTCAACTACAGGCCAGTGGAAGTCGTTACAGAAAGTGAAAAATCTGGCTCCACTAGAAACTACTCCAGTTATAAGGAACAGAAGGGGATATGATGTATTCCTAGAATGTACGGCAGGACTAAAATTTTGGGAAGGCTGGGTGTGAGGCTGATTTAGTCCACTGGCCAGAAACAGCATAAGAAGGTGAGCTAAGCCCTGGGAACTGGCGCCCGGGTCTAGGCACCGCATGTTCCAGTGCATCCTTGCATCTGCCTTCCACACACAAAGAGGCAGGAGAGAAGAGGACCTCCTCTACACAGCAAATAGCGACAATGAGATGCCTTAGAGAGTCAGAGCCAGAAGCCATCCCTGAGGCAGGTCAGGGAGGGGGAAGGGCCACCTGCTTCCTGGACATCTGTTCGGTCAAATTTGCAAAAGCATCTTAAAAAACCCTGTCCATCTCCATCTTACCCCGTGTCAAACCCGGCCAGAATTAAGACCATTCCTTTGAGTTCAGACATTGTCTGGAATAGCATCAATAAAAAATAATTAGGAAACAACCGAGAACTGAGTGAAAAGAAAAACAAACAAGCCTCGGCTATGGCGCAAACACCAGAAGACACACCACCCTTTCAAGTGTGTAATGGGGCAGTTCCAGCGACAGCATCCTCTTCCAAAGGCACAAGGGCATAGCTGGATGCATGACTACATCTCCAAGCCATGAGTTTCTGCTCCCTGATGATTCATCTCTAAGGTAAGCCACTATTCCCATATTCAGAACTGGGATGGGCTAGAATGTTCAGAAAATATCCGCTCACCCCGGATGCTTTTTTAGCTCCACTTCTAACAGGACTGTATGGCTTGCTTTGGCCAATGGAATGTGAATGGACCTGATGCAGGCAAAGGCCTTCAAGGTACTTGCATGACCTGGCCGACCTCTTGCCCTCACTCAGGTGACCCACCCTACAAGAACATGGCCTGGGTAGTTGCAGCCACTTCAGCTTGGCCTCCAGAACAAACACGCTTGGAGACACTTGAACCCAACCCATGGTTTGGAGTTAAGCTCAGGGAACACAAAGCAAAGCCACCCAGCTGAGCCCAGGGCAGACCAGATGTATCACAGTTGACCAACAGAAATGTGAATCTTGATCTTATGTAAGCCATGGCATTTGGGATGATTTGTCATACAGCATGTTTGCATCATGGTATATGTCATGTTCTAACTCGCTAAAACTAAAATCAAATCTATGCATAAAAAATGCTGTAGCTAATGTCAATGTTTGTTGTAAGCATTTTACTTATTTATTCAGTAAATATTTGAATGCCCACCAAGTACCAGTCATTGTTCTGTTTTATGTGCTAGGGATGAGATGAATAACTCAAATGAATATAGTTCTTGCTTTCATACAGATTATAGTCAGCCCTCCTCTCAGTGGATCAGGGCTGATGCTCTAAATTACCTGGCCGTATTGATAAGCCCTTCCTTTTATGAAAAGATGTCGTTTTCTCAATTTATTGCTCATTTTGGTACATTTACAGCCCAGGTAGTTTTATTAGAAAAAGACTGTTAGAAACCTAGATCACAAACGTGTTCATAATAATGCCCTAGTTATCCATTGTAGGAGCACAAAGCAGCATTTTCAATCCAAAAGCACAGTGGCTCTCAAAGAATTGTCTCTGGACCAGGAGCCTAAGGATCCTCTAGAAATTTGTTAGAATGAAAATTCCGGGCTCCATCACAAACCTGCTGAATCAGAAACTCAGGGAAGGGCCCAGCCATCTGTATTTTAATAAGCCCACCAAGTAATTCTGATGAACACTCAAGTTTGAGAAACAAACACTGCACTAGAATAATCACTAGAGCATTTTTCTAAAAGGCAACCAAGGTGAACTGAAAGATTCTCAAAATGTTTGCTGATTCTCAGGAAATGGCTCACCCATTTAAAGTATTGAACAGAGATTCTCCAAGGGGTAAGAATTTTTCCAGAATGTACAAAGGCCAGTCTTCCTCACTTAAAAGGGGGTTATCTTAGCAGTTTATTCAAAGTCAAAATAGAATAGAGACCAGGTGATCTTTTCAGGACACTTTCAGAATGCTGTTTCACCCGTGAATTGAGATGTTTAAGGCTCACCTCAGGAAGAAGGTAGTGGCGAAAAGGGAATTGACTAAGCAGACACCAACGATAGGGTCAAAACTAAGATACCATTCCTGTTGGGGCTTATCTCAGAGAGACTTTGATTTTGTACCTTAGCAGACAGCCTCTCCCATGTTGCCTGAATATATGCAATTTGGCAGACAAACTCTGCAGAATTTCAAGAAAGAAAGCACCTCACTTTCAAAAATTGATTTCATTAAAAATCCTCAGTGCCTCTGGTTTAGCCTCATTGCTTTTTTAATGCAATAAAAAAAATCTTGACGTGAACTAAAAATCAATGAAGTTAATAAACATGTTGAAGTTGAAAACCAACTTTTACGAACTTAATTTTCCTGAATCTACTCCTTAAAGACACATTAAAATGTTCAATATAAAACCCATTTTACTTTATTTTTCACCATCACTTAAGATTTCTTCCAAATTCCCACGGAACATACAAATTAAAATAGACTGATGCGACTTCATGTGGTTCAATAGTTTTTTTGAATTTTAACACATTCTCTGACCCACATGCACACAGTTAATATTTATGGCTAACTACCAATGTATACACACAATAGATCCTATGAAGCATGGGACCTAACCCAGAGGAAGAAAATAAACTTCAAGCCTGATGCTCTGTTATCTTCACATTGCCTTGAGCAAATGCAAGAGATATCAATGCAAAACCTGGTTCTTGCGTATATGGATATGTCAGATGTGAGATGCAGAGGACTCTCATTAACGAAAACAGATTATATTAGGGCAATAAAACTGAAATGAAGCCACTCATTTGCTTCACGTGGGTAATTCAATTCACTCTGCATTGTAACTCTATCAAGTCCGCTGCTGTACCCATCTCTGAACAATTTCCTTCTCGTAAAGGGGAGAAATAGCCTTTTCTATACTACTAATTGCATTTCAAATCATTTTAATTTGGAACTCAAAAAAAGTAATTCTCCTAACAATTGCTTCTATTTATATATTTCTTGACAGGTAAACAAAAATTGCCCGTTGGCTAAATAAATCCATGAGTCATATAAGCCTGCAATTTGAACAGATTTTTCCTCACTCACAGCAAAACCAACACTGACTCTCTGCTCCAATAGGATGCGGTGGGTCTCATTCGTTCCTCCGATTGAGCTTGAGTCCCTGACGGGTCCCATCACCTCACCCTTCGAGTTGCAGCCATAATCCCCAGCATTACTTTCTTCATAAGCCAAGAATAAACGTTGTTTGTTGTTGACACAGAACCTTCTCAATCTTCATGAGAAAGGATGGATACATTGATGCTTTCAAGGGACTCCGAAGAACTTCTTAGCCATCGTATGGTAAAAGAAGCAGCAGTATAAGGCTATGTGTACATCTCTGTTTCAGCATCCCTTTATTCCTCTCTCTCTGAGACCTCTAATATCACACACAACCTCCGGTCAGCTCTGAATGAGACGTAAATGGTTGGTTGTGATCTAAATGAATTTTGAGTTTCCAAATTGAGCTATTCAAATTCATAAGAGAAATATCTTTCTTGAGTACTTAATGTACTCAAAGAAAAATAATTTACAATTATTAAATCCAAACATACTGTGCAATAGAATAGAAAACTCATGAGCATGCTAAGATAGGGCGTAGTGCTTCAAATAAGTTACCAACTTATATCAGACCCTCAGGTGGGATACTTGTACCATGATGGGCACTCTCACAGAAAACCTTGGAATAGGTACTAGTCGAACCTTATACCCACTGATCACATCTGCGTTTTACTGTTTTCCAATGATATAATGTAAACTTCAGGACCTGAACTTAGCAGATAGCTACTGATGCCCTGACAAAGCAGGCAGTCTGCTTGGATTTATCCACATGATGAAAAACAGCCCCTTGATATGATGGCGCCTCAGAGAGCAGACCGACTCAGTGTTTAAGCCACCAGACCTTGCTCTCCACTTCTGATTTAAGTGGAATGACGGTGATTTCCTGAACCAATTGGCACAGCTCCAGGGAGAGGTTTAAAGCAAGTGATCCACAGACTCTTCCATCTCCCTTTGATGTCAATTATCTTTGAGGAAAAAAAAATCATCATCCCTAAGATTAACGCAATTCTGGTTTTTCAGCTCCTGGAACCATATCTTATCATTTCCGTGTATGATACTGGTCAGATTAAAGAGTTCCACAAAGACGTATCCTATTGTTCATTTACTTTAAAAAAACCCTAGACTTGTATTACACTTTATACTGGGGAAAAGCTGGATTTTATTCATTAAATTAGTGCTTTGGAGAAAGCCAAAGCTTTTTTGTTTGTTTTCCAGAGGAAATTACAGGAAAATTTTCTGTAAGCATCTTCTTACACACACATCCTTCACTCTCAGTGGTGAGAACTGCCAGTGTGATTGACTTTTGGTTCCCCAAAAGTTACACCCCTATTCCTTCTCACTTTCTGCCCGTCAGTATAGAATTTCTGTCCTCACATGGTGTCTACTTGGCTAAAGAAATGGATAAAGTTTTATGGGCAGCATTGGAAAGATTTTTTTCCTCTCAGATAGAAGACAGAGGTATGAAGAGGGACCTCTTCCCTGTCCCCCAGCACTGCCCCTCCAGTTTTCTGTCTCTGAACACATCTGGTGTGAGGATCGGAAGGTATGGAGCTACTGCAGCCTCTTTGTGACTATGAGAAGAAGGTCAAATGCTTTTGCACTGATACAAACCCAGAGCCCCAACGGCATGGAGCCACTAAACAAAACTCAGAACAGCCTCCCAATTAGAAACCCCTGTTTTAGCCCCTTTCAGTCAGGAATAGTTACGTAGCCCAAAGTGTCCCCAGCAGATACAATCAGACCCCTGGCTCTTCCTCAACGGCTCTTTGCATGAGGAGAATTCACTAAGTGTCAGTTTTCTCATCTACAGCATGAAGATGATAAGAGAGGCTATTCCCATCAGCTTTACCTACAACACACAGCTCCTGAGAGATTCCAATGCATTATTATTATAGGGGAAACCCAAAACTTCTTATATATACCTAACCTTTGGGAGAATGGGGGCTGCCCATAGTTCATACTCTACAAAACACATCATTCAGCCTTTTCATCTGATTTTTTCTTGTTATTGTCTGTGATCCTGCATTTAGACATCTTGTTGATTTTGACACATTCTTCCAGCTAGAGTATTTGGAGGAAAATGTACTTCAACTCTCGAAAGCCTCATGTATGTGAAGTGAAGAAACATGTTCCGTGAGATATTCTCTATCCAGGGTTCCTAAAGCCACAGAGAAGACTAGTGTGGGTCCAAAACAGGGAGGGGAGAAGGGAGGAGAGAGTCATTGCTTTACCAAATTAAATAATAATAATAGAACTCTTAGGATGATCAGCACTCTATACTTAAAATATTGTCTAATATGCAATGTCATTACCTCAAAGACGCTCCTAAGAAGCAAACCTTGACTTGGCGTCAGAAGAGCCAGTTTGGAACCCACTCCACCAGGGCAGGTTGTGCCACCTGCAGGCTGGGCACGTGTCCAGAGCACTAGGAATCAGAGTAGGAATCAAAAATACAAGTAAAGGTATTCCAGCTCCAACAGACATATAGAACTTTGCACTCAGACTATCTGGGAAGAAACTTATTTCAGCACACATACACGTTTTTAATACTTTACAGAATGAAGGTCTGGAATTTCCTTTTGGAATTGCACGTGGGAGGGGCAATGCCTTTGCATCTTTAATCCAGCCTGCAGAGGTGGTGATCCCTAAAAGTTGGTTGAATATAAATTTTGCTCCATGTTTATCAGCCTCCTGTTTATCAAAGGCAAGGACCATTAATATTTCAGATGATTTTTTCTTTCTTTATTTTTTTTTTTTACAGAACTCAGAGTTGAGGGAAGAAAGCATGAAAAACAGTCTTATGAAGTATGTTGCCTTTATCTTGCAGCCTGTTTTTTGATTGTTTGGATCTTGCGTGTTATTTGTTCTTTGCCTCAATCCGGGGGAAGGAAAGAACACGAGGAAAATAGACAGATACATTTCTCTCGGTCTCCTGGGTCTCTCTTTCACTCTTATTTCTTCTCATAGCTTCTCTTCCCAGTCCTTCCACACCAACAGTACCCTTGTGATAGCAGCCCTATCATTCCAAAACAACTCGGCAGATCCTGTTCCCCTACAGCTTTTTATTTCGATGACCCTTTGATGCATTCAATCAACTGCAAAAACAAAAGCAACACAACAAACAACAGAAAAGACAAAGCAAAACAAAACCAAGAGTCTTGTGTATGTGCTGGTTTTGAGCACACGGAGAGCAGCTCAGAGCTTGACGTTGCCGCTTGAGGGCGCTATGGGAGCTCAGAAAGGCAAGCTGTGCTCGGCCCTGGATGACTAAGGGCGGCCCTTCATTCTGATCACACCATCTCTGCATTCAACTGAGCACAGGAAATGAGGCAGCCTCTTAGAAGACTTTTGTTTCCTATGAAAAGGAAGTCTGCTGTTATACGTTTTCATGCCTTAAATCTTTTAAATGCTTTCAGAAAACTAAAATCGAGTCAAAAATGAACCATAACTCTGTCTTTTCATTTGTTGAAGATTCAGATATTCCGGGGGGTGGGAGAGTGGGCATATTAATGTGCTACATTCCCATTCATCACGGAGGACAGCTATGTCAGAAAGATGGTTTGTGTACCCAGAATTTCATGGTTCAGAAGGGGTCCTGGATCACCTTTGGTCTTTCTTATCCACTGGGCCCGCAGTGTATGCGACACCAAACTGGCATGGCTGATGTGTCACAGCAGCAAGGGAGCTACTGAGAGGGGGTGATGGACTGGATTATAAACAAGCATTATTTGGCCTAGATTGGCTTATTCCACCTATCACTTTCTTCTTCTCCCCTCCTCCTCTCCCCCTCCTTAAAAAAGATAAAAAGAAATCCAGAGAGAAGAAGCTCTGCTATGATAGCTGACACCCTTTCCAAACCGATATGAAATAAATTCAGGACCTTGGAGAGCAGCCTTGCAATGGTCACAGCTGCACAAGTCTTCGTGGAGAATATGAATTTTACGATCTTTGAAAAGTTATTCATTAATTTGGAAAACACCGCACTACAATTTATTTATTTTCAGTCAGATTTTAAAACATGCATGTTTTAATACAAACTTGCAATGGATTTTGGAAGCTAGGACATCAATAGGTCCACTGACAGCTGCAAATGAACTCTGAATTTCTTTTGTAAACTTTCAACCCATGAAGGGTTTTGTTGATTAATAATAATAATAATAGATTCAATTGAAGGGGAGCTTTATAATCATATATTTTACATACATCATCTTATTTAATAATTTTAGAAGTCCTGTGGTGTTGGTATTACAGTCCAAGTGCTACATTATACAGGAACATCTCCACTAGATTTCTGTCCACTTACTTCCGTCACTTTGATGAGTCATGCACTAAAGCACATCTCAGGAAGATGTGAAATTGAATTTCCAGATGGCACAATCACAGCCTTACTTCAAAGCCCAGCTCAAAAGGCACTCCATCCAAGAGGTCTTCCATGATTTTTTAGAAGTTACTAATCGTCTTGCTGAACCCTCATAACGTCTGTGAGTACCTGCCTTATAAAACACACCACTCTCTATCTTGTGCTATTCATTCATTTATTCACCCAACACACATTACGAAGCATTAATATGGCTAACCATGTCTTATCTCCCCCATCAGAAATTCCTTAAGAAGAAGATATGGGTCGATTAAGGTTCACGCGAGGAACTCTGTGGCATACAGAGAAGGTGCTCAAATTAGAGGGAAGTTCACTTAAGCCCCACTTTTCTGCAGAGTCTGCACAGAGGCGGTCTTCTGGAAGATACTGTGTTGGAGTCTGTTGGGAGATGCTCTGATTGGTGACTGCTGAGACACCCCAGTGATATGAGGATGCTATATTTCACAATAGCGTCTTTCAGAAACTATGGACCATAACCCACAGGTAAGCCATGCTCGTTATGAAATTAGTGTATGATTTTAAAGAAGAATTTGAAAAACCTTCCACATTGTGTGTGCTTTCCTCCTGCAGACACGTTGGGCTCCTGCCCCAGAGTACAAGCTCCTTGAGACGAGAAACTGCTTCCATTTCCCACACTGTTCAAACCAGTGTCTATCACGGTGCCTGGAACATTGGACATGAGCAATGAATATTTGTCAAAGGAATGAATGAGGCTAAAACAACAATAGTAAAATCATGGTAGACAGGGACTTGCCTGGTGGTCCAGTGGTTAAGAATCCACCTTCCAATACAGGGGACGATCCCTGGTCAGGGAGCTAAGATCCCACATGCCGTGGGGCAACTAAGCCTGTGCACCACAATTACTGAGCCTGCACGCTCTGGAGCCCACGAGCCTCAACGAAGAGCCCACACGTTGCAATGAAATACGTCGTGTGCCGCAACTAAGACCCGATGCAGCCAAATAAGTAAATATTTTTTAAAAATCATGGTAGAATAAAAACCATATGATCATCTCAATAGATGCAGAAAAAGCTTTTGACAAAATTCAACACCCATTTATGATAAAAACTCTCCAGAAAGTGGGCATAGAGGGAACCTACCTCAACATAATAAAGGCCATATACGACAAACCCACAGCAAACATCTTTCTCAATGGTGAAAAACTGAAAGCACTTCCTCTAAGATCAGGAACAAGACAAGGATGTCCACTGTCACCACTATTATTCAACATAGTTTTGGAAGTCCTAGCCTCGGCAATCAGAGAAGAAAAAGAAATAAAAGGAATACAATTTGGAAAAGAAGAAGTAAAACGGTCACTGTTTGCAGATGACATGATACTATACATAGAGAATCCCAAAGATGCCACCAGAAAACTACTAGACTAATCAATGAATTTGGTAAAGTTGCAGGATACAAAATTAATGCACAGAAATCTCTTGCATTCCTATACACTAATGATGAAAAATCTGAAAGAGAAATTAAGGAAACACTCCCATTTACCTTTGCAACAAAAAGAATAAAATACCTAGGAATAAACCTACCTAGGGAGACAAAAGACCTGTATGCAGAAAACTATAAGACACTGATGAAAGAAATTAAAGATGATATCAACAGATGGAGAGATATACCATGTTCTTGGATTGGAAGAATCAATATTGTGAAAATGACTATACTACCCAAAGCAATCTACAGATTCAATGCAATCCCTATCAAACTACCAATGGCATTTTTTACGGAACTAGAACAAAAAATCTTAAAATTTGTATGGAGACACAAAAGACCCCGAATAGCCAAAGCAGTCTTGAGGGAAAAAAACGGAGCTGGAAGAATCAGACTCCCTGACTTCAGACTATACTACAAAGCTACAGTAATCACGATAATATGGTACTGGCACAAAAACATAAACATAGATCAATGGAACAAGATAGAAAGCCCAGAGGTAAACCCACACACCTATAGTCAACTAATCTATGACAGAGGAGGCAAGGATATACAATGGAGAAAAGACAGTGTCTTCAATAAGTGGTGCTGGGAAAACTGGACAGCTACAGGTAAAAGAATGAAATTAGAACACTCCTTAACACCATACACAAAAATAAACTCAAAATGGATTCGAGACCTAAATGTAAGACCGGACACTATAAAACTCTTAGAGGAAAACATAGGAAGAACACTCTTTGACATAAATCACAGCAAGATCTTTTTTGATCCACCTCCTAGAGTAATGGAAATAAAAATAAAAATAAACAAATGGGACCTAATGAAACTTAAAATCTTTTGCACAGCAAAGGAAACCATAAGCAAGATGAAAAGACAACCCTCAGAATGGGAGAAAATATTTGCAAATGAATCAACAGACAAAGGATTAATCTCCAAAATATATAAACAGCTCATGCAGCTCGATATTAAAAAAACAAACACCCCAATCCAAAAATGGGCAGAAGACCTAAACAGACATTTCTCCAAAGAAGACATACAGATGGCCAAGAAGCACATAAAAAGCTGCTCAACATCACTAATTATTAGAGAAATGCAAATCAAAACTACAATGAGGTATCACCTCACACCAGTTAGAATGAGCTTCATCAGAAAATCTACAAACTACAAATGCTGGAGAGGGCGTGCAGAAAAGGGAACCCTCTTGCACTGTTGGTGGGAATGTAAATTGATACAGCCACTATGGAGAACAGTATGGAGGTTCCTTAAAAAACTAAAAATAGAATTACCATATGATCCAGCAATCCCACTACTGGACATATACCTTGAGAAAACCACAATTCAAAAAGACACATGCACCCCAGTGTTCATTGCAGCACTATTTACAATAGCCAGGTCATGGAAGCAACCTAAATGCCCATCGACAGATGAATGGATAAAGAAGATGTGGTACATATATACAACGGAATATTACTCAGCCATAAAAAGGAACGAAACTGGGTCATTTCTTGAGACGTGCATGGATCTAGAGACTGTCATACAGAGTGAAGTAAGTCAGAAAGAGAAAAACAAATACCGTATATTAACACATATATATGGAACCTAGAAAAATGGTACAGATGAACTGGTGTGCAGGGCAGAAATTGAGACACAGATGTAGAGAACAAACATATGGACACCAAGGGGGGAAAGCGGTGGGGGGCGGGGGTGGTGGTGGGATGAATTGGGCGATTGGGATTGACATGTATACACTGATGTGTATAAAACTGATGACTAATAAGAACCTGCTGTATAAAAGAAATAAAGTGATCAAATGTATTCTATTGGAAAGAAGCAAAAATAGACCATATTTACTGTCTAAATTATATAATAATTTAATGATATTTAGCATCTATTGCAGATGTATTTATTATTGCAGATTGTATTTGCTTTATCAATGTCTTTGCTTTGGTAATCAAAATAAAATAAAATAAAATCTGAAAAAAAAAATCATGGTAGACAAGTCTGGGTTGCCTATCATATCAAAGATCCATTGAAGCAAGTTTATATACTCTTTCCCTGAATTTATCAATATGTATTCCGGGGGTGGCTTCTAACATCTTAGATTCCCAAGGGAAATAGAGAAAGATAAATAGTTTGATATATCAAGCAAAACATCTGAGTATATGTGTTATCAAGACAGGTTTTGACATAATTCATTAAGGAAATGCACTCAGGGCACCAGGGCTGGGCAGCCACTTTGCCTCCTAGTAGCCTTCATGTATGAACAAGTCTTCCATCCAGAGGAGGCTGAACCGTGTGAAGAGGGAAAGGGCTTTCATTTGAGATTTTTATTTTGTTTTAGTGGCATGGCAATTTATCTCTAAGAGGCTAATAAAAATGTATTCTAGAGAAACTAATATGGCACAGTGCCATTTATAACAGATATTAAATCTCCCCAGTGTCGTTTATCTATCCAAAATGGAATTAATACCATTGATAAGAAGTCAATGTAATATTTCTACATTATGAAATTAATTGCTTTCTTATATATACTAGTGGTGTCAAAGGCTTAAATTAGTTTTTCACATACCTATTCATCTATGAAGTCATTTTTAAGGACTACGTGTTATTGTTAATTATAGCAGCAGTGATTCTTAAAAAAAAAAAAAACCTCCATAAATATTTGCTTGAAGGGCTACCTGTGAACCTTGGAAAAATACATGTGGTTCCAGGCCAGAGCCTTTGGATAAGCCTGCTGTGTGGTCCTGGGAGACTTTGGCTATTGGTTTCAAACAGTGATTCTGTCTCAGTGAACACTTGAGAATACTAGCAGGGAAAATGAGTTTGCAGAATGTAAACAGACTGAAATTTTTGCTCCAAGGTACCTGCCAGGGTCAAAGTTGGTCACAGCCAACTACGTCTCTCCCCTCCGGTGTCTGGAAAGGCTTTCTTTCTACGAAGTCCAAAGGAATATCACCTCCTCACTGGAACATACATCATGGATGAGTGGTGCAAACGTGAGTACAAAGTTGGCACACGCCTGTCATCATGCCATCTCACTACACATAATTGGTCTTCCACAGACACTGAAGTATAGCAAGTGACAAGCAGAAATTCCATTTCCTGGTGGAAAAATATCTCCTTGCTTGAATGAGTAGAATACCTGCAATGTAGGGAAGTCTGTTCTGTTTCTAGCCCTGCTTCCTGAGGAGGGGAAAAAATGATGCCCAGGGATGATCTGCACGTGCCCCATCTGAGCTGGCGCTCTTTCCACATCTCACCCGACCATGAATAATGGAAGCCACCACCGGATAACTCCACAAATGGCAGATTAAAAACCCTAACTCAGGGTCTCCAACTTGCTGTAGACAATACATTTGAAACTCAGTTCCTTCAGGTTTTTCATCGGAGAAGGTAGAGATTTAACAGCTATGTTTGCCAAGTTCTCCAACATCAAGGAGAGTTACTCTCCTATTTTCATCAATGTAGCTAATAAATACATGGTACTGAAGATGTAAAAAAAGGGCAAATGGTGCCAAAATGGTCTATGGGAATAATCTTTGTGGATATCTGTGGATGAGACAAGATTAAAAAACACTTAGTCTGTGCCTGTGCTATAATTTTGAGCTTCTTGATGCTTGTACGTCTTCCCTGTAGCCTTTCTAGGTGCGTTGACGTTGACAAATGCCTCTCTGGATAAAAGCGTAATGCTAGAATATCAGTATATACAGATGGAATTTGTACACCAGCAGCTGGATGTCTCAATCCCCTGGGTTTACTAGCAGCACCACAAGTAATTCCTGCAAGGAAAATAAAATATTTTCTGTACTTTGATGAGGGGTAGAAAGGAAATTAAATTAGTAGTGTATGGGAGACATCACTTCAGGCCTGCGTTACTGGTTCATGATCTGTAATGAATGAAATGATTCACATAATTTAACATTGAAAGCCCAAGTGATTATTGTATTTTTGTATCATTGCTATATCTGAAAGGTGATGAATTCTAGAGTGTACCTTATTCACTTTACTTATTTATTTTCAAGTCTTAAAGTAAACCCATTACTTGACCACACCGTGATTCTTTTCTAATGGAGCCTTTTCACTCTCTCATTAAGGTGATGTAGAAGAGTCGAGTGTCCACTGAAGCCTAACAATGAGGTAGTGAGTGATTTCTCCACAAAGGAAGGGTATAGACTGTACCCCCAAAATGTAGACCCCAGGAAATACTCTTAAGGTTGAATATCTTAGAGCACAAAGAGTTTGCTGATCCAGGGGGTCTCGGGATTGGGTGAGACGGATGCTTTAGCAGGAAACCAAGATCTAGAAACAGGTCAAGTTGAAGCTGCAGACTCTGGCCATTTTGTATATGTTTTAGCTTCAGAAAAGTTCAGTTCTCTCAACTTGGATTGGATGGGTGTGGGACTTTGAATTCAACCAGTGTTTAGGACTGACCAAATAAACTGATGGATTAATCTTCTCAATTTTCTACTGGTTGAGTCTTTATGAGACAAAAGCAGCCTTCAAGTACGTCGACGATAGAAGGGAAAGGAAAAAAAAACAAAAGTGAAATTGAAGTGAACCGCCAGTGCCAAGATTAGTGAAGGGAGATGCAAACAATGCCCAGGCACTTGCAAGGATAACTTATTTGTCCTTGGCTGGTTTCACACCTTTAGATCATTTGATGATGGCATTATGTGTACTGATGATTGCTGTAAGAATGGATTAGTAATCTGTACTAATAAAAAGGGAAGGGAAGTGTTGGATTGCTGAGCAACGCATGTCGAGCTCCCAAAAAAATTGTGTCTTAAGTCAAAAGCAGCGCAAAAGAGGAACCACTGATCTCAATAGCCACACACACACACACACACACAGAAGGAAGGGAGGAAGGAGGGAGAATAAAAGGGGGGAAGGAAGACCCATACATTTGCTTCTGGGGACCTTGGCCTTGGTGAAGGGCATCGTGTCACCAGCAGTGGTATGCAGGGGTGGCATAAAGGCACAGTGGGGTCTGGAGCAGTAAATGTGGTATATGCTTCACTTCCTCACCTGTATGACCTTAGACAAGTCTCATGTCTTTCCCTGAATCTCAGTTGCCTCATCTATAAATTCACAGGGTTGGAACAAGGGCATTCTTAAGGTTCTTTCATGCTGTAAACTTTATAAAATACACTATCAGAAACAGAAACACCTTTCTTGCTTTGAAAGGATCTGAGCAGGAACATCTATGTTGTTAGATAAAATAACAGATTGTATAGTTTCTGGGAAGGAACAAATTTAGCTTGACAAGAGTTATACAGAAAAAAGTGGTGGATTTAGCTGGCCCTACACTTACTAAGTCACATTTTGGTACAGCTGTAAACACTATTACTACAATTGTAGAGTTCACATCGTTCGTTGTAATCATCTCAGTGACCTTTCTACCAGTACCACCATGGCAGAAACAGTCCACTAGCGGTCTTTATGAACATGTGCTGTTTTCAGACAGAGAAAGACAAATATCATATGATATCACTTATATGTGGAATCTAAAAAAATGATACAAATGAACTTATTTACAAAACAAATACTCACAGACATAGAAAACAAACTTATGGTTACCAAAGGGGATAGTGGGGGGTAGGGATAAGTTAGGAGTTTAGGATTAACAGATACACACTACAGTATATAAAATAGGTAAACAGTAAGGACCTAGCGTATAGCACAGAGAACTATACTCAATATCTTGTAATAACCTATAATGAAAAAGAATATATATGTATGTATGACCAAATCACTTTACTGTGCACTTGAAACTAACACAACATTGTAAATTAACTATACTTCAATAAAAAAAGAAAAAACTGTGCTGTTTGATGCATATAAATGAAATCTAATTAATCAATTACATTCAAATTGCAAAGCGGTCTAGAAATCATAACATACTAAAGTAAATTGAAAAAGCAGCCATTTGTAATAAACATTGCTTGTTCTTGTTTGCACAGGAATGGGCACCAAGTAAAAAGAGGCATTGTGAACCAGTATGTAGGATATATGTTAAGATCCTGTTGGTTTCCAAAAAGAACTATGATCATGAATGGTATCTTTTTTTTTCTAGAAAATTAATCAACAAAGGACTATGGGCAACTGCTGGTTTAGCTGTGGAATCACTCAAGGTGACAAATACAACCATACCAAAGGCACATGGAGATGAAGGAGCTGTAGCTACAAGGTCACCTCTTCATGGGAAAGATTTAGAGCCTCGCAGGAAACCCTCTGACCCTGTGGTCAATATAAAGAACCATCACTCCTCAACCAGCTGTGAGGCCATCACAGTCAGGAGTCCTTTTTCACACTGAACCTAAATAGGAATGAGGATGCTGGAGGGGCTTTGGAGATGACTCAGCTTGACCTTCTTTGTTCGGAGACAAGGAAACAGCCTCAGAATGCAAGAGACTTCTCTGCAGAGTCAAATCCCATTGCAGAGGGACAAAAAAGAAAAGAAAAGAAAAGAAAAGAAAAAAGAGAGAGAAAGAGAAAAGAGAGACAGAGAGAGAAAACAAACGTTTTCTTTTTTCTTCACTGCAGATTTGTAGATATTCTAGGGACAAAGCAGAAGGAAGACAACTATGCTGTATGTATTTATTTTGCAAGTTATTTGAATGAGTCCATAGCATATAATACGGTAGTTAAGATCAAACTCCTTGGAGTCCTAGGGCCAGAATCCCTAGATTCAGATTCTATCTCCCTCACTTACAGGGTCTCGGGCGAGTGATTTAATAACTTCGGGAGATAATCCAGGGAAATGACTTCCCACACAGGAACCCTCTCCAGTTAGCTGTGATTAGCAGTATTATTGGTTACCCTAGGACAGCGTCAGAGATACAGCAGTGCACAAGGCAAAGAAGGGTTAATTGTTCCACACAACAAAGTAACCATTTGGGAAGAGGGTGTAGATAAATTTTGAAGACAAAAAGGATGGAGGCTCTAAAATTATGTGAACAGAGAAGATAAGGAAAACGACTCTTTACCACAGAGATTCTAGTTCTTTTTGTCTCTTTAGACATAAATGAGACAAAAAAGTGACCCCCTACGACAATCTGGCAAAGCCTATGCTTCTTTTCTCAGAATCTTATATTTAAATTCATAAAATAAAATACATCAAATTATAAAGAAAACCCATTATTTGGAGATATAGGGTTTTGGGGGGGGGGTTTGTTTTTTTTTTTTTTTTTTTTTGGCCATGCTTTAAGGCTTGCAGGATCTTCGTTCCCCGACCGGGAATCGAACCCAGGCCCACAGCAGTGAAAGCGTGGAGTCCTAACCACTGGACTGCCAGGGAAGTCCGGAGACATAGTTTTAAAAATACAAAAAATACAATGTATTTATACTTGTTTATTAATGATTCACAGTATAATACCTTTAAAACGTAGGCAGTTAAAGTAAATTTTTGTTTGTAATGACGCATTAGTGCAATGGCGGTTTTGGCTGAGATAAATTAATAACATTTAACTGTGGATGTCTCTGACAAGGAAACATCCCCATCAGGTTGGATATACAATTCTGACTTTTTTGTTTTGATGATCATAGCAATGGAACTCCTGTTTTGCAAAGAGACATGATTAGAAATAGGATGAAAGTTTTTATAACTTGCTTCATACGGAAAACATATTCTGGACTCCAGAAACACTAGGTTCTCCAAAGGCTTTTGAGTTAAATGCCACCATGAAGGCAGCTGCTGGAAGTTTTGTGGCTGAAACGTCTCTGGGCCTAGAAGTTCTGAGCCTGACCAGGGCTGCTGTCTGGGGGTCTGCCCACAGTCCCAGAGTCCAGGAAGCAGGGGTGAGGCAGGAGAGAGATGGCCCCAGGCTGAGCATCTCCAACCAGTCTCCTGCTGACACTCTGAGATGACTGGCCAGAGACAACCTGGAAAACTGCCCCCATATAATCAACCTAAGCCGCCCCTATTGTGCAAACTCATTCCAAGCTCACAGGTGTGCTCTTCCACACGTACTTTGCTTCTAATAAACACTATCTCTATTTCATAACCTTGGTCTCTTTGCTGAATTCTTTCTTCAAAGAAGACAAAGACCGAGGTTCTTCTTCCAGCCGTTCCACCACTGGAATCAGGGGCAGTGATGAAGTGACTATCATTTCAATTAATGGTGAGAGTAAACTATATATTTTGAGATACCTTCAACTGTCATTGTGATATGAAAATACCCATGATTTCTATTGGTCACAGGTACTGACAAAACTACTGTAGTTTTTCTGTCAACAGACATATTGGAAGGAAGCTCTGTTTTAGTCAGACACTGGTAAAAATAATCATGACCTTTTCTTTCATCCAAGTTCATGGACCCCTGGACCAACGCTAAGAAGTCTTGTTTTAGAGTCTAAGTTGAGAAGGAGAGGTCTAGGTCTAAGATTTAAGAGAAAGATTCCCGAGCCTGAGGAAGAACCTTTAGGAACAGAGAAGCCTGGTTCTCATTAGGATTTTCCTGTCAAAAATCTCGAAAGTTTCAGTTGGTGAAACCTAACACACACATTGTCCTTGAGCTGGTGGTGCCTTGGGGAGTGAAAAGGAAGGAACTGTGTTCAGTCTGGGGGCAGAAAGGACGGGAGGGAGAGGTGATGGCCAGCAAGAGCGCTGCCGAGGCTGGGAGGGGATGGCTTCCAGTGGACAGCCTCAGACCCCTGGGGAGGCCCAGGAGGGGGCTTGATCTACGTTGCTTGTGTATAAACAGCTCGGGGACACTGAGATCTTCTGAAATGTCTCAGAGCTGGGACACGGTTAGCAGACGGGGCTGAGGGTGGACGGTCACCGTGGACTTCTGGAGGGGAGTTTCCAGGGAGAGGTGCAGAGGGGAAATCCCGATGTTAAAGCAGAGAATTCCGCAAGCATCCAGGCAAAGCAGCGTCCTGGGAAGAGAGGACCAGACCCAGAGGGGACTCTGAGAATGGAGCCTGGACACCATGAAGAAGCGAGGCCAAGGTCTACAAGGCAGTGAGTGTGGAGGCTGAGATTCCCCATCCACCCCGTGTGCTTCCAGAACCCCTGAGCAATGGAAACATCTTTTGAAATGTTGGCACTGCCCCAGGTCTTGCTGGGGTGTATCCCCAAAGTGTGTACACCTGCACCATCCTGAGAGGGACCCCTCAGCATCAGCATCATGACCTAAATAGCCAGGACAGGCTCGGGTCCCCTGATGCACCCGGATGCTCCCACCGCCCCACAGAAGGCTCAGCGTCACGTCTTGTCTCTCAGGTCTCTGTGTGTATGAAGGAAACAAAGTGAGCGATTTCTGACATTTTGGTTGATTTGGTGGGGAAGATGTCAATAACATTTCAGAAGAACTGGCTGAGGGGCTGAGAAAGAGCCACGAGGCCAAAATTGCTATTTTTTGATACAGACCATTGCTAATCCTGACAAACTGTCCCGACGAGGCAATGGGCATGGAGTCAAATAAAAATGGCCATGCCTCTCACTTAAATTTGACTTGAAAAATGTGGCAGAAAATCGATATCTGGAGTGTTTTAGAGATAAACTCCTAGGTTAGCACGGGCACAACGGTGCACCCTGAAAACTCTCCCCAGGGCCAGACGCTCCCCCCGACACACACCAGGCTTCGGGGCCGGGTGGGGCTGGGGGATAGAGATGGTGCGTCTGTGGATGTGTGTGTGTGTGTACGCGTGCACGTGGAGGTATGCGTGTATGTATGTGTGTGCATGGGTGGTATGCGTGTGTGTATGTGTGTGCATGCAGGTGGGGGATGGGAGGGTGGGGCAGAAGCTGTGCTCAGAGGCTGAGAAGGAGGAAAAGTGCCTCCACAAGGCCAGTGCAGGGGTGTTTGCTGGGGATGCTGGATTCCAGCCTTCGTTCTCCTTGGTGGTCGAGTCGGTGGATGGATGAGAGAGTCTACAAAGGAAGAGAGAGGAGAGGGTGCAGGACGGAGGGGACAGAGAGAAAGAGGGGCTCAGGGGGCGCAGAGACGCAGAGCAGCTGAGCCTGCCTCCCTCGTCTCCTTCCTCAGGAGAGGGTCCAGAGGCAGGAAGAAGAGTCACTGCAGCTTTCGTGGGAGGCGAGGTTTGTCCTGAGGAGCCTCTACAGAACATTCACCTGATGGCGAGTTCTACTGAGGTGAGCGCAGGGGGGAAATATACATGGAGGTGCATATGTATATATACTTGGGGGGGTAACATATATATACTCTAACCCCAGGAAATGAGGGGTTTGACGTGCCCATCACAGAGCAGAACCGCTGGAGTTACTCTGGAGAAAGAGAATCACTTGCAGAAGAGCTGGAAGCTCTGGGAGGGCCAGGAGGAGAGACGCCCCATCCACTCAGGAGTAGGATGGCTCAAGGGATGGCGTGGGACCTTGTTGAGACACCAAAATTAGTGTGTGGAGACTTTCAGGGAATCCAAATGAATTTATCTACAAAACAGAAACAGACCCACGGACATAAAGAACAGATCTGTGGTTGCCAACAAGGAAGGGGGGTGGGGGAAGGATGGAGTGTGAGGTTGGGATTAACAGATGCAAACTATTATGTATAGGATGGATAGACAACAAGGTCCTACTGTAGAGCACAGGGAACTATATTCAATATCCTGGGATAAACCCTAATGGAAAAGAATATAAAAAAGAATGTACATATATGTGTAACTGAATCACTTTGCTGTACAGCAAAAATTAACACAACACTGTAAATCAACTATACTTCAATTTAAAAAAAGAATTTCAGTGAATGAGGTTTGGAGGAGAACTGTGGTGAAATTAATTTCTTCCAGAGAGAATGAGATGACCTTGACATACTGGGAGCTTCTCAACTCAACAAATTACAAACAAACAAGTGTCCCGGCTGACCCAGGGGCCCAGGATGCGAGGGCACGTGGGCACAGCACGGGGAGCCCCAGGCGCGGGGAAGGAAGCGCAATGCTGTCTGTGATCGCATAGCCCCGCCCCACTCGGCAAAATCAAAGGCTCCACGTGGCCGAGAGTGGGAAACGCGAGGCAGAGGCCCCCCTTGGCCCAGGGTCCAGGGTGGATGTGGGGAGAAAGGCTCCGGCTGCATCTTCGGTTCAAGAGATGCAGACACATTTCCTAGAGCAAGAGGGAAAAAGGAGGCTGAGAATGGGAGCTCTGGCAGAGGAGAGGGATGAAGAGGAATTCAGCATCCTGATGAAAGAAGGAAAAGGCCATCTCCCCAGGGCTGGGGGGAACCAGTGGGGAGGGAAAATAGGAGGAGCCCTGAGTGCAGAGTCTGGGTTCGCCTGGGACCACAGGGGAGGGAGGCCGGGGTGGGGAGCATGGCGATCTGAGAAACTGCACAGACAGACTAGAGGAAAGGGCCAGACAGACAGGGACTAGAAAAGGTGGCAGCCCTCCGAGGGTTAAATCATGCTGCGGGAAAGCGGAGCACAGGTGAATCAGAAACACAAGTTTATGTGGCACAGAGCACAGGGGGCTGAGAAGTGTGGTCCATGGAGTCTGGTGAAAACAGAGGCCGGATGGAACCTCTGATCAGGAGGCAGAGTGGGATAGGAAAGAGGAGCCTGAGAGTCTTGACACCGATGAGAAGAAAATATTGTCAACGTGGATGGGATTTGTGTTTAATAAATGAAATACAGGAGTTATGTGTCCTCAAATTGAAAGGTACATGGTCAGGAACGTGAAAGATCATAAGTATAAAATCCCTTGTGCCCTGAAGAAATGATGAAGGGACAAGATCATTGAAAAGGATACAGCTTTCCGAAACAGACTCACAGACATAGAAAATAGACTTACGGTTACCAAAGGGGAAAGGGGGATGAGGGATAAATTAGGAGTTTGGGATTAACAGAAACACACTACTGTATATAAAACAGATTAACAACAAGGACCTACTGTATAGCACGGAGACTATATTCAATATCTTGTAATACCCTATAATGGAAAAGAATCTGAAAAAGAACATATATATATGCAGAACTGAATCACTTTGCTGAACACTTCAAACACTGGAAATCAACTATACTTTAATTTTTAAAAAGTATATAACTTTCCAAAAGGAAGGGTGTGCTGGGAAAGAAATTTAATGAAGGGTGAAGAACGGATAAAAAGGGACCCATGGGACCAAATACTGAGATTTAGGCCTGTCAGAGTGCAGGATGGAGAGACACTCGTTCAGATTCAAAAGTAAACTTAGAGGAGGGAAGTGGGTAATTGACAAGAGTTATGGCCAAGAAAGAACAGAGCATGTGGACACTCACAGCGAGGCTTTGACTTTTCTGATGGTGCTATCGCAAGAGTCAAAATAATTGATCAAAGCCTAGGGCACGTAGCATGGCATGTAGAAGAGGAGAAACTTCCCATTGGCATGGAAGATTCTGGAAAGTCCAGTGAGAAGCAGAAACGCCAGAGCTGTTTGAGAGCAGGAGAGACTCTCCCATGGAGAACCGAGGTCCAGCAATATCCATCTCAGGTCTCCCTCCGCCACAGCCCATGGTCTCCCACACTGACATTATGGAATCCTCTGGCTACTCTGGTCAATGCAGGAGCGGGGGGGGAGGAACCCAGTCTTGACCACCCGCTGTCCCCTCGTCTTCCTCCTCTCAGGCCTGTCTCAGCCGGGACCTCTCACCAAAAACCCAGGGCTATTAGAATGCGGTAGATGAGGTCAAGCAGCAGTTCTCCAACTACGTATTGTGTGAAAGTGATTGCGATGACTAGTAAAACCTGGGAGAATCAAGTAAGTCAATGATGCAAGAAAACGTTTAGAGAAAGTAACTGTCATAAAAATTCAGACACTATTATTCGTTAATAAGAGTTCTCAAATATTCTTTTCTACCTCCTGATGGGAAACGAGCTAGCTGTATGAGCAGGATTATTTGCTAAGATGCTCTATTACATTTATATTTTTTAAAAGTAATCATGCTATGTTTCATTTCCTTTGGAACTCCCTCATAATAATTAGATTTCAAAGCTTTTACTACTAATCTCTCTGTGTTATTTTCCCCGACACAACAGGGAAACACAAGAATAAGCCTGAATAAGAATCAGAGAATGAAGCTTCCATTGATAAACTTTCTTTTTGTGCCTTGGATTCTAATTTTACCCTGATTTTAATTCACGTGGACTCCAAAGAGACAGATCATTGGTTTGCAATATACCATAATTAAATATAATTTTAAAAATTACATATCACTGAGGTCATTGCTTGATGAACAGAATAGGCCCAAATGAAAGATCTCAGAAAAGCTAGCATTACTTTTGGAGATAAAGTTCATGATAAGCCCTGGTGTTTATTTGCACCAGGTTCATGCCCTCCATGGAGACTGAGAAAGGGGTAAAATATTCCCACGCTATTGCTCTCACCCAATGAAACCCACCCAATGACACCTCAACAAGTAGTGTCCGGGAACCACTGCTGTCACAAATGGAGAAAAGGTAATGCCTTCCCACCTCCTTATCACTGAAGGAGTCATTTACTGTGGCCCCTCCATGGGAGCCCGAAAGCCCATGGTCTAGCCGTGGTCCAGGCTCAGACTTGGTTCAGTCCTATGCCTGCATCCGGGTCAGGGGTCCCCAGACCACCCCAAGGCTCGATGATTCACTAGGAATCAGAGGACTCAGAAAAACTGTTATACTCAGTTATGAGTTATTACAGCAAAAGGATACAGATTAAAATCAGGAAAAGGAAAAGGTACATGAGGCTAAATCCGGCAGGAATGAGTTGTAAGCTCCCTGGTGTTCTTTGCTAGGGGAATCTCACGGACATACTTCATTCCCCAGAAATCATGTTACTAACCAAGGAAGCTCCCCCGAGGCTTAGTGCCCAGGGCTTTCATTAGGGGTTGGTCACGTAGCACCCACATAACTGACCTCGGCCACTCAGACTACCTCAGAGCAAAATCAGGCTTAACCCTAAATCACATTTAGGACAAACTATCTGGTCAAACCGGTACTAAGTGGCCCAAGGCCTCAGGCCTAGGACAACACGCATGGGGCAGGGGCAGAATGCTCCAAGGGCTGGGAACTAACTTTCCAGGAGCAGCCAAGGGCCAGCACTGAAGACAGGGCTTTCCAGGGAATGTACACCATTTGAACAACCCAGGCCTACAAAGTCAATCCTTTCCTGTTCAGCATCCCTCTTCTTTTCCATGGTCAAAAAAGGGGGTTCCGAGCTTATCAAACTTTTGTGACTACAGTCTATTGAGAGAGAGATTTTACATAGCAACACAGTAAACATATACTAAATGCATATATAATACACAAATTCCACAATTTAATAGTTCATTCTACTAGCTACGATGCACGGGGTATTGTTTTTTATTGCTTAAGAAAGCTGATCAGGACCCACTAAATTCATTTCGTGGCCTTCAAATGTGTCACAACTTACATCTGAAGAAAATGGGTGGGCAAGAGAATTGAAACTTTTAAAGTGATAAGGAGCCCAAAGCCTTTATTGTAAGAAAAGGGAGCCTCGTTCATACCCGTGCAGGGCTTGGGATCATTCGTTGCGACAGTTGATGGGGAGATTGCTGCAGGGATAAAATGGCATTGCAGGATGAAAGGTTTGGCTAAAGGGTGTAAACACGGTCCATACTACTCCAGTTTTAGTGAAAGGCAACATTTTCCCCAGAACCTTCCAAACTCTGCTTCCCAACCTCCTACCTCCTGATGGTCTGTCTTTTTCTCAACTCTCTTCTCCCACTCCACCAGAAGATCACTCATCATGGCCTTTTCTTGTCTTCTGAACTAACTTTATTCCTCACCTGAAGACTTTCACTTCTCATTTCCCTTCTCAGGGAGAAAATAATCAGATGACCTGATTAGTACAAAGTGCTGAATACTCGAAGTGAATAGTTGCTGTTCTTGGGTATTAACGATTAAAGGAGGTGTCCCAGGAGTAACCTTGTTTTAATGTCTGCTCCCCTCTGCCCCAGATCACAACCTTTGGAGTCTGGCAGCCTGTGGGCGATGGTTTTAGACAACATGGGACATGCAAGCCCACGTGGCTTAGTCCACAAAGAGCCCTTGGGTGATGATTTGACCCTGGAGAACTCCAGTTCATGCCCACGGAACTAAAAGTTTGAGAACCTCAGTCTATTTTTTTCTAGTTCCCCATGTTCGGAAAGAAGTGTTCCAACGAGCACTGGCATATAAGAAAAAAAAATGAAATGGATCGTCTAATAAATCTGTTCTGTCTCCAACAAGCCTGGTCTTTAAGTACACACAGCCATTTATTCAATTACCGTCAATCTTTCTGGATTATGATTTGTGGATGACAAGAAAAATAATGCACACAAAAGTGGTTTTGATGCTTACAATGCTCACATATAAATAGATCAACTAATCAAATTCTCTGAACTGGGCACCTAACAACAGACATGACGTGTGGCTCGAGAGCTGGACTATTGGCCAGGTTTAGTCTTTTCATTCAAATGAAAAATACCATATTTGCTCCCATAATTCCTTCTCCTCCACACTTTTTTTTAAAAGAAATATTTTACAGCTGAGACGGAAATTATGCAGCCTGGTAGTATAACTTCCTCTCTTGGCAGATTGAGAGAATCTAAGCACCAGAAGTCCCAGAATAATCAGAACATCAAAGGTCACAGGTAAGCATTTAAAAGTAGTAGAAACTCAACCTAAAATTGCTGTAGGTGACATGTGTTGACAGCCCGCACTTCTAATAATCGTTTGGATGTATTTTGAAGACGGACAGACAAATCTTTTATAATCTTTTTCTCCATTTTGGAGTCATTTAACAAAACCATCTAAATTATTTTTGGAGAAGTATAGTCTTTGTAATACCACAAGCTGTTATTTAAGAAATACAAAGGCAGTGCTTCAAATGTCCCAATTCCATTTCACCAAATGGCAAAGTCCTCTAAGCTTTTGGGATGCAGGTGGCTGTGAAGAAACAGGCCCCTTACGATTTGGGGAATGCAGACTTAAGAAATGTGTGTGTGAGTGTGTGTGCACGTGTATGTACGTGTGCATCTGTGTGTGCGTGTGTGTGTGTGTGTGTGTGCAGAACCATCTCCAGACCCCGCTCTAGGGCCCCTCCCTCTGTTAAGTCACACAACTCCATGAAAACTCTGTGGATAAAGGTTCCAAAGATGCCCAGGGGTGGTGCGTGTGTTTGCCTTCTCAGAGGCAGGATTGGTACAACCCACACAAGGGATCCTGGAATCTCTCAAGGGCCACTCAAGGAGTCCTAAGCATTCATTGAAACACAGAGGCTAGTACCTGGTGTGGTGGGACCAGAGGTGATCCTAGCTGATGCTCAGGACAGCCATCAGTGCCTCTACTTTAGGAGGCTCCCACCCTGGGGGAGCAGGGGAATCGGTCCCGCACCGACTCTTGGGCGAGGAGTTGAGGAGGCAGTCCATACCACAAACAGCATGGAAACCAGATAGCAGTTGGGTCCTCCCTGCCCTCTGAGGTCTGATTAAGACAAGCTCCAACCTCCCCGTCTTTCCTGGAGGAAGCCCACAATCCTCACCAAGATTTCTTTGAACACCCAGGGAGGGTATATGCACCTCTGCTGGCCATCGCCCCTTCCTACTCCTGTCTCTTTGCCCATCCACTCACTGCGATGCAAATGTGTGTTGGATCAGGTGTGAGATTCGGCATCTTCCTCAACTCTATGCTCCACACAGACACAAAAGACAATACTCTTATAAGGCAATTGCTGTCTCCAAAAGGTGGCTTAAAATTGGAGGAGGGAGGGGTCATGGCAGGAAGTGACATACATCCTTCAATCACGTATCGGGCGATGCTGCAGGGTCTTTTCCCCACCTCATCACTAGGATTTTTTCTGTAGCTTCTACTTTCACCCTGTGCTCACCATCTGTCTTTCCAGCTCTTCTCTCACACCTTCCCTTCTCTCTTGTTCTCATCTCTCTTTCCTTCTCAAAGGCAAATGCAAATGGTCCCCACTTTCCACGCAGCATGGCGTAACCAGCTCTGTGTTGCTTGGGTTCTCAGCGTCTTAATTTCCATGTTAAAGCAACTTTTCAAATTATGTTTCTGAAAGAAAGGTCATTCTCTTGCTAAGAAAAGGTCTGGTGGCAACTGTAATTATAATTTATTATTTTTGTTTCCATACAAAAACCATAAGTGGAATTAGCAGCATCATGAAGGCTCCTTCTACAACTATGCTTCAAGATCATGCTCATCCTACTCACTTGGTAAGAATATCAGCAGGAACTTCAGTTGCTCCAACTTTCCTCCCACTGACAGGTCCCTTGCCTGAAATCTGACCTGGACTTAATGATGTACTAGATTGACAGAACACGGCCAATGCCATCCTGGGGCTTCCAAGGCTAAACCAGCAGGAGCCTTGCAGCTTCAGCCTGAGACTCCAGGAAGACGGCATCAGGGAGCCCTCAGCCACCAGGGGTGCAGACCTGAGGCTGCTGTGCTCCGGAAATCGTATGAGCCCACCTTCCAGCCACCCCTGCCCAGGCACCAGATCTCTGAGAGAAGATACTTAGGATCCTACAGACCAGCACTACCAAGGGGCCTGAGGTACATGGAGCCTCAGAGTTGCCCAGCCAAGCCCTGCCTGAAATACTCACCCCCAAAATTATATATTTTAAAAAGTTGGTTGAAACCACTATGTATGAGACATAGAAAACAAACTTATGGTTACCAAAGGGGAAAGGGGGAAGAGGGATAAATAAGGAGTTTGGGATTAACATATACACACTACTATATATAAAATAGATAACCAACAAGGACCTACTGTAGAGCACAGTGAACTCTACTCAATATTCTGTAATAACCTAAATGGGAAAAGAATTTGAAAAAGAATAGATACATGTATATGTATAGCTGAATCACTTTGCTGTACACCTGAAACTAACAAAACATTGTAAATCAATTACATTTCAATTTAAAAAAATTTTAAAATCCACTATGTATGGGGATAGTGTGTTATGGAGCCACAAATAAATGGAATAGAGAAGGCTGCAGTCCATGACCTGGTCAGAGGAGGAGAAGGAAGCTGAATAGGGGTAGCATTTTACAGATGCACGTGCAAAGTCGAATTGCCCGGTTAAAGAATGAGGCATGGAACTTCCCTCGTGGTCCAGTGGTTAAGACTTGCCTTCCAGTGCAAGGGGGTGTGGGTTCGATGCCTGGCTGGGGAGCTAAGATCCCACATGCCTCACAGCCAAAAACACAAAACAGAAAACAGAAGCAACACTGTAACAAATTCAATAAAGACTTTATAAATGGCCCACATCAAAAAAAAAAAATCTTTAAAAAAAAATGAGGCAGCACTACCTCGTTTCCCATTTTTACGTGAAGGTTTGAAGGCTGGAGAGGAATCTGGAAGCACTCTCTGGGCCTCTCTTGATTGGAGATGCTACTGAGAAATGGGGTGGCACAAAGGCTTCTTCTCAGGACACACTCCCGGGGAGGGGCTGGGCTCTGGGGTCAGGTGGCACCCACAAATGCCTCCAGAGTCCCAGCTCTGTCCCCTCTGGGAGGACGGGTGGTGACCCAGTCAGAGGAGATGGCGGGGAGCTCACTGGTGCCTAAGTGACTCCTCAAACCCTAAGATCACACGCTCCCTCTGTGACTTCCCCGCCTCAGCCACGTTAAATGGAGACAATGGCAACAGCTCAATGATCTATCTCACAGGGCTGTTGGGAGGCTCGTGGGTGATCCACAAAAAATAACAGCAGCAAAGATTCACGAAATGTGGACCCTTCCCTGAGTGAAAAGGTGCAGTACAGTTGAGTGTCATCTCTGTTGGTGATGGGGTAGGGCTGGGAGTGGTACCCCCCATGTGTTAGCTCTTACGCAAATCCCCGTGGTCCTCTGTTGGGGAAATGATGCCATTTTCCAGCAGCTGTCTCTCTTCCTCTCTGCCTGGAGCCTTCCTACGTGGCCTAGTCATCTTTCGTGTGGACCATGCGTTCCTCGGTGAGAGGGCTGAGTGCTCTTTCCATTCTGCACTCCCAACCGTGGGGGCATGTGTCACGTGCCTGCTTAGTTGGTTAGCCGTGGAGTCTTTTTTTGCCAGCACTACCTCTGCACTTCTCCCTTCCTGAAAGCCTCGTCTTCCGTCTCCTGCCCCTTCCCCCAGACATTTCTAGATCTTCCTATGCTCTATTCACTTTTGCACTTGCCCTCTGTGCAATGTGATGGTTCTCGGATCCATGCGTGGGCTGGAAGTTACCTCTACAGTGAGAAGTTGAGCTCACTGAGGTCAGAGAATATTTAAACTCTCCTGCAGTTTTCAGAGGCTTGACCATCATGGAGAAAAGTGGGCACTAAATGAATACGTGCTGATATACCTCAGACAATAAATGAAAGCCATGGAAGCAGCGGCGAAATGGAAGGGAACGCTCTGGATCAGAACTGAGAAGACCTGGTCCAACTCAGACTCCACTACCTGACAATTTCAGGCTGATCACTTAATGTTCTCAAAAACCATGGTCAAAGTGGGAGGTGTAGACTTTGTGATCTACAAGGGCCCCAGGTCACTGGTGAGCTTCCCTATCTATTTTTTTTGTTTGTTTTATTTTGTTTTTCCTTTTTTAAAAAAATTGTATTGAAGTATAGTTGATTCACAATGTTGTGTTAATTTCTGCTGTACATCACAGTGACTCAGTTATACATATATAGACCTTCTTTTTAATATTCTTTTCCATTATGGATCAATCATAGGATATTGAATATAGTCCCCTGTGCTATAAGTAGGACCTTGCTGTTTATCCATTCTCCATATAATAGTTCGCATCTGCTAACCCCAAACTCCCAATCCTTCCCCCCCCAACCTCCCTTTTCCTCGGCAAGCACAAGTCTGTTCCCTATGTCTGTGAGTCTGTTTCTGTTTCGTAGGTATGTTTATTCTCTCCTTTCTTTCTACCTCTTTCTCCCCTTACTTCTCTCCTTCTGTCTCCTTCCTTGTGCCTTTGTGCTGTGCCACATTCAGCAGTAGAAATTCTCACACTAATTGTCTACGGAGAAGCTCTACTATGTTTTTATCTGAAGGAAGAAACTAAAAACCTGTGGACACAGAGTTCACAATACAAACAAACCCTGCATCTTGACATCTGAGACAGGAGAGCTGGTGTATGAGTGTGTACAGTTTATGTGAGTGTGTGTGTGTGTGTGCATGTAAAATGTCATGGAGCTTCATCTGGAACCTGAGGGTGTCAGGACAGCTGGCTGCCCAGGGTGTGGTCAGCAAGAGATGCAAAGATGGACAATCCATGCATTCTATGGACACACAGGCATGGGATTTCCCACGATCACCCAGACTCCACAATGAAAATGGTCCCTGGACTTCCCTGGTGGCACAGTGGTTAAGAGTCCTCCTGCCAACGCAGGGGACAAGGGTTTGATCCCTGGTCCGGGAAGATCCCACATGCCGCGGAGCAACTAACCCCGTGCACCACAACTACTGTGCCTGTGCTCTAGAGCCCGCGAGCCACAACTACTGAGCCCTCGTGCCACAACTACTGAAGCCCGCGTGCCTAGAGCCCATGTTCTGCAACAGGAGAAGCCACCACAATGAGAAGCCCGTGCGCCACGGCCAAGAGTAGCCCCCGCTCGCAACAACTAGAGGAAGCCCGCGCGCAGCAACGAAGACCCAATGCAGACAAAAGTGAATAAATAAAAATAAATAAAAAAGAAAAAAAAAAAAAGAAAGTGGTCCCTGCAGGAACCAAAGCAAATAAAGGCTCCCTGGACTCTTCTGTGAGTTCCCTGAATTGAATATAGCATCACCCATTAAGACTGAAATGGTAAGAGGAGAAAACCATAAGCTCAGAAGAACTAATTTTTGGTTATTATTTGTAAGCTATTAGTAAATCAATACGAACACCATCCTCAGAATGTAGAGACAGCCACTCTATACAAGTGTTTCTTCCTGATACAATTCTTTATTGACCATGTTCCCTGAAGAGGGAATTTGAAAAACAATGCAACTGCTTTGCATGCTCCTTGTCTGGTAATTAAACATCTCTGGAGAAAGAATGATTGGTTACTGAAGCTAGTTACACCTTGTGTGTTAAAAATGTAGACTGGTGTTGAAAATTAACTTAAAAAAAAAAAGAAAAGAAAATGGCAGAGGCAGATAAATATTTGATAGAGGTGGGAGGGAATGAAGAAAGTCTGGCTTTAGACAGGATATTGGTTTTCCTCTGATAAACATCACATTATTCACAAAATTAAATTTAAAAAGTGATAAGAAACTCTTAATAAGATGGGGCATGCGAGGTTTGTAGCCAGAATACAGTAGAGTTGTTAACAAATGGTGACAGCCATTTTTCTTTGCAAATTATTAATACTGAATGTTTGCATCCTACATAACAAACATGATGGAGGTTTGCATTATTCATCTGTGTTAGAAATTTTTGAAATTGTTTTCTCTATTGATGGCATTTGTTTTGAATTTTGCTGTATTCCCCCAGCCCCACCACACTTGCTTTAATGGCTGGATGTGAAGCCCTGAAGATACGGGGGACAGTGATACCTGAGAAGTTGCAAAACAGTGGCGGAAACGCAATTACGAACCCTTTCTTATCTGCAAAGCCACCATCCTAATGAAGAACAAACAGGCAGCGTTGGAAGTGGGTGTGCTCTGTGCCTCTCCTGCAGGAGAGAAGCCACAGGTGACATGCATTCTTCTCATGCAAATGTGCTCAGCCTGCTTTTAATAACTATAGCTTCACCTTGATTTCCTCTAAGCATAAAGAGCAACAAATGCCTCTTTTAATATCACAGTCACCCTGTGCCCTTCGTCTGGGAACTGCCTGAAAGGTCCTCCTCGAGTGCGGGTTATGTAATGGCGTGGCATCCACTCTATTGTAAAGCCCAAATGAACCTGGTTGTGAGCTCAAAAAGCTCGGGAACTGTTCTTTCTTCCCCAAGCACAGGGATGGTTGCCTGTTCCTAGACCCCACGAAGAGCTGGCTTATGCTCATTCAGGAAGAAAATAAAGCTGGAACTTTGAGAGTAGTCACAGAGCGAAGGAAAGACTGCCCAACGGGCAAAAAATGGCCTGGAACGTTCGATTATTATTCCCTTTCAGTGCCCGTCTCCCATTTCTTACCCCAGCAGCCAGTGACCCTCACTTATGGAATTTTATTTTTTTAAATAACGCATAGTTGATTTACAATGTTGTGTTCATTTCTGCTGTACAGCAAAGTGATTCAGTTATACACATATTTATATATATACACACACATTCTTTCTTTTTAGCATCTTTATTGGAGTATAATTGCTTTACAATGGTGTGTTAGTTTCTGCTGTATAACAAAGTGAATCAGCTATACATATACATATATCCCCATAGCCCCTCCCTCTTGCGTCTCCCTCCCACCCTCCCTATCCCACCCCTCTAGGTGGTCACAAAACACCGAGCTGATCTCCCTGTGCTATGTGGCTGCTTCCCACTACCTATCTATTTTACATTTGGTAGTGTATATATGTCCATACCACTCTCTCACTTTGTTCAAGTTTACCCTTCCCCCTCCCCGTGTCCTCAAGTCCATTCTCCTCATCTGCGTCTTTATTCTGGTCCTGCCCCTAGGTTCTTCAGAACCTTTTTTTTTTTTTTTTTTGATTCCACATATATGTGTTAGCATATGGTATTTGTTTTTCTCTTTCTGACATACTTCACTCTGTATGACAGACTCTAGGTCCATCCACCTCACTACAAATAACTCAGTTTCATTTCTTTTTATGGCTGAGTAATATTCTATTGTATACAAGTGTCCATCTGTTGATGGACACTTAGGTTGCTTCCATGTCCTGAATATCGTAACTAGAGCTGCAATGAACACTGTGGTACATGATTATTTTTGAATTATGGTTTTCTCAGGGTATAAGCCCAGTAGTGGGATTGCTGGGTCATATGGTAGTTCTCTTTTTAGTTTCATAAGGAACCTCCACACTGTGCTCCATAGTGGCTGTATCAATTTACATTCCCACCAACAGTGCAAGAGGGTTCCCTTTTCTCCACACCCTCTCCAGCATTTATTGTTTGTAGATTTTTAGTGATGGCCATTCTGATGGGTATGACGTGGTACCTCATTGTAGTTTTGATTTGCATTTCTCTAATGATTAGTGATGTTGAGCATCCTTTCATGTATTTGTTGGCAATCTGTATATCTTCTTTGGAGAAACGTCTATTTAGGTCTTCTGACCATTTTTGGATTGGGTTGTTTGTTTTTTTGAAATTGAGCTGCATGAGCTGCTTGTATATTTTGGAGATTAATCCTTTCTCAGTTGCTTCGTTTGCAAATACTTTCTCTCATTC
Source organism: Eubalaena glacialis (assembly GCF_028564815.1). Lineage (NCBI taxonomy): Eukaryota > Metazoa > Chordata > Mammalia > Artiodactyla > Balaenidae > Eubalaena > Eubalaena glacialis. The sequence goes on along the minus strand of NC_083723.1, from coordinate 125,620,647 downwards.
TGAGAGTTGTCTTTGCATCTAGTTTATCGTTTCCTTTGCTGGCCAAAAGCTTTTAGTTTCATTAGGTCCCATTTGTTTATTTTTGTTTTTATTTCCATTTCTCTAGAAGGTGGGCCAAAAAGGATCTTGCTGTGATTTATGTCACAGAGTGTTCTGCCTATGTTTTGCTCTAAGACTTTTATAGTGTCTGGCCTTACATTTAGGTCTGTAAACCATTTTGAGTTTATTTTTGATATGATGTTGGGGAGTGTTCTAATTTCATTCTTTTACATGTACCTGTCCAGTTTTCCCAGCACCACTTATTGAAGAGGCTGTCTTTTCTCCATTGTATATTCCTGCCTCCTTTACCAAAGATAAGGTAACCACATGTGCATGGCTTATCTCTGGGCTTTCTATCCTGTTCCATTGATCTATATTTCTGTTTTTGTGCCAGTACCATACTGTCTTGATGACTGTAGCTTTGTAGTATAGTCTGAAGTCCAGGAGCCTGATTCCTCCAGCTCCGTTTTCCTCTCTCAAGATTGCGTTGGCTATTCAAGGTCTTTTGTGTTTCCATACAAACTGTGAAATTTTCTCGTTCTGTGAAAAATGCCATTGGTACTTTGATAGGGATTGCATTGAATCTGTGGATTGTTTTGGGTAGTATAGTCATTTTCACAATGTTGATTCTTCCAATCCAAGAACATGGTATATCTCTCCATCTGTTTGTATCATCTTTAATTTCCTTCATCAGTGTCTTATATAGTTTTCTACATACAGGTCTTTTGTCTCCTTAGGTAGGTTTATTCCTACGTATTTTATTCTTTTTGTTGCAATGGTAAATGGGAGTGTTTCCTTAATTTCTCTTTCAGATTTTTCATTAGTGTATAGGAATGCAAGAAACTTCTGTGCATTAATTTTGTATACTACTTTACCAAATTCATCGATTAGCTCTAGTAATTCTCTGGTAGCATGTTTAGGATTCTCTATGTATAGTATTATGTCATCTGCAAACAGTGACAGCTTTACTTCTTCTTTTCCATTTGGATTCCTTTTATTTCTTTTTCTTCTCTGATTGCTGTGGCTAAAACTTCCAAAACTATGTGGAATAACAGTGGTGACAGTGGGCAACCTTGTCGTGTTCCTCATCTTAGTGGAAACGGATTCAGTTTTTCATCATTGAGAACACTGTTGGCTGTGGGTTTGTCATATATGGCCTTTCTTATGTTGAGGTAAGTTCCCTCTATGCCTACTTTCTGGAGGGTTTTTATCATAAATAGGTGTTGAATTTTGTCAAAAGTTTTCTCTGCATCTGTTGAAATGATCATATGGTTTTTCTCCTTCAATTTGTTAATATGATGTATCACATTGATTGATTTGCGTATATTGAAGAATCCTTGCATTCCTGGGATAAACCCCACTTGATCATGGTGTATGATCCTTTTAATGTGCTGTTGGATTCTGTTTGCTAGTATTTCGTTGAGAATTTTTGTATCTACGTTCATCAGTGAAACTGGCCTGTAGTTTTCTTTTTTTGTAACATCTTTGCCTGGTTTTGGTATCAGGGTGATGGTGGCCTCATGGAATGAGTTTGGGAGTGTTCCTCTCTCTGCTATATTTTGGAAAAGTTTGAGAAGGATAGGTGTTAGCTCTTCTCTAAATGTTTGATAGAATTCGCCTGTGAAGCCATCTGGTCCTGGGCTTTTGTTTGTTGGAAGATTTTTAATCACAGTTTCAATTTCAGTGCTTGTGATTGGTCTGTTTATATTTTCTATTTCTTCCTGGTTCAGTCTCAGAAGGTTGCTCTTTTCTAAGAATTTGTCCATTTCTTCCAGGTTGTCCATTTTATTGGCATATAGTTGCTTGTAGTAATCTCTCATGATCCTTTGTATTTCTGCAGTGTCAGTTGTTACTTCTCCTTTTTCATTTCTAATTCTGTTGATTTGAGTCTTCTCCCTTTTTTTCTTGAGGAGTCTGGCTAATGGTTTATCAATTTTGTTTATCTTCTCAAAGAACCAGATTTTAGTTTTATTGATCTTTGCTACTGTTTCCTTCATGTCTTTTTCATTTATTTCTGATCTGATCTTTATGATTTCTTTCCTTCTGCTAACTTTGGGGTTTTTTGTTCTTCTCTCTCTAATTGCTTTAGGTGTAAGGTTAGGTTGTTTATTTGAGATTTTTCTTGTTTCGTGAGGTAGGATTGTATTGCTATAAACTTCCCTCTTAAAACTGCTTTTGATGCATCTCATAGGTTTTGGGTTGTCATGTTTTCATTGTCATTTATTTGTAGGTATTTTTTGATTTCCTCTTTGATTTCTTCAGTGATCTCTTGGTTATTTAGTAGTGTACTGTGTAGCCTCTATGGGTTTGTATTTTTTACAGATTTTTTCCTGTAATTGATATCTAATCTCATAGCATTGTGGTCGGAAAAGATACATGATATGATTTCAATTTTCTTAAATTTACCAAGGCTTCATTTGTGACCCAAGATATGATCTCTCCTGGAGAATGTTCCATGAGCACTTGAGAAGAAAGTATATTCTGTTGTTTTTGGATGGAATGTCCTATAAATATCAATTAAATCCATCTTGTTTAATGTATCATTTAAAGCTTGTGTTTCCTTATGTATTTTCATTTTGGATGATCGTCCATTGGTGAAAGCGGGGTGTTAACGTCCCCTACTATTATTGTGCTACTGTCAATTTCCCCTTTTATCACTGTTAGCATTTGCCTTATGTATTGAGGTGCTTCTATGTTGGGTGCATAAATATTTACAATTGTTATGTTTTCTTCTTGGATTGATCCCTTGATTATTATGTAGTGTCCTTCTTTCTATCTTGTAATAGTCTTTGTTTTAAAGTCTATTTTGTCTGATATGAGAATTGCTAGTCCAGCTTTCTTTTGACTTCCATTTGCATGGATATCTTTTTCCATCCCCTCACTTTCAGTCTGTATGTGTCCCTAGGTCTGAAGTGGGTCTCTTGTAGACAGCATATACACAGGTCTTGTTTTTGTGTCCATCAGCCAGTCTATGTCTTTTGGTGGGAGCATTTAATCCATTTACATTTAAGGTAATTATCGATATGTATGTTCCTATTACCATTTTCTTAATTGTTTTGGGTTTGTTATTGTAGGTCTTTTCCTTCTCTTATGTTTCCTGCCTAGAGAAGTTCCTTTAGCATTTGTTGTAAAGCTGGTTTGGTGGTGTTGAATTCTCTTAGCTTTTGCTTGTCTGTAAAGGTTTTAATTTCTCCATCAAATCTGAATGAGATCCTTGCTGGGTAGAGTAATCTTGGTTGTAGGTTCTTCCCTTTCATCACTTTAAGTATATCATGCCACTCCCTTCTGGCTTGTAGAGTTTCTGCTGAGAAATCAGCTGTTAACCTTATGGGAGTTCCCTTGTATGTTATTTGTTGCTTTTCCCTTGCTGCTTTTAATATTTTTCCTTTGTATTTAATTTTTGATAGTTTCATTAATATGTGTCTTGGCATGTTTCTCCTTGGATTTATCCTGTATGGGACTCTGCGCTTCCTGGACTTGATTGACTATTTCCTTTCCCATATTAGGGAAGTTTTCAACTATAATCTCTTCAAATATTTTCTCAGTCCCTTTCTTTTTCTCTTCTTCTTCTGGGACCCCTATAATTCGAATGTTGGTGCGTTTAATGTTGTCCCAGAGGTCTCTGAGACTGTCCTCAATTCTTTTCATTCTTTTTTTCTATTCTGCTCTGTGGTAGTTATTTCCACTATTTTATCTTCCAGGTCATTTACCCGTTCTTCTGCCTCAGTTACTCTGCTATTGATTGCTTCTAGAGAATATTTAATTTCATTTATTGTGTTGTTCATCATTTTTTGTTTGCTCTTTAGTTCTTCTAGTTCCTTGTTAAACGTTTCTTGTATTTCCTCCATTCCATTTCCAAGATTTTGGATCATCTTTACTATTATTACTCTGAATTCTTTTTTAGGTAGACTGCCTATTTCCTCTTCATTTGTTTGGTCTGGTGTGTTTTTACCTTGCTCCTTCATCTGCTGTGTATTTCTCTGTCTTCTCATTTTGCTTAACTTACTGTGTTTGGGGTCTCCTTTTCGCAGGCTGCAGGTTCGTAGTTCCCATTGTTTTTGGTGTGTGCCCCAGTGGGTAAGGTTGGTTCAGTGGGTTGTGTAGGCTTCCTGGTGGAGGGGACTGGTTCCCTGTTCTGGTGGATGAGGCTGGATCCTGTCTTTCTTTTGGGCAGGACCGAGTCCAGTGATGTGTTTTGGGGTGTCTGTAAACTTATTATGATGTTAGGCAGCCTCTCTGCTAATGGGTGGGGTTGTGTTCCTGTCTTGCTAGTTGTTTGGCATAGGGTTTCCAGCACTGTAGCTTGCTGGTCATTGAGTGGAGCTGGGTCTTAGCGTTGAGATGGAGATCTTTGGGAGAGTTTTCGCCGTTTGATATTACGTGGGGCTGGGAGGTCTCTGGTGGAGCAATGTCCTGAACTTGGCTCTCGCACCTCAGAGGCTCAGGCCTGACACCTGGCTGGAGCACCAAGACCCTGTCAGCCACATGGCTCAGAAGAAAAGGGAGGGAAAAAAAAAGAAAGAAAAAATAAAATAAAATTAAAAAGTTAATAAAATAAAAAATAAAATATCATTAAAAATAAAAAAGTAATAAAAGAAAAAACAAAAAAGAAAGAAAGAAAGAAGAGAGCAACCAAACCAAAAAACCAATCCACCATTGATAACAAGCGCCAAAAAACTAAAAACAAACAAACAAACAAAAAAAACGGACAGACAGAACCTTAGGACAAATGGTGAAAGTAAAAGTATATAGACAAAATCACACAAAGAAGCACATATACACTCACAAAAAGAGAAAAAGTATAAAAAAATATATATATATATATAAAAAGGAAGAGAGCAACCAAATCAATAAACAAATCTACCAATGATAATACGCTCTAAATAGTAAACTAAGATAAACATAAAACCAGAAACAAATTAGATGCAGAAAGCAAACCCCAAGTGTACAGTTGCTCCCAAAGTCCACCTCCTCAATTTTGGGATGATTCGTTGTCTATTCAGGTATTCAACAGATGCAGGCACATCAAGTTGATTGTGGAGCTTTAATCCGCTGCTCCTGAGGCTGCTGGGAGAGATTTCCCTTTCTCTTCTGTGTTCGCACAGCTCCCGGGGTTCAGCTTTGGATGTGGCCCCGCCTCTGCGTGTAGGTCGCCTGAGGGCGTCTGTTCTTCGCTCAGACAGGACGGGGTTAAAGGAGCAGCTGATTCGGGGGCTCTGGCTCAGTCAGGCCGGGGGGGAGGGAGCGGTACGGAGGAGGCGGGGCGAGCCTGCGGCGGCAGAGGCGTCGTGACGTTGCACCAGCCCGAGGCGCGCCATGCGCTCTCCCGGGGGAGTTGTCCCTGTATCACGGGAGCCTGGCCGTGGCGGGCTGCACAGGCTCCCGGGAGGGGCGGTGTGGAGCGTGAACTGGGCTCGCACACAGGCTTCTTGGTGGCGGCAGCAGCAGCCTTAGCGTCTCATGCCCGTCTCTGGGGTCCGCGCTGGTAGCCGCGGCTCGCGCCCGTCTCTGGAGCTCGTTTAGGCAGTGCTCTGAATCCCCTCTCCTCGCGCACCAGGAAACAGAGAGGCAAGAAAAAGTCTCTTGTCTCTTCGGCAGCTGCAGACCTTTTCCCGGACTCCCTCCCGGCCAGCTGTGGTGCGCTAACCCCCTCAGGCTGTGTTCATGCAGCCAACCCCAGTCCTCTCCCTGGCATCTGGCCTCCGACGCTCCCAGGCCCCACCTGCCCTGGCGGGTGAGCAGACAAGACTCTCAGGCTGGTGAGTCAGCACCGATTCTCTGTGCGGGAATCTCTCCGCTTTGCCCTCTGCACCCCTGTTGCTGCGCTCTCCTCCGTGGCTCCGAAGCTCCCCCAACCCCGGCTCACCCCCCGTCTCCACCAGTGAATGCGCTTCCCAGTGTGTGGAAACTTTTCCTCCTCCACAGTTCCCTCCCAGAGGGGCAGGTCCCATCCTTATTCTTTTGTCTCTGTTTTTTCTTTTTTCTTTTGCCCTACCCAGGTACGTGGGGGAGTTTCTTGCCTTTTGGGAGGTCTGAGGTCTTCTGCCAGCATTCAGTGGGTGTTCTGTAGGAGTTGTTCCACATATAGATGTATTTTTGATGTATTTGTGGGGAGGAAAGTGATCTTCACGTCTTACTCCTCCGTCATCTTGAAGATCCCCCTCTACATTCCTTTTTCATATTCTTTTCCATTATGGTTTATCACAGGATACTGAATATAGTTCCCTGTGCTATACAGTAGGAACTTGTTGTTTATCCATTCCCTATGTAATAGTTTACATCCACTAATCCCAAACTCCCAATCCATCCCTCCCCCAACCCTGTCCCCCTTGGCAATCACAAGTCTGTTCTCTATGTCTACGAGTCTGTTTCTGTTTCATAGATAGGTTCATTTGTATCATGTTTTAGATTCCACATATAAGTGATATCATATGGTATTTGTCTTTCTCTGTCTGACTTACTTCACTCAGTATGATTACCTCCTTGTCCAGCCATGTTGCTGCAAACGGCATTATTTCATTCTTTTTATGGCTGAGTAGTATTCCATTGTATATATGTACCACATCTTCTTTATCCATTCGTCTGTTGGTGGACATTCACTTTTAATCACTGAGCATCTAGCCTGAGCCAGGCACTGTGTTGGGCTCTGTGGTACTGCAATGGATGGACGACATGGGTATTCATGATCAATGCCAAAAGGAAGTGATCTCTAGCAGGATGGGGATAGCCAGATCAGGAACATCTCAGTGGTGGCACCTTGACGGGTACAGGAGTGGTGCCTGCTCTGGCCACCACCTACAACACTGGCTGCCCAGCTGCTCCTGTGTGTGTAAGAATGCCACTGCCTTGAAGATCAGGTGTGCCTGACCACAGCCTATTCACATGAATTCTGCCTTGTTCTACACACAGTCAAGGAAAACTTTCCAAGTGGCTATTTCAGTGTAACATAAACAAAAATCTAACATTTATGTGGTGCTTTATGATTCTCTCTGTATCTGCCAAGGTCTTATGTCAGCTGATCTCCTCACTAACCCTATGAAGGAGACAGGAAGGTATCAGAGTACCTAGCAGAGAATCAAATGGGAGCTCAGGGTCACCCCAGGGAATGTCAACGTTTTGGCTAGGTTTCAAGACTCCCGGGTCTGAATTCAGACGTCTTATTACTATGCACACCAGTTACGTGGCATCGTTGAGAAAAACAAACCCACTTTTAAAACTGAATGTTTCAATTTTTATAATTTATACGTATTGATTTCATAAATATTTATTGAGCACATAAGAAACAGCAAAAAAAACTTTAATAGGGAAACTGTTATAGAATAATCTATAATTATTTCCCTGTTTAATGTCTAACAGTGATACGTGTGTAGGAGAAAATAAAATAGAATTTGGAAACAGTGTGACTGAGGGGTGGGGGAAAGATTTTAGGTAGAGCGGATGGTAAAAGCCTCTCCGAGGAGGTGATGTTCAGGTTGACTTGAACAATGAGGAGGACACAGCCACACAACTATCTGTGACAGAGGAAACGGCAGAGATAAGGGCTCTAATGCAGAAAGAACTTGGCGTATTTGAGGAAGAGAAAGTGGACCAATATGTCCAGAGTATGGAGAGTGCAGAGAAGAGGGATCCTACAAGGCCAGGGAAACAGGATGTGTGCACCTTGGATCTTGGTAAGGAGCTTCAGGTTATGATGTGCAGGAGGGTGATCTGATCGGATTATCCTTCTTGCAGGATCACTCTGGCTTCCTTATGGAGAATGGCTTATAGGAGGGAAGAAAGTGAGCAGGGCGATCTTTTGGGAGGGACTTCAGTGATCCAGGCAAGAGATGATGGTGGCTAGGACTCACATGGTGGCAATGGCGGTGGAGTATAATGAATTGATTGGATATATATTTTGAATTTAGGATTGATAGGAGATGCCGAATGGGTGAGAATGACCATGAGAAAAAAGAGGAATAAATTATAGCTCGAAGGTTTTTGATCTGAGCAACTGGGTGATTATTGGTACCCCTTGCTGAGATGGGAAACTATGGTAAGGGAAGAATTTTGGTAAGCTACGGGGATGACGGGTCATATTTTGACTGAGTGGGGATTCTACGTGGACTGGTCAGAGAGGCATTTTGAAAACTGAGTTTGGAGATCAAATGTGAGGTCAAGGCTAGAGACAGAAAATTGGAAATCATCACCATATACATAGTACCTAAGGCCATGGACTTGGATGAGCTCATCCAGAAATGAGATATATCAGAAAAGAGAAGACAGACCAGACTTGGGCTCTAATGTATTTCAACATTAAGAGGTCAAGCTGAGGAGATGGAACCAATCAAGAAACTCAAAAAGGAGCAGCCACTGCCGTAAAAGGGAAAATCCCAAGAGAGTGTTTCAAGATGGAGGTCAGCTATATCAGACATTGCTGAAACGGAAAATAAAACAAACACAGAAAAGATGTTGAGGGCAGAGGAGACTGTGGGTCTCCAGAAACCCTGGAACCTGTTGGACTTGAGAAGATTAGCCAATACTCAGGTGCTTCTTTCTTTCTCATTCCATTGAGGCAAGTAGTCAATGGGGAAACAGTTTCTCCAAAATTTCATTTAGTAAAGTTTAAATGTCTGAATGAAAAGTTGGTCCATTCCAAAAGCATATTCTGAGCCCCTTAATGGATGAGTTTAATAAATATCCATCGTTATCATGCAGATGTCCTTAGATGATGGACTTGGTGGTTGACCTTTGATGGGATCATTAGTGAGCACTGCCTCCTGGTACTTTCGGGACCAGGATCGTTGCTTCATTATCCTTTGGAGACACATGAGAAATTTGAAGGGAGGTTTCATTTTCAGTTTATTGAGAGATATACAGTAAGTGGAAGTGAGGAACTGGAAAATGGAAGCAGAATCACTAGTTTTATGATAAGAACAATGAGGGAGTGAACTAATGACCAAGCCAGCTTCAATCATTAACACCTTACTGGAATTAGATTATTAGTTCTAGAACCTGAGGGTGAGACGCACAGGCCAGAGTGAGCCTGAGAAAAATGATGGTGAGGGATCGGAGAGTTGAAGGCAACTTGATGGCAAGGGAGAGATCAGAAAAGGACAGAGTGGACGGCCATACATCTCTCTTCCCTCATAGTTTGACTCGGATCAGATTATGACTTCCCGTGTTTAAAACCAAAGGATAGTGGAGTTATTTGAAAGGGACTTGGGAAAGAGCTTATATCCTGTCCCTTTTATAGTCCTAGTGAATTTTCTAAATGAATGGACGTATGGGGAAGCAGAGCAAATGACATGCCAATCAAGACAGGAAACTGAAATAAGAATATAGACTAGTGGTCCAGAAACAAGCAGATAAAGACAATAGGCTGCCCTCCAAATTATTTCCCTATGTGATCCTAGTACACACAGAGGCTGACCTCTGAATTTTTGCACTTATAAAATGAGAATTTTACGATATTTTTCTGAACATGACCATCTCATTTAGTAGAATGGTGTGAAGTTAACTCAAAATAGCTATCACTTGTTTAACTATATTTGGTTTTACCTAATTTTTAACTTCTAAAAAAACATAAAGACCTAAATGAACCTTTCATTTGTTTAAATGAACCTGAGATTTCTCTAAGGAATACACAGTGCACTAAAAGTTTTGTTAATCTTATTATTTCTCTTGAACTTCTCCCCATAAGAGAATTTAAACATTGCAAACCACTTAAATATATCTAAAACAGAATGATCAAAAATAAGGTGGACGAGACCTATGGTTCAGGTCATGATGGAGTAATGAGTTATCAGACTTACCCTCCCACTATAAGCAATTAATAACACTGGACAGAACACATAAAACAAATTCAGGTACTGGATTACAGATAGTGCAGGGCCGTGACCCTTGAAAGTAGGGCCAGCACAAAGCAAGCTCCGTGTCCACACCAGCTGTCCGCCTAGGGTGACGTTCAACCTACAGCACAGAGAGGTGGAGACCACAGGGAGCAGTGGCCTCACTGGGGGGGAGGAAACAGGAATCACAGCCTGAATCTGCCAAAGCAGCTGGCACACGGGGGCGTCACCAGTCTCCGATGTAGACCTGCTCTGACCAGCCGGGAAACCAACTGCCTGAACAAAACTCAAACTCTTTAAAGAAATTTTAAAAATTCAGATTCTCGACAACTCAGAATCCACAATGTGTGCTACATTAAACTAAAAGTTATTAGACATCCAGAGGACCAGGAAACTAACCCATAACCTGGGGGAAATAATTCCATAGGAATAGACTGAGGGACGATGGATGGAATAACAGCACAAGAACTTTGCGACAGTTGTTATAAACTGTTCAATAATTAAAAAAAAAAGATATACACAATACTCGCACCTTTTTAATTGGGCTATTTCCCTTTTTATTATTGATTATAGTCTTTATGTTTTCTAGGTACAAATCTCTTGTCAATACAGGATGCGCAAAAATTCTCTCCTATTCTGTGAACTGTTTTTCCACTTCCTTGATGGTGTTCATTAATGCACAAAACATTTAATTTTGATAAAATCCAATTCATCTATTTTTTCTTCGTTAGTGCTTTTGGTGTCACATCTTAGAAACAACTGCTTAATCCAAGGTCACATTTAATGATATTTTTAAAGGTGATATTTTTTTCTTTTCAGATATTATATATTAATTATATATTATATTTTCTTTTCAGTTCTAGAATTTCTATTTGGCTCAATTTTAGATGATGCCTATGGTTGTTTTCTAAGAGTTTAATAGTTTTAGCTCTTACGTTTAGTCTTTGATCATTAATTTATTTGGAAGGAAAATTTCTGCCTAAAGAAAAAGACAAGAAAAAGTCATTCTCATAGGATGAGAAGAAAACAAACAGAGAAATTGACTCTCTGGTTAGACCAGCCCAGGTGCTAAAGTTAGCTCTGACACTCTTTTCTCTGTGACCCCAGGAAGGTTACTTAATGTTTCTGAGCCTGAGTTTTACCAACTATAAAATGGAGATGATAACATCTGTGTTGTCTGTAGCTGTTTTTGCCACTATTATAATCCTTTCCATCATGTTGTACAGTTTCATCAGAAGAACATTAACGTGAGAATCACTGTTCATGGGTTTTAAGACCAGGTTTCCAACTTACTGGTTCTGTGACATAGGAGCGTTTGCCTCTCTGAATCTCAGTTTCCTCATCTGTGAAACGGAGGATGAGTAAGATCATCACTCAGGTCCTTTCCAGCACTAAACTTTCTGTTACTAATCTAAAGAATGCATTTGGCAAATGGTTAAGATTCCCCCTTAGGGAATTACATTCCGTTTAAAAACCTGCTTTTTTGTTTGATGGACTTGGCTACCGGCACTAGCCTCTGCTTCCAAACAAATATTTGCCTTAAGTGAGAGAGAATACTTTGGGTAAAAATAATAATATATAAAATCACTTTCTCTTGCCTTGGACACTATTTTCATAGAGAAAAGACAAATACAATTTTTATCATTTCTGAGTTTCTGAAGTGCACGAACTGAGGTTTATTTTGCAGGTCTCACAGCCCACTTAAAAAAGATTCATTTTTTGCCTCTCTATTGAGATCAGCTTAGATTTCAGCTGCCTACTGTGCCATGGAATGATCCAAAGACACAGCCCAGAGCCTGAGTCCAAAACACTGTAAATCAAGCAGTGGGGACTCCCTATGGAAACACCAGCTACAGAGGCGAGTTCTTATTAGCATCGGGATATAAGGCTCCATGCGTTCATTTTTCATCGCTGGAAAGTAGGGCAGTCATGGGGCCACCATGACTCCGCCTCCCAAGTGGAAATTCTGTGATGCAGTTTGCAAGCCCTGGGGACCTGCACTGGATCAAGGGAGGTATCTGTCAGGTCCTTCTTCTCTGGGGGCTGGAGAGGCTACCTGTGGCCCGAGGGAAGACGATCACATCGGCCAGCAAGGCGACGTGAGGGGACACAGAGGCGCTACAGGAAGGGTCCTCTGTGCTCAGCAGCATCCCCGATGCACGGTGGGGAATGGTCTCCATGCTGTCTGTCCACGTGACTCCACTCTGCTGTCACTGACGTGCCACTTCCAGCTCTGACTCTTTCTGACCGGGATGGGAGCCAGATGCACCAGCATAAATGTACAAAATGAAATACAATTCTTCAAGGGTCGTGTGCCAGGAACCAAATGGACTTGAGCACAAGTCTGGTGTGGAGGCTTGTTCTGAGCGCAGCTTCAATCCAATCACGCAGTCGGCTTTTATAAAATTGCCAAACTCTGGGCCACTTCAACGACTTCAAGCTCCATCTCTGGAAGCCGAGCACCCTTCATTCATCGCTGATGAAAATAAAAGCCCATTTTACAGAATGAATTGAAGACAGAATCCATTCCGTGGTTCCATCTGTAGTTGCTACCTGGATCAGTAACATAGAAAAATAGACACTGAGAACAAAACCTAATCCTGCCTTTCATTTTCTGGTTTGAAATAAAACAGGATATTGATATGCAAGTAGAGAGGCTCATTAATTCACGAGAAATCGTTCGAGGCAGTAGAGATCATGATAAGTAAATGATTCTGGTTGAATTGATAAGTTTGGCTCTGACCGCCATTATTCCAGGATCACTGAGTAGTAGTCTCCACCGTGGATTCTGCCTGATGTGAGTTTTCTGGACTCGGTTGCTGCACTATGCCGGGGTCTCTGAGCTTCCGTTGTAACTGTCTATAAATCACCTTCCTGATCGCTCAGATGAAAGCAGAATGTGTGTGTTTGCTGAGATGGATTTGCTGCCTTCTGTTTCTGAAAGGTGTATGAAGCAACAGCAGACCCTGGAGGAGAAGTTAAGCTGATTTGTGTTCTTTATCAGGAGGCTTTTGGCTGAAGGCGAGAGTCCAGCGTTGCTCAGCTAAGGTGGGCTGCCCTCCTCAGAGGCCGGCGGTCCCAGGGCAGGAAGAGCCAAACGCTAAACAACCTTGGAAGAAAAAGGAGCGGATCCTCTTCCTCTACCATGAGCCCCTCCTAGCTGGGCAGGGCAGCAGTGGAGATGCATCTAGTCCCAGGTTACTTTGCGAGCTCAGGCACATGAGATGTCAATTTCCTCGTGTAAGACACGTGAGTTGGAATGCAAGGGCCCAATGACAAAGTTCTAGTTTTCTCCAAGTGCCTGAGACCATGGTTTAAGGGTCTTCATGCTCGGGCTTTGCAATTTAGCTATTTCCTTAAATCTCTTCATGGTCGAGGGGTCAATTCTGGGGTGAAAAGTGGCAGCCACCTCTGGGGTGAGGCGGGATCTCTACTTCATGCTGAGAGGGCTCAGGGCCCAGCAAAGCAGGAGAGACCCGCAGCGCCCTTGCCCATCTGAAGGAATGAATGAGCTGGCATGGAACTACCGATAGTGAACTTGGGCTGGGAGGAGAGAGGAGACCATTATGATGGATGCAGAGTGGCCAGACCCCTGCTGTTCACCTCAGCAGGATGCCAGCTGGGCGGGGCTCTGGGTCCCTCCCACAGAGCCAGGGCTAAGGGTCAGGGATGACTCACATGGGGCCTGGAACCCCGCTGAATCCTCTAAGAGCCTGTGTAGCTGCTGGCTATACCCTATTTGTCTTCCAAAGAGGAAAAGCTGACAGTTGGAAGCCCCGGGCTGGCGGGTCAGGCCGGAGCTGCTGAGATGCCCTCAGACCATATGCCATTGACAGGTGGCGGCTCGCTGAGCACGCTGTGGGCTCTCGGCTCCCAGAGGAACTGGCCTCAGCTGGACTTGAACAAATATGACCACTGGGGACAGGCGGCCAAAGTGAGGAGAAATGCAACCTAGTAAGACCACCTTTTCTCAGGCCATCGGCTTCCAACAAAGTTCCTGTTTGGAAAAACACCTGGTGTCTGTCGAACAGAAATCAACATTGGAGGGTACTTTCTCTGGGAGAAGGTTGACATGCAGAAGTCCTCTGTGTGTTATAAATAATATTCCTAATTACTGCACGTCCCGTAGCTGCTAATCTGGGCAAGATGGAATCTTCTGTGAGGTTTTCAGAGAGAAGCCCCTCAGGAGAGGTATGAACAGATTTCAGGAAGCAGAAAAATTCCATATTTCCATTTGGTAACAGGAAAATGTTCCAGAAACTTAAGTTTTTAAGTTACTTAAGTTTTTTTTCTTTTTTTTTCCCTCCAGTCAATGAAGACTTGCTTCAGCCTGATTCCACAGTCCATGTGGTAACACAGCTCAGAACACATGATGGGAAATAGTGCTACAAAGGGAGCCGGGAATCCGCTTTGTTCTAGCCCCACAAGCTACGGACAGCACGTGTGGTCCGGCCAAACCACCCCGGACTTAGAGGTGGGAGATGAATGTGAACCGTCTGGCTCCTCGCTTCTTCAGGGAGTGTTCACTGAGGTTTTCTGAATCTCAGATTTTTCACCCTTAAAAAGTGGGGAGATAAATAACTACCTCTCTGGATTGCTGTGATGATGAAAGACAGTGTCAGTGGTAACATAGGCTTAACATAAAGAAGATTCTCACTACTTAGATTTCATTGTCTTAAGGTCATCAAGTAGTGGTAGAAGCTATGCCATATGTTCACCAAACTGGGTTATTTCTCCTGGACACACAGAAACACTACATTTTCCAGAATCCCTTATGTCCAGGGGGGCTGCACACCTGAGTTCTGGCCAATGGAATGTGGACCCAGGACATGGCCATCACTGCCAGGCTGGCCATAAACACGGCCAAGCTCTATCTTCTGCCCACACAGCTGGGAGTGAAGGACCCAGAGACTGGGAGACCACAGAGGAGAGGAAACGGCCTGGACAGAAAGATGCAAAGGCCCTGAGACCCTCCTCGGATGGGGGGTCCAGGGAGCCACCTGCTGGCAGTTAACTGTGCTGTAAGAAATATATGTTCCCCGGTTAAGCCATTGAGATTTAGGAAGTGTTGGCTAAGGAACAGAGCTGTAATTACCCTGAGTAATACGTGAACTAATTATGTGACCCCAGACACATCTTACCCTCCAGGTGCTGGTTTCCTCACCTATAAAATGGGTACAATGACATCTCTCCAATTCTCTCTCTCAGGATAAAAACAAGAGCATCAGTCAGAAGCTATTATCCTTGGCTGCTCATCTAAGGATTTTTTTTAATTTAGGTAGACTTGATGTACAATATTATGTATGTTTCAGGTGTACAACATAGTAATTCACAATTTTAAAGGTTATATTCCATTTATAATTATTATAAAATATTGGCTACATTCCCTATGCTGTACAATATATCCTTGTAGCTTACTTATTTTATATATAGTAGTTTTTACCTGTTAACCCCCTACCCCTTTCTTGGCCCTCCCCACTTCCCTCTCCCCACTGGTAACAACTAGTTTGTTCTTTATATCTGTGAGTCTATTTCTTTTTTGTTATAGTCACTAGTTTGTTGTATTTTTTTAGATTCCACATATAAGTGACATAATACAGTATTTGTTTTTCTCTGTCTGATTCATTTCACTAAGCCTAATGCCCTCTAAGTCCATCTATGTTGTTGCAAATGGCAGAATATCATTCTTTTTTTTATGGCTGAGTAGTATTCCATTGTGTGTGTGTGTGTATGTGTATATATACACCACATCTTCTTTATCCACTTATATGTTGATGGACACTTAGGTTGCTTCCATATCTTGGCAACTGTACAACATTGGGGTGCACATATCTTTTTGAATTAGTGTTTTCATTTTTTTTTCAGATATATACCCAAGAGTGAAATTGCTGGGTCATATCATAGCTCTATTTTTAGTTTTTTGAGAAATCACCATACTGTTTTCCACAGTGGCTGCACCAATTTACACTCCCACCAACAGTGTAAGAGGGTTCCAGTTTCTCCACAGCCTTGCCAACATTTGTTATTTGTGTCCTTTTTGATGATAGTCATTCTGACAGGTGTGAGGTGATATCTCATTGTGGTTTTAATTTGCATTTCTCTCATAATTAACGATGCTGAGTATCTTTTCATGTGCCTGTTGGCCATCTGTATGTCTTCTTTGGAAAAATGTCTATTCAGGTCTTCTGTCCATTTTTTAATCCAGGTTTTTTTTTTTTTTTGATGTTGAGTTGTATGAGCTGTTTATATATTTGGATATTAACTCTTATAGGTCACATTATTGCAAATATTTTTCCCCATTTGGTAGGTTGTCTTTTCATTTTGTTGATGGTTTCCTTTGCTGTGGAAAAGCTTTTATGTTTAGTTAGGTCCCATTTGTTTATTTTTGCTTTTATCTTCTTTGCTTTATGAGACGGATCCCCAAAAAATGTTCGTGCAATTTATGTCAAAGAGTGTTCTGCCTATGTTCTCTTCTAGGATTTTTATGGTTTCAGGTCTTACATTTAGGTCTTTAATCCATTTTGAGTTTATTTTTGTATATGGTGTTAGGAAGTGTTCTAATTTCATTCTTTTGCATGTAGCTGTCCAGTTTCCCCAGCACCACTTATTGAAGAGACTGTCTTTTCTCCATTGTATATTCTTGCCTCCTTTGTTGTAGATTAATTGAGCAAAACTGTGTGGGTTTATTTCTGCTCTCTCTATTCAGTTCCATTGAGCTATATGTCTGTTTTTGTGCCAGTACCATGCTGTTTTGATTACTATAGCTTTGTAGCTGAGGAATTTTTTAAAACGTAGACAACTGAGTTTTCCTGGAAGCCCCTTAGAACCCGTCTCCTGGTTGGGACCTCAGTGTGTACAATTTAAATGCTCCTTGGGTGTCTTAGAAGCAAGCAAGTATTGAAAACCACCATCGTACAAACGAAATCACTCTAAAAAATGAAAGGAACGGATGGCAACTTCTTATACTCAGATGTGAGTGTGGGATTGTTTTACGAGAAGACCAAACATACATCAGTCTGAGCGGAAAGTGAAAAGCTTGGGCGAGTGGGTTCATGTCACGTGGTCTTCCCTCTGAGTCACCACACCTCACAACTCCAGGGGGCGCCACTCATGTTCCCTCCCTGGGAGTTCACACAGAATGGTGCTGTCCAGGCTATGCTCTGTGACCCACGGGATGACGGAACTCTGTCCGGAGTCACTTCTTAAGCTTCCAGTAGTTTAGGAAGAGCTGAACATCTCAGGTGAGCATCTGAAGTGAGAGTGAAAACCCAGGTCCCTTTTCGGGGGGGGAGGGGGAGGATGGAACAGTCAACCACCTAAAAAAGCCACACTGCTCTACACTTTGGGTCCCTGCACCAAATGTCCAGCCATGCCGACCAGGGTAACTGAAGATCCCTACCGGGGGTGACCATTAATAATCACAGCAAACAATTACTGAGGGCTTCCCATGTGCCCAATACCCTGTTAAGAGCTCTTCATGGACTAACTCATTTAATTTTCACTGTAGCCCTATGATGTATGATGTACAGGGCACAACTATGTCCTCCGTTTTCCAGTGAGGGACTGAAGCACAGAGAGGTTAATGAACTTGGGCAACGTCCCCCCAGCTGTTAGTGGTGGAACAGGGACTTTAGCTCAGGCCACATGGCTGCAGAGCCTGCCCCAGAGACGGGATTTTGTAATCCTTGGCTTTGCTGGTAGGAGAGACCATAACTGATGGAGCCCTTTTTGTGACTTCAAAGGTAGCTGAATTTAGCACTTGAGCACAACTGTGGATATCCAGCAAGAAACCGGAAAGAACCGCAGGTAACAGAACCCAGAATAAAACCTATTTCAAATAGCCCCAAGCCATTTAATTCCATTTCTTGCTACAACAAAGGCCATCCTGAGGTCTCCAGAGAAGCTGGATTCTGACTCTGACTTGACAGAATAAAAACCTTGAACCTCAACATCCTGGGGTCTACCCAGCGTCGAGGGAAAACACCTGAGGTGTAAACCCACTGTTGGTTAAGGTTGGTCCTCAACGACACGTGTGTTATTACAGAACCAAGGAAGGTGCAGGCCCTCCACCCTCCTGCGAGCCGTGTTCCCCATCACTGGGCCTCATCAAGCGGCTGGACCCCTTGGCACTAACCCCTTGGCACCAGGGACAGGTCCCTGAGGTCTGGCTTCCTCCAGCCCTGCAGCTGCTCACGTCCACCCAGGGCCAGCCCGCCCGGGCCCCTGAGGCTCCAGGCCTGCCCACTGCATAGAGATACGGTGGGTGGGGTGAGCACCGTGTCCATCTAGCGCTGGATGACGGCTCGGAGTAAAGGGCCATTGCCAGCCACATTTCCACAGCTGCAGAGAGAGCTTAGCCTCTCTTGGAAAATGCACCGCACTGCTGTTCAACTTGAAGGTCAAGTTGGAGTGGAAGGAACACTTCACCACTTGTGTCCTTTCGTGTTGCCCTCCAGGGAAAAGGCAGGCCACACCTCACCCCGAAACCATCCCTCCTGCGGGTCTGGCCTCCTGGGCAACAGCTGCCCCATCTGGGCTCCCCCCCATCCCTCCCTGCTGTGGCCGCCTGAGCTTTCTCTCCTGCGTTCCATTCTTCCAGGCTCTTTCTAGCATCTCCCAGCCCTCAAACCGAATTCTTGATGAGCTATTAATTAATGTTAATGACTTCATATACTTCCTTCCCAAGCAATGAGTTTTCATTCAGAAAAGATCAGAAGTTGGACCCCAAGCTCTGACCACAAGGACCAGCCACCAAATCTTTTGCCTTTTATCTGCTGTGCCCCGGTTAGAACAAGTAAAACCAACTAGAGTGAGGCCTCCCTGTGCAAACCCAAGCAGGGTGCTGGGGCCCCTGGACAGAGCTGGCCTCCTTCTCTGATGGCCCAGGCAGCCATTTCAGCTGATTCCATAGCAGGGAGCAGAATTCTACGAGAGTCTAATCGAATTAAGTATCTTCTAGGGGTAAGAATTGTGATTAAAGACCTCCAAGATGCGATGGAAAAACAGGCCTCTTCATGTAATCTCAACTTCTTTCGATTGTTTGCCAACATATACACTTGGAGAATAAGAATTTGCATCATGCCCGATAATGCTTTTTGTAGGTCATGAAATAAAGTTATTTTTTTCAGGTCTGATTATACCCCCATTTTTGAAAACAATGAAAACAGAAAAAGGCAGAAGGAAATGATATCTTTTGATATAACAGACCATAATGACCTTCTTTAAAACCGTTCATTGTAATAGAAGACAAATGTGCAGAGAGCCTATATTAAGAGAAATGCACCATATTCAGGCATTAGTTCCATAAGTGTATCCAGTAAGAAGGAGAATTATAACATTTTGAAAAAGTAAAAGGTTGTACAAAATTCTCCATATAAACTGCAGTCACTAAACCCTGGGAAGTGGGTGGCAAAATTCCAGGTCATCTTATAGAGATGCTTCTGCTCTGAAGGCAATCTCTGTGGCTTCAAACTGTGCACGCAGACATTCTTTTAAAATCGATTCAAAGTTTGGAGGGCTATTGTCTATCACTGTTTTCTATGCATCAAAAATATAGCCATCACCAAAGCCACAGGAAACTTGCACTTACAAATTTTTATCTTCTGCATTTGAGCCCAAATCCTGGAAATTCGGCATCAATGTCTCCAAGAACGCTTCACCTTGGAAATACACCTACACTAACACCAAGAGAAGGCCTGCAGCATTCCTCCACCAAAATGCGCACCCCACTTATGTGGAGATGACACAGTTGGTACACAGTTCCTGACATGATCACCCAGTAAATGTCAGTCCTTCTCCCGCCCCCTTCGGCTCCAGGAACCCAGACACAGCAGATGCATGTCATCTAGGAGCGACCCGGTAAATGCGGTTGATTCATTAGCAGACGACAGAAAACAAATCCAAGAACCAAACATCTATACCAATTCAGGAATCTAAAACTCAGCAAGCCTACAAAAAGCAAGACTGAAAGCGAGGGTCAAAGTCGGTCATGACAATCCACCCGTGTCCCTCCTACAGCCTCCCTCTTGGCCACCTGGGCATCTTCAGGGTCTGGAAAGATCACTCATGCCTCAGTGGGATCTCAAGTGGGAAACTGCACTCACAGCCTCAATTCTTCACCCCTAGTTTATCCACAGTCCAGGTACATTGCAGGTCCTTCTGCCAAAGGGATGGAACATGCTTCTCTATCCCTTGGCTATGAACTTGTTTGGAGCAAGAGAATGAGGGGGACGTGACAGTGCACCTGTCTGAGTCTGCACCTTAAGAGAACTTGCCTGGGTCCACCTGCTTTCCTGCATGTCTGCCGTGGCCACGCAAACACCATGCCTCTCAGTCCAGGAGGAAGAGAAAAAGACTCGCTTGGAGCAGGGCTGCCTCAGCTAGGATGCCCCCAGCAAACCGGGTCAAGAGATAACAGCACAGCATCAGCAGAAGCCAGCCCGCCAAGGAGCTGACAGCCAACAAATCACAGCAAGATCAGCCAAGCCTGACACATGATTTTAGCAACTCAATGACCGGTGTGTTAAGCCCACTGAGTTTGGGGTGCTAAAGTAGCAATATCTCACTCATACCTCTAGCAAAGGCATCCCCCCCCAAAACCACAGGATTCTGTGTCAGGAAAGTGTCAGACAAGTTCTGCTTTTACAGAATGACTACTGATTGTAAGCAAGGCCAAACTAATGGGAGACTGACTTTGCTCTTAAAGCTTTCTTCATTGTTCAAAACTTATAGCCCCGAAGTATCCACACAGGTCTAATTTTTTTTTCTTTCCATCTTGTTATCTGGGACACACGCATTAGTAAAGATTTGTAAGCTCCAAGTTTTGCATTTTGGATGCTCTCCCACAGCCATTAGACTGAGGGCTTCTGTGGTTCATCCACACCCAGGAAGACATTTGCTCTCGGTGTAGAACTGAGCAAAGCAGTACATGTAAAATCAGCAGCAACATGAACTCTCCCTGTAGTTATGACCTAACCTTTTGGAGGCCTCAAAAATGAACCAAAGCCCTTTTCTTCTTTCTTGAAAACCTGTCTGAAAAGTCATACTTCATTCTTTTTTTCCCCTTTTCCTTTTTTTCCTTCCCCTCCAAATGTCCTGTTTTACCCTGAACTCAAGGCTCTGAAATGTCAGGACGGAAGCTACGCTGACCTTTGGCAGAACAGAAAGACACAATGACGGACTCAGGCAGAACTAGGACAGAACTAGGACGTGAGCAGGGGTAGAGTTCCTAGTCCTGGTCCTTCTCCCTTTGAAAGTTTGCTACTGGATCCCTCAGGCAAACCCACCTCCTGGTTCTTTACTTTGGGCCCAGGCCCACCTTCTGCTACCTGCTGGTGCCCTCAAACTCTGAGGCAGAGATGATGACTTGAGACACAGGTGGTACCCCTCCTCCTTCACACACTCACGACAGACTCTTCTCTAGCTTCAATGGATAAATCCTCAGAATCCTTCTCAACACTGTTCCCACCAAGTGCAGTTTTCAGTACATGAGCCAACCCTATTCATCCAGATCTATCCATACTCCATCTCCTGTTTGAGCTCATGAAACCTTTAGAGGGTATCCAATAGTTTCAAGATACCTGTTATATCCTAGGTAATGTGCAAGAAACTAGACATACAATAATGAATGAGACATAGCCAAGACCTCCAGGAAGTCTTGTGTTTTAGAAAGCTTTTAGCCTTGAGGCATAGGGCTGAGCCATGCAGACCTTTCTGGCACTGCTGCAGGTCTATAAAAGAAATATTTGGGGCCAAGTTTTGCTTTCAGTGATCCATAAATTCTATTACAGTGGCAGCTACTTACTACGCTTAGGAGTAAGCTGGTGAGAGTATGAAAAAGCAGACAAGACTTATTCTTCCCAGATATATAAATAGCCATGACATGGGAAGTCTGAACACCTGTATTGCTAAATATGACTATTCACCCAGGCTCCATGAGATCCATTTACCTTGCTTCTGCTTTGAAGGACAGCTAAACGTTATAGCTAAACTGCATTTTTGAACTTTAAGTGTTTTTTTTTTAACTTCTTAGTAAAAAAAAAAAAAAAAGTGTGTATAACTGTAACTTTGAAAACATACACGTCGGAAACAAAATACAATACAAATGTGTAGATATTAAGTACCAAAGAGTAGCACAGACAACAAAACCTGTGGGGTTTCAGAGAAACCTGAGGGCTCCAGTGGTGATACCTGCAAAGCTTGGCCGGTACTGAGCAGTCCAAGCTGCTCTCTGGGAAGTGGGACATCCACTGGGGAAGTAAAAGAAAATCATATGACATGGAAGCAACCTAAATGTGCCTGGACAGATGAATGGATAAAGAAGATGGGGTACATATATACAATGGAATATTACTCAGCCATAAAAAAGAATGAAATGATGCCATTTGCAGCAACATGGATGGACTTAGAGATTATTATACTAAGTGAAGTAAGCCAGACAGAGAAAGACAAATACCATGTGATATCACTTATATGTGGAATAAACAGACCCACAGACATAGAAAAGAAACTTATGGTCACCAAAGGAGAAAGTGGGGGAGGGATAAATTAGGAGTTTGGGATTAACATATACACACTATATATATAAAATAGATAACAATAAGGACCTACTGTATAGCACAGTGAACTATACTCAGTATTTTCTATTAACCTATAAGGGGAAAGAATCTGAAAAAAGAATATATATCTATATATATATTCTGTATATATAAAACAATCACTTTGCTGTACATCTGAAACTAACACAACATTGTAATCAACTATACTTCAATTTTTAAAAAAAGGAAATGATACGGATTCCCTTCCCTCATTTCATCTTACAATTTTAAGTACAGGATTTTGCTTATTAATGGGCTCTAATAACATTTCGAGTGGAGACCAATCTGTAGGAACTTGTAACTATATCTTCATTACCAGAAAGAAGAGAATGAAGCAGTGTCAGAAGTGGTGAAGGCAAAGGCCTTGGAGGTCAACTAGCTCAACGACTGTCAAATACTCTTTATCCTCTGCCTTCCGTGGAGCCCGTGGGTTCAGAGAGATGCTCAGGGGCTGGCGAAGCTGAGTGAGGATGGACCTTCAGATCTCTGTCTATACCTCTATCTGTACCTCCAGAGCTGGCTCCCTCGGATCGTTCTATATACTGCACTTCCCGAAAGGTTTTGCTTGAAGAAAGAGCTTAAGCTTAAGCTTAAGCTCTCACTGAGTCCTATCCCCTCCACAGAATTTCAGCAAAGTGTAGTTACGACTATAATTGATGGATTTCTGATTAACGAAGACCTTGAGACCCAAGCCGTGTTGGGAAACATCTCTAAGCAGGGTCATGAGTTTTCTCACCTTCTTGACAGCCTGGGGCCTCTAAGATGAAGAGGGCATGGTTTCAGAGCTCCCAGGATGATTAATTTGCAGGATACCTGATGCTAGGCTGTGTCTCAGGGCTGGGCTGATCTTTGAGGGATGTGGGAGGCAAAAGGAAGGCAGAGCTGGAAAGGGGAGGGCAGATTTCTCAGGCATCCTGGGAAGACAATGGTCACCAACAAAGGTGGCCTTCAGGAAAGCTGCCCCCTCCCTGTAACCTGCCTGTGCTATCCTTTCTCCACATCTCTTTATCCCCAGGACTGGGCCTGAGGTCACAGACAGCATGAGTAGAGTATGGCTGTTGGGATCAGTGCCCGGGCTCCTGGCTGGACAGCTGGCCTACCAGCTGTGTGACTTGTGACAAGTCACTCAGTTTCCCTTCTGTGAAAGGGACATGGCAGTAGTACCTGGTCACAGAGTGGTTTGCACTGAATCAATTACAACATGCAGAAGATTTTAAGTACCCAGGATATGTTAACTCAGTATTTTTCTTTTATTCCAAACCGTTCTTTTTAAAGATGAAAATACTGGAGCCAAAACAGCTTCCCAAGGTCAGGAAACTCAGCTCTTCTGATGGAAAGACCAGAACCTTGGCATCGAGCCTTCCTGGTGCAAAGCCAGAGGCCAGGTCCCAGGCCATGGGTGTGCAGGAAGGGCGTCCTTTCCCTGCTTGAGAGCACAGAGGCCCTGGGTAGGGTTGTCAGCCAGAACATCTCTGCACGAGCAATGCCCATCAGTCACTGAGTCCTCCTCCTATCAGCAGACAAGGAACCAAAGCCTTTCGAGATGCCCATGGTTCACCATCAGTACAAAGCTAATGAGGAATCAGAACTGATTGCTGGTACCTGAGCCAAGTTGTATGGCCTGTGGGGAAATCGTATTCCAGCATCTTGAAGTGAAAATGTCAAAATATTTTGTGCCAGTGAAACAATGTTCTTTAGTAATTTACCCCACTGGCTCTGACAATCCTAAAATATATTTGTGTTCAAAGGAAACATTATCACACCCAGAACCTATTCACACACCCTCCATTTAAGGCATAAACGCTAAATGCGACGCACTGTAAACATTACACGGCAAAGCTACTGAGGCTTACTTTCCCAACTATTTGAATATAAATTTTCCACCTCTGAGGAGTTTCTTTAAGAATATCATTTAATCTTGTTTCTCCAGCCAAACTGAAATTACAGAATGATATGAAGTAGGATAGAAATTGACTATAAAAATGGCCCCTTTAAGGAGCTGATTGCCCTTGACTGCGACTCTATTTCCATCACAGGGAGCACCGTGAGCACACAGGAAATGTTCACTGAAAGAATCAACAGGTTTAAACAGTAATTGCTACATGGAGTCAGAGAAGCAGGAAGTCAGGGAGCGCCCGTGAGTTCAAGCGAGGCTTTGTGGATTTGGTGGGAAAAGGCAGAGTGAATGAATGAGATGCTAGAAACAAGTATCCTGGAGGAGTTAGCAGTGTCCTATCTGTCAGGTTTCTGTACCAACTGCACTTGGCACAGGTGATGGCAGGGAGTTAATTACAACTAAAAGCTGTGCACTCGGTGAGCTGCAGCCCAAGGTAAGTAGTCCCATTACTCCCCTTATGATCCCAAAGCATTGATGCTGTTGGAGAAGGTTACTGCACAGGCACAAACGATGCAGCTGAGAAAACCTGACTCACAGTGCCTGGTTCTCCTTCAAGGGGAAGGCTGGGCTGCTCATGTTGCATTTGGAAGACGTTATGGGTTCCCACCAAAGCTTAGCCAGGGCTTCATGGAAATGGAATCGATCATCGACCAAGTTTAGTGACCTAGGAGTCTCATGAGACTTCCTTGGCTCCCTCTCCACCAGCTTCCTACAGTTTCTAAATTAATGAACAAAAGAGAACTTACATCAATGCAGAGGCATAACGGACTGCCTATGGATGGGATTCCATCTGTTCAAAAAATATTTACTAAGCACTTGATAAAGGCTGGGGTACAATGGAAAGCTACGTCTTCTTGGAGCAAACAGTCCCAGAAAAAGGACGGGCAATTCTACAAACACCAAATGTGATGAAAGGTTTAATAGGAAAATGTGAGTCAGCGGGGACATTTAACTAATAGGGAAATGAGCTTGAGAGGATCTTTAAAACTATAAATACTACTAAGAAGAAGAACATAATCACTTCCTATCTCACTGCAAGTGAGTGAGTTTATTGCTTGGTTTTCTATAATGTTCTCTGTCAGACCCACAACCGCAATCCCTCTGACATTCTCCTGGGATATTAAGATCTAGAATAAGGTTGTAGAAGCAGACATCCCAAAATTTCTGAGTCTCCTGTACCAGGGCATTAATTGCATTGAGGGATTTGGGATATTTCCCCTGACATATGCTTTTTACAGCCTAAGGATAGGATATGGATCAGCACATTATCCAGCTATATAAAATGATGACTGTGGTCGCTGAGAAATCAGAGCAAACATTCACTATATCACTGCATCCTTATAGTGTGAAATCAGATATAGAATATTTGATCAAACGTTCGGGAACTTATCTTTCAGCTAGTTTCTTACACGCTTTGTTAAATGTTTGGGCAGATTCTCTGCATAGTCAACGTTTGACATTTTCTTTCTCTCTTTTTTCTCCTCCTAACTAGAGATATGTCTTTGTGAAGCTGAACTTGGACCTGTAACCTTTTCTTGGTCTCACTTTGCTTAAGTGTAAAGTAAAGGATGCTAGACTAGATGACGCTGACAGTCCTTCCAACTCTCACATCCTATGACCCAAAGGCAGGGGAGAACTCTGACGGAACATGGCAAGGGACGCTGCCATCTTCCCTGGGGTACCCTCATGGCTCTGGCCCTTTCCCCACTCAGTTCTCTATCACATTCCTTTATCAGATGGGTCTTCCATGACCTGTCTTTCTGAAATAGACTTTCCCCATCACTCCCTGTCCCGTCTTTATTTTTCTCCTTAGGACTTGTCACTACTTGACAAGTGCTTCTTTCATTTTGTCTTCTCACATTAAAATGCAAGTGATATGAACGCAGAACGTTGTCTCATTGGTACCCGGGTACATCCCCAGCCTCTGAACAGCACTACATGTTGTGGGCACTTGGTGAGCACTTGCTGAATGCTTGATAAATGCATTTGCTTGATCTGACTGTCACCTGCCTTAATTTTGGTAGCACCTAAAGTAAGGGAAATGCTGTATTCAAATGAGCATGATCAGCTTGTTTGAATACAAAACAGGCATGTGTGAGAGCGTGTGTGTGCATTCATACTAAGAGAGCATAAGACGGCCTCTATTTTAGGTGAGCAAGCAGGGAGTGTGGAAACAAGCCTTCAGTGGCGGCCCGGTGAATGCCGGGCTTAGAGCGATAATGTACGCAATTAACATGCGTTGAACAAAACTGACTTATAAATGGCATGTTATTCACTCACTCACCAGATAAACAGAGATAATGGGAAATGGATATTGAAATATAGAACCTAGTAGCAAGGTTTCCAGCTTGGCCTCAGCCCTGAGGAGTTCGGGTCAGCATATCTGGAGCGGACACCTGGGCAGGAGAGCCAGACAGGGAGTAGCAATCCCAAATCCAGCTCGGTGGGGACAGGGGCAAAGTGAAGGTGACTCCCCAGAATGGGAGTCTCCATACACCCTGCAGCTGCTCCATCCCATGGTAAGGTTTTCTCCGGTTCAACATCAGGAAACCAAACCATGATTTCCATCACAAGAGCTGCTGGACCTCACTGCCATGTGGGTTGCAATGTAATATACAAGACACGTACGACTTGGGTATCCTGAAGGAGTCATCAGTGCAGTTGAAAGGACAGCCTGGTATGATTATAGGCACCAGAGAGACAGGTGTGTAAATATCTTTAATTCAAAGGGAATACTGTCTTCCCCCAAATTACCCTGTCATTTATTTCTGTGACTCTGCCATGGTTGGGGGCACTTTCGCTCTGTAGGTAATTCCATAAGGGATTCAAAATTTATGAAACGTGCAGACACGATCAGTTTCCTTACTTTTAGGACAGCTAGTTTTTTGGAATCCAAACTTCCTATCAACCATCCTGAGTATCTGTTTTATTTATTATTCTTGGCATCGAATTATTTTTCCTTGTTTGCAGGTTGTTTGCAAAAATTATCCATTGGGGAGATTTTAAAAACTTGAAAACCTAAAAGTTATTCAAAAGGCTTAGAAGGAAACTAACCCAAGACGACTACCATGGTAACGAGTTTGCAGGGAAAACACACATTCTAGCATGTATTTTTCTGTTTGGTATTTTGCCCCACAAACAATTTATGATACATTATAGTTATAAAACATTTATACACGAGATGATGGGCTTATGTCCTTGAATCCTAAGTGGCTGATGCCAAATGCGGGGGTACTGAGGAGGGCTATGTCTGTCCGGACGGGGATGGACAGAGGTTTTCCTGAGAAATAGCCTGTGAGATTAAGCCTTGAAGGATAAGTAAGAAAGTTCATGTTTTCTCTACCTCTACGTCTTTTTAAGACAGAAGGAATTGTTTAGCTAATGGAAATATTTTAATAATTTTTTTAAATATCCAACCACAGAACACTATTTTTTTTATCTTACATAATTTCTCTCTTCAAACCATACCAAATGAAATGAAAATCAGATATTTGCTACTTTTCCATCTGGCCTTAGTTTCTCCTATCTTCATGCTATGGAGTCACAGCCAGAGCACCTCTTGAACGTTGGTGCAATGGCCTCCAATGCCGAACTGGGCCTGCTCTATGTACTACCAAAGACAACAAAACCAAGGGCATACTGGGTGACAGGAAACGAACTAGCCAGTGGCTTTACAACAGCACGTGACACAACCACAGCCCTTGAGGAATATCACCTACTTAGACACACATGCCTGGAGGCTTTTGTCAAAGGTCCCTCTTACTGTTAAGTAAATGACATATTTAATGAACGCCACAGAGGTTTGGAAAGACAGTGATCAACGTGGCCTGTGTCCCTCAAAGAAGGCTTCTTGGAGGAAATAATGCTTCATCGGGATCTTGAAGGTAAAGAGGGCTACACCTTTCATCTGGTGATTTAGTTCCCTCTTAGAATTACCTTTTCTGATCACATTGAATTGCCAATATATGCTGACGGCACATTTTAAGGACGGCTGTATGAAATTTCTTTTTGAGAGACGTGATCAAGCATGTCATCCACTAAATCCCTGTACCACAGTGCATCTGCCCTCATTCCTTCTGATAAAAGGCTGGAGAGACTTCACCCTTGGGTTTCACTAGCAGGTGATGCCTGGCAGGTGGCTGGTTTGCTTCCACCAGGTGAGCTCTGCGGAAGCCCCATCCCTGCTCTCCCATCCTTGCCGGGGCTGCTGGGAAGTTGAGGGCTCCATCCATGCCTTACATCCAGCAACTTCCCTGAAACAGATGGCTGTCTTCTGATTCCTATGTCCCCTTCAGGCGCATTCCTGCCACTATTTCCTTACAAATTTAAAGGACGCTGTATTTTCGAAGCTTCTGAAAATCTCATACGGAAAAGGCAGATTCAAAGTAAACCGGAGAGATCTCATGCTGGATCACATTTCACCTGAGGGATGCCAGATACCTGCTTAGGGCAAAGGAAAAGCCTCTAAGCATCTTCTAAGATCAGTTAACTGGAACTTCTCTGTAGGCACATTTTGTGAGCAGGACGATTTTATTTTGTCATGGGCACTACAAGAAGTAAAACTTAATTCATACCTGAAGTCAGTAAGAGTTTTGACTTGTACTTCAATCGGGAAAAAAAAATTACTTCCTAACATGAAATTAGAATTTTAGAAGAGAGCTTTTAATACAAAGAAATGAAACACCAGAAAAATGAGATTATGGGCAATTTCTAACAGATGTTTGGGGATCACTAAAGACGCAGCCAAATCACTCAAGCTCTGCGTTTCCAAGTCTAAATCTATGGTCATTCTTGATCAGATGGAAGGTCCTCTCTAGATTCCAATAAACAGGGTGCAAAAGTTATCTAAGATATGCCTAAAATAGCTAACGATAAATTTAATATTGGATACAAAAATGATTTAAAACTTAGCCCCAAGGTAACTTCCACCCAGTGCACTCACACACCCCACTTCCCTTGAATATCACAGCTGAAGTGTTCCTGAAAATTGATGGGGATGGCTCCATGGGTAGACAGAGAAGTTGATATTATGTGGCGTGACTTGAGAGAAGGACCACCTTCCTAAAAATGGCACTCACACTTTTTATTCCCTCGTTATAACTTTGTTCCTTTAGTCTCTTTAGAGAAGAGGCAGCATGATGTAGTGAAACACAGTGAACTAGGGGTTAGTGACACGGTCTGAATTAGAATTCATATCACTCAACTAAAAGAGGTCATTTACCTTCACCTGTAGAAGGAAAGAGTTGAAACATCTTCCAGGTCTAACACTGTAGAGCATAAATCGATAATGTTGGATCACTGACTCAACAGCTGTGATAGAAGTTTCTTCAATTATCCCTTGAAAAAAATCAGTATGGAGGTTCCTCAAAAAACTAAAAATACAGTTGTCATATGATCCAGCAATCCCACTCCTGGGCATATATCTGGATAAAACTATAATTCAAAAAGACGCATGCACCCTAAAGTTCATAGCAGCACTATTCACAATAGCCAAGACATGGCAACAACATAAATGGCCATTGATAGATGAATGGATAAGGAAGATGTGTTACATATATACAATGGGATATTAGCCATAAAAAAGAATGAAATAATGTCATTTGCAGCAACATGGATGGACCTAGAGATTGTCATAATGAGTGAAGTCAGACAGAGAAAGCCAAATACCATATGATAGCACTTATATGTAGAATCTAAAATATGACACAAATGAATTTATTTACAAAACAGAAACAGACTCACAGACATAGACAACAGACTTGTGGTTGCCAAGGGGAGGGGGGCAAGGGGAGGGAAGGATTTGGAGTTTGGCATTAGCAGATGCAAGCTATTATATACAGAATGGATAAACAACAAGGTCCTACTGTATAGCACAGGGAACTATATTCACTATCCTATGATAAACCATAATGGAAAAGAATATGAAAAAGAATGTATATATAGATGTATAACTGAATCACTTTGCTGTACAGCAGAAATTAATAAAACATTGTACATCAACAATACTTCAATAAAATACATTTTTAAAAAAGAATCTCCTAAAAGAAACAGGGCATCTCACTCAGCCAATAGCTGCTAACAGTTGCAATTAGCCCCTTAGGAAAGGCTGGCTGGAACTAAGGCCTAGAGGTGCTTCCCTTAGTCCAGGTAGGGGACGTGCTGGGTGACTGAGAAAGCGGGGGTATTGACTGCAGTCTGTTTTTCAATTTGGTTTAAAACCTGCCCCAAAAGGATCTTGGGGAAATACAAAATGATCAGCCCTACACAAGGAAGGGTAGAAGAATGCAATGGATGAATGAGATTATTGAGGTGATCTGACTCAGAGGCCACACACACAATTTTTTTCCATCCTCGGTTGTCCCATCACATGTACACTCTTGAGGATGAAGCGAGGCGTACGGGGTGGGTGTTGGGTGGGTGGAGGAGAGCAGCATGCCCTCGTGTACACACACACTCTGCAAAGTTAACAACTTCGAGTTTCAACAGTAACCATTTGTGGTTTGCTGCGATTTGCTGCTAAGGTTGATACATCGCAGAAGTATATTAGTCAGGAACAGAACTTTAAGAATCTAGGATGCAGAATTTCCTAAGGCACCCTGGGCTCTGGGCAGATCACTCCCACACAGTATTTCTGATTCAGGTGAAATAAAGTTTAAATAAATATCGGTGTCAGCCTTGAAGAAGTCAAAGAAAGACAGCCTAAAGGTGTGTCTGGAAGATGACAGGTGCAATCCTGGTACTGGATCCATTGTTTCAGCAAACATTCGTTCGTCCGTTCGCTGAATCAACACCTTTGAACCCCCTGCCATATATACATGCATGAAATGGAAGAGAGAGAAAGAAGACAGGGAAGGAGATGGACAGAGGGTGTGATGCTGGAGCTCTAGGGCTGGGAGGTTAAAAAAACCTTCTGGAACTCGAGTGGGTGGAGTCAGTGTGTCCTGCACAGACTGCTGTCTGATAGGCAGTGAATGACTCAGTGGGGCTGTGTCCTCAAAACAGGTTCCATGGGCACTGAATGAGCACTTACAGGCTTGGGTGAAATAATGATGTAAAGTCAGGTGCAGCCAGAGCCCAGAGGCTCTAAGTAAATGTACAGTAGTTTAACCCAGGAAAGAAGACTCTAAATATCATGGCTGTGGAAAACCAAATCTCCTTTTTTTAAAAAAAAATTAACATTCGTTTTAACTGCAAATGAAATAATTTTTATTATTAGAATAGGTACTAAAAACTTGCAGAGGAAATTTTGTAGCTTTCCTTGAATGTTTACTTTGCTCCGAAAATGTAAACTATTGAATTCAGGAAAACACAAGTAGGAACTGAAAGTTTTCCTTCCTATTTTCCTTTTTAAGAGATAAAAAGACACCAAAAAGATCACTCTAACATAAACACAGATATTTTAAAATAGTTGATTCCCAAACGGAAAAGGCAGATAAGAGTCATCACAATGCTCTCCTCTAAAAGCAGTGAGTTAAATCTTTTCCCCCCAAATCCACATGTGCTCTTTTCTTCCCTACCCCTCTCCCCCCACCGCTCATCTGCTCTGGGTGCCCGCAGGTTGGCAGCAGGCTTCTCTTCTAGACGTTGCGGTTTGCAAGCACCCATATCCTTCCTCCGCCTTCCAGAGAATCCTTTTACCTGTCACTATAATGACTGTTGCACATTCTTTGCGGGCTTTGCATCCTGACATTTTGTACCCAAAAACATTCTCGACACTTACAACCCAGAGGGGACATAAAATTTGAATCCGCTTTCAGCAAACAACGGGAAAATCCTAAAATGGGACCCAGATACTATCTTTCCAAAGCTCAATAAACCTGGAAGTCTTTCCTTCCTCTTGTTTGCTTCAATGAGCTTTAAAATTACGTGTTAAAGAAGAAATGGTAATTATGTGAGGTGATGGAGGTCTTAATCAACCCTACTGTGGCAATCATTTGGCAATATATAATTGCGTATCTAACCATCACATTATACACCTTAAACTTACACCATGTTACATGTCAATTATATCTCAATAAAGCTGGAAAAAAGAAAAAAAAGGATTTCCCCTCAAAAATAAATAAATAAAATAAAGTTATGTGTGAAATGTGGACAGGTTACCCTCTCTTCTCTGAGGCTCTGACCCTGTAATTCTAGGGCAAAACCTAGAGACAGTCACTGGATCCTGTCCCTGACCTGTGCCAGCAACGCCATCGTTCAAAGCAATGGGAATTGTCCTGTCTTTGACCTTGAGCCTGGACTGCTCCCGGAGAGGATACTCAGAGGCAGGTGAGGAATGCAGCCTATTCTTGAAAGTCACCCCACGTTTCCCAAGCGATAAGAACTGGTACTAAACGCAAACAAACAAACAAACAACATCATGCCAGTCTGAGCCCTCTCCCCCCTGCACATTCCCACACCAAACGCCTCCCTTTTCTCCAGCTGCACGTTGGAAGTGACTGCAAGTCTCTGGGCAAAGGAAAAAGGAGAAGAAATGTCCTTTTCAGAGTTTAAATTGTTCTCCTCTTAGCTCTGGTGACTTCTCCGGGAAGGATCCCTCAGGGGTACACGGGTCAGCCACGCAGCCAGGGGCAGGACTCCTGGGCTGGCGCAGCTGGCCGGGTGCTGGGCGGGGCTGTCAGGGAGGGAGTGGGCAGTGGGCGGGGTCATTTATGGGCAGGGCCATCCGTGGGCGGGGCTGTAGGGGCGGGCACTGGGAGGGGCCCCAGCCGGCCGGCCCCTCCTCCTGAGCCCCGGGCAAGGTGAAGACCAGGCTGACCAGTGCCTGCTTCTGGAAGAAGCAGCACGGCCAGGAGCTCCTCCATCCCACCGCCTCAAATGCCCACCCGGCCCTGCACGCGCGCACACACACACACACACACGCGCGCACACACACACGCTCACATGAGCTTTCACACCTACACACTCTCACACAGGTACACACATTGACACTTACACACTCACACACTTATAAACACACACTCTTACACACTCACACGCACACACACTCAGCGCTGGGCACCAGGGCACCCCGTCCTCATCCCACCGCTCAACGCCCCATCGCGCCCCACCTCGTCCACTGTGAACCTCTGGCTGTTGATCTCTGCGACAGGGAAGGGAGGGTTTACCTCAGGAAACACACACCAATTCCCCCACCAGGGTAAAACGCTGATTTCGTTTTTCTGTGCCAAGAAATCCCTGTTTAATGAATTGAGTGATTCATCTCCCATCACTCTCCACCCCACAGCTTTCCATACGTCACACTCTCTGCACCTTTCGCTGTCTCCTCACTTTCATGCCTTGGGAAAGCAATGCAGTCTCCATGGTAATTTGGAGTTCAGAGAAACTGCATTTCCGGCATTCATTTATTCCTCTGACTTACCGCTGGGATCTCCGTAATTCCTCATTTCTCTGATTTCCCATCCGCCTGAAGAAGCACTCCCACTCCTCGGCGCTTGCCCATCCCTACGAGCAAGTGACCAGACCTGAGCTCCCAGCTCCCCTTCCTGCTGGGCCACCCTGGGCTCCCCCAGCGAGGGCATCCCCTGTGCCCTCCTTGCTTCCTCAGCAGTCTGGGTGACATTCAAGTTTGGAGAAAGGGTGGGTGACATCAGAATTTAGGAGACAACAAAAAGTGTCAACCCCAACTCTCCTTCCAAATGAATAAAGGTAAAAATTGCCCACCTCTTCCCCTTCACACACACAGCCACAGACACACCGCTTACCGGTGCACCGGGAAAACCAGAGGACACAGTGGTATCCACTTTCTGATGGGTTGCGATCAGGAGGGACATGGTGGCCATCCCTGTCTGCTCACCTTGCTGGCATCCAGACCCCAGGAGCGGCTCCGACGCACCCACGCCAGCACCATCAGCCCTCCTGGCCGGCAAGTGAAGCAAAAGCCGCCAGCTTCTTGTCATCCTCGGCTTGATGCCTCACCCTTCCATGCCCTCCCTCCCTCCTCCATCAAGGGAAAAAAAGAAGGGGGAAAAAACCACCCACCTAAGATGAAATTCACCGAGAAAAATCCCACCCTCGCTCTCAGGGATTCTCTGGGGACAAAGAGAGGAGTTGCTGAGAGGCTCTGCATGTGCTTTGGCATTGGTTTCCAGGGTTCAGGTCCCCATGCCCCAATTAGTTCCATCTGCCATCCTGTCTCCCCCTGCCTCTACTTCCCTCCAAGCTCATCCCTGGGACCAAGTCCATGCTGGCTGGTGACAGAGCGCTCCCCCCACCGTGGATGCTGCTGCCTCGGTCTCATAAATTACAGCAGCTTCCCAGACGGAGGCCCCTTGGCTCCGAAGGAGGATACCGTTTTATTTATGCTGCACTTACACACCTGCATATTGAACTCTGTATTTAAATCAAACAACAAATCAATGGTACCAAGAGGAGGCAGATGAAGAAAGTCCTGCCTGTCGTCCCCAGGCACAGGGCTTCAGGACTGACTGCCAGCCCTGCGATGACAACTCACCCCTGGAAGGAAGGTCAGTGCTCAGAATCATGCACCACTCCACCCAGCCACTGCTCCTAGACCAATTTCACTGTTCTGGAGTCAGGAGAGGAAGCTATCAAGCCCAACAGAGATGGAATGTGACTGACATTTAGTTTAGTTTTCTAAGCGCAAAAAAAAAAAAAAAAGATGGTCCGGCTTCCTTTTTGAGCACCCACTTTATGAGCCCAGCCCTGTGTCAGGTAGCATAAAGAGAAACGTGTCACATGAATGCCACTTGCTCCAAAACTTACATACGGCCTGGCCAGTTTTCCTCAGAAGAAGTCAATGGCATTTCTTGCTGAAATTTAAATCATCTACGATATTTTTAGTATAAATGCCTGAAAAATCAAGAACTTGCAGGATTTTAAAGGAAAAGTTCACCAGTGATTCTGGCTAAAAGCTGAATTCAGTGTGCCGCTTCTGATTACACTCAATTCCAGTGTGATTTCTGTGCTTCTCTGCTCCTGGCTCTGGCTGACCATCTAATGAGTCCTTTCATGTGTGGACTTGAGACAGGGGGGTTAAATTCTTTCTATTTGCCTAATCTTTTCTTAAGGGTACTTTTTCAGATCTGTAAGATCTAAGCAAATGTCTGGCTGGATCACACCTTAATTAAAAATGTCAAGTCCAGGGGCTTCCCTGGTGGCGCAGTGGTTGAGAGTCTGCCTGCTAATGCAGGGGACACGGGTTCGCGTCCTGGTCTGGGAAGATCCCACATGCCGCGGAGCGACTAAGCCCGTGAGCCACAACTACTGAGCCTGCGCGTCTGGAGCCTGTGCTCTGCAAAAAGAGAGGCCACAATAGTGAGAGGCCTGCGCACCGCGATGAAGAGTGGCCCCCGCTTGCCGCAACTACAGAAAGCCCTAGCACAGAAACGAAGACCCAACATAGCAATCAATCAATAAATAAAAATCTTTAAAAAAAAATGTCAAGTCCAGTTTGCGGCCGGCAGGAGTAAGATGAACAGATCTTGGAGGAAGGTCAGAGGAAGCCATAAAAAATTAGTAAGATTACTCATTTCCCTACTTGGACAAAGAGACCAAAGGCACTGAGAATTTCTGAGGAAGACATGATTGCACGGAATCAGTTCAAAGGCAATTTTTTTGCATGAAGACGTCTTTAAAGAGTGACAAACAGATACGTAGTTTTCACTTCCAAAGGGGAATGAGAAAGAAAAGAACCTGATATGGATTTCAGCAGAAGGGCTGTTGGTCAGACACCAGAAAGTGGAACCAGTGGAACTGGGAACTTTTCTCCCTCTTTCTCTCTTTGGAGAGTTTCTAAACAATGTATTTATTGAGTGTTTGTTTTGAAAGAGAAGTTAGTATTTACCTTAATGATTAATCAGGTGCCTAGAAGTAAGACACGGCTATAGTTTAGATGGCTTTTGTTAAGGTCTTTTGTTTTTCTCTTCCTCAAAGATTTTTCCTCAAAGGACAATTATGGACTTGAAATAAAGGATTTTCATACTCAGATACTTGCAGTAATATATATTGTTCCAGAATCCCAATTTCACCAACATCAGAGCAATATGAAAAGTTCATGTTTCCATCCACCCCAAATTGTCAAATGCCGTGTCTGAGAAACTATTTATTCCCTGAAATGTTGTATTGTCTCTTTTCTCTCTGTTATTCTGCTCAATTATTCCACCTCTACTGGAATACGGAATGTCCAGTTTTCCCACTGGATTTAGTGAATCAAAATCATCTCTTGAGTGCAAAAGTAAATTTAAAAAACAGTATGACACAACCCCAGCCCTCCCTTCCTGTCCTCAGCCCATCTTCAGCCCCAGGATAAGGGGACCCATCATGTCCTCCTGGCCTGGAAGAGTGGGGTCTGGACACTTGTGAGAAGGGCACTGATGTCCCCACAAGCATCGGTCACAGCAATGCAGACGGGTCTCCTGAATCTCCCTCCTCCCCATAATACAGGGAGTGGCAGGAAGTGGGCGTTCAGTAAAGGTCCATAGAATGAACATGAACAAGAGATCATTTCAAATTGATTAAAATCTTCCCATCGCTCTGAATGTGCACAGATCAAGTGTTCATTCCTCACAGCCACCAGGACTGATGCCAGAGGGGAGCCTCAGAGATGAACCACTCAAACTTTTTTTTTTAATTGAACTATATAGTTGATTTACAATGTTGTGTTAGTTTCAGGTGTACAGCAAAGTGATTCAAATATATATATATATATATATATATACACACACATATATATACATACATACACACACATATATTCTTTTTCATATTCTTCTCCATTGTAGGTTATTACAAGATATTGAATATAGTTCCCTGTGCTATACAGTAGGTCCTTGTTGTTTATCTATTTTATATACAGTAGTGTGTAACTGTTAATCCCAACCTCCTAGTTAATCTCTCCCACCTCTTTCCCCTTTGGTAACCAGAAGTTTGTTTTCTATGTCTGTGAATCTGTTTCTGTTTCGTAAATAAGTTCATTTGTATCAGTTACCACTCAAACTTCCTCAATGCCCATCACAACTTTGCTCTTCAGGGTAGAGTGTCACAGAAGCCAAGAATAAAATCAGAATTCATAGCTACATCTAAAAAGCTTATATTAAGAGAGCTTGAACTTTTTTTAAAAAAGTCCTCATGGGGAGACTCATGGAAGAACAAGATACATACAGTGAATGCATCAGCGCTCTGTACTTTTGTCCATCAGTCCCTTTCCTAAATCAGGATGCAGATGCAAACGTCAATGGAAGGGGGGTCGGTATTCCCACACTGTTCATTTTGCTGCAGTAGAAAGACGAGGAGGATGATCCCCTACAGCTGCACCTGCTCGCAGGCAGCCTCTGTACAAGGGGTTCAGACTGCTACTCAGGGGCTCCAGGCTGGCAAGGGCAGAAATGACATATGCTCAGGACACCTCCCTCTCCATCCCCCCACCTGCCTTGATTTTTGGTTTGACTTCTGTTCATATTACCTAGATATGTTGTTCTAGAAAGAATGTTTCCTAAGATCTCCTTGGAAAATGTAGAAGGAAGCACTCTGTTAGAAAGATTTCTTGAATTCTTAAATTACTATATACTTTCTTGAATTCTTAAGTTACTCTATAGATCAGATAATAACAACAGACATAAGAAGATAATGGCTCTGACCTAAGAATTAGGAGACCCAGTTTTTAACCCTGATATAGCCACAAACTTGCTGTGCAAAATGATATTCAGAGAGATCTAATGTCTTGGCCAAAACTGTATCCGTAAACTGCGTGTGGGAGTAAAAGACGTGTAAGAAATGATGCTGGAAAAGCAGAGATGAACAAGTGACAGCACTTACCTCAAGGAGCTGATCACCTAGGGATGGATGCACACAGGAGCTATGACAATACAGGTGATATAACAGGACAGTCCGGACCGTGGCTGAGATGCTGGCTTTCATCCCTACCACAAGTTTGCACCTTCTCAGCCCAGGACCACATTTCCCAGCGTCCCTTGCACGAAGGTGTGACTGTGGTCCAGCTTGTGATGAGAGCATCATGGTGCCATCTGAGCATGTGGTGCTACCACTTAAGCTTAGCGCACAAGGAGGATAGGGGGCAGAGAGGAAAAAGAAAGGAAACTGGAAGATTTCTGAATTTAAGGCATATTGGTGCCATGAAAAAGAAAAGAAAAAAAATAAAAAACAGAAGCCACCAAGACTGGGTAGGAGTCCGGCGGAAGTGAAAGGCTGGGAAAGGCTCGGGTCAGGGGTCCCAGCTCACAGGCTGATGGCCCTTCCATCTCTGTGTGATGCTATGAGCACACCCTGCCTCACCTGACACTGCACTTCTAAGTCCACCAGTAAAGCCCCCACGGCTGCCTTCGTGCTGTGTTTCCCTCCTCCCCTTAGGTATCATGTTCCTAGTCTCCATCATCATTTATTTCCAGGCAGCTGAGCTTTTGAAAATGTTGACAATGTTTTTTCATTTTCCATGAACACCATTTCTCCTCACTTGGTTAAACATCAGATCTTTACTTTCACTACACAATTATTTCTAAGATATATTTTGATTGAATTTGAAGTTCTCGCTGTTTTTAACGAATTATATTTTCCATTACCAGTGTTTAAAAGTACGAGCGCACTTTTACCAAAGTATCTGCATGATTACTTCTGCATCCCTGAAGGGATAATAAGACTTAGACGCCACAGGAAACCTAGCTTTAAACCATGGTTTGCTGTTGGCAAAGTGGAATGAACTGGTCTTTGATGTTACTGTTGGTAAGATTAGGTTTCCTCATTACTGTCTTCTAGAAAAATGTCCCCAAGAGGATGCAAACAGCTGGCTCAGATACCTTCATATTTAGCACTTGAGAACCTGCAGGCCCTAAATGTCATTCCTCTCCTGCACTCTCCTCCTTAACCTCAGAATCTCGGCTTCTCTTTCCTTCGAAAGATTGACACTGGGTCCAAGGACCTACTGTATAGCACAGGGAACTATGCTCAGTGTTTTGTAATAACCTATAAGGGAAGGGAATCTGAAGAAGAAAAAAATATATTTATACGTATATGTATAACTGAATCACTTTGCTGTACACCTGAAACTAACACGATATTGTAAATCAACTCTACTTCAATTAAAAAAAACAGATTGACTCCGGTCTTGACTTGTTCATGTTTGGGGCTCACCTGCCCCCAGGGCTCCCACTCCAAGTCCAAGCACCTTCCAACATCTTGCACATTGTAGGCCAAAATAATAAATCACAAAACCAAGAATAACAGTCATGGAAATTTACTGAAAAGCTTCTGTGTGCTGGGTACTCATAGCTTGTCAAGTATTAACTCACTTAATTCTCATAACATCTCAGTGAAGTAGATTCTATTATTTCCCCACTTTATAGATGAAAAGACTGAGGCTAAGAAAGGCTGTGTTCATCGCCCCAGATCACACATCTGCTGAGTGGTAGAGCCATTATCTGACGTCAGGCATTTCGACTTCTAAGCCTCCACTATTCACCTCTATGCTTATACTGCTTTCATCACTCTTAAAGGATATGCAGTGGAGATTTAAAGAATAATATTATCTTGACTTCTACGGCTTGTTTTCACCATTTTGATGTTGAGACAAAGTTATAAGAAAACTCTTATTTTGACCAAGGCCTTAAGAGGAAGTTTTAGGTATGACTTGCTTTGTCAAGTAAAGAAATAGAACTGTAGTCGCAGAATTGTTTAGAAAACATACCACATTTCCTCTTTTAGTTCAAGCTGCCTTAATTCCCTGCAGACCCATAACAAGAAGACATTCCTCTGAAACTTGTAAGGTCTCTGGGTAAAATGAACCCCATTTTCCTGAAAGATAACCTTCTAGTAAAATTTCTCCACTAGAGAGTTTAAAAAGTCTCTAGAGGCTAAAGTTTCCAGGCACTTTGTGGGGCTTTTTTGGTCCTATTTCCAATGATCTAGCCTCAAAACGTGTGCGTAAGGGTGGTCTCACGGATGACCCCTTTCATAAGTGAATTCTTCTCTAAATCTAAGAATCCTTGTGTTTCCACATTGGTTCTTTCTTCTGCTACACGTTCTTCACTTGGATATATGCCCAGATTCTCCAGTTCTAACATGTTTCCTGTTTTGGACCGTGGATCTGGGTTGGTGCCTGGGGGTGACCCCATGCTTCCTCTGGGTCTGGCACATAGGAGGTATTAAGCGTTTTTTCAAATGTCTTAGCCCAAATGTGAGTCTGCACGTGGACACGGTCCAGGGGCCAGTACATTAGAAAGGATCAGCTTCACCTCCAACAATTAAGAGATTCTGCAGTGGTAGCTTAGTGGAGTCCTGCCAGGGGCTGGGCACTGGGTCACCTGCACTCAGCTTGTTCCCTCTGCTGAACCCCAAGTAAACAGCCCACGCTTTGCTTCAGACGGCTGTCTCTCCGATCTCAGGGTCCTTGACTTCGAGGGTCAACCAACTGCCCCCAAAATGAGACGTAAAGATGTAAAGCAAAGGACATAATATTCAGGCACTTTGCAACCGACCCTCAGGGCAGAGAATTGGAATAAGTGAACCTTGGGGACAAGAGGAAAGAGTTACAAGAAAGGAGGCGTATTTTCTTGCTTCAGTGTATCTGAACACTCTCGGGGGTGTGTGTGTGTGTGTGTGTGTGTGTGTGTGTGTGTGTGAGTGTGTCTTCAGGTCCCCTCTGCTTCTTCCACATTTAACACACTCCCATACATTTCTGATTCTGAACCAGGAAATGTGTTGTAGACTCTGAAAGCTGAGGGGCTCTTAGAAACCTTCTCTTTTATTTGGGATGAGGTGGGGATCACCAAGGAGGAAACGGTGAGTTAAAATATCTCCTTCTCTAGGAACTGAATCTTTAAAAACACTAAGCCCTACGGTCCTGCTTTCACCTGAGCAAACTAGGGAGTGTGCACCACAGTGCAATGTGAACACACCTGCCATCAGCTACAGCCTTGAACTAACCCCCTGTTATGAGAAAGCCTGTTATGAAAGGTGCCATGACTTACCTGCAACACCTGCGAAGCTGTGGCCTTTCACTATGGTCCAACCAAGGTCTGGCATTTGGCCCGGGACAGGAAAAGCCCAGGGATTGCTCGAAGGTGGGCAGACTTATGGTCTGAAGGTTTCCCGGGCAGATCAAGCTCCAGGGTGCCCGATCCTTTCCACACTACTGGACCAGCATAGGCAAGGCCACCTTCTGAGGACTTTGTCAGTGACATGCCCACCTGATGGTCGTGTGCAGGACGAACTGGTCTGGATGAGGCCCAGTGGGAATGAAACTGTCAAAGTTACCGAAACGAAGATATGCCAGCTTTGCCTGAGAAGCCTCGTCTCTAGAAACAAATGTAGACCAAGGCCAGCCTTAAAGCTCATGAGTAAAAAATGAACATGGCCCCAAACTCAAGCTACTCTTTTTCATGTAGACAATAAATGCTCCACGGCCGAAACTCTGCCATGAACCACCAGGAAGAATTCTCAGAGAAGGTGAACAACCACGGCCATTCCATCTGGAACAGTAAGAGAAGAGATTGGACCACCCTACCACTATACACGTGCACACACATGCACATACAACACAGACACACACACACAACCACAGCATATCCACCATCCCTGAGACCTGTCTGGGTGACCCGTCAGAAGCCAAGGGTCCATCTCTCCCCTTCCCCTGGATCCACCATGATGACAAGTGCCAGACTTCCCACCAGACTTCCAGCTCTACTGCCCGGTCCAGGACTAGGGATGGATTCACAGGATTTATTTCATCTTTCAGTTGACTTAAGTGCTCTGTAATATAATGGGAAGCAGAAAATGCATGCAAGCTGCACAGAAGTTTCTTCCCAATTGTGTTCATGGGACTTCCACAGAGTTCATTTTAGATTATGCCTACTTGGCTAAATTTTACTGAATGTTTACAAAGGATTGCTTGATGCAGGTCAGAGCACTGGCTTCATCTTTCTAAGATTTTCATGAGCTGTAAGTATTTCCAGCCACACCACAAAATCCCACAGCAGAACTTGATTTTGCACGTGAAGGAGAAAAGCCAAGGGGATTCGGTCCTATAGAAAGATTGAGGGAATAAAATGCAAATAACTATAAAGTAGAACACCCCACCCATGTTATTGCCCCCGTTTTTCTTTACAGCATCTTCATTAAAAAAAATCTGAAACTTGTAGAAGGCCTAATTTCTGAAGGCACCATTACATCTATCCCACTTTTGCTATAATTCACCGTACTTTATCAAAGAACATACAACACACTGAATAGATTTGTAGTTTCCCCCCTTTCATCAATTCCTAAATGCTTTCACTTGGTGTATTTTATTTACGCTTCACTAAGTCTTGAAAGATAACAGAAGTAGACCATTGTCCACAGGGGAATACTACAACAGTACAGAGGATAAGAGACGTTAAATGTCCTGATCAAATTCATACAAGAGGCCAGTTGCAATTTACAAAGTCACAAGCACGTGCCTTAATCTTCCGGTGTAAGATCACAAGGCACTGATCTACCATCCTCACCATATTCAGCACATATTCAGAGATACTTTCCAACTGCTATTGTACCACAGAGTGAGGTCAATCCCTCCTGCCCCTCAACTCCTCAGAGTAATTCCAGCAATCTGAAGGTATGAGGAGTCATGTATTCCCACATCATGCTGCCTACATTACAGACAGACCTCAGAGAAATTGCAGGTTGGGTTCCAAACCACAGCAATAAAGCAAATATTGCAATAAGTTGAGTCTCACAAATTTTTGGTTTCCTGGTGCATAAAAAAGTTATGTTTACACTATACTGTAGTCAATTAGGTGTGCAATGGCCTTATGTCTAAAAAATGTGCATACCTTCATTAAAAATACTTTATTGCAAAAAAAATGCTAGCCATCATCTGACCCTTCGGCGAGTCATAATCTTTTTGCAATGGTAACATCGAAGATCACTGATCACTTTCCACTTATACAAGGTACATAGAATAGTCAAATCATAGAGTCAGAAAGTACATTGGTTGATGTCAGGGGCCGGGGGGTGGGGCGGTGGGGAGGGGGAATGGGGAGTTAGTGTTTAATGGGGACAGAGTTTCA
The DNA here is from genome assembly GCF_028564815.1 of Eubalaena glacialis. Taxonomy (NCBI): domain Eukaryota; kingdom Metazoa; phylum Chordata; class Mammalia; order Artiodactyla; family Balaenidae; genus Eubalaena; species Eubalaena glacialis. The sequence continues at coordinate 125,577,272 of NC_083723.1, read as the reverse complement.
GTTTAAGAAGGTGAAAAATTTGGGAGATGGATGATGGTGCAAGTTGCACAACAGTGTCACTGTACTTAGTGCCACTGAACTGTACTGTTAGATATGGTTACAGTAGTATGTTTTACAGTATGTGACTTTACCACAATAAAAAAACGTTAAAAGAAAAGATCACTGATCACAGATCACCATAACAAATGTAATAAAAACGAAAAAGTTTGGAATATTGTGAGAATTACCAAAAGGTGGTACAGAGATGCAAGGTGAGCAAATGCTATTGGAAAAATGGTGCTGATAGAATCGCTCCAGGAAGGGTTGCCACAAACGTTTGATTTGTGTCTGCAAAGTGCAGTACAACGAGGTGTGCCTGCCCTTCAGTTCATACAGACTTGCATCTGGGAAGCCTATGCACAGCCATCTTGGTTATCTCATACAAGAAAGGTCAGAATCACCTTAATGGGGTCAGCACAGTGGTTCACACACTAGTTGTACTTTAGATTCACTGGAGTAGCCTTTATAAAATACTGACACCCAGGCCCCGCTGCAGGTATTCTGATTATGTCTGGGGTAGGACAGGCCATCTGTATCTTTCTAGATCCTCCCTAGGCCAATCTAATACATTATCAAGAACAACAAACGCCAGAGTCGTTTTCTCTTGTTGGACACATGTCTTGTCGTTGCTGATCTTTACTTCTCTTAGAGAAAATCTATTTCTGGAAGTTTCTGTCTCATTCAAGCTTACTACTTGAAATCACAGACTCAAGATCAAATTCAGACTTTAAGGATGTCATGAGCAAACTTATAGACTTCTGCTTCTGGCCATATGGAAAAACAGGGACCGGATTTACTCTCCTTCCTACAACTATAAAATTGGAAAAACACAAGAAATAATGTGTTTTGTAGACTTTAGACAATAGGCAGTAGAAGAGAGTAATCCCTGAGAGATAGGAAACAAACAGATGAACTAACAAATGCCCCAGATCACAGCCTGGAGAAAGTTCCCAGGCCTTAACATAAGAAGGCAGACTGACATAACACCTGGCAGTCGCACGAGTTGAGGACACAGAGTCTAGAGCTCAAGGAGGCCAATGGAGCTGGAATTTTTGGAGCAGAGGACCGTAAAGGAAAGAGCTTCACAGTCAGACCTGCAGCTGTGTCCCCTGGAGCCTTTCACTGAGTATTTATCTGCATACAGGTGTGACTGTGAACTGAACAAAAAAATCCCGTATCAAAATATGTGCAGTGCAGGTAAAGGAGTGCCAAGAGGGAGGTTATGGCAACTTCCATAATCTGGGAACTTCCATAGCCTGATAAAAAGCACCTAAGAAAAAGCCACAGGTAACATTATACTTAACAGTTAAAGGCTGAACACTTCCCCCACTAAGATCAAGAACCAAGCAAGGATTTCATCTCTCACACTTTTATTCACCATTGCACTGGCAGTCCCAGCCACTGTAATAAGGCAGGAAAAAGAAATGAAAGCTACACAAATTGGAAAGTAGTAAGTCAAACTGGCTTTGTTTGTAGATGATATGATCATCTATGTAGAAAATCCTAAAGAAAAAAAAATCTATGGAAAAGCTACTAAAATTAATGAGTCAGTTTATCAAGGTTGTTTGATAAAAGGTCAATGTACAAAAATAAATTATATTTCTATACAATAACAGTGAACTATTGGAGTTGAAATTGAATTTTAAAAATTAAAAAACGTTTAAAATATTATTAAAAATATAAATGAAGGAATGAACTTTAAAAATGTGTAATACTTTTAAACTGAAAGCTATAAAACACAGTAGAGAGGAATTTTAAAAGACAAATTCGTGGAGAGATGAACATGCATATATATTAATAGACTCAACATTACTAACATGTCAATTCTCCCAAAATTGATCAACAGAGTCAATGCAATCCCAATCAATACCCAGATGGATTTTCTATACAAATTGACAAGCTCATTTTAAAATTTATATTGAAATGCAAAAAACCTAGAATAGCCAAAACAATGTTAAAGAGGAAGAAAATCCTAGGACTTAAACTAACTGATTTTAAGACTTTTTACTAAAGCTACAGTAATCAAGATTGTGCAATAATGGTGTAAAGGAAGTCAAATAGACCATCAGAAGAGAAGAGAGAGTCCAAAAATAGACCCATATACATATAGCTAATTGATTTTCAACAAAGGTGCAAGTAAAGGCAACTCAATGGGGAAATGATCTTTATTTCAATATACTGCATTAAAACAATGCAGTATACACACACACACACACACACACACACACACACACACACACAAGATCCTACAACGTTATTTCACACCACTTACAAAATTTAACATGAAATGGATTACAGAACTAAATGTAAGAAAACAATAAAATATCCAGGAACAGACATAGGAAAACAATTTACTGACCTTGGATGAGACAACAGTTTCTCAAATAGGACATGAAAAGCAAAATCATAAAAGAAAAAATGTGATTAATTAGACTTCATCAAAATTAAAAGACTTTACTCTTCAAAAGACACTACTAAGGCTGTTAAGAAAATAAAACCAAGCCACATGCTGGAAGAAACTATTTACAAAATATTTATTTAACAATACATATTTAGAAATTCAATAATATGAAGGCAAACAGCCTAATAATAAATTAGCAAAGGCTTTGCACCACCCCTTTGCCAAAGAAGTTACAGATGGCAAATAAATTCACAAAATCATTACCCACCATATGCCAGTTTCTTACAAAGTTAAACATGTACTTATTGGATGACCAGCAGTTCTACTCCTAGATATTTTCCCAAAAGAAATGAAAACTTATGTTCACAAAATTACCTGTACATGAATGTCTATATCTTTATTCAAAATAGCTCCAAGCAGGAAGTAACCCAAATGCCCTTCAACTGTTGAGAGGATAAACAAAGAGAGCTATGTCCACACAAAAGAATTCTACATAATAATAAAAAGGAAGTAACTATAGAGACATTCTACAATACTGCTGAATCTCAGAAGCTTTTTACTAAGAGAAAAAGCTTAGACACAAAGGGACACAAACTCCATGATTCCATTCACATGAGATTCTAGAAAAGACCCACCTGTTGTGATTGAAAGCAAACCTGTGATTTCCAAGGGCCAGGGGTGGGGAAAGGAATTGACTGTAAAGGAGGGGAAGGGAACTGCTTTTGGTGATAAAATATTTTATATCATGATAATGATGATGCTTACATGACTTGATACATTTTTCAAAACTCAACACATCACAGTGGAAAATTGGGAAATTTTAACAAATGCAGATTTTGCCTCAATAAAGACAGCCCAAGCAAGTGGATGAAAGAAAACAAAAAAGAAAAGAGTGTGAACTTACTGTGCAATGAAGGGAAAATATTTCACCATCATCACTACAGTGCCCCAGTTAGGGTGTTTTTCTATCAAAGTTGGGGAGGATAATGTAATTTAATGAGTTGATCTCTGGAATACTATGCATCAGTTAGAATCAAAGTTCAAGAAGCGACACTAATAGAGCTCAAAAGCAAAGAAATGAAGGAAAAATAAGAACCCGAATGAGCACTATGGCACAGTATCACTTACTGAACTTTGTACTCCATCATCCTGACATAGCAAAGCTGGTGGAAAGAAGCTACTGCTCCGTCAAAGCAATGAGAACAACAGCAAAAACAGCCAAAACCTGCTTCTTTAGAACTCTGGAAATTAACCAACAGCATGCAACACCCAAGGAGTGTTGATTCAAGGAAAATGGCTGAATCCCAGCAAGGACAGTGGGTTTCGAGTCATTCTGACTTGTCCTATTTCCATACCCCACTCCGGGTGGGCAGGTTAAACACAGTTACCAGATCACACAGCGACCCCACTCCTAGGTGAACATCCCAGAGAAAGGAAAACCTATGTCCGCACAAAGCCTGTACACAGACGCTCAGGGCAGCATTATTCCTAATAGCCGCAAAGGGGAAAGAGGCCAAATGTCCACAATTGATGCATGGATACGTGGCATTTCCATACCCTGGGATATTATTATCAATAAGTCATAAAAAGGAATGAAGCTTCAACACATAGTGCAGCACAGATGAACCCAGAGAACACTATTCTAGATGAAAGAAACCAGTCACAAAGATCACACACTGCATGATTCCATTTATAGGAAATGTCCAGAACAAGCAAATGTCAGGTGGCCAGGGGCAGGCGCAGCAGGGAACGGTGAATGAATACTAACATATATGAGGTTTCTTCCTTGAGATGATAAAATATTCTAAACTTAGATCAGGGTGTAGGTTGCACAACTCTGAATACACTAAAAACCAGTTTAATTGTACACTTTAAAAATAACAATTTTGTGGTTTGTGAATTACACATCAATAAAAAATTCATCATTAAAAAAATCATCCCAAGAGGGAAGAGATATGGGAACATATGTATATGTATAACTGATTCACTTTGTTATAAAGCAGAAACTAACACACCATTGTAAAGCAATTATACTCCAATAAAGATGTTAAAAAAAAAAAAAAAAAATCATCCCCAGGACTTCCCTGGTGGTCCAGGGGTTAAGAATCCACCTTCCAGTGCAGGGAACGCGGGTTCAATCCCTGGTCGGGGAACTAAGATCCCACATGCCGCAGGGCAACTAAGCGCGCGAGCTGCAACTACTGAGCCCACGAGCTCTGGATCCCCCATGCCACAACTACAGAGCCCACGCGCCCCGGAGCCTGCGAGCTGCAACCAGAGACAGAAAACCCACATGCCACAAGAAGAGAGAAGCCCTTGCACCACAATGAAAGATCCCGCATGCCTCAACGAAGATCCCGCGTGCCACAACTAAGACCCGACGCAGCCAAAAAAAAAGGAGCCCCATAAGTTCAACGGTATATATATTTTTACAATAACCTATTTAAAGAAAAGGACATACAGCAAAAACATTAGAATGAATGCTTTGGGGAAGGGCAAAAGGAGAATGCGACATGGGGAAAGGGGAACCTTGCCCCACACCTTAATTCTTATGCAGAATTAAGTCAGGATTTTGCACAAGGTGTTTAAAAATTAAAAAGAGAATAAGAAGACTTGCTCTCAAGTGAGCTGCCCTCCCTCGATGCTCCCACAGCCCCCGCTGGAGGACAGGACATGCCTTGTGCTCGGCTGCTGGTGTAGGGAGTGAACAAATGTCCGTAGGTGCTGGGGCAGCCCTTTAGGTCAACAGAGCTGTGGAATACGGGGCAGAGCGCACGACCAGGCCAACTCCTCTATCTGGGATCTCACAAGATTCCTAGAGATCCTTGATCAACGGGGCATGAACAAAACTCACTGCTGTTCTCTCTGAAGCCCAGGAGTTTGGTTTCAAGGTGTCGAGCTAGTACCAGCAGAGAACCCCAACCAGAAACTCAACAACTCAGCTGTTTTTGCCACACCTTCTATTTCTGTAACTGAATTAATTATTCCTTCTCTGATTCCTGGTTCCTAAGTTTTAGTAGCCCTTGACTTGTGCCCATGTATAGTTTGTTAGAGAATTAAAACCCTCTCTCGTACACACACACTCACAATTCCATAAAACACCAAAACGAAGCATCACAGACAGCCAACAGGCTTGTGGTGGGAAATCCGGGAGGGACTCGGGCCTCTGGGTCGCGCGGCTAGTACTCCAGCTGACGGACAGCACTGTGTTCAGCCAGTCTGAGAAATGTTCCCAGTGGTACAGCTGAAGAGACGTGCAATGAAGCCAATCCCCCTGCATCCCCCTGCCCCATCGCTGCAAGGACGTCCAGGTGGTCTCCAGGGGCCCTGCTATAACCCCTGCTGCTGGCCCGTTGAGCAGGCGCCTTGCTTCAGTGGCTCCTAGTAACAGCTGGGGTCCAAGGTGCTGGGAAATCTCCTTAAGGGAAACAGAGCTAAATTACATAACACGTCGTGCTTCTCAGGAAGGATAAGTGCATCAGGTCTGGAACGCTAAACCCTAAGCCACCAATGTCCTCCAAGCACAGGAGGGCTGGGTTATGCATGTAGATGAACATCCCCCCTCGCCTTTGAGAACTGGATCTCCCGGAAGTCTCCTTCTGACCCAGAGATCACTGACTTTGGGATAAATGAGGTTTTCTTCATGTTGTCTAGTACCTCTTCTAAGAGTAGTTACATTTTACCAAAGTCCCACATCCCTTAAAAAGTCAACTATGAAAAATCGGCTTAATTACTCTCCTTCACTGGAACAGGAGGGCAGGAAGATGCAGAGGCCGACGTGGGTGGATGGAGAGATGAAGGGTGAATGGCAATGGGACAGAGGGAAGAGGGGAGGACAGAGGCAGTGGGGACCGAGGTCCCTCTTGTCCTGTGGAGGGAGAGTGGGAGCCTCCAGGGGGATGACTGTTTTCTGTAAAAAATTTTGGAGGAAAACTGACTGCATCATAAACACCAGACCATACACACACACACACGAATCAATTGTGAATACAGTTGAATATGGTTTATGTCAGAACCCTGGATATATGTGTATTTTTCAATCTAATCACCTCACAACACAAAAGATTTTCTCCACAAGAAGCTTTTGGCCACCACCAGGGAGATGTTTTTATGAGTCTGTGATTCCACTCTCATTCATCTGTCACATCCACTGTCACAAAGGCAAGGGGTTCCTTCCCAAAGCCTCTCTCACAGCTCCCTCTTCTTTAAAGCCTGATCCAATCCCAAGGGTCTGAAAATTTATCAATCGCCCTGGTATGACTTTCCTCCATGGAGAATGGAGCCCTCAGCAAGTTTGTATCATCAAAAAAATAAATTAATTAATTAACACCAGCTCAACAGGAAAGTGGGTAATCCTTTTGTACCAAAACAAGCATGTTTCCAAATGAACAGTGCCGCTGTAGGTTCTGTTATCGCTCAGAGTAATACAAACATTATACCAAGGGTGCATTGGCTTAGTTTTGCACAGACTGATGAAACAAAGCTATTTCATCTTTGTCCACAGAGGACCAGACTGTGGAGCCAGGGCTTCACTCTTAGCGCCTGTGTCTTGTGCACTAAAGCAGGACCACAACGGTTAACGAGGGGAAACTACAGAAATACCCAAATATTTAAGCGCTGAGAGGTGTAGACACAGAGACACCGCAACACTGCCAAGATTCCAAACTGGTACTAGTTGTAATGTGCCAGCTAATGGGAGCACTGTTGAGTATATGCCCCAGCTGATTTTAGAAAAGAAATATTATGAGATGCCCTGGATAAAGGCCACGGGTGCAGATTAAGAAAACCCTGGCCGACCGATGAAACACTGTATCATACAAGGAAACAAACAGAGCAGAAATTTTTATTAACACACTTGTCCGAATTAACCCAAAGGCTAACTCCTTCCCCAAAAAACAAACACAGAGACAAGAAGAATGAGGAGGGCATCAGGGCCAAGCCAGCTTTCACACAGCCTGCTCCTGCCAGACGCCTCTCAGAAATGACATCTGTGAACAAGGAAGGAGCCACCAACGTGGGAGATGCAAGTCCACCTGGTCTACTGTTCTTGGAGCTCAGGTGACAACTAAGGTCCCCAAAGTCTACTGGGAGCAGGTGCAGACTCGGGTTTGGGGGCCCAGGCCCTGGAGCCTGGCAGGAAACACGGGCATCTGGTGAGCATAGGTCATGGAGCCTCGCGTGCCCGGTGGGTATTTGCGCTGCTGGGTGACCTCAGACCATGTTACCTCTAGAAAATGTCCTATTTTCAGAAATGCCAATAATGGAGGAGTATAACAGACATTTTCCAGAAAAACTCGTAACATTTTAACACCTCCAGACCACATGAATTTTTGTTAGTAAATCTGGAAATTAGTACACATTCACAAATAGTAAATTCTCCTCAGTAGACTGAGTTGCGAGGGCTCAGGGAGAGGCCTGGTCCCTTCTGGGGTTTAAATGAGTATTTAGGAAGGAGCAAGGGGGCCCCGTCTCTCTGAAAGCGGCCTCTGAAGCAGGAGGCTTTCTCCAGCTCAGACCCTGAAACCCAAGAGGGAAGCCGGGCCGCTGCCCCGGCTTTCACTCTGGTGCTTCCTTGCTCTTGCTACAAACTTAGTGTGTTCTTTTCTCTCCCACCCTTCTTACCTTCTCTCTTACCCTCACATCCCTTTTGCTCTCATTCCCCATTTTACAATATGGCATACTCCTTACAAAAACTACAGCTCTCGTGAGGATATTTTCTTAGCCTAGGAGCCTTCAATAAGTATGATTAAATATATATATATATATATATATATATATATAGTGCAAACCCTTTAAAGGAAACAAATGAAGGAGCAGTTCATTCACGCCGGGTAGGAGGACCTAAAGCCTCCAAAATAAAGAGCACCTTGGAACTGGGTCTTGAAGGATGAGTAGGAGTTTATTAAGTATAGAAATGAAGGAAGAGCATCCCATGAAAAAAGCACATGCACAAAGGCATGGAAATGAGAAATTTCGTGTGAAATTCAAGACATTGCTGCTTGTGTTCTGTTGCTTAAAGGTTGAGTACTTATGGGTTGAGAAGGTGGTGTTTCAAGATGACTCTTAGGCTTCTAGATTGTCCTTTTTGGGTCTATGAGGGCAGCATTAACCAAGACAGGAAGTACAGGAAGGCGAGAATGTTTCCAGGTGCAGATGATGTGTTTCCCTTCTGCCATGTTGAGCATGAGGTGGCCATGGAGCTACCAGTTCTAAATGTTCGTTAGGAGTTTCTCAAGTAGAAATCAAGTTCACGTGAGGGGCTGGTACTGAACATACGGCGTGACGGCTGTGGTATATGAGACCAAAGGAACAGATAAAGTCACAGTGACTACATGACATTAGATAATTAACAAGACTGAGGCCAGGAAGCCAGTGTTTAAAGTTCAGGAACACACAGAAGCAAAAAGGAGAGAACTGAAATAGTTTGCAGAAAAGGCGAGAGCTCGTATTATCACAGGAACAAAGGCAGAACCAAACTTCAAAGACGAACAAGGTCACTGGTATCAAATTCTGTAGAAATATACCAAACAGGGTAAGGATTTAAAGTAAACCATCGGATTACAAAAATAAAATAAAATAAAATAAAAACTAAAAACCTGTTGCACAGAGCTCCCCTTCAAAACTATCGTGTGGAAGAGGTGTTTATCTTCAGGGCACCCACTGCCCCTTTCAGATTTTTCCTTTCAAAATCAGTCACCCACTGTGGATCTTTTAAATAAAGGTTTGTGAAAACCCATCTGAGCTGCCTTTAAACTGCCTCCAGAATGCCAGGACATCAGCTTTCCCGGAGACAGAGCGCTGCATGTATTCTCTCCTCCCCAGCTACACACATCTCTCCTGTACAACTGGCGCTTCTACAGGAAACTAATCAGCCGCCTCGAGGTCTGACGCGGGGTGGTGGCCCCGTGCTCTGGGCAGGTAGTGGACAGACGCCAACAACAGAGCTTCATTCCTTTGGAAAAGGAACACTCCTTAATCCTCGAGCCGTGCTGGAGGTGCCACAGCCTCGCGGAGCTACAGGTAAAACCAGCCCTGGTTGGCAACTGGTGAGGAAAAGGGGAAATCATCACCTTCCGACCTCTCCTGAGAGGATAAGCAGATGAGATGAGGTTGAAACACAGCTTTCGGATCCCTGATACAGATTTAGCCAGGTAAGTTGAGTTGGTACCTCAAGGACCAAGGACAAGGGGCTTGGATAAGCGCCAGGGAACCTTGTTCTCGGCAGCCGTGGGACATCTGCTTCTTTCACCTTCCTGGAGAATCTTTTTATTCTGAGACTCCTTAAAAATAGCTCTGAGCAATTTTCAAAGACTCATCATCATTAAAGGGGTGTTAGAAATCATCACATCTATGCAAACTCAAAGCACAGCAGGATTTTCCAGCCACCTGCCCACCTGGGAGGTGGGGAGAGCGGAAGACTCCCAACACACTGAACTTCCAGGACGGTTTAGAACCCTTTGGAAAGCATCCATGAAAGGCTGGACTTTCTCCTGAAGGGACACCAGTGGAAAACGTGTGCATGTCTGCAGGCAAGGATGCACCCTCAGATCACCTAATGACCTGGTAGGTAGGTAGATATCCACTTGGGACCCCTACCTGGCAGCTCGGAGTCTGCAGAGAGGACATATTCCTTCCCTAGAGATGAAAACTCAATGCACACAGAGTGAGCTGGGCTGCTGTGTTTTGCTTAAAGTACCAACAAATGATTCATAGGTTCAGTGAGGAAAATATTGCATTTTTTTCCCGGTGACAAGATAAAGTTCAATATCTGCTCACCCTGTTCAATTTCCACTTTCCCTTACATCAACCATCACCGATCTTTTACAATAATGTATAGAGCAAATGCCCGTGGCGTTTGCCCACAAGAATCTTTCCTGACCCAGATGGTGTGTGACTACAAAGAAAGTGGCCGATTTGTTTTGACAAACTAAAATGATTCCAATGATAAGATTATGTCTACACCAGAAGCCAGCCCAGCTGCTAGAGCTCGATCACAAACTTCATTGGCGAGACTTGTCTCCAAATGGCTTTTGACTGTCTTAAAAAAACAACAACAAACATCTATCCGTAAGGGATCAACTGCTGCCCCCAATTTCTGAAGAGATTCAAAAGAAATTGTCATAGAATTCCAAAGAAGAGAGACAAATTTGTTCACACATTGACCAAATTATGCCATATGCCATGGGAGCAGCATTCATGTTGATCATCATTTATAGTAAATTTGACAGAAAAAAGTCAGTTTCATTACTATGTCTCTGTGGACTTTATAGAGGAGTATATATGGACTCAAAAAAAATACTGGAAAAAAATCACAAATGCTGATGTGTCTTTCCAGATTCTACCCTAACACACTAGGTGCTTTAAATTTTTATTCTATCAGAAAACGTGAGTAATGTTATTACTCAGCTGTAAAAAACAGAATGAAATAATGCCATTGGCAGCAACATGGATGGACCTAGAGATGATCATGCTAAGTGGAGTAAGTCAGACAGAGAAAGACAAATACCATATGATATCACTTATATGTGGAATCTAAAATAAAAAAGAGATACAAATGAACTTAGTTACAAAACAGAAATAGATCCACAGACACAGAAAACAAACTTACGGTTACCAAAGGGGAAAGGTAGGGGAGAGACAAATTAGGAGTCTGGGATTAACACATACGCACTCTTATATATAAAATAGATAAATAACAGGGACCTGCTGTGTAGCACAGGGAACTATACTCAATATTTTGTAATAACCTATAATGGAAAAGAATCTGAAAAATATATACATATATATGAATCACTGTGCTGTACACCCAAAACTAACACAACATTGTAAATCAACTATACTTCATTTAAATGAAAGGTGAAGGAAGATATGCATTTTCATACACTGTTGGGGGGACTATAAATTGGTGCCACCACTTGGGAATATGCTTGTCATTTTCAATTTCAATTTAAAATATAGGTAACTTATATCCCAGCCATTGCATTTCTCAGTATCTCTGCAGGAGGAACACAAACATGAAGGTAGAAGAGGAATATAGCAAGATGATGATTGTAGCCTCACTGCTCAAAGCAAAAGTGTGAAAGCCACCTGCATGCCTGTCAATAGGGGAATAGCTTTTTTAATTGAAGCATACAGTTGCTGTACAATATTATGTTACAGGTGTACAGTACAGTGATTCACAACTTTGAAAGGTTCACTCCATTTATAGTTATTATAAAGCATTGGTTATATTCCCCGTGCTGTACGATATATCCTTGTAGCTTGTTATATACATAGTGGTTTGCACCTCTTAATAGGCGAACAGTTTTAGAGGCTACAGGATGTCCGCACCATAGATCACTCTGCAGGGGTTTGCGTGAATGAGGTGCATATGTTCAAATCTAAGTCAACAAATGGGTGTTACCAAGCCCTGTTGTTGGGTGATGCATAAGGTGAGAAAAAAAACCTCAGCATAATGTTATTTATGTTAAAAAAAATCTACAAAATTATATCTATATATCTAAGTACCCTAATGTGTATATACACGTATATGAACATGTATGTATATGTGTATGTGTATTTATGTATATATAGGTATACATTTTACACTTTATAAATATTTATTTAAATATATTGATATTACTTAATATTAATATGTATTTCACTATTCTATTAATATTATAGATAGTATATAAAGATTAGACATTTACCTATCAAAGTAATGACAGCAATTCCTTCTAGGAATTCCCGGGAGAAAGGCTGTGGAGATGATGAAAGAGGACGTGAGCCTTGTGTTCAATTTGTTAATATATTATCAGGACAATGCATTAGTATATTTCCTGCATACTTAAACTAAAATTACAGTACCTATGACGAGCTCACAATAAGATTATACAAACACCTGCCTTTGTTTCACACATCTGATGCCCACTCCTAGGAAAAGGTATTGAGAGAAACCAAAGCAGAATAAATAAGAGTCCAAAGATAAAAGAGGAATTCTATTTTAAAATTTGAAATATAATTTGTCATTTTCAATTTAAAGTATATGTAACTTACATGTGTCCACTGTCCACGAATCCACCCCTACACACACACACACACACACACAGTCCAGAAAGGGGTCTTAGGGACACAAGACACCTCAAAGGGGGTCCAGTCTATTTCTGTGAGATTTGGGTCCCTCAACAAGCTTCTCACCAAGCACTCCTGTAACTCATCCAACACCAAGGATGCCAGGGAGTTGACTGAGCACACAGTACTGTGAGGCCATAAACATATCCTGACAAGAAAGATAAGGGAATGGTAAAGAAAAAAACAAGAAGAAGAAAGTAAAGGAATAAACATCCCACTGCATAGTAATTATACCAAGAAGTATGATTTGTACTGGGAGTTGGCATAAATCTCATTGCAATCAGCTCTCCTGACTCCAAATCAGAGTCGAAAATGAACTCTATTTAATTCTTTCAGAGTGGGAATTAATTAGGAGAAAAAGTTAACAATTTGGCTTTCCACTTGAAGTGTCTGTAGGAAACGTGTTTTTTCACTGTCTCAACAAATTCTACCCTTTTCCTCAGGAGGCTGCAGTAAAAAAAAAAAAAAAAAAAAAAAAGCAACAAGTTGAGTCCCCCTGAAAATATGATAACAACCGAGGGGATCCTGCACCCCACACCAGCTGAGTGAGTGGGGTCCCCCCCCACTCATGGGCCCCAGGACACCTGGGTTCATGGAGGCCCATTAACAGCACGCATGCTCTGTGCCAGGAACAAAGTGCTGCGGATCTGAGGTCAGAAGCCTGCTATTTATACTACAGGGAAAAAAAAGTCATGGCTTCTTGTTATTGGCATTCTCTTACCCTTAGTGCCCAGCAGCATCGAAACAGCCCCCAGCAGAGTGGAGAGGAGGGCAAGTTCTTGGCTTGCCTTTGAAGCACGCCATCATTCATTTTTGCCACCAAATGCCTTTCATTAGAGGATCTCTGAAGTCATCAGTAGGTGAGCACGTGTATTCCCTGGACAGCTCTCTCTGCCAGGCAGGTAAATATTATCACAAGCAGAGAGAGTGGGTGTGTGCCTACAGAGCAGATTGCCTTCCAAGTGCTTGGGAAGCAGTTTTTTGTTTGTTTTTGTTTTTAATTTGTCCATGTTCACAGGTGCCGAGCAGAGGCCCTGGAGAACAGAGGGCCTCCCTCTACACAGCCCAGGAAGGGAGCCAGACGTGAGGGGCGAGATGCCCCGGGCTTTCAGGGGGCAGCACCCAGAGAGCTGATTTCAGCTATAGTATCTGCTCCTGCTGTCCGGCACCCCCAGAGATGGGGCTGCATGAGGGGAGGACAGAGAACCTCATGTATGTCCACGTGGGAGGGAGAACGGTGACTTGCCAAGGGTGCAAGCCCCCTCCAACCATCCTGTGGTTTAAAAAGAAGTCAGACTCAGCCAGCCAGGAAGAGCTGAGGTTGAAGGACCCCTACAGAGAAGAGGCTGGTGCTACAGGGAATATATGGATGGATGAGGGAGCAAAGGAAAACATATGAAATCCAGAGTGGCAGCTCCCTCCCCAAATCCATCCTGCAGCTATAACTGAACTGTAGTTGAGTGCACTCCCAGCCTCCCTTGCAGCTGGGTGCAGCCATGGACTGAGTTCTCACAGGTGAAACGTAAGCAGAGGTGACGCCGGGTCTTGATGGAGGCTCCTCCATATTCTCTCCCCTTTCCCATGAGCTGGAGCATTGATGTGCCCTGTGATCCAGCTTTGGCCATACCCAAGGTGAACGTGGAGCAAGAAATGGAAAGGAACCAGAGTTCCCAAGTGATTGCATGGATCGGAAGTGCCCGGAGAAATAAATTTTTTAAGTTTTGATAAAAAAATAAAATAAAGTAAAGTAAAATAGAATAAAATAAAGTAAAATAAAATAAAATGAAGTCAGACTCAAAAGAAACAGATGTACCCAGCGCCATGCCAAACCCTGGGGTCCTGGCCAAAACTGCAGGTCTTGGGCAAGGTGAATCTCCCCTTCTTTTTCTGCTCGCCCACCTCATCTCCATTTCCCAGCCTGCCCTGCAGCTGGGCCTGGTCACATGACTGAGTCCTGCACAGCAGAAGGGGATGCACGTGGGGGCCATGACTGTCTCCACATGGAGTCCTCCCTGCTCTTTACCCGGCCAGGGGTGGAATAAAGCAGTCCCTTAGAGAATATCAGAAGATGTACAGTGGAGATGGCCAAGCCCACTTAGAGGTACCTGCTCCCATCCCACTAGCTTATTACACTGGCATCAAGTACACGTTTACTGTGTCTGATTCTTTATTTATCATGCGGTCTATTTGCTACAGCAGTTCGCCTGCCCTAAGCTCCGTGAATCATAGAGTTACTCACCAAAGAGCATGTGAACTTGTTCAGGAAGTAGATGAACACACACTTCTTCACGTGAAAGAGGAATGAGAAACAGAAAGAGGTGGTTCTGAATTTTTTATGTCCAAACATCAGAAAACACAGAGAGTGGAACGTAGGACGAATGACCCACTGGATTAAAGCTGAATTAGGGATTTTCACAACATGAGATAAACCACAGCATTTCCCCTACTCAGGCCTCATTCTCTTCCCCTGTAAACTGGGGGTGTGCACCCTGTGAACGAGGAAGTCCATCCAGCTCTGGTCTCCAAGATGTCTGTGTTCAGGTGGGAAGTGGGTTGACGTGAATTGTTTCAGAAGCTCTGAGAGGCAGGGTCTGGCTCTGGAGGGTCTTCAGAATGGCTGGAGACGCTCGGCCATCCACACAACAGGCCCCGACTGTAGACCGATCCAGTGGATAGTCGGTGGGACTTGTAGTGACCTGGGAGGACCCATCAGTGCAACAGGCATGGTAAATCCTTCAAATCCTCCTACACATTCTCTCTCAAATTCTACCCTTATTGTCTGATACCTCAGATCGCTGAGGACCATGCGATTGGCTGGATTATTTCGCTGGGCCTCCATATGTTGCTTGAACTACTGTCCCTCTGACTGAACCTCACTAGTGACGTTACGGAACTCAGGTCCGGCTACTCATCGCTCGAAAGCCAATACTCGAGAGGTGAGGTGGTGGCTTTATTCAGGAGGCCAGCAACCTGGGGAGAGGGTGCACTGATGTCCAAAAGCAAACTCCCCCTGTCCATCGGGGAGCAAGGGCTTTTAAAGGAAAGTTTCAGGGGTGTATAAGCAGAGACAGGGGGCTACATGCAAAATCAGCACAGGCAGCTCTGACAGTCATCTTGCAATTGGTCATGCGGTGGTCTGATCAGTGACATCTTGATTTTTCTAAGTACAGTTAATCTTCAGTTCCAGGGTCAGTTTGTTCCCATTTCTTTGAAGCCGGTTCTTGGGACTGTGGCAGCTTATGTCATGGCTACAGTCTGGTCATCATGTAGTTAACTTCTTCTGCCTGGTGGGGCTTTCAGTATCTACAAAACAGCTCAAAAGATATGGCTCAGAATATTATCTATAGCCCTCAAGGAGGAACTAAAGGTCCTTGACTTTGTTTAATGACTCGACTATTATTATTTGGTCTTGTTTGACTCTTTCCTTTGCTTTTGCATTTTCTAATTTCTCTGATTAAATTTATTCTTTGGCTAAAGTTTACGACAGACAAAAGGCAGACAGAGGACATTGTGTGTGTGTGTGTGTGTGTGTGTGTGTGTGTGTGTGTGCAGGGCCAGGAAGGCTCCACAGGGTCCTGTTCTGTTTTAGTGACGGGAAGTCATTTCCTTGGCAGGTCATCCATTCCATTTAGGAACGATGTAAGGAAGAACGTACAAAGAGACTTATCCAAAGTCTGCCGTCTTATAACTTCTCTATTAGCCAGAATTTAGAACTAAGATCATATCTGGCTTTTGTTTGCTTTATTTTTTTTTTAATACTGGGAAAATCCTCAAAGCTTTCACACTGGCGGCAGTTTTTAAGGTGCTGGTTAGAACAGCCTCTAGGTAATGAACACAGCAGGCAGGCACAGGGCTGCAGGATGGGGCTGCTTCTAGAAGCAGCGACAGATAAGCACGCGTGCAAGGTCACTGACAAGGGTTGCAGTGGCCAGAAACCCCCGCGTGCTGAGGCTGGGCTTGGCTGAGGTGTGGAGGAAAGCTGGGTACCACGACTGGGTTGCCTTTCAGAAGTCTGCCCAGTGACAGGCTGAAAGGGTGCAATTCTCGAAAAAGACAGAGGGCCATGGCTCCCCCCATAGCAGCTTACATTTGGCCCATCCTTTGAAAACTGCTGAAGAAAATGCCCAGCCAAGCAGCCTGTATTCCTAAGTCAGACAGGAAGGCCCAGCTGGTCCCCGTGGGGAAGCCATTTGAGACTGTGGCCACCCTCTCTCTGCCACGGCCTTGCTGCCATGTCAGATCCATTGTGGGGTCTTCTATGCCCTGTGAGCTGACAGCTGTTTTCATGCTCATCTGGCTCTCAACCCTGAGTGCTGTCTTCTCAGACTTTCTAGGACAAACACCTCCAGGTCTTTGCAGCCTTCCTCAAAGAGCACCACTGCCCATCCTCTCCATCCTTCCCTAAGTCCTTCTCTGGGGCAGCCCAGCAACCACCCCCAGCCCCGAACTGTGGTTCTGCGCTAAGCAACCAGCAGCTGGAGTTTGAGCATTGGACAAGATCAGGGAGCCCCTGCCCAGGTGTATCTGCCAGCTTCACTGGCCACCTTCTTAGGATCACAATCCAAGGAGTCCTGGCAGGATGGAAAGAAGGGCGGAATCCGTCATTCACACAATCACCACTTCCTCCTTCTTTACGTTATCCTCAGATTTAATAACTGTATCTGAGAGAGCTTATTGGTTAAGGACGTAGGCTCTGAAATCATAACTCTTCTCTTCCATTTACTATTTGTGTGACCTTTCCCAAGTCACTTAGCATCGCCTGTGTCTCATTTTCTCAGCTCTAAAATAATAATAACAACAACATAATAAAAGGACCTACCCTAACAATTATTAGGAGATTATATAACCCAATGCATGTAAAGTACTAAATAGGCCACAGTAAGCATTCATATGTATCCATGGTGATGACGATGATGAAGAGGACTTTTTCCTCCAAGAAGGTTTTACTTCTCCATCAAAGCCATTTATGCAGTTGTTCAGTAGGACAGGATGAAGAACAGAGTCTGTAGAAACCCGCTGGGGCTTTCTGTCCAGGCTGATGTGAATCCACACCCCACTGTCTTATTTTCCAGCACGTTTTTCTCCATCTTACTCATCATGACGCCATGGAGGAATGATGCCACACTCAGGTATCCTGCAGGCTGAAGAAGGCTTCCAGGCCAAATAAAGTTTAATTTTTTTCAAGTTAACTGCCAACGCTGTAAAATTTTTAAATTTTATATAATAACCCATGTTTACAGCTTATCTTAAAAAACTAGGAGCTCTGGTCATTGGGGGCCCCCATTCCCACACTGTGACAATTGGCAAGAACGTCCTAGGTAAGGCTGGTGGTCTCCAGGTCAACTCGGCCCTAGCTGCACACCTACCACCCATCACTCCTGCATCCTTGGGCTCAATTTTCTCACCTGTCTGACCACAGTGGGCAGTGAGTTTTCAGCCTTTGTTTGAAATCGTTTCCATGATGCATGAACCAGATCAACCTTCTTGAACAATTATGACTATCTGTACTACGAGGAGAATCCTGCAGGCCTCAAATTTGAAATATGAAAATTAGCAGATGGACAGTAAGACACACACACTCAATTATTCAAAATTTAAATTTTATTAGCCTTTGCAATTTGATCTTCAAGGAAATTCTTTAGGATTGAACATATTTGGTCATAGTTTGCTATGCAATTTAGGCATCTCTTGACAAAAGAAACACCCATCATTGTAGTAGTGATGGTTGTATTTTACAGACACACATCACTAATCTTGTGTGGCCACTTGGCTAGACTAAGGTGCCAGGTCGTTCAGTCCAACACTAGTCTAGATGTTTCTGTGAAGGGATTTTGTAGACGTGATTAACACCTACGATCAGTTGACTTTAAGTAGATTATTCTCCATAATGTGGATGGTCCTCACCCAATCAGCTGAAGGCCTTAAGAGCAAAAACTCATGTTTCCAGGGGAAGAAGAAATTCTGCCTCAAGACTGGAACGTGGAAATCATTCCTGAGTTTCCAGCCTGCCGACTTGACGTACAGATTTCAGACCTGCCAGTCTCACAATTGTGTGACCCAACTCCTTAAAATAAATCTCTTTTCAGGAAAGAATTTCCTTTTCTGAAAATCGAATTGCAAGACAAACAAAAATTAAATTCCTAACGTCTTTATGTATGTGTGCACACTCACACACGCACACACACACACACACACACACACACACACACGTATCCTTTTGGTGGAGTTTCTCTGGAGAACCCTGACTGATTGAACAGCATAAAAAAATCTCAAATCCCAGAGTTTGGTCCAGGTGACCAGGCAACCACTCCTTTTCCAGCTCCATTATTTCACAGAGGAGGAAACTGGGACACTGAAAAGCCACACGGTTGCCCAAAAGATGCAGTAAGTGAGCAGAGGTGGTCGGTGACAATCTCCTGAACCACAAGAACCCCTGAATGAGCTTCAGTGAAGACACACAGTATTTTGAGGGTAAATACAGAAGAGCTTAGACATTTTTTACTTAGGTAAAAAAAAAAAAAATGCCAGGAGGTCCACATCACTACTCTTGTTCTATCTCTAACCAGCTGTGTGACCTTAGGAAATTACCCAAAATCCCTCGTCTTCAGTCTCCTTATCTGTAAAGGGGCAGTGATAACACACTGAAGAATTATTTAATTCTTGTGGTTTTGAGGCTAAAATAAAATATAGATTTAAGGGCACTCTGGACATTTAAAGGAAGAGAAAAAATGTTTTGAGAAGTGGGTGAGACTACCAAATAAAAAAAGATAATGATAGTATTCATATTTATTTTCAGTGCTCCTTCAAGGACTACCTTCTGAACTATCTCATTTCACTGCTGCAGGCTGGAGATAAATATGGGCTTTTGTCTCTCCCCATCTCGCCCGCTACATTATAAGATTATAGAAGAGAACATGAAAATTCTTCTAGGGAAAGATTCACAAAAATAATTTTCTCCTGTATTAAGACACACTTGACTATGCAAAGATTTAGAGCTTTCTATGGTAAGCCTTTCTAAACTGTATCTGACTGACTTCTGTACTTGACAAGACCTTGAAAGATGGTGTGGTCTACTAATTTTAAGCATTTGCCATAAATTGTTATAACTGAACGCTTGGTTTCCTCTCAAGTTCTCCTGGTGAAGGATGTGATTTATCTTGCCCTAGAGATTTCGCTGAGACTTATAAACTATTAATAAAATAAGTCTGGAGTATAGTAAAGAAATAAAGATGCCTGTCAAGATGTCCTTTCTTCACCAGGAGGAATAGAGATGCCCATCCTAAGATGTACACAAAACCTTGGTTCCCCACATCTCAGTCCTTCTGGGGGTGAGCACGTCTGTAATAAACTCAGAGCATAGTCTGTATCTGGCAAAACCAAACTGCCCTTCTTGACTGAATCCTCTCAAGGAAAAAAATTAATTAAACACTTTATTTGATCTCCATATACTTGAGAGGATTAAAACCTGGATTTGAATCTCAACAAGTGTCACCCAATGATACATCAACTGCCCATATTACGTGGAAACAGTTGCCCGAATTTAATCATCTGCAAAGTGGGGATGATAGTATCTATTTCACAGTATGGTTGCCAGTTACTCAGGAATAGTAGCTACAAAGAAACAACACAAATGGTAGAAAATTTAGTGTCACATTAATTGAGCACTTACTATGTTAAACATTAAAAACGCTATTCTCAATACAAAGAACAATAGGCAGTAGGTCTTGCATTTAGGAGGTATAGATTCCAAAACAATCCACAAAGACAAGTGTCTCGAAAGTACAGAACTGTCCGACTGGGAAGTGAGGTAAATCTAGTAAGGTTTTCTTGATTGCGCTGTTTCTGAGGGGAAAACACACAAGTGAATGTTTCTTATGTTTGGTGATAGAAGTGGTAGGGGAATGTCGCCCCAAAATAAGGTAAAACAAAATAAGTCTCTCACCAACCAGTGGTCAGGCTGGTCAATTACTTGTACATTGTTTAACTACAGCACATCCTGAGTGATGATCGCCAGGGAAGGAAGGGATTTGGACAAAGCAAGGCAATTCCCTGCAGCCTGGGTCTGTCAGTCAAAATATGGAGGGGTGGGCGGCACATTAGGAAACCTTACGAGATGAGTCACATTCTGTGGACAAAACAACCTGATAAAGAAAGCAGCTGCTCCCCTGAGATTCACCGCTGTTCCTCCCCATGTTCTCTATCTCCACCCCGCCCACCAGATTCCTCTCAAAGCTCTTCAATCCATTAGCATCTCACCTTCAAATAGGAATATGTTCAGATCCTTCTTGATGAAAAAGAAAAAAACAACAACTCCCTTTCTTTGCCTGGCTTTATGACTAATACATTGGAGCTGCAATTAGTGGCTAGATTGATAGGTGGAGTGTTCTACAATCATGATCTTGGCTTTTATTTCTTTTCTTTTTTTTTTTTTTTTTGCCTCCTATTCACCCTGCAACCCAAGGTCCTCCATCCTTCCGTCCTCACTGGTCCCCGGACAGCTCTGGACATACGATGGGCCGCTTCTTTGGTCTTTCTTTGACCTTTGACATTTTAGATTTTTCCCTCCCGCTTGAAGGTTCCCATCTTCCCTTTTTCGCCCCACTGCTGCTTCCTGTTTATCTGCTCACCCCCTAACGTTGGCTGTGTCCTGGGTCCCATCGCACAGGGGGATGTTCCTTCCCATGCTCCATCAGAAGTCACATGTGTGCCTCTAGCCCAGGGCTGGAGAGCTTCAGCTTACTACAGGAGGAATTTTCTACCTTCCGTACAAGGATGTCCGTTTCCCCCCTAGAGTTACACAGAAGGAACTGAATTCTTCTTCCAGATGATTAGAGGGAAATAAGGTTTATAAGGTACCTACATAGTTTGGGGTGTTAAAGTCCAGGGCTTAACTTACAAAAAGCGAATTCTCTACCTTTTAGGTGAGTGGGGGAAATCAACTGCTCATTTTTTAGAAGAGACACAAACCAGTGTCATGACTCCCCTTGACAGATTCCACCCTTCCCCGCTTTCTATCTGCAAATGTCCCCACTAAGATGCAGGCTCTCACATGAGGGATGAAAAACTAGCTCAGGGGTCTCAGAAGCATCTCTCTGAAGCGCACCATGTGAGCCCCTGACTGAGTTCTAAGAGCAGCATTCCCAAGCTGAGAAGGGTGATCTGAGCTGCAGGAAAATGAGGTTGGTCCCCTTGGGTCTGTTACAGCAGAAGGTTTGGGAAATGGGGCATGGAGTCTGGGCCTCGGGGCATTATTAGCACAGCCCCTGCCTCAGAGTAAAGCGTCCCGTGCTGTTATACAGTAGCTCCCCTTACCCGAGATGTCAGTTACCCACGTCAACCTTGGCCTGAAAATATTACATGGAAAATTACAGAAATTAACATTCATAACTGCTAAACATGTGCTGTTCTGAGTAACGTGATGAAATCTCTCCATCTTCCAAGACGTGAATCATCCCTTTGCCCAGCGTGTTCTACCCCTTAATCGCTTAGTAGCCGTCTGGATTACCAGATCAACTAGGGGGTATCGCAGGGCGTGGGTTCAAGTGACCCTCATTTTACTTAATAACGTCCCCAAAGCGCAAGAGGAGTGATGCTGGCGATCTGACTGTGCCATGGAGAAGTGCTTCCTTTAAGTGAAACGGTGAAAGTTCTTGAAGGAAATAAAAATTGTATGCTGAGGTTGCTAAGATCTATAGTAAAAACAAAGACCTGCAGTAAAAACGAAGCTTCTGTCTGTGAAGTTGTGAAGAAGGAAGAAGAAATTTGCACTAGTTTTGCAAAACTTACTGCAAAAGTTGCAGATACAGTGCTTAGTTAAAATGGAAAAAGCATTAAATTTATACAATATTTCGAGAGAGGAAAAAAAGACCACATATACTTATTATAGTATATTGTTATAACTGTTCTATTATATTATTAGTTATTATTGTTAATTTCTTACTTGCCTAATTTGTAAATTAAACTTTATCATAGGTACTATTTGAGGTTTCAGGCGTCCACCGGGGGTCTTGGAACGTATTCCCATCAGACAAGGCGGACCAATTGTATTGAATCTCTGAGGCTGCACTTAACAGCTGCATTTCCAAATTCTGCCCACCCCTCCCGCCGCCGGGCACTCCTTGTGCAGGCAAGCTGGGCACAGACCGTGCCAGTGCCTGGGGAAGGGGCATCAGAGTGGCATCCCTGAGCTTAGGATGAACATACACACACCACTACATATAAAATAGATGACCAACAGGACCTACTGCATAGCACCGGGAATTCTACTCAATATTCCACAATAACCTAAATGGGAAAAGAATCTGAAAAGGAATGAATATATGTATAACTGAATCACTTTGCTGTACACCTGAAACTAACACAACGTTGTAAATCAACTATACTCCAATAAAATTAAAAAAACAAAAACAAAAACAAAAACAAAACGGCATCAGTTCATCAATGAGTTTCAGCTAATGCATTTGGAACACGATCACATATTATTCTGTTTTACGTGTTTGCGTTTTGAATGTCTCTTTAAAAACATGACAGGGACTTCCCCGGCGGTCCAGTGGTGAAGACTCTGCCTTCCAATGCAGGGGGTCGTGGGTTCGAACCCTCGGTTGGGGAGCTAAAATCCTACATGCCGTGCGGTTCAGCCAAAAATTTTTCTTAGAAATGACGAAATTAATTGTGAGCTTTTTAAGAGTACAGACCACACGTGCTCTCTCTTTCATATTCTTTCCTGGTGTAATGACATGTCCTAAATGTGAATCAAAATTAACTTCTTCAGTTTTCTTTAATGGCACCTATTTATTTAACCCTGTTTAATATATCCTATAGCGCAGTCTTGATTATTGCTGGAGTGAGAAGCCCCTACTCCTTCTAGGTGACGATAGTTACCATTCTCGGTGGCAGGGGCCGGGGCGAGGAGGGTTTTGCATTAAGACCACAGTCAACGGGAGCTTCTTTTAATTCGCATTACACTTTATAAATTCTTTAATACGTTTGTATATTTTACCCTTTAAAAAAATCCAGTAAGGCAGACAAAGTAGAAAATCTCTCTAGGCCACATTTATCCACCTCAATATTAATCGTCGTATTTCAAAGTGGTTTTTCAAAGCCATGAAGCGAGTTATCAATCAGGGCAAGCCTAGCCCCAAAAGTAATTCCTGACTTACACAGAACAACTGTTGTAGGTTTGCTGGTTGTCTTGTAACATGTCCAAAATTCATGGCAAAAATATTCATGCATCATCATGTCCAGTCCGCTCTGAGTGCCAAACTTTAGTCTACTTTCACACACGTGCGCACACACACACACTCACAAACACACACTCACACACTCTCACACACACGCACACACACTCTCACAGCACACTCACACACACAAACTTTCACACAGACTCACACACACACAAACACACACTCTCACACACACACACACACTCACTGTCTCTCCCGCCCTCTCTCGAACATGCACCAACATAGTAATACTTCAGTTTCCAAATAAAACAAGAGGAGAGCGCGTGGCTGCCCTAAATCCTCTTCCTCTGTAATCCCCAGACCATAGCAGTACTACTGCTGGCAACAGAGAACAGCAGAGTCACAGTACTGGCACTGGTCTGTTCTTTTCTTAAATAGCAGCTTCTCTGAAAAAGCTCATGGTGAGTTTTATGGGTTAAATCGTGTCTCCCTAATTCAGATGTTGCAGTCTTAACACACAGTATCTCAGAATGTGACCTTATGTGGAGACAGGGCCCTTACAGAGGTGACTGAGTTGCCAATATAACTGGTGTCCTTATACAAAAGGAGGTTTGGACACAGGGGCAGGCATAGTGGGAGGAGCCATGTGAATATGAAGACGGCCGTCCGCAAGCCAAGGAGAGACGCCTGGAACAGACCCTGCCCTCACAGCCCTGGAATCAATCTTGCCTTTGCCTTCATTCCAGATTTCTGGCCTCTGAAACTGCGAGGCATTACGTATCTGTTGTTAAGCCATCTGGTTTGTGGTACTTTGTTACGGTGGCCCCTAGGAGCAAATCAATACAGTACGTGATCTTGGATTGAAAGTCATAACCTACAAATGGCATGTTTCCACCTCTAAGTGTGTCAATGATTTTTCCAGGATTCCTTTGGCCAAAAGGAAGCTCAAGAAAGATTATTTTTTTATGTTACCTTATCCAACATACACTTCTTTTAAATTGAAGTATAGTTGATTTACAACATTGTGTTATTTTCAGGTGTACAGCAAAGTGACTCAGATATACATGTATATATATATGCATATGTGTGTGTGTGTATATTCTTCTGCAGATTCTCTTCCCATATAGGTAATTAGATTAGATTCTAAAGCACCTTCTGGGAAAGAGAATCACTGCACACCGTGCAAATTATCCTGACAGTCTGGGGAGTATCACACCTTCAACAGGACCGTAACAAGTTTAGAGGGTACTTGCCAGCCTGGCCTTGCTATTTACTCATCATCTGTTTGGAAATCGGCATTTTCCTGAGGAAAAATACAGCTCCTCCAGGATCCCCTCCAAGCTGCCCAAACTGCTCCCTTCCCGGCCTAAAATTCACCACCCCTCCTTGGTGTTGCAAAATCTTACCACCCTGACTTGCTACCCCCCTTCCAGAAAGTCTCCCCCAACTGGCATCCCTTATCAATTATTTCCACGCATCCCACTCCTGTGATATGTCACTACGTTCTGTGTATATGCTGGCCACAGCTGCAAGCTGTGTTACCCATGTCTGTGCCCTCTCACATGAGGCCCCAGGCTCTTTGGAGGTGAAATACTGGTCTTAGACTTGGAACTATTTCTCATGAGCCCTCAGGGGTTGACCACACACATCCACATGTGCTCCACTGAGGAATTTGGCGAGCTGATTGAAAATCAATACTTTTATACTTCAATAAAAATGAGGATTTGAGAAAAATTCAATGCTCAGTCAACAGGGCATGAAGCTTGGGGGCACGCAGGACAACGTATCCTCACAGAATCAGACTCTGCCAGCTTTCCCCTGCAACACTGGGGCTGTTTCCTTCACCCTTATTGATGCTAAAACTGCTTTCAGAAACCACCTTTGGTTTGGCAATTTCATCAGCGGGAATGAGACCTTCAAACACATCCTCAGAGGAGAGTTACAACAAATAAGGAAAAAGCAGGAAGGCTGTCCGGTTGGCGCCTCCAAAGCTTTCTGCCCTCCACCCCACCCCACGCCCCTGGTTCTCAGATGAGGTGATCTCGAGACCCCTTCCTCCGTCAATCTGTTTTTCTAACTCCCTAATTTCACAAGGCATCTGTCATAGTTCGAGCTGCTATAACGAAGTACCACAGACTGGGTGGCTTAAACATCAGGCATTTATTTCTCATGGTTCTGGAGGCTGGAAGTCCAAGGTCAGGGTGCCGGTGTGGCCGGGGTTCTGGTGAAGCTGTCTTCTCAACTGTCCTCATGGCAGAACAGGCGAGGGAGCTCTCTGGGGTCTCTTTACAAGGGCACTAATTCCCTTCATGAGGGCCCCACCCTCAGGACCTAGGCACCTCCAAAGGCCCCACCTCCTAACACCATCACAGTGGGGGTGAGGACCTCAACATACAAATGTTGGGACCACAGACATTCCGTCTGCAGCACCACCCACTTGCTCTCAGGACTCACCCATCCTCACTCCATCCGCTTCTACTGTAGCGAGCCACCACTGTCTCCTGACCCTGACACCTCCATGCCTTCTCATGGGCCTTCCAGCTCTGGATCCCACTCATTCCTTTGACACACCTATATCTATTGATGGAATGTTCTGTGTCAGGTAAGGCTAGGTATGGAGGGAGACGGGAAACTCAGAAGATGTCTGTCCTCTCACAGAAACTGCAAAGAGAGAAGGGAAGAGATGGACCCACAATACACAAGCAAACAGAGAAATGAGGCTTTTGCAACTCTGTGGTACCCTAAAAGGAGGACAAAGCAGAGAGGCACTATGTAGTCACCGGCTGGGATGAGCCATCGTGAAAGGGAGGCCAGGATACCCCTTTAGAGACTGTGGTGGTCGGGGGGAATTGCTGAGGCTGAAACCTGCAAGAAAGAACCAGTCACAGGCAGAGCCAGTGCAAGGGCCCTGGGGCAGGAAACACCTTGGTTTGTTCCTGGAACTAAAAGGTGGTTCTTGGTCTGCGGTCTCACAGGGTGTCATCTTTCAAAAACAAGAAACTGCCAGTCACTCCCGTGCGCTTATGGTCTTCAAGACCCCCTCCTCATGGGGCCTCCACCTTGTCCGCCACCCCCGTGCACTGTTGCTGATCTCTGTCTGTGTCACAGCAAGACCAGCCTTCCCTCGGTTCCTCCAAGACACCCACAGACCTTCTTATGACAGCAGCAACCCCGTGTGCTCTTCCCTCTATGCCTGGAACGTCCCCTCTCCCTCCCTTCTGCTTGTCCCTCAGAACTCAGCGTCCCACGAGCTGGGCAGGGGCCCGTCACCTTGCTTATGCCTCTACTGATAGATCCAAACACGTCTGTGCTCAGAGTATGTGTTCAAACAAGTGGCTGGAAAAGGTCTTATTCCAGTGATGAATGAACACACGCGCGCGCACACACACACACGTTCACAGGCAGTGGGTAGGAGCACGTGCTCGCTGCGAGGTGAATGGCCAGACAGACCAGAGCCTGGGCGTTCTAGAATCAGTGCAATAACCAGGGCTTCTTATGCAATCTTATTTCAGTTGATAATCCGGGGATTATTTTACATGCCAGGAGCAGCATCCTCCTTGATTTCCCTTGGACCATTTTCCACTTACACAGCAGATGCTCATTTGCCTAAGTGGGAGCCGCTATCTGGGGAGGGAGGGGGGCTCAGCCTCGGCTGGCACAGCCTCTGCTCCAGGCTGGTGCTGGGGCGCATCATTCTCCCCATCCTCTTTCTCCAAACATGCAGCATCGCATCCGTCTGACTAGGGGTAAAAAGGTTTTTAATATTAACTATAAATTCTCTACCACATGTTTAATAAACACTGTTGGCTTCTGGGAAAGCAAAGTTGCTTTTTATAAACACAGAAGCTGGCAGACACATTTTTCTGACAATAATCTATGAAAAACTCGCTGGGCTCCTTGTTCATTCACACCACGGCGGGAGCTGAATGGAGCGGGTGTGTGGCTTCCTGGGGGTGTTTGCAATTGAGATTGACACTTAGGAAGGGAAGGAAAACAGAGCAAGTCATTAGAAAGTAAATGAAGATCTGAAACCAGAGTGCACCAGAGGGACCAAGGGAAACCTGGAGGAAGCTCTGAGGTCCTGCCCCGCCTCCCCAGGGCTGAGGTAAGGAGGGGGCTGGTGGGATGTGGTCTGGCTGGGCTGACAGCCCTTCGAGGCCCCAGACACGGATCTAACTGAATCAACCTAATGTCTGAAAGTTCCATGATTCGTCATTCTTTTGAACAGAGCCTACTTACAAAATCAGCAGATGTGTAGGTACAGAACTTGAGAGACAAAGGACAGTCTCTTTACCTCAAAATCTCTCCCTGGCTGACAGGTAGAATGCCACAAGTTGGCCATTCGAGATTCATTCCTTTGGATCTTTAGATTTCGGTATTTGGGAGTTCACTAGTTAATAAAATAATTATCCTTGGGCGCTTTTTAGTAAAACTTTATTAGGGATATTTAGTGAGGAGCAAGGCGCTTACAAAATCAGAACAGTCTAAAAGGGAACAGAGTGGCAAACAGGAGAACGTGGGGGTGAAGTAACCCCACCGCTGCGCGCAGGCGAGGTCACACGCAGCGTCGGCCAGGCCTGCCTGGGCAGAGTCCTCGCCAGCAGTTTAGGAAGGTCAGCTCTGAGCGAAGTGGCCCTTCCACACTTAGCACAGGGCTTGTCCATCCTATTCTGTGCTGACTGGACGCCGTGTCTAAATGAGCAGGCGGAAGATGAAAGCTCTGCGCAGGTGGGAGGGGGAGGCGGGGTGGTACACAGAGCTGGGCCTCCGAGGTACACAGATGCCCGAGGATCCCTCGTCAGGTGCCCTGTGAGGAGAAGCCCCCGAGACCAGCAGGCTGTGCGTCTGGGGACGTTAGAGCAGGGCCACCTCCTGACCCTCAGACCACCTCCCGACACTGATGCTGAGGGCCCAGCCTCCTCCCTGCACTCTGGACTCCCCAGCATCACCCCTCCCGCCTTGGGCCCCTCGGGCCCTTTACGCTCCCTGCTAAATCACCCAGCTCTCAGTAAACAATCAACACCAGCCAGAGCCTCTGGGGTCACGAGCCCGAGTCCACGCCCACGGGCTCCCCAGGGAACAGGCATCTTCTGTGTCATCACCCGGTGTCATGAAAAGGCTTATCACCTCTTAAGAGGGTTTCGGGCATCAACCAACAGGTGCAGTGCACAGGTGACGAGACAATTCCTCTAAGTCCTAGAGCGAGAAGATACAGAATCCAACCTGGAGGGACTGAAGTTCAAGGAAGCCAGGACATGGGGCAAGGCCCAGCTCCTGGAAGACAGTGAATAAAGAGGCATGCAGGGGTGGACCAGTGGGCTGCCATCCAGCCCTCTTTTTCATGGAAACGTGCACCTTGGAGGCACCAAGTTGGATGGAGGCTGGGGAAGGGCCAGCCCCTCGGGCACCATTTGACCCTGGAACTGCTAACAGAGTCCCTCTGTCTGATGCCTTTCCACTAGGACTTCAAGTTCCTACTGAGGTATTCTTGAGAGCTTCTCGGCTTTCCACACTACCCTTCTTTCCCAGCTAAATGTGAAATACTTGGTTTCAAGGCCTTGTGGAAATTGAACTTTCCTCAGAAAAGGCGGGGGGTGGGGGGCGGTGGTGTATAGAGAGAAAAAGAAAAAGAGAAAGAGAGAGATTCTTATTTAGCTTATTCTGGAAACTCCTCTGATGTTTCATTCAGAAGCTTCAGTGACAAAAACTGATCCTTTTTCAACAGGATTGTATTTCTCATCTGGCCCTGTGTGCCTTCTTTAGCTCTACAGCCAATGACATTTGCAAACCTTACCCTTCGAATCCATATTTCTGGGAAAGACCTTGAGCCACCAGCATGGATGGCAGATGCTTAGAGATGCACTCAGGCCACTGTAGATGAAGGTGAGAAATGCACAATCCCTCCTTTCTTCTTTCTTTTATGCAAAAAGTCACCCAAGTGATGGAGCTGCTTGGGGCTCTGTCCAGCCGTGTCCAGCCGTGTCCAGCCCAGGGCTCATTCCACGGCTGTGACTTTGGCAATGGGGAGAGATACTCAACCACCAACCTCAGAGGGGCCTGGAATCTCTGCTCCGTTACAGACCCCACCATCCCTCACCCCCCACCCAGACATGAAAGTCAAGCAGCGGATGGGCTGATGCACTTGCTTTAGAGAAAACAGCACTGCTGACTTGGTTTGCTCATCTGGCATCACGGGTTGCAGGTAATTCAGCACCTGGCCTGACCTTGTACCAACAGCAGCTGGTCCTTAATGACAACATGCTCTAACCCTTCAAGGGCTTATTTCTGTGTCATCACTGGTGTGTGTCACAGGCTTAATATGCACTAGCACATTTCACCTTCATGAGAAACCCGCACACAGGGCACACTTCTAAGACCGCACGAGACCGTCCTGGATGGCATCAGTGAAGAAGAGTTATTCCATCCACGGTAACTTCCTGGTCTACACGGGAAAAGTCTTGAGGCAATCTGGTCACTCGTGAGAAACAGACCATACCCCTCAATGCCCTCTGGATGTCTCTCCCACATCCAGAATTTCTCTAGGGGGGAAATTCAGGAGCCGTGATCTGGTTGAAAGCAAGAGGCCAGATGACTCGTCTGGAACCAACATATGCTTAGAAAATAAGTGGCTACTAACACACCATTGTAAAGCAATTATGCTCCAATAAGGATGTTAAAAAAAAAATAAGATACAAAGATGTATTGTACAGCACAGGAAATATAGCCAATTTTTTATAATAACTTTAAATGAAGCATAATCTATAAGATTATCAAATCACTATGTTGCATACCTGAAACTCATATGACGTTATAAATCAACTGTACTTCAATTAAAAAAAAAGGAATGCCACTCTAAAAAAAAAAAAAAAAAAGAAAGAAAAGAAGTGGCTTTTTTAAAGCTTTTACACGGATCGGGGTTGTGGAAATGATTGCTCCCAGTGGAGCTGGAGCAGTGACTAACCCCTCCCAGGTAGGCTGTCTCCTCTAGCGGGTGAGCGTTGGGGACCGTTGTGGCATTTACATATGTTTCATCCCTAGTCACCAGAGCCATCTGGGGAGGTGTGAGAGGAAATGGGTCCAGTAGAGTAGACAGTACAGTCGGAGTGGGTGGATCGCGGCCCCCATCCCTCTTTTAACTAACAGGTAATCAAATATGGAGTAAATCACTTCACCTCTCTGGGATCCTGGCGTCCCCAACTATAAAACAGGATCATCTAGTACAGTCCCATAGAGGGTATTTCAGTGCAAAAGACTCATAATGAATTGGCTGCAGAGCAATGGTATGCTGGGCCTGGACGCTTGAGCTGCTGTCCGTGTAGTTTGTATCAATCCTACGGAAGCCACAACCAAGGGGTCTGATAAGGGAATTCCGTGTTCTCAGTCCTCTGCCAACACTCAGGCTGACTCTCCAGGTTGGGAGGACAGGTCAGTGTCAGCTTTTCACTGGTGAAACTGGCTGGTTTTTCCCTGTTTTCTTCCGCATGGTTTCCGCTTTCTACGTGCAGACTGGCTAAACCTCCCCCCTATAAGCAGAGTCAAAAGAGGTAGGACGAAGCCAGGGGGCCGTTATTCACAGTTAGTATGATTTTATTTGTGGGGAGGAACCATCCCATCTCTCGGCCTGGCCACACCACCAGCGGGGTCAAAATCGTCCTCAGCCTTCTCTACTTTCTGCTTGTTTGACGATGCTCCTGGTCATATGACGGTCGGAAATGTTCTGTTCCTTTGTAAGAGAAAGCTTTATGCCGTATGCCATCCACGTGCCCTCCGAGATCCACCGGTTTACCTAGTCCTCTGGGTAACTGTCTCTTGGTACCCCTTCCCAGGAGGAAGTGCCAGCAAATGACCTTTCAGACCTAGTGTGGTAAGTGGTGTAATAGAAGTCTGTGCACTTACTAGCTCTGATATACGTCTTTCTTACTGGGGTGTGGAGCTCCCTAAGAATAAGAATTAATTTTGTCTTATTCATCTTCTCGTCCCCCTGAACCTAGCGCAAGCTTTCTGACATGCACAGAAATGCCAAGCAAGTGAAGGAAGCCATTCAGAGAAACCAGACCTTGGAAAGGATCCCGAACCGTAGCCTGAGTTAAGCCCCTTCATCGTGGTCCTCCCAGCACCCCACACTCACCTTGGAGTCCCTAACACAAGTATCATTTAGGACTAATTTCGATGATTGTTTGTTGAATGTCTGTCTTCCTTGCTAGACTGTGAACCTGTACACTCTACAAGCCCCCTGGGGCCATGTTTCTTTTGCTCCTGGCTCCAGCACTGAGCAGGCACTTAAGAAATATTTGTAGAATAAATAAGAGAATCATTCTTGGCAGTCAGAAGAGAATGACACACTTCTATAATGTAACGCTTGTACTTTACAAACTCTGTGTAGTACCTACAACATTTTAAGCGTTGAGTCCATATTAACCAATAATAATGAGTCTATTTATAAAGTGTAATAGCACCATTTCTAATTTAATGGATGGTGATCTTAATGTACCCTTTTCTAGGCACTGAAAAATAAAAACATTATCAAAAATGATGTCATTCTACCTCTTACTGAATATTTTTTATTCTGAGTATAGAGAATTACAGTGATAGCCCAGAAAAAAAAAAAGAATTTTACTTAGGAAAAGGGGAGGGGAAAACCTTTGTATTATAAGAGCACACCAACGAATTAAAACCTACTTTTGTGGTGGCATTGATGTATGTTGAAAAAGTGCTTTTGTGTCTACAGCCTAAGAATTTTTAATTAAAGGCTTTGGCTGGGCAAACGGAGTGTGTCAAAGCACCACGACAGAGATGAGGCTCAATTAAGCATTCCATGCACTCTGCAAGGTGACAAATCCGATGACCTCGCAAAGCACCCAGTGCTTAGGACCAGTCATTTTGAGGTTTGTGGATTTTTCCACCGTTCTTTGTTTTCCTTCTTCAAGGGATAGGACTTGAAGAATAGAAAATGAAAAAGTGAAGATGCAGGAAAGTGGAGGGGAGATGTGGGGAAGGTCGTGCGCTGCGGGGACAGCGCTGGTCCTTATAAAGCAAAGCACACGCCCGCCTGTGATGACTGTATCACTAATTGTGACGCGTGCCGTTTTTTCTCAGCTCACCTGTTAGACATTTTCTAGCATCCAGTCCCCCAGAAGCAGAGACTCTATGTGTTTTTGAGAGATCCAATGTCATTTTCCTCGCTTTGCTCTCTTAAGACTTACAGGCTTGATTCTCGACCCCAGAAACTCTCATGTTTCCTAAAAGGATCTGAATGGCTGCTCTAAATGTCCAAGTGATAAATCTGACTGCTTCCCTCATACACCTTTTTAGCAACCCAGTGACAGAGTTCGGTACAACATGGGAAGTCCCTAATCCACATGTGGAGACCTCATCTGTTCATCTGAGGCAAATGCACGAAGAGAATGAAGATAAAGGAGAAAGTGACAAAGGATGATCTATCAGATGCCAGACACAAGCATATGCCCTATTCCTTGGGGTCCACACACGCCTCCAGCTTGGGAGATCAGAACTGGGGAAAGTCCCTCACATTCTTCAGAGAGAGAAGGGACCCTGGTTAGAATGCACAAACTCTCGTCCTCACATGAGAACCAGGACAGCCCCTGCGGTTCCCGGCACACCCTTCTGAACCCACGCCACCCTTTCCTAAGGGGAATGGGACTTGGCTTGTGGAATCTCATCAGTCTTAACCAAAGGGTGTGCATTCTCACTCCACCGGCTGCCACGTCTCCAAGGGGCAGCTCAAGCCCCTTTCCCACCCCTACCACCCAGCTTCTCCTGCACCAGGGTGAATGGAGCCGAAATGGGCATCAGGGCAGCTCTGAAGGAAGAAGAAATCACAAAAGAGCAAACTGGAGAAGGAGGTGCCCTAAGAGAACTGGACCGCACGACTCCTTGGTCTCAGTGATCATCAGTTTCGTGTAGGTTTTATGTAATAAACTTCATCCTTTAGGCAGCCATTGGCAAGCAGGATCTTCTACCCCCATCTCCTCACTGTGGGGTACCCAGGGGCATGGCGCTCATGGGACTCTCTAGACCCCTCTGTCTGTCCTAAGAGCAGCTCTAGAATTTGAGACTAGATGCTTTTCTAAAGGCAGGGGCTTCTCACCCAGGCACCAAGGCCCCGAACAGCTGCTGTCACATCCCCAGGGCACCCCCTCCACGTGACTCTTGTCTACCGCTCACCACACAGTTCCTGGGAGCCAACCTCCCATCAACCCCATTCTCAGGGCTCCTGGGGGCCCCAGCCTTGAGCTTCTCTCCCTGAGGAATCATACTGCCTTCTGGTTGGTCTTGGTCAGGCTCGGGCGGCCACAGCAAAGCACCAAAGGCCAGGAGGCTTACACAACAGAATTTAATGTCTCACGGGTCTAGGGGCTGTCCTGGAAGTGCCATGTGTCACTTCCTCACCCACGATAGTGGCAGAAACTCAGTCCCAGGGCTACGTCTGGCTGCAGGAGATGGGGGATGCCATCTAGCTGTGTGCCAGGCCGACCTGGTGGCAAGCCGGTGACAAGCTTGTGGTCCCCATGGTGGCGTCTGACCTGGGTTCTCCACCCTGAGCCAGCATGGGGACCCCAGCTCACACTCCTTACCAACTTCAATTCGGAACACAAACCACCTGACCTCACTTAAAACTCTTCCTATTGTAGACACGTGGATGGACCGAGAGACTATCAAACAGACTGAAGTCAGTCAGAAAAAGAAAAATACCGTATATTAACGCGTACATGTGGAATCTAGACAGACGGTACAGATGATCTTACTTGCAAAGCAGAAATAGAGACAGAGACGTAGAGAACAAACGTGTGGATACCAAGGGGAAGTGGGGGGGTGGGATGAATTGGGAGATTGGGATTGACATATATACACTACTATGTATAAAATAGATAACTAATGAGAACCTGCTGGATAGCACAGGGAACTCTACTCGGTGCTCTGTGGCGACCTAAATGGGAAGGAAATCCAAAAAAGAGGGGATATATGTGTATGTATGGCTGATTCACTTTGCTGTACCCCAGAAACTGTCACAGCAGTGTAAAGCAACTATACTCCAATTAAAAAAAAACAAAACTCTTCCTACATTGGTAGGTAATTCCTTCTGCCTTGCTACCTTGTTTATAATGGTGTATTATCTTGATATTTGGGCCGTGTCTCCACTGACTAGTTTATAAGCCTCTAAGAAAACTTGCATCCTCTTGCACGTTACTGTGATACCTACATATTTTCTGGGAAAAGTTAGCGCTCAGAAGCCAGTATGGACAGAACAGCTTTACTTTCCCCTCAAGAGAACTGTCCCAGCCCAGACTCAACTAAGGGCATGAGAGTTCTGGGAAAGAAAAGCAAATTAAATAACATGTCATCCCACTGGTTAGTGGCTCATCACATGTGCTGGTGACCGCGAGTGCAGCGCAGCACTAGGTCCTCAGAGAACGGGGAGGCCGGCTCTCCCAGCGAGGAGGCCTCGTAATCCGGCTTCAGGCCTCACTCCGACAGTGGGTGCAGGAGGGAGCCGGTGGGCTGGGTCACCCACAGGCTCCGTAGAGTCGGCCCTTGAGTGGAAGTGTGAGGTCAGGGGAACGGGCCAGCGGCGCGGCGGGCACCACAGACCAGAGCCAGAGGCAGGGCGCGGGCCCAGGCCTGGCCGCGTCTGACCACGTGAGCCTCGTTTTCCTCATCTGTACAGTGGGGCTCCTGTCGTGTTTCCCAGGGTAGCACAGAGAACCACCCAGATAACGTACACCAAGCACGTGGCCATGGGGCCGACAGGGGCCTGCGTGAGGGCGGAGAGGGGGGTCTAGCG
Organism: Eubalaena glacialis; assembly: GCF_028564815.1. NCBI lineage: Eukaryota > Metazoa > Chordata > Mammalia > Artiodactyla > Balaenidae > Eubalaena > Eubalaena glacialis. The sequence continues at coordinate 125,541,736 of NC_083723.1, read as the reverse complement.
GGGCGGGGGCTACTGTGTGCTGAGCGCGGGGCATGGGCCTTGATGCCCAGATGTTCAAGCTGACATGAGAGGCCGTGGTCCCTTCTAAGCTGAGGATCATGTGATAACAGCAATGATTCACGGCCTGGCAACAGGGCCGCCCTCTCGGGACATGTGCCCTGCCCCGCCCCCGGTCTCTAACTCACTCCTTGTCCCACCAAGCAAAGCCCGTGTCCTCGTGTGTCCAAATCCAGGGACACAGGACTCCAGGCCCATCTCCCCCGCTGGCCCTCAGCAGCCTCCTCCCATCACCTGCCCTGTTACGTGTCCACAGAGCCCGGCAGGTGATGGGCTGAGCGGGCTACGGCTGCTCCCACTGTCGGTCCTTCCCTTGTTTCCACACCACCCGGTGGGACGGGCTCCGCACTGGTCAGGCCGTCCACCCACCATCCCCGGTGCTCCTCTGACGGCCCAGCCACCTCCTCTCGGCCTCCTGCACCAAAGCCAGGACAGCGGAACTTCCGAGGTCTGTTTTCATCTCGTCCAGGTTCACGGGCGCTGCCACCACACATCCGCCACCTGATCTGCTGACCCGTGTCCATCCTGCCTCCCTGATTCCCTAAAGCTCCTGGGATGTGCTCGCTTCCTTATTAACAGAGGGGTTTGCAGCAAACCTGGGTCTCGTGTGTGTGTGCAAAAGAGAGAGAGAAAATGAGAATGTGGGACAATAAAAATATCCCAGCGAAAGGTAAAGAACTGGCTGGTGCACGAAAAGACTTGTCTGCATCATCCACGGATCATATTCTCATTTCCTCTGTGCCCGATTAATGTGCCACCGAGTGGCTGGTTCTATGCCAGCTATTCAGCGAAGCATCTGCAGAAATTAACTCATGTACGATGGGAGAAGTGTCCCTGGCGTTGATAAAGACACAGCGAATATTCTGGCATTGCTTTTCCTTCTCGCTCTGAGAAAGGTAATTATATTCTCAGCCCAGACAAAGGTTTATCTGAATAGGCCTAGGCAAGAGCTGGGCGGGCTCGCCTCTCTGGCAGCTTCCACGGGACGCCCCTCGGCTCCAGGCAGAAGCAGGGCAGGGGCTGAGCACATCACAAGGCAAACCGAGCAGAAACTGTCACGGAGTCAAAGGTCGCTATAGCCAAATGGGGTTTTGCAGATCATCGGGGAAAAAAAGGTTTTTTCATTTCCAGTTGAGGAAACGGAGGGTTCTAACAGGTAGATGACCATCAGGGGACAAAGACAGTGGTGGTGACCTTGGATGGAAACCAGGCTTCTGGGGTCCTGCCCAGTGTCCCTCAAAACACGACAATCTTATGCTTGGGTAGATTTACGGGGCAGATCACCTCTCCCCCCAGTTTGGAGCAAGTCAAACAAGTGACACTTCTAGACTGCAGCCAGAGTCTGGCCCGTTTGTCCCAGTCCCACGGGAGACCACGCAGCCTGGTGTCCTTCGGCTGATGCCATTTCTCTCTGAGTGATCTCCGTCTCCGTCAGAAGACGTGTCCCCTCTGTGGATATTGGTGATCTACACTTTATATAAACAAAGTGATAAATCAAAGGCACGTAGCAAAAAAGAAAATGGCAAGTTTACCTTGCCTTTCAGAGCTCTCACCTTTGTCATTTGTAAATGATCAACAGAGTTCCTTCATGCAGTTCTGCTCCAAAAACAAATGAGAAGAAACAGTTTTCCTACCCGTTTTGGGAGATCAACTACTCTGGAATGCCATAAATTAATCAGCGCATGAAAGCTGCTTTAGGCAGAAGACCAAGCTGATGGGTGATGCAGATTGATGCCCAAAAGGCTGAAAAACCACTGGATACATAGCCCTTTGATTTCACACATCCTTTTGGACACTTTTAGGAGCGTTGTTGAAATACAATGCTGAGGCCACCAGCCATAATAACAAGGTCAAGATAAACATATTAAAATTCAACTGTCATCCCAAGAAAAAACATTTGTAAACAGAACTCGTGTACTCGGGGTATGACAGAAATCATGGCTAGGAGAAAATGGTTGTTACTGACAGCCTCAGAGGACCTCCGCCAAAGCTGACAGAATAATGAATTTAAATAGTTTTTTCCCCCATGAAATACTTGAACTAGTTTGTTCAGCAAAGAACAATATTTTTCTTCTGAGGACATTTACCCGAAGAAAGAAAAGTTACATTGATCACCATGAGCCTGAAATGAGGGCAAAACTTGTCTCATTTCCCATCATAGGAAGACTGTGGAAGCTTCCAGAAGGCCCTGGGCTAGGGTAGTGAGCCTTCGCTTGCCATGTGCTTTGGAATGGGAGACTTTTCTCCTTAAAATGGCACATCTTTCAAGGACCTCCGCTCTAGTCTTAAGTGATGAATTTTACTTTCTTTTAGAAAGTGGTTAACATCATCTTGTAGTTCACTGGGATTCTTATCCATGGGATTTTAAACACAGTTTCTGGCAATTAGTTGGCGTTCCTAATTCAGTAGGGAAGCTCCAAGTACACATGTGTGGCCTACAATCTCATGAGGCTGTTTTTTAAGGCCAAACAAGATACCCAAGTAAGTGTGATTCCCTGTAGAAGAGTCACCTCAGGATGGAACGCAGCTAATCCTCGAAATGTTGCCTCTGTTCACAATATTTTGGAATTCCTTTTTGAGAACTGCTTTCAGAAGCATTTTAGAAAATTAGGCACATTATTCTAAAACAAGCTGTGCGTGTGAAGCAGGGTTGCCACTGCTAGCTTATTTGAAGCCAAGTTTAGTAAATATTTCCTCAAGTCAAGCTCACCCCAATGGCCACCACTGAATGACCGTCTTTTTTTTTTTTTTTTTGCAGATTCAAGATATTCAAGAGAATGTATCCTTCTGTAAAATGGTGCAGCCACTATGGCAAACGGTATGGAGGTTCCTCAAAAAAACCAAAGATAGAGTCGCCATACCATCTAGCAATTCCACTCCCGGGTATATATCCAGACAAAACTATAATTCAAATAGATACATGCACCCTTGTGTTCATAGCAGCACTGTTCACAATAGCCAAGACGGGGAAACAACCTAAATGTCCATCAAGAGATAAATGGATAAAGAAGATGTGATACATATACACAATGGAATACTACTCAGCCATAAAAAAGAATGAAATAATGCCATTTGCAGCAACACAGACGGACCTAGAGGCTATCATACTAAGTGAAGTCAGAAAGAGAAAGACAAATACCATATGATATCACTTACACTTGGAATCTAAAATATGACACAAATGAACTTATCTACGAAACAGAAACAGACTCACAGACATCGAGAACAGACTTGTGGTTGCCAAGGGGGAGGGGGAGAGGGGACGGACGGATTGGGTGTTTGGGATTAGCAGGTGCAAACTATTATATATAGGATGGATAAACAACAAGGTCCTACTGTATAGCACAGGGAACTATATTCAATATCCTGTGATAAACCATAATGGAAAAGAGTATGAAGAATACACACACACACACACACACACACAAACACATATAACGGAATCATTTGCTGTACAGCAGAAATTAACACAACATTGTAGATCAACTAGACTTCAATAAAATAAATTTTTAAAAAGAGAATGTATCCCTAGAATATCCCCAGGCTCTAAAGGCAATTGCACACGCTGAAGTTTGCCTCCCTGAGCTGTCTATGGAATGGCTTGTGAGTTGATTACATTGGAGGATCTAGTGAGAGACAGCAGATGGGTCCATGATGTTTCCTGCTTTTGAAAAGTCTATTGGGACCACATCCCCCTGAGACCACTGGGAGGCAGTGGTTGCCGAGCCTGGAAGTTCTGCTACCTTCCCTGAAGATGATGAACCACAGGTGGCTACTCTGACTCCGTGTTGTATAAGCTAGATGTGAATGATGCTGTCACTTCCTGTTGTCTCACTATAGGGAGGGGTGGGGTGGGAGATGGGAAGGGTAATTGGCTTTCAGGAACAAGGCAAATAAAGGAATGGGACTCTGTCTCCCATACTGAGAGTCTTGACTTCAAGGCTGACAGATGGTCCTAGATGGTTGCTCCACATGGGGCCAACAAGAATTGTAAAGGTTTCATTCCATTAATGGTCAGTTAACTCACTCACAGTTGACTGGTAGTTATCCAAAATCCGTTTCTCCGAACTTTTCACACAGCCGAAGCTCTGCAGTCTAAATCACTCATCAATGACTTATGAGGGAAGATGCACGGCTAGGAACTCTCCTCTTAATATTCCCAGATAGCCACCCTCATCGTGCTGTGCTCATTAAAAATGTTCAATGGCCCCCACTGTGAGAGAATAAAACAGTCTCTTTGACTTCAAATTATGCAAAATGAACAGATAATTCACTTCAGAGTAAGTAATGGAGATGACTAACTACATTTATGGAAATTCGTTCTATCTGACAATCAAATAAATTACAATTTAAATAGTAATTCAGCAAAAAAAGTATCTTTTAAGTTGGTCATGATTAAAAAATTAGTAACAGAGAGATCAGATGAGAATGCAGTGGTGCAATTGTTCCCAACTGCTGCTAATGGGGAAACACGTTGATTCCTTTCTCCAAAGCCATTTGCAAACGTCACCAATAACCTTACAAGTCTTCCTATTTTCTCCAAGGCTTTTCTCTACTTTATCCATATTTATTTCTTTCATCAGCTCATCCATCTTAAGACTATAAATATCATCTGTTTGCTGATGGCTCCTCAGAGGGATATATGTGTTTGTTTTTGTGCAGTTTGGTTTGCTCATTTTTGTTTTTTTATGTTCCTCATATGAATGAAGTCATATGGTATTTGTCTTTCTCTGTCTGACTTATTTTACTTAGCGTGATAGCTTCAAGGGCAAATGTTGTTCCAAATGGCAAGATTTTGTTCTTTTTTACGGCTGAGTAGTATTCCATTGTGTGTGTGTGTGTGTGTGTGTGTGTGTGTGTGTGTGTGTGTATGTGTATATCACATCTTCTTTATCCATTCATCCATTGATAGGCACATGGTTGTTCCCGTATTCTGGCTACTGTAAATAATTCCAGCCCCAATTTTGATGTCAGCCGTGGCCCCTCTTTGTATCTCATCCCTCATGTCTAATCTGACCCCAAATCCTACTTTCCGTACCTGAGGACTACCTACCTCATCTGAGCCACCATCAATCACTTCTTGGCTGAATCACTGATCCAGCCTCCTGAAAAATCTGTTTCCATGCTCACACCCCTGCAGCCTCTTCCCAACACAGCAGGCAGTGTGATCCTGCACAACCCATCCGACCACTTCACTTTTCTGCCCAAAGCCCTCCCATCACTTCCCTCTCACTCGAGGAAAAGCCAGTCTTTACAAAGGTGCCAGGCCCTCGATAAATGGCCCTTCAGTGTGTCTCTGACCCCTCCCACTGGACGTGTCTCGAATTCCCTCTTCTCCCCCTGCTGACCACCAACCCAGCAGACACCTTTCTGCTTCGGGTCCCTGCTCAAGCTGCCCCCCCCCTGCATGGACTCAACCACTAGGCTGGGCTGTCTCTCAACCGTGCCCTTCTAATCCGGTTCTGTATATAGAAACAGAAAAATCCTGGGAATAGTTTAATATGGTATTAATGTAAGTCTTCCCTGGGTGCTGCTGTGACTTTTACTCTCTCGGTTTTCTATATTTTCTAACTCATCCACAATAAAAATGTGTAAGAACAAATCATTTTTAAGATAACGTGACGTACTTCTTGTTCATGTACTCGGTAACATAGTTCCCGTATCTCTTGGGGACCCAAGAGTCCCAGCAGATGTTACAATGAACATAGTTCAAGTAGAATTCATGATCTCATTCATGAAATGCAAAATTCCACACTATATATGTATGTGTAACAGAGATGAAGTAAAGGTGGCCACCAAAATATTAAAGGTGATATATATCAGCATGACAGAATTTCAGGTAAATTTTTACTTTGGAATCTCTTACAATGAGCACAGGTATGTATTCTTTTTTCGCAATAAGAGCTTTAAGTAAAACACATGATTTTTTCCTATAAAATAAAAACATATACCAAGGAAATATTTTTGTAACAAAACCTTTTATTTGTTTTTTTTTTTAACTTTTATTTTATATTGGAGTATAGTTGATTTACAATGTTGTGTCAGTTTCAGGTATACAGCAAACTGATTCAGTTATACATATACATATATCTATTCATTTTCAAATTCTTTTCCCATTTAGGGTATTACAGAATATTGAGTAGAGTTCCCTGTGCTATACAGTAGGTCCTTGTTGATTACCTATTTTAAATATAGTAGTGTGTATATGTCAATCCCAAACTCCCAATTTATCCCTCCCCCTCACCTTTCCCCTTTGGTAACCATAAGTTTGAAAAACTTTTTTTTAATCTGCATTTTTCCAGTGGACCTGGGAACAGCTATCTGTTTATTCGGTGGAATGCCATATAAGGAGAAATTCTAAACAACAAATCATTTCTCCAATCCTGTCCATGTAAACAACCAGTTCCTATAACCAAGACATGTTCTCAGGTTCTCTGCATAACAGGTAAGGAAAAAACAGAGGAGGGAGAATGTGTAGCTAACTTCCTATACTTCATTTGCCCACAGATCAAGTAACAATGACATATCAACTTCCATCAAACCTCCCCACTTCAGACATCTGAACCACCTAAATAAAACACACCCATCTTCCAAAAACACTGTCCACAAATATGATGGAGAAAAACCCAGCCCTTAGGTGGTCAAGGCAAGCAGGACTGGCATTCTCTTCCCCCTGCTGAACTCCCAGCATCCCTTCCCCTCTTAATACACCAATGTTCTTACATAGAGAGTGGGTATCAGGTGTGTTTCTCTCTCTCTCTTTTTCTTTCCTATTAGGATATAAATGTGGTTTCAAGTAATTTGTAATAGAGTCTCACAAATTACCTGATTCCTGCTCTGATGTGATTTACTTGTACACATAAGCACAAAAGGCTCACAGAGAGAAACACGAACGTGACCAGCGAGAGGCAACAGATTACATAGGATCAAATAGCTATGAATCAGGACTGTGATGCCAGAAACCTTACAAGTATGGCTGGTGCTTCCTAGGGGCTTGATAACTTTTTTGTTGAATCAATGAATTCCTGAGTTCAACTGGAGAGGCTACAAGGAGGTAGACTCGGCAGTGAACAGCTGTTACGTGTGTCAGTTTACCCCTGAGAAATCCCAGTGATGTCAGGTGGCAGCTGTGGTCTGCAGTGTACTGTTTAAGAAATCCATCACCATCACCCTCGCTATCCTGGCCCCCTAGGGACACCTATGATGTAACTGGAAATATACCTGACACTTACACCATGTAACATACGTGACTATTCAGTTACCCCTAATGAGGAGATGTTTTAGAGTTTGTAGGGACAGAGGTGCAGGAAGATTAAGGAATCCTTAAAAAAGAAAGGATTTTTTTTTAATATATTTATTTTATTTATTTATTTTTGGCTGCGTTGGGTCTTCGTTGCTGCACGTGGGCTTTTCTCTAGTTGCGGTGAGCGGGGGCTACTCTTCGTTGCGGTGCACGGGCTTCTCAGTGTGGTGGCTTCTCTTTGTTGGGGAGCATGGGCTCTAGGCACGTGGGCTTCAGTAGTTGTGGCACACGGGCTCAGTAGTTGTGGCTTGTGGGCTCTAGAGCGCAGGCTCAGTAGTTGTGGTGCACGGGCTTAGTTGCTCCACGGCATGTGGGATCTTCCTGGACCAGGGCTCGAACCCGTGTCCCCTGCATTGGCAGGTGGATTCCCAACCACTGCGCCACCAGGGAAGTCTGCCTTAGGTCACACACCTTCCACCCTCATCGGAACCTAGAACTTCATTTAGCAGGAGCTTGACCGGCCCTCGCAGGGAATCAGAGCTCTCCCTGAGCTCCAACTAATGGCTCCTCTCCCCACCCCCAGCACCGTCCCACAGGGTCCACCATCCACCCTTGGCCCAGGCAGCGGGCTCTGTCATCACCCTGGATGGCCCACGGCCCTGGAATTACAGTGTCGACGAGCAGACCAGGTGGAGCTAAGCGGGTGACAAGGATGGCAGTGTCCTCGAGTCCAGAAGCTTTCTTGACCTCCCCACCACAAGCTTGCAGAAACCTCCCACCAGACCCTGGTGCCCAGGATCCTGACTTCTCAAAGGATCCTGGGTGGTCCCCTCGCCTACAGAGAGCACTGGGTACCCACTGTGGCTCTGGCTTTGCACGCAGCCTGGCTTGTGGGTGCCCACGGTGCCCAGGAATACCTGCCCCAGAGCCCTGGGTCCTCTGGATCTGGCCCTCGATGCCTCAGGACAACTATCAGCCAGAAGGTCCATCGCTCACCAGCCTCAAGGGCCCAGCAGTCACAGCTACAGTGACTCTCCCACCTCTAGAAGCACAGATCCAGAACCCGGGCCCCATGCCCAGCACTGAGATCGCTAAAAAGGAAGGAAAGCCCTGGAAAGGGCCCAGAGAGCTGAAGAGTTTAAATAAGATCTCCAAGAAGGAGGAAAAGTTGGCTATAGGGAGAGAGAGAGATGGCTTAATAACAACTTTAATCTGCATCAATGAATATATGTGTATATATGTGTGTATATATAGAGATATATATTCATTGACGCAGATTAAATGAATGTGCATATATATATATACACACACACACATATATTATATATCATATATACATATATTACAATAATATTATATTTATTAATAATTGAACATATATATTCACTTAAACCTCCTCAAAAACCTAAATGGTGATACTACTAGTATTCCATGTTACACATGAGAAAACTGAGGCACAGAGAAATGAAATAACTAGCCCTAGGTTATCCAGCCAGTAAATAACTGTAGATAACTTTATGTTTGGCGATATTTAAGTCTAGCGATATTTAAACCACGGCATGATCAACTTAGTATTCGTGTTCAGCTACTACCCTCCTGGATCCCATCCCTCCCACTCTGGAGATCTTACAGAGACTCCCCAATGACCGGATGAGGGTTATAAGAGTGAGACACCTCACTGACCCCCTCAGCTCCCCCCATGAAGGTGAAGGAGTCTTCTGTCCATGAACATGTCTTCTCTAGGCTTTTGAACTTCCAAAGAAAGTGTCAACCCTCAGCTTAGTGGGGTCGTCTTCAAGTTATATCTCAGGTGCTTAGCATGCAGGATCAAACACACCCATAATGAAAGTGGCTTTTGCCATTTTAAAGATTTAGGATGCTATGTTCACCTGGCCCTTTGTCATAGGAAGCAAGTCTTTCTAACAGGCAATGATTTTCACCATAAAGAGATTTCGGGCTTCTAAGTATTGGTCCCCTAAGTCCTCCATGCCTGGTCATCTCAAATCCCTTTGCCACTTGGGCTGCCCTGACTTCCCTGCCTGGTTGGCAGCATTTGGCTTCATCCTTCATTCCTTCCTTGCTCGCTGGAGATTCAAAGACCATTTGTAGCACCTGTTTCTACAAATAAGTGGCTTTGGCCATCTTGAGGGCAGCCTACTGGTCCCAAACCATTTGGAACCATGGATGTCAGGGACGGTGGATTTCCGTGCCTCATTTGTGGCCTGCCAGCTGTGGACTTCCCGCTCCTGGTTGTATCCAAAGACGGGACGCCCGGCAGCAGGAGCGTCTCGTCTTGCGAAGCCCCCCACAAACCTGCAGGCTCTTTTCTTCTCTGACACTAGGTGATATTTCTGCTCTGACAAATGTCCTTATGTCACATTTCATCAAAACTCAGAGATCATTGGTTGAATATGCAACCTCATTTTTTTGGATCACTTATAAAGAAAAAGTACTCCCAATTAAAATATGACATCCACACCGTGATATTAAAGATCTAAAAAACCATGTAAATCATGTGCATCTCAGACTTGAAGAAATGTGTGACATCAGTGACAGGTGGCCAGGACAGTTGCTTTAATTTTCAACAAAGAAAAGCAAACCCACCAGGGTCTGCAGTGTGTGGGAGGGTTGGGAGTGTCTCCACATCATCACACTCATTAATGACTCCTACCTCTGGGTTCCCGCAGGAGACCAGGATCTTAATTGACCCAGATTAACGGTTCATGGCGCTGCAGTGTCGGAAGGCACCACCTACCAGCTTTCTGCTTCCTGGTGTAAACAGAGCTGATGGCAGGTCCCGCCATGACTCTGCTTTTTCATGTTTGCTCTCCGGGGACACAGCTGGGTGTGTAAGCATGGCCACAGCCTGCTCCTCACACCCGGCTGTCCTTCTCCCCAGGGCAGGTATGTTAGAGCCCCTGGAATCAAGACTGAGATGTGTGAGTTGGGAAGGAACAGGAGGCAGGAGGCTGTCCCGAGCCTGGTGACCTATGTGATGTGCCCGGATCCAGCACTCGATTGCAGAGGTTCTTGTGAGCCTGCCTGGCTATTAATAAAGTAGTAAATCTGAATTCCCACTCTGCTATTGTTTGTTGTGCGTTTAGCTCACCTGAGATGAAAGCAATGGGTTTGCTGAAGCCTGAACAACATGTTCCCTCTTTGTAACAACGTCCAGAAAGAGCCAAGCCCACACGCTGCTTGCCTGGGGCAGACGCCTCCCAGTTCGCATTCCATCTAATGGTATCGGGCTTGCCCTGGATTTATTTTTCTGCCTTCATTTCTTTTACTCAAATAGGTGTGTGTGTTAGGTAATCTATGCATTTTAATTCCATGGAATTGGGGGTGTTTTTTAAGCTGATTTTAATCCTTTTTTGGAACAACAGGACACTATACATTTTTACATAAACAGAAATCTAGAATGCCAGAATGGTAGCACTTAAGGCATCTGGTATCAATCAGGATCAGCTGAGTTATGCTGCAGTAACAATCACCGCCAGATCCCAGAGGATCCGTTGTTTACAACACCTCTGTTGTTTACAAGAACAAGACTTGCTTCTGGCTTTTGCTAAATGTCCATCGCGGGTCAGCAGTGGCTCTGCTCAGGGTCATCTCCACACTGGGACCCAGGCTGACAGCACAGCCTCCACCCAGAGCACATGCTGATCTCCCAACAGGAAAAGAGAGACCCAGAGAACCACCAGCAGGCTCTGAACGCTTCCATTTGGAAATGAAGCTGTCACTTTCTCCTACATTTTGGTGGTTAATACAAGCCGTATGGCCAAGTCTGTAGTGCAAGGAGTTGAATAATTGTGAAAGACAACTGACCCCTTTGCTGTACACCTGAAGCACTGTAAATCAACTATACTTCAATTAAAAAAAAGAATAGCTTGATGAACAACAAAATAAATAAAATAAAACCAACACTCTGTATTTTCTAAATAAATAAGCAAATACAATCTACCACAGGTCCTTCAAGATCCTATGGGTAAATACCATTATTTAAGCCTCCTAAACCTCAGTTTTTCAATCTATGAAGGGAGTTTTTTAGTACATTTCATTTAGTAGTGAAATTGGTGACACCATTTGTAATAATATCAATAATGGCTAAGAAAGACTGACCACCTAAATATGGACAGAGGTGAGGACTCACCTCGGTGAATCGCGATCTGGGAGTGTCCTCCACTTCAGAGAACAGAGATCCCTCCCTCCCCCCCCCCCAGTCTCTCCCCATATCAAGCATCTTTTCCAACCACAACGCTATGAGATTAGAAATCAACTACAAGGAAAAAACTGCCAAAACACAAACATGTGGAGGCTAAACAATGTACTACTAAACAACCAATGGGTCACTGAAGAAATCAAAGAGGAAATAAAAAAAATACCTAGAAACCAATGAAAACAAAAGCACGATGATTCAAAACCTATGGGACACAGCAAAAGCAATTCTAAGAGGGAAGTTTATGACGATACAAGCTTACCTCAGGAAACAAGAAAAATCTCAAATAAACAACCTAACCTTACACCTAAAGCTCCTAGAGAAAGAACAAACAAAACCCAAAGTTAGTAGAAGGAAAGAAATTATAAAGATCAGAGCAGAAATAAATGAAATAGACTAAAAGAAAAAAAAGAAAAGGTCAATGAAACTAAAAGCTGCTTCTTTGAAAAGATAAACAAAATTGATAAACCTTTAGCCAGACTAATCAAGAAAAAAAAAGAAGGCTCAAATCAGTAAAATTAGAAATGAAAAAGGAGACGTTACAACCGACACCAAAGAAATACAAAGGATCATAAGAGACTACTATGAACAACTATCAAGATATGCCAAGAAAATGGACAAGCTGGAAGAAATGGACAAATTCTCTCTTTCTTTCTTTCTCTCCCTTGCTCAGTTCTTCCCTCCTTTCCTTCTTTTAAATCAGTTCTATGAGTAACTGAACTATGACAGGATTATCCCCAAATGGCATCAGAACATTCTTAAGCTTTCAGAAGAGCAAGCGGGTTGCATCCTGTTTCTCTTGGCCAATAGTGTGAAGACCTGACGCATGAAAGAACTTTGTTCCAAAGGCAGTTCAACAACAACAGAAACTAGTAACCCAGTGCCATGTCTACAGTGACTCATCCTTCTAAACTTCTTTCATTGAAGCTAATTATCAGCGGTCATAGAATGGCGTGTTGGCTGTACCTCGTGGGAAGCAGGGTTCTGCCAACAGCAGCAAAATTTGCAGACTTCCTATCCTTCATGTGGCCTCACTTGACCTCCCGTGAGATACATTTGAGTCATTTTTATCGTAGAACATTTTGTAGGGAGTTCCGTCTCAGACACAGTAAACATCTATTAATAAGATCACGTGATCTGGGCTTCCCTGGTGGCGCAGTGGTTAAGAATCCATCTGCCAGGGCTTCCCTGGTGGCGCAGTGGTTGAGAATCTGCCTGCCAATGCAGGGCACACGGGTTCGAGCCCTGGTCTGGGAAGATCCCACATGCCGCGGAGCAACTGGGCCCGTGAGCCACAACTACTGAGCCTGCGCGTCTGGAGCCTGTGCTCCGCAACAAGAGAGGCCGCGACAGTGAGAGGCCCGCGCACCGCGATGAAGAGTGGCCCCCGCTCGCCGCAACTGGAGAAAGCCCTCGCACAGAAACAAAGACCCAACACAGCTAAAAATAAATAAATAAATAAATAAATAGATTTTAAAAAAAGAAAAACTCATAGCTAACATCTTAAAAAAAAAAAAATCCATCTGCCAATGCAGGGGACACAGGTTCAAGCCCTGGTCCAGGAAGATCCCACATGCTTCGGATCAACTAAGCCCGTGTGCCACAACTACTGAGCCTGCACTCTAGAGCCTGCGAGCCACAGCTATTGAGCCCTCGTGCCACAACTACTGAGCCCACGTGCTGCAACTACTGAAGCCCACGCACCTAGAGCCCATGCTCCGCAACAAGAGAAGCCACCGCAATGAGAAGCCCGGGCACCGCAATGAAGAGTAGCCCCCACTCACCGCAACTAGAGAAAGCCAACGCACAGCAACAAAGACCCAATGCAGCCAAAAATAAATAAATTTATAAAACGATCACATGACCTCCAGATACTGTTACGATTAGGGAGCATCTCCTCTGCCAGGCAGAGGTGTGATTTTCTGCACAGATGTATCCAAGGCTCAGACAGTCTTTCCACTTTCTGGCCAACTTTACAGCATTCTGCACCAAGAAGCAACCCACAAATAAAGACAATTACAGCAACAACTCCTATTTGATTTTTCTGATCTAAAATGCATGAAATAACAGTTTCAAATTTCAGGCATGCTGTTATATATATCTCACTACCTATCCTATTAGTTCTAGTGCTCTGGAGAACCCTGACTCAGACACCAGGTATAAAAGTTCCCTTTCGTAAATAAAAGGAGTTGGATTGACGGCTTTTACAATCCAGCCACCTGAGTTTATATCTCCTTGATTAAAGTGTATTTCATTGTTCTAATCCTCTGAAAATTATCATTTACAATCTGCTACATCAGGAAACCTTCTATTAAGCACATTCTTTTCATCAAAGTAGACAACTATACAACTTAGGAAGAGGTAAGAGTTTACTATGGAATCAAATGGGTAGAAAATAATAGGTAAGAATTCAGGTGAATGAGGCCAAGAATGAGTCTGGGGTCTCTATTGGAGCCAGCTTGCTATATGAATGTTCTTTCATCTCTTCATCCCAGCCGGGCATCCTGCACACGAACACCAGGGGCTCCCCCGGGGACCATATGAGAAGCTGCTGAGGAAATGCATAACCCAGTCCTCCACTGATGGAGCAGGGACATAAGAGCAGATCACCTGGCACGCAGATGGCACAGCACCTTCTCCGACTGCCAGGCCCAGGGCTTTCTCACTGATTGCAAACAGTTCCTGGGTAAGACCAAGGAAAGCCACCTGTGGTTTAGAACTTACTTCCAATCCATGAATTCTGCAGCTGGCCCACAACAGGGGCAGCATGAGACTTTCCCAAGTAACACGCACTAGCTTGGATTTCACCCTCAAAACTTCTTGGAGAAGATAATGATCTGTTGTTGGTGTGCTTGGCTATATAGAGATGACACCACTCAATAATGTTTGAAAAAAATCACCTCTTCCTCAAAAAACTAAAAATAGAGCTGCCATATGACCCAGAAATCCCATTCTTGGGCATATATCCAGACAAAACTCTAATTCAAAAAAGATACATGCACCCCCTACATTCATAGCAGCACTATTTACAATAGCCGAGACAAGGAGATAACCTAAACGTCCATTGACAGATGAATGGATAAGGAAGATGTGGTATAGATATACAATGGAATATTACTCAGCCATAAAAAGGAATGAAATAATGCCATTTGCAGCAACATGGATGCAACTAAAGATTATCATACTAAGTGAAGTAAGTCAGAAAGAGAAAAGACACCATATGATATCCCTTATATGTGGAATCTACAATATGGCATAAATGAACCTATCTGTGAAACAGAAACAGACTCACAGACACAGAGAACAGACTTGTGGTTGCCAAGGGGGTGGGGGGAGGGAGGGGATGGAGTAGGAGTTTGGGGTTGGTAGATGCAAACTATTACATTTATAATGGATAAATAACAAGGTCCTACTGTATAGCACAGGGAACTATATCCAGTCTCCTGGGATAAATCATAATGGAAAAGAATATGAAAAAGAATGTATATATATGTATAACTAAGTCACTCTGCTATACAGCAGAAATTAACACTGTAAATCAACTACACTTCAATTAAAAAAAAAAAAATCACCTCTTCCTTTTGCCTTACTAGAAAATGGCCATAGTGATTAACTAATATGATCAATCATTTTAAGGCAGCAAAAGATATTCAGCTGAAAGGAATCTTTACTGATAAATTATTTTCACCATTTCATAATAAGGAATAATGAAGAAATCTTCAAACAAGCAATTTCAAATTATATTTCCCACTATGTTAAGTGTCAGTCTCCACAGCAGTCAGAGTACCCTAAGATCATGTTGTAGAGACAAATAAGACATGATAATCTACGACTGTTATTTCCAGAAAATGGTATCTGCCACAATCCCATAGGGAACAAACGCAATGTGGTATTTAATGCAACAGGCCTGTTTACAAGGCCCATGCGGGCCAGAGGCAGTGTGTTCTCACTGGTTTAAAACTAACAACCAATATTATCAGATGTACATCCTGCAGCCTTTCATAACTCTTTCAGCATGACAGAAAAACATCACGAATGATCAAATAAGATGTTTATAGGGAAATATGCAATTTTCTGAACTGCGTGACTAAAGGTGTTAAAATTGAGGAGATCAAGTCATTCTGAAAAAGGTCTTTGAAATTTTTCTTTTATCTTGCCATCAGTAGAAAGATAAACATAATTTATATGTTTGCAGAGACAAGCCTGGTGCAAATGGAAATGATGGAAATATGAAAGATAAAAACAAAAATACTGTTTTTAAATAGGAGGCTTAGCCCACCCTTAGCACACTGGAAGGGAATAGTCCTATATAATCCACGGAAGGTTTCTGAGTCTACAATAAGGTTTCATAAACTTTTTTTTGAATGGAGGTACTTAATTCTTACCTCCCCAGAGCCTTTAAATACCTGGAGGGAGCCCAGGTGTCCGGGAGGGAGGGACGTGGCAGCCACTTCCTGACAGCATCCACCCTCCCTGAGACCATAAACTCTCAGTGCCTGGTCCAGACAGGTGGTAAAAGTACTGCCCCAATGACCTTGTACTTGTAAAACATCCAGGGGTTTAAAATTTCCCCAAGGTCATATATATATATATACATGTCTTACTATACGTACAATCACATGCTGAATCGATTTAAACATTGGTAAACTATAGGAAAGAGGGCATCTTTTTTTTTTTTTATAAAGTCTTTATTGAATTGTTACAATATTGCTTCTGTTTTATGTTTTGGTTTTTTGACTGCGAGGCATGTGGGATCTTAGCTCCCCAAACAGGAATCGAACCCACACCCCCTGCACTGGAAGGTGAAGCCTTAACCACTGGACTGCCAGAGAAGTCCCAGGAAAGAGGGCATCTTCTAACCAAGCAGGACTTTCCTCCCAGAATAGATTCCCCTGATCCAGCTCTGATGGGCAGGAGCCCTAAACCCCATGGACCGAGGTTCCCGAATGGCAGTCTGGGGAAAACTGTCTGGATCACCAAATCCTGGGCCTTAGAAGGCTTGCCACTTAGAGTGCGGCTCAAAGATGCAGCAAGGGCATCACTCTGGGGTTTGTTAGAAGTGCAAAAGCCCAGGCCCCACCCCAGACCAAATGAACAGAATCAACAGCAAGATTTTCAGATGATCCCAATGCACATTTCAGTTTGAAAAGTCATGCGATGGTACCTACTAGCCCAACTGTGACAGCAAGAGTCAGTGATGCCACAGCTGTGGATTACTTTCAAGACAAAATCATGTCACAACACATCATGGGAGTCAGCGAAAGATACATAAATAAGAGACATTCACCAGAAATTTTTCTTTAACACACATACATACACACTCGCCCACGTGCACGCTCACATGGTAATAAAATTTATAAAATAGAAGGTAAATATGTTCATTCCTTTTTATAGCTTCGAAAGTAAGAGCCAGAGTGAGCCAAAGGCTGCCTCTAACCCTGCTGAATATTTGAAAATACAGAAGAAGAGGTAAAAGGGAAGAAAATGCGGCAGCCTGTTCAGGCCCCACTTGTTCTAAGAAGACGTTTCTTTGGAACCATGAAGAGAGGAGCCATTTATCTCAGAGTGACAGCTCCTGGCCCAGGTAAGGGGCTTACTCTTGTTTACTAATTTCACTTTCTCAAATCCTGATGTATTAATCCTTTCAAGACATGTCTGAAGATATTACTGTCTTGTAGTTTTAAATATTATCATTTACTGTCTTTTTACCAAAAATACAGAAAGCAGCACAGGGACCCTGCAAACCAGGCGGCACAGGAATAAAGCAGGTCCAGGCGGCCAAAGCCATTGCCCACACCCAGCAGCTCTGTCCCCAGCACCAGCGGCCAGTGCTACCTTGCATCTGTCTTCATCCCACACCTAAGTTTCATCCTCATGAACTGACCCTCCTCAAAGTGCTCCAAAGGCATCTCAAAGTGCACCTCTGCCTTCAGTGGTGACTCTCATTCTCTCAGTTTCCACCTACCTAACTTTGGTATTAGAAAGAAGCAAACGTCTTAAAAAAGAAGATCTTGTTAAAACTATTGGCCAATCAAAGAGGGGATGCCACGTAATCCAACAGCTGCCAGGAGAGGCCAGCTGCACTGACTTCTACAGGTGAGACAAGTGGAAGATACACCTGGTGTCAGGAATGGGGGTGGGGCGCATCCAGGGTACTTTGTTCTTGGACATAACTAAGGATGCCAGAAAATGGTCCAAAATCTTGACTTTCTCTAATCTCTTATACAATGGAATCACTTTGGACATGCTTACTGTATGCTTGGCAGGTTCCTATTACATTTGGGAGGGGTGGGTTTCTGTGCTATATGGAACTGAAATTCTGGGCTCCCCACTTAAGCTTTGAGCCTGATTTTTGTGCTTTCCCCTCAACACATTGACCAGCAAGTTTATAAGAACAAATGCGTCCCCTCCAAGAGAGCACATAGGTAGAACAGAAGCAGTTCTATTTTTGGACAGTTTAATCTCTTTACTAATTAAAACTAAAAGGGTATATTAGCAATTTTAGCTAGACAACATCAACAACAATCTGACATTTTCACTTATAAATAAAAGAAAGCGTTAAGATCCAATTATTGATGAGCCCGGGAGAGAGAAGGGAGAAATGCCAAGCATAGACAAAATAATCTAATATTGACCCAACATCTGTACAGTGCTTTCTAATTGACAACGCACTGGCAGAAAGCTTTCTCTAAGGTCACACCTGCTTGACCCTATGAAATAAGAACAAAGGTGCTTTCTAAACCTTGACATCTTCGTCTGTGCAGAACAGGAATAAGTGACTTTTCCAAGATCCACTTTCAAAACAAACCTGTGAAATGGGATGAGGCTTCCTTTAGAGTGAGGAAAATGTTATAAATTAGATTTGGTGATCATAGTATAAGTCTGCACATGTACTAAATTCACTGAATTGTATACTGAAAATATGCTATGCAAATTATAACTCAATACAGCTGCTCAAAAAAAATTTCCTGTGGACAGAAGGCACTCCTGAAACTTGAAAGTGTTCCCTCCTGTTGAAACAATTCTAATACACACACAGCTGGCAGGTAAGGGAAAGGGAGGTGGGGATTCCTGGATTCAGGAACTGGCTTAACTAAATAAGCCAGTTTTCAGTGAATATCAAAAGCGAGTTTTCTCTCTGGCTATTCAGAAAATAAGAGATGTGACTAGATTCTTGGCATTCATAAGAAACTCCACATTTCTAGTATATAACTCTCAAATGTGAAAATGTAGGTAATGCATTGCAAATAAGAACTCTCCAGAACTGGCTGAACTCTCCTCCCTGCATTACTCAGATAGAGCCCTACGGAGAATATTCACTGTGTTCTGCAGTTTGGAGCACTAACTTCCAGGCATGCAATATTAAAGGGCTCCCCTGCAAAGCTTTAAAATGTTTCCAAGGTCTAAAAAAGTAAAATGAAACAATGGCCCCCAAGATCATGGGATAGTCTTTTACTGTACAAAAAGAATGCTGAGGGAAGATGTGATAGGTTTCCTCACATACTGAATATATACCCAGTGAACAAAGGTAAGACATACACGGTGCTGGTCCAAACCACAGCTCTCGGACCAATAAGTAGAAGTTACAGGGTGGTAGAAATCAAGGTTAAAAGGAGTATTTTTACAGTTGAGGGGAAGCAATCCCAAATAACCTCTCTCTAGCATGCATCCCAATTTTGAGACTATGATACTGAAAGGTAGCTTATAGAAACAAGAAGAAATAATGCATCTCTGTTTGAAGAGTTACTTTGATACATTCTAGATCAAATCAAAGAATTGCTACATTGAGAGCTGGAAAGAACCACAGTGTTTCATTGAGACCCATTCTTCGAAGATGAGAAAATGGATCATGACGCCCAAACACAGTGCTACATAGAAAACTTTTATAAACGTAGTTACTACTGGAAAAGAGACCTCCCTCCCTGGTTCCAGCTAACATAACAGCAGCGTTTCCGATAGGCACCCTGACGTTCCAAAGCTCGATTGAAGATATTTATGTTCATCTTTTTTCAGGTTATTCCATAGGTTTACTGTTTTTCTTAAGGCAGAATAGCTGCAAAGGGTCTGATTAGAGTCTTAATGAGGAGGCCTCAGGGACCACCTGGAGAGTGGAACTCTCCACATTCAACAGTTCAACTATTCCTTCCTGCAAAATGTATATATATTATATATAAATGTATTTTTATATATACATGTATAAAAAAAATATAAATATATATTATATACATATATAATATATATGCATATAAAAATATATATAAATATATATTATATACACATATATAATATATATACATATAAAAATATATATATACATATATATAATTTTAAGAGTTTGATTTTCTACCCCTTAAGAAAAATGAAAGTAAAACCCCTTGGAGAACACTGAGCTTGAGAAATTTCAATATGAGGCAGATTGCCTTATTTTAAGCCTCACTTTTTTTTTTTTTTCCTTTTTCAAGTTCACGCTATTATTTTCAACAACCCACTTCTCTACCTCCATTGCTTTCTTCTTACAAATAGCTCTGTAGGAAATGCTGCAATTTTTAGTATCTCTAAATCCTTCTAAGCACCAAATTCAAAGAGCTATTTTGGCCACCGAAATGAAACAGGAAAGGGAGCCTGAGTGCAGACTGGGCGGACACGGCTGTTTGCAGAGGCTCCCAGGCTACAGTGCAGCTGCAGGTGCAACCCCTTCCTGAAGTCTCTGCTCCCCAGGTTCTCATTGATCCCCCATCCAAGTGACCCCATGCCACTTTCTACCTGCATCCGATGCAATGACCCCCATTCATTTCACTTGGGTGTGTTTATATTATGACTTTGCAATGAGTTCAGCATACACAGGCCACAATTTCCAACTCCATCAAGCTCTCTCAAACTCACCCGGCAACAAAATCTTACCTGAACTGAACTCATTTGGTGGCACAATCTACCAGAACTGATATGAAGCAATCGATCATTTTATTTATCCCATTTAGTGCGGATTTTTTTTTTTTTTCCGCAGAAACCATCACGGTTTTGTTTACAGGGTGGTACCCCAGACACCACTCAGGGTGTGACCTAATATACAGTAAAAGCCCCGAGGTTAGTTTCTTAAACTCTGAAAAGTTCTGAATTCCTAATTGAACCCAGGGTTCTCAGATAAGTGGTTCTGGACTTGTCCCAGGATAAGCTGTAAAGCACAGAGCGGGTATTATTGCCTTAATAAGTGCTTAATGGAATGTTCACGGCACTGAGTGTACTCAGTGGTGCCTGATCCAAAGTGGGGGACAAGACAGGAAAACTGCTTTAAAATAGTTGCCGAAACATAACAGCATTGAAACTGAACTGGTGACAGTAATGTAAAAGGACATGGATTTCTCTTTCTGAATCCCGTGTGTGCAGAAGGAACTTCTTTTGACCTCGATTTATGAATCCACATGTTCTAATGCTGCCACTGAAAGCAGGGACTGACACGTATCATTTTGTTTATGCCATGACAATCCCCCCAGGACTTCTCCGTAATCCTACCGTGCTGCTTGCTCTCCCTTGCTTCGGTTCAAATTCATTACCGGTTTGTATACTTATGCCCTGAATTACTTTAAATGGCAAACTTTAAAAAGAGAGAGACACTCAAAAGCTGTTTTAGAAGACCATATTCTGAGCAATCCCAGCCCCACATTAATCCCTCCCACCCAGATTCAGTAGAGCACCTGCTACATGCCAGGCACCGGGGAAGCAGAAAGTGAAAGAGGCAAGACCCCCCTGGGGAGCTCACATTCTGGTGCTGGAGACACATTATAGTCAATCCAACCAGTGCATCAATTATACGATTTCAAGAAAAGTACCAGATACTAGTTAGCAAAGGACTATGGAGGTGTCACGATATTGGGGCAGTGGGTAGAGAGTGAAGAATGAGTTTAGTGTGAAGGTCTAGAGGAAGAACTTTCCAGAAAGGGGGAGCCAACATCTAGGGCCAGAGAGCCCCAAGCGGAGGGAAAGCAGGTGAAGGGAACCGAGGCTGAATAAGGTTGATGTGTTGCAGGGACCCCAGCGAGGCCAGCAGGTTAGAGCAGACTCGAGGAGGGGCACGGAACAGGTGAGGCTGCAGGGATTTGCAGCAAACAGGCAGCGTCGGGGTAAGAAGATAGGTTTTATCCTAGTCTAGTGAGAAGCTATTAAGGGAAGTAATCTGACCTGTGTCTCAAAAGATCACTCTAGAGGCTATAAAGAGAATGATCTGTGTCTGACCCAAAGTGGAGGCCGGGAGGCCAAGTAGGAGGCTATTTCTGGTCCAGGTAAGAGAGGCTGGTGGCCTTGCCTGACGTGAAAGTCCTACAAGAGAAGAGAAGCGGTCAGATTCAAGAGCCATCTGAAGCCTGAGCTGCTTGTTGATGGAGCAACCGGCTGTGATGTGTGAAGGGAAGTGAGGAGACAAGGATCATCCAAGTGTTTCAGCTCGAACCTCATCGTGAATGATGGATCCATCATTCCACCAAGATCAGCAGGGAGCCTAAGGAAGAAGAAGGTTTGGAAGTGTTACTGAACTCAGGCCCAGCTGCTCATCACTCGAAAGCCAATACTCGAGAGACAAGTGTTGGTAGGAAGGAAAGGTTGTTTTATCCAGGAGGCTGGCAACCTGCGGAGAAGGTGGACTGAGGTGCAAAAGCCAACTCCCCCGCAGTCGATCAGGGAGCGAGAGCTCTGATAGGGGAGTTTTGATATAGAGGGAGAGAGGGGGCTACAAGCAGAGCAGCACAGGCAGCTCTGACAGTCATCTTGCAGTTGGTCACATGGTGGTCTGATCAGCGTCATCTTGACTGTCTTAAGTTCAGTTAATCTTCAGTTCTAGGGTTGGTCTGTTCCCATTTCTTTGAGGCCAGTTCTAGGGATTGTGGCAGCTTACGTCATGGCTACAGGCTGGTCATCGTGCAGTTAACTTCTTCCACCTGGTGGGGGTTTCAGCATCTACAAAGCAGCTCAAAAGACATGGCTCAGAACATTATCTACAGTCCTTGAGGAGGAACTAAAGGTCCTTGACTTTGTTTAATGACTCAACTGTTTTTATTTAGTCATGTTTGACTGTTTTCCTTTGCTTCTGCATTTTCTCACTTCTCTGATTAAATTTATTCTTTGGCTAAAGTTTTTCTACAGACGAAAGGTAGGCAGAGGACATGGGGGGAGTTCTGTCCTGGGAAGGCCCCATAGGGTCTTCTTCCATTTTAGAAGGAGTGAATCAGGAGTTCTGTTTTGGCTACGCCCATTTTGATAAGCCCATGAGGTACGTGAGAAGAACTCTGGTACAGAATCTGAAGCTCAGAGGCTGAGATATAAACTTGGGATCCATCAGAACACAAAGCCATGGGGACTGGATGAGATCACCTGGAAATGGGCAGAAGAACGACGTCTGAGCTCTGGGGTGGGGGGCGGAGGGTGTAGCCGGGACAGGATATGAACATGAGCTGCCCTGAGATGGAGAGATCGGTGACCCAGAAGCAAACAGAAGAAGAGGGTCCAAAAGAAGGGGTCCGTCCAACACGGACCCCTGCTTGTTATGGAGGCTGCAGTGGCACCAGCTAGGCCCGATCTCCTGCAGGAGTCCTTAGAGGTCACTTAACACCCCTCCTCTTCCCCAGACTCAGAACCTCACCAGGTCCATTCAAGACCCGTGATTATCTCAGATCTCTAGGTAAATCATGTGGGAGGGTGTTGACAGTGTCAGCTGACCTTTGGATCTGGCTGCAAGCAGGTCACTTGTGATGTGGCAAGACTTCCCTGCAGTGGCAAGGACCAAAGCCTGACCAGAGAAGACTTTAAGAGGGAATGAAAGGAGTGGAAATAGCGACATTTGGTTATTATTCATCCCTGCAAGGGAAGGACTGGTCGCTGGAAGGGTCCACGGCTTCAAGCTGTCTTGTGGGGTTTTAGGTTTGGTTTTTTTTAAGACAGAAAAGGATAAGAGCACATTTGTCCCTCTGATGGGAACAATCCAGCAGAGAGGATGGATGGGCAGTGGTTTTCCCCTACGACAACACGGACCCCTGCTTGTCATGGAGGCTGCAGTGGCACCAGCTAGGCCGGATCTCCTGCAGGAGTCCTTAGAGGTCACTTAACACCCCTCCTCTTCCCCAGACTCAGAACCTCACCAGGTCCATTCAAGACCCGTGATTATCTCAGATCTCTAGGTAAACCATGTGGGAACAAAAGAAAGCAATATCCCTACCAAACACCAGTCCCAAATGAATTAAAACAACAAAAACAATGCATTGCTTAATGCTTTTCACCCAACACACATATAATCCTTTTAGAATAAATTCAATATGTGACCACTTATATTTTCATTCACAAAAAAATATTTGGACAATGTAACCATTCATTTATAACAGTATTCATAAGGAATCTTCTACTGAAATCCTTGAAGATGGGCAGTTTTTTAGTTCATTTGAAACGTGCTGAATTGATTTAAAGAATACATACAATGTTCTTAGAAAAAGAGCTGTATAAAATGTCTCTGCGTAGAGAATGGACTTGAGGACACGGGGAGGGGGAAGGGTAAGCTGGGGCGAAGTGAGAGAGCGGCATGGGCATATATACACTACCAAATGTAAAATAGATAGCTAGTGGGAAGCAGCCGCATAGCACAGGGAGATCAGCTCATGCTTTGTGTCCACCTAGAGGGGTGGGATAGGGAGGGTGGGAAGGAGACACAAGAGGGAGGGGATATGGGGATATATGTATACGTATAGCTGATTCACTTTGTTATACAGCAGAAACTAACACACCACTGTAAAGCAATTATACTCCAATAAAGATGTTAAAAAAATAAAAATAAAATGTCTCTGTAATAAGCTCTGTTCCTTTACCATGTAACCATAGTTACACAAAAATCCTGTCTGCTTACCACTCCCTTTATATTTCAAATGGATCTTTATTGATACTCCGCTATCTGCATTTTTTCCTATCCATATCTATAATAAGTAGTATTAAAATAACCAGAATCTGTCACTATTTCCAGGGTTTTGCTCCTATCTAGCTGCATTTAATGATTTCACACAATATAGCCGTGGTCTGAATTTTCCATTTAAAAGCCATAACTATACCTTCAGCTTTTTATTGTCTATTGTTTCATCCTTTATAAAATAAACAAATGTTTCTCAGCACCTCACAATGTGTGTTACCAGAAATACAGACTGTTAGACTAGAAACTTCCAAAATTCTTTATAATTCTAACTCCCAATGGACACATTGAGTCATGTCTACAATATCTTGTGCAATTGATTATCCCCTAACTTTATAAACAGCAAAATGTTTTGAATTTTGCTATCTAACATGTCAACTCATATTTTTTTTTATTTTTTAGATTGATGTGACAACTTTTGTTGTCTTCCTTCTATTAAGCTAAACACTGCCAGCCTCTGATTTCAATCCTAGGATCTGGAACTCTCAAAAATCACACAAAATAAATCTGAACATATTTCCATGAAAGCCCTCCAAATATTTATGAACACCTGTCACGCCCTCCATCCCAGTGCATGAGTGGGCATTCTGCAGAGAAACAGAACCCACTGGATGTGTACATATATAAAAAAGAGACATTTTTTAATTGGCTCACTCAATTATGGAGACTGGCAAGTCTAAAATCTACAGGGTGGGTCAGAAGGCAGGAGACCCAGCAGCAAGCCGATGTTGTGGCTCGAGTCTGAAGACCATCTGCTGCACAATTCCCTCTTGCTCGGGGGAGGTGAGTCTTTTGTTCTATCTAGGCCTTCAACTGATTGGGTGAGGCCCACCTGCACTATGGAGGGCAATCTGGTTTACGCAAAGCCCACTGACTTAAATATTAATCTCATTCAAATCCACCCCCACAGAAACATCCAGAATGATGTTTGACCAAATATCTGGGCACTGTGGCCCAGTCAAGCTGACACATAAAATTAACCACCACACCCAGGTTAAACGCCATTCACCTCAAATTTCCTTTGCTAACACAATTTCTCACCTTTTGTGATGGTGATGCCTCTCTTCTGGATGTGTACCACCTTGCCTTGCCCTCTTTATTTAAGTCCCCAGAACTGAAAATCCAGCTGTGATCTGACTAACACAAAAGGCATCAGAATGCTTAGCTCTTAAGTATTAGCTTTTGTAGTAGCTAATGAGATTTGATATTATTTTAATATAAGCCTGCAGTATTTTTCTTCCACTTTGATACCTATTTGTTCATAAAAGTTGAGGTTGAGTGTCCTTCAATGCTCTGAAAATATATTCCACTTATAAACAAAACTACATGTATAACCCTTCTATTCATCATCTTAGTTTATTTTTTTTCTCAACTTTGTGAATTGTTAAGTTCCACTCTCCAAGCTTCACTGTAGCTTTGCTTTCTATTGATTCACTATTAGTGGCTCTAAGTTCTTTGGTATTTGCTTCCAGCATCAAATCGCAATTCAATCTCCACTTTTCAAAAATGATTCTGCTCACCTGTCGCTCCTCTCAGGTACCCCGCATACTTCCTTGTTTCCTGACATCTTATAAGCACATCTTTACACCTAAAGTGAGTCCGTATGCCTTTCCTCAATTAAGTATCTTAGATTTCTCTCACAACTCTCAAAAATTATAAATACCCAAGCTTCACTTTAAATTTCATTGAAATTTTTCGTTTTAAGCTCCTTGCTGTAATAGCAAATTGCCACTATATACTGATTTAATCCCTTTGAAGAAATATTCGTAATTACGACATTTTTATTTTGCCTTGGATCGACAATTTGGGAGAATCATCTTTCTCATCAGTGTATCATACCTTTCACATAGATACTAGTTTCAAACCTCCTTTCTTATTTGTAAAATCAGCCAAAACTGGACTGCACTCCCTATGTTGAAATACTAAGAATCTCAGTCTACTTTTTTTGCAGAATGCATCAGACTTGTAGTTACATAATTAGTTTTGTAACCAGTTACATATTACTTTTGCCACTAGAATGGAAGCCCTCAAAGCGGAAGGCAGGATTATATTTTGTTCACTGAGGGGTCCTCTTGAGAGCCTGCGTGATGTCTGCATAGGAGACGCTTCACAGATGGTGAGCAAACGCCCCAGACTCACCAACCATTTAAGAAATAATAAGGGAAAGTGAAAGCCAGAATGCGCACTGTCACCTCACGGTCCCACTGCTACACCCACCAGCCTTTTAATGAGATCATTAGCATTGGAGGAGTTCAGTTTTATCCCCTCCACTTGCCCTTCTCTAACAGATGAGGATGCCAGGAACGGGCAAATTAACCCAAGGCTAAGGAATTGAAAGCTGGAGGAGATCCGGGGCCCAAGAACCCCACGTTTTACTTCTCTGCTTAGCGAAAAATTTGCCCACCTGCTTCTTTACACAGAGAACCCTACGCCTGTCATGGAGCCAGAGACTGACAACTTCTGAAAACAGCAAAAAGCCCTGCTAACCAAAGTTCTCCCCCACTTAAGTAGCAGACAGGGCACCTCTGGTGAACTCCCGTGATACATAAAGAATAGAAAGTACTGGGCATAATTAATAGCAACACAAACCCTTAATTGTGGAGCCCAAATTGAACAAATGAATAATCAAAAGATGATGTGATGGAAGGGTAAGAAGATAAAATGAAAAGTTCAAGTATTATTATAGCCAACAAACTGAATTATTGGACCAGCTTCCAAATGCCCTTCACGTGGCCTCAGTAAATAGGACATTAATATTTTACTGAGTGATTACCTTTCTTTATATATTGAAAAGTTTCCTCTTTGCCTGGGCAATCTAAAGCTTGATATCCCTTCTCCTAAGACCAGAGTGAGCCCCACATGCCTGAGTTAGATGATCCTGGACTTCTCCCTTCCATCTAAGTGACCAGGGGCAATTTTCCGATTGAGCTTCTTTGAGCCTCATTTGATAAATGGAGATAATATTACCTCCATGCAGGGCCGTTATGGGAGTTTGGTGAGATGCAGCATGCAAAGTGCCTACTTCATTGCCTACCACGTGCCAAGCACTGAACAATAATCGCTCTTGGAAGTAGGACTGAGGGAAGCACTAGCTCCTAAGAGCAAGGTCTGCAGCCCATCAGCTCCTCTGCCCACAGCTTTGCTCTCCCACCCGGGGCAGGACCCTAATGCTTCCTTCCAGCCCACGGGAGGCAAGCCCTGCTGCAGTTGTTTGGCTGAATGCGTTTCTTGCTCGTAAATTCTGGGAAGAAGGAATGGCCCCATCAAGCACTGGGGTCTCTGGCCTGAGTCACCTGAGCTTCAATTGTGCCTAAAATCCTGCTGACATCTCAAGCCCTCAGCCTCTGTCCAGTCACTGCTGGTGAGTGTCTGTGGCTTTGCTGGCTGTTGTACAGGTTACTCATTTGAATGTTTCGGCTTTAAAGACAAATACAGATTAAAAATAAGAGTGTTCCGGTGGGGATGAACTGGGAATTGGGGATTAACAGATACACACTACTTAGTACACATAAAATAAACCGCAAGGACCCACTGTACAGCACAGGGAACTGTATTCAGTGTCTTGTAATAACCTATAATGGAGAAGAATCTGAAAAAGAATAGACATATGCAGAAACGAATCACTTTGCTGCACACCTGAAACACTGTAAATCAACTATACTTCAATTGTAAAAAAGGGAAAAAAATAAGAAGTTTATTCTCCCGGTTGAAAATAAGGGAAAAAAATTCCCTCCTCTCCTTTTTCTTACCGCATTTACCTTAGAAAGCTTGTCATTGTAAGCGCTGTTTCACCTCTTTCAAATGTATCTTTTTCTAGACTAGAGACGCCTTTTGTCAGCTTTCTGACCCACGAATGTCTTTCCCAGGACCCTGGGAGCCGCCATCCTTATAAACTGCCAACATCCAGGAAGAGAGACCCCCATCTCCCAGGTCCTGCGGGGACAGGAGCCTAACATTAATTGGTGGACACCTTGCTCCAACATGCAAACGTTTGCCTTCCCTCTGGATGAAGCCAATAAACTGACACAGATGGTCACCAGACGACCAAGTGACCACCGGAATGAACTATGTCCACAAATGGTGCCGTCAAGGCCTACTACTTGAGGACTAGTTACTGTTTATCATGAAAACATGTATGGAAGGAGCCACATCTGCTTGGCCATATATTAGGGGTGAGATTTCCTTCGTTCTTGGCATTTTCTTGGTGGATCACCTGTGAAGGGCATTCTGATTTAATGCCAACTCAAAGAATAAAAGTGTTTTCTTTCCCTCCTACCTAAGTGGAGAGGATTCCTGGGTAGGGAGACTTTGTTTGTAATTACATTTCCCCACAAGGCTCTACCCTAAAGATGCCACGTGGGAACTTCCAGAAGGTACCCGAATGGTGTTCTCGCTACAACTACACTGTAGTGCAAGCTCCACACACCTCTCCTCATTTGTGTTTAATATTAAGCAGTTCTAGGAAGAAAGAAGGGAGGACACAGGGCTTGAAGCAGTGAGAAAAGCTTCTAGAGTAAGATGCATGTGTGCCAAGACCCCATGGCAACCTGAGTCAACCTAAGGAAAGCTACTACAAAGACTGTGACTCTCTATTCTCCAAACACGTTGCAGGAAGAATTCCCTGGGTCAGTAGAGGAAAAACAGGGGTCTGAAGGCATAACCCAAATGAACAGTGTCATTGCTGTAGTCACTCGGTTGGTCCTGGCAGAAACTTGACATTATTCTCAAGAGGATGGTTCTTCATTATCATCACTTGACCTGCTTTTGTAATAGCCCTTCCTCACCTTCCTCTGCTTTGTTATACGAAGACAGTTCCCCTTTCTAACTACTACAGTGACCATTCCTCCCAGATTCCTTAGCCACTCCCCGATCTGGGAGAAAAGGGACCACAGAGACCTACCTCTGCATTGCGCTACACGGACTTTTCAGCTCTACGTACTCCCTTAAATTCACACTGAATCCATTTTTCAACGAACTAATCTCCATGAAAAATTCCACTGCTCCTGTATTTGCTGGGTGGTCCTGAAACATTTCTAAGCGCTTTGACTGTTTTGGATCACACAGAAGCTTTGGGAATGCATTAGCTGTCATTAGCATTGTTAATGTAACAGGGAATTTTCAAATTTGCATAAGATCATTTCAACATTATCTCCTTTATATGTATTGACGAAGGAAAAAAGCCTTTGTGGTAGACTTTAGAATAAAGTCTTATCTGCAGTAATTAACATTTCCTAGATGTCTGAAAAAATGAATCATTTACAATAATCATAGCCAAAAATAAAATTTAGTGAAAAGTGGGAAAACACCCAATTCTTCCTTAATGGCAAAACTCAAAAAATGAAAGTCATCTTTTGATCCTAATTCTACCCCTGTCAGCACCCCCTAATGAATCGATTTTAAAATGAAATGGTTACTCTAAGAAAATAATGTTATTCTGGGTTCATAACTCACAGACCTGCTTGCTACCATAAAGCATGCTACTGATAAGGCTGAAAAGAAAAATAAAAATAAGACATGACACCTTCAGAATTTAGGGGTATAAGGGCAAATACAAATTAAAAATAAGGGGCTTAATTCTCCCTGTTGCAAATAAGGGAAGAGACACTGCCCTACCCCCCATTTTTTTCAGAACTTCTTCCTCAGTTCTTTTCCAATCTTGTTTGTAAATCTTTTTAATAGTTAAATAAGACTCTCAAGAGGGAGGTTTCTGTCTGTCTTTGCAGTACTGTTTAACGTTTATTCAATAATAAAACTGGCTTCTTTCTCTTCTGACTATGTGGCGAGACATGCTGGCTTGGGAGGAGATTTTGTTTTTAATTATATTTCCCACCAGGGGTTTGGACAGATAACAGGCCGTGCTACCCAGCAGTAGAGGGTAGAGGAAGGCTTTCCAAGGCCCGCCAGCCGAAGGCTATTCTGAGCGTGGTCTGCGACCAAGAGCCCGTGGGCAACCTCTTACCACTGCTTCTCTAAGAGCTAAATACAGAAATTGAGAGCCTGCCATTTAGAAAGGTTTACAGCAAGTTGACGGGGTAATTTTAGATCTTTGGATCTAATAATACAAACTCAGGGTGTGTACTTTATATATCATTTTTTAAAAATTATTTCATTGTGATTGCATTTTATAAAAGTACTGATCTATGATGGCATGGAAATTTAAAAAACAAAAGCAAAATAAATGGCCCTTCACCCCAGAAAGTTGGAGAACTGGTAAATTCTGAACTAAGTTTTAGCATGCACCAGAATCACCAGACCTAGACTCCAGGTGCTTGAAAGGCTGACTTATGTTTAAGTATTTATTTAAGAAAATTCCTGTCTCCCATATGTACTTAAGCAATATTCTCTTTTGCATAGCCGAATATTTGCAGTTATGTTCTACGTTGGGATTTCTGCTGCAGAACAATAAAAGCAGGATACAGAAAAAATAAAGTACAGATGCTGGACCCACCCTCCCAGTTTCCATGTGGGTAGGTCTGGGTGAGCACAAGAATTTGCATTTCAAAAGTTCCCATGTGAAGCTGCTCCAGGCACCACACTTTGAGAACCACTCTCCAGAACGACCTTCAAAGCAGTGCGAGCAAAGAACGAAGGGCACTCAGTTCAGCACCCAGTTCCACAGGGTGAAGTCCTAACCCCCAGCAGAGCTGACTGACAGTGCACCCGGGGAGGAATTCAGGATGAAAACCCAACGAGGTACCACGTGCTGTGGATGAGCGGGGCCTTAAACAGGGAAATGCACATCTCAGGAAGAATTCCAATGACCGCGGATTCCTGCATCTTCCCGTACATACAAAAGCAACAAAATCATTAACGTGAGGCTCTCTGTTCTTTGTGACTAGGAGCAATCTCTTACCAAGACAGATGCTTGATGGCATGTATCTCCTACCAAAAAATCATATATAAACTGCCTTCTTCCCCTCCTCTTCAGAGCAGTTTCCTCAGAGCTACCGAGACCCTGTCTCCCGGGCACAGTCCTCAGGAAGTCTCTGAATAAAACTTAACCTTCCAGCTCTTACGTTTTTTGTTTTTCCTCAAGTCGACAGTAGTGATGACCGATTCCTCTTGAGAAACCAAACTGGGAGTCTACACCAGGTTAACTCCCGCATGCATTTCAGATTATAATGGATGGTCTGAAAGTATCACAATGAGAAGGATGCAAAGTTCAGCTTCCTAAGTATTTGTATGCAAGTGAGCACACATGTGCCTGCCTGTGCACACACACTCACACTCGCACACCTCAAGCAAAATCAGTGTGCCCTGTTGATTTCAACACCCTCCGTTTTAATGACTGCTCCAGCACTTTGAGAATAACACAGGAGCAGAGCAGCAGTTGAGAGATCAAATTAGGTTAAACTGTTGTGTTTTGCAAAGCAGCTACTTGCAAGGTTCCTGGAGAACTTAAGTGAGAGTCAAAATCCAAAGCGGTGTGGCCTGAAAAAAAAAAAAGCACAGTCTAAACGTTGACAATTATGTTTTATTTGGCAGACTTTCTGAGGACTTCAAGTCCAGGAGGCAGCCTGTCAGTTAGCTCTGAGAGATTGCTCCAAAGAGGTAGGCGAGGAGCCAGGGTACTTAGAGGTTTCTGCAACAAAGACCAGGGAGTTGGAACATCAAAACCATTAATTAGAGAAAACCAGACATCTCAAGTTAATGAATTTAGCGCTTTTCTAAGTATGGGAAGATGCATGAGTCTCAGTTCAGGGAAATCATGCCTTTGAGAAGCACCTCAGCTCTCTGGGGCCAGTATCCTGTGCTTTCCCATCCTGAGTCCCCCCAGGGTGCACATGGGTAGGGGTGGGGCCCGCAGTGGCTAAGGGCTGGGCAGTGGGCAGCCAGTTTGTCTCCATCTTGAGTTCCCTCAGGGCTCACCACTGGGAACGGCTGGTGGCTTGATGGCCTGATGGCCGCAGCATCCGTTGTTTGCTGATATGGCAGCAACATTTTTCATTCACAGCAGATCAGTTTTTCAAGGGAGTCTACAAAAACAACGGCACTTGCCACCTAGACCAATTCAGTCTCCTCTTCTTTCCAGAAACCAGTAACTGTTTGGACATTCCCTCTTCAGTAGGCTTATTAACCCAAGCTTATGTTTTCAGAGAAAAACATAATTCAGGAGAAAACAAAACAAGCAAATCAACAAACAAAAGGGGGATAAGGGGGAAGCCCCATCTCATTCCTGGTCAACCAACACCCGACTGTCTTTAGTGTCAACGGATTCTTTCTTTTAGGCTGAGATCACGGTGGGCTGCTAAGGTTGGGGGGACAGTCCCGTCCTAGGAGCGGGGCTCAACGTCCTCAAGCTGGGCATGCAACTGCCACGGGAAAAACAGAGACGGCTTGTCACAGTCTCGAGGGAGGATATAAATTTGGTTCAGAGGAATCAGACAAAGCAGCAGCGGCGGCAGCAGAAAAGGACATTTCTTCCCATTCACCTCTGAACTTCTGTGCGGCTGTTAATTCTGAACATTAATGGAAGCCCAGTGCCTTGTTTCTACCTCCCTTCTTCTCTAGTAATGAATCAGCAGCAAGATTTCATAAAGCCCATTATTCAGGATGCAAAACCCACTTCACTAGAGTGAGGCTATCTGAGTAAAATGTACATACAAGTCAGCAAAGCCCATGATCTGGTCAGACCTTCAGGGGCCAGTTGCACTTAGATGGCATACAAGTCAGGCAAGACCTTGGATTCTAGTAGAAATAAGGGTGGTTTTCATCACTTGTGTTTTTGAAATGAGCAGGACCCTGTGGGGCTCCTGGGCACAAAAGCCTTTCTGTGTCCCCCGTTTCTTGATTACAGGAAATAGGCTTCTTTCAGCCTCCATGACCTTCCCTGAGTTCCAAAGGGAAGGTTCAAACAGTTGCTAATCAGGGAAGGGAGGGGATGCAGAGACAAGGGAAGAGCA
This sequence comes from Eubalaena glacialis, assembly GCF_028564815.1. Lineage (NCBI taxonomy): Eukaryota > Metazoa > Chordata > Mammalia > Artiodactyla > Balaenidae > Eubalaena > Eubalaena glacialis. The sequence continues at coordinate 125,508,380 of NC_083723.1, read as the reverse complement.
GTCAAGAAACAATAGTGCAGCCTTGGGGCAAGGTCCTGGTTCCCCTCAAGGGATACACAGAACAATATCTTTGAGCTGTTTTGCAGATTCTGAACCTCCCACCAGGCAGGAGAAGTTAACTGTCTGCTGCTCACAAGCACACAGACCCCAGACCAGTTGGGACCAGAAGGTTGATGATGCTGACTCCCGATTACCTCACCACCAACCAATCAGAAGAATGTCCGCAAGCTGACCACGCCCTCTTTGAACCATTCCTATAAAACTCCTCACAACCCCCTCCAGGGCGGGACACACAGTTAGGAGGGCATTAGTCCACTGTGGCCCCCTTTGCCTGGCAAAGCAATAAAGCTATTCTTTTCTACTTCACCCAAAACTCTTGTCTCCGAGATTTAATTCAGTGTCAGGGTACAGAGGCCGGATTTGGCTTCATTTTCTCTCGGCCACTGTTTGCCCGTCGACACTGCTCTTTTTAGAAGGCCTCTGATGTCCACAACTGAGGACAGTTCCTCCCCAGGGTCAGTGGTCCCCAAGGGCTCTGTTAGTATTTTCCAGCCTGTCTCAACTCTCCTGACAGATCTGTTCTATTTTCTAGTGCCCCTGGCTTCTTATCCTGCAGCTGTTGCCCTGGCGTTTCCTTTCTCTCATGGTTCCTGACCCGCCCTGTGTCTGGAGACCATCCCTGTCTCTGGCCACACTGCTGGCTTCTGTCATTCCCTGGCGGCTCCCACAGGGCAGCCCTGATATTTACCTTTGCACATGGCACTAACCATGCCTCACAGATGAAGGGATACTCAACATCAACAGCCCCTTGACTTCTAAGGGCTACGGTTGGTTTTCTTCCACAGGAAAAAGGGGGTCTATGTCCGCCACATGTGGACCATCCATTCACCCAGTAGATGCAAAATACATTTTACAATCTGTCTCTACGCCTTGTGAAATGCAACACAGGTACAGAAAAATGCGTCCAATATCAATGTACAGACCTAGAAGGAATTATTACGAAGCAGCCTGTGTAAACCATGGTCAAGCATGAGAATCCTCCCCACACTTCTAAAGTCCCCCGAATATGCCTCCCTGCCATAACCTCCTCTCCCACCAACCAGAGGTAACGGTTCTTTGATTTGTACAGTCAGAATTCCCTTAATTTTTCTAAAAATATCCCATCCATCAGGGATTCCATGTCAGCATCCCCTAACAGGACATCTTAGCTTTACCTGTTTTGAACTTTTTTTTTTTTAACATCTTTATTGGAGTATAATTGCTTTACAGTGGTTAGTTTCTGCTTTATAAAAAAGTGAATCAGCTATACATATACATATGTTCCCATACCCTTTCTCTCTTGCATCTCCCTCCCTCCCACCCTCCCTATCCCACCCCTCTAGGTGGTCACAAAGCACAGAGCTGATCTCCCTGTGCTATGCGGTTGCTTCCCACTAGCTATCTATTTTACGTTTGGTAGTGTATATATGTCCATGCCACTCTCTCACTTTGTCACATCTTCCCCTTCCCCCTCCCCATATCCTCAAGTCCATTCTCTAGTAGGTCTGTGTCTTTATTCCCATCTTGCCACTAGGTTCTTCATGACCTTTTTTTTTTTTTTTTTTAATAAACAAAGCCATACAGTATGTATTCTTCCAGGCCTGGCTTCTTTTGCTCAGTGGCGTGTTTGGGAAAGTCCCTGTGTTTTTGAGCTTGTGTCCCTGTTTTTGCCTCTGTCTGGTACCCTGCTGTATCAATACACTGATGGAGTCTTGCATCCTGCTGGTGATGGGGATTTGACCGGCTTCCAGTTTGAGGCTAGTACAAACATTCTTGCCATCAGCATTCTTGTACCTGTCCCTGGGTGCACACCTGCAAGGATTCCTTGCAGGTACATGCCTGGGAGTGAGACAGGGAGTCACGGGGCATGTAGATCATCCACGTGCAGCTAATGTGAAATCGTTCGCAAAGTTTCAGATGTGCCCCCCCCCCGCAGTGTTCCACATCTTTGCCAAAATTAAGTGTTATAAATCTTTAATAAATATTTGACTTCTCATTGGGTGTTTTGTCGCTACGATTTTAATTTGCCTTCCCCTGGTTATGCTTTTCCCTCCCTTACTAGAAGGTCCTAGGGCAGATGACCCCTGGTCAGGGTCTAATATGTTTCTCAAGGGAACAGAAAGGTGAATTCTAAGTTGTTGGAGTTTCTTGCTTCCAGGTGATACTGAACTGCTTCTTATACAACAAACAGCAAGCAAGAGACCTGAGGAGGTATCACCTTCTATCAGCTAGACTGAAATAAATCTTGCTCATCATTGTTGTAAAGCTTTGCAGGGATTGCTTCTCTCTTTTCTGTAAGCAAACCCAAACCAGTTTTGAATGTCACAACTTTCTGTCCAGAAGTCTTAGCCTTCTCCTCTCTGGAGATTTTCACAAAAGATCATGCTCCATTGTGAAAAGACCACCTTTGTTGTGCACACCTGAATTTAATCATAGCTTTGTAACCTGGTTTTAAACAGGTGAAAAATCAACAACAACAATAAAATAGGGAGAGACTTGGGGAAGCTAAGAAATGGAAAAAGATAGCAATGGATGGATGGAAATAAGGAATCTCTAATGGTTAAATTCATAGTCACTCTGATCAAATATAAATAAATGGAAGGACATGATTTTCCTGGAAAAGAGACCACAAAGGAGACACATGGCAGCCATCAGATGAAGGTCAGATTGTAGCTTAAAGCAGGGATTAGACTAACTTTCCATAGTTCAAAGGCTTCGAGCTGGGACTATGGGAAATTCCCTGAAGGTAGGTTTCATGTGAACAGAAGAAACACTGTTCTAGCAAGAAGAACTTGTCAACAATGGCCGGAGCTCTGAGTCCCTGCGTGAGTTCCAGAAAAGGCTAGAAATCCTACAGGGACAGAGCATTAGAAGAGATCTTGTTCTAGATGGTTTCTAGATTCCCTTCCAACATTCAGGCTCTATATTTCCTTCCAGTTGTGGTGGGAAAGAAGAGAATTTTTGAAAGAATATGTGATGGGCAACAAAGACCCTGGCCCGGGAGTGGGGAGCAGCTGAATAATCTCTCCCAATCTCAGCAATTTCAACCATAAAAAGGAAATGATATTTGGCCTGTCCACACAATGGGTTGCTCTAATATCATAAAAGAGTGTGTGCAAAGTTGCTTTATAATCTCTAAAGATGCTATGCAAACTGTAAGTTATCATACAGAGTGAAGTAAGTCAGAAAGAGAAAAACAAATACCGTATGCTAACACATATATATGGAATCTAAAAAAAAATATGGTTCTGAAGAACCTATGGGCAGGACAGGAATAAAGACGCAGACGTAGAGAATGGGCTTGAGGACACGGGGAGGGGGAAGGGTAAGCTGGGACAAAGTGAGAGAGTGGCATGGACATATATACACTACCAAATGTAAAACAGATAGCTAGTGGGAAGCAGCTGCATAGCACAGGGAGATCAGCTTGGTGCTTTGTGACAACCGAGAGGGGTGGGAGGGAGACACAAGGGGGAGGAGATATGGGGATATATGTATATGTATAGCTGATTCACTTGGTTATACAGCAGAAACTAACACAACATTGTAAAGCAATTATATTCCAATAAAGATGTTAAAAAAAAAAAGAGTGGGGATCTTAAAAAATATACGCACAATTTACCAAGTCATAGGAAGAAGAGCAAAAAAAAATCCTATTAATGGAAAGTGTATCAGGATTTGATTTGGTCAGATACACAGAAGTTTCTGGGAAACTCGTATTCAACCAGAAAATCCTTGGTCTTCTGTTATAAATAATTATAGTTTTTATAAAGATGTGTTAATTCTTTTTTTTCCTGAGCATAGAGATCCTAGTCCACAATTGAATCCTTTTGTAAGAAAGAGAGAATTTTGGCTTGAAGAGCATTAACTCTCATTTCCCAAAAATGTAGAATTAGAAGGTATAGAAAAATGACCTAATGTATATAGAGTCAAGAACAGACCCTAGAAGTTCCATTTCAGCCTCCAGTGCTAGAATCACAGGAGACTGTTAGTCTTGTTGGCTCAAGTTCACAGTTGGGTTCCCATTAGTAGAGGTTTCACTCCACGTTGTTTATAGGCCACCAAAATCACAAAAGGAGAAAAGACAACCCACAGAATGGGAGACAATATCTGCAAACGATGCGACTGACCAGGGCTTCATTTCCAAAATATACAAACAGCTCATGCAACTCAACAACAACAACAACAAAAAAATCAAACAACCCAAAATCACAAAAAGAGAATTATTTGAAGTAAAACTGTATGTTGCCTAATAGGGGCTGGGAAAAAAAGCGAGGAAGATCTTATTTTTCAAACACCATTATCATGAAGAAAAGCAATTGGCCCTAGTTCCTCCCCATGCTTGAGACCCAATCACAGCCGGTACGTTGACAACCAGGTCTTGTGGCTGGCCTCTGGCCAGCAATTCCTTTTTATTGTCACCGATGAGTAACACCAGCCTGGAAGCCAGACACCCTTGGCACCATGGTTATCACAGCGTGGTTACTTTGCCTTCATAGCTAAGAAAGTCAAGCTACCAAGGCGACTGTGCCCACAGAGCTCCCACCCAACCAGTCGGCACTCTGCTCAACACTGGCGCACGCACTGACCTCTGGGAAGCGGCTGCATCACACGTGTGTGGGAACACTTGCCCCATCCTCCCAGGAGCGACAGGGATAAAGGGGAATTCTGACGGGTTCTGTCCAGCTCCGACCTCTCAGCTCAGTGCGTGCACGTGTCCTGTGAGGTCCGGGACATGCTCTTTCTTGAGTTCTAAGCTGTGCGTCCTGTTAACCCAATAGAACTGGCTCCAAGAAACCAAAGGAGGTCACAAAAGTCTCCTCCTCATTGAACTTATTTTAAAGTAATGAAAGGAAAAGACAACAATGACCTGGGATTAATTGATTTACCTCCGGAAATAAAAAGGGTACTGAGGTGGTAGTTATTGAACTGCGATGCTGTGATTTATAACAAATACACAGCTTGGTCTGCAGCCACGGTTCACGGCTCCCAATGCCTTGGGATGTCCAGAGAGGTAAGAGCCACAGGGCGTCTTCTGTCATAATATTTGGTCTTTTGTCCTGAAATCACTTCAGAGCCTTAAAGCGAGATGAGTATCTTGTTATTCATAACACGCCCCTTTAAATGACATCTGAGTTCCTGTTAATGAGGTGACCTTAGGGAATCCCTTAAGGATGGGGCTGGTTTCCAGGAGAACCAACCATGATTAGAGGGTTGGAACTCTCATTCTCACCCTCTGATCTCCGGGGAGAAGACAGAAGCTAAAGATTGAATCAGTGGCTGGCGGCTGATGATTTAATCAAGACTGCCTATGTAATGGAGCCTCCATAAAAACCCCAAAGGATGGGGTGTGTGGAGGGCTTCTGGGTTGGTGAGCCAGGACGCAACAGGGCTGGCGGCACCCCCAAACTCCCCAGGGACAGAAGCTCCTGTGTCTGTGACCCTTCCAGACCTGGCCCTGTGTAGCTCTTCATATGGCTCTGCATTTCTATTTTAATATCCTTTGTCGTAAACCGGTTATCCAATAAGTAAACTGGTTTCCTGAGTTCTGTGAGCCATTCTAGCAAATTAATGGAACCCAAGGAGGGGTCCTGGGAACCTCTGATCTCTAGCCGATCTTTCAGAAGCACAGAAGCAGCTAGACTTCAGTTGGCGTCTGAAGTGGAAGCAGTCTTGTGACTGAGCCCTTTACCTGTGGGATCGGATGCTCTCTCCAGAGAGATGGGGTTGGGACTGAGCTGAATTATAGGACACCCAGCTGGTGCGAGACAACTGCCTAGTGGTGCTAGAAAAAAAAACCACATATGGTGACCACTAAAGTCGAGCATGAACTTCAATTTCATTGTAGTTTTAAGTGGAAAATACACTGTGTGTGGAATTCTCTCTCCTCTTACCGGACGCATTAAAGCTTGAAGAAGTTCTTAAAAGAAAGAAAAGCACAACTAGAACCATGGACTTTCTCATAAAAGCCGTTCATCCTGAGCTCAAGAATGAACACCTGTCCATTCATGCATCCACCTGGGGCTCCCCATGCCCAGCACCTGCCCACGGGTTAACGAAGACGCTAATGCTTTGGAAACACACCACACCTCTTTAGGAATAATACAGGGAGTTCAAAATCCAAATTAGCGACCAGGACAGATCAGAGAAGGGAGGGAAATCATCGAGGCATAGGAAAAGGCCAACTTAGGGTATTTACATGTCCCAACAGGAAGACCCAGCGATCCATCAAGTAAAGACTTGCACAGGACTCTGGAAAAGCAGGACTGCCCTATCTATGCTCTACAGTTCTACTCAAGACATTTTATAAAAGATCCTGAGCTAACCATCCATTTCTGGGTTAGGACTTCTTCCTGGAAATCTTAGTACCTTAAATCCCGTAAGAGGTGTGTGAAATGATACCTGCTTCATGCTTTCTTCTGCACAGGCGGGATTAATCAGTATCTCAAGAGGAGTCCAGTGATGGGGTTGATGATTTTATGAACGGACATGAACAACTAGGAAGTAGAAGAGTCTCTAAATAGATATCACACCCCTGGGATGCACAGGGACAACTCTCGAAAACCATGACCTCCGAAGTAATTTTGGAACCCATTTCAAGAAGGCAAATTCCGCCCAGTATACATATGCCCCAAAGCTCACCTTTAGAACTAACACCATGGCTTTTATGTCACCAGGGTGCCAATCGCTATAAGGAAGCGGGGTCGTGTTTCCAATTACCTTCAGATAGAGGAAAAACACTGCATTTCTAAAGGATGTGCCCCTAAAAGTCATCTCACAAGTGTGTGTCCCTGTTTCCAAGGAAGGTCGACAGCGGGGGTCTGTGTCCCACACAAGTTCCTATAACTCATCTATAAACCTCAAAGCCTTTCCTCTGCTCACCGGGCTTATTATAAGCAGGGCATCAACACTGGAAGGTCATCCTGTTTAGTAGAACTGAATCAGTAAAGTACCCAAAGGGCCTGAAAGCCAGCTCTCACTGTGGGTGGTTATGCTCCGGGGTTTCTATCCAACACAGGAAGGGGAAGCAAGATTGCAGAAGATCCAAGGCTCACGGTATCACAGATGTACCCAGTCAGTGATCAGAGCCCTACCATCAGTGGCCACAGGAAAAACATCAGCTTTCCCTACATAAGAAATTCATTCCCAGGTTGCAACTTTCATTTAAAAGCAACACCCATCAACCACGAGATTCTCAGGCATCCCTGTGGCTTGCAGACCTCTGACCCTCAGCTTCTATTTTCTGAACCTCCCCTGACACAACTCTGGTCACCAAGGGCCTGGCCATCCTCATTCACCCACCATCTGCTTGCAGGGCCACCAAAACACACCAAGGAAGCGGGACGCTGTCACCTAGAGCATAGGGCAGTTCCCCTGGGGCTTTGATTTTTTAAATAACCTTTACTCAGTCTCCAGGAAGCAACCCAATATCTGGGAAAAGCTCAGATGGACAGAGTAAGGGAACTGAGCATGAAGTAATATCCTCTGGATAATCAAATCTTCCACTGACCCTAGAACCTACTGCAAGAGGATAAGCCTCTCTCAAACAGCCCATTTAATTCAAACAACAGTTAAATAAGTAGGATATCAACACAGTCATAAAGGAAGATTGGGTTGAAACAAATGCAAGTCATCCCCCATACGAATTTTCAAATGTAGATTTTATGAAAATACAGTGATTTGAAAAAACAATTTCTGTTCTGAGAGACTGGAAAAATCTTGATCCCTTTCTAGGTGTATTAAATCGCAGATGGGCAGATGGAACATGGCTTAGTTCCCACAATATCAGAAATAAAGTTTATGAAAAAGACTCTTCTTAAGAATGAAAATAGAAGTTGTGAATGATTCCACCCGTGTTATTTCTTTTACTCATTTATTACGCCAAAATGAGAGAGTATACCAGGGAGCCTGCCTTCTCTGAATCAGCTGCCAGCAGTAATAAACTTCTAAAGCAACGTGTGAGGAATAAAACGTTCACTGAGATTTTAGGAAAATAGATTTTTCAATTAAGGATTACAGCAGGGCAAAGACAAGCCACGCACTACTGTCACAGTTCTTGGGAACAAGAGACCACAGGTCCAGACCACATGGTCACACACGGGAACGTGAGTGAGTGGAGACTGGAATAAAAAGCAATTTCCATTCCTGGCTGTAAGGGGACCTGGCACCTCTCCCATCACTCTGGCAGGACCAAGTGTCTCCCTTTTACACATCAAACCTCAGATGTGGGTCCAGAGAGCTCCAAGTGCCCTGCATGGAGATGGGGTCTGTGTCCATGTCTCTGTGTGTCTGTTGATGCACCAACACTGCATAATATGGCACGTTCCACCCCTTTTCACAGCAGTCAGATATGCAGCCACTCAACCGTCAGTAATGGGAGTAAGTCATCCTCGTCCTCATGGGGAATGTAAAATATCACCTGAATTTCAGTCAAGCGGCGAGTGCAAAGAATTTGCCAGTCACCGAGTCCAACAGAGGCTGTGATTAGCCAGAGTCTTCCAAAACAACTGATGAAAAATCAGGGCTCAGTAAGTCTCAAAACAACGATTTAAGTGCGGCATGATCACTCAGGTAAAGCTGCGTGTATTTAGCCGGAATGTGACATTTCAGAAAAGGTACAAACCCAACTGCAGAGTAATAATTATCAATTTAAGAACTGATGGAACGTTGAAAAGTTGAGTGAGTCTGTGTCTCATTTTTCTCTTAGGCCAACAAACAGATGAGTCTAAAAACCTAACTGGTGGCTGTAGACTTATCTAGACTCAGTTCAACCTGCTCTGATTACACTTATAAAGAGCAGACACACAGGAGGGTGTACAGCTGGCACCCCAGGGAACAGCCTTACTCACCGTTTGAGTGAAAATGAGACCAGTCTTCTTCTCACTCTTTATTTTCTGAAGTGAACGCAGAGAGGGGGTAGTGGGAGGGAAGATCTTAAAAGTTTCTAATGAAGATGTCATATACAGATCTTGCTATGTCACAACGTACCATCTAACTTACGAGAAGAAACACTTACTAGACAACAGATTTAGGTGAAGAATCAATCAAGCATCATTATTATTAACAGGAGAACAAATCTGAATCCTCTCTCTCCCCCCTCAGTCCTAAATGTGTAGGTTTCACTAGCACATTATGGCACCATATATGAGAGGAATTACGGGTGTGCGTGGGAATTTGATTGGAAAACATTACTCCATACACGTTTCTGCCCTGTTTATACATGAAATTATGCGGAACAACCCAACGGCTAAAAAGGGAGTGGGAAAATTAGGGACACAGATGTATTTTCACAGACAATTAGGTAAGCCACTCGGAGAACCCAGACTGATGAAGGCTCTGGAATGACTGGCCTGTCGTCTGCGTGGGGAGGGGGGTCGGGGGGGTTCTACAAAATAGTCCCTTTAATACGGTTACCGCACTTCTCAGGCCAGAAGTCAAGTTCCAGGCGGCTGGCACTCCTTCCTCCGCCAGGCAACAGGTGTCTTGCTGTGGGTGTGATTAAGCCGGCTGGGTACTGGTTCAATTCGAATACATTTTTCATTTCCTGTCTCTTTTTGTTGAAAGCAAGACCTCGAAATGGATCACCGGCTGAGTTCTCCCAAACACACCTCTGGTCCCCGCCCCCCATCGCCTGCACCCAACTCACCTCGTAACCAGCTCGAGACCCTGTACCTGAAGGAGTCCCTGCATTTCCAGCTGTACCTTCAGAGTCGCACGCCAACCCCTACCTCCCCGCCCCTCCTTCACAACAAAGTACCGGCGAGCGAGTAGGGTGAAAACAGGGGCCCTCCTCCCAAGCATCCCACAGCAACCCCGAAAGGGTTAAAGCATCAGCCAAATAAACACGCTCAGGCACACACACAGTTTCCAGAGAACAAGATGGCAACCTCCTGGTCCTCGCCAGGAGGGTCCAGCGCCCTGACCCCCTCCGGCCCCCGGCCCGGGCTCGGGATGAGGATGGCAGGAGCGCCGAAACGGCGCGGTCCCCGGGAGCGGGCGGGGGTCGGCGGGGGACGCGGGACGCCGGGGTCCTCGAGTTAGCAAAGTTGTCAAGGCGCAATGCCCCCTGGCCTGCCGCCCTGAGCCTCCCACCGATCCGAGGTCCCCGGCGGCGCACGGTCCTCCTCGGGGAACGATGTGCCATTACTAGGCTCGCTGGCAGAGTCGGCCTTTCGGGGGAGTCGTGGTTGTCATACCCGGGAGCAGGGCCCCGCCCGGCCGGCCGGCGGTCGCAGGGGCAGCAGCCGGAACAGAGCGACAGGCGCCCGCCCCGAGTGAGCCACAGGCTTTGCGGACCCTAACAGGTCCCGGGCTCGGGGACTCGCAGCCCCGAGGCCGGCGCGGGCATCCCGGCCCCGCGGTCCTCCCCTGGCCTCGGCGACCTCGCTCTCCGCGTGTCTCCCGGGGGGTCTGCCGCGAACTGGGACGGACGCGCAGCCGGCGTGGGCTGGTCCGCCGCCCCTTGCCCACCTCGCGCACCCCGCCCGTGGCCCAAGACACCGAGCCACCTGCCCAAAGCACAGGGACCCAGAGCTGCAAAGTTGGGCAATGTGCAAGCAAACGCCTGATCCTGCGCACCCGGGCGGCCGCCGCTGGGGGTAGGGGGGATTCAGGTGGGAAATGGTGGCGGCACCGCCGCGCTCCGCACGGGGGTCGCGGTCATTCCCGGGGGTGCAGGACTCGCCCCCCCATCCCCGATCCCCCCTGCAGGTCCTCCCGGCCCCCGCGCGCCTCACCAGCACTCACCATCACGTTCCCTTGCATTTTAGCCGTCTTAATCATCGCCTTTTCCTTCATTTTGCCCCAAGTCTGAACCCGACTTCTGGCCCAGAGAACAGTAACTTAATCCATTGTCTCGATGATGATTAAAGTAGAGACTGGACCGGCCGAGGATTGGGTGGAGTTGGCTTTGCAGGAAAAAAAAAATTTCTTCCAGCGCTTCGGCTTCCCCCTCCGCCACCCTGCCCCTCTCCTCTCCCCGGCGGATCACAATAGCAATCAACTCTTTCCGGCCGCCGCGGAGACAGAAAAATACAAAGCCGGAGAGGAGGGTGAGGGGGTAATCCTGTTTCAACAAACACCGGGCGCCGGGAGCGGGGGCGCGGGGAAGAGGCCGAGAGCCGCGGGGCCAGCTCGACAGCCTGCGTGTCCTGCGGGCCGGCCGGCCGCGCTCCGCCAGCGACAGCTGGGAGACGCGCGGGGCGCACGCGGGGCCACTGGGCGGCGCGGCCGGCTGGGGGAGATGCTCGGCGGGCAGCGCCGGGTGCCGCCGGCGCCGCACTGGTCCCTAAGGGCGGGGACCCCGGCGAGGCGGCGGCGGCGACAGGGCGCGCGGGCCCTTCTGTGTGTATCTGTGTGTGTGTGTGTGTATGTGTGCGCGCGCGCGTACACACACCGGCTGCTCAGCCTGAACCCGCCTGGACCGGGAAGCCTCGGGCTGCCCCAAGGTTAAGCGCGCCGAAAGGTCTGGGTAGAGCCGGGAGCCCCTCCAAGCACCCTCTCCCGGGGTACACGCCCCTTCCCCGCGGGCCGGGTGTGCGCGGCGCACGCACGCTTGGTTTTTACAAACAGGCACCGCCGCGATGTCCGCGGGTAGAGCCGCCGCCTCCCGCCCAGCGTGAACGCTGGATCGGCTGCGACTATCTCCTGGCTGCGCCCCCGGGAGCGGAGGGAGAGGCCGGGCAGAGTCGGGCGCCACCTAGCACGTCGGCTGCAAGGGTGGAGAAGCCGAGCCGGGTGAAGCGAAGGGCTCATAAATAATGTTGTTTAGGGTTACCATGGGACACACGTTGCGTCTCCATGGTTGCACTCTGGGTCTGCATCCGAATCTGCCGCCGCGGCTGGTCCACGGCACAGGGTACCCTGCTGGGTAGCAGCACTCCCGGCGCCGGCTGGCCGGGCCGCTCTGCGCCCGCACAGCTGCCTTCCCAGGCTCCACTTCCCCCCCCAGGCCTCTGCCCCAGCTGCGGCCCCTAGGGCGTCTTTGTTTCTTCGGACCTGATCCCACGCGCTTCCCACAGCCCAGCCCCGCGCCAAGGGGTCTGCCTGGCCCCGGAGCCCAAATCCCGGCTCTGATCCCCCACCCAACCTCCACCCCAAGCGGCGGGTTGCCCAGTGATCGCGCCCAGTGTTCCCTGATCACCACCCCCGGGGCGCTCGTGGGCGGTAGAATCTCTCACACCCGCGGGTTAGCTTCCTGGACCACACAGGGACGCGCGCTCCCGAAAGCGCGCACGCAGAAGGTGGTCAAATTCAAATGCTGACCAACCCAAGCCGCCGGGAGAGCACACAGAGGATGCTCCCCACGCCGCGGCTTTCCTCCACCGAGGACCAGGCCACCGCAAAAACCGGACTGGAGCTGTTTCAACCGACATCAGAGCATCAGGCTTGAACTCACTGTCGTGTGTGTGTGTACGTCCTCGCCTGGGGGGCAGTGGCGGGAAGGAGAGGCTGGCAGCGGTTTGAGAAGCCTTTCCATTTTTTTACATTCACAAAAAATCGCATGTAAGAATGAATAAGAGGCCCGTTTCCAACCTACACTCAAGCAGAAAATTCTGAGCGATTGCAACAGTAATTATATGTAAATTACCCAAAATGCCTGCATATATTAAACATTATATATACATAAGCATTATATATATATATACATATGGTAGGTATATATAAGCACACGCAAGCAGCAGGTGAAAAATACTTGTAACTAATGATTTGGCTTAAGAGGTAAGTGGAAGAAATAGGTGAAACAAAGCTGAATGGAAAAGCAGCTTTTAAAGGAACGTGGATTAGGATTTGCCTGGAAAGTGGCAGGCACAACACTATTCATTTTTTTAGGTTTAAGAAGCACTTTCCTATGTTAGGATTCTTAATGACAGCCTTTCTCTAGAAATGAACATGGGCACAGATCATCCTTGTACTGTTGACCTTTACACTAAACCCAGCTTCATGTGGACAAAAAATATTGCCAATCTAATTCTGCTTTTAAGCAGCATTAAAATGCTGGTTCTTTCTCTTCTTTGTTTGAAGTGGCATTAATTCCTTTAGAATCTTCTTCCCTCTCTTTCCCACCAAAACTGCTCCCTCACAACCTGGCTTTTCCCATCCCATCACACATTAGAGTAGGGAGGGAAAATTGAGAAAACACAGCAAAAATATATTTTAACGGAGGTATAACTGATGTATCAATTATGTTAGTTTCAGGTGTACAACATAATGAGCTGATATTTGTAAACACCGTGAAATGCTCATCACAATAGGTCTTGTTAGGGGTGGGATAGGGAGGGTGGGAGGGAGGGAGATGCAAGAGGGAAGAGATATGGGAACATATGTATATGTATAACTGATTCACTTTGTTATAAAGCAGAAACTAACACACCGTTGTAAAGCAATTATACTCCAATAAAGATGTTTAAAAAAAAAAAAAAAGAGGTCTTGTTAGAATCCGTCACCAGACCTAATTTAAGTAAAATTTTTTTCTTGTGATGAGAACTTTTAAGATCTACTCTCTTAGTAACTTTCAAATATGCAATACAGTATTATTAACTATAGTTACACTGCTATACATTATATTCCCATGACTTATTTATTTCATAACTGGAAGTTTGTACTTTCTGACGGTGTTCACCCATTTCTCCTACACCCCTACCCTTGCAATCAATCTATTTTCTGTATTTATAAGCTTGGTTTTTGTTTTGTTTTTTAGATTCCACATATAAGTGAGAGCATACAGTATTTGTTTTTCTATGTCTGACTTATTTCAGTTAGCATAATGCCCTCAAGGTACATCTACATTGTCACAAATAGCAAGATTTCATTCTTTTTTATGGCTGAATAATATTCCATTGTGTGTATATCTACCCATCAATGGACACTTATGTTGCTTCCATATCTTGGCTATTGTAAATGATGCTGCAATGAACATGAAGGTCATATGTCTTCTGAAGTTAGTGTTTTCATTTTCTTTGGACAAATACCCAGAAGTGACATTGCTGCATCATATAGTAGTTCCATTGTTATTTTTTTTGAGGAACCTCCAAACTGTTTTCCATAGTGGCTGCACCAATTTACATTCCCACCAACAGTGCACAAGGGTTCCCTTTTCTCCACATCCTCATCAACATTTGTTATTTCTTGCCTTTTTGATAATAGCCATTCTAACAGGTATGAGGTGATATCTCATTGTGGTTGTTTTTGTTTTTGTTTTTGTTTTTTTTATTTATGGCTGTGTTGGGTCTTCGTTTCTGTGCGAGGGCTTTCTCTAGTTGTGGCAAGCGGGGGCCACTCTTCATCGCGGTACGCGGGCCTCTCACTATCGCGGCCTCTCTTGTTGCGGAGCACAGGCTCCAGATGCGCAGGCTCAGTAATTGTGGCTCACGGGCCCAGTTGCTCCGCGGCATGTGGGATCTTCCCAGACCAGGGCTCGAACCCGTTGGCAGGCAGATTCTCAACCACTGCGCCACCAGGGAAGCCCCTCATTGTGGTTTTGATCTGTAATTCCCTGATGATTAGTGATGTTGAGCATCTTTTCATGTACCTGTTGGCCATCTGAATGCATTCTTTGGGAAAATATCTATTCAGATCCTCCACCATGTTTTAATCAGATTATTTGTTTATTTGATATTAAGCTCTATGCATTCTTTATGTATTTTGGATATTAGTCCTTTATCACATGTATGATTTGCAAATATTTTCTCCCATTTGGTAGCCTGTCTTTTCATTTTGTTGGTTGTTCTCTTTGCCGTGAAGAAACTTTTTAGTTTGATGTAGTCCCACTTGTTTACTTTTACTTTTGTTGCCTTTGCCTTTGGTGTCAAATCCAAAAAAACTACTGCCAAGACAAATGTCATTTATATTTTCTTCTAGGAGTTCTACGGTTTCAGGTCTTACATTCATGTCCTTAAACCACTGTCAGTTAATTTTTGTGTATGGTGTAAAATAGTGGTCCAGTTTCATTCTTTTGCATGCGGTCGTCCAGTTTTCCCAACAAAACTTACTGAAGAGACAGGGCTCTCTATTCTGTTTCACTGATCTATGTCTGTTTTTACGCCAGTACCAACACTGTTTTGTTGACCAGAGCTTTGTAATAAAATCAGGGGTTATGATGCCTCCAGCTTTGTTCTTCTAAGATTGCTTTGGCTATTTGGGGCCTTTTTTGGGCCCATACAAATTTTAGGATTGCTCTATTTCTGTGAAAAATGCCATTGGCATCTTAATAGGGATTGCATTGAATCTGTAAACTGCCTTGGGTAGTATGGACATTTTAACAATATTAATTCTTCTAAACCATGCGCATGGAATATCTTTCCATTTATTTATTCTTCATCAATTTCTTTCATTAATGTCTTACAGTTTTCAGTGTCAGTGTACAAGTCTTTCACCTCCTTGGTTAAATTTATTCCCAGGTACAGGACAAAATTTTTTTAACCTGCCATTTTTATAGCTTCCTTTAAATTATCTCTAGAAATACAAAGCAGAATAATATGGTTTAAACTTTAAGTTAATAAATGAATAATTCTGATAGTTGTCTGAATGTTTTTCCCAACACTCACCCGAGAGCTATCAGCCAAAACTATTTGTCTGGCCACCTGTGCTCTCTTAGTCCTGCCTGGCCTCTGGAAGAAATGCCTGCAGAAAAAATAGGGCTAAAGCAGGCATAAAGAGGGAATAGAACAGCAAAGCAACTCTGAATATTAAATAGTGACTATTCAGTCTTTGCAACTCATCTGCTTTTAGTCATTGACTTAGGGAATGCTGGAAAGACAAAGAATGAGGAGTCCAGGAGAAAGAAAGAAGCCAAGAGTATAGGGGGGAAATGCTTAAAAAAGGAGGCAGCTCAACTGCCATATTATTTGGGGATATTAAATTTTATAAGAAAATTAGATTAGGAAATATTTGAAGATAGCACAGACATCAGAAACCCTCTCCTCACCTCCATCCTCAGAATGTTTTTTTTTTTTCTGTGCTGCATTTATGAACATGGGATGCAAATGTGGTCCTATACTTATCAACAAGTGTTGACTCATCTCCAGTTTTTGCAGTTGAATTTCCAGTTTTCTTTCTAATCTACAAGAAGGCATGCTCATCTCATGGTTTTCACTGTAGTATTTCTGTGAGGTTTGAGCAGGTGGGATCTGCCATGCTTTGCAGCACCCACACGCCATCTACCTTTGCTCAGTGTGGGCCCGTGGATGTTATTTAACTCTGACAGGCTCTCTCTCCAAACCTGCTATAACGGCGTTGTTGTTTTGTCCATCGTTCTGCTCCATCCTTAATTTATGTATTGTTGGCATTAGCAACTGCTTTGATTAAAGCAGCTTTGATTTAAGTTGAGACTTTTGGCACAATGTTCAGTTTCACATTTGACATCAGGTGATATTTACAACAGAAGGACAGATGCATCGCGTTGTTTTGTCAATGTTCGTTTCTTGCGACTTACTACTAAAAGTTTAACTTTGCCTAGGTGAATTCCGCTGTAAGGAAATGCAACATGTGAAATTCCCAACTCATAAAAGTGAAAGTCAAGGTAGCTTTATTAGGTTTTTCCAGAGAAACAGAATATGCATGTATGTGGTGTGTGTATATATATATGTATATATAGTATAAATTTACTATAAGAGATTGGCTCACATGAATCTGAAGGCTCTTAAGTCCCAAAATCTGTAGTCAGTAAGCTGGAGACCCAGGAGAACCAGTGGCATTAGTTCTAGACTAAAAGTCAACAGACTCAAGACCCAAGAAAAGTTAATGTTTCAGTTTGAGTCTGAAGGCAGGAAAAAAAACTGATGTCCCAGCTCAAAGCAGTCGGGTAGGAGCTCCCCCTTACTCAGCCTTTCTGTTCTATTCATGTCTTCAACTGATTGGATGAGGCCCACCCACGTTAAGGAGGGCAATCTGCTTTACCCAGTCGACTGATTCAAATGTTCAACGCACCCAAAAAAAAAAAAAACACCCTCACAGAAACATCCAGAATAACGTTTGAGCAAAGATATGGATACCCTGTGGCCCAGTCGAGTTGACACATAAAACTAACCATCACAGTGCATAGGAAAAGAGAGTGATTTTCTCATCACAAACTATTCTTGACCCACAGATTAATTCATTACTCAAATTCTTTAAAATGTGAGCTTTCTTACTGCACTGAAAACATCATTCATCCTATAGAATTTGATTTACCCATAAATTTCCAGGAAGATATCTTCTGAAAAAAATGATATCTGTCAATATTTATTTTAAAAATTTCACAGGGATGATAACAATGGTATAGAGAAAACATTTAAGAATTAAACAAATCAACTTAACATGTGTAGCGAAGCTTAATGATATGCCAAGCACAGTGATTTTATTATAGGAAACAACCTTTATCCTCAAGGATTTCACAGGGTCTGGTGGGAGACATCAAAGTTAACAATATTGACAACAACAATACTAAGAATACAAATATGATTCAGGAATATAAATAAAAAGGCTTGTGGAGTGTTTGGGCAAATACCAGAGAAAGCTAAAACAACTGATAACAGCTTAAACACGTCTCAAAGGAGCAATATAAAGGTAGCAATTAGGGAGTCGTGGCGCCAGGGCAAGGGAAGACCAGCACAGGAATTTCACGAGTAGTTCAGACAGCAGCAGGGAGAAGCAGGGGTGCGTGATGGAGATGAGGTGGAGAGACACTCTGAGGTCAACGGTGACAGCGTTGAGCCATCTCCTATGGGAAACAGAGTGACGAGGCCATGGCCCCCACGTGGAGAATGACGCAGCCAGATCCAAGTTTTAAAAATCAATGTCTTCTCCAAGCTGCCCTCTGAAGGCAAAGAGGGCAGACAACTGGGAAGCTCCTGCACAAATTCTGAGTAGGAACAACAAGGATTTGGACACTGTGGCAGGGAGTTTGGAGGAGAGTCATTTATGCATCCCTGATGCAAACCTAGCAAGACCAGTGTCGCCCCTGCCTGCATCTGATATTTCTCCACTGTTTCTTCACAGCCGTGCATCGGCACATCACCAAGAGATGGAGACTAAATTTAGCATCAATTTAATGTTGCATAGTGATAATGCAACATTAAAATTGCCATGTTGGTCACTGTAACTCAACTATCCTTCAACAAAAAAATTTTTAAATTTTTTAAAATAAAAACTACAAATTAAAAATAAATTGCTATGTTGTCCACTTAAGCACTTATCTTTCTTACAGCTAGAATAGCCCTTATAACAACTTATCTCACATATTTATTTACATGTCAGCTTCCCTGTACCAAACTCAGGGCATGCGCTGTCCTGCTTCTCTTTGGGTCCTCATGCCCTCAAACTGTGACGGACAAAGAGTATGTGTTCAATAAAAGTTTCTTGAACAAATGGAGCAATGAAGGGACACTTGTGCCACTGTCCCTCCCACTGCACTCTCAAGTAAGAACGGACATCACACAGTTTTTAATCTCTTTTTTAAACCTAGTTACATTGCTCTACTGATGAAAAAGAGGTCAGAGAAATCCCAAGTGTACATGTAAACGCCCTTCCAAATTTAATTAGAAGACCTTTATCTTTGACAGCGTTTTCCCTTGCCAGTGTAGACCAAGAGTCAAGGAAACTGTGTAAGTTAATCTCTGTCCCTGGCCTCGCTCAATTGAACAGGGTTATTTTCCTTGAGCCACTGACATCATGAACTTCTCAGGAACGAGATGATTCTGACCCAGATCCTCTACATTAGATGGGCCCTAGTGGTCTTCTATTTTAGGTAATAGACTCCTATGGACCAAAACATCCGTGGGTTGGGGTTTCTCTTCTCTCCTAGCACCTGTCTCTGAACACTAATGAGTGTGTTTCACTACATACCCAGTTCACAAGTGGAGGAAGGAAGGGTAAAGAGCCTGGGTTTCATACTCCTATTCATGCCACAATTCAACATTCCAGGCTAAAACCGCGGCTATTTCACCTGCTCAGCTAACACTGCCTCCGTACCCCAATGAAGACCTCTTGACTAGTACAGTATTTTGTTGGTATTAAATACCTTCTTAATGAAGTGTAAGAACTGTTAACTGTTGATAGCTCTTTTATACACTAGGAACATACATATAGAGAAGCTTTGTAAATAAGCAAAGTATTGGAAAATAAAAGCAGTTAAATGCATGAAAATCCTATTATCTTTAGGCAATGTAAAATTCCTTTACATAACATCTGTTTAAGAGAACCAGGAGAGCAGAGTATAAATTTTAGGGTTCCTGTGGAATATTTTGTAGAAAAAAAAATAGCCCAACACTTACGGTCTAAAAGTAATGGACATAGAACATGTCTGTAGGTAAAAAGAGGGACTTGAATTTGCTCCTAAGATTATGCATTCAGTTTAGCCACTGAGCTGGGAACACACAGATCTCTTGACTTTTGCCAGGGTTCTTTTCTCTGAGCCCAAGATTATAAATGCCCAGAAAGGAACGAAAACCTGAATGATTGTCAGGAAAGTGTCATCTGTCTCAGCAAGAATCAAACCTGAATGTTTTGGAGTTGCAGGCCCATTGCAAATCTATGGCTGAAGTGCACATGCAACACATTATTTCTTCCCTGCTGAAAATGCCACAAGCAGACTTTTTAAAAATACCTTTTAAAATATGTTTGACTCTTGTTTTTCTACAAAAGCAATATTAACTCAAAGTCACAACAAGTTGTCATTTCACACCCACTAAAATTGCTATAATAAAAAGGTCGGATAATAACGACTATTGGTAGGGATGTAGAGAAATTGGAACCCTCATACGTTGCTGGTAGGAGTGTAAAATGGTGGAGCCGCCATGGAAAACAGTCTGGCAGTTCCTCAGAATGCCTGATGTTAAGTTACCACTTGACCCAGCAATTCCAATCCTGGGTATATAGTCAAGAGAAGTGAAAACATATGCCCACCAAAAACTTGGATACAAATGTTCATAGCAGCATTATTTATAATAGGCAAAAGGGGGAAATAACCCAAGTGTCCATCACTGATGAACGGATAAACAAAATGGGATGTATTCTTACAATGGAATATCATTCAGCCATAGAAGGAATGAGGTATTGATTCATGTTACAACATAGAGGGATCTTATAAACATCTTATGCTGAGCGCAAGAAGCCAGTCACAAAAGAGTACATGTTGTATGACCCATTTACATGAAATGTCTACAGAGACAGACAGCAATGGTTGCCTGGGACTGGATATGAGTTGGTGGGAGAGGAGACAAGTTTGTGATGGGCATCCATCGGGGGGAATGACTGCAAGTGGGTATAAGGATTCTTTTAAATCTAGAATTAGATGAAGCTGATGGCTGCACAACTCTGTAAACATACTAAAAATTGAGTTGTACAATTTGAATGGGTGAAATTTTTTGTATGAAAATTGTATCTCTATAAAACTTTTTAAAAATGCTGTGAGGGGAAAAAAGGAAAACTCCAGAAGGATTCTGCACTTAGAAGGTTTTTAAATTTCACTTTAAAGAAACTGAAATTGGAAATAAAAGGCAATGCATCACAGGTATAGTTAATTAATAAAGAAAACCTGAAACGCTTATCATATCAAGAGATTGGCTAACAGATGTGTATGTTTTAAATAGAAACAAAACATTTAAGATAAAATCTTATTTGCTATTTAATACTGTTTAAGATAAACCCGTCTTCTTTATACCCTTTTCTATAGAAATTGTCTGCTCATAATATTTGCCTATTTTTCCCTGTTGTTCTATTTATGTTTCCTCATGTTTATTTGCATGATTCTTTTTTGCATTAGGAAAACTGACCTTTGATGATATACATTTTAAGTAGTATGTTACCCATTTGTTGCTCAGCTCTAAACCTCTTTAAATGTATAATTTTTTTTTAATGTATAATTTTTATAAATATGTTTCAAATATTTTGAATGCATTAAGACTGTTGAGGTATTTGGTGAAACTTAAAATATAAAAAACAGAATTGATGGCACCAAATCTAGCTTGTTTTGCCTTTGCAACTGTAATTTCACTTAGGGGGGAAAAAACCTGTCTATCAGGAGAAAACATTTTAGGCATTCTTTAGGTACGACTTCTAAAAACAAAACAAAACAAAACAAAAACCCAGAGTTTAAGTCAAGAATTATCTGGGGCTGCTTTGCAGGGCCAGCCCACTCTGGGTGAAGGGGGCAGTTGCCACGGTAGCAGGTGTTGTCAAGCAGAAACGCACTTAATTCGAAAAGTAGATTTGAGATGCTGGAGTGGGACCCATATCAGGTCTGACTTTGATGCTGATGGGCCAAGGTGTGGGAGCAAAAGATCACGCCCTTTGCTTTCTCAGAGCTCTGGGGCCTCAGCAGGAGTTCTTAAAGGTATAGATGCTCCCTCCCTTTCTTTCTCTTTCTCTCTTTCTTTCATATTTTAAAATCTTGCTGCATCATTTCCAGCTGCATCTATTATAACTCCATCCTGACATTTTATCATTTCTCTGCCTCTTCTCATCTTCCTCTTTCCCTTTATTTCTCAAGTCCAGGTTGGGTGCATTGTTTCTTAAGCCTCAGGTTTTGCAGGGATGGAGATGAATAAAGTCAAATATGGAAGCAGATCAGCATTTTTCTGTGGGGCCGCGCTGCATGGCATGCGAGATCTTAGTTCCCTGACCAGGGAGCGAACCTGGGCCCAGCAGTGAAAGTGCTAAGTCCTAACCACTGGACCGCCAGGGAATTCCCCAGATAAGCATTTCTTTCTCCACCTTTTTTACTTGTCTATTTCCACCAATTGCTTGTTGCTTTTGTCCATGTGATTTTCCTGAGAGATCTATCTTCTCTGAGACCATAACACAATTTTGGGAAGATGAGTAAACTAACAGCTGTGATTAAGCCATCATCAGATCATTATTCCTGGTTGTACCATTGTGGGTCTTTGACATAACAAGAAATAGATATTCTGTCTCTGCCCCCAGTTCCTGACACAGGTTTCCTAAAACCCTTGTAATTTCCTGAGTGACAGGTGTACTAGGAGCATCTTTTGTTCCAATATTTGTTCTCTGACCCAGAGCTCCTAAATCCCTGAGGATTTCCTAGGTGATAGGAGCGTCTTCTGTTCTAACCTGGGGACTCTGGGTGGGTCACCAGGAAAACCAAATCAGATTAGAACTTTCAGCCCCACCGTCTGGGGAGGGAAGAGGGGATGGGGATTGAATTAATAGTCAATCATGCCTGCAGAATGGAGACACCATAAAAATCTCTAACCAAAGGGGTTCAGAGAGCGTCTGGGTTGATGAACACCTGGAGGTCCAGGGAGGGTGGAGGGCCTGGGGAAGGCATGGAAGCTCTGAGCCCCTTCCCCAGACCTCACCCTATCTATGCACCTCTTCATGTGGCTGCCCATCTGTATCCTCCATCACATCCTTCATAAGTAACAAGTAAATGTAAGCAATGTGTTTCTCTGAGTTCTGTGAGGTGTTATACCAAATTAATTGAACCCGAGAAGGGGTTCATGGACCCCTAATCTGTAGTTAAGTTGGACAGAAGATGGGTAATCTGGGGACCCGCTACTTGCAATTGGCATCTGAATTGGGGACAGTCTTGCGGGGTTGAGTCTTTCACCTGTGGGGTCTGTGCTAACACCAGGTAGATAGTGTCAGAACTGAACTGGATTGTAGGACATGCAGTTGGCGTCTGGAGGCTTGGAGCACTGATTGGTGTGGGAAAATCCCACACGCATTTGGTGTCAGAACTGTTCTGGCTGTAGTGAAAGAAAAAGTTTCCTTTTAGGGCTTTTTCCCTAAAGAATTGCTACCACCAAATTGTCCTTTGGGTTATGTTACAATATCTGTCTACACTGAAGAATTCACTAAAAAGCAGTTTTCATTCATTCATTCATTAAAAACCAGTCCAGTGATGTCATCAAGAGAATTTCCCTTCCATTGCCACAATGTCCCTTTCAATGAGTAAGCTTCTCTTTGTCTTGATGCTAGAACGAGATTCACTCTACCTGACTGGGTGGTGTGTTTTGTGGATAATGTACGTCATGCATCCCGTTGTCTTTCTCTCAATTGTGCCGGGTGCACAGCTCATGGTAGAAAGTTTCAAGACATGTAATTTATCTTCAAACCCAAGTCCTGGCTTCTTAGTTTTCCAACTCTTATCTACCCTGTACCCAAACTTCCTTCCTTATCTTATTTGACAGTGCAATTTTTTTGGAATGATTTGTATCTTTTGGATAAGCCATATGCATTAGAGAATAATGGTAGGTATGGATAATCAATTACCATTTATTTATATTAAGTAATTGGCCAGATATGTCCTACTTAGAAAGTGTGGCTATGCAGAAAGTTTTAATTTTAAGACTATAAAATTTAACTACAATTTTTAATATTTTTACGGCAAGGGCTCCATTTTTATACATATAAATTATAAACACATTCATAGTTTATGATAACTATCATTGTTAATAATATTAATCCCACTGTCTTAAATTTATATAAACTCTTTTCTCCTAATATAGAAAATTAATTAACCTAAAAGTCTCTAATTGTCCACATATGATTTAAAAGAAAGCATTATCAGTGATAACTGACTAGGAACATTTAGCAAGTGGTAAAATAGTTGGAGAGACCATCATTTCCATGTCTGATATGGGGAAGGATAATAAAAATGCCATTTTGTAACACCTGCTACTTTACTAAGCATCTCAGTCATGCTTTTAAAAATTACCATAGTCGATGTAATTATAACAGGGATACGCAGGCAGGGAGCATTCATTTATGTCTCCCCTGCTTTGTTGGCATGTTAGGGGTGCCTGTGAGTATCTCTGTGCCAAAGGTTACAATGTCAGCTGTTTTTGGTGATGAGAAAAGAAGGAAGTGGGGCAGAATATTCTCTAAAGAGCTTGGAAGCCATGGAAACAATGATAAGGGCGTGGCTTCAAGGGCAACAAGAGTGCCCAGGGCAGGACATAGAAGGCGTCATACTGAGAAATGGAGGAAAGTGTAATAAAGGGACATTTTTAATTTTTTTGTAAGTTCTGTATTTTATTATTAATTTTTTTGGCTGCCCTGAGCGGCTTGTGGGATCTTAGTTCCCCGACCAGATATCGAACCCATGCTCCCCTGCAGTGGAAGCATGGAGTCCTAACCACTGGAAGCCCCTAAAGGGACATTTTTTAAGGCGTAGGCAAGATTTAGGAAAAACCAACCAAGGGTAGTGCAGCATGTGGGGCTAGTAACTGGGGAACCATTCCCCATCCCAAGCTTGGAGGGGCTGGAGGAGGGGGCAGGGATGGGACCCCAGGAAGGGCAGCTGCTGCAGACGCTGCCTGACGGAGGCTGGCAGCTCAGGAACTTGGCAGGGAGGGAGTGCTCTGACTCACTCCCCTCCGCCCTGCGCCTCCTCCCAGGGCTTCCCTTTTGCCGGCCTCTCAGAAGCCACAAAGCAAGGATGCAGTCCCTGGGGCACTGGGAGGGCGGAGAAGAGGGGCACCAGGAGGGTCAGAGGGGCCTTGCACAGCTTTCTCCTCCAACACGGGGGAGCCTGCCCCAGGTGCCACACTATGTGAAATTTAATTCTTCGCAAGTCACTCCTTCAGACTGAAAGAGTGGTCCACTTTTAAAAATCTAAATATACTAGAATAGATGGTGCAATCTTTTTTTAGTTTATTCTGTTGAAGTATAGTTGATTTACAATGTTGTGTTAATTTCTGCTGGACGGCAAAGTGACTCAGTTATACATATACATATATATTCTTTTTCATATTCTTTTCCATTATGGTTTATCCCACGATATTGAATATAGTTCCCTGTGCTCTACAGTAGGACCTTGTTGTTTATCCATTCTCTATATAATGGTTTGCATCTGCTAATCCCAAACTCCCAATCCATCCCTCCCCCACCCCCCACCTGGCAACAACAAGTCTGTTCTCTACGTCTGTGAGTCTGTTTCTGTTTTGGAGATGGTGCAGCCTTTGGTTGTCCAGGAATAGCAATAATAATTTATATAGTGAAAATAAGAATAGTAAGAGCAATCTTTACTTAGGGATAAGTGGGTCACAGACACGCCCTGGGTGCGTCAGGCACTACCTGACTTAGCCCCAGTACACCCCTGTTCAGTAGGGACCATTCCGTCTCTTGGTACAGACGGTAACAGGATGACTGTCACATCACTTGTTAATGGTGGAGCCAGAACTCAAATCTCGCACGTCTGTGTTAGAGCTGCTGTTCTGCCCAGCTCAGAACACTGATTTCAGTTCTCACATCTCACCCACCTATTCCTGCACAGCTTGGGCTGGACGGCCATCTCCCATAGAGCCTGGGGTTCCTCCCCACTTGTCATTGACTTTGATCATTGGCGCTACTGTGTCCCCTTGGGTGGGAGCCTCCTGTCTCCCTGTCTGAGTCCAGACTTGAGTCAGGGTTGCAATATGTATCTTGATCTGAATGGCATGAGTGGTCAGGTCAAGTCTGTCTTAGTCTGTGCAGCTGCTATAACAAAATACCACAGACTGGGTGGCTTATACACCATAGAAATCCATTTCTCACAGTTCTGGATGCTGGGAAGCCCAAGGTCAAGGCGCTGGCAGATTCCGTGCCTGGTGGGGCCCTCTGCTGGGTTGCAGAGCTCACTGTGTCCTCACAAGCTCTCTGTGACTCTCGTAAAGGCACCAAATCCATTCACGAGGGCTCCACCCCCATGACCTCATCTAATCCTAATCACCTTCCAGAGGCCCCACCTCCTAATACCATTACAATGCGGGGCGGGTTTCAACATGTGAATTTTGAGAGGACTCAGACATTCGGGCTATAACACTGTCCCCACCAGTCCTTGGACTGGACCCCACTTCCCCTTCTCCAGTTGTGCCTGCCCCTGCATCTCTCCTGCCTCTGTGCATCTGGTCCCTCTCTCCCACCCCAGCCATGGACCCCTTATCAAGAGATTCAAACACTCCCATGACACCAAGAGATTCTGTGCATCGTCCAGCAACTTTTTATTTTCTGATCAATTCTATTTTCTATCAATTCAATTTTCTGAAAATTCTAATAATTTTCTGATTTATTCTCATTTTGTGGGCTACATTCCCAGTGTAAAGATCCAGCGAACTAGGGATATGCTGAAGACATATGCTCAATCCACGAATGAATTTATACAGTCATGAATTTCTGAACGGCAAAGCAATCCAGGGGGGCATAAACATCACTTTCGTGCATCATCACACAGCACAATAAACTGTCACAACACAGCCTGGTGCTGCCTTAATTGTCACAGATAATGATGATTATATACGGCTTCCATTAACTCCACCATATCAAGCTGTGTTCTTTCCCACTCACATTCAGCAAGTCCTACGTATGAAAAAGGAAATCAAAATCTCATCTTCATTAAACATTTCTGTTTAAAGCTGAAGGAAACAAACCAAGGTCTCCAAAGCAGCTTACGGAGTGGTCTTGTGAACGAGAGGTGGATTTAATTCCTCATACAGCAAACGAGCAAATGTGCTCGTAGATAAGGTTTGCAAAAGAAGCAAATGGTTCTTGGAAATACTGACCCGTGAATTATGCAACTACTTGGAGCCTTTTGTGTGATGGGGGAAGCGGAGGTGGGAGGTGGCATCATAGAAGGATACAGGGAGGGAGGGGGGTGAGAACCAGCATCCGGTCCTGGTCCGGTCCAGACGTTCCCTGGAGAAAACAGTCCTGACGCTCATACCAGCATCTCTGCCTTCCCTGGACACAGAGAACTGTCCCCCCGTCACTGCGCTGCAGCAGGACCAATCCCTGGGGTGACTGTCCCAAACTTGGGAACAAGAACCTTATTCCTCGTGGGTACATTCATCTGCACCATGTCTTTCTCCCCAATATTGTGACCACACACCTACAGGTCATCAGGTCACTGATTCCACTGAGTCTCTCTTTCAACTGATCGCATAGAAAATTATCTGGTCATTTTCAAGCAAGAAGGGGATGGGGAAGAAGAAGAAGAAACAACAAAAAGTGAAAAACCCACGACTCAATCCAGGCTGAGGGAGTATCTCTTACACTATCCTTAGGAGACGTTTGTTAGCGACTAATTAAAAAGAGAGACCTGAACATCAGCATGTAAATGGTGCTTGAAAACAATCACATCCCCACAACTTTAGGGCCAGAGAGAACCTTGGAGTCAACCAAGAACTCAGTTTATAATATTTTTATACAATTGATTCACTTCATCAACCTGTTCTTCGTTTGTACAAAGGACAAGCTACATTGACCACATCTAAATTATCACAGATTTCAACTATGTGGTATTTTGTCCTCAATGAGGTTTGAGAACTCTGCAGATACGATCTGAATTACACTAGGTAAACCAAACATCACCAAAATCTCCACAGCCATAACTCGATCAGAAAGTATTCTGGATATGTGCTTATATGCTAAGCATCGTAACTAGTCTAGATAGAATATCAATTTTGCATTCTCTTTAACTGATGTCTTAATACTGCATGAACAGTGGATGCTGGCATCAAAGGAAAACAACATCATCCCAAACGACTTAGCATTCAAAGTATATCCCCAGTCTCTGGTGGAAGAATCATGGCTTTGTTCCAAAGTCACGGCCAGAAAGCCATGAGCAGGGGCTGGGCAGAGAGGACATTTTTCAAGCGGTAGAAATAGCTCCTTTCTGATAGAATTTTAGATTTTGTGTCGAGCTTAGCACTTTAAATATTGACTACAGCGACTAGTGCCAGCAATTTTACACACACACACACACACACACACACACAGGATGTCTGTGTTCTAAGGACACACACACATACTAATAAGCATAAACTGGAATTATGTCCAATATTTTCTAAATAACCACTAAGGATTTTGCCTAACCTGTTAGAAAAGGGATATGATAAAAGACTTTAGATGAGAGCTTTAGTCTAGTTTGTGACCTAAAATGTGGTCTTGTAAGGAAACAAATTATTTCCATTTTGTTAAATCTTCTCCGTAACAGAAAAGGAATGAATCTGGAGCATGTATTATAATTTTCATCAATATTTTCTATCCTTGCAAAGTAAACAGAGAGAGTCAGTGAATTAGGTGACAGGAAGTCTAACATTGTTTCGATGTTTTGAATACAATTGTGTTTTGGCATTTTCAAATGTCAGAGATACAAGTTTTGATATAGAAAGAAGCTCTAACTCCACATATCACCTTGACTTTTTCTGGGGCTAATTATCTTGCTTACATCTGGTATATGTAGCAGATTGATCCTCTTATGGAGTTAATAGCCCTCCCTCGGATTCAGGCACAGAGGCCTTGGTTATCTTGAAAAATGTGATTTGGATGATTACATAAAAGACATTATTAGTCATTAACACTTGAAGCTAAATTAATTATTCTAATAAGTTAGCAAAACAGAGGTCCCTTGAGAATGGGACTGGGGGCAGATGTGCTTACATAAGGGTCTCAGAGGTAAGTGACAAACGCACGGTACACTGCTCCTAGGGTAGGCTCAGATATGAATCCACAGTGAATAATTCCTCTGAAATCGTAATTATGCTTAGGGCTAGCTCTTCTCTTGATCATAACCAAACCTCATATTTGCACTATTTTTTTTTAATACGTAACATTAGGAATTAAGTAACTTTGGTTTGTTTGGTGAAGAATATATAATCTGATCACCTCTAGACACTGCTGGGAAAGTATGGTGTGAGTAGGGATGTTAAAATATAAATAACCCAAACCATTAAAAATAAGTAACAAAGAAAATAATCTCAATGTAGAAAGGGCCTGGGAAATGTGGTGGATGGACTTTAAGGCAGTCGCCCTGCCTCTTGCGTCCTGACGTCCGTGGGCTTGTGTGATCCCTTCTCCTTGAGTGGGGAGGACCTGGGATGTTCTTCTAACAGGAGAATATGGCAGAGGCAATGGGGTGCTTGCAGTTGCACGACGTGAGCTTGTACATCAGTCCTCCAGGCAGATCTGCCCCCTGCTGCCTTTGAAGAAGCCACCTGCCCTGCTGTGAGCCGTCCTATGGGTTCGCGGAGGCCCACGTGGAAAGGATGGTGACGTCCTGCTGACAACCAGCAAGAAACGGAGCCCCTCCCTTCAACAGCCCACCAGGAACTGAACACCGCCAGTGACCACACTGAGCTCGGGAGCGGGTCCTTCTCCTGTGAAGCATCGGATGAGACCACGGCCCCTGTGGACAACTGATTGCAGGCTCGAGAGACGTGAGCAGGGGAGCCAGGAAGCTGTGTTCAGACTCCTGACCTACAGCCACTGAGACAAAAATGTGTGTGTTTAAGCCACTGAGTTTGGTGATGCTTTCATACTTAATAATACAAGGTAATAATATAAGAAAGGGAAAAATAAAATGCTGGAAAGTATTAAAAGAAGAAAGCACAAAGTAAGACAGAAGGAATATGTCCAAAGATATTCATACTCCCAGTAATGGCTAATGGAGCCACATTTATCTATTAAATAACAGGTGCTGCTGTAAACAGAATACAAATTAATTTTGCTTTTTCGCTCATTATAAGACACTTAAAAATAAAAGGGATAAAAATGAAGGTCTATAAAGAAAATACCAAGCAAACGCTGACAAAGAGAAGAAACGTGCTTGTATGAGACAAAGCAGAAGACAAAGGTGATATCAGTGGAACACACGAGGAGGGGTGTTTCTTATCGTTGATGAGAATAATGCTCCAAGAACAACAACAAAAAGTCAGAAGCCTTTATGTACTGAAGACCCAGCTTCGAAATACATGAAGCAAAAGCTGACAGGAAAACTTCCATCCCCAGCAAAATTGCTATAGAGACCATTGGAAAAAACTTGGTTTTTATGGCATTCCAAAAGAAATGATGGATAAAATGTTTAACTCGTCTTGCTTTTTTAAAACTATGTGGTTTAATAGGAGTGAAAGTGGGAGGAAATTTCGGGTTTTATGGACCATCAGGTAAGGAGGCAAGTTCTGGTCCCAAGCAGCCCAGGAGGTGGGGTTGGCAGCTGGACTCGGTGGGATGACAGCAGTGGTGACTGAAAAAGCACACCTCTGCAGAGGAGCCTGAGGGAAAATCACCTGGCTCAGCCTCCGTGGAACGTTCAAAAACAAGAAAAAAAAAATTCCTGACCACTTCCAGATTCACATTAGTGGTATGGCCCAAAACACATCAAGCCAAACATTAGTTCAAGGCAATCCAATTTTGGATGTGTCCCCCATATTTTGGTTGAAGAAAATACAACAACTTTCTTCTCTGCAGGAATGTACTTTAAAGTCCATGCTCGAAGAATTCCTATAAAGTTTCAAAAGGAAGAAAAACTTACAATGAAAAACCGCTCAACTAAATATAACAAAATAAGCCGTCATAAATTAAAATCAAGAGACAACCTTCCCCCTATACATCAGACCTCAAGTTATAGAAGATATCACATAAAATGAATAGGCTTAAAAGAAATCATTGAAAGCATGACAAGAGAACAGAGACTACCAAAACTGGCCAAATTAGAAAAATATTCAGAGAATGTTTAGAAATTAAAATACAAAAAAACAAAGAATCTTAAAGGATGGGTATTACAACATATAAAACACAGCTCAAGAGAGCTCATGAACTAAAATAGTGATTTGGATAGTTCTGATTCTAGTAATGGTTAAGTAGTGTATATCAGACTAACCTCATCAACTCTGGGAAAAAATTTTAAAGTAACACAATTTGATGCTTCTAGAGAGTTCCTAAAAGTAGGGATAAGCTGAACCCTTGAAAGGAGAGAACTTCACTGTGTTAGAACCATCTTTCCCCTAATGATACTCTCCAGTTCATGGATGCGGCTCAGTTGGAAAGAAAGCAGAAAGCCCCAGGCTTACTGGCTGTAGGTGCCAGAGCAGAGAGTTTGCGGCAGCCAGAGCGGCTGTAAATTGAGGTGAGAAATCTCAGAAATGAAGGAACCACAGTGGGAGGGGGGCAAAGCCTGCCTATAAAATCCCACAAATGTTAACTGACTTGTGAAGTATAGATGCATGCAGAAGACACCAAATAGCCTGCAGAAAGCAACAGCTGAAAGACTAGACATGCAAAGGAAGAGCGAAGCATTATACACACTCAGGAGAACAGCGCCCGTAGAAACAGACCTTGAGATCATCAAAATCTTGGGATTAGCAGACAAGAAACCAAGCACAGCTATTAAAATATGGCCAAGGGCTTAAAGGGAAAATGATCCTAAAGACTGAAGAGATGGGTAATCCCAGCAGAGACGGGTGCAGTATAAAAAATAAAACAAGTGGAAATCTGAAAATTGAACAATATCTGAAATTTTTTTAAAGTCCCTGGATGTTCTTAACACCAGATTGGTGATTGCTGGAGAAACAGTCTATAGACTTGAGGATAAATCAACAGTTATTGTACAATCTGAAAAACAGAGAGGGAAAAAATATGATTAAAAAAAGAGAACAGAGCCCTGTTGAACTCTGAGACAGTATCATGTGGTAAAATGCATGTATTGGGGCTCTGGAACTTCCCTGGTGGTCCAGTGATTAAGGCTCCACGCTTCCACTGCAGAGGGCACAGGTTTGATCCCTGGTTGGGGAAGTTTCACATACTGTGTGGTGTGGCCCAATAAATCAATATAATATAATATAATATAACATAACATAACATAATATAATATAATATAATCTCCGGAAGGAGACGAGAGATGGATGAGGCACATGAACTTCCACTGAAATTGGACACATGCTGGACCACAAAATAGGTCTAAATACATTTCTCAGAAAAGACACATAAAGAAGTTCTCACACACACACACACACACACACACACACACACACACAGGATAAATTGGACTTCATCAATACTAACAGCTTTGCTCATCAAAGGACACCATTAAGAGAATGAAAGGCAGACTGGGAGAATACATTTGCATATATCTGACAAAGGACTTGGATCCAGATTATATAAAGAATCCCTACAAGCAGCAAGATAAACCACCCAATAATAAAATGGTAAAAGGACTTGAACAAAAAGAGAGGAATTAATTTGAGAAGCCAGTGAGCACAGGATAAAAAGAAGCAAACTTGTGCCTGTCTCTTCTTTCTTCCCCTCCTGCGATTCACCTCACCACCGGGAACTGCACTTGCCAGCACGAGGACATTTCTGAATCATATTGGGAAACAGTGATTTTAAAATCTCAAGTTTTTAAACATGATTTAAATATTCTGTATAATGTTAAGTGCGTCACTTTTTAAAGTTTGGATGTATAGCAGGATAAATAGGAAATACAAGAATTGGTTACCTGGGGGGCTTTTCTACTTACAGTATTTAAAAATGCAAGGGACTTCCCTGTTGGTCCAGTGGGAAAGAATCCACCTTCCAATGCAGGGGATGCGAGTTCAACGCCTGGTCAGGGAACTAAGATCCCACATGCCGTGGAGCAACTAAGCCCATGTGCCACATCTACTGAGCTCACGTGCCTCAACTAGAGCCCGCGTGCTGCAAACTACAGACCCCACGTGCCCTAAAGCCTGCGAGACACAACCAGAGAAGAGAAAACCCGAACGCCACAACTAGAGAGAAGCCCACGCACCACAACGAAGAGTCCACGCACTGCAACGAAAGATCCCACATGCCTTGACGAAGATCCCGTGTGCCGCAACTAAGACCCGACACAGCCAAAAATAAAATAAATAAATAAATAAATAAATCTTTTTAAAAATGCAAGGGTATGAATGGGAAATTATGTAAATTTCATTCAAATGCTTCTGAATCAAATCACTGTAGAACAAAAGATTTGTTGCTGTGTAATTATTGTCTTGTATGCATCTGAGAGAAGTAAATATACCCATACTTATGTTTTAAGAAAAAAAACATTGTACGTTATCAGGGAAAAAAAATTAAAAACCCATTAGAACAGCTAAAATAAAAGTGACCAAGTGTTGATGGGTCTGTGAAGCACCTGAAACGCTCCTACATCACTGGGCAGGCAGGTGAAACTAAGAACAGTGAATCTGGAAAGCCTTTGGTGGCATGTGATAAAGCTAAACATGCACCTCTCCAATAAGCAAGATTCCACTTGTATGTATTGATTCAAGAGAAAAAAAAGAGCAAATAAGTCGATAATAATAATTTAAATAATCAAAATACAGATCTTCCTCGACTTATGATGGTGTTACTTCTCCATAATCCCATTGTAAGTTGAAAATATCCTCAAAAGTCAAAAATGCATTTAATACACCTAAACTACTGCACATCACAGCTTAGCCAGCCCATCTTAAATGTGCTCAGAGCTCTCACATTAGCCTAGAATTGGGCAAAATCCTCTAACACAAAGCCTATTTTATAATAAAGGGTTGACTATCTCGTGTAATTTATTGGACTCTGTACTGAAGGTGAAAGGCAGAATGGCCGTCTGGGTCTGGAATGGTTGTCAGGGTATCATGGTTTCCCCCATGATCGCGGGGCTGACTGGGAGCTGCCCTGCATCACGAGAGAGGACTGGACCACACAGCACTGCCTGGGAAAAAGCAAATGTCACAATTCCAAGTACGGCTTCTACCGAATGCATAATATCACTTTCACACCATCATAAAGTCAAAAAAATCTTAAGCTGAACCATCATAAGTCAGGGACCGTCTGTAAGAAAAACAATTGGAAATAATTAAAACAATCAAGGTGTCATTAAAGCCTGGGCCATAATAGGAGTCCAGTTAGGGCAAAGGGAGGGTGGGCATGATTAGAGGTAAATTTGCCTAAAGTCCTTGTTTGTTGAGATGAGAAGAAGGAAATAGATTAATTTTTGACGAATTACATTCAATGGGCCTGTTAAAATGTCTGTGGTAATGACGAAAGGGCAGAAAGACAGTATTTCACTTTCATACTAGTGAGGAAAGAAAACGAATTGGTTTTTTTAATTCAAAAGAAAGCAAGGCAAGAGAAGAGAAGCTTAGCCAAGTATGACAAATAAATAGAAAGCAGAAGAGTAGAATTCCAATGTACGAGTAATTATAGTGATGGTTAAATCCAAAATTAACAAAAACTTAGAGCAAATACAAAACTCTGTTTAGGAGAGGCATATCTAAAATACAAGTACACATATATCTAAAATAGGTAACCAACCAGGACCTACTGTACAGCACAGGGGAGTCTGCTCAGTACTCTGTAATGACCTATAAGGGAAAAGAACCTAAAAAAGAGTGGATATATGTATATGTATAACTGAATCACGTTGCTGTACACCTGAAACTAATACAACATTGTAAATCAACTATACTTCAATAAAAATTAAATTAAAAAAAAGAAAAAACAGAAAAAAATAAAAGTACACAAAAGATTGAAGGTATAGAATAAGAAATTATGTGATACACTGGTCAAAAGAAATCTGTAGTAGTATGTTAATATCTAACAAAGTAAGTATTACGGTAAAAGGAATCTACTTGTTTACACCGAATAACGTGTGTGTTCGTCAAAAGAGAAATGGAAAAACCACTGTAATTATTAGAGATTTCAGCTAAACAAAGAGATTGGGCTATAAGATCTCCTCATAGAAAATCTCCAATTTAGCCTATATTAAGAAAAAACAAGTTGTACAAAACAAACAAAAAAAAATCATAATACCTTGTCTATCACATCGGTAAACATTCCCCAAAAGGATCATGTGTTCCAACTAAATTCTTCTTCAAGTTTTCCTGGTATTGAATTATCTTCCTCCTGAATAACTGCCTACTTTAATTAAAAAATAAGAGTTAAACACATCATTCTATTGCCTTTGATGTCTTGACTACCAAAAACTTCAGAGCAAAATTTAATGATCTTTCACAGATCATTAAATATTTACAAAAATACTTAAAAGATTTTTGTTCACTTCTACCATACTCCTGAACTTATATTTTAATTTAGAGTTTGGTTGTTCATATAACTTTGTAGCAAGTCATCTCAACTAATTGATACACATGCCAATTCAAAACAATGTATTTTATAAGTATATTGATTACCAACTAGAAATTATAGAAAGTCTATCACAACTGTCTTTAAATACATGAAGGGCTATCACATAGAGCACCGCTGGCAGATTATACACCACAGACCCAACTGCACCCACCACTTGTTTTTGTATGACCCGTGAGCTAAGACTGTTGTTTACATCTTTTAATTGTTGGGAAAAAAATCAGAAGAACAATATTTTCTTCTTTGTGGAAATTAACATTTTTGTGAAAATTATACACAATTCAAATTGCAGCTCCCATAAATAAAGGCTGTTTGGAGGGAATCTTCTTTGGTACAACAGCAGAGTTGAGTACTTGCAACAGAGACCCTGTGGCCTGAAATATTTACCGAAAAAGTTTGTTGACCCTGGTATAGATGATAAGAATTGTGTTGGGGGAGAAAGTCAATTTTTATCCCGTAAAAGGAACTTTCTATCAAAGTCTTGGAAATACTCCGACTAATGGTATCTGTGAAGAATTTTTAGAGGAGGTGTGACTATTACAAGAATACCCTATGTGTCCTAAAATTTATCCCAATATCTGGGTCTATTTCTCAACTAAACGTTGTCTCTGAGTCAGAGCCATGAATAAATAATAATTTCCAGTATGATTAAAGTGGATTTCCAATCAGAGAAAAAAGCATGACTTCAATAGGTTTTGTGACAACTGGCCCATAATTCTGGAAAATAATGAAGGTAAATCTTCCTCGCTCACTACTGTAAAGTAAAATCCACATGGCTTGAGGATTTAAATATAAAAGATGAAGTCATAAAAGGACTACAGGAAAATTAAGATAAAAATTTATGTCATTCTGCAAAACGGGGGCAGATCTAAACATGAATAAACAGGCAGAAACCATAAAGGAAAGGAAGGAATGCAAAATACAATAAGGAAATACCTCAAAAAAAGAGAGAAAAGCCAAAAGACCAATAATAAGAATACTAACCACAAGAGTATTGAATTATGGGAGCTGATGTATTAATCACTGATGAAATATCTCACTCAAAATGATTAGCAAAGAATAAGAACAGTACATTAGAAAGAGGAAATACGACTAGATGATACACGATGCAGAAAATAATGCAGATTAAATCAATAATGAGATATTTCTCAACGCAATACTAAACTGTTTTGATATGGGTCAAGTTTGGTAGCCTCTCTGTCTATTGCTCCTTGGACTATAAACTTGTGTAACCTTTCTGGAGGGCAAGTTCGCAGCGTTGCTCAAAAGACTTAAATATGTGCAGTTGATATTCCCTTATAGGAACCACCAGGTTCTACAGAAAGCTCTTGTTTTCATCTATTTACATTTCACAGTAACTCCCTCCATCTCAGAATCACTTGTTCTTCATTTCCATTCGGACATCCATGAGAAGCCAAGAAGAACATGGATACATATTAAATTGGTAAATCATGGGAGGATCTACAGTTAAAAATATACAGTGACAGTCACTTTGTATCTGGAAGCTTCTTCATCAAGATAAATATTTTACATAGAAAGAAAAAACCACTATGTCCAGTGACTGCCAGCCTCCTCTTTTCTTGAAGTGCGTTGCTACTCATCTCAGTCACGTCCCAATTCCCCTCAGCCTATTTTCTCAGATATCTTTTATTCACAGTAAATGCTTAGAACATTCCTTTTTTCAGCTGACTCTAGTTACTTTAAGATTTATGCATTTGTGTGGAATATATAGGCAAAATGTGAAAAGATTTTCAAATATGGGCAAAACCAATTTGATTGGAGTAGTTCTTGCAGACTCACTGGACTCAAACCATTATATTGTTTAACAAGACACAAATCTTCCTGGTAATACAGAGATCCTCTTTAATTTGTATTTAGAAAATTTAATTCAATGCCTCATTCAGCACGAGAAAAATGACTTGGAGCAGCCTGAACTTGCCATTTGAAATTGGGAAGAAAAAGCGCAGAGTGGGCAAGTCAACAAGATGAGATGGTTTCGGTCTTGAAGACAAGAACCTCAGTTATTCACATCACTTACCACACGTGAACTGAGGCTTTCATTGTGCAACTTGCTGGAGGTTACTCATGGAATTAAGTGATAAAATATGTGATATTCTGACTTTCAAAGTAACAATGCATCTTTGTGTATAAGCAATAGAATAAACAATGTTTCAAGACTGGGAATTCATTTCTCCAAAATACTTTGCACCATGCTGAAGTAGTCTCCATCATTCTATAATATTTATGAAGATAGAGTTTGGTGTTGTCAGTGATCCAATGATGAGTTCAGCTGGTATTTTAATATTTCACTATATTGCAGGGGATCTGCTGTCTTCTTTGCGGCTCAAATGGCAGCCCACGGAGGAGGTGCTGGGTTTGGGGTTCTGCTCTCTTTCTAGCCACCATTTGCTTCTCTTACAGGAGGAAGAGTTTTTCTGCCTGATAGCTCGTTGGGTACCATTTCACTGACGGATCAGGGCTCTGTACCATGCACTGTTTCTCTGACCTGCCCTTGCCTCTGGTTTCACAGGCTCAGCTCAATGAGAAAAGCTCTCTTGAGCTTCTTA
Organism: Eubalaena glacialis; assembly: GCF_028564815.1. Taxonomy (NCBI): domain Eukaryota; kingdom Metazoa; phylum Chordata; class Mammalia; order Artiodactyla; family Balaenidae; genus Eubalaena; species Eubalaena glacialis. The sequence continues at coordinate 125,470,935 of NC_083723.1, read as the reverse complement.
TTGCAAGAAGTGAGGATGCAGGGGCAGGAGCTGTTGCTGCAAGAAGCAAATACCACCCCCATCTCAGGGCCCCTTGATGACACTTACTGGATCCTAGGCAGAAATATTTGCTGTCTTTTTCCATGAATTGTTTGGGTATGAAGATTCAAATTCCTTCAGCAATCCCTTCTGTTTGGGTTGTGAGATGGTTTTCCCTCAGGCCCTTCTCAATGTCCTCTTCCCCCAGGACTCTTTTGTACTGCATCTCAGAGAGCCTTTGACCTCAGCTCTGGTTGTTCATTTCCAAGTGACTTTCTTTTACTAAGAGACAGGGGCTAAAACTTTGATTTAATGAGAAAGCATTAACTATCTATTATATGTAAGACCCCATCTAAATACCTAAACATTAGGAGCAGAAATCTTTTTAAATTTTATCCTGCCCTTAGGAAATCTCCTACAGAATACCAAAATTAATGCAAGTTAGACAACCAAATTACAGGGTAAAATGCATGAACTGCTTTAAGAAAAAGCACGAGACTTTTTACTGAAGGATTAAACATATTTTAATTCCATACTCTCATTTCTAGGATTTAACATTAGAAACCTAAAATTATATGAAGATCCTTTTTATATGCATCCACTCTTTCCTGGACTGAGAATTTCTGGGCAGTGTGTCCTTCTTCGCTAATATTTTTATGCAATTAGTAACAGAACAGTAACTGAAATTGCCACACTCCCATGCATTTGCAACAAGTTAGGTGAAGCAAGCTGGAATGGGATATTATACTAGGTGTTAAAGGTGGTCATCACAACTGGCATCCTATTTGAATTCTGCCCTTGTACAAAGTCAAAGTAACAAATTTATACATTCAGGGAAAGTATTTATTCCTCATACAGACTCCGCGACAGGATGGTTATATAAGCTGTCATTGTCACACAACGACCAAAGCCAAGGTCTCTGCTGTTCTGAATAATCGTCTTCACTTTGTCAATGTAGAATCTTTCCATATATTTTTGATATGGACCCATGGTTCTCAAAGTATAGACCAGCAGCAACACCCTCATTTGGAAACCAGAAATGCAGATTTTGGAGCACCAGCATCAGATCTAGACTTGAATCAGAAACTCTGGGGCGGTCCCAGGAATCTGTTTTTTAATGAGTCCCCCAAGTGATCCCGGCACTACACTTTGAATCCATCATCCCATAATTAGTAGGTAGCTGGATGCAATCAACTTTAAAGAGTCTATTTATGTCCATCGTAGAAATGTGTCTCTACCCCAGAGGTCAGTGGAGGAGAGAACTCTGTATATGTAGCTGTGACCCTAGAAAGGAGAAAGAGCTGGTCCCAGTGGGAAGTGTCTCTCTGTCATGATCTTCTGCTCAGGTGTCTTGCCTTGGCAGGTACATCTTCAGGCTCCATAACTCAACTGAACATCCTACTTACTCATCATTCTACGGCAAAACCTCTGGCCAAGGAATTATGCTCTCAAGGCCTCAGCAAAGAGATAATATACACACCTAAGAACCTCAGAGAGATGACTAACGATATACTGCCTTTGTGCTTATGTTTTATCTCACCTGCCAGATTAAATCTGATTGTCACATTACTCTTTGGTTTCTTCTAGTCGGTGGTACCAGTATAAGAATTACAGCTTTTTCTCTTAGTTCATCTTCTCCAAAGCGAGAAAAAACCAGAAGAGTATAGAGCGAGACAAGTTTGTCGTGGCTAATAAGGCATCACTGTGGAACAGTGTGGGTCCAGCAGCAGCACCTGGGGACTTTTAGAAATGCAAATTCTTGGGCTCTACCCCAGATCCTTGGAATGAGAAACTCTGGGGGAGAGGCCAAACAGTCCGGTTTAACAATCCCTGCGGGTGTTTCCAGTAGCAAGTATGAGAACCACTGGCTTTGCGCACTGAATGTTACTCAAAAGCTACAATGCTCCTAATGTCTCAGTCTTAAAGGGGGGAATGTCATGAATAAGCTCAAACAATCAGAGCGATACTACTGCATTAGTTTAGTTTAAGCGAAAGCAAATGTCATCTTGCAGCTGTATCAGCTTCGGGCAAAAAGGGAACTCCAGGGGCTTCCCTGGTGGCGCAGTGGTTGAGAGTCTGCTTGCCAATGCAGGGGACACGGGTTCAAGCCCTGGTCTGGGAAGATCCCACGTGCCGCGGAGCAGCTGGGCCCGTGAGCCACAACTACTGAGCCTGTGCATCTGGAGCCTGTGCTCCGCAACAGGAGAGGCCACGATAGTGAGAGGCCCGCGCACCGCGATGAAGAGTGGCCCCCGCTCGCCACAACTAGAGAAAGCCCTCGCACAGAAACGAAGACACAACACAGCCAAAAATAAAATAAAAAGAAAAATAAATAAATGAAAAGAAAAAAAAAGTGAACTCCAGGTCTCAACCCAGCCATTGTCGATTTTCTTGTTCAAGTTTGAGGAAAAGTTTCCCACTTCTTGTACCAAGAAATCGGGCTGAGATGAGGTGATCCTTGATGTGAGCTCTTTTGCCCTGAGTTTGGTTTCTGTCATTTCAATCAACGGATCCTCTCCGCAACGCCCAGCCCTTCTTTGTTGCTCAGCGTCCTGTCCTCCCCTTGGTCTCTGTTTCTCTTTATTTTATCTCTATCTTGTTTCAGTAACAGTGATAGAATAACCCAATTCTCACTTCCTTCTACCTGACTCAAGCAGGGCAGAGTTAACCTCCAGGTTTGTAATTGCTTGCTAATTTTCATCAACATCCGTGGTCCAGAGTCATCGAAACGCAGAGGAGAGTAAAGCACAGATCAGAGAGAAAAATCACTGATCCACAAGTGGAGTTCTGCCCCTGCGACTCAGACGCAGCAGTCAATCTGCTGCTGGGACTCTGGTGGCCGGTAGAGCCCCTATGCCCAGTGACAGGTCTGGTCCTGGTTCTACCTGAACACACTCGTTTATCTCTAGGATGACAGTGTGAGGGTTGCAGCTGAATGTGTAGACACATTTCTTCCTACTGCTTGGGGAATTTCATACTGGCTCTCTTTATTGCACTCCTCCAAGATGACTCTTCCTTTCTTTTCCCAAGTAGCTCCCTTCCCAAAGCTAGCTTCCTTATTACTCACCTGGGATGCAGGTAGTGGAATCTTATACATATAACTACAAAGAGCTATAAAAGTGCATGATATTCGGAAAGGTTCTCATTGGCTCTCTATATATTCAGTGAGATGGTAGAAAACTGGTTCTGTACTGGTGCTGAAATTTATTTGTTCTGGGAAGAAAAAGGGTTTTAAATTGTGAATGAAAAATGTTGCCTGCCTTATCAACAAACAAAGGATGCTGCGGCCATCAAGCCATCAACTACTACTGTTGCCCCTACGGTGAGCCCTGAGGGAACTCAAGATGTAGACGAATGGGCTGCCCACTGTCACGCCCTCAGCCACCGCAGCCACCCCAGCGGTGCACCCTGGGGGGGACTCAGGATGGGAAAAACAGGATACTGGCCCCAGATAGCTGAGGTGCATATCAAAGGCATGATTTCAATGAGCCCAGACTCTTGCATCTTCCCATACAAAGAAAAGCACTAAATTCCTTAACTTGGGATGTCTGATCTTTAATTAACAGTAATCTTTTGATGTTCTGACTACCGGGTCTTTGTTGCAAAAAACCCTATAGACTCTGGCTCCTCTGATCTCTTTGGAGCGATCTCTCAGAGCTATCCCGGGCTTCAGGTCCTCAGAAAGTCTGCTGAATAAAACCTAACTCTCAACCCTTAGGCTGTGCAATTTTTTTCAGTCAACAAAATTAACAAGTTTCCTGCAGAGGTAGCAGGGCATGAATGTGAGCTTCAGTATTAGACAAGCTGGAGTCCAAATCTTGCCTCTACTAGTTTCCAGCTGAGTGAATTTGGTTACACTATTTAAGTTTTCTGAGCCTCCATTTTTAAAAAGTAAAGCTTGGGACAATAATGTCTACTTTGCAGGTTTATGGCATTAATAAATTCGTTAACCTTTGTAACATAAATGGCACATAGCTGACTGTCGACTGATAGGTATTACTGTGAATACCTGGATTAAAAACAAAAATCTTTTTTTTTTTTTTTGTAGATGTAAAATTGGCAACATTCTATCGTAACACACAACTTCTATATTTTGGGAAAGACAATAGCTCGAAAATTCTCATTTTCCTTGAGCTTAAATCCTGTTTAATCTCCCAATGTTTAGAAATGACGATGCTCTACAAAGAAACCCTATCACCTCTTGTCTTCTGACCTCACTGATCATCAGCAGATACTTGGTGATATGGGATTATAATGACAATGGTCACATCCATCCTGCCACTCTGCCTGGTTGTATAGGGAAGTCCACAGCCATGAACAAAACAGGAACTGCTGGACCTCTAGGTGGACCAGAGACAGCCTCGGTCTCAGCAGCACCGAACAGAGGGTAATCCATGCATTTTCATTTTCACAACCTATCTGAACCTTGAGGATAATCTTAACTAGAATTCAGAGTGAATCTAAGATCCGTTCACCTGGAAGAGCTCTGGAATTCACAACCTGGTTACAGAACACCATGATATATTAAACTTACTGAAAATACCTAAATCTAAACATGCATCACGCCTCATCGAGACTGATATGCTACATTCTGGCAGGGATGAGTCCTGGTAGGCACCAAAGTGTTATGAAAAGTACTGAGAGAAAAACTTGAAAAATCTATAAAATTGAATCCATTATTTTTCTGTAAACGGAAAAATGCCATTGTCCTATTTTTGCAGAACACCTTGGTCTAGGGAATAGGAACCAGTTACTGCTATTAAAGAAAACCAGAAAAAATAAAGTTATATAATGTCCTTTTTGGAGGCATATGGAACTTCTAAATCCACTTTGCTCTGGCTGCTTTAAAACCAGAGCAAACTGCTATTTTAGATACTAAAGTCTAAATAGCAGGGTGATGCAGAGGTCTGGGATGTGCTGTACTTTTTCTCCCCTCAGGTGCTTACTTTTCTAGCTTTGATAGATAACACTGCACCTATTTTTCTCTCCGAAACTTTGGCCAAAGGCAATAAAAGGTGAAGAAGACTTGAGCCGAGAAGATCTGTGCAAAGATTTGATTTGTTGATTTGCATCAGCCTTTGGCATGAAAAACTTCCTGTTTGCCAGATTCTGAAGTCTGTGCACTATTGAGTGTGCAGATATAAATATTCATGTTACAACACAATACAGGCATCAGCTGGTGGCTGCTGGAGATCATATAAGGAAGAAGACTAAACCACGTTTAGCTAGAAGGAGAGGACAAATCAGGAGTACACTTTCCTGGGCTTAAAGTCAGCTGTCAGCCCCTTCCCGTCCAGCTGAGCCATATTTTGCACCTCTCCCTGCACCCCACTCCCGAGTCTCCCAGCCTGCAACCGTCACTGGCATTGGTCCAGCAGCAGGTGCTGTGATAACACCACCTCCTAGACTGCTGTCCCAGGGATGCTCAGAGCCAATGAACTGGGAGTACAGTTTCTTCCAAAGGCTACTGACCAGCATCCTGCCCCTAATACTACCTGCCCCTAATACTACCTGCACCCTCAACTCCCAGGTCTGCACTCATGGGCACTTGATTGATGATGTTTTACATTCTGGCACGATTTTATTCCTGGGGTTGTACTAAGTCCCTAACACCAAGGCAAAACAACTAGGATTCCTAACTGTCTGTTAGTTGATTACCCCTATTTTGCAAAATGAGTCAGAGAGCAGAAATCACTGCTTGTGATTACTTTGTAGACCCACCTGATCATCTGCTATCCAAAGCTGTCTTCCATGGGAACTTGGAAGATCAACCTTGAAAGCATTTGGTTCATATACTTGGATCTATGTTGAGAAGAGACACTAAAGTGGATTAACCAATGTGGTAAAAGGAGGCTTGACTTTTAAATGTATGAAACAAAAAATATAGTGATCCTTTCTTCCCTAAGCTCATCAAACTGCCTGTGGTGTAATTCTGAATTCCAGCAGAGGGCAAGCTTAGTCTTTTAGTTTTCTAGGTATTTGCACTACACCAGGAAGACAGCCTTTAGCTCTAAAACAATGTTTCCTATAACTGTTCACCCTCCTTAAAAACCACATCAGCATTAATCATACCCCTCACTAAATTACTTGTCAGGCATTTTGTTACAAAGTAGATTACAAAGGAAGGAAACTGACAAGGAACAATACATTAGACAGAAATAAATTCCCTTTTCTCCCATTAGTTCACCTCTGGATTCATTAACATCGCACCTATTTACAGTCTGTTTTCTGCATACATAATGGAAAGGGGGCATCTTCAAGTCACATTAGCCAAGAGGAGAAAGTTCTTGCTGCACCAATTTCCCTGGATCCTAATATTATTCGGGCATGGTACTACATTGGGTGGCTGAGATATTCCGTAGAGCACTTGCTAGCGGTATTGTAAAATGAAAATACAAATGTCCTCCCTTTACTTACCTAAGTAATCAAAACTGAAATTTAGCATTAAAATATAGCTACAATAACAAGGTCCTACTGTAGAGCACAGGGAACTATATTCACTGTCCTATGATAAACCATAATGGAAAAGAATATGAAAAAGAATGTATATGTATAACTGAATCACTCTGCTGTACAGCAGAAATTAACACAACATTGCAAATCAACTATACTTCGATAACATAAATTTTGAAACATACAGTATATCTATAGCTACTTAATTTAACTGGATTGATGTCTATTTGTTTGCCACATCATCTCTCTGCATGAAAAGACACGCTCTTCTTGCCTCAAGCTGTTTACTTATTCAACGATTATTCAATAGGCAAAGGTAACAAAGTATGATTACAATTCCAAAGTTCCAGTAAATACTGCTTGCTAACAGGTCAGTCTAAAAATTACCCTTAGTGTTACTGAACTTCAGTTTACTCAACTGAAAAATGGAGATAAAAATGCCTGTTCCAGCCATCTCATAATACTGTCTCAAGAATCAGACAAGATAATATTTGCAAAATGCTATGTGAACCGAAAGGTGATGGGCAACCACAATAATTCCTTATGAGAGACACGCTGCTGGGCTCTTTTTTTTTTTTATAATTTAATCTTTAGAATCACCAAGGAGAGTGGATACATCCTCATTTTACATATAAAGACACTGTGACTCTGGAAGTATTTTCTCAGGAAAGTGAACCCCAGAAGGATTAAGTATATTACTGAAGATGTGCAGCATTGTTGATATTATTATCATAGAAAGAAATTAACTGACCCTCACTTTCTTTGGTATCCGTTTAATATTTCTGAGGAGATGGGATATACTCACATTATTAAACAACAAACCAAGAGTTTAAAATACAAGATGAAAGTCCACTAGATATCTTAAGACAAGGTGTTAAATCTTGGTGTCAGAAGAGGTCCACTATGACATAAGGATGCAAAAATAATAAAGGAACATGTCCCATGGTCCAGCTGGAGCAAAACGCATGAGCAAGACAAGAGACGGGACCACCGCAGGCTGTTCTAAAGTGAGCGGGACCTTCAGGGCATAGGGCTTCAGTCTTATTAGAACTGAGCGCCGTGTGTATAAGACAGATAGAACCTAAGTATGTGGCATAGAGAGATTCCAAAGCCAGACTGGTGAAGTTGACCCCCTCTCCGCCCATCAGGAACATTACAATTCAAGTCTTGAGCGTGAGTAAATTGGGCTACGCTTGAACCAAAGGAATATTAATTTTTAGATGGTGTATGACATGGGGAGAGTCAGCGGATGAGGGTCTGGAGGCAGGGATCCGAGGAGGAGATGGTTTCCATCACCACTGTGGTGAACTCTGGCAAATCCCTTTTGCAATCTGAATGCACTTCCCCTACAGCATTTGTGAGAGATGAATACTTTACGCGATCATGACATTGATTTTTAACATCGCCTCGAGAGATGCCAGGCCTCCACCAAATCTCTGTCCAAGGGTTGAAGACAAGTTCTAAGCTTTCCATGCAAGGCAAGGGAAACTGAAACCCTCCTTGGCTGTGCCACATTGATAAGGACATCTCTACCTTCATCCCACATCTGCCATGAGCCTACAAGGGCAGAAGGAGAAGAGCTTTGGGATTGTAACAGTTCTATGGTGAACGACCACCTTTGTCCCAATATAATGTGTCTCTTGGAAAATGGAAGAGGAAAAAGTATTCCAAAAGACTGTCAATTGAAATAGTTATTTATGCTTAGAAGTGTATATTATCTTTGGAATAACAATGCTATGCTTACAGAAACAAAATCAATCATTACTAAATATAAAACACTGCAACATCTGTCCTACATACTTCTATGGCATCTCATTGGTCAAATTTAATATTCCACTCTCAGTCATTCATTCATGACTTATTTCTGTCCCCCTGGACCCTCCTCAAAGTTATGTTTCTGTGTTCAGATGACTTTTAGTTTAATTCATTCCACGAAAATTTTCTTTCCCTCTAATGGGGTCTGCAAAAATGTAGAAAGAATGTTCAATCTAAATCAGTTATATTTGTGGACACTAAGTGGATCCAATAAATGCAGAACAGCTTACTTTAAAAAAGCTAATCAATCCTTTATTTCATGGAAGTAAAACAGTCCGTATTTAATAAAATAACATATTTTCTCTTTTGCAGAAGCTCTTTAGCCAAAACATGTGAAATGTATCCTAAACTATTGTGCTTTCCTCATGCAAAACTCTTTCTTAAGTTATAAGGACATTAAATTTGGAATGAGATAAAATGCTACCTATGATGGACTCGTTTAATACAACACAGCCCAGATCCCCCAAACCACTGTCCCCAGTATACACACAGAACCACCAAAGGGAGGCCAACTTGGAAATCAACATGGAGAGAAAAGATGTCCTTGCCAACCCTCTGTCCTACACTTCCGTCCTTATTCTTCTAACTTTTGTTGGAAGATTTGCCAGGACAAATAGTCTACCAAAGGCTGACTTCCCAACTGATCTTGGAAATTCAAGAAAACTTGCAAAATTCTCAGGAACATGAATCAAAGTCCAGCGTCGGCTCGTGCCAATCACGGTTTCATTTTTTAAAAAATGTTGTGCACGCAGATTAGTTTTATGAGAGAGAAAAGCAATCTAACATGAGCTTGTTTTTAGCAGGTTTTGCTGTGCTAAGAAGTGAAAATCCAATGACTGAAGCTTTGAAATCTTTCCAAGCCCATCTCAGAGAAGAGTTTGATATTTCTAAGTCATTTACTTCACTGAGGGCTCTTGGCTAACGGCTAAAACTGGAAAAGTTTCTGACCTCAATCCACTGCCATTGATGGTGAGTTAAATTCATATCACTGAAAAGGATTTATACAATTTAACAGATGATTAAAGCTGTAACCAGGAGACAAGTGCATTATCCTTGGGCCCAAATCTGTTTTCCCTTGTTCTATTTCCGTTTCCCATAAACACATAAGGAAATGGAGCACAGGTTCCAAAATACAATTCTGGGCCCAAATTGCCTTCTCTGATGAAGTATCTGCTTCCCTTCCTTTGGATGCCGGATGGCGGAGCACACAGAGTTGCTGAGTAGCATTTGGTTACACCGGACAAGAAACATGTGCTCCTGGAAGCTGTAAGAAGGGGTTTCCACTGTCCGTATTTAAGTCTGCAAGGAAAGGATGCCCTGAGCAATTAGTGAATATGTTTGACTTGCCCAATTCCTTCTCCACACCGTGCTGAGTCCATGAGAATGAGGCATGGTGACATGGGAGGTGGTGGCCCTCAGAGCCCGTTCACAGCACTGGTAAGTGCCCTCCCGTCCAGCAGTGACCTTGGTTTCCCCAAGGTTATATCCTCAATGCTTTGTGGAATGAATGGGGACAGAAATCTGGCGACATGAAACATCAAAGGAAAAAAGGAGAAACTCAGGAAGAGAGGACAAACAAGGAAGAGGAGAAGCAATCGTATAGACCAAAGTATCAGAATATGGCCTTGAGTTTTTATAATGCTTTGCTTGAGGTTCTCAGGCCTCCCAAGGGGCAAAATATTGTTTATATCGTTGCACACAGTCCTGCATTTTTGCCTAGCTAATCGCGTACTCATGGAGATAACATAAAGTAAAGGGACAACCGCAATGTATCTATGTAACTGCACCGCACACTGGGGATGATTGGAAAGAAACCCAAGAAACTGTAAATTCTGGAATAAATATATTTAAGTGTTCTATAGACCTTGAGTTAGAATTACCCCCAGATGTAGATTTCTATGGTTTGAATTCCATTTTGTTTTCATATTATTTCCAACCAGGTCTTTTCAATATGATCTGTTTGCAAAATCATTTCTTCCTTTATAGCCTGTAGGTAATACAGTTATGAAAGTGATAAGTTCACATGGTAAAATCTGCAAACATGCAGAAAGGCAGAAATGAAAAGCAAAGTCCCATCCTCTCCCCAGCTGTCAGCCCCAAGATCCAAAGTTTCTGTGTATTCTTCCAGAAATTTCCCACGCATACACAAACATGGATTCGTGTATATTTCCATTTTTTGACCATGAATATATTCCCCCATTGGATATACAGCAGTTCCTTTCCTAATTGGAAATTTTTATCCTAGTCACATTCAGTGATATAAAAGAAATAATAATAATAATAATAAAAATAATATGTTATCTCTGGTTTCCTTTATTTTCTATTTATTTAAATATTTATATATGGCACATGCTTTTAAAAAGCTTTTTTGTTTGAAAATAAGAGTCAAAGGAAATCATAATGGTAGTCCTGAGAGGTCCCATATAGCCTTCACTCAGTTTCTCCCAATAGTTACCTCTTAAATAATTATAGTACCATACCCAAACCTGGAATTCCACATCTGAGCAATGGGTATGTGCAGATCTTTGTCATTCTCTCCCATGAGTAGATTCCTATAACCACCACTGTGATCAACATACAGACAAGTCCATCTCCCTCCTGCTGCACCTTTAGAGTCAGACCCTCTCCGCCCACCATCCCTATTATGTTCTAAGACTCTCGATCTTATTTAATGTTGTGTTTTGTGGGCAGAGGAAGTGGGGGTTCTGCCTGGTGGGAATGAGAGTCCAGATTCTGCACTTAATGTCCAGTGATGCCAGATGCCAGGACAGAAGTGGGACTCCGGGCTCCCCATCACACGTCCACTAAAACACCCAGGTTGGCGGGGTGGGGGGCAGGGGCACCTCTCCACTGCTCCTCATGTGGTCTGACCCTCTGGGGTGCTGTCCTTCTCTCTGGGCACCGGCGAGAGTCCTAACTCTCCAGTGGCAGTGAGAGGGCCTCTTGCCACACCAGCTGGAGGTGGAAGTGCAGCTCTCCACGTGGTCTCCATGGACACCACGGCAGGGGATCCCCTTCCGGCCAGGGTAGAGGGAAGGGCCTGGCTCCCCAGGAAGCTTCTCTGACAACACCATAGCGGGTCTGCGGTGCCCCATTACACCCTGGCATGGCTCTCCTTCACTTATTCCTCTGGCCTTTACTTGGGGAGTTGGGAGTGGGATGCAGTTTTTTGCATGCTGTTAGCTGGAGTCGAGTGGTCCTCGTCTGGAAGTGTTCTGCCTGGCTAGGCTGCCCCTTTTCTGGTCCTGCTGGAGAGTGCGGGCTTTTCGTGGGACATTCTTGGTTTGGACTCGCTGGTGTCTCCAGGTCTCCCACTTCTCCATACCTTGTCTGGGAGACGTGAGGGAAAAAGAAACCCAAGGAACTCACACTGGCTGATTCCTTGGGTCTCGAGGTCTCTGTCTGGTCTGCCTTCTCTCCTCCTTTCAGACTCTCCTTATGTTTGTTCTACATAAATGGCCAGGGTTTTAGCTGTACTCCGTGGAGGAATACAGAAAAGCGTGTCTACTCCATCTTTCCAGAAGTAGAAGTCAAAATTATAAAATACAACTTTAAATTCTTTTGGTTGCGTGAGTGTATGTTTCTTTCTGGTATTTTGGACATTTTCATAGACTGTTGAATGTTCTACTGAAAATTGTTAACATTACAAATTGACATAACTTAAACATCTGGTATTTTTTCATAGTATTTTATCTGTTAGTGATTTTAACTTTTTCATTTACACCTCCTGATTTTTTTCTGTTCAAAGTTGGTCTTCAACATTTGGTGGTCAAAAATTTCCCAGTAAACATCATAAAAGTTGGTGATTTCAATTCTGTTTTCAGTATTCTACTTATTTTTCCAAATACCTCTAATTTTCTACACTTGAACAACTGATGAGTTACACTCTTATTTTAGCATGCATATGTGTTAAAATTCATATTTTGCATTAGTATATGTATGCATATATTATTTGTATGTACTTATATATGCTAAATGTAATATTTTAAACAAAGATCAACAGAGCTTATAAATTGCATGTCTATAATTAACATCCTGGGTTTCTTAATCTATTTTTCTCTCCCATTTGATATGGCATATGGAAGTCAAACTGATGTTTCTATATGCAGAATAGATACACTGGAGCTTCTAGGTGAATTTTTAATGAAGGTCATAATACCTAGACCCTTTCCAGAAAAATGCAGAAAACAAAGTAATTCCATAGTGGGTAAAGTATGTAAGCAGAAACCTTTTATATCCAATCATTGATAGCAATGCAGGTTTTCAGAATCTGTATGCAAGCAGCAAGAAATTGCAGATCTTTTTAAAAGTCCGAAACCAAACTGAGCAAATAAAAGAAGCCCACAGAGAGAGACCATGCTTCAATGGGCATAGTTTCAACTGGAATTAGGGGGTCAGATGGAAAAGAGAGCCTCCTTTTCCATTCCTAGAAAAACCCAGAGCAATTCAGGCAACTAAATTTCATCCCAGATGCATGTCCACTTTGGTTGGGCCAGGAGCATAGCAGGCCAAGTTGTCATTTTTGCAAAGGTGCTAAGTGGGCTTTGAGGAAAAGGGTTGTTATGTGATACATGCAGGAAAGGAGGCTGACTCCAAAGGGAATGGTTTTCAGTGTGATTGCTAAGAATTACTGAATTCAGCAGTAATACATGAGGCCCTCTCGGAACATTTCATTTTCAAAAGCCTTTGAAAAAGCACTTGGGTGAAGCTTTCCTAAAGACTAGAAAAAATATGATGTCGAACGTATATTTTAACTCAGTGCTGCTGAGAGTATGGTAAGCGCCTCAGAAAGCCTGATATTATTCAAGTTATAACATGAGGTAATTTTTTAAAAAACGTTAAGGGGGGGAAGTATGTAATCCATAAAGGATTTATATTTTATTACTAGGAAATATTTCTGGCAGGGATCTTACAAACACATTTTTTGTTAGATCAGCTAAGTAAGTGCATACAAACAAGTAAATATTTTCTGTCCACCAGTGGGCTGTTTAATCATTCCTCATTATACTGAGTATTTATATACTGATTTTATTTCTGGAATGCTTTCTAGATATTAGCTGATTAATAGCTGTGCCAGCTCTGGGGTGGGTAGGCAATGTACCACCCACTTTGATATAAAAACGGAGAACTGAAGTGTGTTCTGGGATTGGGGGAAGGTGCTGTCTTGGTCCGTTCGGGCTGGTGTAACCCAATACCATAGCCTGGGTGGCTTATCCACAACAGAAATCTATTTCTCAGTTCTGGAGGCTGGGATTCCATGGTTGGGGTGCCCACACAGTCGGGTGCTGGGGAGGGTTGCAGACTCTTGACTTTTCACTGTGGCAGGAAAAGGGTGAGCAAGCTCTCAGGGGTCCCTTTTTTAAAAATATTTATTTTATTCAAGTATCATTGGTTTACAATGTTGTGTTAATTTCTGCTGTACAGCAAAGTGATTCAGGTATACTTACATATACATTCTTTTTCATATTCTTTTCCATTATGATTTATCACAGAATATTGAATATAGTTCCCTGTGCTATATGGTAGGACCTTGTTGTTTATCCATCCTATGTATAATAGTTTGCATCTGCTAATCCCAAACTCCCAACCCATCCCTCTCCCATGCCTCCTCCCTCAGGGGTCCCTTTTGCAAGGGCAAAACTCCCACCATGAGGGCTGCACCTTCGTGACCTAATTATGTCCCAAAGGCTCCACCTCCTAATACCATCACATTGGGGGTTAGGATTTCAACATACGAATTTGGAGGGAGGGACACAGACAATCAGTCCTTCACAGGGGTGAAAAGAAACATTTTTTTTCATTTTGCCCTACAAACAGTTCACCTAGCCAAATAACTGAGCGAAAGAAAGGGGGTTTGGGAACAAATGATATGGAATATTATAAGTGCACTAACTGGGCCATAAACCAACCTGATGAGGAAGTGGTAGAAAGGCAGAGGGAGAGTGAATCGGGATTATTCAGTTAGAGACAAGAGAAGGGCAGAAGTGCTCCCCTGTAGAGGCTAGTTTTCTAGACCCTCCAGCTACATAAATACGGCCAATGGATAAAAGCCACAGGAAGCAGATTTTAGATGAATCACAGCAAGGCTTTTCTCATTTTGCAGGCACCTCGTCCCTGAAGGTGGAAAAAAATACACATTTCCTACGATAGGGCTCTGCGGACTTTACTCTGCTTTACATCCAATGGCAGCACAAGTATGGTTATGAGAAAATGTTCAAGTTGTAGGTACAACCTGAAAATGTAAACATCATTTGGCAAATGAGAAACTGAGGCACTGATAAAGTGACTTACCTGGGATCATATGTTTAATTAGCAATATATTTGGGATAAAAACCTAGGACCTTGATTCCTAGCTCTAATGGTTATTCCATCATTAGACAAAGCAAGTTACAGTTCCAAGCACCGTATATACGACTTCACTTGTAAGTTATTGTGTTTTCTTTCGTGGCTCATCTTTTTTTTTTTTTTTTGAGAATAAAATCAATTTCAATTTTTGAGACAGAAAAGTATAGACAATAATATAATTCACCATAAGTATAGAAAATAATAAAGACAAAATGAGACAAAAGTAAAGACAAGAAAAGAATTCACCATAAATAACTTACTAAAATAATAACTGTTTCCTTCTAGGCTTTTCTATGCATATTACTTATGTGAAAGAGATCATATTTGTTAAAAATTTGGTATCCTGCATTTTCCCCCTTAATGGTACGAGGATTTGTTAATGTAATAATCAAAGTTATGAAAAATTATTGTTTCTTATTCCTTGTCTATAGTTACTTATTATTCACATGGATCTCTGCCCTTGGCTTTCATTTTTTAGCTTATCTGTTACCACTATTACTATGATTAATTGAATAATTACAAAAGATATCCATAGACGTAAGGATAAAAATGCAAAATAGCACTGAAAGGTAACAATAAAAATGTAAATTATTCCTCATCACCACAATCATCACCAAAAGCAGCATCAGCACCATCCTAAGTCCACATCCTCAAAGGAGGCCACTTTGGGTGGTACCACTTCTAGTTGTCCTGTCATCTACCGCCACAACCTGGGGAAGAAGCTTAGGCATCTACCTCATTTTTTAAAATTTATTTTATTGAAGTATAGTTGATTTACAATGTTGTGTTAATTTCTGCTGTACAGCAAAGTGATTCAGTTATACATATATATACATTCTTTTTCATATTCTTTTCCATTATCGCTTATCAGAGGATCTTGAATACAGTCCCCTGTGCTATACAGTAGGACCTTGTTGTTTATCCATTCTATATATACCAGTTTGCATCTGCTAATCCCAAATTCCAAGTCCATCCCTCCCCCGCCCCCTCCCCCTTGGCAACCACAAGTCTGTTCTCTATGTCTGTGAGTCTGTTTCTGTTTTGTAAATAAGTTCATTTGTGTCATATTTTAGATTCCACATATAAGTGATATCATATGGTGTTTGTCTTTCTCTGTCTGACTCACTTCACTTACCATGATAATCTCTAGGTCCATCCATGTTGCTGCAAATGGCATTATTTCATTCTTTTTTATGGCTGAGTAGTATTCCACCGCGCGCGTGTGCGTGCGTGCGTGTGTGTGTGTGTGTGTGTGTATCACATCTTGCTTATCCATTCATCCATCAATGGACATTTAGGTTGCTTCCATGTCTTGGCTATTGCAAATAGTGCATGTATCTATGCACTAGGGGTGCATGTATCTTTGATGGGGTGCATGAACATTGGGGTGCATGTATCTTTCCGAATTAGAGTCCTCTCTGCATATATGCCCAAGAGTGGGATTGATGGATCATATGGTAGCTCTATTTTTAGTGTTTTGTGGATCTTCCATACTATTCTCCACAGTGGCTGCACCAATTTATATTTCCACCAACAGTGTAGAAGAGTTCCCTTTTCCCCAGATTTTCTCCAGCATTTATTACTTGCAGACTTTTTGATGATGGCCATTCTGACTGGTGTGTGGTGATACCTCATTGTAGTTTTGATTTGCATTTCTCTAATACTTAGGGATGATGAACATCTTTTCATGTGCCTGTTGACCTTACCTTTCAACTGTTCTCTTCTCTTCTTCTTACCAACTTTTCTTCTTATATTTTAGATTTTTAAAATCACCATTATCATTTTAATAATAAATTTGAATCACTCTTTCTTTATCCATTTTGGAGGAAACTTGTTTATTTTTCACCATACCAATTTTCCTTTTCCAGCAAATCACACAGCTCATTGCATTTCTTAGCCTGCTTTTCTGTGTGACTAAGTTCTAGCTATTGGAATGTGGCAGAAGTATATGCCATTCTCAGGCCTGGCCCATAAGACATCCTGGATCCGTTCTGAGAACCTTCTGGCTCTTTCCCATTCTGAGGTTAGAATTAAAATAGTCTTAAAATATTAGGAAATGATGGATCCACAAGTAGGAAGGACGTGGGTCCTTGACTCACCATCTTGAAGGCCACCTGCTTTCACTTAGTGACTGAAATAGAAACTACGATTTTGTTAAAAGATCAGGATACCAGGGTTTATTTGCTATAGCAGCTGGAATCATTTTCAGTAATATACCCATCAATTTTAGACACCATCTCCTGACTACCGTTTGTAGGATGAAGAATGTTTGCACCTATATTACCTCTTGTATCTTCCAGTATGAAACCTACTATTCATTCCACTTATAATGTCAAGATTTGTACTATCTACATGCTGTTCTCAAATTACAAATAAACCTTTTCTGATATACTTGGGAAATTCAAAATCAATTAAAAACATTTAAACTATTAGGATTCTGGAAATATTATTCCCTGCAGTACCAAGTAGTGTGATTATATTAGCCATAGAGAAGACAGAAGTTTAAATTATTAAGCTTGCGCCCCTGGAAGAAAAATGATCCTAGCTTTAAGATCAAATGGATTGTCTTTTTATGTAAATGATGTGAGGCAGTGTGGAGAGAAACATAAATAACAACAAAAATAACAAGGAGAAACAAAAACTGAACAAATATTCCTGAAAAAACTGTGAATTTTTTCCAACTTGGTTATCATCTCTGTTTAACCACAATTGCTCAATATTTCAGCCAGGTCACAAGAAGTCCATTTCAGGAAGGAACAGGAGTACTAGTTATTAACAGAAATTTCTCTATGGACACCTTCTGGATGATAAAGAAAGTGACCTTGGAAAATATTGCAAAATACAATAGTGTAGCACTGTTTTAAGAACCATTGCATTGACCACGCTACTCACAGCACAGAGGATGATGTACAGAAAACAGCAACACGAATGCCTCTCTATTGAAAAGTTACTCTGAATATGACATAACCAATTTACTTAATTTTCCTTTTTTATTATGCTTCCAGTTGGTCTATGATTTTTTTAAATTTTTAAATAATTCTAAATGGGCCTTTTCAATAAATATAAAATTAAAGTGCTAAGAGAGATTAAAGCATTTGGGTGAAATATAATTGGCAATTTTTTTTTCTTTCTTAGGGCATGTAAAGTACGGTTTATCTTACAATCAATAGTCTTAGAAATGGAATAAAAGGCAGCATGACTGATGAAGTCAACTCACCTTTTAATCTTGTTAAATAGAAGAAATAGGTCTTTTCACAACCCCCAAGATCATACATGTGATTGCTTAATTTTAATATTCATTGAAAGCTGTAATGTACTTTCTAGGCTGCCCGCCTGTCATTCAATTATCCCTGATGATTCTTTACTGTATTCCTGGTTTACTTTCTTTCTTTTAAAATAACTTGCTTTCTCATAGCCAAGACATGGAAACAACCTAAATGTCCAACGACAGAGGAATGGATAAAGAAGATGTGATACACATATACAATGGAATACTACTCAGCCATAAAAGAGAATGAAATAATGCCATTTGCAGCAACATGGATGGACCTAGAGATTATCATACTAAGTGACGTAAGTCAGAAAGAGAAAGACAAATATCATATATATCACTTATATGTGGAATCTAAAATATGGCACAAATGAATCTATCTACAAAACAGACTCACAAATATAGAGAACAGACTTCTTGCCAAGGTGGAGAGGGGGTGGGGGAGGGATGGATTGGGAGTTTGGGATTGATTAGCAGATGCAAACTATTACATATAGAATGAATAAACAACAAGGTCCTACTGTATAGCACAGGGAACTACATTCAATATCCTGGGATAAACCATAATGGATAAGAATATAAATAAGAATGTATATATGTGTATAACTGAGTCACTCTGCTGTACAGCAGAAATTAACACAACATTGTAAATCAACTATACTTTGATAAAATAAATAAATATTTAACAATCTTGCTTTCTCTTCTTGGGCTCCTGTTTTGTTTTGCTGGATTATGACCTTGACTGTCTTTGCCTGAAATGGTTCATGTGAGATAAATGCTTCCAAGTTTGCAAGGCTGAAAATGTCCTTATTTCACCTTCACACTAATGGGAAGTTTGGTTAGGTGTTAAATTCTGGAACCCATGAATTCTGGATGTTCCCTTCCAACCTTGCAGACATTTATCCATTGTCTTCTGGTTGAAACCTTTTAATAAGCAAAATACCACAGAATTTTCATTTCTTGGTAGGTAACCTGCTTTGTTTCATGGAATATTCCTCTCTCTCTCTCCCCTTCCACTCCACTCCCTCCCACCTCTGGCTTTTAAGATCCTGTCCACATATTCTTCTATAATTTCATATTAAATATGAATACTCTGGGCAGTATGGATCTTATTTTATTTGTCCTATTATATGGCCCATTTCAATTTGAAAACAGGTGTCTTCGTCAGCTCTGGGAAATACTCTAATTTCTTTATTTTTTTATCCTCTGTTTTCTTTTCCTTTTTTGAAGTATGAACTATTTCAGATAAGCAGAAAAGGTCCCATGACCCTTGCACCCATCACCCAGGTTAAGAAACAAAACATGACAAATATAGTTGAGTATCCATCCTGCCTACCTCAAATTGCAGGTTTCCCCCTTCCCCATCCCAAGCTCACTGCCATTCTAAACTTGGTGTTTTGGGGCCACACGTTTTTAAAAGTGCTTAAGCTACCTTAATCTACATATGGCTAGATAAGTGCACATCATTGTTTTGCATTTTGTACTTCATGATGGTACCACACAGCACATACCCTGCAGCTTGATTTGTCACTCAATACTGTGTGTGTGAGGTTCATCCTCTGATTGATGCAGATTCCCTTCCTCACTGAACAGTGCTCCACTGAATTTCACTGTACTTCTGTATCTATTACTCCAGGAATGCATTTACAAATTGTTCCCCAGTTTTTACTTGTACTAACAATGCTGCGTAAACATTCTCGCATCTCTCCATTTTAGCATTTAACTAGCTCTTGGAACTAGTTCCTCCAGAGCTTACCCCTCAGGCTGGAATTGCTCCCTCATTAACTTTGCCAGGGTTGGCCCTTTTCACCTGTCCCGTGTGACAACTGCCTTTGTCCCTCTCTCCAACATATCATGTGTCGGAAGTTGCCGGTTTGCCATCGTGATGGGTGAGAAATGATGGCTCACTGTAGTTTTAACTTGCCTTTTCCTGACTATGCATAAAATTTGAGATCATTCAGATAAATGTACTGGCCATTTGAGTTTTCTCCCCTTGAGTTTCTGGATTATATCATTTGTCCATTTTTAAATTTAGTTGTTTTTCTTTCATTAATTGGTCTGTAGAAGCATTTTAGATATTCTGAATGGGAAAACCTTGGTTATGTGGGTTTCTCTGAGTGTGTGGTGGTTCCCCAGCCCGACACTTAAACATGATATCTTCTGATGCACTAATGATTTAAATGAAATATAGTGACTTCTAGCTTTTGTGATGTATGTAGTTTGTAACGTGTGTGTCTTGTGCGCGAAACCCTTTCCACCCCGATGGGATCGTTAAGATATGTCTATTGTACTTTCAAAAAGTTTTAGTCTTGTTTTTCATATTCACATCTTTAATTCGCCAGGACTTCATTCATGTGGGTGTGCTGAGGAAGAGTTGCTGGGTTTTTTTTTTTTAATTGAAGTACAGTCGTTTTACAATGTTGTGTTGATTTCTGCTGTGCAGCAAAATGATTGTTATACATATCTATACATCCTTTTTTTTCACATTCTTTTCCATCATGGTTTATTACAGGATTTGAATAGAGTTCCCTGTGCTCTACAGTAGGACCTTGTTTATCCTTTCCATATATAATGGTTGGCATCTGCTAATCCCAAACTCCCAATTCATCCCTCCCCCACCCCCTCCCCTTTGGCAACCACATGTCTGTTCTCTACGTCCGTGAAGCTGGTTTTATGTTTTCCCATACGAGTAAGCCGCTGGTCTCGCATCATTTAGCATCACTTGTTGAATGTTCCTTCTCTCCCACGGTCTGCAGTGCCACCGTCTCAGACCGAGGAAACAGCCTCCACTCCACGGGTGGGAGACAGGAGAGGGGCCTTGATAAGAACGGCCTGGTGTCCCTTCCACAAATCAGTCACTTCATTCATTTGCTGTTCCTCTCTGCAGCTGCACCATCGCCAGCGTGTTAGGGACTAGAGCACAGCCCTAATGAATGGGTACCCACGGGCTGAACACTTCTCTTAACAGGTGCTCCGACCACGACTTCCTTTACTAAGACGTGTTCGTTAACGCGCTCTCATCTTCTTTCTGTCTCACAGGAATTTCTCAAAACCTTTATCTGCTGCTTCCCTCTGGGCTTTTCAGTCTCTTATAACCACAGTCCCTTTCGTATGTCTTTACTCTCATGTCAAGCTCTGAGGAAGAGAGGGGACTTAATTATATAAGCTTTGCCCACCATTGTGAAACAGAACCATAAATATTATGTGACCGAACGGTAATTTGGTGCTGTCATCAATATTTCTCCTAGGAGAAATAGTTATTTCTTCTAGGAGAAATAGTTATTTCTCCTAGGAGAAATAGCTAGTTCCAATTTTTCGGTGTTATAAACAACACAGCAATAATTATTAATGAATTCAAACTTTCTTCCACTTTTTAGAACATTTGACTATGTATTCTGCCCAATTTTCCGAAAGAAGGTACTCAATCTCTTACTATATTAGATACATTACATATGAAATTTGTTGCATTTTACCAGATTTTTGTTTTCCTTTTACTCCTGCTATAGACTTTAAATGTATAATATTTGTACATATAGCTCGTTTGTCAGATAATTAAAATCTAAGAATATTTTTTCCTCGTGATCATTTTATTGCTTTTATTCTGAGAATGTTGTTATTTATTGAGAAAATAGGTGATTATCCCCATTTTTTTTAGTTTTATGGTGCAAAGTTATCCTTTTTTCTGTTTTTATATTTAGCTACTTAAATCTATCTGGAATTAAGTTTGGGGTATGATATGTGGTGAAAATATTGATTTATATAATAAATGACATTGAGGAAATTGGCTAGTTTCTTGAAAAAAATCAACCGTTCCTTATTCCACTAATTGGTGATATTCTCTTAATGCATATTAATTTCTTCCCATAAATATCTTTTAGTAAAATCTGTAGAATAACAAGTAATAATTTAGAATGCCACTTTGTGAAGATGAACCCCAGTTACACGTGAAATACAGATAATTTGCACAGAGATGACAGATTTGCAAGTTTAAACAAGGGTTCTGACGACATCTTTGGCCTGCTTCGCCTTGGGAAAGCTCTACAAGTGACCTCACATTTACCTTGTTCTGACTGAAGATGAACTTATGGGGACTTTATGAAGCCTCTTCTGCTGAAGTGTCACTAGGATGCCTTGAGATTTTTATGTCAGAAAGGCTAACCTTGGGAGTGACAGCAGTGACGATTTTGATTGAAACCACATCTTCACTAGGCATTTTCATTTAGGGGTCTGTATTTTTTAACCTTCGATGACTCATCTTCATTAACATTTCACGATGCATATGAAGATTTTTTTCCTACTTTTTAAAAAATCCTGGTCTTTGTTGCACTGCATTGCGTATTTCCACGCACACAGAGCCTTCTTGAAATTCACGGCAGGCTGATAACACAGGGTGATTTGTTGGTGCGGAAGGGGATGCTGAAAACCGTCCTCATTCATGAAATTCAAGAATTCATGTAAAGAATCTTTGGCTGGAACTGGGAAGAGGATCCAGCAAAAACACAGCAGTTACACAAGCACGGAAAAGGCCTTTACACATCTCCACAGAAAACACGAAATTTACATAACAGGTGCGTGCCCTTAGAGAAGAGCTTCTCATATCTGCATCTGTGAAATGAGGGATCCAGACCCAGAACCTCAAAGGTTCCTCTGACTTCACACACTCAGGCTTCTGTGGACCGGTCCCATCTTCACTCCGAGGCAGCCTTCCCCAAAGGATGAATATGCCACTTCCTACCACCAGAGGGGTCCTGAGGACCTAATAACAAGGAAACACACTTGGAAAATCACAGAGTAGGCGACTCTGGCGGCTGCCTGTGCCCTGCCCCCTTCTCTCTGCTCCTTCCCCCTCCACCTCACACTGCTTCCTCTTAGGCACCTGACGCCGGGGGGCGGGGGGAGCCTGGGCTTTCTGGCCCAGGGAAGAACGCCTCTCCCCACATAATCCGTTTAAGATGCTGTACCCCAGATATATTTGTATTTTAAACAGGGCGTGTGAGAGGGCAAAGCTCAACCTAGTACGATGTCATCGTCCAGAGCGAAATATCACATATTGAGAAGAAAATGATTGAGCATCTTTTCACTCAAGCCTCCTAGGTGGCCATTGGGTCCGGTCAGGTACTGGCAATTTGCTTCGTTCTCATGGTAACTGTTCACTGTTCTAGACATTTCACTGCCCAGCATCCTGACGCGTCAGTAGGAGCTATCTGTACTTGGGGACCTTTTCATTCTGGGTTACTGTATCCCTGCTTGATGGTACAGAGTGTGTCCTGAGTAACAGTCTAGGCCAGGTTAAATAAGACTCCCCTTTGGAGCGGTGTGTTATTAAACCATGTTCTAATTGAACAGTTCATCAAAAGAAGAGCACCTTGGATATCTGTGATACTGTGATTTATAGGAAAAGTACGTATTTGGTCTTCGTCCAGTTTCTGGCTCCCAGCTCCCCAGTGCCTTGGAATTTCCTGAGCAATAAGAGTGATGGAATTATATTTGGTCTCTTATCTCAGATCCTGAAAACGCTTCTGGGAAGGAGACTTTTGGATCCCACTCAAGGGTCAGGGCTGGTGGCCTGAGAACCAACCACACGATGGGAGGGTTGGAACTTTCCGTCCCACCCCCTGACCTGGGGCGGGGGAGGGGCCCAGAGTTGAATCAGTTGCCAATGGCCGATGATTCAATCAATCATGCCTTTGTGATGAAGCCTGCCTGACCACCCAGAAGGACAGGGTTCAAGGGGCTTCGGGGTGGTGAACACGTGGGGATTCGCAGAGGGTCGTGCTGGAAGAGAGCAGGGAAGTTCTGCGCTCTTTCCCCACCCACGCCTTGCGCTCTGTATCCTTCGTCTGGCTGTTGATTTGTATTCTTTAACATCCTTATAAAATAAATCAGTGACCTAGTGAGTAAAAGCGTTTTCCCAAGTTCTGTGAGCCATTCTAGCAAATTCACCGAACCCAAGGAGGTGGGAACAGTCGGTCAGAAGTACAGGTGACAACCTGGATGTGTGACTGGCATCCTGAGTTAGACGATCTTCAGAACCTTCAGTTTGTAGCCCGTGGGCCGGAAGCACAGGTAACAACCTGGACTTGGCAACTGGCTTCTGAAGTGGAGGGTGGTCTTGTGGGACTGAGCCCTTCACCTCTGGAGTCTGGTTCTATCTCCGGGGAGACAGTGTTAGAACGGAGTTGAATTCTCAGACACACTGCTGGCATCCGAGAATTACCTGTTGGTGTAGGGAAGCCTCCACACACACATTGGAATTGGGATTGAGAACCTTATTTAATATCATGGCACATTTACACCGCGTGGTTTGCCTTGGATCATCAGGCCAATTGCCCATCATTCTACCATTATCACATAATTATTTTTTAAACTTTCAATGGAACTTGACTTAGGACTTTAGTATCTGAGTCAGAAATATCAAGAACCTGCCACGGGATAGATGTCCCAGTGCTTATTAAGAAGGAGAGGGCTTCCCTGGTGGCGCAGTGGTTGAGAATCTGCCTGCCAATGCAGGGGACACGGGTTCGAGCCCTGGTCTGGGAAGATCCCACATGCCACGGAGCAACTGGGCCCGTGAGCCACAATTACTGAGCCTGCGCGTCTGGAGCCTGTGCTCCGCAACAAGAGAGGCCATGATAGTGAGAGGCCCGCGCACCGCGATGAAGAGTGGCCCCCGCTTGCCGCAACTAGAGAAAGCCCTCGCACAGAAACGAAGACCCAACACAGCCATAAATAAATAAATGAATAAATGAATGAATGAATGAACGTGAATTTCTAAAAAAAAAAAAGGAGAGGCCGAGTGATAAACCATGATGGCAAAGAATATGAAAAAGAATGTATAGATATGTGTAACTGAATCACTTTGCTGTACAGCAGAAATTCACACAACATTGTAAATCAACTATATTTCAGTAAAATAAATCTTTTTTAAAAAGGAGAGGCAGACATTTGGATTATTTTGGAGAGGAAATAGGGAGAAGAGAAGAGATACTGAGAAAAAGCCAGATAATTCCATTTAAATTTCTACAGTTTCTGGGATAAGCACTAGTTAGACAAATGGCTTTGTCTTCCTCCGATGGTGCAGTTAGTAACTAAATATATTTTCAATGCTTTCTTCCCTATTACCTCACATTTCAATGGTATCATTTTGGCCATTTTTCTCGACTGTGTATCAGAATCACTATTAGGGCTGAAATAAAAATAAGTATACTAAAATGCATTTATTCCATTTAGAATTTTTTTTTTTTGGCCGTGCTGCCGGCTTGGGGGATCTTAGTTCCCCGACCAGGGATCGAACCCGGGCCCTCGGCAGTGAAAGCGCAGAGTCCTAGCCACCGGACCACCAGATAATTCCCCCATCTAGAATGGTATGTGATTTATTAAAAACTGCATGGCCCACGGAGGGGTTGGTTAAGCCTATGTCCTACAGTTTTACCATCTCTGAGTTCTCTTTCAACTCTGAAATCCTGAGTCATCTGTCAACACCAGAAATGAGCTGCTGTGAACAATGATGATTTTTCAGTTGGTCACTGAAATCAAAGTGTAATTCAGACAGGGCTTTGCAGCTGTGAGATGACAAGCATGGGACTTGTCTAGCTGATGTCACGAAGAAGTGCTTTTATGGCACCAAGTCAGTGAACTTTGTCTAAAACTTCAGCATGAGGTGGCCATAGAGGGGACCCAGGGTCCCCTTGGGACACCCAAAGCATTTTCCTCCTGAGTCGGACTGGGATTCCTTCTATGAGCAACCCCTTTAAGGCCCTGGAGATTTCTACTGGGATGCAAACGTGTTCCCTTGTTGAGAAGAGCCTGAATAACTATAATCGCTAATGCGTGAACAATGCCTTTATTTGAAGGGTTGTATTTGAAAGCTTTCACATCAATGAACTCATTTGATCTCTAAAACACCCCTGAGGAGAAGGCAGAGAGGAATGACGGCACACCTGCCGGAGATGGGAAAGTGTGGCTCAGAGAGGTCACCTGACTTGGCAAAGAACATTCTCAGGAGGAAGGCGATCCAAGACCTTGTCCCAGGCTCTCTTCGTTGTATGTCAGTTTATCACAGCGTCTTAGGGACTACAATTCCCTGAGCGGGACGGCTCACCACCATCCCCACGTCAAGTGAGGGGCTGGAGGATCCTTCCAACTTGAGCATTCTCAGCAGGAATTAAGAGAAGAGGAGCAAAACGGGGAGGGGGTCACTGAGAGTCACAAGACTGTGGACTGATGCAGGGGGACAAGCATCAGGTCCCATTCATGGACCTATTCGTTCATCATCATTTTCTGCACCTCTGCCCCATGCTAGGCGTTTTGCAAGGTCATAGTGATACACAGACATGACGGCCGGCTAAGTGATGGCTAAAACGTGGTGGAGTGGGGACCAAGCCTTTGAGCCCCTAGAAAGCAAAGGTTAATATCAAAGGGAAGAAGAAGGACACAGATGCTGTTTACAATGACATCTGCTTCCTGCCCGTGGTTGGCTGCTGGAACTCCTCTCCCTAAGGTGGGGATGGCATTTCTCTCGTTTCAGGCCACCTTCCTGCTGTCCAGGGTAACAGATTTTTCTCTCACACTTCATCCTGCCTCCACAGATTCCAGGCAGAAGCTGCCTTCAAGCCAAAGCATCGATCCGAGCCTAGGAAGGAATCAATGTGGGTATTTGGAAATGAAGAACGGCCGGGAGCAGAGGTATTCAGCTTTGGCACACAGCAGTGTGCGTGTGAGTTTCCCTCCTGCCACTGAGCTGGAGGCATCCAGATTAGAACACATGCTCAGCCTCAGATCATTTAAGGAATAATTCATCACCTGCATTCCACCTAAACACAGCTAAAACCTCAACTAAGTAATGTTTCCTCGGTTATAAACTTTCAGGAAAAAGTGGCAAATCTCTGGAAAGCAAGCTGGTTTTAGGACTTGGACGCTTTGTTTTCGTACTATGCCTGCATCAGTACACATTCCTAAAATGGACATCAAATCTCCTAAACCTTTAAACTCTACTTCTATTGTCTTTTAAGGTAAGAAATATTGGCACATTCTAATTTCTAAAAGAATTTTCAGTTTTCTAAATGTTACGTGTGACATGTCAATTCCTGCTTACCGAGACAGTAGGGAAAGGATTCCACAATTTTACAAAGTTTTCTAGCAAAAAAGATGAAAATAAAAAGGCTGCGTAAGGGTCATCCATTAAATCACATTTAATATTCATAAGTCTAATTTCTAGCACATTTTGGTAAATCAAATTTCCATCATAGTATTTATTTACATTCAAAGAAAACTTTCTCCCATCTCTATTTATTCTTTCTCCTGCTTCTCCCATCTTCACCCTGAAACTAGGTCAGTTCCTGCCCACATACCACCACTAGAACAAAGAGAAATGGTCGTTCTTAAAGGGCCATAAGAGTAAACCCACAGCAGTACAAAAAAGACCAGAAGTAGAAAGCATATTTTATAAGGAAAAGAAGATTTAAAAGTAAAAAAAAGTTCATAGGTACAGAGAACAGATTGGTGGTGGCTACCAGAGGTGGGGAGAAGAGGGTGGCAAAAGGGGTAAACGGGGTCAAAAGGTACAAACTTCCAGTTATAAGATACATAAGCCCTGGGGATGTGATGTGCAGCAGGGCAACTCTAGTTAACAATATTTTACTGTATATTTGAAAGTTGCTAAGAGAGTAGATCTTAAAAGTTCTCATCCCAAGGAAAAAACTGTAACTATGTTTGGTGGTGGACGTTAACTAAACTTATTGGGGTGACCATTTTGCAATATACACAAACATTGAATCACTATGCTGTATACCCAAAAGTAACATAATATTCTATGTCTACTTCTCAATTTAAAAATATGCAATAGTACAAGAGACTCTAAAACTAACAAATAAAACTAAAACCTAAAAGTAAAGTTGATAGATTGTAAACAAGAAAATAAGTAAAATATATACTATATTTTATTAAGTTTAAAATGTCATCGATAGTAAGATATACCATTACTTTATATACCACTGAGAAAGAAAGACCATTTGGAGATGTAAAATGGAAACACTAATTTTCACTTGACTTTATTTTATTAAAATAATACTTCAGATTTTTCTACATTATTGTTTATCATATATCATTCTTGTCAATAATTAAGAATGAAATAACCTAAATAGGCATTTCTCCAAAGAAGACATCCAGATGGCCAACAGGCACATGAAAAGATGCTCAATAGTGCTAATTATTAGAGAAATGCAAATCAAAACTACAATGAGGTACCACCTCACACTGGTCAGAATAGCCATCATCAAAAAGCTTACAAATAATAAATGCTAGAGAGGGTGTGGAGAAAAGGGAACCCTCCTACATTGTTGGTGGGGATGTAAATTGGTGTAACCACCTCAGAGAATAGTACAGAAGTTCCTTAAAAAACTAAAAACAGATTTACTATATGATCCAGCAATCCCACTCCTGGGCATATATCCCGTAAAGATGAAAACTCTAATTCGAAAAGATTCGTGCACCCCTATGTTCACAGCAGCACTATGCACAATAGCCAAGACATGGAAGCAACCTAAATGTCCACCAACAGACGAATGGATAAAGAAGGTGTGGTACATATATACAGTGGAATACTACTCAGCCATAAAAAAGAATGAAATAATGTCATTTGCAGCAACATGGATGGACATAGAGATTATCATACTAAGTGAAGTAAGTCAGACAGAGAAAGACAAATACCGTATGATGTCACTTATATGTGGAATCTAAAAAAAAATGATACAAATGAACTTATTTATAGAACAGAAGCAGACTCACAGACATAGAAAACAAACTTATGTTTCCCAAAGGGGAAAGGGGGGGAGGGATAAATTAGGAGTTTGGGATGAACAGAAACACACTACTGTATATAAGATAGATAAACAACAAGGGCCTACTGTAGAGCACAGGGAACTATAGTCAGCATCTTGTAATTACCTATAATGGACAAGAATCTGGAAAAGAATAGATATATAACTGAATCACTTTGCTGTACACCTGAAACTAACAACACATTGTAAATCAACTAGACTCCAATAAAAAATGAGTGAAATACATTGGTTAAGACATTCCTAAAATGTCTTCACATTCAGGACTGACTCTTCTGAATCACTCTTCAATGCAAATCAAATCAGTATCATTTTTCCCTGCACAATACCATGCTCTGTGCCATTAAGCGTGTTTCACTGTTGTTAATGGGGTTTTCTTGACAGCCTCTGACACCTGTGCTCTACGTTTTGATGTAAGTGGATAAGTAATGGCAACAGCCTCACCACCTTTCCCTGAGCCCACAGATGGTGACGATGCATCCCAGTCTTAGAGATATCAAAATTTGGAACATAATCTCTGCATTAGAAGTGATGAATTATGGCATTATGAAAAAGAAAACAGGGACTTTCCTGGTGGCGCAGAGGTTAAGAAACCGCCCGCCAATGCAGGGGGACATGGGTTCGAGCCCTGGTCCAGGAAGATCCCACATGCCGCGGAGCAACTAAGTCCGTGTGCCACAACTACTGAGCCTGAACGCCACAACTACTGAAGCCTGAGTGCCTAGAGCCCGTGCTCCGCAACAAGAGAAGCCACCTCAGTGAGAAGCCCGTGCACTGCAATGAAGAGTAGTCCGCACTCACCGCAACTAGAGAAAGCCCGCACCGAGCAACAAAGACCCAACACCGCCAAAAATATAAATTAATTAATTAGTTAATTAAAAAAAAAAAAGAAACCAAGTAGAGCTAGATAAGAAAATCAGGAATGAGAGGGAGCAGAGGACAGTTTCCAACTGAGTGGACGGACTGGCAAGGCCTCCTTGGGAAGTTAACATTTGAGCAAAGACTTGAACTTGATGGGGAGTAAGGCACTCAGGTATCTGGATGGTGGGTACAAGTGGACAAACATCCCAGGCTGAGACATGCTGGGTGCTAGAGGAACATCCCAGGGCCGATGTCTCTGGAATGAACAGGCCAGTGGGGAGAGGTGAGAGATGAAGGCCGAGGTGGCTAGGAGGGCGTGGAGGCTGCTGTTGGGATTAGGTTACTCTGAGTGAGACCCTGTCCTTTGTCCTTGCAGAATTCTTAACAGAGCAATGAGAGGACCCAACTTCTGTCTTTCCAGGACCACTCTGCCTGCCCTGCTGGGCATGACCGCCCTCCATGAGAGAGGTACTGCAGTGATCCGGGCAAGAGATGGTGGCTCAAACAATGGCAATTGTGGTGACAGAAGTGGGCAGATTCTGGATGTATTTTGAATGGAGAGCCAGTGGAGTTTCCTGACCCAGTGAGATACTTCTTTCCGATTATTTAGAATAAACATGGGGGAGGGGGGCTTCTTATTCAATGATTACTACAGTTTTCAAACTTTAAAACCTAATTTCATCTTCAGCAGTAAGAATTCAAATTTCCTTTCCCAATGCATTTTCTGAGCAGGCAGGGAATTGCAGGTAGCACCATCAGAGAGAGAAAATTTTAGTGTATTTTAAAGCACCAATAATTGAACAAAGGAATGTAATAACTTGTGCTGAAAGAGGGATAATCAGATGTCATGCTTTAGGCCAGTGTAGGAGCTGATTTCAGAGATCAGCCAGAAGTCAATATTTTTGTTTGTCTTTTCTTTCTTAGCGTCTGTCAAATTTCTAGAGCACAGATAGAATTCTATGTGGAAACACTACTGTATCAGGGCCTCAATACCATGTTGGCATCTCAGCAATGAACCCCCTAAATAAAGCCCAGGATGACTCATTCCATGAAGAATTCCCCACCGGTAGGCACAGGGGGCCTTGAACTTGGGCCTGGAGTTTCCATGATTCATTTCACCTCATTGAACCCTTGCTGGGGCCTCTGTGCTGGGGGTTCCCCCCTGGTCCCAGGTGAGGTGCTGGTGGGTTAGGTATATGCAGACCTGCCCCATTCCAATCCTGGACCCTGGTGGGCAACTAGGAGGCCCACCTAGTTGCCTCCTGCAGACCAAAGCTTCCCCAGCTCAGTGAATTCAACATCTCGGTGTCACTGCCATGAAACTATCTGACCTTAGGCAGGTCACTTCAATTTTCCATGCACTTCTCCTTCTGCTTTAGGGATGAGGGAATAAATCAATACCTGCCCTTCCTCCCTAGCAGAATTCTTTTTTTTTTGAAAATAAAGTGACATGCTAGATGTATGAAAGTAAGAAAAAAAAAAGATTGGAAAAAAAATGTCGGATAACCTTCACAGCCACCCTGAGGACAGAAGCTGACTCAAGGGTTCTCTGAATTTAACGCACAGTTTTTTGTTTATGTACCTGCCTTTTAAAAAAATGTATACAACACGTTTTCAATCTTCTTTTGTTCACCTGCTCTACAGTCTTTGAATATTTCTCTCATTGTTTCATGTATATCTTATCCCCCCAAGATTATAAAGCTCGAAATACTTCAGAACAGAAATAGTAAACACTAGGCATTAAACACTGGTTGACCTGCGGTTTACTGAAGTTCTCAAGAACGTTTATGAAGAAACACCCACCTAATATCATTCATACTTCGTTTTCCTTGTAATGGGAGAACACCGATTTAGAATATAAATCTCGAATTTGGAAGAAGTAGTAATAAACTGAATACAGTGTGAGAGAATCCCATACAGTCCAAAACTAATGGACTATTTCTCAATGGAACAAGAATAAAAGACATTTTCCAAAAGTTTTGGTAAATGAATATATTACAATTCCACGGCCATTATGACTCTTCATTGTGAGACAAGCACAAGGATAAAAAATATGAAAATCTGTTTCAAAATATTAAGCTAATATAAGATCTCAAATAAAATGAGATCAAACACCAATATTGCAAAGTACATCAAATAAAGTTCAGAAATACATAATTACAAATATTTCTGAGCTTTTATTATGGTCTTATCACTATGAACATGTACACACAGAGGAAAAAGTCTTTATAGGTATCCTTAAGAAGGCAGTGATTTCCAATGTCTTTGCAGAATATTTTCCATTTATCTTGCTAATTCTAGCGTTCTCTAGAGGAAATTGTCACCCATTGATGGAGGTGTTGATGCTACCATGTAGGTTTGATGCCTCAAGGAGAATGAAAACAGACCTGGAGAAGATGATTATTTACAAGTTTGTCACATATATGTGATATATATACTACATATATATTACAATGTACAATATTTTAATCTTCTTTTGTTCACGTAATATACATTCAAGATTTTTTCACACATATGTATATATAAAACACACATATATATTACATATGTACACTCAGTGTATATATGTACTCGCTATATATATCTGTATACACAATGCTGCCCAATGATGTTTATCATTTCAATGATCTTTGTTAAACTGGCATCAATTAAAACTTCATTTCTTTAGTTATTAGTTTGATGAAATTCCTGTTGTATTTGCTCTGTTTTTCATACTTTGTCTTCCGTTCCCATGGATTGAAAAAAATTATACCCTCAAAGCTTTCAGTGTTCTTTGAGACACTTTTCTTTACTCTCAAGCCTAAGATATATTTCCCACCCACTATTTCCATTAATTTTGTATGGCTTTTTTTCTTACTATATCTGGAATTTAATATTATGTGTGTACGCTACACAGCTTTTAAATTGATTTTCTTCCAGAAAGCTAACTGTTCTAGGATCACTTATTGAATAATGCTGGCTTTCTCTGCTTAAAGCAAATGAAGCATTCCTAAATATAACAATAGCTAAATTAGACAAATGTAAATGTGTACATTTTTATAATTTTTTATTCTAATAATTCTAGCTTTTCAAATTTATTTCCATTTTAAAAAGGAGCTTTAACACAGTGCTCTTGGTTTGACTTTAGTAATAAATCATTTTTTTGTGTTAGTACTGATAAGACTGACAAAAAGCAACCTAAAAGTGAGCCTTCTAGAACCTTTCCTACATATGTCTATTTCCCACATAGTTCTAATTTGATTTATATTCTTTCTGGTCAGAATAAAGTAGATCCTTATGGCACTGTGTCCATTAGTGTGTGTGTGTGTGTGTGTGTGTGTGTGTGTGTGTGTGTGTTTCCATGATTCCTTCTTATTATATCTAAGGAGACATTGGCTACGCCTGGGATCACTCCCCCCAGTGACTGTCTACTGGAATTAGCAGATACTTGGCTGTGTTGCCATTCAAAACAAATAACAGAAACTTTCCTGTGCAGTCTGAGTTGGATTAAAATGCTGAAGTTCCAAAATAATGAGATGCCACTTTCATCTGCCAATCCCAAGGGTGTAGGGAGAAGGTTGTGGGATGTGTCCCTTCACTTTTCTTTTCCTTTTTTTTAAATTTATTTTTGGCTGCGTTGGGTCTCCATTGCTGCACGCGGGCCCTCTCTAGCTGTGGTGAGTGGAGGCTACTCTTCATTGAGGTACGCGGGCTTCTCATTGCAGTGGCTTCTCCCGTTGTGGAGCACAGGCTCCAGGTACGCGGGCTTCAGTAGTTGTGGCTTGTGGGCTCTAGAGCGCAGGCTCAGTAGTTGTGATGCAGGAGCTTAGTTGCTCCGCGGCATGTGGGATCTTCCCGGACCAGGGCTCGAACCCATGTCCCCTGCATTTTCAGGTGGATTCTTAACCACTGGGCCACCAGGGAAGTCCTGTCCCTTCACTTTTTTGTCCAGATTTCCTGGGAAGAAGAGCATGCCACTTTGGACTGACTTGAGGCTCTGACTAAAATGCAGGTCCTCCAAATAGCCAAAGCAATCTTGAGACAGAAAAACGGAGCTGGAGGAGTCAGGGTCCCGGACTTCAGACTATACTACAAAACTACAGTAATCAAGACAG
The DNA here is from genome assembly GCF_028564815.1 of Eubalaena glacialis. Taxonomy (NCBI): domain Eukaryota; kingdom Metazoa; phylum Chordata; class Mammalia; order Artiodactyla; family Balaenidae; genus Eubalaena; species Eubalaena glacialis. The sequence goes on along the minus strand of NC_083723.1, from coordinate 125,437,243 downwards.
TATGGTACTGGCACGAAAGCAGAAATATAGATCAATGGAACAGGATAGAAAGCTCAGAGATAAACCCACACACATATGGTCACCTAATTTTTGATAAAGGAGGCAAGAGTATACAATGGAGAAAAGACAGCCTCTTCAATAAGTGGTGCTGGGAAAACTGGACAGCTACATGTAAAAGAATGAAATTAGAACACTCCCTGACACCACACACAAAAACAAACTCAAAATGGATTTAAGACCTAAATGTAAGGCCAGACACTATAAAACTCTTACAGGAAAACATAGGCAGAACACTCTATGACATAAATCACAGCAAGATCCTTTTTGACCCACCTCCTAGAGAAATGGAAATAAAAAAATAAATAAACAAATGCGACCTAATGAAACCTAAAAGCTTTTCCACAGCAAAGGAAACCATAAACAAGACGAAAAGACAACCCTCAGAATGGGAGAAAATATTTGCAAATGAACCAACTGACAAAGGATTAATCACCAAAATTTACAAGCAGCTCATGCAGCTCAATATCCAAAAAACAAACACCCCAATCCAAAAATGGGCAGAAGACCTAAATAGACATTTCTCCAAAGAAGATATACAGATTGCCAACAAACACATGAAAGGATGCTCAACATCACTAATCATTAGAGAAATGCAAATCAAAACTACAATGAGGTATCACCTCACACCAGTCAGAATGGCCATCATCAAAAATCTACAAACAATAAATGCTAGAGAGGGTGCGGAGAAAAGGGAACCCTCTTGCACTGTTGGTGGGAATGTAAATTGATACAGCCACTATGGAGAACAGTATGGAGGTTCCTTAAAAAACTAAAAATAGAACTACCATATGACCCAGCAATCCCACTACTGGGCATATACCCTGAGAAAACCATAATTCAAAAAGAGTCATGTACCAAAATGTTCATTACAGCTCTATTTACAATAGCCAGGACATGGAAGCAACCTAAGTGTCCATCATCGGATGAATGGATAAAGAAGATGTGGCACATATATACAATAGAATATTACTCAGCCATAAAAAGAAATGAAATTGAGTTATTTGTAGTGAGGTGGATGGACCTAGAGTCTGTCATACAGAGTGAAGTAAGTCAGAAAGAGAAAAACAAATACCGTATGCTAACACATATATATGGAATCTAAAAAAACAAACAAACAAAAATGGTTCTGAAGAACCTAGGGGCAGGACAGGCATAAAGATGCAGACATAGAGAATGGACTTGAGGACACGGGGAGGGGGAAGGGTGGGACAAAGTGAGACAGTGGGATTGACATATATACACTACCAAGTGTAAAATAGATAGCTAGTGGGAAGCAGCCGCATAGCACAGGGAGATCAGCTCACTGCTTTGTGACCACCTAGAGGGGTGGGATAGGGAGGGTGGGAGGGAGGGAGACGCAAGAGGGAGGAGATATGGGGATATATGTATATGTATAGCTGATTCACTTTGTCATAAAGCAGAAACTAACACACCATTGTAAAGCAATTATACTTCAATACAGATGTTAAAAAAAATAAGGTAATTATTGATAGATAAAAAAATAATAATAAAATAAAATGCAGGTCCTAATTTATAGTGAAGGATGTCTTAGGTTAAAATTTTGTCTTGTTTTGTTCTTCAATCTACTAAGGTTCATTACTTAATTATCTGAAGGGTCCAACCTGGTCACAATGTCCTCCTCCATTGAAATATGCTCGAGAAACATGCAGTAGAACAATCGTGTAGCCAGTACTACGTGTGGACTGGGGACAGAGTTCCAGGTTGCCTACTTCCTACTCGCTTTCCACTCTTTGCTCCCGGGGCTAGTGACTGCGGTGGTTCTCCATGCGGGCGATACCACCCCTAACTGGAGTGTTTTGAAAACCTCTGAGAGTATTTTTAATTAGGGATGCTACTGGCTTTTAATAAATTGGTAAAAATTATGCTAACTGTTCTTCAACACACAGGTCAATTCTACAAAACAAAATTGTCCCACATCCTTTGTGAATTTCAAATGCCCCAGTAGATGGAATCTACTGTGGATGGTATATTTTCAATACTTTAGTACCCCTGTGAACTGACTGTTCATATGTCCAAAATTCATAGGTTAAAACCTAATTCCCAGTGTGACGGTGTTAGGAGGTGGGGCCTTTGGGGGTGATTAGGTCATGAGGGCAGGGCCCTCATGAATGAGATTAGTGCCTTTAGAAAAGAGACCCAGAGAGCTCCCTCTTCCCTTCTGCCACGTGAGGCCACAGTGACAAGACAGACTCCTACGAGCCAGGAAGGGGTCCTCACCAGACACCAAATCTGCCGGTGCCTTGATCTTGGACTTCCCAGCTTCCAGACTGTGAGACATAAATTTTTTTGTTTAAAAATCACCCACCCTATGGTATTTTTGTTATAGCAGCCTAAATAGACTGAGATGAGTGCATAGTTATCATGGAAATGTTTTACAAGAAGTTACATAAAAGTACAAACATTTGAGAGAATATTATTGTGGAGAGGGATGAGTCAATGGATTAAAGATACTGTCTTGAGTAATGGAATAATTTATTCACTCCGTACCTCTACTTAATGCATTGTAAAATTTTCAATGTCATAGTTAGTAGAAAAGTGATAGCAGATGCTATACAAAAGCATGTGGACCCAGCTGCCATGATGTAAGAGAGGAGATTTGAGACTCCTTCTGGGAGACTTAAAATCAAATACAATCACATTGATGAAGTCACGTGAAAGGCAGGGATCTCATTGAATTTCATTAATAAAGGTGATTTTTTAAAATATTTCATATTATTGCCAACTTACACATCTTAAAACTTATATAGCATAATGATATAAACTTATGAAAATTAGCTACTGTAATACTTATTTGTTTTGGGATTAGCTGTTATTTTTCCTATCCTCCTCAGATAACACCCTCAGAAGTTTACACAAGTTCTCTAGAGGCACCTGTGTTATAATTTTTTCCAGTTGACCTGCGAAAAGCATTGTATATTATCTTCAAGATCTTTTTAAGTTGTAGAGAACTGATTCACACCCAGACTTTTAGAAGAATTTCCTAACAGTAAATATATTTTCAATGATAGTTGTCACGGTCCCATCCCATGTCACAACAAAGGCGATTTTGTTGACTTTACACTTGTAAATAAATCTCAGCTCTTCTGTGAAAACACTCTCTCATTATTTCCATTTCAACAGTTTATAATTTTCCAAGGTGTGTTATCTCCACCTCATTTAAGGTTATTTTCTTCTTTGTCTCATCAATACAAATAATGCTTACTCGTTATTGTTTACTGTAGCATTACTTTTTACACTAGCACCCACCTGTACCTGTGCATTTTGTTTTCATGTACTTCTTGTAAAGAATAGCTTCTGATTATCTCATTTCTCTTAAATCTCTTAAATCGGTGTTACTGTCACCGCAGGTAGATACAAATATTTGACTACTCCATTATGTATGTGGTTATGGTTGCACGAAATCATTCTCCTAGAGGATACATATTAATATCCTTTTGTCTGTCATATTGGAGATAGATGATTATATTGATTTTTGAAAATTATGTACGTAGGTAGCTTTATTATCTAGGAAATCTATTTTAGGATAGTAAAGGGGACAGTACAAAACATGTTCCTTGTTTGATTGAATCTAAGACACCATTGATTGTAAGACACATTATTTTATGTTAAGACGTTTACCATAGACATAGAGCACAGACTGGTGGTTGCCAAGGCGGGGGGTGGGGAAGGAAAGGACTGGGAGTTTGGGATTAGTAGATGCAAACTATTATATATAGGATAGACGAACAACAAGGTCCTGCTATATAGCACAGGGAACTATATTCAATATTGTGTGATAAACCATAATGGAAAAGAATATGAAAAAGAATATATATATATAAACTGAATCACTTTGCTGTACAGCAGAATTGACACAACATTGTAAATCAACTACACTTCAATAAAATTTTTTTAAAAACACATTGACAAAAACACAGTGCAACTAAAGTATGACACAATGTCTTACCATTACTTGTAATTTTAGACAGAGTGGCATCTTCTGGAGCATCACAGCGCTAACGATGCAGTATTTCTTAAAAGGTTTCTCCACTATTGTTAGCTAGATTTTCTTCTAAGCACCAATAACAACACTGGTACTTTCTTACCCGAGGTGTCAACTGAAGATTTTCAGGTAACAACAGGAAGGAATTTGATAGGAATTGAACCCAACACAAGTAGCTACAGTAATCCACAGAACTCAAAGTTATGACAGCATGAACTCCCCTGACCAGGTGCACCATGTACAGGCAATGATGACTGTGTCCCAGGGGCCAGCACTGATTGTGAGATGCCATCATTGCAAAGCACCTGTGATTGCAGAGATGTTGTGAAACAACAGAATAGGGTATAAAGTGGGCAATGAAACTGGTAAATTTCAGAATCACTGAGCTAATGGGATTCTTCTCACCTGGCTCTTTTTCCAGTGAAACTTTTGCACTTATTAATAATTTGGTCCAGAAAATCTACAGACCCCCCAATGGATGAAAAGTCTATACTGTCCTCAGTTTGAACTGGTCATTCAATTGGTAGCTACAGAATATAGTTCACTAAATGCTACCAATAGGCCAGGGGATCCATGCTTTAAAAGAAAAAAAGTCCCCAAACCACACCCACAAGCTTTAATGGAGTAATACAGCTTTGGGGTTTTGAGATTTAATGTCTATAAAATAGATACTATGAAATTATTCTCTGAGTCTTAAAGAATTTAGATTTTCTTTTTCCTGCCATAAAAGAAAATCGGATGAAAGTATACATAGGTTGCCTAGGCAGCCTGAGGAAGGCCGGTACTGAGCCACTAACAGGTCAATAACGTTTTTCTTCCTCTCCTGCTCTAGCTCCTAGGGTGTACACTACAGGTTCCCAGAAGGAACACCCTTGCAATTCAGATCACCATTACAGAAAATTAGACAAAATAGATAAGCACACATGAAAACAAAAAGTGCAAATCACTCCCACCTTCAATATCTAAATATTGGTATTTAGTAACCACAGTAAACAAACTTCTTCTGATGAAATTTTGACATATTATTGCATAGTTTTTTAAAACAAAAATGGAACGCTTTTCTCAGTTGACTATGTTGCATGTATAAAGACACCATCTCTAGAGAATGGCTGTTTAGGTTTGGATATTGCTTGGTTTTTTGTTTTCTGTTTTTTTCAGTTACAATGAACCTCTCTTTACAAACATTTTTGTAAATTTATCTAATTATTTTTTCAAAGCACATTTCTAAAAGAAAAAAATTCTCCCCCAGAGTTTTGTGCATATAGTTCCAAATTCATTTCTAGAGTGTTTGTATACATTTGTACTTCCCTAAGCAGCGGTGAGACTTTGTTCCTTTGCTGAAAAGAACATTAAATTTAAAAGATTGATCTTTCCAACCTTATAGATCAAAATAGTAGCCTCATTTTAATTTATATATATTTTAATTACTAGGGATATGGAGATCTCTAGATGCTTTTGTTATCTGAAATGTTATTTTGTGAATTAGTTAACGTTATTTACATATTTTTACCGTGTTCATATTTGCATTGATATATAATTGCTCATGTACTTAGATTAATACTTTTAACCAGCATTGTTAGTCATAGACCTTGAATACTACTAAAGAAAGAGCTAATATAAAAAGACTGAAGTATGAATTTTGCAAAAGAGAAGTAAAAATGATAAACGTCTGGCAAGAGCACTCAAGCGAACCAACTGAAAACCTATGAGTCATGGTCCAGTAGATGGTCAATTACAAAATAAATGTACAGAAGTCAGTGTGGCCTTAGCAAATATATTCAGTTAGAATATGAAATGGATACATGTTTACGTGACAAACAATAATAAATATTTAGGTACTTAAATATTTAATCCTACATATTTGTTTTTTATTCCTACATGAAGAAAACAATCAAGTTCTACTAAAGATCGAAAAACACTTTTAAAAATGAAGAGATACAGCACCTATTTCTCAATGAGAAAACTCAAACTCAGAAATGCATTAGAATTATAGATCGATTTGCAGGGCATGACCACCATACATTAAAAATAAAACTTTTTCAAAATTAAAAAAAAATGTATCATAGTAAATTTGGAAAAGTTGAAAACATGGGAAGACACCTGGTAAATGATTGAAAAAGATTAATAAATAGAAAAGAGGGGAAATAAGGGGGATGAAATTGTCCCTACAAAATACTAAAATTGTGTATATTTAATTCAACCAACAAATATATATTCAATCCCCATAAGCCAGACCCTGTTCTAGGCAATTGGAATGGGTCAACGAACAGAGCCCTGCCCTCAGGAAGCTTTCAGTCTAGCAATTGGCCAAACAGCGTGCTAACTGTGTTAGAACAGACAGACAAAGGGACCTGAGGAGAAGATACAGACAGACGCAAGCACAGAGAGAGTTGGGTTTGTGATAAGCCATGATAAGCAGCTCCTTGCTCCTTGCCAAGCCTCCCTCCTGCCCTCCTGGGGATCTAAGTTTATTCCAATTCTCAGCTGCTCATTTTCCACAGATTGGAAAACAAACCAACCAACAAAACAAACAAAAAACAAGAGCAACAATGGTAACAAGAGGTGACCAGAAAGCCCTGAAGTCTACTTTTGACTACTGTGGATTTATTATTTAGATTTCTGGATTCCCTGTGAATTAGAGGTAGTTAGAACTTCATTCTCATCCCCCTATGCTGGGTGATTGAGAATTAGCTATATGCCAAAAAGATTTTATCATTCAATAATTAAAGATGCTTCTTCAGTCTTCAATTTTGGTCTGATGTTTTAGGGGTTAACTTTAAATTATTTTATTCAAATCTAGTAAATACAAATGAAATTTATATCAACTTCCCACCATTCTCTACCTGCCTGTTCCCTGTGAAATTCAGCATTTCAGGGAAAAAAACACAGACTTTTTTGGGGTGGCCTATTAATAATGGACCACTAGATCTTTTCAGACTCCTAAAGCATATCATTAGAACTCCAATGTGCCATCATTTATAGTCAGTGATTTTTATGAGCTTCTCTGCAATTTAACTCTGTGGGTGTTTAAGATTTAAAATGGAAGTCATAAGGCATATCTTCACCTGAAATTAAGTCATTCTTATCACAATATATCACCCAAAACTAATTCTCTTCAAAAACAAGAAGAACTCAAATACTGAGGATTATCAAATATCTCCCTTGCAAACAATTTGATTCTTCTCAATGACATAAAAGATGACAGGATGAATGCTAGCTAAATATTAATGAACAAGGTAGAATCAATTCTGGGAATTCAAAAGTAATATTCTTTATCATTTTTACTATCATGTAATTCCAAATTCAGAACCTCCATCTTCTACAATTAAATTCATGCTAAATACAGAAGTGCATATTTTTGTTTCCAGACTGATGAATCAGGATTGCAACAAAGGCTAGATTACATGATGGCAATGTTCTTTGCAAAATGCTGATTACACATTTATTAGATTTGTTGACACACTTTAATTACACATGCCATACTAGATGCACAGAGAAAACTAGGAAAACCTACTTAATTTACTCACTGAGCACTAATTGTAACTTCTCACATGCTTTTATATTTCAAGAGGAATGACAAACTAACATTTATAGAATAACTACTGTGTTCCAGGCACTGTACTATGTGTTTACACACACATTATGGATTCTTTTCCTTAAAAAAATATGATCATGTGATTCATCCATGTTGCTGCACGTCACTATGGCTCATTCTTTTACGTTGTCTTATAGTATTCCAGTGTATGAAAAATACCACCATGTATTTAGCCAGTCTACTCTGATGTCCATCAAAGTTGTTCCCAGTTCAGGGCTCTGATAACAACGCTGCTATGAATATTCTTGTACACGTCTTTTGGTGCATATGTGTGTGTTTAGGAATGAAATTACTGAGTGGTAGGATCTGGTCATGGTCGGCTTTAGTATATAGTGGTAGTTTCTCAAAATAGCTGTATTAATTTACATTCCTATCATCAGAGTATTCAAGTTCCTATTGCCATTTTAACTTTCTAACAGTGTTTGGGAGTAAAAGCTGATAAACATACAATGTCCACTTCCACATCTTTACAGCTTCCACATCTTTACAGCTTCCATATCTTTACAACTTCCGTATCTTTATATCCATAGATTTATATCCAATATAGGTTTTATGACTTGCCCAAAAGAAAAGCAAAGAAAAGCTTATTATCACACTAAGTGAAGTAAGTCACACAGAGAAAGACAAAAAGACAAATATCATATGATATCACTTATATGTGGCATCTGAAAAAATGATACAAATGAACTTATTTACAAAACAGAAACAGAGTCACCGAATTAGGAAACAAACTTATGGTTGCCAAAGGGGAAAGTGGGAGGGATGAATTAGGAATTAGGAATTGGGGATTAACAAATACACACTACTATATATAAAATAGATAACCAACAAGGACCTACTGAATAGCACAGGGAACTCTACTCAATGTTTTGTAAGAAACTGTAAGGGAAAAGAATCTGAAAAAGAATATATACATATATATATATAATATTATATATATATATATCTGAATCACATTGCTGTACACCTGAAACGAAACAACATTGTAAATCAACTCTACCTCAATAAAAATTAATTAATTAATTTTTTTAAAAAAAGAAAATCAAGTACAGAGAATTCTAAAAGAGAAAATAATAATACACAAGATGACACCTCTAGTTTGGGCACTGTCACTAGCCAATGATGGAGTAATGCTTTTAAAGTTGGAAGTAAAAATAACTTTCAACCTAGAGTACTTAGGCCAGCCAAATTATTAATCATGAGTGAATGCAAAATTAAAGATGCTCCTACCTTAAAGGACTCAAAAGTTCACCTCCCACACACTCTTCCTCAGGTTTTGAGTTCTAGTAAAAAGACTCCCCAAATGAAAAAGATGTGATGTATGGTAAACAGGGGATCAACCAAACAGAGCAGTGAGAAGAAGCCTCAGAATAGCAGCTGGGCACCAGGCCTAGGAGCCCAGCCTGAAGCCGAGGATGGAGGCCTTGGGGGGGCGGGGGGACGTTTTTAACCCAGAAGACCAAAAAAAAAAAAGCTTACCACTCAGAAACACCTGACTGTATGCCTGCCCTGTGCCTCGCTCTGTGCTCTGTGAACACGTCTGGAATATACCCTGCACGCTAAGTTCTACGTGCTCCATAAAAGGTTCTGTGGGTTTCCCAGCTTCATCTTCAGTGAGGTTCAGGTGAGCAGGTAAAGACAGGCAAGGGCTTCATGAACCTGCAGGTGTCACTGAAACCGAGCAGGACCCTGTGCGGCTCTTGGGCACAAAAGCCTTTCTGTGTCCCCTGTTTCTTGATTACAGGAAATAGGCTTCACTCAGCCTCCGTGACCCTCCCTGAGTTCCAAAGGGCAGGTTCAAACAGTTGCTAATCAGGGAAGCGAGGGGATGCGGAGACAAGGGAAGAGCAGTCAAGAAACAACACTACAGGAGGGCTTCCCTGGTGGCGCAGTGGTTAAGAATCCGACTGCCAATGCAGGGGACATGGGCTTGAGCCCTGGTCCAGGAAGATCCCACATGCCGCAGAGCAACTAAACCCGTGCGCCACAACTACTGAGCCTGTGCTCTAGAGCCCATGAGCCACAACTACTGAGCCCGCGTGCCACAACTACTGAAGCCCACGCAGCTAGAGCCCGTGCTCCGCAACTAGAGAAGCCACCGCAGTGAGAAGTCCAGGCACCACAACCAAGAGTAGCCCCCGCTCGCCGCAATGAAGACCCAACGCAGCCAAAAATATATATATAAATAAATTTAAAAAAAAAAAGAAACAATAGTACAGCCTTGGGGCAGGGTCCAGGTTTCCCCTCAAAGGATACACATAACATCTTTGAGCTGTTTTGCAGATTCTGAAGCTCCCACCAGGCGGGAGAAGTTAATTGTCTGCCGCCCACAAGCAAACAGACCCTAGACCGGTTGGAACCAGAAGGTTGATGATGCTGACTCCCGATTACCTCACCACCAACCCATCAGAAGAATATCTGCAAGCTGACCACGCCCTCTTTGAACCATTCCTATAAAACTCCTCACAACCCCCTCCAGGGCGGGACACACAGTTTGGAGGGCATTAGTCCGCTGTGGCCCCCTTTGCCTGGCAAAGCAATAAAGCTGTTCTTTCCTACTTCACCCAAAACTCTGTCTCCGAATTTCGGTACCAGGGTACAGAGGCCAAATTTCGGCTACATCACCGGCAGGCAAGGTGCACGTCTCAGCGAGTTCCGCAGAGCAGGGCAGCAGTGGGGCTGTCTACAAGGCACCCACGTGGTGTTGAAGTTGCCAGGCTCAGTTCTGTCCTCCGGGTGTTAGTCCAATCTTCTGCGTCTCGGGACCTTGACCGACTGCGGGGTCTGTAGACCAAGGTTAGTCACAGACTGGGTAGAGAAATGCACACAGCCAGACATGACTCTGGCTCCACACACACCAAGGGCACAGGTCGAGAGCTCCACCTTTACGCAGGCTGGCGGTGTGCTGGAAAGACAAGAACCTTCCCTTCCTGAGCCCTCCTGGTTTCCCAGCCCACCCTCGCTTCTTGGAAACTCTCTCTCTAACACACCTGCACTTGAAGACTCAGCCCGGGATGACTGTATCATTCAGAACTCATTTTATTGCAAATAATAGTAGTAAACACAACTTAAAAGGGGGTAAACACTAATGGGAGTTTGAGCTCTCATAACTAGATGCTTAATCCCACCTGAGCAGTGAATTTCTCCGTGGTCTGTTGAAGGCTGTAGCGCTAGCTTAGATTCCCCGGGAAAGCCCTGCCATTCGACATGGTTGGGCCATGCCTACCATGACGTGGGCAATGTCACAGACTCACTGGTTAGGCCTGAGTTCCTGGAGCTGGTCGCTTTGTATTATTCTTATTGGTTTAGATGAATCATGGTCCGCCCAATAGATGGGGACGGGACTAAACCCTCCCAAACAGCACGGTGCCTGTGAAGAAGATTATGGGGGAGAAAACTGGTGTCTACCACAGTGATCCTGACTGTCCCTTCTAGATTGAATAGTCAATATTAAATGTGAGATGTATATGAGTAGGTTCATGTGTGTATTTCTCTGGGTAGCGGGCCTATGGCTTTCTTCAGATTATTATAATAGTTTGTGACCTTAAAATAGTGATTACTGCTTTATCACCTGATTGCGTATCTTGATATATGAGAAAACCATTAATGACATATTATAAATTAGGCTAAAATTCAAATACCCTTAAGATGACTGAGGCAGCTAAACTTATTTTCAACGAGTGTCATCTCCGTTTTTGTAGAGGCAGATTCTGAGGCAGATCACAGGGGAGGGGACTTTCCTGTGCCCTCAAATCACGTCCCACCTCCAGGACGTGGCGAGCAGGGCTGCCTTCTTCCCTGAGAGATGCCCAGGGAAGCACAAGAGCTCTCAATGGGCACATGAGTCTGCAGAGCCTGGTTTTCCTTAAGTGGACCGACTTGATGGAGGGGATAGAGCTGGGAGCCATGTACACAGGGACTGCGCCTGGTCCCCGAGGGGCCACACGCCCATCCCTCCCCACCTGTCAGCCCGCTGGCAGGCCCCGTGAGCAGGACACCTTCCCTGGCTGATCACTTCCGGCCCACATCTGCCTCTGCTCTGCCTGAACGGCCTTCCCTGCAGCCCTGGGGGATTTTGATCCAGGATTAATGAAGCATTCAAGCAAGTTGCTAGGCTATTTCTCATCTTGGACCAAAACTTCAGGACTCTAAAGTGATGGGTGGCTGATCCAGGGCCTGCGGAAGACTTCAGTCTGTACAGGCGAATTGAGACATGGACCCAGAAGTAGTCATAATGCTTCATGATCCTGACTGGCACAGATAATTCATTAACCTGCATTAAAAACTCTCTCTTCTAAAACAATTCAGGGAGGATGCCTAAGTACATAAAATGGTCCAGGCCTCATCAGTGTCTCTCTCACAAATGTCTTAAGAAAGGATCGTAATAAATATGACAGGGAAATTTATCATGGCCATCACTGCTCATTTTTTTCTCTTTTATTCCTTCTCTAGCGTTAGGAACTATATTTCTTTCCTTTCCTCTGAATCCAAGATTATGAGGAGAAATCAGGTTATGATTCATCCCATGGGGAAACACCTTTGTTTCAATCCACCTCTTTGCATCAAAATCCAAATGGAAACCTAGAGGACCAGTTGGTAGAATTAATCAACCTAAAAATCCTATTCTGTCCACGACCACACATCCCTCTCGATTTACCACCAATATGGATTCTCACTTCATCCTTCTTATCAGCAGGCTTGGGAGAGAACTGGTCCTCATTTTTCTACGCCCATATTCTCAGGGTTATTCACTCTTATTTGCCCCAAGGCTGCCACCCTCTTGTCATTTTTGTGTCTGTTCAAGCTTTGCCCAAGCATATAGTTGTTAGACCCACTAACAACTAACAGATGTTGTTAGTGGGTCTAACAACATCCCTTATATTGTTAGATAATAATACTTGTCTAATGAATAAATACCTATTATGTGCTGTGGATTGTATTTGTATAACTGGCCCCAAGTAGACCTCATTCCTGATTTCATGAAGTTGATTATCAAGGGGCTATTTGAAAATTAAAAAGTACTCACAGCTAAAGAATTTTGGAAACATTGAATTTGTTTTTAAAAAAGGGTTCCGTAGTGAGGCCTTTCTAAAACTCATTACTGTGCTCACATATACTGTTAATTTCAAGAAGACTGACCACCCCACAAACTTATGGAATCTTGGTATCATTTCTTTGTCTGGGGGTGAGTCCACAGGTGTGCTCTGTAGGGGTGCAGTTCCAGCAATGCCATTTTCTTGGTTTGCAAGACACAGTATTCTTTGGATTCACTACTTCTCTGCTCTAAACCCTCATGCTCAGTTTCCATAAATGCTCCTTTCTCTGTTTGCACTTTTTTAACGATAACCAGTTTCACACTTTTCTTCATACACTCTTCTCTGTAATCCTTAAGCTCCTGTTTAAAAACTCTTCATTTTAAAACAGTTTTAGTCTAACAAAAAAGTTGCAAATATAGGAGTGAATTCCTGCGTACCCTAATGTTAACATCCATACAGCAATAGTACAAGCAGCAAAATCAGGAAATTAATATTGCTCCAATACTCTGAACTAAAGAATGTGTTGGATTTTCCCGGCTTTTTCATGAAGGTCCTTTTTCTGTTGCAGGATCCAATCTCGGATCCCAAGTTGCATGAGTTACCACCCATGAGATAACTTCTTGTTCCAGAGAGTGTGAACCTTCCCCCTCCCCCCTTAAAGCTGCCCCCAGGGGCCTTCATGGCTCCCACCCACCTGCACTTAACCTCCACCAAATCACCAACTGTTCAGGCTGAATTCTTCCTACTGGGGTCGGAAGCATCAGAATCAAGTAAGTAAGTGTTCACATCCTTTTTTTTTTTTAATTAATTTTTATTGGAGTATAGTTGATTTACAATGTTGTGTTAGTTTCTGCTGTACAGCAAAGTGATTCAGTTATACACATACATATATCCACTCTTTTTTAGATTCTATTCCCATATAGGTCATTACAGAGTATTGAATAGAGTTCCCTGTGCTATACAGCAGGTTCTTATATATAAATATATCTATATTTACATATAGATAGAGATATATAGATATAAATAGGAAAATAAGGTCTGGAAAGTAAGAGATACAGCTGTCTTTATTTGTGGATAGTATGATCAAATATACAGAATCAACCAAAACTTATCATTAGAACTAATGAGAGAGTTGTGAGGTTAATGGATACAAGATCAATTTGTGAAAATAAATGACCTTTCAGCAAATAAATCAGAGCCATAGTTTCTGCAATAGCAGGATACTGCTATTGTATGATAATGTTCCCCTGATGTAGAAGAACTTTATCTAGTGAACAGCCAATTCGACTAATGCCCAAATAGCTAAATGATGATTTTGATTAATTTACTTCCTTTCCACCATTTACTATCCAGTATGGTGTTAGCATAAAGCAGTAAGATTCAGAGCCTAGGTCTGAAGCCCAGATCTGCATCTTAGTGGACATGAGACCACAGGCAAGTTACTTAACATCTCTGAGTCCTTGCAAGAGCACCTCGGAGGACCACTGTGAGGGTTAAGTGAAAGAAATGCACTCCTGGCACACAGTTTTCTATCTTCTAATCCACAGAGAAACCGTCCTCCTTTTCTTGCCTAATCACTGCCTAATCACGAGGAATACTTCCTCCTTTTCCAAACTGCCGCACTTTACCAAAAGAAATTAAAAATTCCTGGTCCACCATAAAGTACTTTCTTTATTTCTAACTGTATTTTCACAGCTGTTGAGATATTGCTTTATTGATCCTGGATTAACTTTCTAGTCTACTTCCCATAATACCACACCCAGATCCAAATAATTGTTTTTCTCCTGCGACCCTAATTCCATTACCAATTTTCTAACTTTGAATCGTCCACTTCAGATATTGAAATCCATTTAGATGATAAAAAGAGCTCATGTTGCCTCAGTTTTTACTCACTGACACACTCACCACCACCCAGGGGCTGCCTTCACACCCCTCCATGAAACATCAGTTCCGGGTATTCATTTTACGCGAAACACAACAAAAATGGATGTATATGGCGCCATCAAAGCAATAGTGCTGCAAAGGGATCTTCAATGGGGAGTAATGTAAATTTAAAAATTTGTAGTCTCTGATAGATTTGTCCGGAATAAGACTTCAAAGTCTCCCATAATATCGAATCCATATATGTAGAGCTTTCCTCACTTTTTTGAAAGTTGGGTAAGGCATAAATTTTACACTTGAATCTTCCATCTTCAAAGTTGCCTTCAGTGCAGCAATTTACTCAATCTAGCCCTTAAAATAAAAGCTATAAGTTAACAAGTGGATTTTTTTTTAAATGGGTATTTTTCTGCTCTCCTGGAAAAATGGAAACATTTGCCTCACTCCAGTATGTGGATGTACCAAGTAGGAATTTCTAGACTTCTTAAGCTTACTTATAACTCCTGCTCACCCCCTCCTCCTTCCTCTTTTCCAGCTAGTAAATGTCATAGTGACATTTCCTTGTTTGTAATAACACATAATTTAGAGATTTTGACTGGGTCATTTTGCCTTTTCCATCAATCTTTTTCTTGACTCTCCTTAATTTAACACCTCTACAACCCAGGAGAGAGTACGTGACGTGACAGCTCAGAGCTCCATCAAGGATTCTGCACGTTATTAAGTGGATTCTGATGTGTCTAGAATTAAAATAGATACTTTAAGAATAGAGGAACTATTTAGAAAGATTAAGGGGTTTTGATAATGTCCTGGTGAACTATAACTTAAAGAGAACAGGAAGTTTTATTGACGCAGAATCACTAAAATGTGTGAGAAAGGAAATATAGGTTTTCTTTGCCTATATTTCTTGGCCTGTTTCTTCAAAAAACTTCATTGTTTTATAATGAGAAAGTTTATAACTCTCTTGCTCTACTGATCCGACTGGAGTTTGGAAGGGTTGCCTCTCTTAACCCTAGTCAAACTCAGAGATGAGAAACTCAGCACACATGGATATTATGGAATTTATTATTTTCACTTAGGAAATCAACATCATTCATCAATAAAGCTTTGCTAAAGACACCTTAAAAAACCTGGTGGAGGGCTTCCCTGGTGGCGCAGTGGTTAAGAATCCGCCTGCCAATGCAGGGGACACGGGTTCGAGCCCTGGTCCAGGAAGATCCCACATGCCGTAGAGCAACTAAGCCCATGCGCCACAACTACTAAGCCTGCGCTCTAGAGCCCGCGAGCCACAACTACTGAGCCCACGTGCCACAACTACTAAGACTGTGCTCTAGAGCCCACGAGCCACAACTCCTGAAGCCTGGGCGCCTAGAGCCTGTGCTCTGCAACAAGAGAAGCCACCACAATGAGAAGGCCGCACACCGCAAGGAAGAGTAGCCCCCGCTCGCCGCAACTAGAGAAAGCCTGCGTGCAGCTATGAAGACCCAGTGCAGCCACAATAAATAAATTAAAAAAAAAAAAAACCTGGTGGATCCTTCACTATTTGGATCCACTCTCCTATCACCAAAGTTCTTCTGCATTGTCATCATCATTCACAAATATTTACTGGCCATGAACCAAGGGCAAGGTTCTAGCTCCTGTTCCAGGAATAAAAATATATGGAAAAATACAGAGTTGGCTCCCAAGTTTTTTTTAATAATCTAGCTGAGTAGACAAGCACAAAATATATTTAGAAATATAATATTAGTATTTTCTAGGCCCCTGGAGACCACCTAACACAATAAACTCTTTAATAAAAGTGGCTAAACATGGAGATGCTGATTCCTTGGTAACGGCCACAAAGCCAGTTGAGAGCCTAGCTGACCATGGGAAGCCCATTCTTTTCTTTCCTATTTCAATCCTCCTCTCCAAATGAATGGCACCACAATTTCTAATCACAGATCAAAGAAATGAGGGACCATTACGTGCCAACTACACTACGACGAAGACCCTCTTCCCAAAATGAAAGACTTCCAATGATTTGTCACAATTACATACCAAATGCATCACGTAATACGTGATGCATTACTCAGGAAAGCAATGGAGCCTGGCTACTCAAAGTGTGCTCTGAGGGGAGAAACTACCAGAGCAGGACGAGAAGAAGATGATATCTGAAGTGGACAGCTGACCCAAGATGCTGGACCAGGCCTGTATACAAAAAAAAAAAAAAAAGGGTGCTCTGAGGACGAGTAGCAAGAGCAGCATTGGGGGGGGGCTTTCTAAGAAATGCAGAATCTCGGGCCCCACCCCAGAACTACTCAATCAGAATATGCGTTCTTACGAGAATGCCTAGGTGGGGAGTGTGCACAGCAAGGTTTGAGAAGCACCACGGTATAGGGGATTTTAGCATGAAGGGTGAGTTTGCCAAGAGTTCCCGCTTTCCTTGGATACACGTGAGCACATAAGCAACCTCCATACTTAATGAGTAAAGAAAATGGAAACTTTCCACTTTGGCGAGGCTGCCTGTGTTTTTAGATAAAGCAGCATCTCAAGCGAAGTGCTGTGTCCTCCACTGCCCAGCAGAACCCCCGGCGCTTCCGTGAATCCTTTTCAAATCACAGAAGCCGAGACATATCCTCTCAATACACACACTGCGCTTAGGGAGCATCACCCTTTACACATATCACCAACTGCCGGGGTTCTCAGAGATGTAAGATAACCCCAGGTAGAAAGAGAACCAAGCTTAACAGTATCTTCCTAACTCGGTTTCAACTGAGGCACCAAAAGTTAAGAACTGTAATGATGGCAGCCAAGCATCCCTACAGCCTAAAGGCTCTGTTAGACTATTAATACAGGAAATGATAAAAGGGTTTGAAATGGATGGCACACAATAGCGATCATCCACCTGAGAGGAAGCTTCCAATACACAGAGTTGGTGGAATTCTCTGGAATCTCCATCCTTCCGGTGGAGAAGGATGTACAACCGGATGAGGAAAAGGAAAGCCGTTGGTTGTCTCTGAGCACAGAGTTCCCCTCAGGGAGCTTGACATGGGGCCCCCCGAAGCATAAAGCAGTGGTACCCAGACCCCTCCTGGAAAAATTTAAAATCAAGGAGCTGAACCCAGAGTGCCTCTCAGGCAGCCGGATGTGAAGAGTGAGCAAGCTGTGCCAGTAGTGGTGATGGGACACGGGATGCTTCTCATGAACCAGAAATGGACCACGTGGGAGGTGGGAGTCAGGAGCCACTTAGCCAGGAGCCCCACCCAACAGAGCAAAGTACCTAGCCCAGGGTGACACCAGGAAGCGTGAGGATGGGGACGGTATCACAGCTGGGGAAGATGCTACAGTCACCCATCAATATCCTGTGTGAGCACATTCAAAGAAAACGCCCTGAAAACACCCCACGAAAGAAAAGGTCACTTCTGTGCATTGGCCACATCTGGAGCAATCTGTGACCCTCCATATTCGCTCTGCCTTTCCCCTCATTTCTTCTCTGTCTGAACTCAGCCTTGGAGAAGTGACAAATGGGGACGGGTGGGTGCAGTAGAGGAATAAGAAACGTGCCAGGAAGGAGGCAGAGAAGCCGCCCCCCACCCGTCCCACAGGCTTCTAGACCTGAAACAGGTCAAGCAGAGAGAGAGGAGAAGCCTGTCTTAACCTTATTATATTAGACTGGCCTGGGCATTTTAACTTCTGAAATCACACTGTTTGTAACAGAAAAGGACCCAGCAAAAGCTAAATAGCTTCACAAATCTGGGTACAAACTAGCCAAAGATTTATTTCAAAGGCACAGTTGGAAAAAAATAAGGTTGTTTCATGAAAGTTCCATGAGTCCAGTGCATTCAGAAGAACACTGGGAATTCATTGAAGAAGGAGGTCGGGTCTAAGGCTTATTGAAGCCCCGCAGGTGCTTTACACATTCCACATCATTTTTCCTAGAGCTCATTTGATTGAGAACAATGTAGAAACCCCCCAAAGTAGCTCAAATTAAAAAACAAAGCAAAAACAATAAAAAACAAAGGTATTGTGGATGTAATCTAGATTTTCTGGGCCCCCATGGGCAGTGGAGACCTTGTCCTGCCCTCATCTTGAACCTATATTCAATGTTACATCAAACAACCCAACTCCAATTGCCACAGAAAAGCCAGGTCTAGCCATACAGCACATCAGTGAGCCCATAGGTTTTCTTGCTACTTCTCTGAAAAGTGAGATACAACACCCAACATTTCTATTCTGTTCCCCAACGCACATCCCCTGGCCGCCAGCAACATTATCTTTTTCTGCCTCGTTCCCTTTTATCTCTTGCTATAAAGCCTCACACATACCCTCTAATTTTCTGATAAATTCAGCTTTGGCGAGCTCTGTCCACTAATAACCTGGAATGTAGCCATCAGTCCCACTCCTGCTTAGAAAGCAATTCAGTGACTTTTTTTTCCCCCCTCACTTGTGTCTCTTGAGATACAGAGCAAGAATGCAAAGAAGCTTATCAAAAAGTCTGTTCAATCAAAACAGTTCTATTTGGTATGAATGGGGAGAGGGAGTGAAAAATAGGAAATCTCGCTAGTAATTACAGAGTTTTCTTTATTTTCTATCAATTTTACATATTGGACATCTCAGAAAACAGAAGGAGCCTAAGAGGAAATAAAGGGGAGTAGAGACAGGCTTCATGTGAACTGTACCCAGAAAGTCTCAAAGTGAGGCCAGGTCCTCTGAGTCTCAGGGGTCATCATGTCTGTCACCTCTGCTGCTCCCCCATCCCCTTTCTTCCAACAGTTATTCTTAGCAGCCCACGACCGTACATGGCTGTCAGAGTCTATGTGATCTTACCTGTGAGCCCTCTGTCCTCTGATGGGTGTCTCTTAGCTCAAATTTCCAATAGAGTGTTTGACTGGCTCAGCACATCCTGGGGATTTATCCCCCTGGGAGCACGTGGTCGGCCCTGGTCTAAACAGCTATATCAGGAGAAGGCCGAGTCCTCTGTTTCAAACAGGAGAGGAGAGGCGTGGGCAGGGTTCTACTGTCACAGACCATAAATGCCCCAGGAAGCAATGAATAGCATCTCTGTTACACACATGTCCAGCTGGCAGTTGATGAGTGAATTAAGAAAGAGATATTGCACCACCACAAAAGTGGATAGAGCCAGGGAGAAGATGATACACATTGCTTTATTGTTTTTATTTGTTTCATATTGTGTCCCTCTTGATTTCTCAGACTCGACTGTTACGCAGAGGAAATTAAGCTGCAGAGTTCCTGTACTGGAAAGAACAAGACTCTATTCTCACGGGTTCCAAATAAAAAGCACCAGAAGCCAGTACAGACAATGTTAAGTAATAACTGTCTATTAGAATTCTATGGGTTCCTTAGTTGCCAAAGATCACAGTTATCAATCAGGGAAGAAGAAAAAGTGTGTTGCACTAAGCCTTGAGTCTGCGTGCTATTTCTATGACTGTAGGACACATGCTATGACCCGGCTGAACACTACTGACCACTCTTTTCTCTGACCAGCTGCAATCCTGCAATGTGGCTGTACTCATGTTTCACACCCCCTGGTATTTTATGCTGTTGTTCCCTGTCTCATCTGTGAAAATCCTATCTCACTCATAAAAGTAGCAGATTTTTTTTTTTTTTTTAAGAACAGTAAGCAAGAAGTCCAATGCCTATGAAATACATAAATAAACCTCACCACTGAGGAAAGGAATAGATAGACTTAGGGGTTGAAACTAACTGAATAACAAAATGCATTACTATTTATTTATACATTTTCAGTTTGAACACATTTTCTTGATTTTTACCCCCCTTGTGACTACAAGTGCTTTGCATATAATCATGGAGCTCCATTTCCTCAGTTTTTTTAAAAAAGGAGAAATAAAAACTTAGGTATCTACCTTAGTAGCTGTAGTCATGAAGATGAAATAAGATAACATTCAGGAAAAATTTATGAAAAGTGGAAGGACAGAGAAAGGCATCTCAAACTGTTGATCGCCTCTTTTCATTTCACTTAGGACCTTCCAGTCTTCAGGCCTCAAGTTTATGTCAGATATTCATAGTGTTTGTTTTTACACTAAAGTGTGAAGGACTCCCAATGGCTTAGAGTTTCCATTGAGCACATTTTACTACAGAAATGCCTTTGATTTCTATGCCCAGGGATGTCTTAATAATGGCAATCACTTTGCCTTGGCTCTTTCTAGGGTTGAAATATCATCAGCAAGTAAGAGCTTGATGAGGCTCTGAAACCTAGTGAATGTCTTCAGTTTTTACATAATGAAAAAAAAAAAAAGGCCCAGAGAGCTGCAGCCACTTCCCTGAGACTCAATCCAAACAGGAGGCACAGCTCAATCAACTGTGAGATCCAGTCATCCTTCTTTTCCCTTAATTCCGCATTCCTCCACCGAACGAGTTTTTCCACATCTGAACTCGTACATTTGCGATGACTTTAGCAAAGGCCCCATGCATCTTCATCTTTTATTTTATGAAAAATAAAATTAAAAAATAGGAACTTGTTCTGCTGCATTCACATTTTGTCAGATATAATTTTTAATTATCTAGTAATGTCTAAATATCTTATGTCTTAATTGCATTTGAAAACTTCATTTTAAAAAAAAGGAAGACAGACGTGTGGGATTAACAGATACATACTACTACATATAAAGTAGATAAACAACAAGGTCCTACTGTATAGCACAGGGAACTATATTTGATATCCTGTGATAAACCATAATGGAAAAGAATCTGAAAAAGAATATATATATATGTACAATTGAATCACTTTACTGTACTCCTGAAATTAACACAACATTGTAAATCAGCTATATTGTTCAATAAAAAATTGTTTTAATTAAATTTTTAAAAATAAAGAAAGGAAGATAGAGACACTTGAAAGAGCATTATAATCATGTGGCATGAAGACAATTCAAACTTTCTAAGGCCCTAAAATGTGGGGAGGGGATGAGTGAGGTGTCAGATAACTTTCCTCCACCTCTGTTGACTAAATATAGATTTCCAGGCCCTTAGTCAAAAATAATATGAGATTTGGGATCTATAAAATTCCAATCCCTCTATTTCCTTCACAAGATACAAGATGCGAGATCATTAAAATACTGCACTTGAGGTACAGCTTTTGACTTAAAACAATCCAACATGTTAGACCAGAAAAACAATTACTTCTCATTTACTGCCCTCTATTCCTGGAAATTTAACTTATGCATGAGCTTATATTTGTTTTATGCATTTTACTGAGAAAGCGAGGACCATGAAAAATTTAAAAATCAATGAAACGTAAACCAAAATAACATAAATAGATTTTCACTAATATTCTGGAAGTCATTAAAGCAATTTACGTTTCATGCATTCCATTAAACTTTCTAAAATTCTCCAGGATGATTTAGATTCTGGGTAGTTAAAAGAATTTACATATATATTGTTTTATTTATATGGGTTTCTTTTCCTATTTCTTTCAGAGATTACCAACCACACAAGGAAGTCCCTTGTTTAGCATGAGGAACCATGGTTGGCAAGACAAACCCTGACCAGGACACACCCTTGGGAACATTAAATACCAGTGAAGCGTCCTTAGGCTGATACAGCATGTGGCCCTCAACTTTGTGTGCAAATAAAGAAGACAGATGTAAAACAGCCTGGTTCCATGGAATCTGCCAAGTATGGGAACCAAGGAACGAAAATTGAGTCTTGACTCTATACGCTGTTGGATCTCAGGTTTTATGAAATGAGAGGATTGAGCAAAATTACCCGTGAAGCTAGATCTTTGGTTGTTTAATTTTTTAACTTTTTAGACAATTCTAAAGGTTACATTCCATTTACAGTTATTACAAAACGTTGGCTTTTAAAATACAGAGGATTCTCTTGAAATAATACCATTTGCAGCAATGTGGATGGACCTAGAGATGATCATACTAAGTGAAGTCAGAAAGAAAGACAAACACCATATGATACCACTTATATCTGGAATCCAAAATAGGACACAAATGAACTTATCTACAAAATAGCAACAGACTCACATGCATTTTTTTAAATCTTAAGAATTGCCTCTATTAAGGGAGGGCATCAGGAAATATGTAATAATCCAGGAAAGAGAGAATGAGAAGGTAAGAAAAAAATGAAGCAACGGTGGGCAAACTTGGGAAATAAATTGGAAAAAAATAAAACCATCACAGAAATTAAGGGGAAACTGGAATAAGAACAGAAGCAAAAAAGATACTGGCATACATTTGCAGCTACATGGATGACCTAGAGATTATCACACTAAATGAAGTAAGTCAGAAGGAGAAAGACAGATACCATATGATATCACTTATATGTGGAATCTAAAATATGACACAAATGAACTTACCTATGAAACAGAAACAGACTCACAGACATAGAGAATAGACTTGTGGTTGCCAAGGGGGAGGGGGGCGGGGGAGGGATGGAGTGGGAGTTTGGGATTAACCAATGCAAACTATTATATATAGAACGAATAAACAGCAAGGTCCTACTGTATAGCACAGGGAACAATATTCAATATCTTGTGATAAACCATAATGGAAAAGACTATGAACAAGAATGTATACATATGTATACCTGAATCACTCTGCTGTACAGCAGAAATTAACACTACACTATAAATCAACTATACTTCAAATAAATAAATTAATTAATAAATAAACAAAATAAAATAAAATACAGAGGATTCTCTCTAATGGGAAAAACAGGCACTCCCACAGAAGATGACAGATGTCAGTGGTCAGGATCAGGGAAGCTGGGAATTCAGTAAGAGCTGTCGGCTGAGGTCCTGGTAGGTACAGGGATCAGAACAGGTAGAAAGGTCTGAAATTCAAGCCAAACGACAAGCTGGAGAGCGATACCTGCAACCAGGAGTTACGATGGACACCTTCTCAGCTGAATTCTAGCTCTGTGATGTGCTCACTCCCAGGCCAGAATGTGTGAGGGAGGAGAAAAGGCAGGATGTGAACCACGTTATGACAGCGATAAATCACAATTCACAAGCCTCGCGTGTGTCTGTGATGCCCAGAGCAGCTTGTGAGTCACGGCTGATCTAACCACTAGGAAGGCTTCCTACGGAGAGGAAGTCAGTGATTAAGCTGTGTCCCCAAATCCGGTAGGGAAATCCTTTAACCCGTGAAAAGGTGGAGGAGGTGCTTAATTCCAAAAAAAAAGTGCAGACTGAGGAAAAGTTTGGAAAGTGGGTGAAATGGCTCGTGAAGCGAAGCTCTGCAGATCTAAACAGGAAGGGGCAGGAAAGAGTGGGAAAAGAGGAGTTATCTTGGAGAAGGGAGATCATTAAATTGGCTTTTGTTTTTTGTGAAAGGGGAAAAAAGGAACAAATGAGAACCTTTCGATTTAACAAGTTATAATTTATCAGAATGTGAATTTTGGAGAACATACATTGGGGACAAAAAAGAGAGATGGAGAGGAAAGAGTGACAGAAGAAGAAATGAAAAAAGACTGAGAATCAACAAGAACAGTGGTTCACAGAGATTTAATAAAGAGTCCTGGGGAGGGGAGGTAGGAGGGTAAAGCAATATTGGGAGAATGACACCAGCTGGCCTTTCTTTCCTGGATATGGTCTCAAAGTGCAGAGGAGCATTAAGTTTTGTACTAAAGATTTAGAAAAATAGGAGCCTGGGCTGGGAGTTCTCCTGAAGGAAGAGGAGTGAAGTGGGGGGACGCGGCGGTGGCAGTACTGACAATGGGTTTTCTTGGAGGATTTTTTGGGTCCCATTTGTGAGATCGATGTTGTCCTTAATGATGGGGAAACCAGGAAAATGGTGGAAATGAAAACTGAAGTTGGCAAAGTAGAAAAACGCTATCTTTTCTACGATGGAGAATCTGTTTCAGGAAAGGTAAACCTAGCCTTTCAGCAACCTGGAAAGAGGCTAGAGCACCAAGGAATCAGAATTGAATTTGTAGGTCAAATTGAACTTTTCAATGACAAGAGTAATACTCACGAATTTGTAAACCTAATGAAAGAACTAGCCTTACCTGGAGAACTGACTCAGAGCAGAAGTTATGATTTTGCATTTATGCAAGTTGAAAAGCCATGCGAATCTTATATCGGTGCCAATGTCTGCCTAAGGTATTTCCTTAAAGTGACAATAGTAAGAAGACTGACAGACTTGGTAAAAGAATATGACCTTATTGTTCACCAGCTTGCTAGCTATCCTGATGTCAACAATTCTATTAAGATGGAAGTGGGCATTGAAGAGTGTCTACACATAGAATTTGAATATAATAAATCAAAGTATCACTTAAAGGATGTGACTGTGGGAAAAATTTACTTCTTATTAGTAAGAATAAAAATCCAACATATGGAGTTACAACTGATTAAAAAAGAGATCACGGGAATTGGACCCAGTGCCACAACAGAAAACAGAAACAATCGCTAAATATGAAATAATGGATGGTACACCAGTAAAAGGTGAATCAACTCCAATAAGACTGTTTTTAGCGGGATATGACCCAACTCCAACAATGAGAGATGTGAACAAAAAATTTTCCGTAAAGACAGGACGTACTTCAAGCAGCAGGAGATCATTTTGTGGAGAAAAGCTCCTGAAAAACTGAGGAAACAGAGAGCAAACTCTCACCAGAGATTTGAATCGCCAGAATCACAGGCATCTGCTGAACAGCCTGAAATGTGAACTGAATAGGAGAAAAAAAGAAAAAAAAAACTCCTACATCCGTTGAGATTTAAGTTCGGCAGGTTAAAGATGGTTGCAGCGTGTAGGGCGGGGGAAAAAGCCAAAACTCCATTTACGATAGTCTTCCTTTATCTTACAGCGCTGAGTTTATTTTATGACATAACTAAATGTTCTTCATGTATATACATTTTTTAAAAATGCTTTCTTTGAAACACTGGAACTTTCTTAAACTGCCGTGTTGTTTTTTTCTTTTTTAACTGCACACTTTCATTTAATGATAAGCACTCAGCTCTACATCAGCAGAAACATTAAAGATTTTCATGTGAGTAGGTTGGTATCTGTAATTTTGCTTTCTTTCTGCATAATGTTGATTACAAATTCTTTTTTCTTCTCCTTTTTCATGCTAATGATTACCTCTTATTCTCTACATGCAAAAAATTAAATATTTTGTGTTCAAATAAAATTAGAAAACCTGAGTGGCCTGTACATCCTGCAAAGATTTAACACACGGCATTTCAATATTTTTGAAAACTACATTTATGATTTTCCATACATGTTTGAGAAATGCATACGAGTGTTTTACTGTAGACGCCTCTGAGTCTACCATTCCGTGGCTTCCTGAATTTTGTTCTCTTTGAAGTATTCTGTGGTGTGAATTTTAAATTTTTTTCCATAAGAGATTATGTGGCATGTCATTGCAGCTTTTTTGGGGGGGTGGGTACCATATTAAGTAACCATTTTGCTACTACTGTCTGATAGGTACCACTGTATGTTTTCTGCAATGCGGAGTTGACTCTATGTTGGCATTTTAGTTTGTTAAAACTATATAATTTTTCCATAAATACTTTGAAAAAAACTTTTTTGGTTTAATGAATCTTTTTAGCATATATATGCAAATATAATTTTCTTGCAAATATTCTCTTCCCTTTTCAGGGGAAAATTTGAGGATGGGGGACTCAGGAGAACAGGTGAAGTATGTAGTTACCCAGATCTGGACAATTTCATGTTTGTTAAATTGGAACCTTGACCAGTTCAAACTCACATTTAAACTTCTTCATCCACTCTGTTTAAATTTTTTAAACGTTAAATTCAAGTAATGTTCAAACCCTCTAAAAAAGAAGGTTGCAGTCATCTGTTTTTATGCTATGCATGGGGTCTGATCGCAAATACACTAAATGTGGGGTGTAGGAACTAAAACGAAGCCTGTTGTGTGAAACTACTTTCACTTATGGTTCAGTGGTTTTTGTACCAATATTTTTTTATACACTTCAGTGCAAGTCTTGTCAGTTAACCTTACTTTATGAGTAAGCTAAGTAACTCAAATTACATTTCTTTAAGCCTGTTTTACTACTACGGCACTTTGAAAAATGGTCAGTAACCAACTTCTTAACTGGCAAAAGGTTCCATGTACCACGTGCTGAAGCATCTATTTTAAACGTGGTTATCTGTGAATGGTAATGATTTCCTTCATGTAAGTGCCTGTTCAGAGTTTCAAAATTTTAAAATGCCTAATATTTTCATGGTCACTTGCATGTAGTAATCTGGAAAATATTCAAAGAAAAATTGAAAACCAATTATATTTAACCATCCTCAAGCTGTGCAACCATGATGTATAATAAAGAATTTGAACCAGAAAAAAAAAAAAAGATTTAGAAATATAAAGTTAGGAGTAAGTCTAGAGGGCTGTTGAGTGATCATAGAAACTTGATGCCACTGATTCCAGGGCTCCACTAGGTGAGGTCCCCCAAACCACTGATTCTAAAGTCTGGGCATTGAATTTATTGGTGAGAAAGACAGGGGGAGTCCCAGACCCAACAATGGCTGAGTTAAGGTCATGACAAACCAGCTTCACCCATATAATTTTCAAAATGCAAAACAAATTGATAATCTGAAAGCCCTAGAGAACAACCCAAAGTGAGCAGATTTTGTAGAGGACAGGGTTTGAGGTAGCTGCTTCAGCTGGAAAGTGAGGGGGGATTTCTAGAACTAAAAAAAAACAGTAGGAGAGCCTCAAATTCTGTGTATAAATGCTGCCCAAACCCCTGCTTGCCCCGTGAGCCATGCAAATACTGGGGAAATTCAAGGTGATCTAGATAAGGATAAAAGAACACAATTACATGTAAGTTGCTGTTTACTTAATTGCCTACCTTAGTGAGAATCAACAGAATCCAGTGTCTCCACCCAACATTCACAATGTCAAGGATAAAATTCAAAATTACTCAACGTACAAAGAAATATGAAAATGTGACCCATTCTCAACAAAGAAGCACAATCAACACAGATCAGTCCCAAAACGACCCAGATGTTAGAAGGCAAGGATTTTAAAGGTGGCGATTACTAATGAGGGCCATCAATTGAAGGAAAATGGGACTCACACAACGAATGAAAGACAGCAAATCTAAGCAGGGAAAATAGAACAAAGTGGGGATTCTGGAATTAAGAATACACCTGAAGTAAACCACTGAAGTTGCAAACAGTAGAATGGAGAAGACAGAGCACAAAATGTGAAAACTGAGCGATAGAAATGACTGTATCTGAAGAAGAGAGAGGAAAATGAAGATCCGCAAAATGATATAAAGTGCCTAACATATGTATAATTGCCATCTCAACAAATTGAGAATAGGACAGGAGAAAACATTGGGAGAGATAATGGCCACAAAATTCCCAAATGCGGTGAATTTAACGATTCAAGATGACCTTTGAACCCCTAGCAGCATACACAGGAAGGAGAACCATGCCCGGGCATGTATCATTCAAACAATGAAAACCAGAGAGAAGATCTTGACAGTATACAGAGAAAAATGGCACATTACACACAGGGACGAGTGTAGCAAATGACTATTAACTTCTCAGTAGAAAAAACTGAGACCAGAATTCAGTGGAATGCCACCTTTAAAGTGCTGCAGAAATAGAGACACAGGTGTAGAGAACAAATGTATGGACACCAAGAGGGGAAAGGGGGTGGTGGTGGGATGAATTGGGAGATTGGGATTGACATAGATACACTATTATGTATAAAATGGATAACTAATAAGAACCTGCTGTATAACAAAATAAATAAAATAAAAATTTAAAAAATAGAATAAAAATGCTGAAAGATGCTAACACATATATATGGAATCTAAAAAAAAAAAAAGGCTCTGAAGAACCTAGGGGCAGCACAGGAAGATGCAGACGTAGAGAATGGACTTGAGGACACGGGGAGGGGGAAGCTGGGGCGAAGTGAGAGAGTGGCATGGACATATACACACTACCAAATGTGAAATAGATAGCAGCCGCATAGCACAGGGAGATCAGCTGGGTGCTTTGTGAACACCTAGAGGGGTGGGATAGGGAGGGTGGGAGGGAGACGCAAGAGGGAGGAGATACGGGGATATATGTATACGTATAGCTGATTCACTTTGTTATAAAGGAGAAACTAACACACCACTGTAAAGCAATTATACTCCAATAAAGATGTTAAATAAAAAAAAAAGTGCTGAAAGAGAAACCAAAATCTTATCAACTCAGAATTCTCTAACGGAGAAAAAAATACCTTTAAGAATAAAGGCAAAGTAAAAATGCAGGTGGGTCTAGCTAGTATTATTTCACAAAATGCATTCCTGTTGAACCAAAATGCTTTCTGTTGACAGAGTCTTTTGTTTTTAATGCCCTGAAGGGAAAATGACAGAGACCCAACCTGAATTGAACCCATAGGCCGTATCTTTGCCATCCCTGTCTTGTGGTGAAACAAGCACTACAAGTAGAAAGCAGAAGTGAATAGGAAGAAAGAAGCTAAGTTCATCAGAAAGAAACTTTTACCACTTGGATTATTTCTGGTTCAAAACCTCAGGAGCTTCAGGGTGTAATCTGAAACCTGCCCCCATATGTGGAGGGCAAGGAGAGACCACTCCAGACTGGCAGGTGGCAGTTTTAATAAGCAAGGGGACTTAGATCTCGGGTGGCCCCTAGACCAGCAGATCTCTGCACCCACCCGCCAGAATCTTCAAGTTTATAGATAGGCCTTAACTGGGTTCAGTCACGTATTCAGGCCAGGTGGTCTCAACAGCAGCTCACTCTCTCAAGGCTGCGTCCTTGGAACGGCTCCCACTGTGGGAACAGTGGGCAGACGCAGCTTCCGAGGATGGGGGCAGGGCAAGGAGCCTCCAACTGCCCTGGTCCAGCTCACAGGTCAACCGGCAGTCACGTCCTCTTGATTTCCCCCAACAACTATAAAAATGCCCAACATAAAGCAATCAAAATTAGAGCTTTAGATACAATATTGTATCTAGTTTATCAGTCAAAATGTTTTAAATATAAAATTTATTTTCCTCTCAATATGCATGACATTGAAAATTTAATACTCTGGCGAGATCAGAAAACAGAACGTGAGGCTACCCTGCAGGCCTGAA
Source organism: Eubalaena glacialis (assembly GCF_028564815.1). Lineage (NCBI taxonomy): Eukaryota > Metazoa > Chordata > Mammalia > Artiodactyla > Balaenidae > Eubalaena > Eubalaena glacialis. The sequence continues at coordinate 125,407,646 of NC_083723.1, read as the reverse complement.
GATGCTCACCCCACATCAGTAGCAGTCACTTCTATGTACCACTACTCTTATGTTTCAAAAAGCAGTGAAGAAAAGGATTAGTAATTAGCACCAGTGAAGTAAGAAGTTAACATAGGAAAAAAAATTTTTTTTAAACAAATTACAGAATACTTTTGGAATACAGTTGAGCGACTACACATTAAAGTTTAAGTTGTCCATTCTGCAATACTGAGATATATCAGTAACCCCACCTTTTACCATGGAAGACTTTAGTATCTTTTAGACTATGAAAAAGAAATGCAAACATCTTGTGTAAATAATAAAACTGCAGCTCTTCTTTTTATAAAGGTTATATTGGATTTTAATAAATTCCTTCTACAATGGTATGTAGGTTTTCCAAACCAAAATTTTAAACGTTCACATTGTTTAGTAATATTATTGCAAAAATATATTCATTAAGCAACCAAAAAAAAAAACCTACAATATATTATAACTATGGAAGATTTAAGTGGAAAGTATAGTGAAAATAAGAATCACTCTGTCTCCTAATTCTGAGCTCATCAGAGTAAACAGTGTGGTATATTTCCTTACTGCCTTTTCTCTTCACCTGTGTACTTCTATGTAATTAGTAGCATAAAGTGTATACCATTCATTTTGTATCTTTTTTAAAAAAAAGAAAGCAAGAGAGTAAGGCACTTAGTGAGTTTCCAGAAAGTCTCAATATCAGACCAGAGCTGGCAGAAGTCAGTAAGCCCTGGCGGGTGCAGAGCCCACCCCTGTGGAGTTGCCCCAGGTAAGCTGCTTGACTGGCCTGTGGGCTGCACCCAGCTGTTAGGCCCTCTTGCAAGTATCTGTAGAACAGCCCTAGCTGTTGACTGGTGCTTGACCAGTGCTTGACGGATATGCTCACTGCGCCCAGCCCCAGACTGACACGGGGTAGGGGAGACTGCGGGATCCCATGGGGACATTTTACTTTCCCAGTGCCAGGTGGCTGTCACTCTGGAGCTACCTCCTCAGGACCAGTGGCTCCTGCCCACACCAGGGATGACAGTTGGATTGGTACCCTCTGTGGTCCTTGGCAGCTATTAGCAGATGGTAGATGACCCCACAGTCAGGAGCAAGGAAGCTACAAAAAGGACCTTTCTTTTCCCAATTCTGGGGGTGTCAATATTTGAGAAGGAACCCAGAGGCAAATAACACATCCCAAGATGGCTAAACTCAACCACTGAGTGGCCACCGTAAAAGAGGAAGACAATAGATGTATCCCAAGGAATGTCTGCCCAAGAACAAATCATAATAAAGTGCCAACAGAAATGGCTGTGACAGTAATCAGTAAATAAATAACACGAAAGGGAGTCCAGCTGAAATGTCTTCCGGAGAGGTTGAGGCTCTTGAGCCCAAGAAGTGTCCCAACATGAACCCTCCCAAGAGCACATAAAATGGAAACAAACACTTCAAACGTACAATAAAATAAACTGATATTATTAACTTTGATGCTTTATTAAAACTATTGAAACCTAAGTCTCATGTGGTCTGTCCAGTATTTTCCAATGTTGACTGTTAACCCCTGCTCTGTACGTGCCCCTCATTCTCTCCAGAACATTCACTAACACTCCATCCCAGCACTGCCACCTCACTGCAGCAACCTCCAAAACAAACTACCAACTACAATTTACAAAGTGCGAAGGCAAAGTACAACTTAACTAGATTCTTCTTTGAGGAAAGGGATTGGAATTTTGTTCTCCCAGCAGATGGATAATCATAACCTCCCTTTAGGCAATGGGGACCATCAAAGATTTTAAAGCATGAAGGGTGGGTATGACTCGAGCTGTGTTCTAGAGAGTGAAAGCAATCTGCAGATTTGTATTTGGGTTCTTGGAACTTAGTAGGAGTTTACAATGTTTGCTAAATAAATGACTGATGATGACTGTTTATTGAATTAATATGATTCAATGGACCAAGCGTTTGTTGGGCACCGGCTAGAGACACAGGGTGATCCCTAACTCATGACTAAAGGTTTTTCTAGTACCTTCTAAATTGTTGCTGTGTGTTTGAACACTTCCCGGAAAGTTTTATTGGTGTCAATACCCTGCAGTATTGCCAAGAAGCCACTTTACCATCGGAACCGAAGGCAGTTTAAAAAAGAAATTACCGAATGATCTTCTGAATGTCTCTACTACATACTCACTGATGAGTGAAACTTAATTATCTTTAAAGTCTTATAATATCAGCTACCCCATATTGAAAAGACATCGCCTAAGGACATTAAATAAAGTAAATGTTAAAAGTGTAACTACTCGAATCATAGTTAATAAGAACAGAGATCAAGACATGAGGTGCTGATTCAAATATTTCACTCAGGCCTGAATGGAGTAGAAAACCATGGTTATCACTTAATTGAAATAAAAGTATTCAGTCCTGAAGCCTTATCTTACATAACAGACCAGGAGTTCCCTTATCCACCAAATGAATCTAATACCATTACTAACTTCAGCTCCACATATGTCCAACAGCCAACAAATAGGTATTAATGAGAACAATCTGTTAATAACATGCTAATAAACACATATGCTTCTCTGCATATAAAAAAGGTAGAAGCAAAAACAGGCGTAGCAAACACAAGACGAAACCTTAGAGCACAGATTCAGGCTACACATCAAATCTAAGATCCAAAGAAAGTACTTGCTTTCTTTCAGTTTAAAACAAAAAATTAGAAATACTCTAAAATATTTTTAAAGCACATTGATACATACACGGCTGCACAGCTTCCCTGTGTAACCCAGGTAAGGAATTTCCTTGCAAACTAACCACTACCTAAGGTGAGAACAGACAGGAGGGGCAGAGAATAGGACAACTGACCATGGCCAAGCAAGGCTGTGCCGCACACGAGATCGCCGTGGAACCGAGACCTCCGTGGAACCGAGACCTCCGTGGAACCGAGACCTCCGTGGAACCGAGACCTCCGTGGGGATCTGCTTCTCTGCGCGCGGACAGAGATGCTTCCCTGGGCATGTCCCTCCCGCTCTGGGCCACTGGAGAGGTTCTGGAACGGTTCCTCAGGCCGCTGCCCGCCCCTCTTTCCTCCGAACATCAGTAATTTCCTGGAAATATTCCAGGCACGCAGCGGCCCATTAAAGTTAATTACGCACGTGTCCGTGACACCGACAAGAGCGTGCGCCCCGGGCAGAGCCCAGAACGCTTCCCGGGAAGCCCTTAATGGAAGCTCCGGTCCAGGGGTCACGGGCTGATTCCGAGAGGCCCTGCCTCCCCCCGCTGACCTTTCGCCCTCCCCGAAACGCGGCAATCCCTGGAAACAGCTGCGTCTGCCAGCAAGCCGGCCGAGCCCCGGGCAGCCCAGAGCAGGTGCACCTGCAGAGCCTGGCGTTGGCTTTGGGTCGATTAAACACCACCTGTTCTCACAAACCCCCGCGCCCGGTCCACCGACTGGACTCAAGGACCCCCTCCCCGGCTGAGGAGGGGCCGGCGGCTCGGAATACCAAACCAGCCCCTGTCCTCTCGCCCGCAAACTGCAGCCGCCACCTGCTCTCCAGGTTCCCGCACCAGCCCCTCCGTCGCGGGTCCCTTACCTTGTGGCCTTTCCCCGGGGGACATCTGACGTTATTGGAGGCTCCCGCTGTCTGATTCATGCCGGAGGAAGTTGGGGGCCGATTCTCTACCTTTAAAAGTTCCTTGGCGCGTGGAGGACGGCAAGGTGCGCGTCTCCCGGAGGCGAGGTGGGTCCTCCCTGTGCAGCCACGACCGGGCGGCGTCCCCACGCGGCAGGTTTCCGTGGGGCCCCCCGTCCAGGGATGCTAAGCCCTGCAGCCCGAGCCGAAGAAGGAGAAGCAGCTGCTGGGACCCGGAGGGAGCCCGGCCGGCGCCGGCGGCTCCGAGGGCGCTCGGCCCAGGGCTGCCTTCCCGGGAAATAGTCCAGGACTCTCCAGACCAGAAGCGCGAGCAAATCCAAAAGGAGCTCCGAGGTGGGACGAGGAGGTACGTGTATGGGGAGGGTGGGAGCGGCAGGACTGAGCTCTTCCCCCGAGTTAGGGGTGGGGAAAGCCGCGGAAGCTCGAGAAGCCCGCGCCCCCCGCCCCCCCCGGGCGGAGCTGCGGCTGCAGGGCGCGTAGCGCACGGGTTCGCGCGGGCCTCCAGCACCGACCTTCGCCCACCCCTCCCCGCCCTCCAGCGCCGCGCCTGGGGCCGCAATCCGTGCGGACCAGGCAGCCCAGCCGGCCGGCACGGCTGAATTGAGCAGGGCCACTTAGAGGGGCGGGCGCCCGCTCTCGCCTGCAGCTCCTGCCCGGGCTCGAGCCGCCAAATCTTCCCGGGATGGTCGGGAGGTGGCACGCGAGGCTCTGCCGGGCGCCACTGCACAGGGAAGGCGAGGCAGCGGAGGGGGCGGAGGACGAGCTGGGACGGTACCCAGGCTCCTCGGCAGAGTCCCCACCAGCTACAGCTGAGGAGGAAGGCATCCTGCTCCCGGGGGCAGGCGCTGCACGGGGCGGCGGGCTGCGGGGCCCCATCTGCGTGACCAGGGCCGTGCTGGGGGGAGGGCATCCACTTCTTTCTGCAGTGGAAGTATTTGCATGTCCCCAGGGTTTTTTCTTTGTTTGTTCTCCTCCGTCTTCTTTCTTTGGCGCCTGGGAAGTAGTGGTCTAATTAGGCAGCCTTCGGGTAGAGGTGGAAAATTGACCCTTGGGAACTAAAAATAAATAAAGTAATCAAGAGAGGGCACCTGCTCCATGAAGACTGCATTGCAACAGTTAGAATCACAAGTCTGAACAGTGGACCGATAGGATACAGCCATGTTATTTAGCCAAATGTGAAGTTTTGTCTCGATTTCTCTAGGTAGTGATAGTTTGAATATTCTGTATGGAAATATCAAGGCTCATAATTCGGTTTCGATTTCCCAGTCCCACAGCCTTAGTTTCACCATGTATAAAACGAAGGACGGAGTTGGTTTCACCTGTGGGAACCAGAGCTGCACAGGGAGTTGCTAACAGAAGCACATCTCCATAGGGTGCCCCTAGAACAGTAAAAAAGAGATTTCAGTCTCAGGTGTTGGCTGTCATTTCTTTAAGAGTCCCAAGTCCAAACAGGAATCGTCTCCATTTTGTAAAATAAGTTATCGTGTACCGTCGCTTTTGCCCACTGACAGTTCAAAGGTGACTCGTGACATTTCTATTCCGCAAATGTGAAGGCACATTTGGGGCATCTGAGTACCGCAGTGGACCCGGCATGGCTGTGGAGGCAGATGTCGGTCTAGAATCTTGGCTTTGCTTTCCCTGGTGAACATCTCTGGGCAAATTATTTCTCTCATTGATTTTACAGCTCTGAGGTAGGTGTTATCGTGCTGTATTCTGGGTAAAGAAACTGGCTCCGAAATATTGATGTGTAGTAGGGGCTTAGCAAGGCAGTAGGCGTCATCAGGTGGCAGGGGTCATTGTTACGGCTGCCTGGAGCGACTGGGAGTGCTTCACACTAACACATATGCTCAAGTCCACTCTTCTCTGGAGGTAAAATCCACAAGTGGCTGGCGCCCTGAGGCCACGCAGAGTTTCCCGCCCCCGCACTGCTCCACTCTCAGCCTCCAGAAATTCATCGCAATTCCCACTGAGGGAGGGTCCTCCGGGTTTGTGTCTCCAGGGCTCCTGCTCCAGGGAAGCAGATCTCAGCCCCACCTTCCTGGATTCACTCATCTCTGCGGATTCCCAGTAAGCCCAGTGCCCTGGCGCCTCCATGCTCTTCTGGGTCCAAGAAACATAATGGATTTTCAGTGCATTCAGGTTTTCCTTGTTGTAAGGATGGGAGTGATGACTCCTAAGGTCTTTCCATGTTGGGGCTGAAACCAGAAGTCTCTGAGTGTATCTTTTTAGTCTTGGGGTCTCCTGTTGTCTTTTGGTTTAAATATTCTTTTTTTTTTTTTTTTTGGCTGCATTGGGTCTTTATTGCTGCGCGCAGGCTTTCTCTAGTTGCGGCGAGTTGGAGCTGCTCTTCGTTGTGGTGTGTGGGCCTCTCACTGCAGTGACCTCTCCTGTTATGGAGCACCAGCTCCAGAGCGCGGGCCCCAGCAGTTGTGGCACGTGGGCTCAGTAGCTGTGGCTCGCAGGCTCTAGAGCAAGGCTCAGCAGTTGTGGTGCACGAGCCTAGTTGCTCTGCGACATGTGGGATCTTCCCCGACCAGGGCTCGAACCCGTGTCCCTTGCATTGGCAGGCAGACTCCCAACCACTGTGCCACCAGGGAAGCCCTGTTTAAATATTCTTACCTCACTTTATCTCTCCTTCTCTCATATTATACTATAAGCAGCAAGGAAAACCCAGGTGGTAACTTTTACAGTGCTCAGAAATCCCTTTAGTTAAGTAACCAAGTTTATTAGGTAACATTAGAAAACCTCTTCTGTTTTCAGCATAACTGCAGACTATGCTATCACTAAGCATAGGATCCAATGGAATCCTTGGGAGGCATTTCAGAAGCCGCCTTCTATAACCCACATCACTATTTTTTTTAATCTTATTAAAGTATAGTTGATTTACAATGTTGTGTTAATTTCTGCTGTACAGCAAAGTGACTCAGTTATACATATATTCTTTTTTGTATTCTTTTCCATTATGGTTTATCACAGGATATTGAATATAGTTCCTATACAGTAGGACCTTGTTGTTTATCCATTCTATATATAATAGTTTGCATCTGCTAATCCCAAACTCCCAATCCATCCCTCCCCCACCCCCCTCCCTCCTGGTAACCACAAGTCTGTTCTCTATGTCTGTGAGTCTGTTTTTGTTTCATACATAAGTTCATTTGTGTCGTATTTTAGATTCCACATATAAGTGCACATCACTATTTTTTAATGATTAATTTGAAGGTTAGAAAATTCACTGTAGTGTGGCCAGCTTTACTAATGAATCGTACTTTGGGGATAGTAAAATTTGGAGCTTACAGATCCGGCCGTATTCATTAGTGATCCATTTTTCAGTCCTGAATAAGCAATACTATACAAAAGATCACACTGTGTCAGGCTTGAAGAAGAAAATAAGAAGGATACAGGCAGAAGTTTCCCAGTTCTTTCCTTTCCTCCATTGCTGCCCACTCCCCAGACCCTCCTCCATCACTGGGACACCTGTGAGCTGTGTACTTGCTACTCTGCAGTGTAGTTGCTGTCTTCCAAGTCCCCCAGGCATCTTCTCAACGGCCCTGAAGTTGGAGCAAACACTGACCACCCCAGATGAGGGCAATAGAGGAGTTCTCCAAGGTAAAATGTGAACCATCAGTCCACGCTTCTCAACGTGCTTCCAACCAGGAGTCAGGAAATCAGTACATAGAACGAGTCAGATGTGACATAGGTTTTACCAGGTGAAACACAGCCTCACATTATTGGCTGCATTCGGCTACTGTTTCCTTGCTTAACAATTGTCTGTTTTGCTTTTTTTTATAACTTTAATTGGGAATTTAAAAACAGACAAGTGCTGATATTCAATATCTGAGGGAAGAGTGGAAAGCTGGGCCTAGCCCTTGGGTTTCTGCTAATTGCTCCAGGGGATAAGCTGTAATGTCACTATCAGGCCACCAACACTGGGAGTTTTTACATCAAGTTTTAGTGGCCATTCCATGTTTCTGATGGTAAGATTTCAAGTTTACCGATCTCTGTCTTTTAGTTGCCCACTCTTCACACCACGCTAAGCAAACGACAGAAGAACAACAAAATGAGGTGACATGTTGTGCATTGTATTCGATTAAAATTCCTATCTATGATCATCTCTTTCAGAAAAGTGGGATAGTTTTAGTTTACCGACCTGCGATGCAAACTGGCATCCAGCCTTACAGCAGAGGGAGGCAGAAGCAAAAACCAAGGACATTTTGAACGTGTGACTACACGCTGGCTGTCTCACCTTTAGCTCTGTATCTGGGAGAAGAGTGAAATGCATTTATTGTAAGTCATTCTCTCTCATCAGTCTAGAAGCAGGACTGAGAAAAATACATTCCGCGTAGGAGAAGTCTTCCTATGATGCCACCTACCACTTCCACAATTAATTTAGCATCAACATTCTTTAATATTTATTGAACACCTACTGAACTTTCAGTGGGCACTCTGGGAGCTGATGTTTCTGCAGAACACTGACACCAAGCACATATTGGTCACTCTGGCATCTGGGGCAATTCTGGAATGCTCCTAAATTCTGTAATGCCATGAGAAAATTTCTGGCACATAGTGTGAAAGCTCTATCCTCCTAGGAGCTATGATGGATATCCATATATTGCAAGTACATCATCTATTCTTTTGCAAGTCAGTCCAGAAGAATTTGTCATGTTGATTGCTTTGGCACTTTCAGCCCTTATTAAAACGAGTTGGTTATATAACCCCAGGCTGTGAAGTAGTCCAAGTCTGCATTTTGCAAACAATGACCACCAATTAGAAGTCTGTTCTAAACACCCTGTTCTACAGAATCTATTCTTCTTCAGTGAGAGACTCATGTCATCATACCCATTACCTGTCCCTAGAGTGTGCCCACCCTGGCTCCCTTGGCTCACTAGGGCTTCTTGCAATGCTAGCTCTGCTCTTATTTGAAACTTAACTGTCTTGTACCTTGTTTCCTTACTTCAAGTCTATTGGGTCTTCCCATATGATGGCCTGATTATTTAACTTTTAAATAGTCTCTTCAATTTATTTCATAAAGAAAGAAAAAAAGGCTGTTAAAAGCTCATGGTGGGGGACTTCCCTGGTGTCACAGTGGTTGAGAATCCGCCTGCCAAGGCAGGGGACACGTGTTCGAGCCCTGGTCCAGGAAGATCCCACATGCTGAGGAGCAACTAAGCCCGTGTGCCACAACTGCTGAGCCCCTCGTGCCACAACTACTGAAGCCCACACGTCTACAGCCCGTGCTCCGCAACAAGAGAAGCCACCGCGCTGAGAAGCCCGCGCACTGCAACGAAGAGTAGCCCCCGATCGCCGCAACTAGAGAAAGCCCGTGCTCAGCGATGAAGACCTAACATGGCCAAAATAAATAAATAAATAAATTTTTTTTTAAAAAAAGCTCATGGTGGGCAGTGATAGGGCTAAATAGAGCTCCTTGGCTGCCAAGAAAGGAGTCTGTCCCAAGATTTCTGTATCTTCTTGCAAAAGTCAGCAGCGAGGAGTAGGTATTTTCACTTTGTTAAAGCTTTCACACATAGCAAATCCTGACCATGAGCTATCTTTAGAAGGTCGTTCTACGTGGCCTTGATGCTGGAGAGAGGCATCCAGCATGGGGCTGGTGGATCTCTACTGCCACGTGTCTCTAGCAGTGGCACAGGCTCTGCTGGGGCCCTGCCCATATCCAGTTGGCCATTTCTGTCCCTACCAGCCCAACTTCCAATGGCAAGTGCCTGTATCGATTGTCCGAGGGCTTTTTCTGCACACTGATTGGCGTGTGGCAGGCTGGAAGTGCCGTGGATTTCATGCCCCTGCCAGCAATCCTAACCAACTCAACAATGGGGCTTGGAAGATGAATACCCCAGCCCTCAACCTGGTGTAAGATAACTCTGTCTTTCACAGTCCCCATTGCCCACGTGGAAAGCTGATTAACAATGCGCCCCTACTGGGTCCCTTCCGTGGCTTATGTGGTCGCCTTGAGAAAGCCCTGGCCAACCTCCAACTGCAGGGAGAGACAACAGCTGGCTGCGGCCCCAGCTGTTATGCTTTGGAATCTGTCATGGCAGCTGTGCAACATCCAACCTTCCTCCTCCCAGCCAGGAACAGAGTGTGGTGGAGACAGTAACATCTCTTGGGAGATCGGGGACCTCGCCGATGGCCAACTTTCATTCAAAGACTCTCTGAAGAACATCCATGGACCCAAAAAGGCACCCAAGCTTCTCTCCTGCCCTGGGATCAGACTTGCACTGTGGTCTGGTAGCTTCCAGGCCGCCCTCTCTATTTTCCTTCACACAAGTGTTTTCCCTCATCAAGTTTTTTCATGTTTAACACCAGCGTGGAGTCTCTTTCTTGAGGAACAGGGCCAACACACCTCAATTCCCCACTCTCCTGGTGGCGTGTCTGGAATCATCTTCCAACTTAACTACTGGTGCCCCATAAGCCTTGATTTAGAGTCTATGTCTAGGGGGCCCCAAACTAAGACACATTAAGAAGTACAACCTAACAGCCATAGCCTTAGTTTAGTTTTATCATGTTCTAAAATCACAGAATAATGAGAACTACAAGAGGTTTCAGAGGGGATGTAGCCCAGCACACTCACGTTTCATAGGAGGGCGAGAAATCAGTTCACCTCTCGCGCGAGGCAGAGGCAGGAGTGGAAGATTACTTCGGATAATGACTGAACTTCAGAGTTATAGATTGGTGCTCTGTGTTATGAAAGGAATCATTCCACATAATTGATACAAAATAAGTTGAACAGGTAGCTCTCTTTCACCAGCACGGATGCTGGCAAAGCAAGCTGGAAATCCCAGGACACAGAGCTAAGGATTTGTAGATTCCTTGCAATGTGAGTGTCTGGAGTCTGGATAGGGAAAGTCATTTACTCACCTACTACGCACAACTGTACTTGAGATGTATTTAGAAGCTGGTATGAATAGCAGTGTTGAAGGAATTGGTATCTATTTCTTAGTCAGTATATGCCACCCGTTCATCTGTTACCCAATAAGGGTTATGTGAATGGTTTTGATGTTTGCAGAGGTGACATAATATTAGGAAAACTTGGGAAATCATGATCTCTTCCATTTCCTTGCCCCAAATAAACCATGCAACAGTGATTAAGTGAATCCCTTCCTATTCGCCTTTTTCCTTGATGAATAAAATCCCAAATCATAATTCATTTGTATTGGTCTGATTATATGGCACTCCTGAAAATATATGGGTGCCTTTTGAATTGATTGTGTATGGTCATTCAGGGTACCAAATTATTATTTCAAAACTGTATAAGATATTTGCATGACAAAGTTCATTCTCTAGGTCTTATTATTTTAATTTGATGTTGTAATCATGCCAGGGGAATTCAGCAAAGTGACATTGAGTATTGGCACTTTGTTTTTCTTTACTGGCTTTTCGTCATCTACTGTACTTCTTTGCCCCTTAGATCTGCCAGCTCTTGTGTTCTCTCTGACTGACCCCACATACCTTCCCTTCCCCCATTCTGCATTGCAGGCTGCTGCTTCCCACACTTGGAACAGTTTCCTTCATCCATTCTGGCCATCACTCTCTGGCCCCTCTTCTTCAAACCGAGACACACGCTCAATTTCTGCACACTTAGGGCAGACGCCCTAATGTATTGACTCCAATACATTAATTCCTCAGGAATTTATGTCAAATTATGATATTGATGGTGTGTGTGTATATGTGTATAGATACACATATAGATACATGTAGATACAGGTATAGCTCAAATATTACCTTAAACGGAAAGAATCTGCATCTCTTAAAGTAATTGTCATTATGCCCACTGGAAGAACTGAAATATTTCAGTGCAGAGACATAAAAATTTGCTCTAATGGTATGTACTTTTTAGGGAAATAAATGAATTATTCCACTTTGAAAAAAATAGTCATTGAGGCTCTTTCTTTTGATAGTGGTGGATCTGGCTGGACTCCTAGTCCGGTTAATGATTTTTGAATTATAGTCTAAAGCTTCATTAGATGGAATCTTACTAATTTGGCAGAAATCTGAGCTTGTTTCTTCCGTATCCTCTATGATGAAGAGGTTGACTAAGCAAATCAATAGTGCAAACAAAACCCAACTCCTTAAGAGAAACAAATGTTTCAAGCAATGTAGCGTATCAATTACCTTTCTTATGGCGAAATACACATAACATAAAATGTACCATCTTAACCGTTTTAAAATATACAATTCAGTGCATTAAGTGCATTTACAATGTGTGCGAACATGGCTACCCTCTAGTTCCAGAACTTTTTCATCATACCGCCTGGAAACCCTGTCCTGGTTGTAAAGATCCTTTCTTGGAAACCCACAAGCGTGTTCGTTGCAGCATTGTTTGTGATGGCAGGGAGCTGGGAGCGAGCTCTGTGGTCTTTGCTAGGAGAGTAAATAAGAAAAATGTGTGGGCTCACTGGAAGCACAATGCAGTAGGTAAACCAATGCTTGACTTCTGTACAGGTTGTCAGACAAATTCCTTCTCCCTCAGAGGCTGTAGGCATCATTTGTCCACGTTATCTTGTTAATGGCTGATGCAGGATTAGAATCTGAAGCTTTGTTATGGTTACAGATTATTGCCAAAAGAGTAGTTGAGCACAGCCAAGGTTTTCCTTTTAATTTCCTCAGAGTCTCCCGTGGGCAACACAGTGACTCAGAGATTCAGCTGTTTTCACTGTGCTGCTGTGTCTTCTCCACGTAGCGCTTGCAGTTCCCGAAGCTGGGACCAGAGGGCTCATGCTTCCTTGTAGAGGGAATTTGCATCTCTGCTCAGGGCCCGCTGGCCAGAATCAGTCCTGTGGTGCCAGCCACCTGCACGAGAGTTGGGAATTGTATTTTTTGTGTGCTCAGAAATGAAACAAAGCAGATAGTGGTGAGGGTGAGCGAAGGCTCCCACACCAGCAATCTTTAATCCAGGTTCTTCCTCCTTGATAATGCCACTTGTAGGTGAGCTATCAGCATGTACGTTCACTGTCCTATTAGTCGTGCAGCCCTTCAGAGCTGTCCATGCAGGAGACTGGGAGGTGGGGGTCCTGTGGGTGCAGGGAAGGTCAAGGTCACCGGCAGGAAGGGCACGTGGCTTTGCCTTGAGGACTCAGGAGGATTTCAGGAGATGAGGAAAATGGTTCGGGTTATTCTGGGCCACGGGCATCACTTAAGGAAAGGTGAGAGGGAGGAATTCTTACAGCCCGTCTTGGTAAAACAGGCAGGTCGGTCTAATTCTAGCGAGATGGTTCTGTAGAGAAAAAGCAGGTTGGATCTTTGAATGCTTGACTACAGAGCCTGGACTTTATCTCACGGTTAATAGGCAGGAATTGGTTTGCTAGCCACTCGTTCTTAGCAGGAAAGAAGAATGTGCTGTTTGGATTCTCTAGAACCAATGTCACTCTCCATTTGTATTTGCAGATTCAGCTTCAATGACATTTTCTTACGTTCTTAAATTTCCACAGCAGGCACTCAGGAGGTAGTGGCTGTGCATTTGTGCCTTGGGTTTTCTAAGACTAGCCACCTGGTGAATTTTGCAATACGCTGTCCAGTGATGCTTCTATCCGTGGAGGACCCAGGAAAGCCAAAGGCACAATCAGGGCCTCTCTGAGCAATGGTGGAGCCGCAGGCGCTGGCAGGAGCTAACGCATTATTACTAGGATAGGGCTTGGCAATGCCTGTCCTCTGAGCTACCTGGGCTCTCTTTGTGTGGCCTGGGGGACTTGTAGCCATCACTGTGGACCATCATCTCCAGATACACTGTCCACGACAGTATATAAAATAAAGTTGAACATTCACTGAATACAGTATCTGTGAAGGAACTTCATCTTTCAAAACAAAATGAGTGCTTTTGAAAGGCAAGTAAATGAATAGAATACCCATAATCATTATTGAGTTATCCTGTGTTTACTTGGGACGGAAATGAAAACAGAGCTCCTAAAAATTGTAAGGGGTTAAATGAAAGCACGTTACTTGAATGAGGACCCTGTACATTTTTGCTCTTTCGTGCCGGTATTGTGAATAACCCAGTAGGGTCATCATTAGGTTCTCAAAGAGCAAGGAGCTTTTTATTATTGCCCCCCCCTGGCTAGTCCTAAAGAAAACAGTAAAATAATGATCACTTAGGTGACCTCCAAGCTCCTTTTTCCCTGCAAAACTTTGATGTTCTTCATGATTCCATATAGAAGTAGTCAAGGTACAAAACAAGAGGGACGGGATAGACATCATCCTGAGGATGTACACCTGGGAGAGGAGGCGGGCCAGAGCAAGTGGAAAAGATGGGACTCAGCTGTGTCTGTACACTGTCATCTCCTTAAAAGAACTGAAGCAAATAGGACAAAATGTTAGCATTGGATAAATATCCGGTAGGATGCTATTATCATCCGAATGCTTCCCTTTGTTTGAAATTTATAATTAAGTAGAGAGTTATAAAATAAAGCTGCAGTGAAATCTTAGAGACCATTATGAGGAGTTTTGATTTGTTTAAATACAGTTGAATGAACAAGGTAATAATATGGATTCAGGTGTAGTAGGGAGTCTTTACTGAGAAATTATATTTTTAAGCAACTGCACACAAAAATATAAACTCAAGGAACATTCTGTTCAAAATGGTATTACTCAAATTCATTCCAATTAGTCCCATGGAGGGTTGTCCTTGAGTCAAGGGACAGTTCATAATTCATTTTCTTGTTTTGTTAATTAACTTGGTTGCGGAAGATAATCATATTCCAGCTTCAGATGTACCAGGATAGGGCACGTGTACCAAGAACTACGATTGCTCGTCAACTCACTGAAAAGAGATTAAATCTAGCTTTGCCTTATCTACAAATCTAGGGGCTACTTCAAATCTTTGGAGAGTGTGAAAAATGGTACAGAAATCTAAAGATCAATGCTTTTAAATAGGTCCCCCTTCCTGGTTTTCTGGCTTTATCTCTCATCAACTGCTTGCCACTCTTCCCAATTACATTCCACTCTTCCCAGTTACATACCGCTATTCCCAATTACATTCCACTCTTCCCAGTTACATACCACTCTTCCCAATTGCATACCACTCTTCCCAGTCGCATACCACTCTTCCCAATTACATACCACTCTTCCCAGTTACATACCACTCTTCCCAATTACATACCACTCTTCCCAGTTACATACCGCTATTCCCAATTACATTCCACTCTTCCCAGTTACATACCACTCTTCCCAATTGCATACCACTCTTCCCAGTTACATACCACTCTTCCCAATTACATTCCACTCTTCCCAGTCGCATACCACTCTTCCCAGTTACATACCACTCTTCCCAGTTACATACCACTCTTCCCAATTGCATACAATGAGGCAAAACCTTCTACGGTCAATTCTTGTCATTCACCGTGGCGTGTTCTATAAAGTGTCATGAATACTGCATTAGTGAACATTGAACCACTGCTCCTGGAAGAAACACAGCGTTGGTTTCCTGTGAGCCTCTGGTCACCACATTTTCTTAACTGATCAATACAAACCTTCTTTGATGTGTTTTCTGTTTAAAGACACCATACTGAATATGTAACTGTTGATCCACCAACATTGAACTCAAGGCCACCAGCGGTATAACCCATGCATGAATGAAGTTTGTCTCACACACGTGGCTTCTCCGTGAGGCCTGTCACATTTAGGAACACGAGGCGGTCCTGCTGCACTATGCTTGGGGGTCTTTTTCAGCAGCGAAATCACCAAGAAAAAACCCACAAAATGTGAAAAACATGGCATGAAATAACCCTGAACAGGACCCTGGTTTACAGTCTGAGCTGAAACAAAGAGGCAGGGCGTCGCCCTGTTTGACCTCCGCTGGGGACGCGCATGACAGCAACTCAAAATCGTCACCGCCTTGGACACGTTTGTGAAAGACTGCAGAGGTGGCGCGAGTATTGATTTTGAGGTTACAAATGGATTTTAGCGAGTCAGTGAATTTGCAGATATGGAGTCTGTAAACCATGAAGTTCAGGACTGACTATACTTGGCAAGTGCAGCTCTGGCCCAGTGACCTCTGGAAGTAGCCTGTGTGTGTGTCTGTCTGTCTGTCTGTCTAGAGGTAGCTGTAAATGTAGGTGCAGATGTAGGTGTACATGAGGATATAGATGTAGGTGTGGATGTATCAGACTTAAAAAGCAGAAGCATCTGGGACAGACCAAGAATAACGCATCTTGCAGTCTCTGCCATGTTTAGTAGCGAGGGTCCTCCTCTGCTCTGAAGACAAAAACCAAATGATCTCCAAGCCCAGGGACCATGGCTCAGTTCCTTGCATGTCTGAGACGCATTCCTACCCTAAGGACTTGGTGTGTGCTGTCCTCTCCATCTGGAATCCTCTTCCCTCACTCACCCCATAGCCGGTCCCTTCCTCGCTCAACGTCTCAGATTAAACGTGCTTCCTCAGAGCTCCTTCTCTGCCCAACCGTATAAATCTGGTTAGTCCCACCCTTTAAGCTCCAGCACACTAACCTGTTGTTTCCTCGGCAACAGTTAACCTGATCAGCTTTCCTAGGTTCCATTTTACACCCACTGCCTGCGATGGTGCCTGGTGCACGGTGGTCAGGTTTGTTGAATGAGTGTTGGGATGAAGGACACTGAAGATGGCCAAGCCAGGCCCAAGTTCACACAGATGGGTTATCTCCTGGCTACCAGCTCAGGGGGGCATTCAGGCATAGCCAGCTGTTGCTCTGTGATATTAACTAGATTTCCAGATGACGGCAGACACATGTAAATTACATGTAGAGGGAAACCCCAGTGATCTATAGCCGTGGTTTTCAAGGGTCTGAAGGGCCTCTGGTTTCCATGAGGCTCTCAAAACCACAGCAGTGGATAAAGGGGAGCCGAGGAAGGGAATGTGAGCCGTCCGCGCACTTGGCTTCCAGGTCATCCAGGACAGCCAATTATGGTACTGTTTATAGATTTAGGCCTCATATTGTGTTTTGTTTGACAAGAGGTTTTCCTGACTTATTCAGATGATATTAATTGGCCATTAGTTTTCAATAATTTAGTTTGGCTTTCAGAGTCTTCCACATTGTGGCCCCAGTAACCTGACTACTTGTCTATTTCCCTAAATCATGCTCCTTTCCTGGCAGGTGGATTGACCCCAGGTCTAGAGAACGCATGGCCTGCGGTTGAAACACTGCCCCTTTGCTTGAGCTGGTCCTCATGCCTACAGGCCTTCATAGACATCTCTCATCATTATCCTTGTTTCCAAGAAAGGTGAATTCTTACCTCCACGAAGCCATGGAGGATACACTAGGCCACACTCATCCCAGCTTCCAGATATTACAGATCTGTTAAATTTTCTCTCCTGTTTGATTATTAACTGTTTCTATCAACAAAGCATCTAAGATGTTCTTGTACAAAGCAAGTATTCAGTAATGCATATTGACTGATTAGTGGCTGACATTTCATGAAGTTTGAGGCCTCCTCTCTCTCTCTTTCTATTTCTCTCTGTCACACACACACACACACACACACACACAGAATATGTGAAGATAACATATAATTAACACCCACTATTTTTTCAATGCATTTATTGTCACTTGCTAATTCAATAAATAATTATTGAGAATTTATTATGTGTCAGGCACTGGAGATGCTGCAGTGGATAAAAACACAAAAATCTTTGTTCGCATATAGTTTGTCTGTTAGTAGGAAGAGACAGAGAATAAAAAATAAGTATAATATTTTGTATGTCAGATCATGAGAAATGCTGTTGAGACAAACAATGCAGGGAAGCGGGGTGTGGGGTGGGAAAGGGGTTGGGTAGGGGACGCCTCACTGAGAAAATGCTAGCTGAGCCAAGACCTGGAAGAGGAGAGAGAGTGAGCCCCGTGGCCGCCTGTGGGCAGAGCACTGCACATGACGGCAGCAGGTGCAAAGGCCCTGAGGCAGCATTGTGCATGGTGTATCGGAGAAGGGCGAGGTAGCTGGTGGAGCTGGCACAGAGTGAGTGAGGAGAGTGATGGGGTAGAGAGGTAATTGGGTGGGTTATGTATGGTCGTTGAGGCCTATTGTAAAGATAGTGGATTTTTCTCTGAACAAGATGCTATGTCATTGGAGTTATTGAGCAGTGGGTGACTCGATCTTACATTTTTTTTTATGTATTTATTTTATTTTATTTTTTGGCCGCGTTGGGTCTTCGTTGCTGCTGTGTGTGGGCTTTCTCTAGTCACGGTGAGTGGGGGCCACTCTTCGTTGTGGTGCATGGCCTTATCATTGCAGTGGCTTCTCTGGTTGCGGAGCACGGGCTCTAGGAGCAAGGGCTTCAGTAGTTGCGGCTCACGGGCTGTAGAGCGCAGGCTCAGTAGTTATGGCGCACGGGCTTAGTTGCTCCGCGGCCTGTGGGATCTTCCCGGACCAGGGCTCGAACCCGTGTGCCCTGCATTGGCAGGTGGATTCTTAACCACTGCGCCACCAGGGAAGCCCCTGATCTTACATTTTTAAAAAGTCACTTGGTTTCTGTGTTGAGATTTAGGCGTAGAGGTTTTTTTTTTTTTTTTTAACTGTTATGGGATTTTATTTTTAATAAGTGAAGAGACTGAACTAACAAAAGAAGGTAATTTTTTATGATAGTTCAATATGGAAGAAAACAGGCTTAAGTCTCTGGAAAATTAGACAACTGTCACACCATTTCCTTTAAGAATAATTTCTAATAAAGCAAAACTTTTTCTGATGTGGTTTGAGAAGGAAGTATGGAAAGTGGTTAGAAGGTGGGGTGAGTGTACATAAGTCACTTATTGTCCACTTTAAAGACAGTGCGATTGTAAGCCACAGTGGTTACTCTTAAGATATAAAGAATTTTCTCTCTTATAGTTCATGCTCTGCAGGTTCACTACCCATGCCAAAGAGGTCTGCTTGAAACACATGGTTCATTCAACATAGGCGTAGAGGTTTAAGAGCAGTTGACTTATAACCTATTAGGAAACTGTTGTAGGAATCCAGGCAAAGCCTTTGGGGGTCACGATGGTGGGGTGGGGAGAAATCAGCAGATTCTGAAGACACAGCATTTTGAACACAGAGCTGAAGGATTTTCTGCCAGAAATTCTGGGGTGGGGGTGGGGAGAGGAATCAAGGCTGACTCCCAGGTGTTTGTGGGAGGAGCAGTTTGGGGATGGCCAATCAGAAGTCTGGTTAGGTTTGAGTTGCCTATTAAACGTCCAAGCAGTGGGATATGCAAATCCCTGTTTCAGGGGAGAGGGACACACCTGGAGATAACAACTTGGAAGCAGTTGCTATGTGGATGCTGCTTGAAGCTATGAGGCTGCACCACATCACATATGCAGTGAGCCTCAACCCTATTCATAGACCCATAAAAATGGAAATCCAGAAAAAGTAGCTGGAACGTAAGTTCTGATGTACCCCAATTCTTCATACATTCCCCCAGCATATAGTAGCTGCTCAATAAAATTTACTGACTGAGCAGTGATTTACAAGACTTGTCCACCGAGACCTGGCCATTGTTGAACTGAAGAATTGAAATATCCTAACTTCTAGTCCAAGGGTCTGCTACTGTCCTTTACTCTCAACCCAGATTTAATTCTTATTATTTTACCCACAATAAACACAAATGTGCTTTACATTTCTATCCTAATTTCTTTACTAAATTGCAGTTTGACCAAGTTGTTATTTTAAATAAAATTTTCTTAATCTTATGATGCCTTTAAAACTAAAGTTAGCTGCATTTTTTATTCTTATATTTTAAGAACAAATGAAGACATGAAATAATTTTCTTGATGAATCCAATTTTTTAAGGGGAGAGTAAGAAATTTTTAACTTAATAACAGTGCTTTTTACCCGTTATTGAATTATAACAATATTCAACCCTTTTAAAATCTGATTGTTATAGATTTTCTCTATATCGTTAGAGATGATATGCTATATTAGATGTTTAAAAGCCTGAAAAAACATGAAGATCCATCTTGGTTTGTGTCAGATAAATTTTATAATAAAAAGGAATAATAGGTATAGGGAATGAATTAATAATATAATTGCATTTTTTAAAATATAGGTTAAATTAGATTTAGGATTATATTAAATCCAACTGAATCTTGTTATTAGCACTAACTTGGAGGAATATTATTCTCCCATACAGGTGAGTTACTGTGTGTACTCAGTGTTACTAAAATATAAAAAGCACTGCCTTTGGCTTATTATCCTCATTCTGGCTTTTCTCCATCTAAGTGACAAGCATCCTTTCCATGTCTCTCTTTTCCTTCTGCCCCCTAGTGATTCTGGGATTCCCACTATTTTCCATTATCATTTTTAGGGGTAAAACCTATAAAGATGGGAGATTTTTCCTCAAAACAATCCTGCTATACCACTTACACTTACGCTTGCCTTGGAGAATGCAGACACTTCCATGAACACCGTCGGGGTGTAAATTAGTTCTTCTCTGACAGAGGACGCCAGGACAGTGGGTTTTGTTTTGGAGATGTGTCCCATGAGCACCGCACTGGGGTCTGTGGGAAGAAGAAAGTGCTGTGTGGCCAAAGTGGACCATGAGCCTTATGAGTAGACATTGCTAGAACCTTCTATGAGGGGTAGGATGTGAAGGACTGAAGCTCTCTGCCCACGAATGTCTCCCTCTCTGGCCTGATGTGTCTGCATTCAAGATGCATTCCTTTGCAATCTGAAAGATGACAAAACCTAAAGGAAAATTTTCCAGGAAGGTAATCAACTTATAATGATGTGTGCACATCTTGTGACATCATTGATTATTTTTCTCAAATAGAAAATATTGGGTGGGCCAAAAAGTGGCCCATATTAAAATGGCTACACAAAAATTCACCAATTTTGATGTCTTTTTTTAAATGCACGCTGATATGACAACTGTCACATGCAATCTAACACAATTGTTTGAAGTTAAAGACATCTTACGGAAAAAAAACCGAACGAACTTTTTGGCCCATCCAATATATAAACAAATTAGGGGTCAGGAAAAGATATGGGTAGCCGGTTTCCTGACAGTGGGGGCTCATAAGGACATATAAAGTTGCTCCTAGGAAAAGCAATGATTCTAGAGACTTCCTCTATCACACCATTTTTATGAAAGATGACTGCTTGGGAGTTTCAGACCAGCTCCCCAAATTGAAAAATACACGTGTCAAGTATTCATGGAAAATCTGAGCGAGGGCACCTGGCAGAAGGCCGGGCAGATCTCTCATAGTCAGTGAATAATTGTTGTCCAACTCATCACCTGCCCTGGAACGGGGCTGGGAAGGACGAAGGGTCCGACCTGCCACCAGGGAAGGCTGTGTAGAGAGCATGATGCCTGTCACATTTCTTTTTCTTTTTTTTTTTTTAATTAATTAATTTATTTTTGGCTGCGTTGGGTCTTCATTGCTACGCTCGGGCTTTCTCTAGTTGCGGCGAGCGGGGGCTACTCTTCATTGCGGTGCGCGGGATTCTCATTGCGATGGCTTCTCTTGTTGCGGAGCATGGGCTCTAGGTGCGCAGGCTCAGTCGTTGTGGCACGTGGGCTCAGTAGTTGTGGCTCGCGGGTTCTAGAGCGCAGGCTCAGTAGTTGTGGCGCACGGGCTTAGTTGCTCCGCGGCATGTGGGATCCTCCCGGACCAGGGCTCAAACCCGTGTCCCCTGCATTGGCAGGCGGATTCTTAACCACTGCACCACCAGGGAAGTCCCGATGCCTGTCCCATTTCTGACCGCACAGAGCCTGGCTTCTGTGATGGAGGCGGGAGGGAAGTCTGGACGGGTCAGAACCGCCCGCTGCTGTTTATCCCCATCTGCATTTTCAGCAGCACCAAACTTGGTCAAAGCGTATGGTTTACATCGTCTTCATCATACCGTGCACAACACACCTGACCTCAGGTGATGCTCCCATCACGACTGGGGGGTTTCAAGGAATGTCTCCTGGTTCCCTCCTGTGGTTGTGACTGTCCTGGTCTTAACTAGCACCCGATGATTTGCGGTGGTCTTTCTGTGGCCACATTATAAGCAGCCCTTTAAGCATAGAGTGTTTGTTTTATTTATTTATTTATTTTTTTAATTTTTAAAAAAATTTTTCACACACACACACTGTATTTTATTTTTACAAGAGATAAATAAACTGACACCAAGCATTGTAAATGGATGACCACAACAAAAGCAACAATGATTGCAATTAGCAAACATGAAACACACTCCTACTATGTCATAATATTGACATTCAGTCCAGTAATCCTCCACTGTAACAGCTCCTTTACTTTGCAGTGAAAATTGATTTGTATATTTTTTGCCTCTGAGTCCTTGTGGGATTTTTTTTTTTTATTCAAACAGAAAGTCACAAAAATTATAATCATCCTCATCAGTTCACTCAGTCCCATGTAATTAATTTTTTTTGTCTTGATCTTTTGTTAGCACTTTTATGAATTCATCAGTTTTCCTTCAGAGTTCTGAAAATGCTTATTCATTCAGTTCAGCAGTATAGTCAGTTACCAGAAACCTGTACTTGTCAGAGTCTTTTCCATAAGCACAGAGTGTTTGGATGTGGGGAACAAGCAGCCCGGCGACTACTAGTTTGATGTGGCCCGAGCAAATCATTCTTAACTTAAAAAATGGATAATTTATTATTAGACACAGATAGTCTAAGCCATATCAAGGAAAGTGAAGAATAAAAGGAAAAAACCATCTGAGCACAGAGATTTGATTTCCGTTTATTAGCTGGCCTCTCTCCGTGCAGCTGCCCACCACGCTTTCAACATATTCTATGGTATTTTATAAACACCACTCTGAGTTTACTGAGTCTCTAACATAATCCTTTGAGTTTACTTTTTAAATTTTCTTGCTCTCATTTCTCAGAGCAGCAAGTCCTCTGCCCATGTTTATTATTCTAATTATCATCCTCATCATTAATATCATTTTATTTTGTTTTGTTTTTCTGGAGTTGTCCCCTTTGAGAGCCCCCATGCCTCCAGGGTGGACTTTTAACTTTTTTTTTTTTTTTTCAGAGACTGTAATTATTGAGTATGGATTCTCAACCAATTATGCTTACTAGGACTCTTAATTATTAGCTGTAATGGAGCAGCCCCTCCCTGGGTGGGTTTGAGGTCACCCCACAATTCCTGCAGGTCTCCAAAGTGCTACTGTAGAGGTAGGAGACCCCACAGTGTCTCAGTTTTCGCAGTAAATTCACTCTGTGTGAGCGTTTGCAGGAATCAGCAGACTGGTGTCAAGGAAGAACCACAGTGGTAAGCCCAAATTAATGTGCACCAGAAACATGTATATCATTTAAAATGATATAATGAAAAAATGAAAAAAATGTGTTCTCACCCTGTCCAATTCTACTGCTAAGTGAGGACCCCTAGGTTCACGCGGAGACGAGGCATGCTTGGCGGAGCCTGGCTGGAACAGAAGTCTTATGACTTGAAGTCCCTGTCTTTCCCTTTCACACCCTTTCAAGGGTGTAGATGGGACTTCCCCGGCGGTGCAGCGGGTAGGACTCTGTGCTTCCAGTGCAGGGGACGTGGGTTCGATCCCCGGTCCGGGAGTTGGATCCCACATGCCGTGCGGCACGGCCAAAAATAAATAAATAAATAAAGCGTACAGTTGGGTTTTCGGGAAACATTGCAAAAGGAAAAGCCCCTCGGCCCCTGCATGCTGCCTGCAACAGGGAGACTCACAGAGAGTAGATCTTCAGTATTTGCTGATTCCATATTCGCGAAATCCCCTACTTCCTAAAAGTTATGTGTAACCCCCAAATCGGCACCTTTGCGGCCCTTCGCAGACTTTCACAGAGCCTCAAGTACCTGAGCTGCTGGAGCTGTAATTCCTCACTGAGGTTGAGCCAGGCGATGCTCTGCCTTCTGGTATCAGCTCTCGTGCTGTAGACCAGTGTCCTTCTCAGGGTCTCTTCAGTGGCATGGTCTCTGCATTTTTTAGCTCTTTGTGGGTGATTTTGTTGTTAAAAGGGGACCCTAATCATAGTGATGAGGTGCCTTCTTGTGTTCCTAAGAGCAAGAAGGCTGTGATGTGCCTTATGGAGAAGATACCCACGTGTGTTAGATGAGCATCGTTCAGGCTGCGTTATGGTGCTGTTGGCCATGAATTCAATGGTAACGAATCCAAAAATATATTCAATAAGGTTTCTTTTAGCAGAAACACACATACAACAAGGTCACGTATTGACTGGGTGACGAAAAATGTGACCAGGGCGTCCCAGGAACCTAAGCCTGCATTTTCCATAGGAAAAATGGTTCAGTGTTCGCTAATTCAGGACTCATGGAAACTTTATAGAATATAAAAATTACAAATAACAAGAATTGACCGTCTTTGAGTGCTTTGAAGTCTGCATTTCAGGTGGGCGTAAATATTTAATTCCCTTTGTTTGTGTGTACACATGTATGTGAGTGTTTACGGTGAGAAATAACTATTCTCATTCTCCCAGATTGCTATGGGTTATTTAATTGACACATATTTCTAAAGCTCTTCCTTTGCATCAGCATTTTCTTAAGTTCTTTGGAGAATATGGATATGTGAAGTCTTCATCACCTTGGCTCCAAAAAATGCATTCTAATGCAGCATGCATTGTGTGTGTATGCAGCATACACACGCAAATCTAAGGAATATATTATTGAAATAGAGCTAAAAAGGGCTACAGGAATTTATTGGCCTATTCCTGCTTTGAAGACCAACATGGTCAAACAAAGGGGCTGCTGGGAGGATGCAGAGGCTGAAGATGGCAGGGTTTGGGGCAGGCGCAGAAGAAGGTGGTTAATTTCAGGATGAACGCAGGATAACAGGTGCACCAGAAACCCTACGGAAGGGAAGTAAGGAGAGAGTGAGCTTATACTATACGAAATATTTTAGAATAATACGATGCAATTTAAAGCCGATGGGAAAAGACGGCTAAGTTATTGCCATTTCATCACCATTTTATTGTGATTTAAAAGCTTTGCATAAAACAATATCTGAGACCTTCAGAGGTAATAGTGAAGTAGAAATACCTTTGTATTAAAACAGCTATGGACATCGAATAGTATTTTAAAAATAAAATACTAGGAACAAGATGGGCCCTAGAATGAAACAGGTTTTAAATTGTGTTGAGGTACAATAATGCCTGCGTGTTTATTGTGTTAATTAATAGGACATATTGTGTGATAGCTGGGCCTAGCAGCTGTCTGCGTTGTGCGTGACGTTTATAAAAGAGCAAACTTAAGAAGAAACTTCTGTAGGTCCTGGGGCGGGGGTGGGGGGCAAGAGTCCTTCCTGACTGTTCTGCGGGTCATGGATGAAAGTGTTGCTTATAGAATGTGACCCAGCTGAATCACATATGCTGGCAGAAGACAGGGGACAGTGGCTGTGTAAATTGGCCACACAGTGTAGAGATGGTGGTAACCCAGTCACACGCCCCCCGACGCCCCACAGGAAGGGTAGGACAGGCAGGTGACTCTTCTCTGACTCGTTCTGAGAGGTATATATACTGCACTTTTTTGCAGGGACAGAGCAAACGATTTTCTACTTCTTTGAGCTCAAAAATTTAGTTTCAAGTTGCTTTCTTGAGTTTGCAGAGCTTTATAGAGTTGGAGGTGAGACCAGCCTCCTAGGTTTCTGATTCCCAGTGAAGCATTTTTTGTACTTGACTCGAATATTTTTCTGTGGTCCAGGCAGAGCTCTGGCCTCTGCCTTAATACCTTTAATCCAATTGTAGTCAAGTCTTGCTCTCACCTGAGGTCTCTTTTCTCCCCACAGTGACTTTGCATAATGCATTTTCGGTGCTTTATGGATTGATTTTTATAGTTTAACTCTCAGAGGATCTTCTTTGTAACAAGTGTGTTTGTCAGCTCAGGCAGCCATAACAAAATACCATAGGCTGGCTGGCTTTAACAGGAGAAAAATATACTTCTCACAAGCCCAGAGGCTGGAAGGCCAAGATCTAGGTGCCATCTGATTCATTTTCCTGGTGAGGGCTCTCTTCCTGGCTTTCAGACGGCCACCTTCTCACTGTGTCCTCACATGGCAGGGAGAGGGGAGGAAGAAAGCTCCCTGGTGTCTCCTCTTATAAGGGCACTAATCCCATCATGAAGGCTCTCTCCTTATTAATTTGTCTAAGCTTCATGACCTGCCAAAGGCCCTATCTCCAAATACCATTGCACTGGGGGTTAGGGTTTCCAAAATGAAGGGGGGATGTAGGGACATTCAGTCCATGACACCAAGTAACCTGAAGGAAACAAACATCAACTATAATATCCAGACGTGGAAATCAGTAACTTGGGGACGGTAATAAATAATAGAAAGTTTTACTTAAAGTCAATGCTATTTTCCTAAATTACATGTTGATACTTTTTAGAGGCAAACTGCCCAATAGTATAGGCTATTAATCATAATTGAAACAATATACCTCACAAGTACCTGGACCTCTCCAGGTGTGACAAAGCACACATCCACCAGATGGAAGTTACAATGCGATATACCCTGACTCTCCATCACAGTGTCGCTAGGCAGTTTCTCTCTCAGCATTTTCACGGGCATCTTACTGACTCTGACTCAGATTCAGAGTCAGTAAGGACCGTAGAAGTCCGAGCTTGCAAACTTGAAAATTGCTTCCAATGCACCCTTGAATATTCCCCACTTATGTCCCTGGTCTACTGTTTACACCTGATGATAAATTCCACCATCAGTTATAAGGTACTTATCGTGATGTTTGCCGTCCTTTGAGCCAAAACTATTTGCCAGAGGACGTAGGCTTCTTCCATTACCTTTCTTGTCTTTTCATAACAGAGCACCAAGCTCAAAAGCGACTCTACAACTTTGTTGAGTTGACTTAAATGACATTTAAGTCAGTGTTTAAGCCAAATTGCCCACAGGATTCTCTAAACAGAAATCTCATCATTATCCGATCTGTGGTGTTTCAGTTCCTGGGTCTCACTTCATCATCTTTCAGGAAAATTTTGAACTAGAAAAAAGAAATTAAAATTCTGCAGAAGTCATAGCAGACGAACATGCCCTAATTCCCTGTAGACTGTGTGTTTAATGGAAATGAGTAGTCCTTGCTGGGGTGGAGTTGTTTCCTAGGGCAATTGGGAAACTGCCCAGAGTTCTGTGGGAATCTCTTGCTTTTGCATTTTTTTTCTAGGCTTGTGAAGCAACATAAAGGTATCAGCCTGTTGACAAGACAGGCAGCTGCCCAGTCATATCTGATTTATCCCATTTCTTGAGACTGAGTCAGATTTGGACGCGAACAAGGCTGAGCTCCCGTATGCCTTCCTCGAATCTAGACTTAGGGACCCTCTGTGAGGGCTGCTGTGAGCACCTGGGTTCAGGACGCCCACCTGGCCAGCTGAACAGAGACTGTCAGCCTCGGTCACACACCTGCTCCCTGGCAGAGTACAGAGTCCGAGGGGGGGCTATTCCCCCAAAAGTGGACATGACGAGGTGCCTGCATGGGCGGGTGGTTCCAAGCAAACAAGAGGAACTGCCTGCAGTGGCATGACGACCACTTACCAACCCAGGAGAGAAGCGGTCCCATCTCTATAGCGTGACTTACCCAAGACCCAGCTCCCTCCATCCTGACCCCAGGCGTGTATGGGCACGAGCGTGTCAATCTGAAATTATTGATCAAATTTGTTGCAGGTTCTCTAAACTCATCTTGGGCTTTTACAAAGTTTATTTGACCAGGAAAAGAATATTGTAGGAACTCACTCAAAAAGGGATCACGAGCTTTGAAATAGAAAAGTCAGTGGTTTCTGCCTGTAACAACAGTCCTTATTCATAGGCTCCTACTTCTAGAGAATAGGCAACAGGTTGTGTTTAGTTCCCTGTTTGGGGGGCCGAGCCTCTCCCTTCATGCTCCCCTCACCTCCAGGTCTCCCCTGAGTCCCTGTCTGGTTTTCTGATGGGAGTCCTTCTCCTCTGTCTCACTCTGATGTCCCTGGTACCTCCCAACCATCCTTCCTCCTCTTCTGAAATGCTGCTTTTTCTTCCCTCTCAACTTCCCCTAGACCCCGTCTCACCAGGAAGAGGTTTTGGAAGCGGGTATCTTCATGTGACACTAAGGTCAAAATTTCATTGAACCTAGTTTTCTGCATCTTTGTTTCTGTTTTGGTGTGAGTGGAGTTGGGAATGGGGTAAAAAAAAAAAAAAAAAATTGCCCTTGAGGCTCCTGTGAGAGAAAAAAAGAAAGATAATACATCAAAATCAACCAGAGTAAGATATAATTTTGCCACATGTGGTCCTACTTCAGGTGGAAATACAGTACGGAGATGTGCTCCTTTGGAAGTAGGGACATCCTCTTAGACATCAGAAATAAAGTACTGAGAGGATAGACCTCATGTTAGGACTCCCACTGCAAAACACACATGCACACAAGAACACAAGGAAATTTTGGAAGGTAATAGAGATATTTAGTACCTTTATTATAGTGATCATATCATGGGTATATGCCTATGTCCAAAGTCATCAAATTGTGTACATTAAATGTGTGCAATTTCTGTATGTCAATTATACCCCAATAAAGTTTTAAAAAGAAAGAATCAATCTTCTGGGACAGATGAGCACAGAAACGGTAGTCAGTAAGGAGAGAGCATGAAACAGATTCCCATCACTCACTCCAACAAAGGAACAAAGCAACAACAAAGATCACTTCCCAGGAGCAGGACTAAATTCGAAAAGAAAAGCATCTGGGGTGCTCCTGGGGAATAAACGGACATGGATGCACTTGAAGTCACGTAGCACAGTTAAGATCACCGGCTCAGGTACAGGGCAACTCTGGGGCATCCCAGTGCATGGGGAGGGTGGGGCTAAGGATGTGTGACTCAGCTGGGAGAGCACACCTCAGGGGTCTCTGATAGAGGACCCTTCAGTGACCGAGGACCGTGTCTGCTGGGACGACCCCCATTGTTGCACCAGCGAGCATGGCAGGGATGCTGAGACAGGTCCATTTCTGGAGACCTGGGACTCCTCTGATGGAGGACTTTGGATTGAGGGCTCCCACTGGCCTCACCAAACTCTCCTGAAGGCTTCTCTCCGTCTTAGACACTCCCGCCTTCCTTTCTCCTCTCTCTTTCCCTGGAGGATGGGCAGGGAGGGGAGGGGCCCCTCTGATATCCTCCTATCCTCTCCTCGCTCCCTCCTCCTTTTTCTCTCATAGGGATTTCACCTAGTACACTTCTTACCTGTTTAATCTTATCTCAGTGGTCAGAGGTCATGGACTAACAAAGGTGGTACTAAGTGGTCTGAGATGTTAGGCAATAAATCGGGGAATTGATGCTTTTCACCCTCCACCTGCAGGCGAGGATGCCCTGCTGGTTGTGAGCTGGGGCGTGGATAGTCCCTGGCACAAAGTGGTAGCTGAGCTGTGTGACATTTCACGGATGCCGACTGGGGAAAGTGTTTGTATTTTTTAATGAGATGGTCAGTCAGGTGTGGCCACAAGAGGAGACAGAAGAGAGGCTCAGGAAAACAAGGTATATTATACACACAGGTCCTAGAGATGAGAATCACAGCACTCCATGCAGGGCAATGTGGGGTAGCACCACGGTGGTTGGGAGGCAGAAGACAGGGGTGATGACAAGGTTACTGTATACTGAGGAAAGCAGAATCACCAGGCATGTCAGAGACGGCTGGACATAGGATCTGCACTGTCATTGATACCCAGAGGTCCAGACCCTCATCATGGCCCAGCTTTAAGAATGGGGAGTATGTGAGCTACATAAAATTTGCAGTCTTAGCTTCCATTCACCTCACAGTGATCCACTGGGACCATGAATCTACTCAGGGGTCGTTTCTCCAGTCCCAAAGTTCATAACTGGAATTAATATCCTTAGTTTTTGGAGTAGCCCCATCACTGGGTTTCTAGGATGGGGAATAAGAGCTATGCTAGTGGGGAAGGCCCAGTGGAAACTTCTGAAAATCCCTCCTCACTCCCCTGCCAAGACGGTAAATAAAAAATATTATATCCTAGAGGGAGACGGCAAAGATTTATGCTACCACTAAAGACTCAAAGAATACTAGGCAAGTGAACCCATTATGTCTCTACTTAGTTCAGCAGTTTGGCCCCTGCAACAACTGTACACATCCTGGAAAAAGACCGTTGGCTAACACAGACTAAAGAATAAGCTGTGATTGCAGCCAGACATGGATTGTTGCTAAAGCAGATGGGTGTGGCCTCATGTACATTGTCTGCATCCATTGATCTTGCAAATGTGTTCTTCCATTCCAATAAGAAAAGGCATCAGAAAATGTCCACCCTCCCTCGGGATGAACAACTGTGTTCATTTGTATTTTGTCTCAGGGCTATGCTAATTCTCTCTCCCTCTCTCTCTGTGGTGTCCCCCAGCCTCCCCCCGATCCAATCCTATTTTTCATAATAAGGGTTTCTCCCAAGAGATTTTTTGTATATTTAATCTCATCTGCTTTGCAGAATATCTTGACCAAGTCAATGAGCATCTCAGAAACTATAGAATGTCTGACATTTCTAACTCTTACTGTTCTGCGTGTAAAAGTATTAGTGTTTATGTTAATTTTTTAAAAAGAAATTTAGTAAGTTAAAGGTCAGTATGGCCTAGTGCAGGCTGTCAGTCATGCCTGGAAATCACCTGGAGAGCTTTAAACACAATCAGAAAGAACAACCTCTTGGTCTGGGTGGGCCTGGGCATCCGAATTTTGACAAGTAAATTATCATCAAGTCTCAGCTTTCTTTCTGTCCAAGAGAGACAGTTTAATTCTCTGGCTCATGGCTTGCTCCTGCGTTTCCTTCAAAATTTTCCTCAAATGTTTCTTTCTCAAAGAGGCCTTCCCTGCCCCCTAGTTAACGTTGCAATCTCCCCGCATGACGCCCCCGCCCCATCCCTGCTGGGCTCCCCATTATGACACCTCTGTCCTTAAAGGGAGCTGTAGGATGAACTTGTTCCCTTGGCTTACGGTGCAAGCCCCTCTGCTAGAAAGTAAGCTCCATGCAATGGAAACGGTGTGTCCTTTGTTCATGAGAACAGAAGTCAGCAAACTACAGCCCATGGGCTCAATATGACCCCACGCCTACTTCTGTGAATCAGCTTTTGGGGAGCACGGTTCACCGTTTGCTTTCATATTATCTGTGGCTGCTTTTGTGCTGCACTCAGCTGCTGCAGAGGCTGTCCAAGGGCCTGCAAAACCTAAAATATTTACTGTCTGGCCCTTCAGAGAAAAAGTTTGCTGACCCTTGGTATAGAAAGTACCTGGCAAATAGTATGTGCTCAACAAATAGTCACTCATTTGTTCAACAGTGTGTCTAGCACAAAATGGGCACTTGAAATGGTAATTTTCTATTTGGTTTGATTAAAAGTGAGTGTGGCCAGATCAGAGAATCAAATCCCTAGTATTTAGAGAGTAAAACTTCATCCACACGGACTGTGAGAGATTTGCTAAGGCTGTAGGTAGAAAAGAGTACTTGGTTTCTTTACCTTCACACTTAGCTTGCAGAGGAAAGGGGCGTGATTGGGAAAAAGGAGGTTTCATTGCCTCTTTTTGTTGTCCACGTAATTTTTGGGCTTATTTTCAAGCCTCAGTTAATACCAATCAAAAGAATTCTCCCTACTTAGGAAATGGTGTTCTTTTATTGCTCTATAATAGGTGAATTTCCCTGCACAGAGGTTCAGGCTTCTGGCCTCCCCTAAGGTTCGGGGTCCGGATGACCTTCGGCTGGCAACCTAGAAGAAGCTGTGTTTGGAATTTGCTCACCGTCATCACCCTGAGATCGATTTTTAAATCGTGCATTAGTGTATTCACGAGGGAACATCTGCTTTTTCCGCCAAGAGCAAAATTGTGAAGTTGGAGAACTTTATCATCAGAATCTCTGGCTTTTCCTCTCTTCCTTGACCTTCAAGGCAGGGTTCTTACCCTTTTTTCAGAAACAGACCCTTTGACCCTCTGGTGAAGTCTATAGACCCTCCTAAGAAAGAAGTTCTTAAATGCAAAAAGAAGAAAAAAAGAAAACCATGGGATTACAAAGAAAATGAATGACTATATTGAAATTGCAGTTATCAAAACTTTAAAAAAGAAATTTTGATATAGGAACGTGCTTTTTAAACTAAAAGTTACAGATAAAAATTTCAAAGTCATGCTGAGAGTAAATAATATTCTGAGACATTTGCAACAAGCTTAACGTGGTATTAAAAACGTCAATGATTTCTAATGGTAATGAAGTCAGAGGTATTGCTAATTCAGCAGGATAGTTGCCTACATTCATAATTGAAGGAGATGCTAAATTTCAGTTAATGGTGAAGGAAATAAAGATGCAATTTTATCTCCATATTCTTTCACGGACGCCCCTGCCCCCCCGCCTTTTCCACCCCAATGAAATTTTCTGGGAACTCTCTGGTCTTGGAAAGTATACTTCAATTTAACCTTAGGGTGAATTTAAGCCCATACATTTTATCACCCAAAGAGAGGTTCCTTTTAAACTGTACCTCTCAATCACAAACGAGGTCTTCTTTTCTTTTTTTTTTGATTGGGGTACAGTTGTTTTGGTCTTATTTTCTTTTTAAAGAAATGTCCCTGGTAGCCCCTGAAATCTTCTACAGGTGTACTGGGAACTCTGTTTATGCCTACAGTTAGCCTGGATTTGCATTAGCCAATTTGCCCATAGCTAGTGTGCATTCTGAAAGCTGACGAGATGGATATAGAATTGTACAATTTGCAACGAACCTGTTAGGCAGCGGTAGGCTACAGTTGGCCCTTTGCAAAATAATTTGTGTAGCATTTTTTAAAATAAATTTATTTATTTATTTATTTATTATTTATGGCTGCGTTGGGTCTTCGTTGCTGCGTGCGGGCTTTCTCCAGTTGCGGCGAGCAGGTAGTATTATGGGAATTTGTCTTCTGTACTGCCTCACTGTCTTGATTTTAGGTGCACTTATTCCTAAGAAGTTGTACTAATGGAGTATTGTATTATTAGAGTTGATAAAATAATAATGATCTTTTGCAGTCACTGAGCATCTTTGTCCCCTGACTTTGTTTGCACAGGAAAATTAAAGGAACAAATTGCCATTGAGTGCTTTCCACCTCTGCAGGAAAAAGCAGCAGGAGAGCACAAGCTCAGAATTATCAATGAGCAGATGCTAACAGGTTATGAAACTATGCAAATTGCAGGACCCTGGAATAAATGACCTCCAGTTGCTGCTCTGTCCATTTAGACGTGCTCATGGAACTCAGTAAGGGACGTTAGGGAAAATATTTAAAATAGAAAGAAATGTCTATACTATTTTCTTTCTCCAGACCGAGACATTTCTGGGAGAGCAGAATTACTAATAAATTTACAAACCCTGTGTTTCACTTACCCAGTGGCCATTTTCCTCCCTTTTCTTTGTGGCCGGCATTACTCACCTTTTCTTCCTCCCAAGAAATGAGATTGTAGGCACTTAAGCTTGTGCTGGTCCATGATTTGAAGAGCATGTGGGGCTGAGAGTATCCTAACGGATCATCGGTGCTTAAAGCCAAAACCACGTGACTCTATATATGACACACTTATAGAAGGCAGCATAGGTATTCTTCTACATCTAACATTTTATGATTCTAATACCATCTTACAAAATAATAATAAAAACTAGAACATTGGCTCACAATGATTGTCTGGTGAGGGCAGTAGAAACCCTGAGAATTATTTTGTGCCATGCTTTCAATGGGCGTTCGGAATGCAAAGATGGAAAAGACATCTCCTGCCCTCAAGGAGATTAAAGGGTGGTAAGATAGACAAAGAGTAAGCTGTTGACTGAAAAACTGTGATGAGTGCTTGGAAAGAGATAAGTACGGGGGAGAAAGGGGCAAAGAGCAAGTTTACCGGAGGCTTCCTGGAGCGTGTGGTACCTGAACGAGTTAAAGTGAAATAGAAGCCCCCTGCCCCCCAAATGAGGACAGGCAGAGGGGCTTTCCAAGTAGATCAGCCGAAAGGTGAGTGAGATGAGGCACATTAAAGACATGACAAGTAGTTTAGTATGGCCAGGGGAGTCTAAAACATGTGCCACTGAACTCCTGCCTCCCATCGTATTGCACTGTGGGGAACTGGCTAAGATGCTCTGTGGATGACAAACATTGTTCCCCGAACCAAGGACCTGCATCCTCTCAGATTCAATCAGTCAATCAATCAATCAATCTCTCTCTCATCTATCTGTTTATGCACTTAACAACAGCATCATACTAAATGATGCTAACAGAGAATTATTGACTTGGAAGCTAGATCTACAGAAAGCACCCTGTTGCTCTGTAGAGAGCTGTGTCAAAATATAAGTCAGGGCAATGGACAGAGGGGTTAGTTAAGAAAGCCTGAAATTCATCCCATCAAAGTATCAGAAGGAGGCAATGAGGAACATGGAAAAGAGATAGTATTTGGAGAGATCATGGAAGGGAATGGAATTTTCTGTAATTGTTGAAGTCCAGTCTTCAGAAACAGGAAGCCAAAATCTTGAGCAGGAGAAATAAGAAGGAATGAACACCTAGACATGCCATAGCGAGCATGCAGAGCAAGGGAGACTAAACTCTACCTTTCAGAGAGAGAAGACAGACTATCTAGAAAGGGAAGATAAGTAGGTGGAGAGCAGGTCTCTCAGCAGCATAACCAGTAAACAGAGAGAGAAGATTTCTCAACTGATAACTCTTTATACAGTGAAACCATTTTTCCAGAATGAGGACAAAATAAAAACACTTACTACCAAACAAAAAACTTACACTAACAGAAACTAAGAAAGAAATCCAGAAAGCACAGGTCGGTCCAGGACAAGATAAGG